>NC_091626.1:85118798-86368798 GCF_027580195.1 Bos mutus | reverse complement strand
TCTGCCTCTTGAGACACCTATATGCAGGTCAGGAAGCAACAGTTAGAACTGGGCATGGAACAACAGACTGGTTCCAAATAGGAAAATGAGTACATCAAGGCTGTATATTGTCACCTTTGCATCGGGTGGCCAAAATTTGGGGGCTTCAGCTTCAGCAGATCCAACAAAAGATCTAATAAAATATAAATACTGACCAGCGCCTACTTGTTTTTTTGGGCAAGAGGATAAAATATTAGCTAAGTCATTGCTTGATTCACTAACAAACTGAAATAATGTTTAAAAGAATATAAAACACTGGATTTGTGTTTCCCATGTAGAAATGTGTGTGCTTAGTCGCTTAGTCATTTCCGACTCTTTTCGACCCCATGAACTGCAGCCCGCGAAGCTCCTATGTCTATGGCGATTCTCCAGGCAAGAATACTGGAGTGGGTTGCCATTTCCTTCTCCAGGGGATCTTCCCAACCCAGGGATCAAATGCATATCTCCTGCATTGAGAAGCGGATTCTTTACCAACTAAGCCACGAGGGAAGCCCAAATATCAGCTGGGAAGCCCCATGTAGAAATGGTTCAAAGTAAATATATCACATAAATAACATGAACATCAACTGTTTCCATATCCCTGGGGGTTTATTACCTAACGTGTGTTACACTGAAAGGGGATATTTAATATAAACTCTGAGTTTTCATTACTACACTCCTTTGGTTTTGAATTTCAGGAGTCTATGCTTTAAGACATACTTTTTGATGTCTGTAAATACAGACCTTTTTTGAACCACACAATTCTTCTGACGTTAAAGAGCACCTGTTCATCTGAAGAAATTGGCCCCTTTGAGGAAGCCATCAGAATTTTACTGTGCAAAAGTCAATCCTGTGCCCTGGCATGTAGTGAAGCAGTGAGGCAATATTTCAGGATCCCTCACCTGGGACAGCCCCCCGCTCCAACCTTCTGAAAGGCAAGACACACCCGGGTAGAAAGTAAAATACTCTCAACGAGAAAAGAAACAGCAACAAATTCTCAGCTTTGCTTAAAGAGTGGGACTTACGAAGGATCACATTTCTCATCACTGTACCCATAGAAAGCTTAAGAATCAAGCCTGCATATCTTGTGCTTTGTAAGTATAAGGAATCTGAAATATACATTTTCTTAAAGAGCAGGCTTATGAAAGGTGCAGAATAAAATGCTGTCAAATGAGCTAGCATAGGCATGATTCCCCTGACGCAGAAATATCTAAGCAAGCACTAATGTAACGCTCAGAAATAATGTTCCTAATGACAACCCGATGACCCAGAGGCAAACACGTGATCTGAAAGAGCTTTCTGAGCTTGCTTCCTATGGCATTACACCTGCTGGGTCTGTTATAGCCTCCTAGTTCTTGATGAAGTCATAATTCACACAGAATGGGCACAACCCTCCTTTCATATCAAACAGACTATCTTAATAATCTGTGCAATTATGTCTTGAGCTAGGTTTATAGCTCAGATGGTAAAGAATCTGCCTGCAATGCAGGAGACCCACCCACTCCAGGATTCTTGCCTGGAGAATCCCATGGACAGAGGGGCCTTGCGGGCTACAGTCCAAGAAGTTGCAAAGAGTTGGACGTGAATAAGTGCTTAACAGACACACAGGTTTTTGACATTGTAATTTTGAAATGTTCCGAGAAGTTGTAGCTTAACGTAGCCAAGTTAAATCCCTTTCTGGTCAGTGGACTCTCCTTTGTATTGATTAAATCTTCCCTGTGGTGATAGTTCAGCATAATTGTGATGGGTAACTTTGTATGTCAACTTGATTGTGTCATGAGATTCCCAGAAATTTAGTTAAATATTATTTCTGATATGTCTGTGAGAGTGTTTTGGATGAGATTAGCATTTGAGTTGGTAGACTGTGTGTGTGTGCGCTCAGCTGCTCAGTCTGGTCTGACTTTTTGTGACCCTATGGACTGTAGCTCACCAAGCTCCTCTGTCCATCGAATTTTCCAGGCAAGAGTAGTGGAGTGGGTTGCCATTTCCTACTCCAGGGGATCTTCCTGACCCAAGCATTGAGCCCACATCTCTTGCATCTCCTACCTTAGCAAGTGGATTCTTTACCACCTGAGAAGCCTAAAAGTAGGTTTTTATTCCCAATGTGGGGAGGGGAAGCATAATCCAATCCACCCAGGGTCTGAGAAGCACAGAAGGGTGGAGGAAGGGAGAACTCTCTCTCCCCCAGGCAGGGCTGGACATCAGCCTGCTCCTGCCCTTGGACTGGGACTTCTATCACTGACATTCCTTGTTGTCAGGACTTTCTGTTCAAGCAGTAATTTATGCTGTAAGTCTTCCTGGTTCCTCAGCTTGCTGATGGTAGGTTGTGGGATTTCTCAGCCTCCGAATCACACAAGCCAATTCCTCATGACAAATCTCTTTTTATATGTAAGCTGTTTCTCTTGAGAACTCTGACTTATACCACCATTGTCAGCATCAGTACTGTTGTAAGTAATCTAGCAATAAATAATGAAAGACTAATGCTAACTAACAGCTACCAAAAGCTTAACTCTGTGCCTGGTACTGCCATGTCAAGTTTATAAGGATCATCTCAGTTAAGCATCACAGGATCCCTTAAAAGGAAGAGGAACTATCGTTATCCTAACTTTCCAAATTCAGCATTCTATAGATACGTGTGTGGGTAGGTGTATTCACTTTTTATTTTATATTGAAATCCCATGGACAGAGGAGCCTGTAGGGCCACAGTCCACAGGGTTGCAATAAGTCGGCGATTTAGCAGGCAGGCAGGCACGGCAGATTAACAATGTTGTATCAGCCATACATACACACGTATCCATTCTCCCCTAAACTCCCCATGGAGGCTTCCGTTTTGTCAGGGACAGAGAAAACTTTCCCATACAGAAACAAAAATCTATGCCTCCTTTTTCTAATCCAGCATCTCTTCCAGGGAGTTATTTCAACCTAAATCTTATATGACCAATTCAAACAGACATCCTCTTTTTCTCTTCTTGGAGAACAGGAATTAGTCACGAATGTCAAGAGACAGTTCTTCTGAGCCCTTGTTGCATTACAGGCACTGGCCGAGTTTCCTGCTGCAAACAAGTCTGACGTGCAGCCTGTTTTCTGTGGTAAGATGTGTAATATTAAGTAAGCACAACAGATCAACAGGATGATTCGGAGAGTAAAGATTTTCATAATGATGATAAGATGGGGTAATACGAATGAGAGTGACCGTGAGGGCCAGGAAGTAACTAGAGAAAAGTTCTTTGTAAAATGATTCTTGAGCAGAAGCTGGAGGGTAGAAAGTGGTCACCCATGTGAAGGTTCAGGGAAGGTGGTTGATCGGCTTTGTCTGGTGTTAAGAATGTTTCATTGGATGTGAAATCTTGCATTTCATTCCATCCCAAACTTCGGTCTCCATCATGCTTTACAGCCAATGCATTGTTAGCTTTTACATCCCTGGAGGATTATGTTGCTCTGAGACTTGTATCCAGCAGACTGGGCATTTACATGTCCTTCTCAAGCCCCTCCTCTCTGGTAATGCATGAGCAATCACATCTCTCATCTCCAGTTGCTGCTTTTATTATAATTACCTTTCCTTTCCAGTATCTAAGCATTTTAGTTCTAAACTATGCAGGATATAGCTACTGTGTGTTATCAGAACCAGCTGTTTGGCTCTTTCGGGCTATTTTGAACAGACTGAGAAAGAAGAGAAGCACAAAGGTACTTCTGATGAAAAAAGAAAACACACACACACAACACACATGATCAGAGCGAGCGCTCGGACTAAACGAACCTGGCACGGCGTTCATCGGCATCATAAATACCAGGAATATCCGTGTGCTGTTTGTTGAGCATGATGTATTTTTTCAGGAGAGATGCTTTAAATTTTCCATTTTGTGCCAAGGTAAGTTTTATGCCTCCGTAATGTACAACATATGGGTCTTATGACATTAGGCATTATTTGCATCCCAATAAAACAGCTCATTAATCAAATGGCCTGTTATAACCTCCAGCTGCAGAAACCACAAAACACAACCAAGAAGGAGGGTCATTTGTAACTCAGAATGTGCCTTTTAAAATAATATTTTTCTGATCATGTTAAACAGTGGTCAAATGTACAAGACACGCTAGTGTATTAGGAAGGAGATGGTAATAAGGACACAGTGAGTCCTGAAACACACACGTAGTGAATTTCTTCTCTGCCTTTGGGCCACATGTTTTGCTTTCCTCCAGTTGATTTTGAGTGATGTTTTCTTCTGAGGTCAAAGCGAGGTCTTCCGGTAGTAGCCAGCATTAGCTATAATAATGCACAGCAATTAGGAGCAGGTCAATCACTGAAAAGCTCATTAGAGAAGCAAATTGGAATTTTATTCCCACATCCGTGATTACAAACCCACCAAACC
Organism: Bos mutus; assembly: GCF_027580195.1. Classification (NCBI taxonomy): domain Eukaryota; kingdom Metazoa; phylum Chordata; class Mammalia; order Artiodactyla; family Bovidae; genus Bos; species Bos mutus. Next base: position 86,364,413 of record NC_091626.1, on the reverse strand, counting down.
TAATGAAATATGCAAACAGTACTGTGAGTCCCAGCCTACTGGTTCTTTCATGTCAGTTCTTGCCATGTGTCAGCCAGGGTCCCAGTGGCAAGCAATAAAAGCCAACTCCTACTATCTTAAGCAAAGGAGGATTTATTTGGAAGAATATCGATGGAGAGAGTGTTGCTGCTAACACAATCTGTGAGAATCTAAAGAATTGGATTTGGGATTAAGTAGAGAAACAATAATCTCCAAAGGGACCAAGGCTGGAAAGAAAATGCACACCAATCGTACAGTAACTAAAACAGCTTGATCAGGAAGCCTCAGCTGCCGTGGAGTGGTCTCTGTTTCTTCTGATTTCGCAGCACTCTCTCCAGTTCCAGGAAAGATTGAGGGCAGGAGGAGATGGGCACGACCGAGGATGAGATGGTTGGATGGCATCACTGACTCAATGGACGTGAGTTTGAGCAAGCTCTGGGAGATGGTGAAGGACAGGGGAGCCTGGCATGCTGCAGTCCACGGGGTTGCAAAGAGTCGGACACGACTGAGCGACTGAACAACAACTCCAGTCCCGAGGAGAGCGTGGCCAACCAGGTTGAGTCTAGGTCATGGGCCTGCTTGGAGTGGGAAGAGGATCATCCTCTTGGTTTCTTGGGTGGGAGAGAATTGCTCTCCCACTAAGACCTTTGTGACTGTGAACGAGCTTCACTGAGCTCTCAGAAGGGGAGTGGTTGCTCAGTGGTGTGGAACATTGAGTATCTATTTTGTCTCAACTACTGACAGTTTTCAAAAGATGAGTCCTCCTTTAATTATGTTTATACTGTATGTCTCATTTAATTAAAATCCCACAGCCATCACATGGGATTTTCTACTCCCTTCGTAGATGGGGCAATGAGCATTAGGAATATTAAGTGGCCTGGACAACTTGACGGTCCTTAGTAAGGTACAGGTCAGTTATCCCGTCTTGGTCTCCTGACTCCCAGTCAAGTGTTCTCTTTGCTGTCCCAGAGCTGCGTCGTTAACTGAATTCGACTTGACCTCTAAATTTCAATGTTCCCAGCCTTGATTATTTGTCTGCACAAAGTATCCCAAGGATTAGAAATTTCAGAATGAAATATTCTGAAATATTCTAGCCAAGAGCCTTAGGTTCAGAAAACCAAGGGTTTCGCTGAAAGTATGCCTTCATCTGTCCCACATCATATGACGGTCCTTGTGTCATCTGGGGGTCTCAACTGTGGCCCTGAGTGTGAAAAGACACGCCACCTAGACTTATCTCAAGCATGGATTCACAACTCCACCAGCATTGGCGTCTTTCCACTGCGCCCATCAGAGACTGGGCTATTACACCAAGAGTACCATACGGCAGTTGTGCAGAGGCTGCCACACACCCCGCTACGGCCACCTGAACTCTGAGCTGCGTAAGAAGACGATGCTGACGGTCATTCACGCTACTTGTACCCACGAGGGCTGCTGCTCAACCCCACATAGCTGGGGCTGCCTTCTGGGAATTCTGGGCTGAAAAACTGTGCTCTGTTTTACCAAGAGCAAAAACCATGGTGTCAAGCTGCGCTGAGCTCAAGTCCTTGTACTGCCTTTCACAACTGTGTTCTTGGGGAAATTTTCCAAGTTCTCTGAGACTCAATTTTATACTCTATAGATTAGCGATTATGATATTTACTTTGCAACATTTTAAAAATTATAAGTAAAATGTAAAGCCCTCAGTTTCAAGGCTAGCTTATATAAATGGATGTTTCATAAGTGGTTGCTCTTATAATTAATATTGCTTTGAGTGATATATGACCAGCAAATCTTTTCAAAGCATTTTTCCTAGGCAGACGATGTATGTTCTTGAGTTTTCAGTACTATGATTCCTCTGCACAGCATTTTGCCTAATATAATAGTATAATAGTTTTATATTTGGTGATATGCTTGACATTGCATATGTACTCTGCTATTTCTATTAGTAAGGGTTATACCAGAGAAATAAAGTGAGTGAGATATATACATATATATATTATATATATAATATATATAACTTTAAAGAAGTGGCTTTCACAGTGTAGACCCTGGCAAGTTTTAAATTTCTAGAGCAAGCCAGCAGGCTGGAAACTCTCAGACAAAATCTGATGCTGCCATCCAGAGGTAGAGTTTCTTCATCAGTTTTGCTCTGAAGGTCTTTCAACTGATTGATGAGGCTCACCCAGGTTATTAAGACAGTCTCCTGTTTGGAAAATCAACTCATTGTAGATATTAACCACATCCAGATACCTTCACAGTAACACCTAAATCAATGCTTTATTGAATAACTAGTATTATAACCTAGCCAAGTGACACATAAAACATCACTCTCAAGCTTTCTCCAATGGTTTAGACTTTGCCTTCCAATGCAGGGGGTGTGGGTTCAATCCCTGGTCAGGGAATTAAGATCCCACATGCCTGGCAGCCAAAAAAAACCCTGAAACATAAAAACAGAAACAATATTGTAACAAATTCAATAAAGACTTTAAAAATGGTCTACTTAAAAAAAAGTCCTAAAAAAATCACAGTCCACCGCTTATCAACTTAACACCTTACTCACCTCTGTAAACAACGCTTTTGGACAGCAAGATCCAACCAGTCCATCGTAGAGGGTATCAGCCCTGAATATTCACTGGAAGGACTGATCCTGAAGCTCAAACTCCAATACTCTGGCCACCTGATGTGAAGAGCTGACTCACTGGAAAAGATCCTGATGCTGGGTAAGATTGAAGGCAGGAGGAGAAGGGGGTGGCAGAGGATGAGATGGTTGGATGGCATCACCGGCTTGATGGACATGAGTTTGAGCAAGCTCTGGAAGTTGGTGATGGACAGGGAGGCCTGGTGTGCTGCAGCCCAAGGGGTCACAAAGAATAGACATGACTGAGCGACTGAACTGAACTGAACTGAACCTCCAAGTAAAGACCAGAAACGAGTAACACTTCTGTCTAATATGATACAACTATCTTATACGCAACCAAAAATGCACTAACCTTTTCCTTAGAAGAGGATGCAATGTGGGTATTTTAATTCTCTCTGATATCCTAAGTACTTAAATACTGTGATACAAACATGACTATTATGAGGGCATCTATGTTAGACAGAAGAGGAATGAGCGTAAAGACAACAAAAATACTATATATGCAAACACACTCATATATATACACAAATGGAAATATTCATTAAAATTATATTAAATTATATTAAATTCATTAATATATTAAATTCATTAAAATTACAGTCTTTGTTCCTTCAGTTGGTCACATGGTCATGGCTGGAATTTGTAACTACTTTCTTCCATAACCCACTCCATATTCTCTTTGCTTTTGCAAACACCTGAGTTGACCTTGACCTTTAGCCTCCTTCCTAAAGGGTCTGGGCCATTAGCCGTCTGGCTTGAATTAGTCATTGCAGTTTCCATTGACTTTAATCACAGGTCATGGTAGTTGTAAAACACACCCTAAGAGATCTCCTGCACTCTGCACATAATCTTCCTTACCTCCACCGTGTAGTAGCTGCCCCATTTCCCCACAGGAGTCTACATCAATAACCCCAGCCTGCATAGGACTCTCTTCTTTGTTGACTCAGAGACATGAGGAACCAAAAAGGACATGGTAGCGATGTTCACTTCCAGTTCATTGAAGTCACCATCATGTCTCTTAGTTGGAAGCATTCCTCTCCTCTGAAATAAGACCTCTAGAACCACAGAGAATAAGGGCACAGGGACAGGAAGCAAAAGTTTTGCTAGTGGATCATTAGGGATAACAGTATTAGTAAATAATGTCATTTCTATTTCTCCCCCTGTTCCCTGGACATGTGAATACTGGTTACTGGGGAAACTGCATCATCTGTTAGATGTTGATTCAGTGCATATACGGCCTGCTGGATAGCACTGTTCCAAGTGTTCCAAACACCCACAAGGTATTACCACCTCGATGGCATTATATTAATAATTCAGTCTTCAAAAGGCTATTTTACTGTTGGATCAAGACACCTGCTTGACTTGATGGGGAACATGGCAAAGCCATGAATGAACTCCGCAAGCATAGGCCCATTGCTGCACTCTGTATACTAGGAAGTGATTTTCTTGATCAGGAGCAATTCTGTCTGGAATATCACTATGAGAGATAAGGAATTCTGTATGTCCACAGAAGCATTGTATGCAGGTAAGACAATCTGTATCCAGAGTAAATATCTCTTCTTTTTTTTTTTTCCCAGATTCTTAAAAAACACTATTTTCCATTATATTTATCACAGCATAGTGAATATGGTTCCCCATGTTATATATAAGGACCGTGTTGCTTATCCATTCTCTATACAGTAGTTCACATCTAATAAGAACACAGCACTGTCCCGTCCCTGATGGAAGTGGTCCAATGTAATCAGCCTGCCACCAGGCTTATCACCCTGGGGAATGGTCGTACTGGGGACTCAGTTCTGCTCCTGGCAGACTGGGCACTCAGTAGTGACCATAGTCAGGTTGACCTTGATGAGTGGAAGTCCTGTGGCTGAGTCCCTGCCACCATACACCCTTTGTTCATGGGTCCACTGGGCAGTAAAATGGATGGCTAAGAAAAGAGGCTGACTGTATCCACAGAACAGCTCATCCTGTTCGATCAATTATTAACATTCTCCTCTGTAGATGTCAACCTTCAGTGAGCATTCACAAAGTAGCTTTATGCTCTCCATCCATTCAGAGACATTCACCCACATATGTCTTCCCCAGATAGTGTCACTAATTTTCCAATGATTTGCCTTCCAAGTTCCTGACCAACCCAAACCACTGGCGGCAACATATGAAACCTGCACAGACTCATTTCTCTGACCATTTCTCTTTCCAAGCAAAATGAGTAACCACAAGAGCATTTCCGCTCACCACTGTCCCACAAGGACGCGCCTAGAATGGCAGGAGGGCTGCAAATGTTCACTTGTAGCTGGTGCCTGATTATCAGGCAGAATCACCTATAAATTAGATTTTTTTTTTCTTTCTCTTCTTTGGTCAGTTGGCTCTAGGGAATTCCCTATGGGGCCATAGGTACAGATTTGAAGAAAGAAGGAGCTATAGCAGGAATAGGGAACAGGGGCATTTGGGTCACTTCTTCATGTAACTTATTATGCCTTCAGGGTCTGATCTTGTAGAAATGGAATGCATTCCATCTTGGTTTCGGAGGGGCAGAAAAGAGCAAATTCATGATGCACAGGTAAGACCAAATGGATACTTGGCAACTTATGGTTAAGAATTCTGTCTTTTTTTAGGCTCTGTAGCAAGCCACATGCTCTTTGTCAAAAGGAGAGTAGTTATCTACAGAGGATGGCAAGGCTCTGTCCCAAAATCCTAAGAGCAAACACTGACCAATCAGCATAGGAGCCTCAGTGTGACGGAATAGTGTGATGGAAGGCAATGTTGGTCAAGGTCCCTACAGACTAAAGTATGACGTAGGGATGGAGAGTCGATGTACTCCTGAGGTGGGCCAGTGAAGGTGCATTGCTGGCCTTGCCAGCTGAAATCAGACTGCGTCTGATAGTCTCTCCTAGTGAGTCTCCAAAATAGACGGTCACCCATAACCTCGTCTTTTATACACACTTGATCAGGAGTACCCGTGGCAGTACTTTGGGCATCTCCATTGCTACATCATGCCATAGACCAGGGCCTCTTTATCACTGGAAGCAGGGTTATATTAGTGCCTTTAAATCTGGTCAATCTAATCAGATTAGAGAACCAGTTCCAGAAAACCTAGACTCAATTCAGAAGCTCATATTCAAGATTCAAGGCCTCTAGAACCACTCTTGCTACCAAAATCTGCATCTGTCAGAGTTCTACCAGAGAAGGAGAACCAGTCTGAAAATGACAGATTAAAGGAAGGAAGGAAGGGAGGGAGGAAAGGAGGGAAGAAGGAAAGAAAGGAGAGAGGGAGGGATGAAAGGAGAGAGAGATGGGGAAAAAAATCAAGGATTGGCAAATCTGAAATCTATATGGTGGGCCAACAGATTGAAAACCAGGACAGGAGCTGAGGCTGTCATTCAGTGGCATAATTTTTTTCCATCTCAGAACAAAAACCTCAGTTCTGCTCTTAATCTTTCAACTGACTGTATGACGCACCCCCAGATTATGAAGAATAATCTCCTTTCCTTAAAATCCACCGATGGACTAGCTACATCTACAAAATACATTCAGACCAACACCCAGGTTAGTGCTTAATTGAATAGCTCAGTACTCTTGTTTAACCAAGTGGAGAAATAAAATTCACCACCATACTATTGTCTGCTCAGAAAAATTGGAACATTAGGACATGCAGCATTTAAGGAAAATGAAGTCCGTGGGACTGTCCATCATTCCAAGTGCTGCTCTGGCATTGAACTCAGTCCAGGTAATTCTGGAAATAAATCAAAATCCAATAACTGAGATGAAGCCAGTGTTGATCTGTCAAAGACAGCTCCAGAGACCTGCCTCTCAGAATGGTTAAGCCTCTGGGTAGAGGCCTTGGTCACTCAGTGGGTGAGAATGAAGGGGCGTCCTTGCCCCAAAGCAGTTCTGTAGCACTAAAGCACAATGTTTCAAGTCTGTTTTCAAAATGTTTTCTGAGAGTGTTCATCTTATGTCAATAATAAGAATTATATTCAATACTAAATAAGACTTTTGGAAAGCATCCAAGGAAATGAAAAACAAGGAAATGTGCTTGTTTGTTTATCAAAGCAGGAGGAGGTGGTCTTGGTTGAACAGCTATTTAACTTTAAGGCTATATCACATTACATCACTTCACATTAATTCATCTTATCACCAAAATAACCAGGAGCAAATATTATTATCCCCATTTTAAGTAGGAAAATCAAAGTTAATAATCAGCCGTGCTGAAACTTTCTCCATCAGTCTGGCTAGGAATACCCTTCCCATTACATCTAGCTTCTATCCAATAAGAATATATCCCCAAGAGACACAGATATCTCTCTAAGAATACATCTCTGTCCATCTCAGAGGTGGGGGAGTGGGGAGAGGAGAGGTCTCGAAGAGAGTTGGAATCTGTTTCACCTCTGCCTGACATGCACTGCTCTGCTGTAATTCCACCCATCTCAGAGGACAGATAAGTCATCTTTGGGGATATCCAATCACCTTAGAAATGCAGATGACACCACTCTAATAGCAGAAGAGGAACTAAAGAGCCTTGATGAAGGAAATAGGAGAGTGAAAAAGATGGCTTAAAACTCAACATTCAGATATTTAAGATCATGGCATCCAGTCCCATCACTTTTTTTTTTAATTTAAATTTATTTATTTTAATTAGAGGCTAATTACTTTACAATATTGTATTGGTTTTGCCATACATCAACATGAATCCACCATGGGTGTACACATGTTCCCCATCCTGAACCCCCCTCCCACCTCCCTCCCCATACCATCCCTCTGGGTCATCCCAGTGCACCAGCCCCAAGCATCCTATATCCTGCATCGAACCTGGACTGGCGATTCATTTCTTATACAATATTATACATGTTTCAATGCCATTCTCCCAAATCATACCCCTCACCCTCCCCACAGAGTCCAAAAGACTGTTCTATACATCTGTGTCTCTTTTGTTGTCTCGCATACAGCATTATCGTTACCATCTTTCTAAATTCCATATATATGCGTTAGTATACTATATTGGTGTTTTTCTTTCTGGCTTACTTCACTCTGTATAATCGGCTCCAGTTTCATCCACCTCATTAGAACTGACTCAAATGTATTCTTTTTAATGGCTGAGTAATACTCCGTTGTGTATATGTACCACAGCTTTCTTATCCATTCATCTGCTGATGGACATCTAGGTTGCTTCCATGTCCTGGCTATTATAAACCGTGCTGCAATGAACATTGGGGTACATGTGTCTCTTTCAATTCTGGTTTCCTTGGTGTGTATGCCCAGCAGTGGGATTGCTGAATCATAAGGCAGTTCTATTTCCAGTTTTTTAAGGAATCTCCACACTGTTCTCCATAGTGGCTGTACTAGTTTGTGTTCCCACCAACAGTGTAAGAGGATTCCCTTTTCTCCACGCCCTCTCCAGCAGTTATTGCTTGTAGACTTTTGGATCGCAGCCATTCTGACTGGCGTGAGATGGTACCTCATTGTGGTTTTGATTTGCATTTCTCTGATAATGATTGATGTTGAGCATCTTTTCAAGTGTTTGTTAGCCATCTGTATGTCTTCTTTGGAGAAATACCTATTTAGTTCTTTGGACCATTTTTTGATTGGGTCATTTATTTTTCTGGAATTGAGCTGCAGGAGTTGCTTGTATATTTTTGAGATTAGTCGTTTGTCAGTTGCTTCATTTGCTATTATTTTCTCCCATTCTGAAGGCTGTCTTTTCACCACTTTATAGCAAAGAGATGGGAAAAATATGGAAACAATGGCTGACTTTACTTTCTTGGGCTCCAAAATTACTGTGGACATTGACTGCAATGGTGAAATTAAAAGATGCTTGCTGCTTGGAAGGAAAGCTATGACAAACTTAGACAGTATATTAAAAAGCAGAGACATCACTTTGCTGACAAAGGTCCATACAGTCGAAGCTATAGTTTTCCAGTAGTCATGTACAGATGTGAGAGTTGGACCATAAGGAAGGCTAAGCACTGAAGAATTTATGGTTTCTAAATGTGCTGGGAAGACTCTTGAGAGTCTCTCGGACTACAAGGAGGTCAAATTAGTCAATCGTAAAGGAACTAAAGCCTGAATATTTGCTGGAAGAACTGATGCTAAAGATGAAGCTCCAATACTTTGGCCACCTGATGGGTAGAGCCAACTCACTGGAAAAGACCCTGATTCTGGGAAAGAGTGAAGGCAAGAGAAGGGAGTGACAGAGGACGAAATGGTTGGACGGCATTATTGACTCAAGGGACATGAGTTTGAGCAACCCCCCTGGTGATAGTGAAGGACAGGGAAGCCTGGCCTGTGACAATTTACGGGGTCACAGAGAGTTGGACATGACTGAGTGACTCAACAGCAACAACAAACATCTCCAACTTAACAGCAGATCAAATTCTCAAAGCCTCCCATACCCTCCCAACTACAACCAGTTCCTTCTAGTCTCAGCCCTAATATTTACAGGGCCTGCTGCAGCACAGATGAAGGCCCATGCACCATATCTCTTGACTTTTAGGTATAAGGAACTAAGCTAGCAACTGTTATGTGAAATATATTTTGTCCTTCTACCTTCACAAGCGTGCCTTCATAATGACCTAGAAGGTGCGTTCAGCTTTGCCTGTCACAGACTCTTGGGAAGCTTCGTGCTAGAGCAGGGTGACAGCATGGGGGAGCTGGTCTGGCCCTCAGCTCAGAGCACACCCCACTTTTTTTCTACCCCCAGCTCCCTGGTGCACAGGCTTCACATGTGTATTTGCAGATGGCCCACCCAGAATCAAGGCTTTGGCCGCACCTCTCCTCACAGCTTCTTCTTGACCACGTCAGGGACCTAAAGATTTCTACCTGCAGAGTGACCTCACCTGCCCAGGAGGGTGGACTCCCGGAAGAGACCCTGGAAGGGGGGTTTGGAACCTGGAAGAGGGAATTCTCCAACCAGGTTGCCTGAGCAGGTTTTAAGAAGGAATGAGTATAGCATAGCTCCTTGCCTCTGGAGCTCTGAGCCCAGTGGGGAAAGACATGGCTGGCAAAAGACCAGAGCAGAGCCCTCTACAGCATGGGGGCAGGGGCCGTGACCCCTGGGTAAGTCACGGTATAAAGACCCAGAATGGCCTCCCGGACAAACTGACCACACCTTCCACTTCCTCAGCCACTTCCTTTACCCAGCCCCCTCGCTCAGCCTGCCCCTCTCACTCACTGTCAATTCTAGACCCATTAAGACAGTGTATTGTTGCAGTGTTCACTTCACAGTAACATACGCAAGGCATAACTTCATAGTCAGCAATTCTAACTACACTCTCAAACTACTCATGCTCAAAGAAATGGTCTGGTGGGGTTTTGCTCTGTAATATTTATTGTGGCAATATCGCAGAGGCTCCCACGAAAACATATACACACACACACACAGCATTGGCTTGTTCTAGAATCCAATAAAAGGAAGCAACATATAAAAAAAGAACATTTGATTAAAATCTCTAAATACAGGCTTTCCTTTAAAAACAGAAATAGACAATAAATAAAACAGTTGAATTTAGTTATTTTTGAATTTAATTTTTGTTTCTCTGGATCACAAGGCATAATTTTTTTAAATAAGATGTTGGAAGGTTTAGAAAAACTTGTAAGTTTCCTAAACATTTCTGGGCTCCTAGAATCTCTGGTTGATTCATGATTCCTACCATCCTAACTAAGCATTCTAGCCTTGAACACTGTAAGAGCAGATTCAGCATCTTGAGGGGGTGATCCTGTTGATGTATTATGGGAAGTTACTGACCAGTGCCCTATAGATGTTCACAATACTCACACACACACACACCCCCCCAGACATTTTTACACTTTTTATGTTTCTCATCACCTTGTCTGAATTATCTTTCATTTTCATCCATGATTTTCTTATCATATAGGATACTGTCTTATTTTCTATTCCTTGCTAAGTTATAATGCTTCTCCTATTGTAAAATCTTTTTTTTTTTTCAAATTGGCCATGCCACTAGGCTTGTGGGGTCCTAGTTCCCCAACTGGCAGTGAAAGCTCAGAGTTCTAACCATGGGACTGCCAGGGAATTCTCATAAAGTCATTTTCACTCTCCATTTATTCACATGAAAAGCCTACATATGGCATTTTCAAGTCATCAGCACTAGGATGTGTCCTATACACGGGAGACAACCTGTCTCCATGTCTTACACCATAAAAATTACTTCCTTATTATAAGTAAATGCAACAAGAACCAGAAGCTTAGAAACACTGTGCAAAGAGTCAATCAGTCATTGGGTTAAATGAATTGATCCCTACCACTATCTATAATTGGGGTCACAAAGAGTCAGACACGACTGAGCAACTGAACAACAACAATCCATAAGTGTTTTATCTTTGCTAATCCTCCAGGAATTAAAACTAATTAACACACGAGGTAATTCTTATACACGAATTTGTATTGCTTTGGGAAGTGAAATTATATAATGGGAAAAAAATAGACCAGTTAAAATATCAAGTTCACACTACTTGCTCTATGACATTGGGCAAAATCCAACCTGTCCAGAGAGTCTTCTCTGTCAGTGCATGTGTGTTAAGTCACTCAGTCGTGTCCGACTCTGCAGCCCTGTGGACTGTAGCCCACCAGGCCCCTCTGTCCCTGGAATTCTCCAGGCAAGACTATTGGAGTGAGTTGCCTTTTCCAGGGGCTCTTCCAGACCCAGGGATTGTACTGGCATCTCTTACATCTCCTGCGTTGGCAGGCGGGTTCCTTACCACTAGCACCACCTGCCAAGCCCTGTAGAGATAATTGCTACCCAAGAGAGTCATTTTAGGAAAAAGTAACACATGCACTGGTATGAAAGAGACATTCAATGAATATTCATTTCTTCCCTTCCACTAAAGTATAATTAGTTACATGTATGCTATTAGATTTGGCATAGGTTCTATTGAAATCAGGAAGACCAGAGTTCAAATTCATCTAGTTACTGTCCAGCCTTGGGAAAGTAACCCTCCCTGAGCCGCAGTTTCTCCATCTGTAAGATGGTACCCCCCCTCAAAGGATAAAGAGGTCATGGGCATGGGATCCTCTGGTATGTTCCAGACACAGAGTAAGGACTCCATAAATTTCAGTATAACTGAGTACATGGAATGACACAGACCAAGGTTGCAATCTGGCCCTCTCCCCAACTATATGACCTTGGGCAAATTACCTCTCCAAGAGTCATTTTCTTGAACTAACAATTCTTACCTCACCAGGTTACCTTATTATTAAATAAGATAAGAAGGGCTTCCCTGATGGCTCAGACAGTAAAGAATCTGCCTGCAGTGCAGGAGACTTAGGTTCCATCCCTGGGTCAGGAAGATACCCTGGAGAACGGAACAGCTAACCACTCCAGTATTCTTGCCTGGAGAATTCCATGGACAAAGGAGCCTGGCGGGCTAGAGTCCGTGGGGTTGCAAAGAGTCTATGTTACCTTGGGCAAATTTACCTCTCCAAGAAACATTTTCTTGAAATAATAATTCCTACCTCACCTGTTTTTTTACAAGGTTTATCTTATTATTAAATAAGATAAGAAAGGTACCACATTCAGAACATGGACATGTTAAGTGTTAAAAAATGAACTGAAATTATTAATACATTTTTAGAGGAGATATGAAAAGCTACCAGGGGAAGAAAACTATTAGGTTCCTGTATTGCACACTTTTATGGTTAAATCTGCAGCCAAGAAATTAAAAGATGTTTTCTCCTTGGAAGAAAAACTATCATAAACCTAGACAGCATATTAAAAAGCAGAGCCATAACTTTGCCGACAAAGATCCATATAGTCAAAGCTATGGTAGACTTGGGCCATAAAGAGAGCTGAACACCCAAGAATTGATACTTTCTAATTGTGGTGCTGGAGGAGACTCTTGAAAGTCCCTTGGACTGCAAGATCAAACCAGTCAATCCTAAAGGAAATCCATCCTGAATATTCACTGGAAGGACTGCTGCTGAAGTGAAGCTCCAATACTTTGGCCACCTGATGCAAAGAGCCTACTCATTGGAAAAGACGCTGATGCTGGGAAAGATTGGAGGCAAAAAGAGAAGGGAATGACAGAGGATGAGGGAGGTGGATGGTATCACTAACTGAATGGATGTTGGTTTGAGCAAACTCTAGGAGACAGTGAAGGACAGGGAAGCCTGGTGTGCTGCAGTCCTTGGGGACGTGACTTACTGACTGAACAGCAACAGCATGGTTAATTCAGAGAGAAATAGACACAACTCAGAATCCAAAAATAGAAATACTCCGAAAAGCTGTTTCAGGAAAATGGCTGTCTATTGATCCATTGATATGTAGATATTCCATAATATATATTTTATATCACACACACAGAGCACTAATATCCTAGAATAAGCATTGAAGTGAATTGAGTGAACCCTAAGAATTCCCCTATCAAAGCCCCCATCACCCTTCATGGAACACTGAGTATTCCTGAGGGCTCAACAAGACACGCTTTCTCCCAGAGTGTTTGCCATAGAGCTTGGCACAAAAAAACTACTCAGTCATTTTAAATAAGTGTTTCTGCCTCTTTAGGTTTGTTTTCCAATCAGAACGCAAGTGCCTAGAATGCACACGTGGTATAACTCACGTCTGTATCTCTTGCATCTAATGTAGAACCTGGCACCTAGTGAGTCTTCCGCAAGCCTTGAACCATTCATTCATTCATTCATTCATATCAATGAGTTTAACTAAGTTAGTGAAAAGGACAGCACAGCGTGATATGTGTCATTGCCTTGGAAGCCTGGGAATCCAGCCACGGGATTTTCTTGTTTACAAACCTATCAGTCAAACTCAAAACTGCTAGGCTGTTCAGACAGTGGTAAAGCAGTTGCCTTATCGCTCTCTCCTCCTACTGTTAGAACAAGCATCTCCTAATAGACGTCCCTTTCAGCAAGCTGGCACATGCTGTGAGCACACCAGATAAGCCAGGGTGATAATAACAAAGCTAATCTTGCAGAGATTAAGTCATAGCAGCTCTAGAACAGAGGCTGTTGGGATGTCAGAGGCAGCGATCTTCCGTGGGAGCACTCGAAAGAGGAGTGGGAGGAAAGGAAGGGGCTGGATAAGGATCCAGGAGAACCTGTCTCTGTGTTTCCCTGGCCCAGGAAGCCAGGGAGGCACTCTAGGGGGTAAGTCCTATGGAGCAGAAGGGCGAGGAACTGTGAAAGGGCACAGTGTCTCCATTCAGACTCTTGTGTTGGCAAAAAATTTAAAAAGCAAAACTGTAACCTTTGTGAATCATCTTCATTTCTCTGGGATTCCCCTGGTGACTCAGACAGTAAAGAATCTGCCTGCAGTGTGAGAGACCTGGGTTCCATCCCTGAGTTGGGAAGATCCCCTGGAGAAGGGAATGGCAACCCACCCCAGTATTGTTTCCTGGAGAATCCCATGGACAGAGCAGCTGGGTGGGCTACAGTCCATGGAGTTGCAAAGAGTCGGAAACGACTGAGTGACTAAGCAAGCATCATTTCTGTGATGAGAAATCTGATTTATTTCATGGCCCGGTCCGTTCTTCCCCTCCTCCCCCAGAACTGTGTCTAGGTGGTTTGAGCCGGCTGAGGGTGTTGGTTGGTTCTAGAAATGGCAGCCTGGACCTCACCTTGGACCTGCCCACCCTGGCATCGGGACGTGTCCCTGTCCCTGGTGGGCATCCTGCCTTCAGTCTTCACTTGTCCCCCTACCCCGCCCAGCGCAGCGCGGGCCCCTGTTCCTGAGGCGAGGTCACTCTGGGCCTGCCCTGCCCTTTGCCCCGATCCTCTCGGAGGTGGCGGATCCGCGGCCCTTCCAACGCTCTGGGGTCAGACAGCCTTTGAGAGAGCCCGGCACCCTCTGTCTCTGAGAGCCTACTTTCCGGGGCAGGGGGATGCCTCTGTTGATGTGTGCTCTGCGGAGGGTGGAGACCCAGGGCAGTGAGGCTGTCCCAGGACCACCTACCGGCTGTCAGTGCAGCTCTCTGTGTCCTGGGGCTTCACGCCCCCCGGACCTCCACCCTGGATGCCGACTCTGGATTCTGGGCTTTCTCTCCCCGCTGAGATCCTCCAAACCCAACCGGGCTTCATGTCAACCCTCTCTTCCCTGGGTATAATGCTCAGTCCCCAGGGTGAGCCTTTCTCTTTTTTAACCTTCTACATCCCTTCAGCCCATGACTCTTGAACAGCCAAGCCAGTCCACTCTCTTCTGTGACCGAGTTTCCTCAAGCCTGAGGTGGCTGTGATGACCTCCCTTTCCAGAGGCCAGGACCACCTGCACCGTCGATCACACAAGGTAAAACCAGGGAAGTCTGTGCTCGGAGATTTGGAACAGCGGCTCTGACTCGCCCAGGGGAGGGTGCAAAGCCAACCTATGCAAACTTCCCACCAAATCTCCCAGGGCTCATGCCCTTTGTTCCATACAAACAAGGTACTCCAGAAAGGATCTAGCTGAAGAATGGCTCTAAATCAGAGGCTAAGAGAAGATACGGTTGACTAGGAGCCACTCTGGAACCCTGATGCTGAGGCTGAGGTCAGGCTGAAAGCTGCAGATAAAGCCCTGAGGGACCCAGCCCCACCTGCAGACTGAGGGGAGCAAAGAACCCCTGCGGATCTGCGGCTGGGGTGTGAGGCAGGTGGTCAGGTGGGGCAGGTTCCAAAAGCAAAGAAACTCAGGTAAGAACTGAAGCCTTAAAATGAACAGGATCTGGGGTTGTGAGCCCGAGGCTGGGAAATAAGACCTCCAGATGAGCACCTGGATGCTGACCGTGGAGTAGGCTTCCGCTTTGTTCTGCCCAGGAGTGACATGACTTTCCCGGGTGGATAGGAAGAGCTGAGGATCTGAGCTTGGGCTCAGCCAGCAGAGAGCAGCATCACAGCTCTGCCCGGACCTTTTTTCCCTCCTGCTGTGTTGCTGTGCTTCTGTTTCCTTATTTCTAAACCAAGGTGGACTTTGCCCCCAGCTTGATGTTTTTAAAGTTGTCACACACACACACACACACTTTGTACAAACAGACTCAGTCAGCTGTTCAGTTTGTGTTCTCTCCAGCAACTCAGGAGCTCAGTGGATGCTAAGGAAAATTAAAGAACTTCCTCTGGGGCTCTCTCATGGAGACATCAGCTGGTTTCCATGAAAGGGTGACTTTGACTCTCTCCCTCCTTCCTGATACTGTCTACAGCCCTTCAAGAAAATTAAACCCTCAATGTCAGTCCTTGGCAATCACAACCCCATCTAGAGCTATCATTTTATTTAAGAAGCTTTCCTAATCATCTGGGTGGCTACGGACTCCAGCCTTGCTCATGATCAATCTTGGACATGGGCTAATCATCATAAAAGATAATGACCTTGCATCTAGATGCATAGGGGAGGCCCATGGTGGGGGGAAATGGCACATGAGTATTAACTCATCTCAGAAATTCAGGACACCCTTTATTTACTTCCTCTGTTTTTTCCTTAAGAAGGAAGACCCAACACATGGAAGCAGCATCGAGCAATGAACAGAGCCTTAGGGTGGGAAAGGGAGAAAAAGGAGATCTGGGTGCTGGGCTTGGTTCTGAAACCTTAACCACTCACATTTATACAGGGGGAGATGGGACTGGGTCAATGATTCCTGGGCCCGATCCTCAGAATCACTTGTAGAATAGTAACAATGACAAGATCCCTAGGCTATCTATTCCCCTCAGAGCAACTGCATCAGAATTTCTGGAACTGGTGCCCAGAAGCTTGGATCTTTCAATGTTTTCCCGGAGATTCTTAAGATCTGTCATATCTGAGAACTACTGGACTCTATAGATAAAGCCCAGACCACTTCAGCTTCAATAACCACCTTCTGTTGTATTTGTCCTGGAGAAGGAAATGGCAACCCACTCCAGTACTCTTGCCTGGAAAATCCCATGGACAGAGAAGCCTGGTAGGCTACAGTCCATGGGGTTGCAAAGAGTCAGACACAACTGAGTGACTTCATTTTCACTTTTCATTGTATTTGAACTGTGGTGTTGGAGAAGACTGTTGAGAGTCCCTTGGACTGCAAGGAGATCCAACCAGTCCATCCTAAAGGAAATCAGTCCTGAATATTCATTGGAAGGACTGGCTGATGTTGAAGCTGAAACTCCAATACTTTGGCCATCTGATGCGAAGAACTGACTCATTTGAAAAGACCCTGATGCTGGGAAAGATTGAAGGCAGGAGGAGAAGGGGACGACAGAGGATGAGATGGTTGGACGGCATCACCAACTCAATGGACATGAGTTTTTGTGAACTCCAGAAGTTGGTGATGGATAAGGAGGCCTGACATGCTGTGGTCCATGGGGTCGTGAAGAGATGGACACGACTGAGTGACTGAGCTGAACTGATTGCATTTACATTTTAGTGACTGCTATGATCCACTGGAGAAGGGAATGGCAAGCCAGTTCAGTACTCTTGCCTTGAGAACCCCATGAACAGTATGAACAGTATGAAAAGGCAAAATGATAGGATGCTGAAAGAGAAACTCCCCAGGTCAGTAGGTGCCCAATATGCTACTGGAGATCAGTGGAGAAATAACTCCAGAAAGAATGAAGGGATGGAGCCAAAGCAAAAACAATACCCAGCTGTGGATGTGACTGGTGATAGAAGCAAGGTCCGATGCTGTAAAGAGCAATATTGCATAGGAACCTGGAATGTCAGGTCCATGAATCAAGGCAAATTGGAAGTGGTCAAACAGGAGATGGCAAGAGTGAATGTCGACATTCTAGGAATCAGCGAACTGAAATGGACTGGATTGGGTGAATTTAACTCAGATGACCATTATATCTACTACTGTGGGCAGGAATCCCTCAGAAGAAATGGAGTGGCCATCATAGTCAACAAAAGAGTCCGAAATGCAGTACTTGGATGCAGTCTCAAAAACGACAGAATGATCTCTGTTCATTTCCAAGGCAAACCATTCAATATCACAGTAATCCAAGTCTATGCCCCAACCAGTAACGCTGAAGAAACTGAAGTTGAACGGTTCTATGAAGACCTACAAGATCTTTTAGAACTAACACCCAAAAAAGATGTCCTTTTCATTACAGGGGACTGGAATGCAAAAGTAGGAAGTCAAGAAACACCTGGAGTGACAGGCAAATTTGGCCTTGGAATACGGAATGAAGCAGGGCAAAGACTAATAGAGTTTTGCCAAGAAAATGCACTGGTCATAACAAACACCCTCTTCCAACAACACAAGAGAAGACTCTATACATGGACATCTCCAGATGGTCAACACCGAAATCAGATTGATTATATTCTTTGCAGCCTAAGATGGAGAAGCTCTATACAGTCAACAAAAACAAGACCAGGAGCTGACTGTGGCTCAGACCATGAACTCCTTATTGCCAAATTCAGACTTAAATTGAAGAAAGTAGGGAAAACCACTAGACCATTCAGGTATGACCGAAATCAAATCCCTTGTGATTATACAGTGGAAGTGAGAAATAGATTTAAGGGCCTAGATCTGATTGATAGACTGCCTGATGAACTATGGAATGAGGTTCATGACATTGTACAGGAGACAGGGATCAAGACCATCCCCATGGAAAAGAAATGCAAAAAAGAAAAATGGCTGTCTGGGGAGGCCTTACAAATAGCTGAGAAAAGAAGAGAAGTGAAAAGCAAAGGAGAAAAGGAAAGATATAAACATCTGAATGCAGAGTTCAAAGAATAGCAAGAAGAGATAAGAAAGCCTTCTTCAGCGATCAATGCAAAGAAATAGAGCAAAACAACAGAATGGGAAAGACTAGGGATCTCTTCAAGAAAATCAGAGAACAAAAGGAACATTTCATGCAAAGATGGGCTCGATAAAGGACAGAAATGGTATGGACCTAACAGAAGCAGAAGATATTAAGAAGAGATGGCAAGAATACACAGAAGAACTGTACAAAAAAGATCTTCACGATGCAGATAATCACGATGGTGTGATCACTGACCTAGAGCCAGACATCCTGGAATGTGAAGTCAAGTGGGCCTTAGAAAGCATCACTATGAACAAAGCTAGTGGAGGTGATGGAATTCCAGTTGAGCTATTCCAAATCCTGAAAGATGATGCTGTGAAAGTGCTGCACTCAATATGCCAGCAAATTTGGAAAACTCAGCAATGGCCACAGGACTGAAAAAGGCCAGTTTTCATTCCAATCCCAAAGAAAGGCAATGCCAAAGAATGCTCAAACTACCACACAATTGCCTTCATCTCACATGCTAGTAAAGTAATGCTCAAAATTCTCCAAGCCAGGCTTCAGCAATATGTGAACTGTGAACTTCCAGATGTTCAAAGTGGTTTTAGAAAAGATAGAGGAACCAGAGATCAAATTGCCAACATCCGCTGGATCATGGAAAAAGCAAGAGATTCCAGAAAAACATCTACTTCTGCTTTATTGACTATGCCAAAGCCTTTGACTGTGTGGATCACAATAAACTGTGGAAAATTCTGAACGAGATGGGAAGAGCAGACCACCTGATCTGCCTCTTGAGAAATTTGTATGCAGGTCAGGAAGCAACAGTTAGAACTGGACATGGAACAACAGACTGGTTCCAGATAGGAAAAGGAGTTCGTCAAGGCTGTATATTGTCATCCTGTTTATTTAACTTATATGCAGAGTACATCATGAGAAACGCTGGACTGGAAGAAACACAAACTGGAATCAAGATTGCTGAGAGAAATATCAGTAACCTCAGATATGCAGATGACACCACCCTTATGGCAGAAAGTGAAGAGGAACTAAAAAGCCTCTTGATGAAAGTGAAAGCGGAGAGTGAAAAAGTTGGCTTAAAGCTCAACATTCAGAAAATGAAGATCATGGCATCCGGTCCCACCACTTCATGGGAAATAGATGGGGAAACAATGGAAACAGTGTCAGACTTTATTTTTCTGGGCTCCAAAATCACTGCAGATGGTGACTTCAGCCATGAAATTAAAAGACGCTTACTCCTTGGAAGGAAAGTTATGACCAACCTAGACAGCATATTCAAAAGCACTTTGCCAACAGAGGTTCGTCTAGTCAAGGCTATGGTTTTTCCTGTGGTCATGTATGGATGTGAGAGTTGGACTGTGAAGAAGGCTGAGTGCTGAAGAATTGATGCTTTTGAACTGTGGTGTTGGAGAAGACTCTTGAGAGTCTCTTGGACTGCAAGGAGATCCAACGAGTCCATTCTGAAGGAGATCAGCCCTGGGGGTTCTTTGGAAGGAATGATGCTAAAGCTGAAACTCCAGTACTTTGGCCACCTCATGTGAAGAGTTGACTCATTGGAAAAGACTCTGATGCTGGGAGGGATTGGGGACAAGAGGAGAAGGGGACGACAGAGGATGAGATGTCTGGATGGCATCACTGACTCGATGGACGTGAGTCTGAGTGAACTCTGGGAGTTGTTGATGGACAGGGAGGTCTGGCATGCTGCGATTCATGGGGTCGCAAGGAGTCAGACACGACTGAGCGACTGATCTGATCTGATGTGATCTGATGATGAGATCTTGTTACAAGTGGGTAGGGCACATCAGTATTTATAGCAACTAACTCAAGTTAGGAGAGCCTGAATGATCCACCTTCATGTCACAGAAAAGTTATGCTGGGGTGCTTCTCAGGAACTTGAGCATTTATTTAGGGCAAAAAGTTTCTCAAGAGGGATTCTATGGGCATTTTGAGCCCCTTCACCTTTTAGGAACCTGTTCCATGCATCTTAGGACATAAAGCACATTTGACTTCTAGTCCCTCGGTACTTACAACACCCTCAGATTTACTGTAAATATCAAACCCTTTTTTCAAGTGAGGAAACCGATGCCCAGCTTTGGAGGTGTGTTGGGGGGAGTGGGGAGGGAGGCAGTAATAATAACTCTTACCTTACAGGAACATTGTGAAAATTAAATGAACAAATGCACGTAAGGCACTATAGCACAACGGCCTGGCACTAAGAAGTGTTCAATAAATGTTTACTATTATTATTATCCCAGAAACAACAAATTTTTAAATAGATGAAAATGGAGCTATGAACATAAAATAGAAATTGTAAACCAGTTGAAACTGATCCAATCTTCCAGGCTTACTCCCAAACAAGACCCTACTTGTCCATTCATGCTAGAATCTTCTTCCTCTCAGTCCAGGCCCCTATCACTCTGTTTGCCACCATCAATCTAATAGAAAAGTGTGCATATACAGAGTAAATATGTTTCCCAGGTAACCACCTTAGTAATAAGGGAAAGAAAAAGAATTTTCAGTGTTGCCTCTGTATGTAGTAATATCATATTTTAAACTAATTTCCCTGACTATAATTCAGGCCCCTTCCTATTTCCTTTGCCCTCCTTTACTGTAAGGAAAATTGCCTTTCAGCGTGTCCACTACATCAGCACGCATATTTACAGAGTTATTTCTCCCCTGAGTCTTTTTGACACAAGGTTGAACATGTTCAGTTCTCTTACCTCCTCCTCAAGGGTCTTATTTTTTAAAACATTTAATCATGTTTGTTGCTCTCCACTGAGATTCTCTAGGTCTTTCACTATGAGGGAATTTGTTTCAAATTGCATCACTCACAAACGAGAACTCCAGCAGGGGAAACGTGGCAGGCCAGCACTGAATGCTCACGTGGCTCTGCGCGCCGTCAGGGCTTTGGCTCTCATTAGGGGATGGCTGTGGATGCTCTTTTACAACCTGGCCCCAAAGGACCAAGAAGAGAAAATCCAATAAGCAGTAAAGCACTAAGGCTGTAAGAGGGAATCACTGCACATGTTAGCATTAGTTCAGATATTTAATAGATCACTGTAGGATGAAGACAAATTTGAGAACATTATAGGATTCCATTGAAACGGTTGTAATCTTTTTATCGAATTCGCACCAGTGAAAGATTGGCTCTGAAGTGTAAAATCAAAATGAAAACAGCAAGAATCATTTGCCCACAGCAAAAAGTATGTCTAACAATCAAAATCAAGGTAGTAGCATAATGAAGTTCATGGAAATAGCTCAGAACTGAGAGGTGGGGAAACTATTATATTCCATTTAACATCCTAGAATGGATTCATAGCGGCCTACGGCCTTGGGTCAGTTAACCTAACTGCATGTCAGTTGCTTTATCTTAAAAGAGGAGGTGATAAGATTAGCCTGAAACTTGTGGGGTTGTTTTAAGGAGTGAAAACACAATGGACACAAAGAACAGTGGCCCACAGTGGGGCTGCTATTATCGCTATCACGCGCATTTTCTGCGGAGAAGGCAGTGGCACCCCACTCCAGTGCTCTCGCCTGGAAAATCCCATGGATGGAGGAGCCTGGTAGGCTGCAGTCCATGGGGTCACTAAGAGTCAGGCACGACTGAGTGACTTCACTTTCACTTTTCACTTTCATGCATTGGAGAAGGAAATGGCAACCCACTCCAGTGTTCTTGCCTGGAGAATCCCAGGAACGGGGGAGCCTGGTGGGCTGCCGTCTCTGGGGTCGCACAGAGCCGGACACGACTGAAGCGACTCAGCAGCAGCAGCAGCATTTTCTGGCCATGGGAAAGTGAAGAGCATGAGAGGAGGCATATAGTAGGTGTGTACGAACGGTCCTCAACTACGAAAGCTCATTGGCCTGCACGGGCTTCATTCAACCCCTTTACCTACAAGTGAAAAGCTGATGAGATTTGACATATAATGTGTTAATATACTATATTTGTTTTTCTCTTTCTAACTTACTTCACTCTATATGACAGACTCTAGGTCCGTCCTTGTCTCTACAAATGACCCTATTTCATTCCTTTTAGTGGCTGAGTAATACTCCATTGGATGTATACACCACATCTTCTTTATCCATTCATCTGTCATTGGACACTTAAGTTTCCTATCCTGGCTATCGTAAATAGTGTTGTGATGAACCCTGGGGTAAAACAATTATATTCCAATTTTTAAAAAGAGAGAGAGAGAGTGATCAAACTTAAAAAAAAAAAAAAAAAAAAGGAAAAGAAAAAGCTAATAAGAAAAAAAGTAAGTTAAAAAGCAAGGTGCTTCAGAGGAGGCAGTCATGATATCCTCTTACTGTGTTTGGAGAACATAAGTGAATCTGTGCTGTGCTCTCATTTTACCACGTCAGAGTTCAACCATCAGGGGCTAGGAAAATGCATTCTGCACTAGAAGTTGGACACGTCTTACTTCCAGTAGAATTCATTTTGAGTTGAGGTTTTATAGAGCTATGTCCAGGGTGAAGTCCCTGCAGGATCTTATTGTAAGATGACCTCATCTTTATCTCGAGACCACAGACAACTCCTCCAGTGCCATTTTCTGAGGCTCCAGAATACACCGTACATATTTTCTGACTGCCAAGGGATTTGGGTCTTTTCCTGTCTCAAGTTGCTCACTAAACTAAATTGATTATACTATCAAGTCAGGCAACACCTCATTTTTTTTTATTAGGGCCTGGTCTCTGATCACAAATCTTAAAAGTATTGAAAAAAGTCAATAGGCGCTTACATTGGAAACCACACCATCTCGTCCCACACTACATTCTAAACACTTGCTGGCAAGGTTAAACAGAAAGTAATGAGAAATGGAAGACGCAGGGCAAAAGTCCAAACCTTGGAATCATTAGGTTATTCTGTTAAAAGCCCTTTGTTTTATTTGCAATTAAAAATATACTTTTGATTGTTTTTGTCATATTAAAAAGCAATGCATGCTCTTTTCGGAAAAACAAATACAGTGAAACAAGAGAGTGAAAGTGAAAGTCGCTCAGTCGTGTCCGACTCTTTGTGACCCCATGGACTGTACAGTCTCCAGGCCAGAATACTGGAGTGCGTAGCTGTTCCCTCCTCCAGGGAATCTTCCCAACCCAGGGATGGAACCGAGGTCTCCTGCACTGTGGGCGGATTCTTTACTAGTTAAGCCACAAGGGAAGCCCAAAAAACCCACCGTCTTAAACAGATTACCTTGGTTAGCCCTAAGGCGATGCATTATTTAAAACTGCTGTTTTTATCAAAACCAGAGAGGGCGCCAGAGAGAGGACCAGAAAACAGCCATTTTCCCGTCAGGAGAGGACGGGAGGGCTGCAGAGGAAGGACCTTCGTCCAGGAGTGGCTGGAAAGGACTGGGCTACCAGACTCCCCTTTGTCAGCTTTCAGTTCAGTTCAGTTCAGTCGCTCAGTCGTGTCCGACTCTTTGCGACCCCATGAATCGCAGCACGCCAGGCCTCCCTGTCCATCACCAACTCCCGGAGTTCACTCAGACTCACATCCATTGAGTCAGTGATGCCATCCTGCCGTCTCATCCTCTGTCGTCCCCTTCTCCTCCTGCCCCCAATCCCTCCCAGAATCAGAGTCTTTTCCAATGAGTCAACTCTTCACATGAGGTGGCCAAAGTACTGGAGTTTCAGCTTTAGCATCATTCCTTCCAATGAAATCCCAGGGCTGATCTCCTTTAGAATGGACTGGTTGGATCTCCTTGCAGTCCAAGGGACTCTCAAGAGTCTTCTCCAACACCACAGTTCAAAAGCATCAATTCTTCGGTGCTCAGCCTTCTTCACAGTCCAACTCTCACATCCATACATGACCACTGGAAAAACTATAGCCTTGACTAGACGGACCTTTGTTGGCAAAGTATTGTCTCTGCTTTTGAATATGCTGTCTAGGTTGGTCATAACTTTCCTTCCAAGGAATAAGTATCTTTTAATTTCATGGCTGCGATCACCATCCACAGTGATTTTGGAGCCCAGAAAAATAAAGTCTGACACTGTTTCCACTGTTTCCCCATCTATTTGCCATGAAGTGATGGGATCAGATGCCATGATCTTCGTTTTCTGAATGTTGAGCTTTAAGCCAACTTTTTCACTTCCTCTTTCACTTTCATCAAGACTCTTTAGTTCCTCTTCACTTTCTGCCCTAAGGGTGGTGTCATCTGCATATCTGAGGTTATTGATATTTCTCCTGGCAATCTTGATTCCAGCTTGTGTTTCTTCCAGCCCAGCGTTTCTCATATGTATTCTGCATATAAGTTAAATAAGCATGATGGCAATATACAGCCTTTCCCTACTTGGAACCAGTCTGTTGTTCCATGTCCAGTTCTAACTGTTGCTTCCTGACCTGCAAACAGGTTTCTCAGGAGGCAGGTCAGGTGGTCTGGTATTCCCATCTTTTTCAGAATTTCCCACAGTTTGTTGTGATCCACACAGTCACAGGCTTTGACGTAGTCAATAAAGCAGAAGCAGATGTTTTTCGTCTGTGATACACCATCCCAGTGTTAGAGTCTCCTGCACCCAGCAGCCTTGCAGCAGATGGCATCCGGAAAGCGTGAAGGGAGTCATGGAAGGAAAATGGCCTTGGTGCCATGACTTTCCCTTCAAGGCACAACGCTGGTAACAGCAACTCAGCCAGCAAAGGTGCTCACCCCAGCGTTCCAGAAGGTGACCAGCAAGGAGGTGACCAGCAAGGTGACTGGCCCCGAGCATGGTGGTAGTGCTTCAGTCGCTCAGTCATGTCTCGGGACCTCTGTAGACTGTAGCCCAAGGGTCCTCTGTCCATGGGGGTTCTTCAGGCAAGAATACTGGAGTGGATTGCCATGTCCTTCTCTGGGGCATCTTCCCAACCCAAGGATCGAACCCGGGTCTCCTGCACTACGGGTGGCTTCTCTACCAACTGAGCCACCAGGAAAGCTCCTGACCTGAAGCAGGAAGCAGCTATTCAGACAGGAAGCAGAGGTCCTGCAGGCCGCAAGCTTGATGAGGAAAAAGATAAGAGAAGACCTCCCCAGTTTCAGAAAAGGAAGCAACTGCTGAAAAGCAGTCATATTTTGAGGGTATAAAGAGAGACTAAATCAATTAAATTTTTATACTATCAGAGAATACAGCCCATTGAGGTGAACAGTGCCCATGTTTCACATTTTTAAAGTGATTCTCACCTACTCCCTGTGAATTGTGGGTGAACAACCTGGAGTGCCGTGGTAGACAGTTTCCAGAGATGGCCACACCGCTCCCTTGCATGCACATGCTGCCCCATCCCTCAGGCAAGGAAGCCTGTCTCCCTTCTCCTTGAATTTGGGTGCACTTGTGACTGGACCGATAGAATGCTGTGGAAGTGACACTGAGCCAGACAGGGGTGCCAAGGACCCTGAAACAAAGACCATGAGGAGTGCCTCTGGGGCAAATGAGATTGGATTTGTTGACCAGCTGCAGTGAGGCAGAATGCGCACCATGGGGAGGCAAGGAACGTCTCCGCTTGTGCTTAGTCATGTCCGATCCTTTGCGACCCCGTGGACTGCAGCCCGCCAGGCTCCTCTGTCCATGGGGATCTCCAAACAAGAATACTGGAGTGGGTAGCCAAGCCCTTCTCCAGGGGATCTTCCCGACCCAGGGATCGAACCGAGGTCTCCCGCATTGCAGGCAGGTTCTTTACCATCTGAGCCACCAGGGAAACGGGAAGGGGATGTAAGAAAGGATTTGTTGTAGAGACCGGGCTTACAGTGGGTGGTTTTGGAGAGCTCAGGAACTGGGGTTTTTTCTGTGGAATGGGTGCTGTCGGGAATTGGGATAATTCCATGATTGGGGACCTTAATAATTCTTATCTAGAAGCCAGAAAGAATGGAATGAGGCATATATTACAATTAGAAAAGAAGTAGCAGTCACTGAGCAGTCACTGGTACTGGCCACAATGGTCTTAGCTTAGTCAGTGTTTACACATGATTATATAGTGTTGCTTGGGGGTTTTATTTTGAGGGGAGTTGTTTTGTTTTGTTTTGTTCTTGCTCTTTCTGGGTCACAGAATGACCTTGTCGAATGTTCCTCTTCAGTGGAAATGTTTATACTTAATAGGAAAGACCATGATCAAACAACGAGTATAGGACAGCTCCTAACAACACCAAGGTTTAACCAAGAGCTCCCAGCTGGCTCCCAACGTAAGAGATTATTTTTTCTCTTTCAAAGGGACATAAGCCTTAAGAATCCTGACAACTTCCACTTTTGCTTGAGATAAGACAGCCAGCAGGTAAGAAGTTCAAGAACAGGTACACCTCATTTTCATTGTACTGCACTTTGCTTTATTGTGCTCTGCAGATGTTGCGTTTTTAACACCTTACAGGCCTGTGGCAACCCAGAGTCATTGGCACCATTTTTCCAACAGCATTTGAAGCCACTTCATGTCTCCATGTCACATTTTGGTAGTTCTTGCAATATTTCAAACTTTTTTGTTATTATATTTGTTATTGTGATCTATGATTCATGATCATTAATGTTATTATGACAAAAAGATTATGACTCACTGAAGGCTCAGATGACGGTTAGCATTTTTCAGCAATAAATTAATTTTTAATTAAATTAATTTTTAAAATTAAGGTATGTGCCTTATGTATTTAGACAGAATGCTACCGCATACTTAACAGGTTACAGTATAGTGTGGACATAACTTTTATATGCACTGGAAAACTAAAAAATTCATGAGCCTTGCTTTAGTATAATGTTCGCTTTATTGTCTGCTATGGAAACAAACTCACAGTACCTCCAAGATACGCTTGTACTTTGAGACCGCCGTGCTATATGGAAGCCCTTACTTGTCACATGGCAAGAGAAAGCCATGAAACCAGCCGAAAATAAGAGCTCTTACCCTAATTATATGGCTGTTGTCAAGCTATCCCAGCCAGGGAATGTGAACTGTCTTAGCTGATCGTGGAGCAGAGATAAGGTGTCCCTGCTATGACCTAATGGAATTCCTGGGCCACAGAATTCTGAGAAATAAAATGGCTGTTGTTTTACCCCACTCTGCTTTGGGCTAACCAGTGATACAGCAATCTATAATTGAAATGAGTAACAAGCCGTCTTACATGATGCTGGGAAGATGGTCCTTGCTTTACCCAATTGATACCCAGTTACCCAGTTACCCAATTGGTTGGACACTGAGACAACCATCGTTTAAACTTTTTTAAAGAATCACAGGCTGGGCCACGTCCAGAGCCGAGCCTGTTCCTCAGGGCCGATCCAGAAGTGGCAGGATTGGGTGGCCCCCAGCTTCCCAGTCTGGCCTCGTCCACCCAGAGCCCATCTATCACATCCCAAGAGCAATCCCATTTCATCCGAGCCTTTCCCAGCGCCTCCTGGGAGACTGCCCTCCACATTCATTACTATCACTCCAGGGTGCCACGGCAGCCGCCTGAAAACCGGGCAGTTTCTGGTGCCCCTCAGCTGGCGTATCAGCTAGATTCAGGGGTGGCCGAGTTCTAATTACCGCAGAACCAGAGGAAAAGAGCACAGGCATGTTTTTCAACGTCGGGCTGTGTTTGCAATAAGGGTAGTTCGGGTGGGAGAGGTTCCCTTGTGCATGTGGACAAAATAAGTTGTACACATAGCAAAAACGTGAAACTGGACAAATGCCAAATGCTTCTTTGCTGTCATGTCTGCTTTCCGTCTCCCTCCTTGGGGTCTGCCCTTGTTCCTTTCATGAGCACCAGCTCTTCGAGAGCTTGCTACCCTTCCTACTTGAGTTCAGCGTAATCCAGCGAAACACAGCACAAGCCACAAATGTGAAGCATGTATGTAATTTTAAATTTTATAGCAGCCATGTAGAGCCAAAGGGAAACAGATAAAATTACTTGTAATAACATTTTCTTTAGCTTAATACATCCAAAACTTTATCATTTCAATATGTACTCAATATAAAAACATTTAATGAAATAGTTCACTCTTTGTGTTTTCTTACAAGAATCCAGTATGTGATTTATACCGACAGCACATCCCCGTTCAAAGGAGCCACATTTCAAGTGTCCAGTTGTCACATGTGGAGACGGCTACCACCTTGGACAGCACAGGACGCCTCTGTCTAATTGAAATTTACCTGCCTAGTATTCCCTTCTCACTGACTATCTGGTAACTCTGTCCAATAAGCTGATCCAACTATGAGACAGGTACACCTGCAGTGAAATACACTGGCGTGAAAGGAGATCTAGAATGCCTTGATAAACGTTGCTGGAGCTATGGCACTCTTTCAAATGCTCAACCGCTGTAACCCTCAATTCACAAAGATGAGCTTCTATGCCTACCTACGATGTCATTATGAAGGAGAAAATAAGAAGCCTAAGAAAAATTTTTACAGAACCCAGAACTGATCCTGATTTGGGTTAACTTCAAGATTTTTTTTTCTAGAAGAATTTGCAGAGTAATAGGTAAATAAATCCCCAAGAAATCTCTAAGTTACAACAACAGTGTACATTCTGAAAACTTACCTTACAAAAGAATGAGAAGATCCTTAAGAAATCCTGAGTGAAGCAGCAATATCTGTAAAAAAGCATAAATTAGAGAAGTGAAGTGAAAGTCGCTCAGTCGTGTCTGACTCTTTGTGACCCCATGAACTATATAGTCCATGGAATTCTCCAGGCCAGAATACGGAGGGGGTGGCCTTTCCCTTCTCCATAGACAAATTAGAGAAGGCCATCAAAAAGTGTGGAAGACAACACGTGGCTGGAAAAAGACACAGGCTCTGAAGTCAGGCAGACTTGCCGTCACCATGCAAGCACAGACAGGTGCCTGCTGGGTCCCAGTTCCCTTGGGTGGTAGAAAAATCTTATGTTCCAGGTCAAGTCATGGATAGGCTAACATAGGCCTAATACCACGTGAGACCCTAAGTAGACAAATAATGTTTCGGTTCAGTTCAGTCCAGTCGCTCAGGCGTGTCCGAGTTTTTGTGACCCCATGGATTGCAGCACGCCAGGCCTCCCTGTGTATCTTCAACTCCCAGAGTTCACTCAAACTCATGTCCATCGAGTCGGTGATGCCACCCATCTCATCCTCTGTCATCCCCTTCTCCTCCCACCTTCAGTCTTTCCCAGCATCAGGGTCTTTTTCACCCAATGAGTCAGCTCTTCGCATCAGGTGGCCAAACTATTGGAGTTTCAGTTTCAGCATCAGTCCTTCCAATGAACACTCAGGACTGATTTCCTTTAGGATGGACTGGTTGGATCTCCTTACCTGCTTATTATTCTGGAGTGAAGACTGATCAGCTTTCCGTCATAAATAGCTGTTGCTTCAGTCCATGAAAACCCCCAGAGTGAGAGAGTAAACCACAGCGCATAGTCTGCCCACTGAAAGCCAAACGCTGTCATCTGGGCCTCTCCACGCCAGCTGTTCCCTGGGGTGACCCCGTCCTGCAAGGCAAACGGGAAAGGTCGTTTCAGGATGGTCAGCTCCCTTGGGAGCAAGCAAGCACTCACAAACGTTGGTTGTCTTCTCAGTCATCATCGTAGTTCCAGGAGCCAGTATTTTCTCGTGGAGGGGCCACTCCTTGGCCAGGTGGTCTCCTTCAGCCAATTAGCTGCAGTGGGGCTTGGCCAGGGGGCGGAGGCTGGTTCTAAGGTTGGCTGGGAACTCATCCCAAAGATGAGAAGGCAGCAAGGCAGACAGTCTCCCGAATTCTGTACCACGTCTCAGAGATGAGAGCACTGAGCTCAGAGAGCATAAATCGCTTGTCCCACTCACTCCCTGAGTCAAGGACTGCAGCTGGTTGTGTTACAGAGCCCTGGTACCCACCTCCCCAGCCCACTCCCAGGGTTATCGAAGACTGCTGCAAATATTTGTTGAATGAAAGTGAAAGTGTGGTCGCTCAGTAGGGTCTGACCCTTTGCAATCATATTGACTGTATGTAGCCACCAGGCTTCTCCATCCATGGGATTTTCCAGGCATGAATACTGGAGTGGGTTGCCGTTTCCTTCTCCAAGGGATCTTCAGGACCCAGGGATTGAACTCACACCTCTCACATTGCAGGCAGACCATCTGAGACACGAGGAATCCCACTTGTTGAATAAATAATCACAAAGCTCGTGGCTCAGATGCTAAAGAATCTGTCTTCAATGCAGGAGGTGTGATTTGATCCCTGGGTCAGGAATATCCTCTGGAAAAGAGAATGGCAGCCCACTCCAGTATTCTTGCCTGGGAAGTCCCATGGAAAGAGGAGCCTGGTGGGCTACAGTCCTTGGGGTTGCAAAGAGACTGACACTCTCACTTTCAACTCAAGCTTGGTCTCCTATTGTTCCAAATCTTGGCTGCTCATTTAAATCACTGGGAGATTTTAAAAACTGCCACCTCAGAGATGAATCAGGCTTTGAGATATTGTAAAAACCTTCCCAGATGATGCTGCCGTACATCCTGTGTTAGGAACCACTGAACTAGTTCAGTCGTTCTTAACCTTGGGTGTACGGCAGCAGCATCTGGGGGCTTTATTTACTTTTCTGTTTTCTTTTTGGCTGAGTGGCAGAGCATGCGGAATCTTAGTTCCCTGACTAGAGATCACACCTGTCCCACAGCCTTGGAAGCGGGAAGCACTCAGGAATCTTAAGCACTGGACCACCAGGGAGGTTCCCTGAAGGGCTTTTAAAATCCCACTGCTCAGGCCACACCCCCAGGCACGTTAAGTCACATTCTCCCCACCCCTACACATTCTGATACATAGCCAAAGTTGAGCACCCTGTTCCCCTAGCTCTTCTCAGATTTCAATTTGCACTGAATTGCCTGAAGATCTTATTAAAATGCAGATTCTGGGTCAATGAGTCTTGGATGGGCCTGAGACTCTGCATTCTAAAAACTTCCCCCAAGGGTGGTACTTCAGCTACTGGGGTGAGGACCACACTTTGAGTAGTAAAGCACTGCTTGGCAGCCACTCTAAGATTCTGGGAAAGCTGCTTTAATGAAAGCAAGAATGATCTGGAATTAGTTGCTTATCTGTTGACTGTAGCAAACGATTGCTTCTAAGCTGCAGTGATTGTTTTCAGAAACTCTCTTTCCCTTCATAGCTCTGATGAAGACGAATCTCATGATTTATTCATATAGAAGTTGATGTTGCTGAGTGGTTACTAGCGCAGATATCCTGGCTTGGAAGCCTGTCACAGCCACTTAATAGCCGTGAACTTTGGGCAATTTCCTAAACTGTTCATGGCCTCAGTTTCTTTATATGTGCATTGGATATTTTAAACGTACTTATATGTTCAACATCACTAATCGCCAGTGATGATTAAGTGCCGATCACAAATCAAAACCACAGTGAGATAACATTCCACCCCTGTTAGATTGACGACTTATTGACAAAAACACAAGACATAACAAATGTTGCTGAGAATGCAAAGAAAAGGGAAGTTTGTGTATTGTTGGTGGGAATGTAAATTGGTGCAACCACAGTGGAAAACAGGATGGCTCTTCCTTTAAAAATTAGAAATAGAACTACAATATGATCTAGAGATCCCACTTCTGGGTAGATGTCTGAAGAAAGTAAAATCACTATCTTGAAGAGGGATCTGAGCTCCCATATTCATTATTCATAATAGCCAAGATATGGAAACAGTTCAGTTCAGTCACTCAGTCGTGTCCAACTCTTTGCGACCCCATGGACTGCAGCACGCCACACCTCCCTGTCCATCACCAACTCCCGGAGTTTATTCAAACTCACGCTCATCAAGTTGATGATGCCATCCAACTGTCTCACACTCTGTCGTCCCCTTCTCTGGCCTTCAATCTTTCCCAGCATCAGGGTTTTTTCTAATGAGTCAGTTCTTCGCATCAGGTGGCCAAAGTACTGGAGCTTCAGCTTCAACATCAGTCCTTCCAATGAATATTCAGGACTGATTTCCTTTAGGATGGACTGGTTGGATCTCCTTGCTGTCCAAGTGACTCTCAAGAGTCTTCTCCAACACCACAATTCAAGAGCATCAATTCTCGGAGCCTAGCTTTCTTTATGATCCAACTCTCACAATCACAGTGCCCACCGACGGAGGAATGGAGATACAGATATACACGTGGAATATTATCCAACTGTTAAAAAGTAGGAAATCCAACCACTTGCAATAACATCAATGAAACTTTAGGGTTTTGTGCTAGTGAAATAAGTCAGAGAGAAAAAGATAAATACTTTATGATCTCAGTTATATTTGATTTTTTTTTAAAGCCAAACTCCCAGAAACAAAGAGTAGATTGGTAATTTCCAGGGCTTGGAGGATGGGGTAAATGGAAAGATCTTAGTCAAGGGTACAAACTTCCAGTTATAAGATGAATATTTTCTGGGGATCTGATGTGCAGTAAGGCGACTGTAGTTAACAATGCTATACAATGTCCTTGAAAGTTGCTAAGAGAATAGGTCTTAAATTCTCAGCACACACACACACACACAAATGGTAATCATGTGAAGTGATGGATAACTGACCTTATTGTGGTAATCATTTGGCAGTGTATATGTGAATCAAATCATCACCTTGTACATCTTAAACAGACAGTGTTATGAGTTAATTATATGTCAGTAAAGCGGGAAAAAAGTATCTGTGAATAAGTTCTTATGGATATTAAACGAGTTAATACGTTGGACTTAAAACAGCACCACATTGTAAGTGCTTCAGTAACACTGAGTTTATTGTTATTTTTCACTGAGCGTTTGCTGATCTTTCTGGAGCTTCAAAGGTCAAGAGCTCTGGAACAGGACTGCCTGGATCCAAAGGCTGCCTCCACTCAGCTGTGAGGCAGGGGCGGTGGGCCACTCCTCTCAGCGCCCTGGCATCCTCGTGTGCCAACAGAAATAATGGCAGCACCTGTCACTTAGGGCCGCTGCAAAAATAAACGATGCGCCATGCACTTCGCATAGGGCCAGACCTAAGGTAAGCATACAACAAATGTTTGTGATTGCTGTCATTACTGATACCACGCGCTGGGCGCAGGAGAGACAAAGGTAAATAAGGAAATTGAAGCAGAGCCCTTGTCAGGACTAAAGAGAAATTGCAAATGTAAAACCTGTGATTTAATGAGGTTTTACAGTGTCCAGTCATCCTTGAAAAGAAAGTAGGAAAAAGGAAATCCTGTCAGCTAATATCTCCTGTATCTAGTCATTCTCTTGGTTTACAGCAGGTATTTCACTCTTTGCTTTAGGCCTCTCGTTTGCTTAAAACTGACGGCTTGAAAAGGGAAATTCATCTGGATTCCTTCACCGAGCAGACAGTCCACTGTTATTACGATGATTTATCGGCGTTCTTTCTCCGCGGCTTTTGACAAGCAAAGAAAGGAGTTTGCTGTCTTAGGCCTTGACTTTGATAGACACACTCTCCCAAAAAAGCAGCTTATGTTTTCTGATCTCACATCCTTAGAGCCCTATTCGTGGGTCCAGCTAAACCCAAACCTCCTGAATTTACCCTAGATAAAGCATAGACTCCTACTTATGTAATTATCAGATATGTTATACAGAAAAAAAAAATACTCAGTCTATCAAATAGGTATCATATAGCAATGACTACCATGGATCAACCTGTCTCCTAAGCACCAGAATATTCATGATAGAGGTTTGGGGAACACAAACTCCAATTCTTGGGAACACAGCCCACAGTTCCTGGGAACACCTGCTCTCTACAGAACATTCTTGGTGATGAGCTCTTCCTGGGTTCAGCAGTGCCGAGAAAATAACCCTTATGGTTAGAGATGGATGCCAATAGGTGATTAGATGGTTTTTGTATTATTTGTATTTGCTAACACACATACACATTCACCTGTGTAAACTGGCAAAAACAGTGCCTGAAAAGGGAGCTGGGAATAAGCGTAAGCTGGAGTTGAGATCTATCTGTATTCATTTCCTAGGGTTACCATAATCACCAAGCTACTAACTCGGTAGCTTGAAACAACAGGAATGTGTTCTCTGACCCTTCTGGAGGCCAGAAGTCAAAGTGCAGGCAGGGCATGCTCCCTCTGAAGGCCCTGTGGGAGACCCCTTCTCCACCTCCTTTCGGATCCAGTGAGTCCCTGGCTTCTGGCTGCATCTCCGCAGTCTCTGCCTTCCCCTTGCATCCTCTGTACGTATCCTTTCTGTGCATCTTTTTCACATGTCTCTTGTAGAGATACTTGTGATAATTCAGGATGATCTGCACAGACCCCCTTCCCAAATAAGGTCACAGTCACAGATTCTCAGGATGCGAATGGAGACATACCCTTTAGGAGCTGCCAGTCAACCCACGACCATATCCAAGGAACAAAATGATCTGTTGTTGTGGTTCAGTCGCTATGTCCGACTCTTTGTGTCCCCTTGGACTGCAGCGCCCCAGGCTGCCCTGTTCTTCACTATCTCCTGGAGTTTGCTCAAACTCAGGTCCATCAGGGCTGGCCAGGTGGCTCAATGGGTAAAGAATCTGCCTGCAACGCAGGAGACACAGGAGACGAGGTTTAATCCCTGGGTCTAGAAGTTCCCTGGAGGAGGAAATAGTAACCCACTCCAGTATTCTTGCCTGGAAAATCCCACGGAGAGAGGAGCCTGGCGGGCTATATAGTCCATGGGGTCGCAGAGTCAGACTTGACTGAGGCAACTGAGCATGCATGCAGGCATGTCCATGGAGTCGGTGATGCCATCCAACCATCTCATCCTCTGTCGTCCCCTTCTCCGCCTGCCCTCAATCTTTCCCAGCATCAGGGTCTTTTCCAATGAGTCGGCTCTTTGCATCAGGTAGCCAAAGTATTGGAGCCTCAGCTTCAGCGTCAGTCCTTCCAATGAATATTCAAGGTTGATTCCCTTTAGGATTGACTGGTTTGATTTCCTTGCTGTCCAAGGGACTCTCAAGAGTCTTCTCCAAATGATCTGTAATCATAATTAATTAAAAAGTAATTAAAATATCTGTCATATGAAACCATAAAGTTATATAATCATAGACAAGAAAGACTGGAGAGCAAAAGATCCATCAGTCTCAGCTCTTTGATGTTGCTTCATTTTAAGATTACAACCAAATAGGAAGATTGTTTAAGTTGACCCTGTCACTGCAGATCAGAGCAGCTCATGGATCGTTTCTACCTCAGATCTCACCAGGAACACATTTACTTACTTCCCTGCGCATCACAGAGAGAACAGTAAAACTGCTTAGACGCATCTTAGCATCCGTGAGGTCTCCAGTTCTTCCCTTATGATGTACAAACCAGAGTTCTAAATGTTTGCATGTCCTTCTCTCTTTCCCTCTATGTCTTCTGTCTTCTTTCTGTAAGTTTTCTGCCTAAACCAGGAAATGAAGAGAAACAATGAGTCCTCTAAGAAAGTCATGCAACTTCTATTCATTTGTGACTCCTAAGAATCCATGGAAGAAAATGCCACAGTCTGTTCCAGAAAGAGAAAATGTTTAGGAATTTAAATATAGGTTTTGGAAAATTAAAAATAAACCTTAGCTGTCAAGAATAGATGGTGATTTCGTCTCCCCTCCTAGAGATGGAGAAAGAGCCTTCTAAGATACTTAGAAGGCTAAGTAACTTCCCCAGGGCACAGGGAAGCTGGGAGCTGGAAAGGGAACATACTCCTTTGAGTCCCAAACCCGTTCCTTTGGCAACTAATCTGACACGTCTTTCTGAACTCCTCTGCCAGGTGTGTGAAAGCTTTCCGGCTGATTCTGGGGTGTGCAGGAGGAATAGGAGGAAGTGGACTGAAGTGCATCCTCTGAGGCCTCTGAACAGGGATGAATTTCCCAGGGCAGAGAACAGGGAAGAGGCTGGCTGAAGGATGCTGAGCAGGCTACAAAAATGGGAACTTTCGTCTAATGGGAATCGTCCTCCTGGCTTGTTGGAAAGACCCCCACAGTGCAGCCCAGAAGCAGTCACATCCAGGACCCTGGATACCACGTGCTCCTAATCCCTGACCTCAACCAACAGGCTTTGCTGCTCTTCCAAGTGAGAGGCAGCTTCCCTGGTGGTCCAGGGGTTAAAAATATGCCTGCCAGTACAGGGGACACAGGTTAAAGAAGATCCCACAGGCCACGGAGCAACTCAGCCCGAGCCCCACAACTACTGAGCCTGTGCTCTAGAGCCCGGGAGCCTCAGCTGCTGAAACCGGCAGGCACTAGAGCCCAAGCTCCCCAACCATGAATAGTCCCCACTCACCACAACTAGACAAGGACCCAGCAGAGCGAAAAATCAATTCATTAACTCTTATAATAGAAGAAAGAGAGACAGAGAGAGGCTTTGGTATTTTCCTTCGTGGCCACCCGTTCACCAAGAGTGGAGGCTGTGATCCCAGGGGCCAGGTCAAGACTCAGCTGGGAACAAACTGTGTTGCCCCCAGACCCCCAGCCAGCTCGGCTCCAGGGACAGAAGGGACCCTTTCTCAGCAGCTGTCCACTTCCCAAATCCTCCTCTCACAGCTGCTGGGCTTCCTAGGTGGCACAGTGGTAAAGCATCTGCCTGCCAATTCAGGAGACACACGAGACATGGGTTCGATCCCTAGGTCAGGAAGATCCCCTGGAGAAGGGAATGGCAACCCACTCCAGTATTCTTGCCTGGAGAATCCCATGGACAGAGGAACCTGGTGAGCTACAGTCCTTGGGGTCACAGAGAGTTGGGCATAACTGAGTAACTGAGCATGCAACAGCTGAACCCGGGCCAACCAGCCAGGAGTCACTTTTGTCCCATGGAGTACTTCTGTGCAAAAGCATCCCATCACCAAAATAATGACACTTACATTGCAGGGACCCCCGGGTGACGGGGACCTCTCTCAAGGAGGCGACAGGCATTTGATACCCAGAATCTGTTACTTTTTTTCTTTAAGAGAGCCCCCCCAAAATGTAGATGCTTCAGGTTACAAAAATGTGCATCTGCCACATGTCTTATGCTACAAGCATACATCAGGCTTTGCTTTATCAAGCTTTGCAGATACTGTGTTTTTTCATGAAGTAAAAGTCTGTGGCAGCCTTGCAGGGAGCAAACCTATCAGCACAATTTTCCCAACAGCATTTGCTCACTTCCTGTCTCTGTGTCACATTTTGGCAATTCTTGCAATACTTCAACTTTTTCATTATGATTATATTTGTTATGGTGATATGTGATCACGGACCTTTGATGTCACTGTAGTAAAAAGATTACAACTTGAAGGCTCAGATGATAGCATTTGTCAGCAATAAAGTACTTTTAAATTAATATAGGTGCATTGTTTATACACATAATTTAATTGAGCACTTAATGGACAACCGTATGGAGCAAACATAACTTTTTTTTTTAATTTAAATTTATTTATTTCAATTGGAGGCTAATTACTTTAGCATATTGTATTGGTTCTTATATTCTTACACACTAATAATGAGAAAATAGAAAGAGAAATTAAGGAAACAATCCCATTCACCACTGCAATGAAAAGCATAAAATACTTAGGAATATATCTACCTAAACATAACTTTTATATGCATTGGAAAACCAAAAAGTTCATGTCTTTGGCTTTATTGTAATGTTCACTCTAATGCAGTGGTCTGGAACAAAGCCTGCAACACCTCTGAGGTCAACCTGTATATCCAATGGCAGTAATAATTTATAGAGCACATAATAGGAGCTTAATAAATGTTAGTCAAAATAACAGAGCATCTATTATGCAGCAAGAAGCACAATCTTCTCCTCAGTTCAGTTCAGTTCAGTCACTCAGTCGTGTCCGACTCTCTGAAACCCCATGAACCGCAGCACGCCAGGCCTCCCTGTCCATCACCAATGCCGAGTTAACTCAAACCCATGTCCACTGAGTCACTGATGCCATCCAACCATCTCATCCTGTCATCCCTTCTCCTCTTGCCTTCAATGTCTCTCAGCATCAGGGTCTTTTCCATTGAGTCAGTTCTTCGCATTAGGTGGCCAAAGTATTGGAGTTTCAGCTGCAACATCAGTCCTTCCAATGAATATTCAGGACTGATTTCCTTTAGGATGGACTGGTTTGATCTCCTTGAAGTTCAAGGGACTCTCAAGAGTCTTCTCCAGCATCACAGTTCAAAAGCATCAATTCATCAGTGCTCGACTTTCTTTATAGTCCAACTCTCACATCCATACATGACCACTGGAAAAACCATAGCTTTGACTAGACTGACCTTTTTCGGCAGAGTAATGTCTCTGCTTTTTAATGTGCTGTGTAGCTTGGTCATAACTTTTCTTCCAAGGAGCAAGGGTCTTTTAATTTCATGGCTGCAATCACCATCTGCAGTGATTTTGGAGCCTCCCAAAATAAAGTCTGCCACTATTTCCACTGTTTCCCCATTTGCCATGAAGTGATGGAACCACATACCATGATCTTAGTTTTCTGAATGCTGAGTTGGCTAAAGCCAACTTTTTCACTCTCCTCTTTCACTTTCATCAAGAGGCTCTTGATGGCTTATGGCTTTTGAAGCCTTATGGCTTTCTGCCATAAGGGTGGTGTCATCTGCATATCTGAGGTTATTTATATTTCTCTTGTGCTTTATGGATTTATATATCCATCTTGTGCTTCATCCAGCACAGTGTTTCTCTTGATGTACTCTGCATATAAGTTAAATAAGCAGAGTGACAATATACAGCCTTGACATGTTCCTTTCCTGATTTGGAACCAGTCTGTTGTTCCGTGTCCAGTTCTAACTGTTGCTTCTTGACCTGCATACAGATTTCTCAAGAGGCAGGTCAGGTGGTCTGGTATTCCCATCTCTTTCAGAATTTTCCACAGTTTATTGTGATCCACACAGTCAAAGGCTTTGTCATAGTCAATAAAGCAGAAGTAGATGTTTTTCTGGAATCTCTTGCTTTTTCCATGATCCAGCAGATGTTGGCAATTTGATCTCTGGTTCCTCTGCCTTTTCGAAATCCAGCTTGAACATCTGGAATTTCACGGTTCACGTATTGTTGAAGCCTGGCTTGGAGAATTTTGAGTATTACTTTGCTAGCGTGTGAGATAAGTGCAATTGTGTGGTAGTTTGAGCATTCTTTGGCATTGCCTTTCTTTGGGATTGGAATGAAAACTGACCTTTTCCAGTCCTGTGGCCACTGCTGAGTTTTCCAAATTTGCTGGCATATTGAGTGCAGCACTTTCACAGCATCATCTTTTAGGATTTGAAATAGCTCAACTGGAATTCCATTGCCTCAGAGAAGTTCAAAGTATAGTGGAGAAGACAGATATGAACAAAAAATTCCAGCAATTGTGATGCACAGGCTTAGTTGCCCCAGGACATGTGGGATCTTCCCAGACTGGATCAAACCTGTGTCTCCAGCATTGGCAGGCAGATTCTTCACCACTGAGCCACCAGGGAAGTCCAGAAGAGGGTCTCTTTTCAGAGAGCTGTGCTTGGAGTCTACTCTCCCAAGGGTAAGAGTGTTTCCTCACCTCCGACTGGGGAAAGGGACTTCACTAGGACTGCGTGGAACGGAGAAGGCAATGGCACCCCACTCCAGTACTCTTGCCTGGAAAATCCCATGGATGGAGGAGCCTGGTGGGCTGCAGTCCATGGGATTGAGCGACTTCCCTTTCACTTTTCACTTTCATGCATTGGAGAAGGAAATGGCAACCCACTCCAGTGTTCTTGTCTGGAGAATCCCAGGGACGGGGGAGCCTGGTGGGCTGCCGTCTATGGGGTCACACAGAGCCGGACACGACTGAAGCGACTCAGCAGCAGCAGCAGCAGGACTGCGTGGAAAGCTTGCTTTGTGTCCCCTACAGCTAAGCACACAGGAGCCTGGTGTCTGACTCACAGCTGAGAAACGCAAAGAACACAGAGCGCTCTTTTCGAGCGGTGCAGAGGAGAGGCCCCGGACTGGCCTGCACCAGCAGAGTTCACTGGGGCAAAAGGCATCAGTGTTTCCTGTTGGCCAGACCGCGGCCGCCTGCTAGAAGGGATTAAGACCCTGGTCACGAAGACCTCAGAAAAATATGCTGGGAATGCCGCATACTGGGGAAGGAGCCATAAGTGACCAACTGGAACAGAGGTGCTTTCACCCAGATTCACCACATAAAGCGAAAACTAGGCAAAGAATTGCTGATCAAGGCTTGTTTTAAGAGGCTGGGAGGAAATGGTGTTGGAGGGCAGAGGAATTCTCTGAGGGAAGAAACAGGAGAGCAGCTCCATGAGAAGGAAAATCAGCTGCCAAACCCAAGAAAGGCAAAGGCCAGCTCAAGACAGAATTGGTGAGGGCCTTCCCTGGAGTCGGGTGGTTAAGAATCGGCCTTGCAATGCAGAATATTGGTTTGATCCCTGGTTGGGGAACTAAGGTCCCACATGACGATGGGCAACTGAGCCTGAGCACTGCAATTACTGAGCCCTGCAGAGTGACTAAACCGGAAAGATCCCACATGACATGATGAAGACCTGAAGCAGCCAAATAAATATTTTTTAAAAGACAGAATTAGTGAATTAACATATTAGTTTCCTGTTGCTGTTACAAAAAAATCATCACAAATTTAGTGGCTTAAAATAATTCCTTTTTATTTCATTTATTATTTATCATTCTGGGAGTCAGAAGTCTTCAGGGGTCTCAGTGGGCTAAAATCAAGGTATCAGCTGGGCTGTATTCCTTTCTAGAAACTTTAAGGAAGACTCTAGAACTTCTTGCTTTTTCCAACTTCTAGCCAGAATTCCTTGGCTCCTGGTTCCCTTCCATCCTCAAAGCCAGCAACGCCCAGATGACTTTTGCCCAAGTCACATCCCTTTGACACTCTCTCCTGCCGTCTTCTCCACTTAAAGGACTTTTGTGATGACACTGAGCCAGCTGAACAAGCCAGGATAACCTCCCATCTCAAGGTTAGTTGACTGGCAGTCTTAATTCCATCTATCACCTTAATTCTCTTATTTTTATTGAAGCATAGTTGATTCATAATATTGCTTTCATTTCAGATGTATCACACAGCGATCCAGTATTTTTCTAGATTATATTCCATTGTTGTTGTGCTTGTACTCAGTCGTGTCTGACTCTTTGTGAACCTATGGACTGTAGCCCTCCAGGCTCCTCAGTCCATGGGATTTCCCAGCCAAGAATATTGCAGTGGGTTGCCATTTCTTACTCCAGAGGACCTTCCCCATCCAGGGATCGAACCCGAGTCTTTTGCATCTCCTGCATTGACAGGTGGATTCTTTACTACCGTGCCACATGGAAAGCCTCACGTTTCATTGTTGTTTTTCCAGTCACTAAGTCATGTCCGACTCTTTGTGACCCTATGGACAGCAGCCTGCCAAGCTTCTCTGTCCTTCACTATCTTCCAGAGTTTGCTCAAACTCATGTCTTTTGAGTCAGTGATGCCATTCAACCATCTCATCCTCTGTGGTCCCCTTCTCCTCCTGCCCTCAATCTATCCCAGCATAAGGGTCTCTTCACATCAGGTAGCCAAAGTATTGAAGCTTCAGCATCAGTCTTTCCAATGAATATTCAGGGTTGATTTCCTTTAGTATTGACTGGTTTGATCTCCTTGCAGTCCGAAGGACTCTCCAGAGTCTTCTCCAGCACCATAATTCAAAAGCATCAATTATTTGGTGCTCAGCTTTGTTTATGGTCAAACTCACATCCATACATGACTACTGGAAAAACCATAGCATTGACTATACAGATCTTTGTCAGCAAATTGATATCTCTGCTTTTTAATATACTGTCTAGGTTTGTTAAAGCTTTTCTTCCAAGGAACAAGGGTCTTTTAATTTTATGACTGAAGTTACCATCCACAGTGATTTTAGAGCCCAAGAAAATAAAGTCTGTTACTGTTTCCATTTTCCCCCATCTATTTGCCATGAAGTGATGGGACCGGATGCCATG
The DNA here is from genome assembly GCF_027580195.1 of Bos mutus. Lineage (NCBI taxonomy): Eukaryota > Metazoa > Chordata > Mammalia > Artiodactyla > Bovidae > Bos > Bos mutus. The sequence goes on along the minus strand of NC_091626.1, from coordinate 86,322,387 downwards.
ATCTTAGTTTTCTGAATGTTGGCTTTAAGCCAACTTTCTTCACTTTCTGCCATAACTGTGGTGTCATCTGCATAGGTTATTGACAGTTCTCCCAGCAATCTTGATTCCAGCTTGTACTTCATCCAGCCCAGCATGTTGCATGATGTACTCTGCATATAAGTTAAACAAGCAGAGCGACAATATACAGCCTTGACGTACTCCTTTCCTGATTTGGAACCAGTCCATCGTTTCATGTCGGATACTAAGTGTTGCTTCTTGACCTGCATACAGGTTTCTCAGGAGGCAGGAAAGATGGTCTTGTATTCCCATCTCTTTAAGAATTTTCCAGTTTGTTGTAATCCACAGAGTCATAGGCTTTAATGTAGTCAATGAAGCAGAAGTAGATGTTTCTCTGGAATTCCCTTGCTTTTTGTGTGATCCAACGATGCTGGTAATTTGATCTCTGGTTCCTCTGCCTTTTCTAAATCCAGCTTGTACTGATTCCATATACTGTTGGAAGTTCTCAGTTTGTGTACTGTTGAAGCCTAACTTGAAGGATTTTGAGCATTACCTTGCTAGTATATGAAATGAATACAATTGTGTGATAGTTTGAACATTCTATGGCATTACTCTTCTTCGGGATTGGAATGAAAACTTACATTTTCCACTCCTGTGAACACTGCTGAGTTTTCCAAATTTGCTGACATGTTGAGTGCAGCACTTTTACAGCATAATCTTCCAGGATTTTATTACAGGTTATTATAAGATATAATTCCCTATGCTATACATTATATCCTCATTGCTCATTTATTATAGATAGATAGATTTACATGCAATGCAGGAGATCCAGGTTCGATTTCTGGGTCAGGAAGATCCCCTAGAGAAGGAAATGGCAATCCACTCCAGTATCCTTGCCTGGAGAATCCCATGGACAGAGGAGCCTGGCAGGCTATAGTCCATGGGGTCACAAGAGTTGGACACAAGTTAGCGACTAAAGAGAGAGAAATACATAGAGAGAGAAAGAGCAATTGGTATCTGTTCATCTCCTACCTCTAATTTATACCCCTCTCCTCTTTGGTAACTACAGTTAATTCTCCTTTACTATGGAACCTCACACATTCACAGGCTCCAGTGATTATATTTGGCCTTCTTTGGGATCTTCCCTGTAGCTCAGACAGTAAAGTGTCTGCCTGCAATGCAGGAGACCTGGGATTGATCCCTGGGTTGGGAAGATCCTCTGGAGAAGGAAATGGTAACCCACTCCAGTGTTCTTGCCAGGAGAATCCAATGGACAGAGGAGCCTGGCAGACTACAGTCCATGGGGCCACAAAGAGTCGGACACGACTGAGTGACTAACGCTACTCCTTTGGGAAGCTATTACTGTGCACACTGCAGTCAGTGAGACTATCCTTGTCATTCTAACTGCTCTGTCTCAAATTCAACCCTGGAGCCAGAAGCAGCCTGGCAAGTGTTGGATCAGGAGGCAGAGAAGCAGAGAAGGAACATCCGTTTATCCAGAGCACCAGCACAGTGCCTGAAATGCGATGAGTTCCCAATTAAATTAATATTCAGCAAACATATGCATTGACATTCCAAAGTAATTGGGGTCAAGTATGATAGGGAGACTGGGGCTCGATCCCTGGGTTGGGAAGACTCCCTTGGAGAAGGGAACAGATACCAATTCCAGTATTCTGGCCTGAAGAATTCCATGGACTGTATAGTCTACGGGGTCACAAAGAGTTGGACACGACAGAACGACTTTCACTTTCATGATTCCTAGTGGAAGTAGCTCTCAGTTGCTGCTAAGTCGCTTCAGTCATGTCCAACCCTGTGCGACCCCATAGACGGCAGCCCCCCAGGCTCCCCCGTCCCTGGGATTCTCCAGGCAAGAACAATGGAGTGGGTTGCCATTTCCTTCTCCAATGCATGAAAGTGAAAAGTCTAAGTGAAGTCGCTCAGTCGTATCTGACTCTCTTAGCGACCCCATGGACTGCAGCCTACCAGGCTCCTCCATCCATGGGATTTTCCAGGCAACAGTACTGGAGTGGGGTGCCATCGCTCAAAGTCCCTCTTATTCCCTTTTAAAGTATAATCACTGCTTTCACGCTGAACTCCTGAATTGTATAATTACACCTCATAACATATAGCAAACATGCCTCCCTGAGAAAAGGACCCCATCAAAATTTATAAGGCAAAGAGTTTGCATCTCTGACTTTAGCCACTCAATTTAGAGTGTTTTTGCAACTCTAGAAAAAGAAGCATGCCCAGGAATTCCAAGAATGATCAGGACAGCGATACCCTGCAGACAATGTCAGATTCAATCTCTCCTCCACTGGAACCAAAGGTGAGGTGGAGGTGCGTGGGGGCACTCTAAAGATGGAGGAGACACAGGTGTTTCCTCAGCCCTGATAGTGACTAAAGATGGAGGAGACATGGGGGTTTCCTTAGGCCTGATGGTTTCTAAAGAATGCTTTCATCTGGGCAGTTCCAGAAAGAAAAATAAGGCTGACTAGATGGTCTCTGTGTATCTAGAGAGTTGTTGTTGTTCAATCACTGTCATATCCAATTCTTTGCAACCCCATGGACTGTAGTACACCAGGCTCTCCTGTCCTTAACTGTCTCCTGGGGTTTGCTCAAATTCACGTCCATTAAGTCGGTGATGCTGTCTAACCATGTCATCCTCTGCCGCCCTCTTCTCCTTTTGCCTTCAGTCTTTCCCAGCATCTAGATAGGAAAGTCAAGAGCAATAATGTTTCAGGGTTTAGCCAGAGCAGAGAGACAGTGCTTAGCAGATGAGAGAGGTGCATGCTCACCAAATAGTGCTCTGATTGCCAAGTTAGTTTCATGGATTTGAGGAAGGAGTTTGGAATAATCCAAGAATTAACAATTAGTGGAAAATCCTATGGACGGAGGAGCCTGGTGGGCTGCAGTCCCTGGGGTTGCTAAGAGTCAGACACGACTGAGCGACTTCATTTTCACTTCTCACTTTCATGCATTGGAGAAGGAAATGGCAACCCACTCCAGTGTTCTTGCCTGGAAAATCCCAGGGACAGTGGAGCCTGATGGGCTGCCGTCTGTGGGGTTGCACAGAGTTGGACACGACTGAAACAACTTAGAGGCAGCAGCAGCAGTCTCCTTTGTAATTTAATAAACTTGTGCTTTGGTTTATATATCTGATCTTAGCACAGCCCAAGTTACTCTCCAAGAATGCCTCTTGTGGGTGTGCTAAGTTGCTTTAGTCATGTCCAACTCTTTACAACTCCATGGACTGTAGCCCACCAGGCTCCTCTGTCCATGGGATTCTCCAGGCAAGAATACTGGAGTGGGTTGCCATGACCTTCTCCAGAGGATCTTCCTGACCCCAGGATCGAACCCACATGTCTCAGGTCTCCTGCATTGGCTACGGGTTCTTTACCACTAGCGCCACCTGGGTAGCCTAAGAATGCCTCTGGACATTTACAAATTCACCACACTTTCGCCGCCCATTGAGGGCCAGTCACAGCTCTCTCTGAACTCTAGTCTTGGTTCCTTGAACTTTGATCTCTACATCATTTAGAAATGCTAATACCCTGGTAACCACACACACCTCATAGAGAATTCCTACTTATCCTCCAAGGCCCAACTTAAATGTTACCCCATTGAGTTTTTTCTGGCTTACCCAGTACTGTTGGGGGTGAGGAGAATGCAGAAGGAAAGCAAAATAGAATTGGTGGAATCTTAGACATCCTCTGGTTTTCAAACTTGTCCAGCTGAAGAACACTTGTTCAACCAAAAGCATATAAGGAAGTCAGCACATAAAAGACAAAAAAAAATGGATCTGCTCTGGCTAAAGAAAGGACTGGGGGCTCGGTAAGTGATCCCTGGGCTTCCTCAGTGTACCCTCAGCATAGGATAGTTTGGAAACCACTCATCGAGTCTCTCACTTTACAAATGAGGAAACTGATACAGAAGCTCACATCAGAAAACAGCTTATACAAGCGTTCCGTGTGGTTCTCCCAAACCACGGATGGGAAATAACGTGACATTAATACTGTCCCTTTCGAGCACTGACAGGCACAATTAATCAGTCCCAAGTGTGGCCTCAGAATCTTCTCAATACAGTGTCCAGTAAGCTGCTAAAAATCGTCTAGAGTTGATATGTAGGATTAACTTATTAACCACTCCTATTGGCTCAGGGGTAAAGGATTTGTCTGCAATGCAGGAGACGTGGTGGGTTCAATCCCTGGGTCGGGAAGATCCCTTGGAGAAGGAAATGGCAACCCACTCCAGTATCCTTGCCTGGAGAATCCCACGGGGAGAGGCGCCTGGTGGGCGACATGCAGTCCATAGGGTCGAGAGTTGGACACAGCATCAACGAAATTCTAAATACTAGTGTTTTTCATCCTAAATGTTAACATATATATATTTATGTCTGTTATATTATCAGCCAGAATCACTATACATAAAAGTATACAAAAGGCTTTAATGGCCTCTCCATTGAAGCCACAGTCTTACATGATACATTTTGGTAGCTGACCTTCCAACTCTAGCAGTGTTAAGTGAACAATTACTATATTATGACGGTTCTTTTCTAGACCTAGTCCTACTTGGTATTGGGCAATACTAGCTCAAAAGTCCAAAATGCTAGGAGGACCTGATTCTTGGAACTGTCTCAGGTTTGGCTGATTCAAGCTGAAGTGTAAAAGGATGACAGCATTCCAAATTCCGATTCTGGCTTAGCCATTCTAATTTTCTAAATATCCGCCTCTTCCTCATTAATATTTGCCCTTGTAAGGGAAGAAACGAATGTCCTTTCCAATCAGCAGAGCGGATTTGCACGTATCAGCTATGTCCAGACCTCTCGCTCCCTAGGTCCTCTTGCACATTAACTGAAATGAAAAATGAGGAACTGAGCTCATTAATTCTGTCTCCCATACGCTAGCTTCAATATTTCTGCCAGTCATTTTGTTTTTTTTAATTTCGTAGGTTATGTTCACAAGCCTAAATGATGCATTTTTAGTCTTTGAACCAGTGACTTTACACAACATCTTGACCCATTGACTTCAGACAACGTGTGAGGATGAGGAAATCAGTGCCCCTACATTTGCCTTAATATTCTCTCATAGCCCTCCAATTTTTGCCTCCCCATCTGCTGTTTAGTCCAACACGCCATTAATTTTATATGGTCAGTGTCAAGGTTTATAACACTTATATCAATGTCAAAATATAGCTAAGGCTTTCATGCGTTATTTATAAGTTGATTCTACATTGAAAACCAATAATCAGTGTTAACAATATATGATGTATACATTATTCACTATAGATCATAAAATACATAATTGAACCAGCAGAGAAAGTACTATATTCCTACATCAGTAAACCTGTGCTCCTTAATATCAGAACCTCAGAGGACTGTAGAAGGAGGACCAGGATATTCCAATTGGATATATAAAACACTTCAGTTCAGTCGCTCAGTCATGTCTGACTCTTTGCAACCCCATGGACTGCAACACACCAGGCCTCCCTGTCCATCACCAACTCCCAGAGTTTACCCAAACTCACGTCCATCGAGTCAGTGATGCCATCCAACCATCTCATCTTCTGTCATCCCCTTCTCCTCCTGCCCCCAATCCCTCCCAGCAACAGGGTCTTTTCCAATGAGTCAACGCTTCACACGAGGTGGCCAAAGTACTGGAGTTTCAGCTTTAGCATCATTCCTTCAAAAGAACACCCAGGACTGATCTCTTTTAGAATGGACTGATTGGATCTCCTCGCAGTCCAAGGGACTCTCAAGAGTCTTCTCCAACACCACAGTTCAAATTCTTATATATACAAATAATTTAATGATAGATTTTCACAGTACTGTAAGATTACCCAGTCTCTGGGTGAAAAGATAACCATTTCTTCTCACAGATAATCTCCAGGAATTTTACTGTTCCCTATTCTTTTCTTGCTTTTTTGTTTTGTTTCCTTGTTTGTTTAATCTTCAGAACTACTGATTGAATCACATCACCTGTTAACGTTCCTCTACATTCTTTTCTCTTACATGGAACATTCATGGGTTTTGGTAAAGTTGTAGCAAGTATTTCTTATTTTGCCTTTAAAAATAGTTAGTATTTATATTGGCACCCTTCTGAATGCTTAAAGTGGTTTCCGTTTCGTTGCCTCAGTTTTTTAATGGATTAAAACACGATATAGTTTTCAGGTGTACAGTATCATATTTCAGCATTTGTGTACACTACAGCACGCTCAACGCCAAAAGCTTGGTTTCTGTTTCTCACCATGGAGCTGCCCCCTCCACCTGCTGCTCTCTGCACCTTCCCCGCCCCTCCCCTCTGGTAATCACTACTCTGCTCTCTGCACCTGTATGCTCGGTTTGCTTTGCTCATTAGGTTTGCTTTGCTTCATTTGTTGCACAGATGACTGACACCATGCAGTATCTGTCTTTCTCTCTGACTTATTTCACTTAGCATAATACCTCCAAGGTCTATCCATGCGTGGCAAATAGCAAGACTTCATCCTCTCTTACGGCTGAGTAGTATCCGGTTGTATACATCCCACATCTTGTGCTGTAGGATCACCCGTGTTACGTACGCTCAGTTGCTCACTCCAAATCTAGGTGACCTCCTGACTGTAGCTCACCAGGCTCCTCCACCCATGGAATTTTCCAGGCAAGAACAGGGGAGTGGGTTGCTGTTTCCTACTCCAGGGGATCTTCCTGACCCAAGGATCAAACTCGTGTCTCCTGCATCTCCTGCATCTCCTGCACTGGCAGGTGGATTCTTTCCCACTGCTTCACCTGGGAAGCTCCATCGTATCACCTCCTGGAATACAAAAGAAAGGCCCTCATGCCCTGTTTTAAAGTGAACTGACTTCAAGATTGCATTACTGTCATCCAAGGATTCCTTTTTGTTTTTCTGGGTTGTATCCACTTTTTCTTGCATCCACGTCTTCCATTTCCATGGATTTGTTTTATATTATTATTAAACATTTGATTTTAAGATAATTGTAGATTTATATGCATGTCGTTTCCCATGTGGCTAATTTTTACTTCTTTTGTGACTTCCCCTTTGACCCACAGATTATTTATAAGTATGTCATTTAGTGACTCATAAATTATTTATGAGTATGTCACTTAGTTTCCAAGTGTTTAGAGAGTTTGGTATCAGTTCACTATTGAATTCTCATTTGATCACATTATGGTCAGAGAAGACACTCCAAATGATTTTAATTCTGCTAAATTTGTTGAGGGCTGTTTTATGGCTCAGACTATGACCTCCCTTGGAATATGATTCATAGGCACTTGAAAAGGATGTGTATTCTGCTGTTTGATGAAATAAGTGTTTTGTTAATTTCAGTCAGGTTCTGTTGGTTGCTGGTGTCAAGCTCTCTATCCTTGCTGATGTTCCATTTAGCTGTTTTTATCAAGCTTTTAGAAATGATGTTTCCAACTGCACTTATGAATTATCTATTTCTCCTTTTAGGTCTATCAGTTTTTACTTTACATATTTTGAAATTCAGTTTTTTGGTGCATATACATTTCAGATTTTTACGCCTCTGTGGGCTGACCCTTTCACAATGAAATGTTCCCCTCTGTCCCTCGGAATTTTTGTTTGATTATGTCATGAGACTCTGGATCTTGTCTAAATGTTCCACATTAGCTGGCTTCTTCTGACTCCGTTGGCATAGAAAGGGGAAGCGTCGTCTTATTCTTGCCAACTGGAGGTGAAAGTCTAGATTTTCCACTCAGTCTTCTGTGACACCTGAGGGAGGTGCCCCTCATCCCTGCTGGACAGGGCAAGGGACCCCGGCGCCCACGAGCCTCCCTCCACTGGTCCTGTCCTGGCCAGGCCGTAACAGTGCCTTGCCACTGGTCACCACACAGTGCTCTTAACACAAGGAACAGGAGTGCCCTCCTCACCGTATGATGACAGTAGAAGTCCTGGCTCTCCATCTAGCCTACTCTGACCCTGTCCTGATGGGCTACTGGGGTGCCTCATTTTAGCATGACAAAGGAGGACGTCTAGACACCTCACCTCCTGCTGATTGTTGCTGGCGTGGCTGGAGGTGGGACCTAGGAATATCTCTGTGTTAGCTCAGGAAGAGCAGTTACTGTCTAAAACCTTCTGCTTTGCTAGGCTTCCCCTTTTGGTGTCCTTTTGCTAAAGAGAGCAGTCTTTGGTTAGGGTTTTGTTTTTTTTTGTTTTTTTTTTTGTCTGTCTTGTTTCTGTTGCTGGGTGGATTGTTGTCTCCTTCAAGTCCTGGTAAATATGAGGGGGAAAAAGGTTTCAAGGTTTTTTTGCAGGTCCACTTGCTTCTCTCCAGCTTTCAGAGTTTTCTTATATACATATATCAAGATTTTTAGTTGTACTTAGTAAGGGAAATAGAGAAAAGCATGCCTACTTCATCTTCTGAGGAACAGATGTTTTCATTTCTTTTTACTTTTACTAGACCATATTTTTCTGCAGATAATATCTCTAGGTGGTAAAATATTTGAATGCTTGCATGTCAAAAATGTCTCTGCTTTACTCTTACTAGATACATAGTTTATCATGAGAAGAAAAAGACTTCTAGATTCAAGGATTTTCAGTTTTAGCTCCAGTATATAAAGAGCTTGAAAGCTGTCACCTCTCTTTACAATGTAAAAAGCTTGGAAAACTGAAATTTGATGACTTGTGGACTCACCAGAGAACTGAGGTCTCAAGGAAAATCATACCCTAAAACCTGGGGAGATGGGTGAATCCAGAAAGTCAGAACAGAGATCTGCTTACCCAGAAGCCGCTGCAGCCACACACTGACAGAAACACTTCAATAATATAGTTTTGAGGAATTGATGGAGGCTGGATGTACTAGATGAAAATGAGAAATGTCTTGGGGCCACAGTCAGGGGTGTCCCCAAAATTTCTTGGGTTTTACCTCTTAGAGCTTAGAGGTTCTCATGGTGAAGAGTCAAGAAAGATCAGCTAGTTGTTCTTACAGGAAGAGGGGGAAAGTTACCACTATCAAGGTACTCTGTAACAAAGGCCAGGAGAAAAGGCTTCATCAGAGTCTTATCCCACTTGAGGGAAGGATATTCTCCTAATCCAGCCATCTTGTCTCACCCAAGCAGTGGAGGAAAGCTAAGGAAATTTGTGAAAGTCACATCCCTGAGACACAAGTCTACTATAACCAACTGAGATTTAATCATAAGATTATGTGATAATTATAAGTAGGGAAAACCACTAGACCATTCAGGTATGACTTAAATCAAATCCCTTAAGATTATACACTGGAAGTGGCAAATCAATTCAATGGATTAGATCCAATAGATAGAGTGTGGAACTCTATAGTCCAGAAGACAGAACTCACTGTCCAGAAGAACTATGGACAGAGAGAGGTTCATGACATTGTACAGGAGGCAGTGATCAAGACCTTCCCCAAGAAAAAGAAATTCAAAAAGGCAAAATGGTTGTCTGAGGAGGCCTTACAAACAACTGAGAAAAGAAGAGAAGCTAAAGGCAAAGGAGAAAAGGAAAGATATACCCATTTGAATGCAGAGTTCCAAATAGCAAGGAGAGATAAGAAAGCCTTCCTCAGTGATGAATGCAAAGAAACAGAGGAGAGCAATAGAATGGGAAAGACTAGAGATCTCTTCAAGAAAATTAGAGATACCAAGGGAACATTTCATGCAAAGATGGACTCAACAAAGGACAGAAATGGTATGGACCTAACAGAAGCAGAAGATATTAAGAAGAGGTGGCAAGAATACACAGAAGAACTGTACAAAAAAGATCTTCATGACCCAGATAATCATGATGGTGTGATCACTCACCTAGAATCACACATCCTGGAATGTGAAGTCAAGTGAGCCTTAGAAAGCATCACTATGAACAAAGCTAGTGGAGGTGATGGAATTCCAGTTGAGCTCTTTCAAATCCTGAAAGATGATGCTGTGAAAGTGCTGCACTCAATATGCCAGCAAATCTGGAAAACTCAGCAGTGGCCACAGGACTGGAAAAGGCCAGTTTTCATTCCAATCCCAAAGAAAGAAAAGCAATGCCAAAGAATGCTCAAACTACCGCACAATTGCACTCATCTCACACACTAGCAAAGTAATGCCCAAAATGCTCCCAGCCAGGTTTCAACAGTATGTGAACCATGAACTTCCAGATGTTCAAGCTGGATTTAGAAAAGGCAGAGGAGGAACCAGAGATCAAATTGCCAACACCCTCTGGATCATTGAAAAAACAAAGAGTTCAGAAAAACATCTACTTCTGCTTTATTGACTATGCCAAAGCCTTTGACTGTGTGGATCACAACAAACTGTGGAAAATTCTTCAAGATATGGGAATACCAGACCACCTGACCTGCCTCCTGAGAAATCTGTATGCAGGTCAAGAAGCAACAGTTAGAACAGGACATGAAACAACAGACTGGTTCAAAATTGAGAAAGGAGTTCGTCAAGGCTGTATATTGTCACCTTGCTTATTTAACTTATATGCAGAGTACATCATGAGAAACGCTGAGCTGGATGAAGCACAAGCTGGAATCAAGATTGCCAGGAAAATTATCAGTAACCTCAGATATGCAGATGACACCACCCTTATGGCAGAAAGTGAAGAGGTTCTAAAAAGCCTCTTGATGAAAGTGAAAGTGGAGAGTGAAAAAGCTGGCTTAAAACTCAGCATTCAGAAAACTAAGATCATGGCATCTGGTCCCATCACTTCAAGTAAAATAGATAGGGAAACAATGGAAACAGTGACAGACTTTATTATTTTAGGCTCCAAAATCACTGCAGATGGTGAGTGCAGTCATGAAATTAAAAGACACTTGCTTCTTGGAAGAAAAGCTATGACTAACATAGACAGCATATTAAAAAAGAGAGACATTACTTTGCCAACAAAGGTCTGTGTAGTCAGAGCTATTGTTTTTTCCAGTAGTCATGTGTGAATGTAAGAGTTGGACCGTAAAGAAAACTGAGCGCCAAAGAACTGATGCTTTTGAACTGTGGTGTTTGTTGGAGAAAACTCTTGAGAGTCCCTTGGACTGCAAGGCGATCCAACCAGTCCCATCATAAAGGAAATCGGTCCTGAATATGCATTGGAAGGACTGATGCTGAAGCTGAAACTCCAATACTTAGGCCACCTGATGCAAAGAACTGACTCACTGGAAAAGACCTTGATGCTGAGTAAGATTGAAGGCAGGAGAAGAAGGGGATGACAGAGGATGAGATGGTTGGATGGCATCACCAACTCGATGGGCATGAGTTTGAGCAAGCTCCAGGAGTTGGTGATGGACAGGGAAGTACGCCCTGCTGCAGTCCATGGGGTCACAAAGAGTCGGACACGACTGTGCAACTGAACTGAAACATCAAACCCAAAGAGCTCCAATATAAAGAGCTGATCACAGCAAGATGCAGACGTTCACTGAGGAGGTGTGCTTATAGAAGCCCAAAAGCAACAGGAGAGACAAACACAAGGAGCTATAGGAATCTGAAGCCTCAGACACCTGCAGCCACAGCAAAAAACACAACTCAACTCCTCACCCAATTAGCATAAAATATCACTCTAGGCCTGTTCACCTCAGTTTCTATTACCCAAGTGTTGGGCTTTCAGCAAATAATTACATGGTATGCTGAAAGGAAAAGAAAAACAACTTGAAGAGACAAAGCATCCGAGCAAGATTCAAATGTGACAGAAATGTTGGAATTATCTTACAGAGTATTTAAAAGAACTATCATTACTGTATATGAAAGGCTTTAATGGAAAAAGTGGACAACTTTCAAGAAGAGATGGGCTATGTAAACAAGAGTGACTACACATGTTCTCAGGACCTCCCTGCCTAACGATTTAGTGCCTCCTTTTGCCTTTGAAACCTTTCTGGATTATGTAACAAAACTCATGGTCATCCTGCTTATATGTCACCCTAACAGATGTTTATCTCTAAAAACACTTAGTACAGTTTTGCTTTCGGAAAGCTCCTTGGAGAATACTGCTACTTATTTGATTTATATTTTTTGTAACAAATTTTTAAACTTTCTAGGTGTCTTGATTATCTATTGTCTTGATCATAACTATCCTAGGATGCTCCTTAATTTGTAGAAACCAAATTTTTCATTGTTCCAGTTCTTTACTCAAAAGTCTAATAGTCCCTAACTGAAGCCTTGGATAATCAACTTCATTTTTATAAAAGGTATAAAAACTACTAGCACAAGGTGCAGAGGATAGCAATAAGACTGTTTGCTTGCCTTCTTTATCTGGCAACTTCTTCCCTCCCACTCTTGCTGTGAAAGCAGTTATTTTATACAACAAAGTCCTGCCTACTGGCCACAGTTGATTGGTCCAGATGCAGATACTTGACCCAGTCTGGGCCAATCAGAGTCAACCAGAGTCTTCCCAGAAATGTATTCATTGGCTCTCTAAAGTGTGAAAGTGTGAGTCACTTAGTCACTTTGGACTCTTTGTGACCCCATGGACTGTAGCCCACTAGGTTCCTCTGTCCATAGGAATTCCCAGGCAAGAATACTGGAGTGGGTTGCCATTTCCTTCTCCAGGGGATCTGCCTGATCCTGGGATCCAACCCATGTCTCCTGTCCTGTGGGCAGATTCTATACCATCTGAGCCACCTGGGGAGCCCTTGGAGCTCTAAGAGAGTCTATGATTTTCTGGGTAGCTAAAGCTCCGTGATGGACTGCTGTGGCTGTGGTCTGACCTGGTGAAGAAAGAGAGAGAGAAAGGACAGGAAAAGAGAAGAGAATGAAGCCAAAGACAGCAAAAAACTAAACAGTGGAGACAAAGGAAAAAGCCCTGATGACACCTGAGTACCTGCTTCTAGTCATTCCTGAGCCTAGCTGCCTCCTGTCCTCTGGTTGTTTTGATCTTCACAAAATACTCAGATTCTGTCATTAAATGCCCCTTTTCTGTCAATAGAATGAGTTTGCTTTCTGTCACCCTTGATCAAGGAGTCCTAACTAGTACAAGAGGTTAATGTATGTGCCCCATTTAAGAAGATTCTTATGGCAAGATGTTCACAGAGAAGCTCCACAGTTAAAAGCGTTTACTTTTTGACTGAGATGCCCTTGGGCCATCGCTGCAGTCTCTCTACTTACTATTTAGGAATCCAAACACAATTCTTTATATCCTCTCCTCACTTTCTGTATCTCTAGAGTCATTCAACCATGGTTATCCTTTCAACTGTTTCCATTAAGGGAAATAGAAGACACTTTTAAAGAAAAGGGTGTTTGGCCTCATAATCCCCCTGACTAAAAATCGTTTTTTCTTTTCCTTTTTTTTTTTTTTTCTGTATAGGTCATTTCCAGCATTTACTTTTAAAGCATCAAGTTCTGACTTGGAAGCTCCTGACTCCTTTACAGAGGGTCATTGTTTGGGGCTGAATTGTTTCCCCTCCCCAAATTCATATGTTTATGACTTAACCCCCTGTTACTTCCTATTAATGTGAGTATATTTGGAGGTAGAGTCTTTAAAGAGGTAATTAAGTTAAAATGAGGTCATGGTGTGGGCCCGTCATCCAGTATGACTGGTGGCATTATGAGACGAGGAAACCAGGGCAGAAGTGTACAGAAGGAAGATGGTGTGAAGGCAGGGAGAAGGTAAACATCTGCAAGCCAAGGAAAGAGGCCTCGGTGGAAACCACCTCTGTCAGCATCTTCATCTCAGTCCTTGAGCCTCCAGAATTGTGAGAAAAGAAATTTCTGTTGCTTAAGCCAGTCCATCTGGAGTAGTTTGTTATAGCAGTCCTGGAAAACTAATACCATCTCTATTAGCCAGTGTTCTCCAGAGAAACCAAACCAACAGGAAAGATAGAAAGGTGGAAGGATGGATAGATATATAATAGATAGATGGCTGGAAGGCTGGAAGGATGGGATGGACAGATGAGAGATCAATGGGATTATGGAGATGGCTCATGTAATTCTGGAAGCTGACAAGTCTTGTCTTCTGACCTGCAGTCAGAAGCTGGAGATCCAGGAGAGCCAATGTTGTGGATGCCCAGAGGCTCAAGACCCAAGAGAAGCTGATGTTTCAGTTCAAGTGAAAGGCAGGGAAATAGGGTCCCAGCCTAAAGGAAGCTAGGCAGGATTTCTCTTGCTTGGACAAGATCACACTCTGGTCTTCAGGTTTTCCTGTCAATGGATGAGATCATCCCTTTGGGAGAACAATCGGCTTTACTCAGTCTACCCATTTAAATGTTAATCTCATTCAGAAATACCCTTAAAGACACACCTAAAATAATGTTTGACCAAGTATCTGAACACCCATGCTCTAGTTAAATTGACATATAAAACCATCACGCCATCTTATAAAATGAAATATGTAACTTAATCTAGCCACCGAATGTCCCAAATTATTGCAACCAAGTTCCATTCAAGTTGTTTATAAGTACAGTTGATGCTTGTCAACACAGGGGTTGGGGCACCCACCCTCTAAGCAATCGAAAATCCATGTATAACTGTAGCTAGCCCTCCATATCTATGGGTGTGTATCCACAGATGCAACCAACCACAGATTAGGTAGTACTGTAGTATTTACTGAAAAAAAAAAAATCCATGTACAAGTGGATCCATGGTATTCAAACTCATATTGTTCAAGGCTCAACTGAAGTGATCCATGCTATTGAAACTCATATTGGTCAAGGCTCAACCGTACATTAGATAGTTGCTTAGAGTGTAAAGTCACCTGATACCACCACAACCTGTAAATTAAGCCACCAAATTACATAAAGTTCCAAGAGAAATTGTCCAGTCCACCAAAAACTTAAATTTTTAATTCTGATCCCATCAGGATGCATCAGAGGTCACAAACCTGTGAGCAGAGAGCCCTCATGCAAGGGGAACGTCACTCTTTAAGACACCTTTCCCTCTTTTCCCTTGAATCTAGTTGTCTCTTGTGAGGAATAAGTGGAGATTTCATATTAAAATCCTCATCAGCAGCGTGGTCTCTGCCTCACTGAGAATCAGCAAAGCAATTCTCCATTCCACTTGCCCCTGTGGTTGGTCAGCACTCTTGTCCACTTATTTTTGACAATCAGCTTCCTTCAGTATGTATTTGGGTAACAGCAAATTATCAATCGCAGCTCATGAAATGTGACTAACTGGGTATAATATGAGAGGCTGGATAAAAAAAAGCCTTGGCTAAGAACTTTGTGAATTATCAGAAAACTATTACACCAGTGCTTTACAAACTGAAAATGCCAGAAAGTTTAGCAACATGGGAAAAGAAAGACCGGGCCTCCACTCCTGTATTCACTATCTTCCATGCGCGAAGCATCCTGAACTTCTTTCCTCCCCACACATCAAACTCCTTACTATTTCATCTTCAAAATGCCTACTCTTTGAAACCTCTTTAGGAAATAAGACAATGATCAGTTGTTAGAAATGTCCATTTTGTTCTCATATTCAGCACCATAACTCTATCCCACACAGAAATACCTGGGGAAAGGCAAGATCATTTAAAATAACTGTCAGCCAAATACAGGCAGGGATCACTATATACAGAACTCTTTGAGAGACAGAGAAAGAGTGGTTGAGGAGTCCACAGTGAGTGAGTGAAAGACACTCAGTCGTGTCCGACTGTTTGAACTCCATGGAGTATACAGTCCGTGGAATTCTCCAGACCAGAATACTGGAGTGGGTGGCCTTTCCCTTCTCCAGGGGATCTTCACAATCCAGGGAGAGAACCCAGGTTTCCTGCATTGCAGGCAGATTCCTTACCAGCTGAGCCACAAGGGAAGCCCTGAGGAGTCCCTAAGCTCACCCAAAGGATCTCAAAAGAAATAGGGTGGTTTGGGCAAAACTTTCTCCTGGTTTGTGAACATCTTGGTGCGTAGGTTGACCCTGCCTTAGGTTTGCCCGGAAGAGGCCTGGCTGACTCATCATCTCCCTTTGTAATTATTACGAGGACTTCATTTCACTCCCAAAATGTGCCTTGATTTGGATGATAAAATTTGGGTGGTCCTATTGATGTGACCTTGTAATGGCGCCTCAAACAAAAGGATAATTTGGGGAATCTGCTCAGACGGCTGCCCTTTCCAGCCGTTCACGGGCTGGGATGGTCTTGGCCAGACTGCCGAGACGGACTTTTGCCCCGTGCAGCCTCTGGCGGGGGTTCCCGAGCTCCTCCTCCCCGCCTTCGCAGGGTGCGCGTCCTCCCGAGGCTCTGCCTCGCCACTGGCCTCTCTGCCTCCTCCTGAGCGCTCCCCGTCCACACTGCCTGAGATGCTTCTCTCTGCACCGTTCCGAGCCATCTCCCCTAACCCCCGAGTCCAGTGCGGCTCCCCAGACCCTCCACCAAGGGCGTTTCCCCAGAAGAGATCGCCTACGCTGCACACCGCACACCCCACCACACCCGTGACTGAGCGCATCTTCTCCCACAGCACTCCTTCCCTCTGAACTGCTGCTGTTCTAAAGTGGCGTCCGCTTTCATTTCCTCTCCTCAAGAGTCCCCTCTCCTCCTACCTGTCACCCCCTGCATTCCTCCACAACTTCTCTTCAGTGAGTTCTCATACATGCATGCTGTCTCTCTCTCATCACAAACGGCTCCATCTCCTTGGGCCTCCTGCTATCCTCTCACGACCTTCTCATTCCCTGACTTGTAGGTCTGAAGCTCTGTCTGACCGTGACCCCTTCCTGCTCTAAAAGTTCACCCATGAGCCCCACTTGTTCATAAAGCAAAGTTCTGGGGCTTCATTCAGGGAGCCAAGATCCACCGTAACCACCCCCCAGCTCCCCTTTGGTTGAAATTCCTAAAACTTCCATCCTGATGGCAGAAGGGCAATGACTTGTATTGAGGGTGCTGCAGTTTACAAATCACTTTCCCAGCAGTGATCTTGGTAGCTATGAGGACAGGAGATTCCAGCAGGACTCCCGAGTCCCTTGTCCTTCTCAGCATAGCTCCCATCAACCATGCAGCAGAAATAATTAGCTCTTCGTTGACATGGTACCAGCATTAAGTATATAAGATGCACCATTTAGCAACCATAACGTAAAAATAAGAGAAATTGCTGCCTGCTTCCTTGTCCCCATATATCTATAGCTTCTCCAGCCTCAAAGTATGTTTCCAAAACACCCACAATGTCTTCTGATTATTTAGTCCAGGACCACATGTAGGCACATGAACTGCAGCAAGTCTATGTAAAACTAACTAATGTCTTTAAACAGTTTTAGATTTACAGAAAACTGCAACCATGATACAGAGTTCCCACACCCAACTTCCCCGATTATTGGCATCACACAATTAGTTATAAGTAAAGAAACAACATAAATTATTATTAAGTAAACCTATTCTTAGTTCAGATTTCCTTAGTGTCTTCCTGCTATATTTTTTCTGTGCCAGGATACAGTCTGGGATACCACAATACATTCGATCACAGTTCGGCTCCTCGTGACTGTGCTGGCTTCTCCGAGTCTCCTTGTTTCTGACAACCTTGACAGTTGAGGCTGAGGAGTGCTAATCAGTATTTCATAAAATGTATTTCAACTGGAGTTTGTCTGATGCTTTTTTTTTTTCACGATTACATGGGAGTTATGGGTTTTTAGGAAGAAGACCAAAGAGGTAAAGTAACCGTTTTCTTGCGTCCTTGCTACTGGCCTGACTTATCCCTGGACCTTGATTCCTTGGCTGAGATAGCCTTTGTCAAGTTTCTTCCCTAAAGTAAGTCAGACAGAGAAAGACAAAAATCATACGATGTTGCTCATACGTGGAATCTAAACAATGGTACAAATGAACTTATTTACAAAACAGAGAGAGAGTCCCAGATGTAGACACAAACTTATGGTTACCAAGGGGGAAAGGGGGAGGGGAAGGATAAACTGAAGGGTTGGAACTGACATGTACACCCTATTATATATAAAATGGCGGTGGTAATTTAGTTGCTAAGCCGTGTCCAATTCTCACGACCCCATGGACTGTAGCCTGCCAGGCTCCTCTGTCCATGGGATTCTCCAGGCAAGACTGCTGGAGTGGGTTTCCATTTCCTTCTCCAGAGGATCTTCCTGACCCAGGGATCGAAGCCAGGTCTCCTGCATAGAGGCAGATTCTTTACTGACTGAGTTACAAGGGAAGCCAGAGGAAATGAAATGTATGAAATAACTCAAAAGAATCTACAGAATAGCACAGGGAACTCAACTCAATGCTCTGTAATGTCCTATATGAAAAAAGAATCTAAAAAGGAGTGGATATATGTATACATATAACTGATTCACCTTGTTGTACTGCAGAAACTAAGACAACATTGTAATTCAACTATACACCAATAAAAATTAATTTTTAAAGGCAGTTTCTCACTATAAAATAACTCTCTCCCCCTACTTTCTTGCCATGCTCTTTGGAAGACAGTCACTCTGCACAGCCCCCTCTTAAGAATGGAGAGTCACACCCATGATCTTGAAAACAGAACCTACATAAATTCTTTTTAATTCTTCTGTATGAGTTGTCTCTTCCTCCCAGTTATTCGATTATTTAATAATTTAGTTATGTCAGTATGGACTCATGGGTATTTATTGTATACTTTGAGTTAGAAAGCAATACTATTTTATTACCTTATTCACATTGCTCCAGTTCTGGCCGTCAAGAACTCTTTATGTCTCTTTAACATACACCCCTTATTATGGCATTTGTTGTTTGTTTGTTTGTTTTATGAGCAATTCCTTATTTTCAAGTACTACAAAATGGTCCAGGCTCACCCTGTGTGTTTCCTCCCCAGACCTAGAATCAGCCATTCCTCCAAAAAAGCCCTGAATCCTTTTATTGAAGAATAATATTAGAAGAAAGATTTGGACACTAGATATATGCCAGCTGGGGCTTCCCTGGTGACTCAGATGGTAAAGAACCCACTTGCAGTGCAAGAGGCCCAGGTTCAGTCCCTGGGTTGGGAAGATCTCCTGAAGAAAGGAACAGCTACCCACCCAGTAGCCTTGCCTCGAGCATTCCATGGACAGAGAAGCTTGGTGGCTACAGTCCATGGGGTTGCAAAGAGGCGACTGGGTGCCTAACATAACACTATGGGCCAACTACATTTGGATGAATCCAGATCCAGTTGAATTTTTAAGGAACCTTTGAACATAAGCTTATTTCTTACACATGGGGGATAATCAATAGGAAAACTAACTTCCTTGTTTTATTTCCAAATATGAATCAGTTCTGGCCTTTTTATAAGAGGCCTTCAATCACAGCTCCTACTGACTGGATAACACTGGTGGGGTAAATAAAAATGGTAATGATAATGATTATAGCTATGAGGAAGACATTCAGCTAAATACTATGTACACACTATCTTATTATATCCTAATGGTATCTTGGAGACTTAGGCATTGTTATTACACCATTTTATAATGATACAAGTGATACCTGCCTTGACTGTCACTCCAAGAATGAAGTGAGAAATCATTGTAAACCCCCCAGCACAGAGCGTGCAGCAGTTGCTCAATTCATCATTATTTTCTCATTCCTTTGCCTCTAGATAAAAAGAAAATGGGCAAACTTCAGTAACACATTAGCTATAAGAGTTGAGCTCAGTTATGTGAGATGAAAAATATAGGGGCTATATTAGCTCATTTGTTTTCTTTGTTGCTATATAAATGTGATCTGACTCCCAACAGCTAAAAAATCTACCTGCTCATAAAAGATCTCAAACAAAATGAAGACATATTTATCTGACAGTCAACTTTGTTGTTGTCTATCACGTACCCCAAATTCTCAGATACCAACAAAACCCATACAACAATTTTGTAGATATTTACATAGTCTAAGGCACGTTCCCAAAACTTTTATATTTGAATCACGATGGAGAAAGCATTAAATAAATCCACAACACCTCTTAAATGTATAAATGGTACAAAGTTAACAAATACCTGCATAATACGCAGGAAAGGTCTGGAAGATATGCCTCTCCAAGGGCATAATCTCACTATGGCTATAAATCTTGGGCAAGGAAGTTGAACCATATGCAAATCTGCAGGCTTTTGTAGAACAGATAGAATATTCTGAAAAATGAAAGACTTCTCATTCTCCACTGTTTCTTCCAGCCATTTCCTCCTCTTAATCTTTTGGAAAAAGGAAAACTGAGAGTTGAAGGAAAAGCGAAGGACACATAACTTGTAAGCAGCAAGAGTGGCACTGGAATTTAGATCTGTTCTGAGAACACTCTCCTCAGAGTCTCTGTGCTGCCTTCACTTCAGCAAGAAGCTTTCTTCACTGCAGGCCCAAGTCCAGACTTCCGGAAGTGACGTCAGCTTACAAGGCCACGTAAGCCCCTCCTCCACCCAAAAGGCGCTCCCATGGGAACTCAACTCCCAGTCTTGGACCATCCTACATCTCACTCTTCAAACCCGTCTGCAGTACCACCCGCTAAAGCAGATGTCCAGTGGCCCAGATAAGCTCCCTCAGGCATGTTGACTGTCTTTCAATTCTCTCACCAGCTAACTCTTGCCCAGATGGTCTTAGTAAATATTTCTGGGCCCTTTTCATTGATTGATTATTCCCGGGGTTATTGCTGTGGTCTTTGGAGAACAAAAACACGACAAGGATATTTCCTACCCTAATTGTTGGCTGGCAGCAGGCTCAGAAGCTACCTGCCCTCGGCAAAGTTTTTCTCTAAGCTGGCATTTGGGAAACTCCAGAGCTCAGAGAATGTTCCTTTGATCCAATTCCTCTGCAAGGGAATAATGGAGCTTAAAACATTTTTTTTTTTTTACAAAAGAGCATAAAAAGTGAATTTAAAAGCAAATGGGCCAAGAATTTTCCCTGGGAAGTCTTTCAATTTCACACACAGCAAATTCCTGCAGTATGGACCTATTAGGAATGCTTTTTTTAGTCTCTTTATGCATATTTATTATGTTCTTCTATAGCTCTGTTATTGCTTAATTTGACACCAAGCCTCCAAAGCTACATCTTCTTTCTTCTCCAGCTATTAAAAAGGGGCAAAATATTTTAATCATGAAGCTCTGTATAATTTAGAGATTATTTTCTGTCTGCGTGAGTTACAGCAATAATCAAAGGGAGGCTGGGGATTTATAAAACTAAGGCACTAATTTTTTGACAGGTGTTCCGTTTGGTATGGAATTAACCTCTCTTCACATCTTATACATACATAAGAGCAAATCATTAAATTCCCTTGGTACACACAGACAACAAAGAACCCACTACGCAGCAAAGAGAACGCCCCTGCTATGGCCTTGCGCCAGGCTGGGTTCTTCATGGATGAGAGGAAAACATGATGGACAGTTCTATCAGCCAAAATGAAACTTGCCAGTGGTTCCTGGGACCTGTATTACCTTCCAGGGCCCAACCACTGTAGCGCATGATAAAAATCACAGCGCCTGGAGTCAGACAGAGCCAGCTTTGAATCCTGGGGCCACGGCCTACTCGTTCTGTATCCTTTGAAAAGTCACATAACCTCCCAGACTTCTAGTATCCTCTTGTATGTGACAGTGACATTCACCACATCTACCTATGGGTTGTGCAGATGAAGCAACGCACAGATAGCACTTAACATAGTATCTGGCAAACAGCAATCGCTCAACAGAGGAGGTTGCTTCTCCTCTGGCAACCTCACTGGAAAGGTGTTATCCATTCATTTGTTTGTTCACTCACTGAACAAATAAGTTTTCAAGCCAAATGCAAAGTGCCAGGGAGTGACTATGTCTTATTAAATAAGAATTATCCCTATATTCATGGAACTCACCATCAGGAGGGGATATGTGCATGAAACAGTAAGCAAACTTCAAAATTACATATAACTGTAATATATGAAGATAAAATAACATTAAGTAAAGGAAACTAATGGGGGAGGGAGATCTATTTAGATAGAGCACTATTTCAGTCAGAGTCCTGGCAGATGAGAAACTCAAGAAGAAACTCAAGGAGAGTAATTGAGGAAAGTTTAGGAAAAGACTACAGAGTAAAAAAGTCTGAGGGGAAAGGAGAGAAGCTATCACAGAACGGAGAAGCTCCTGGGTGGGGAAGGAAAAGGAAAGCTGTCAGCTTATCTTCATCAACCCTAAAGGGCACAGAGGAAGCTGTCCACGGTCACAGGAAGCATCTCTTTGGCAGAAGGTCTCAGCTGATGGACACAGCCCAACCATGTGACTCATCCCAGAAGGAGCTCAAGGGGTAAATCCCCAACCTCTCTCCAGCCTCTGATCGTCTGATCCCAGTAGTAAAACAGGGGGCTTGGAAGCCTGTCAGTGCATCTCAGAACACAGGACTGGGTAGAGAAAGGGAGAAAGTACATCTAAGGGGCAATCAGAAATAGCCAACATAAGCAATCAAGAAATGCTTCTCTAAGAAGGGGACCCATATGTGGAGGAAAACAGATTGGAAAGGAACTAACCAAGCCAAGTTACAGAAGGATAGTCAAGGCACAAGTGAGAGCATGTGCAAAGGCCCTGAGGAATGAAAGCTCAGTGGCTCAAGGGACAGAGAGAATGTCAGTGGAACAGGACTGCAGTGGGTGAAGTGGGGGGGTGGAGCATAAGGAGTTTAGAGGGGCTGTCAGGTAAGCCCCATGACCTACCTGGGCCCTAGGCCAAAGCAGAGAGATGTTCCTTCCAACACACTGAGTGCCAGTCCTTGGGCTTTGGCCTCCCAACTAGTAGAAGCTGAATATTTGAACTTACTATAAAGTTAAAACCTTAGAAAACCTCCTAAAATTTCTATTTTTGAATAACATTCCATTCATCTGAAATACTGATTCTTCCCCTCCAATCTATGTCCAGTGCTGACTGAGCCGACTCCAGGGTCAAGCCTGAAAATAACACTTCCTTGAAATCAGCCTGGATTAACTACATTGATGAGAAGGATAGGTATCTTAAGCAATACCATGTTGTGCTGAAAAAACAGTCCAGAGAAGGCTGATTTAAGTATGCCCCCTCCTCCTTCAGTGGCAACCAGAGTAGAGGTTCAGAGTTAGTGACAGCCCTACCATCTGAAGCCCCGAATGCTCCCTGATAGAGGTGGTATGAGCAGTAGCAGAGGGCCCCTCGAATTCCAGGTGTCTCCCCTGGTGGCACAGACAGGCCGTGAGCACAGACCAGGGGTACAGTAGCTGGAGCCACTGTAGAAAGACTCAGAAAAGCAGTCACATCTAGAGGTTAGAGTGGAAGCGGTGGAAGTAGTTGGCTAAGGATACAAATTGGGTAAAGAAAACTGTATCTGAGCCAACTGAGCAACAGATAAGCAGTGGAATGGTAATAACAAATGCTGGAGTATTTCCCGATTCTTCCTTTCCTCCTGTTAGAGAATTACACACCTGTGGTCTTTGTCGTGTAACTTAACAGGCATCCTTCAATAGTGGAGGCTGAGGACACTTCTCTGCATCTCTGATGTTACACTTAACCATGTGATTTGCTTTCGTCTGTGGAGTATTAGCAGATATAATGGTAGCAGAGCTCAAATGCATGTGCGACTTGGCTTGATTTCCTGTAACCCTGTGATCGCCCCTGAAAAGAGCATGCCCCAAGATTCCGCATGAGTAGACTTGCACTTGGCTGGAGTCCAGCCTGGCTCAGCCAAATTCAGCCTACATCAAGCAAACTGCAATTGACCTGCAGATTGCTGTTTATCACACAAAGTGAATTGTGGTGCTGGAGGAGACTCTTGAGAATTCCGTGGACAGCAAAGAGATTAAACCAGTCAATCCTAAAGGAAATCAACTCTGAATATTCATCAGAAGGACTGATGCTGGAGCGCCAATACTTTGACCACCTATTATGAACAGCCGGCTCATTGGATAAGACCCTGATGCTGGGAAAGATTGAGAGCAAGAGGAGGAAGGGGGTGACAGAGGAAGAGACGGTTGGATGGCATCATCAACTCATGAGTTTGAGCAAACTTCAGGAGATAGTGAAGGACAGGGAATGTGTGAGTGCTGCAGTCCACGGGGTCACAAAGAGTCGGACACGACTGAGCGACTGAACAACAGCAATATATTGACTGATACTAGATTTCCAGCAAATGTGTAGGGGCAGAGACTGGGGCCGGGGAACAAATATGGGCAGGCTGGGGTGGTTTCTAGCATGTCTGCATGGCAGGCAACACAGACTATTATCTCAAAAACCGATTGGCTACATCCTTCCTGGGGCTTCATCTATTTTCAGCAAGTTTGTGCGTATAAAAACATTGCACTTCAACCAAAATGACTATTCCAGAGCCAGAGGGATTCTACTGGCATCGGTCAGAACCCTGGAGTCATGTTTCTCTCTTCTTTGTTGTCCGAAGTGTTAATTCCAAGCCATAAGATGTGCCAAGATCCTGTTCCCTCCTTGGGGTTCCCACGTATTAGATAATTGCCGGTCTGTCTTCCCCCTCAATGCCTTTCCCTTCCCACCCCACCCCCAGAGCCTCTCTTAAATAAACCAGACCGGCCCTCCTTTTGGCCATTCGCATGGTTTTTGTTCCCCACTCCACCCATCTGGCTACATTTGGCCCACGCTTCACCATACTCCTTCAGACATGATCTCACCAGAAAGACACCAGAAAGTCTCTGCTGGATGTTTGCAATAGCACACAACTCGGAGATGAAAATGTCCCACGCTTTCCTTTGAAACACCTGTGAAGGGAACCGGGAAATCACTTAAATTAACCAGATCCTCCATTTCCCGACTGAACCCAAAGTACAAATAGTAAAAGAAATGACTCTGAGAGCTTCAAAAGAGCTCACAGTAATGTGTTGCCCACTGGTTGTCTAAAAGTCCCACCAGTCACCAGACACTCTGCAAGGCACTAGGAGGAGATGAATGAATTCGGTCATAATTTTCTGCCCTCAAAGAGTTTACGGATTTTTTAGCTTCCCTGTAGCTCAAGCAGTAAAAAAAAAAAAAAAAAATCTGCCTGCAATGCAGGAGACCCAGGTTTGATCCCTGGGTTTGGAAGATTCCCTGGAGAAGAGAATGGCAACCAGTATTCTTGCCTGGAGAACCCCATGAACAGAGAAGCCTGGTGGGCTACAGTCCACAGGATCGTGAAGAGTCAGCCACCACTGAGAAACTAACACTACACTAAAAAGGTTTAAGCCAATGCTTCTATTAAGAAAGACAGTAATTGACAGGAAACTGGCCAAGCCCATTTTTATAAAAGAGTATGTTATTGAATCATTGCAAAAAACCTGCTATGGACCGAATGGCTGTGTCCCCTGCAAATTCATATGATGAAACTATATTTCCCAGTGTGATGCCCGCTGCACACAACACCACTTAAGAAATGGGCAAGACATCCAACCCACCCCTCCGACTGGACACACCCCTACCCTTATTTATACAAGGAACAAGCTTACGCCCCTCAGGGAGAGAGCAAGAAAACACGCTGTTTGCTCTCACTGCCCCCCACCCCTGCCCACCACTGCAACAGGAGCCCCAGTAAAGCCATGGCTGAATTTCTCGTCTCTCCTCTAGTCAATCTCTATTGATTGGGGAAGGCCAAGAACCCTGGTAGGTAACAAGACGGTCATTCAGAGGAGAAAGTGGCTCTCTGGGGAGGAGAAAACCCTATGACAAAAAAGATGAACAGTGAGTGGAATGGTGAAGAATGCATCCACTTTTACAAATACAAATAAAAGGAAAAGGCATTTGGTCAAAGGGGACCGTGTTTGCAAAATCATGGAGGCGTAAAAGACCATAGACCACTCAAGGAGATTCCTGGGGATGGGTCTGGGAGTGCTGTTGAGGGCAGACAGCAAATAGGAGAGGAAGACTCTATGACTCCAGAGAGGGAGGGACGGAGGTTGGTGCCCAACTACAAAGAACTCTGAAGCATCTTGCAAATTAAGTTCGTAGTGGCCTTCTAGGAATCATTTTTTTCTTTTATTTCCCCCCACCCCAATCTATCCTAGTTTGCATTTTTTGAAACTGAATCTCATTTTGCTGTTTATTACCCATATATTGAACCTGTCTATATCTCTTGGAATAAATTCTATCCATCATTCTTACTGGATTTATTCCAGTGCCACCTCGGTTTGGATAATTTGCAAATTTCATTACCATTCTCTTTACTTGCTCTTGGAAACCATTAATAACCTTGTTGCATATGATCAGGCTTAACACCAATCTCTTTGGTACCCCTACTAATCAACTACCTCTGGCTGGATGTCACTCTATTCATCACCACGCCTTGTTTACAGACCTCCTGAAAATTATCAATCCCGATGACAGCATTCACATCCAAGCCAGTGTCAATTAATTTCATAAGTAAAATTTTGTGACGTGGTATCAAATACATTACCAAAATCAAGATGAATTGTGGTAACTTTGTTCCCCTCCACTGTGAATTTTAAACAGCTTTCAGATGAGTCCTGGATGATTTATTTGTGGCGACACCAAGCTGCTTATTCACTCATGATTCCATTACTTCTTGGATGTTCTGGGCCATTTTTCTCCATACATTTAAACTTCCTAGAGGTAATCTCAGGGAATCATTCCTCTTTTGAAAAGATAGGCAAACACATTTGTTGCTGGCCTGAACTCCTGTGATCTCTGCAAATATATCAAGTGGTTTAAAAAGCAATTCCTTTTTTCCTCATCTGGCAGTTTTATGAAGTAGCTAGGTGTCTCCACTAGGACTGAGCTATCACCCCGTTAGGCTGGTGTTACGTGTCACCAGCTAAGGCGATGAGCACGTGTTATTGCTCATGGAGAAAAACATCACGGCTCCAGGGGCTCCTTGAGGTCCACCTGTGTCTCCATTCTGGAATGTATTCATTCACTTAGCCCTGGGTGCAAATAATCTGCAGCATGAAATACACCCTTGGTAGCTCAGATGGTAAAGGATCTGCCTGCAATGCAGAAGACCAGGGTTTGATCCCTGGGTTGGGAAGATCCCCTGGAGAAGGAAATGGCAACCCACTCCAGTACTTTTGCCTGGAGAATTCCATGGACAGAGGAGCCTGGTGGGCTACAGTCCATGGACACAGAGTCAGACATGACTGAGCAACTAACTCTTAGTAGACTTTGAAATATACCCCACTGCCAACCAGTACTCCCCAGATGCTGAGGGCTTTGGAGACATAAATTCAAAAGTAAACAATTAGGAGTATAAATCTTTACAAATCAGAATGTATCATAAAGCTGAATCCGAGTGAGTTTTGGCACCAAGAACATCATCTTCATTGTACTTCTTTCTCATTTGTTCCTAAATGTGACTCCCACCTTCACGTTCATTGACAAAGGTAATTGACAGACAACAAGAGCTAAGAATGAACATTAACAATTTCTATCCAAATGTCCCTTTTCTCTCAAAATAAAAAAGAAGAAAATACGAGTTGGGAAAGCTTACAAAAGAAAGGAAAAGGGGACCATTGGTCAAATACTCCTGTGAGTTTACAATGAATTACATCAAAATTCAAGCAGGCTCAGGTAGGGCTTCAATAATTTTCAGTTAAATGATCCAGGCTGTATCTCCAGAGTGTTACATGACCATTTTGCTGCTGACTCACCCTGGTAGATACAAGAGACAAAGCTTCCAATTTGTACGGTGTTTACTGCTGAGACCAGGCTCTGCAGGCACTTGGTAAAAGCTGCGCTAAGTGATTTTCTGAGTAAGGCTGGCCTCCCTCTCATACATGGTTTAGAGCCACGGGGCCTCAGCCAGCACCGGGAGACGGTGAGATGAGTCAAGTGTGTCTTTCAAAAATTAAATATACGGCCCCACGACTGTGTGTGTGAGTGTGCACATGTGTGTGTGTGGTTCCTCTGCCTCTGTCTATCATTGATAGAGTGCGATTGGGTTCATGGCAGCTGACCTTCTACCAGGGCAGATACACAGACATGAGCCTCCCTCATTCTGGTACCTAAAGCTGTGGCTTTCACTTTAAAGCACAACCTCAAGGCTGCCTCTTTCCCGGGCACAAGTCTGTGCCCTCACGGTGGCTGTCCTCGCAGGACATGTGTGGCCACTTCACGGAGCGGGAGTTATTGGACCCTCTCTCAGACCAGCTGGCGCACCTCACACATGAGCTGCTTCGACCCCAAACCCCACCAAGAGATTAAACCACCTCATTTTCCTCCAGGTATTCACGCGTCAGCTACGTAGCAAAGGTTTCTATGTCCCAAGACACTTTTGAGACAGGCTGGCACCTGAGACCCTTGGCCGGAAGGCCTCAACCTGGTCACACTCTCCTCAAACAGCAGGATACAAGGGAACTGTGTGGGGCTAAAAACTGCTGCGCTTATTCGCAGTTGGGCAAATTCTGGACAAAAGACACAGAGACCAAAAAACTTAGCTGCCACTTCTGAAGAGCCAGGAGCGAAAACAGGTTGTTGGGAACAAAAGCGGGTTACCAAGTATACACCCTGCACTCAACACCACCAAAGGGGTGGGCAAGCCACCTGAGTCATCCCTCCTGCCTGACTTGTGGACACACGCCCACCCTCACCCCATACGAGGAGCAAGCTTACCACCCCACGGGGAGCAAGCAAGCAAGGTGTTGGGGGCCAGAGTGAGGTACTCCGCCCGTGACAAAGGTCATGAGGAAGCAGGCTCGACATACGCAAAGGCGGGATCGAGCCTTAGGAGTCCCCCTGGAACTCCTCGAGCATCTACCCCCATAACCAGAGCCTGCCTACTTTACTACTTTGTGCTCTCACCTACATTTCTGACTTTACGGGGGGCTGTCCCCCACCACCTCTTTCAGAGAAGGAGTTAACCTAGAGCTCCAATCAATAAAAACTCTTGGGTGTGACAAGAGTGTTTTAACCTACAAACTCCTCTGAAGGTTCTCTAGCCTGCCTGACAGGCTCGTCCAGCCACATGTGATTGCTCACAGCCTCCCAACCGTGAGAGGCACGAGATGCTTTAAACCTTCTAAAAACAGATTCCTTAGAAAAGTTAGAAAACTATTAGTATAAGTATAATGGGCTGATTAGAAATTGTGTTGGTGAAGGGTTTTTCATTTGTTGAGCCAATGTTTGTTGCTAAGTCTCCATATCCCCTGCCCTTACACACATTAATGAATATATAGAAGGAATAAGTATTAACCTTTGATATTAATCACGTTAGACCTTAGGCTAAGTAAATTCTTTCCTTAACTAAAACCCACTACACCCTCACCCTGTAGGAATGTAACTTTATTTTTATTTGTAACTTTATTTCTCTGTTTTGAGAATAATCAGCCCTGGAGAAATAAGTGTCCTGATTGACTGACCGCTGTCACAAGGAGAGGGTCGTAAATTATCACCAGGCCCCCTGGCCAGAAGATGATGTAACACCCCTAAGACCTCTGTATACATTTGTATGAAGCACCTGACTTTGATAAAAGTCAGGACTGCTGACCCCTCGTGACTTTTTGCATAACATCTCAGTGTATAAAAGTAGACCATGGAAAATAAAGAATTGGGATCAGTTTCTCGAAATACTGGTCTCCCCATGTCTCTCTCTCACTCTGGCTGAGTCTCCATCTGGAGCGCAGAACCCACCAAGCTTACTAATTTTGCCTGGGCTTCTAAGATCCGACCGGGGAGGCCTCAGTGTCTCCTCTCCTTCGGGAGAACGGAAGGACGCCTGCGGCCTACGTAAGTGGTGCAAACTTCTTGTCTTGAAGTTTTATTGGTCCCCCGCGTAAACCAAGCTACTCAGCCTCTTTTCTCCACTGAATTTTCCTACTGAGCTATCCTTATTCTATTACTCTTTATATCTCTAATTAATATCTAATAGAAGCTATCGTATCCTGACCCTCGCTGACGCCGTCTCTCCTTCGAGTACCCTGGATCAGCCGGGGCTGGTCCCCGGCAGCAAGGGAACCTGCTGTTTGTTCGCATTCACCCCTGTTGCAGCCAGGGCTCCAGTAAAGCCTGGTGTGATACCAGGTATGGAATCCAAATCCCCTTTAGATACATGATGCAAGAATATCAGCTGGAAAATTAACATCAAAACTGGCCACAGAACAGTGGATCTCCTGAGTTACATACAAAAACCTCCAAACCTGTTCTACAGAAGATATGCCCACAACTCAAACACTTAAGACTCCCACAGTCCTCCTGAAATAAATTCACAATCAAAATTTTTAAATCACAGGGAGACACATACTATCCTAAGGAGAATCAACAGTTGTGACCAACAGTAGAATTAGCATTCCAAGAACTAGAAACACCTACAATATCTAAATACTAAAATTTGGTATTCTTTTTAAAAATAGTTAAAGGGAACCAGAGAAAGCAGAGAAACACTGATGGTAAGATAGGATACTAGGATTTTTAAATTGAATTTTAAAAAGAACTAAATAAGACTGAAAAAATGAAAAACACAGGAACTGAAATAAGAGATGCAATGGACAAATTAAATAACAGATTAATAGAACAGAAAACATAACTACAGAAACATCCAGAATGTGCACAGGCATATAGAGATGAATAATATCAATAAGACATTCAAATGATAGTGAAAAGAATGAGACATTAGTAACATATGTCCAATAGAATTTACAGAAGAAGAAAATATAGGAAAATAGCAACATTTGAATTTCCAAGAATTAAAGAAAAATTTAAGTTCCCAGGTTGAAAGATCAAATTGATTTCTAATCTTCACAAATAAAAACAATTAGAGAAAATGATTCTTTTAAAGAATACATTGATCTAATAATTTTTAAAAATCACTGTGTACAAGTCCACAAAAGTTCAGTTCAGTTTAGTCGCTCAGTCATGTCCGACTCTTTGTGACCCCATGGATTGCAGCACGCCAGGCCTCCCTGCCCATCATCAACTCCTGGAGCTTGCTCAAACTCATGTCCATTGAGTCAGCAATGCCATCCAACCATCTCATCCTCTGTCATCCCCTTCTCCTCCTGCCTTCAATCTTTCCTCATCTTGACAAATTCCAAAAACTCAACATCATACAACCAAACTCTTTGTATGCTCTTTGGCAATAGTATTTAAACAGAAAGTAATGGCAAAGAGATAGTTGAGGGATTAAGAATTTGTACCAAAAGTTTGGACAGTCATGGGAGGTATGAAACTGGAAAGTAATATGACCAAATATCATATTTTAGAAAGTATTCTTCATCTGTAGCATGGGAATGACTCTGAGAATGGAGGTCTGATTGGAAGTGGTGGTAGTTTAGTCGCTAAGCCATGTCCAACTCTTTGCAACCTCATGGACTGTAGCCCGCCAGGCTCCTCTGTCAGTGGGGTTCTCCAGGCAAGAATACTGGAGTGGTTGCCATTTCCTTCTCCACTGATTGGAAATAGGAGTGATGTAATGAGAATAAATAGCTAGGACCAAGACAGGCAAAGAAGGTGTGGAGAGAGAGGGGTGCATAGAGGCATTTTAAGGAGTTAGAAATTGATGACTTAATGATTGGATATGTGGTTGGGGAGGGAAAGGATCTGCAGCTCAGACTTCTGATTGGTTAAATGGATTTGGTGGTCTTTCATGGAGGTGAAAAGTGAAAGTCAAGTAAAAGTGTTAGTCACTCAGTCATGTCTGACTCTTTGCAACCCCATGGACTGTAGCCCACCAAGCTCCTCTGTCCATGAAATTCTCCAGGCAAGAGTACTGGGGTGGGTTGCCATTCCCTTCTCCAGGGCATCTTCCCAACCCATAGATTGAACCTGGGTCTCCTGTACTGCAGGCAGATTCTTTACTGAGTTTAGCAACCACAAAACCAGTGAGAACCACTGTTGAACCCCAGCTCAGAACACTGCAGATACTAACTCTCATATGTTATGTAAGTGGTAAGTAAACTCGTGAGTTCAGATGAGATTTCCTGGTAGTTTTACTTCTTCTTTTTTCTTTTTCTTTACTTTTTTTCTGATGAGATTACCTGAGAAAGCACATGGAGGAAGGGCACAGACAAACGCCGACACTCACAGTCCCAGCATTCTTACAAGAGACTGCAAAGGAATCTCCATAGATTCATGAGTAAAAGCAAGATTTCACAAGAGGAAAGAACAGGTGTGAAGCAGGGACGATTGTCAAGGGAAGTCAGGCGACCTAAGGAGAGTGCGTCCATTGAATTTCCCATTGTGGGGATCTTGTTGAACTTGGCAGAACGTCAGGAGTGGTCGTGGGAAGGGTGTGGGTTCAGGAGTGTGTGGAAGGTAAGGAAATGTACCGATAATTGAGGCCACTCTCCCATGAAGCTCAGCTCTGCAGAGAAGGAGAGAGACAAGGCTGTAGCTGAAGTTACCTGACTCCAAAGGACACCAAGCCTTTCAAATAGGTGAGACAATATAGTGATTTGTCGGAAAGAAGGAATGGAGGGAGAGTGGGAGGGAGGCTCGTTTCACTGGGATTTAGGTCCTGGTAGAATTTCGTTTCTGCAGATGAATTTGTATCTTTCAGAAAACTTGTATCATACAACTCTCATTCTCATTCTTACCTTGGTTTCAAAAATGAAATGGGAATCCTCCTATTTCAATGTATTCAGGTATTTTCAGTGTGGGTGCCTGCAAGCATCTATTACTTAAGCTTCATTCAGATCTTCAAATCTTTCATTGTGTTTTCAACAGTGTATCTTGGAAACATGAAGTGCGCAGCAGAATTCAAGCCAGGGAAAGGACCATGGTGTTTCTCTGTTGTCATTCCAAACGAGAAACAATTCCTCAATGGATTAAATGAATTTTGCTAAAGTTCACCCATCCTGGGGGTAATTGAATTGTAAGGATACAATACAAAGTGACTTATCTGATGATCAGTTACAGATTCTTTAAATAGGCAAATGTAAGGGCTCCCTTCCTTATATACCTCAGTCTTTCCATCAATTCAATAAAAGATGACACCTTAAAGTTCAGGGAAGAGTTTTAATTCTTTTGTTTGTTTTTGTTTATTTGTGTTGTAAAAGTGACAGAATGCTTATAAAAGTGTTCACCCCATCCGATTGTGACTAGTATTTTTTCATAAATACAATAAGGGTTTGGGGTAGACGTTTTAGTCGGAAAAGCAGAAAAATACAGTATAACAAGCCCATTTAGAGTCATGATTTATTTCACTGATTTGGATTTTCAGCCCTTTTCTGGAAAAAAATTATAAATACAGTTGAAAGCGTTTATCACCTGAGATGCATCGTTTGGAAAAGAAAATAGGAGAACGTATTTTTAAACCATAAATTTCTACCACATTCACCCCTCACATAAATAAGCAGCCCCAGCCTTTGCAAGAAATATTAAAGTTCATTTAAATTGCAAATCTGACCTTATTAAAATGGCTTTCTCAAAGAGCCATAAACAAATAGTGTGCGTTAGTAATACTGCCAAACAACAGAACACATTCTCAACCAGTCCTGTAATTAAAGTGGAAAATAGAATTTTCAGTTCTGAGTGACTCAGAGATGAAGAGAAAGCATATTATGACAAAAACTTGAGGTGGAAAGAATTCACCCATCTGGAGGATCCCTCTAAAAAAACCTATCAGCACAATTACTCTTTGAAAGCCAATATAAGTTTCTATGAACAGCTTGGAAATGTTATTATCCTGCTCCTAATTTAATGTGTTTTGAATACTTTTTTTTCCTATAGCTACCACATTGCCTCTTAATGTTGGAAGCATAGCCATTAAGATTTACTATGTTTAGGGTAAGAATAAGAATGAACAATTAAGAATGAGCTTGTATCTGCAAATGGCTAGGAAGAGCTAATAAATTTCAGAATTAAAAGCCAAATGGGCTGGGCTGGTTACCAGGTTTATGGAAAATCCATACCTGAAGGTATATTTACATTAGTGCCTTGTCAGCAAGCAAATGGTTTCCTTTTACTTAGGAAAATAGTCAAAGGTGCACTAGCTCACACAAATCCAATGGGGCTGAGGTGAAGCCTGACCTGGTCCTGCTGAGTGGCAGCTGTGGGCTTGTGGCTAAGTGCTTCCAGACAGGCCCAGAGCAAAGTGATGAGCTGCTGTTTTTTTTGGTTTTGGTTTTTTAATAAAATTAAGGTGCAGATTGGACCACAAACACGTGAAGATCTGCACTGACTTGAAATTAATCACCACCAAAAACACGCTAACTTCTTTAAAAGTCATTATGTCCGGCACAGGGAGCTCAGCCCGGTGCTCTGTGATGACCTGGAGGCACGGGATGGGAGGGAGTTGGGAGCGGGTGTGTGCGCACACACAGCTGAGTCGCTTTGTTGTACAGCAGAAACTCACACACCATTGTGAAGCAACTGTGCTCTTGTTGATGTTCAGTCGCTCAGTCGTGTCTGACTCTGTGCGACCCCGTGGACTGTAGCCCACCAGGCTCCTCTGTCCATGGGACTCTCCAGGCAGGAAGACTGGAGGGGGTTGCCATTCCCTTCTTTAGGAGACCGCCCAGACCCAGGGGTCAAACCTGCTTCTCCTGCATAGGCAGGCAGATTCTTTACCACTGAGCCTCCAGGGAAATCCCAAAGCAAATACACTCTGATAAAAAAAAAAGGGAGAAAAAATTAAAGTTCATTATGTCATATTTAATTGTACTTTTGATGCATTCATTGACTCATTCAACAAATGTTTATGTAACATCTACTCTGCTCTAGATCCAGAGTAGGTCCTAAGGATGTAACATGAACAAAACAGTCACAATTCCTCCCCTCACGAAGTTTAAGACTAATTTCAAGTGATCTGTTTAAGGAGGCAGAATAAGTCTCACCTCATTTTGTAATTTAGGCATTTCTGTCAAAAATGGCTAACATAAGTTTGATACTTAAGCTGCTTGCTTTGTGTTGTGTATTTAAGAAGCGAGAGGTATGTTGCGTGTGTATCTGTGTGTATTTCAAAGGTATTTTCATCTGTGGATATTCTCTGAGATTTTAATGAATCCAAATCCCTTTCTCAGAAAGCAGTTTGTCTCAGACAAGCTGTGTACCAGGATGAGGGAGACTCACTTGAGACTTTCTGTGGATCTGTCCTGTCATGCCCGAACACAATCCCATGGTATCACACGTAGACAGAAACAGAACACACACACCCTCACACACAGCTGATCAGAACACCACTTGCTGCACGTATGGGAACTACACACACACACACACACACACACACACACACAAAATACAAGCACACATTGAAATAGGGTCCAGAAACCCCAAAGAGGTTGCAACCAAGCCTCTTGGCAGGTTTATCCGTCTGACACCAGCATAGCTGAAGATAAACCAAGAGCCTTTCCCAGAATTTCCCAAATACATGCTTTCATGCGTGTGGAGTGGAGGTGTCATTGTTTCAGCCCACTCAGTTCAATAATCAAATGTGAGTTGAGTGCCTCCCTTGAATCATACAAGGGAGTTAGGTTTTATGACAGGTGCCACAGGGACCCATTGGAGAGTTAATATAGACGCATATGTTCCCAGCACAGTACGTGTTCAATTACTCACCGTTCCCACATAGTAAAAGATTTGAATACAACAAAGCCACTAAAACAGAAATAGAAAATAGAAAAAGAAGAAAACCACCAGGCTAATAGAGTTACTGAACTTAAGCCTTTCATTCTGTTCTATATAAGCAATTCAGAGCAAAGAACGTGCTTTACTTCACGTCACTTTTTTCTCAGTAACACCAGGAGAGAAAGTTTCAAATGACTAATGACTAAAATGGCCCCAGATTTCTCATTCAGAAAGGAGCATTTTCTATGTTTGAAATGTAATGAGAAAAATATCCATCAATGCTGAGAGCTTGAGTGTGGCTATTCCCAACTCATAAATCACAAGCCTTTGTCAGTCTGTTGATCCCAAAGCCTGGCCTGAGAGAGTGCCCTGTTCCTCCCCTACCTACTCTGTTCCCACCTTTCCGCACAGGCCCAGGCCTCACAGGCAATTGCCACGGTGGCCTCCAGGCCCCAAGCGCCCTCCTCCATATAGTGTTGCTGCTCAGTCACTAAGTCGTGTCTGACTCTTTGCCACCTCATGGACTGAAGCTCACCAGGCTCCTCTGTCCTCGTCTGATTCCTGGAGCTTGCTCAAATTCATGTCCACAGAGCTGGTGAGCCGATCCAACCATCTCATCCTCTGTAGCACCCTTCTCCTTTGCTTTCAATCTTTCCCAGCATCAGGGTCTTTTCCAGTGAACTGACTCTTCACATCAGGTGGCCTAAGTATTGGAGCTTAAGCTTTAGCCACAGACCTTCCAATGACTACCCACGTATAAATGGATATAAACATGACTCATGACTCATGGCACTATGGTTATATCAAATTACTTCCAAATTATAACCATCCTTCTGATTTAGCAATGCCTTTTTCCAGTGTTAATCTTATTTTTAAAAATTTTATTGGAAAGTAATTGCTTTACAATGCTGTGTTCGTTTCTGCTGTTCAGCAAAGTGAGTCCGCCGTACACTCACGTGTCCCCTCCCTGTGGACTTCCTTCCTGTTCCGGTCGCCAGCGGGCATTAAGCCGAGCCCGGGCCACGCGGTCTGTTCCCATCAGGCGTCTGTTTCACGCGCGGCATCAGTAATATGTATGTGTTGGCCCTGTCTCCCAATCCGACCGTGCCATCCCCTTGGCGTGCACACACCTGTTCTCTGTGCCTGTGTCTCTTTCTGCTCTGCACATAAGATCCTCTCTACCACTTTTCTAGACTCCACATACGCATTAATAGCAAAGCCTGTTACTATCACGCCCAACTCAGCCCTCTCGGTGCAACCCCATCATGTCAAGATTCCAGGAAACCAGAAGGTGGTTCACCGTGAGAGGAGGCTGGGGAGGTCGTTTGAGCAGAAGGCCAGGAGATCCGACGATTAGCGGTAAAGGTGAGGGAAACTGCTTCTGCCACGGTTTGCCCAAAAGCTGTGGGCGAGTTCTCGAAACTGGGAGGAGAAACGGAGGCTCGGTGGGCATCAGGTACCCAGGTAAACAGCCTGTTGACTCCACTCAGTCTGAGAACGCGCCCTTCCTCCTGCAAATTCCAGCTCAGGAAATAAAACCCAGAGACTGGACTGAGGGACAACAAGAGGCCAACTTGACTTAAGCTTCGATTTTCCATATAACACAGCTTGAAAATAGCAAGCTCTCTGACTCCTCGAGGGGATAATAAAGGACATGAGGCATTTCTCTGAAGGCTTTAGAAAAGGGCTCCCAAGCACAGTGTATGGTTTGTTTTTCAAGAAATTGTGAAGAGAACACCCTTCTCATCCACGCTGCTATTTTTCTACAACTTATTCCACTTGCTAGAAATGCCAACTAAGCAGAAGAGTTGGAAGGACTGATGCTGAAGCTGAAGCTCTAATCCTTTGGCCACCTGATGCAAAGAACTGACTCATTGGAAAAGACCCTGATGCTGGGAAAGATTGAAGGCGGGAGGAGAAGGGTGCAGAGGATGGTTAGAGAGCTTCACGGACTCGATGGACATGAATCTGAGAAACTCTGGGAGATAGTGGGAGACAGAGGAGGCTGACGTCCTGTAGTCCATGGGGCTGCAACGAGCTGGACAAGAATTAGCAACTAAACAACAAAGCAATAGCTACAGGATAGGGCTGTGCTGCTGCTGCTGCTGCTAAGTCACTTCAGTCATGTCCAACTCTGTACGACCCCAGAGATGACAGCCCACCAGGCTCCCCCATCCCTGGGATTCTCCAGGCAAGAACACTGGAGTGGGTTGCCATTTCCTTCTCCAATGCATGAAAGTGAAAAGTGAAAGTGAAGTCGCTCAGTCGTGTCCGACTCTTAGTGACCCCATGGACTGCAGCCTACCAGGCTCCTCCATCCATGGGATTTTCCAAGCAAGAGTACTGGATCCTGTCCAAAAGCCGGCTGAGTCGGCAGGCATGTGTCACGTACTGCATGCAGCGTCAGGTGCCAGGCGACGTGTAACTTAGGGAAGGAACTCAAACATTCTTCTCCCCGGAGAAGTTAAGTCAGGGAGGCAAAGAGCACCTACACGTGTCTACACAGAGTCTGAAAGAAAATGCATACAGAATCCAGTACAGGGGATCCCACAAGGGGTATGTTTCAGTAAGACCCCATGTGCCAACCTTCAAGCTGCAAACTTTCGAAGATGCAAACGTGCGTTCACATGTGCAATCACATAAGCGAGCTCACGATCTAGTGCGTATTGCCACACGTATGTGTCCTCTGTAAGGGGTTGTGCTTTTGTGTGCTTCACAGCAGTGTATGAACGCAGTGGTCCAGGATCTTTAGTTCAAGCCCAGGCTGTCCAGAATCACGCATGAAAGCAGTGGTGATGTAGCTGGTGCTGCTGAGAAACGGCTAGCTGTACGGTACCACTGTGCTTTTCAAAGGACTGTGGTGTACGATTAGAAGTGTTTTCTTTATTTTTTGTGTTTGTTGTGTATTATTTGTATGAAAAGCGTTACGAACTATTACAATACAGTGCTACATACAATCGTGTTCGTTGGGTATCTAGGCTAACTGTGTTGGACTCAGGAACGCCGTGGACTTAACGCATTCTCAGCACGGAACTTGCTCACACAGAGGGGGCCCACTGCAGTAGGAAGAAAGACAGCCAGGAAAGAAGCGAGGTGATGGGGAAAGCATCGTGGGCAGGGCAGGTCTGGGCAGGCTTGGACGAACAATCGGCGCTCTGCTGGTGGGAGTCCAGGCGCTGTCTGGGTGCTTCCGGACCCTGCATTGTCTATCTGCGGTCACAGAAAGCTGGACCCAGACTTCCGGGTCCCAGACACCTTCAGAGAGCCTGTCCAGGACACAAAATTCCTATCCACTCAGAAATCTCAAGGTGAGCAAAACTGAGCACACTCCCGCTAATGGGGAAGCTGTAGAGAGGCAAAAAATTATCAAATTTTTTGATATCAAAACTGCAAAATATGCCCTCTTCAACTCAGTAATTATATTTGGAAGAACTTATGCTAAGGGAAAAAGACCATGCCTAAAGATTCAGCAATGTCTATTTTTGTATGCATAATGAAAAATTTGAAGCAACATAAGAAACCCAGAACAGGAAATCAGTTAAGAAAATTACGTTACATTGAAATGATATATTAATACTATTTAACTATCAAAACGGAAACAGATTAATAAGCATTGATGGGAAAAGATGTTTATGACACATTATATTAAGCATTCTACATAATTTTCTGTATGATATGATCCTAATTTCACTCTTTTAAAGTGAGTCTAACACACACACACACTATTCTGTGTCTTTGTGTGTATGTGCTTATAACTGTGTGTGCTCAGTCCCTCAGTTGTGTCTGACTCTTTGAGACCCCGTGGACTGTAGCCCGCCAGGCTCCTCTGTCCATGGGCTTCTCCAGGCAAGAATACTAGAGTAGGTTGTCATTTCCTCCTCCAGGGGCTCTTCCCAACCCTGGATGAAACCCACACCTCCTGTATCTCCTGCATTGGCAGGCAGATTCTTTACCACTGAGACACCAGGAAGCCTGAGTTATAACTGTAGATATGATAAAATACCAACACAGATATTTCTGGATTGTGGGATGAGGGGCATTTTATTTTATTTTTAATTATCTTTTTACTTAAATGTATTGTTTATATTAATTTAGTTTTATATTTTCTTACTGTTTCACTATCTACATTTTATAATTTTTATGCCTGCACTGCTTTGAATATTAGA
This sequence comes from Bos mutus, assembly GCF_027580195.1. NCBI lineage: Eukaryota > Metazoa > Chordata > Mammalia > Artiodactyla > Bovidae > Bos > Bos mutus. The sequence continues at coordinate 86,282,997 of NC_091626.1, read as the reverse complement.
AAAAAAATACTTTTTATTTTGAAAAAAAAGCAAACTCTCAGGGATGAATAGATGTACCAAGTCTCAGGTCAGAGTGATGAGCCCACAGTATGGTCCGTGGGGGCCTCTGCGCCTGTGATTCAGCTCCAGGCAAAGTGCAGCAGCAACAAAGAAACACATTTTATTCCTGGTCAGCCGCCTTGACAATTTCACCCAAGGCACCACCCTGAAGACGGGCTGGGAAATAAAGTCCACAGCCACTCGAACTCCGCAGACAGCAATGGCTTCAAGTAATTGCTTGTGGGACAAAGACAAGAAGGGAGGCAGCAGGGGCCTGTCTGGCGGGAAGATGGGGTCAGGCTGGAGTCCGCCGGACTTGAGAGTCTGAAGCATGTCACTTACTGCGAGTGAGCGGACAGGGAGAGGGAGACAGGGAGCCCCCACCCCGGGAACCAGCTGGAACCTTGGTGGATGAAACGCCCTGTTGCTAAAAGCATAATAACATTTTTAGACGAAAGACAGAAAGCGTATTGAAGCCTCATTACCAGGTGAATGGGGGGAGGAATAAATAAAGCAGAGTTTATTAACCGATGGAGAAAATGATTAGAGGGTAAATAAAAACGACCTGGGGAAACAGAGGTGAGGGGATATGCAGGAAGAGGGATCGTTCAGCCAAAGAGGATGCGCAGAAGGAGGCGGGAGGGTGAGCTGTCACTGATGGGGCAGGGGCGGCGGGCCGTGACCCAGAGTGAAAACCCTGAACACAGCAGCGGGCAGGGCAAGAAACCAAGAACCCGGGGACTCCCCTTGGTGGCTCCGTGGCGAAGATTCCGTGTTTCCACTGCAGGGGGGTGTGGGTTGCATCCCTCATGGGGAACTAAGATCCCGCGTGCCCCAGGGCCAAAATAAAGAGGAAATCAGACTTTGAGCAGCCCAGGAGTGGCACATGAAGGGGTGGATGCCTTTATGAGAAACAATCTACTGGTGGGCTGGAAAAGGGCGAGAAGCAGACCGTGCGGAGAAACTGAACGGCTCCTTCAAGGGGTTTTTACACACCTGCCTTCTAGGACCTGTGGAGCATAAGCTGAGTGAAGACACAAACCCCACGGAGCCCAACCATCTGTCAGCGCTTCCGAGGGCTGTTGTTGTTCAGTTCAGTTTAGTTCCTCAGTCGTGTCCGACTCTGTGACCCCATGGACTGCAGCACGCCAGGCTTCCCTGTCCTTTACCAACTCCCAGAGTTTGCTCAAACTCATGTCCATTGAGTCGGTGATGCCATCCAACCATCTCATCCTCTGTCGTCTCCTTCTCCTCCTGCCCTCAATCTTTCTCAGAATCAGGGTCTTTTCCAGTGAGTCAGCTCTTTGCATCAGGTGGCCAAAGTATTGGGGTTTCAGCTTCAGCATCAGTTCCTCCAATGAATTCCCAGGACTGATTTCCTTTAGGAGGGACAGGTTGGATCTCCTTGCAGTCCAAGGGACTCTCAAGAGTCTTCTCCAACACCACAGTTCAAAAGCATCAATTCTTTGGCACTCAGTCTCCTTTATGGTCCAACTCTCACATCCATACATGACCACTGGAAAGACCATAGCTTTGACTATCCAAGGGCTGAGATCTTGCTTTTCCTTTATGCATATTCCCGTCCATCTCCAAGGCTGTTGCAGAAGAGATTCTCTGGAGATAGACAGTGTCTGCTAAAGTCCCATCAGAGATACCGATCCCAACCTGCCAAGGGTTTATTACTGCAGACACAGGGTTCTGCAAATTCTTCCTCCACAGGACATATCTCTCTTCTGGCATTTTGTCTCAGATCTTGTTGGTGAACAGAATAATATCATGCCCCAGTACAGTCCTTGCAACGTTTCTCTCTCCTTCACTTGGGAGACACTTTATTTTCTGTACTTTTCTGGTGCATAGCTCATGAAGAATACTCTGTTGCCCTTAACAACCAGGCTCTTATTTTTTTAAGACTTTTTTTTACTGTGGACCATTTTTTTTTAAGTCTTTATAGCATTTGATACAACATGGCTTCTATTTTTTTTTCCTATGTTTTGGTTTGCTTTTTTTTTTCTCTATGTTTTGGCTATGAGGTATGTGGAGTCTTAGTTTCCTGCCCAGGGATTGAACTTGCAACCCTGAGACTGGAAAGTGAAGTCTTAGCCACTAGACCACCAAGAAAGCCCCTACAACCAGGCTCTTTTATAACTTTGAACCTGTGAGGGGACACTGCTACCTCACAGACTAAACTCCGTGGCACTTCCTCCCTGGAGACTTCTGGGCCAGCCCCTCCCCGGGTAGCATTTCACAGTGCCCTGCAGTGAGCTCTCTCCATGACTGACCTGACAGCTCCTTGAACTGTGAGCCAAGCACTCAGACTAGGCTTAATAGATGCTGATACATGAGGAAGCAATTGAACATCCAACTAGTTTCCTCTGAGAAACAGTCTCCCTCCTTTGGGGCTTGTTTTGGGGAGAAGACTCCAGGGAAAGAATGACAGACGTGTTCTTGTACTGGTGGTCTCCTACGCTTCCAGCTTCCTTGCTCCCAACTCATCCATAGAGTATGTACAAAGCGCTTGCCGGGGGCAAGGCCTCCCTTTGGCACCATGGATCCCAGCGGCCTGCCCTTTAGAGTCTGCAATAGAATTCTACGCTGACGGCTCACAGTGCTCATGCAGGGTTTCAGTACCAGCCCGCATTTATTTAACTCCTGCTGCTCAAGCCCCCTTGGCTGCCCTTCAGGCCTTGCCAGCCTCCGGCACCTTTGGGTCTCCTGGTTGCTAGTGGGTAAGCCCTGCTCTGTGACCCCGTTACTCTGGTTGCTGTTGCTGTTCAGTGGCTAAGACATGTCCGACTTCTGCAACCCTGTGAAATGCAGCTCTCCAGGCTCCTCTGTCCATGGGATTTCTCAGGCAGTAATACTCAGGCAGGAGTTGGTTGCCATTTCTTTCTCCACCAGTATTTCACGCTCCTTCATAAGTGGATCTTTTATATGAGATACTTCCCGCCAAGCCATGCAGCATTATAATTCCCTTTTCCAGATGAGAAAACTAAACACATAAACATTACAAAACTCACTCAGGGTGCCTGGTTAATGAATACCTGAGCTGGAATCAGAACTACAGTCTCTCTCTCTCTTCCCTCTTAGATCGCTTAAGCTTTTCTTTTGTGACTTCTTTTAAACATTAAAGAAAGAAAGTGAAGTCGCTCAGTCGTGTCCGACTCTTTGTGATCCTATGGACTTCAGCCCACCAGGCTCCTCTGTCCATGGGGTTCTCCAGGCAAGAATACTGGAGTGGGTTGCCATTTCCTTCTCCAGGGGATCTTCCCGACCCAGGGATCGAACTCAGGTCTCCTGCACTGCAGGCAGATTCTTCACCATCTGAGCCACAATCCACAACATTTTAAACATTAAGAAACCTACAAAAACTAGTACAATAGGCGTCATAACACAGAATGCTGTTGTTGCTGCTGTTATTTAGTCTCCAAATTGAGTCTGACTCTCTTGTGACCCAATGGACTGTAGCCCACCAGGCTCCCTTGTTCACAGGATTCTCCAAGCAAGAATACTGGAGCAGGTAGCCCTTTCCTCTTCCAGGGGATCTTCCCTGACTCGGGGATAGAACCCATGTCTCCTGCTTTGCAGGGGGATTCTTTACCACTGAGCCACCTGGGATGTCCCATAAGATAAAATAGTAGGTAGTAAAATAAAGCCCAAGCTAGTGGCCCAGGTGGTAATAGCTCTATGTTCTCAAGCTGGAGAAATCACTTTGGCCAAGGGATAGGGCTGATCACTTTATAAACTAGTTATGAACTCTGCACTTAAAGCTACATGGTCAGGGCAGGGAGGGATGGCAAACTGCTTTAGAAGGAAACAGATCAAAGCTGAGTCCCTGGAGAAGGTGTGCGATTTGTTGCGTCTTCAGGAAAAGAAACACATATATATGGAATTTAGAAAGATGGTAACAATAACCCTGTGTATGAGACAGCAAAAGAGACACTGATGTATAGATCAGTCTTATGGACTCTGTGGGAGAGGGAGAGGGTGGGGAGATTTGGGAGAATGGCATTGAAACATGTATAATATCATGTATGAAACGAGTCGCCAGTCCAGGTTCAATGCAGGATACAGGATGCTTGGGGCTGGTGCACTGGGACGACCCAGAGGGAGGGTATGGGGAGGGAGGAGGGAGGAGGGTTCAAGACGGGGAACACAGGTATACCTGTGGTGGATTCATTTCGATATTTGGCAAAACTAATACAATATTGTAAAGTTTAAAAATAAAATAAAATTAAATTAAAAAAAAGAAGTGCCCCAGTTAGGAGTTGATAGTCCAAGATATTGAGATGCTTTCTTTGGTAAAAACCAACGTAGCTGCAGAGCAGGCTGAAATCCTTGAGTCAGCCGCCATCAGGCAGATACCTGAGAGGACACTGAATCAGTGTGGCGTCCCCTCCTATGTGACTGCCGCTCAGCCAGCGAACGAGCTCGTTTCACTCTGCTGCTTCATACTGGTGGGAGGCTCATGTGATTTGAGCCACTGGCTATTAAAGCAAGATTTGGGGAACTGCCTGCTTAGCCACATGCATAAACAAGGGCCCTGTGATTACTTCTGTCTCATTAGTTTGGGTTCTCCAAGATGCAGATGCCAAAATGGGATATGATGAGCAAAAGATTTATTGGGGAAAATGCCAGTGAGGGAAAAAGGGAAGGGAACATGTAGAGGCTGGCCATTGGACCACAATGCAGGTCTGATCTGCCCAGGAAGAGGGGGCAGGAGACTGTATGGGTGAAGACTCTGCCTGCCACACAGCCTAAGGAAGGTTCCTTCAGGCCATCAGGGAGTCCCTAAGCCAATGGTGCCCATCAGAGGAGCCCTGCGTCTTGCAGAAATGGGGCTACATCTGTGGCCCCAAGTACCACCTTGCAGACTCAGCCTCTGACCTAGTATCTGCTTATGCGCAGGCACTTAGTAAATGTTAGCCGAATGACTAAAGGAATGCTGTGACGGTTAAATCTGATGCACGTGAAATTAAACAAAAATTAGATGTACGTTACAGCCGCTAGTCTAGAGCTCAGCCTATTCAAGATGCTCAATCCATATTAGTTTCTTTCCCCCCTTATCCTTGGTATTTGAAAGGAGCCAAATCAACTTGCCCCTCTCCTTGCAGGCTGTCGCGGTTCCACAAGCTCGTCATGCTAAACACCGAAATGCCACCTGCTGAAGTTTCAGAAACCCCAGGGAGAAGAATAGAGTCAAAAGCTGTTTCCTTGATAAATTACCCTGGGTGTTTCTTTCAAAAGCTGTTTGCTGATGGCATAAGCATGCATGAGAACTGACTCGCGCTCTGCGCTACCTTTCTCGGATGCAATGACTTACTTCCCAGGGAAAATTGAAGAAAGAAAAGCGTGCCTTCCTTTTCTGCAATTCCTCATAAAGAACAGACATTCTCCTTTTCTGGTGGTGTTTTTTACTTTCAACCAGAAAGATTCTGAGCACAATGATCAAACACTTGTAACTCGCATGGTCTGGTCTCAGAGGAGCAGGGCTGAAAGAATGAGTTCAGGCACTAAAGGATATTTCACAGTGGCTCCCACTCTCTGTGTGAGTTTCCAGAGCCCTTGTAGATCACAGCTAACTTCCTGCAAACCCGCCTTTCCTTCTCCTTTCCGGTTCCTTCTCCAATTGCAGCTGCTCCCACGTCTGTACAGATAAGACCAGAGGTACCCAAGTTCTAGAGGTTAAAGGGAGGACCTGAAAAATTAGTGGCTTATCTTCCCACTTCCCTGGTAGGTCGGCTGGTAACGAATCCACGTGCAATGCAAGAGACTCCCGGTTCGATCCCTGGGTTGGGAAGATCCCCTGGAGAAGGGAACAGCTACCCACTCCAGTATTCTGGCCTGGAGAATGCCATGGACTGTATAGAACATGGGGTCGCAAAGAGTCGGACACAACTGAGCAACTCTCACTTTCAACTCTCTGTCTTCCCACTTACCAGCTGGGAGACCTTGGGATAGCTATGTAACTAGCCCAGCTATGTAAATCCCATTTTCTCATCTGCAAAATGGGCATACTGGTGTCTATATCACAAACTGTCATGATGAACAGATAGGCTGATGAGGTATACGTGTGAAGTGCTAACAAATTGCACTCACTAACTAGGGGCTTATTATTGTGTTTAAAAATTATGTTAATGGTGGGATTTGAAGCAATTTCCTGTTATCTAATAATGAAAGTGAAAGTGAAGGTTGCTCAGTTGTGTACTGACTCTCTGCAACCCCATGGACTATACACAGCCCATGGAATTCTCCAGGCCAGAATACTGGAGTCGTAGCCATTCCCTTCTCCAGGGGGTCTTCCCAACCCAGGGATGGAACCCAGGTCTCCCGAATTGCAGGCGGATTGTTTACCAGCCAAGCCACAAGGGAAGCCGAAGAATACTGAGTGGGTAGCCCATCCCTTCTCCAGCGGATCTTCCTGACCCAGGAATTGAACTGGGGTCTCCTGCATTGCAGGCGGATTCTTTACAAACCAAGCTATAAGGGAAGCCCAATAGTGTTCACCAATTGAGAGATTACTACCGGCAGACCTCAGAGATATTGTGCATTCAGTTCCAGACAACTGCAAAAAAGGGAATATCAAAATAAAGTGAGTCACATGGGGGTCTTCCCTGGTGGTCCAGTGGCTAAGATTCCACTCTCCCAATGCAGGGGGCCCAGGGATCACTCCCTGGTCAGGGACCTAGATCCCTTATGCTGCAATTGAGAGTGCTCCTGCTGCAGCTAAACAACTCCACACGCCACAAATAAAGAACCCGCGTGTCACAACGAAGATGGAAGATCCTGAGGCCACAGCTAAGGCCCCGGCACTCAAATAAATACGCAAATAAACTTTTTTTTAAAAAGTGAGTCTCATGAATTTTTTGTTTCCCAATGCACATAAAAATTATGTTTATACTATACTATAGTCTATTAAGTGTGTAATAACTTACACACTTACTATCCAAAAAAAAATGTACATACCTTCATTTAAAAATACTTTATTGCCAAAGATTGCCAACCACCATCTGATGGTGGAGGATTTGAAATACTGCAAAGAAATACCAAACCATGACACAGAGACATGAACTGAGCAGCTACTATGGGAAAACGGCGCTGAAAGACTTGGTCAACACAGGCTCTGCCACAGACCCTCGGCTGATGAAAACTGCGGTGTCCAGGAGAGGCAGAGTCTGGCGCTATGTTGTAAGCACAGTTCCAGGAGTTCTTCCATGTTTTTATGTTATCCTTGCAACATACAAGAGAGAGTTTTATAAGCCCCACTTTACAGAGGAGGGAACTTGGCTGAGTTTATCCATAAGTGAGTGCTGGCGTTTGAGCAAGAACTGCGCTTGAACACCGGTCTGGACTGCTCACCTTGGAAACACCACTGTGGGTTATAGTCCAGAGAGACTCATAGACACATGGACTACCAACAGGACAGAGAAAAAATGTTCTGACAGCAACAGCATGTCTTCTTTTTAAATTTTTTATAGTCATTGGTTCTGATTTTCAGAAAGGTGAGCCCACTCTTTGGGCACACACTTCCTAAAGTAATGTGTATATTAAAATGTAATACAACCTGCATTGAACCTGGACTGGTGATTCGTTTCTTATAGGATATTATACATGTTTCAATGCCATTCTCCCAAATCATGCAGTCCAGGTTCAATGCAGGATACAGGATGCTTGGGGCTGGTGCACTGGGATGACCTGGAGGAATGGTACAGGGAGGGACGTAAGAGGGGGGTTCAGGATGGGGAACACCTGTACATCCGTGGTGGATTCATGTTGATGTATGGCAAAACCAATAAAATATTGTAAAGTAATTAGCCTCCAATTAAAATAAATAAATTTAAATTCTTTTAAAAAAATAAAATAAAATATAATACAACCATGAAAAATCCAAACTCTAAAATAAAAATAGCGTGGATAAAAAGATGGAAAGAAACACTCCAAAATGTTAACAATGGTCATCTTCTAAAAGATGACTAATTTCTATCTTTCCACATTTTCCAGGTTGTCTATATATTCCTATGCAGCACTTTTATGAAGAAAAAACATTATTTCATAAAATGAATATCATGCATTTTACCAGTTGATTGCACAAAACCCAGCATTTCTCTCATTAACTGAACTATATTGTTGTTGTTCAGTCACTCAGTCGTGTCCGACTCTACGCGACCCCATGAATCGCAGCACGCCAGGCCTCCCTGTCCATCACCAACTCCCGGAGTTCACTCAGAGTCACGTCCATCGAGTCAGTGATGCCATCCTGCCATCTCATCCTCTGTCGTCCCCTTCTCCTGCCGCCTTCAATCTTTCCCAGCATCAGGGTCTTTCCCAGTCCGTCAATTCTTCACGTCAGGTGGCCAAAGTATTGGAGTTTCAGCTTCAGGATCATTCTTTCCAATGAATACTTAGGACTGATCTCCTTTAGGATGGACTGGTTGGATCTCCTTGCAGTCCAAGGGACTCTCAAGAGTCTTCTCCAACACCACAGTTTGAAAGCATCAATTCTTCAGCACCCAGCCTTCTTTATGGTTCAAATCTCACATCCATACATGACTACTGAAAAAAGTATAGCTTTGACTATACAGACTTTTGTCAGCAAAGTATTGTCTATGCTTTTTAATACACTGTCTAGGTTGGTCATAGCTTTTCTTCCAAGGAGCAAGCGTCTTTTAATTTTGTGGCTGTGGTCACTGAACTGTATAGAGGAGGCCAATTGCGCTTGTTTAAATACTTCAAAGTTCCCTTAAACACACTTAGAATTAACATTTTCTTCTATTTAAATTCAGCAACCTATTCTCTTCCACTATTTGCATGTGCTGGTTTAACCCTGACATTTAGAAACTGCTTGAAACCATTTCTGGAGTGGAATCCTGCCAAAAAAATAAAAGTTCATTTTCTCTCTGGTTTTCTGCCATTGGACTACTTTGCCCTCTTTTGTCCAGGTGTTCTACAAAATTCTTGCGTGTGTTTGCCAACCATTACGGTTGTCCTAAATACTATACAAACATCACACTGATAATAGAGACAAGGAAACTATATTCAATGCCATTTGGCATCAGACCTAAAAGCCAGCAACGCCCCACATTCAGAAAGCTTTGAACAGTCATTTTCTTAAATGCGCCGAGAGCGGGACTAGGTACTTCCTCAGAATGTTAGTATTCCGAGAAGCCTGTTGTACTCGTCAGGGTACTCCAGAAAAATAGGACCAAGAAGATGTATGGATAAGTTGAGAGAGAAAGATAGAGAGGGGGTGGGGATTGAATTTAAGAAATTGGCTCAGACAAGTGCGGAGGTGCAAGTCCAAAGTCTGCAGAGTAGGCCAGCAGGCTGGAAACGCAGGGAAGAGTTACTGTCCAGTTCAGAAGCCTTTTGCTGCAGAATTCCTTCTTGCTCAGGGGAGACCAGCCTTTACCCTGTTTGTGTCTCCCGCTGATTTGATGAGCCTCCCTATCCCTACCCCTGCCATCATGGATGGTAATCTGCTTTACCCACAGTCTTCCAACTAATGTTAATCTCAGGAACTCCACAATGTTTGACCAACTGCCTGGGCACTGTGGCCCAGTAAAGTCAAAACCAACCATCACACCTATGATGGCAGCCAATGTTCAGAAATGAGTGTCAAAGCATCTCTAACTCCCCTTCCTTACAAAACTCTTCTATCGTTGCCATTTATTAATATTTTCAAAACTCCTGTGTCATCTGTTTATATTTCTAGGAATGAAAATTCTTGAAAATAAAATTTAAACATATGAAAAGAAAGTTGTCAACAATGAAGCATAGAGCAATCTCATTAATTAGATTGATTCTGCATAAGATCATCAGCGAAAATAATCCTGAATATTGGATATTCAAAGATATGCAGGCTTATTAAGTATGACTATATATTTTAGCCTAAATAAGATTGCTACAAATTAGCAAGTCAATTTTCTTCCAGGATCTGCTTTAATAATCAGATTTAAATGATCAGTAAATAGCACATCAATTACTGATATGGAAATAGGTGCTGAATGGACTTTCAAATAAAGTATTCTTAGCAGAGGTGAACCATGTGCCCTGCAGCTTAGTTTTGGTTATTAATAAATGTAATTTTTCAAGCTTATGTCTAACTTGAAATAAGTTCTACGTCAATGAAGTCCAAATTGTTCATGTTTCTTTTAAGCAGAGAACAAGTAGGGTTTGTCTAACAATTTCACTGGGTATCTGAACGTTTTTTAAAGACATAATCCTTTCCCTTAGTGCAAATGCAGAGAAACAGCCAGAAAATGCCCCTTGTCTTCCACTGAGAGGGATGCTCCTGCTGGTGTGGTCAGTGGAGTTCCCATTTATTTATTTACGTTTGGTCGCTCTGGGTCTTCACTGCTTCGAGCTGGCTTTCTCTAGTTGCAGCGCTCGGTCTTCTCACTGTGGTGGCGTCTCTTATGCAGAGCCCAGGCTTTAAGGTGCTGGGCTCAGTAGCTGAGGTGCTTGGGCTTAGTTGCCCCTCAGCATGTGAGGTCTTAGTTCCCATACCAGGGATTGAACCCATGTCCATCGGTAGGCAGATTCTTAACCACCAGGGAAGTCCTGAAATTCTTGGGGGGAGGAATCTCTCAGAAGGACACAGGAGCAAAAGTTTCATGCCGGACCTGAATAAGTGCCTGCCGGATCAGAACCTGAGTCTCCGACAAGGCTGAGGAATCATTTGCAGATTGATTCAAGTGGAAAATGGTTTCATGATAGGTTCAAGGGAGACAGAGTAAATTAAGGCAGTTTATCAAATCAGGAGTGAAGGGTTATTCTAACAATAAAACTAGATTGATGGAGTCTTCTCCAAAGAAGTTTTCTTTCTAAAATTCCAAAGCTCTTTCACAAATGTGACTTTGTTCACATGGAGTCTGTGGTCCTCATTCTAATAGCAAAGAAGTAGTCAAAGTGGAGGGTGAAAAAGTTGGCTTAAAGCTCAACATTCAGAAAATGAAGATTATGGCATCCGATCCCATCACTTCATGGGAAATAGATGGGGAAACAGTGGAAACAGTGTCAGACTTTATTTTGGGGGGCTCCAAAATCACTGCAGATGGTGACTGCAGCCATGAAATTAAAAGACGCTTACTCCTTGGAAGGAAAGTTATGACCAACCTAGATAGCATATTCAAAAGCAGAGACATTACTTTGCCAACAAAGGTCCATCTAGTCAAGGCTGTGGTTTTTCCTGTGGTCATGTATGGATGTGAGAGTTGGACTGTGAAGAAGGCTGAGTGCTGAAGAATTGATGCTTTTGAACTGTGGTGTTGGAGAAGACTCTTGAGAGTCCCTTGGACTGCAAGGAGATCCAACCAGTCGATTCTGAAGAAGATCAGCCCTGGGATTTCTTTGGAAGGAATGATGCTGAAGCTGAAACTCCAGTACTTTGGCCACCTCATGCGAAGAGCTGACTCATTGGAAAAGACTGATGCTGGGAGGGATTGGGGGCAGGAGGAGAAGGGGACGACAGAGGATGAGATGGCTGGATGGCATCACTGACTCGATGGATGTGAGTCTGAGTGAACTCCGGGAGTTGGTGATGGACAGGGAGGCCTGGCGAGCTGCGATTCATGGGGTTGCAAAGAGTCGGACACGACTGAGCGACTGAAATGAACTGAACTGAACTGAGTCAAATGAAAAACTCTTTGAAATCTCTTAGCACACTGTATGTACAGGACGTGTCCAGTCTTATGCCTTTGCATCATGACACTTCATGCTTTTCCTTGACAGCCAATCACTGTCTATTCAAGACTCTATTATTTTAAAGCTTCAAATAAATAACATAGTCACTAGAGTTGGCCACACGTTTCTTGATTCCAGTTTATCCCATTCTTCATCCTTGTTGCCTTAAACTGCACTGACTGATGATGATAAACCTCACATCTTCCCCATAGCATGTTGGCAAAGGGACTGAGATTCCATTTCCTATGAAAAATTGCCGAGTAAGCACGGGTGTGGTTTGAGGCCCTCTGCAATGAGTCTGCTTCTGGACACAGTTCAGAGCTGAACAGCTTTGAATATATTTTTTCAAACCCCCCCACACACACCTGTTCAGAAGTAGGGGTTTCCTGGGTACCTCCCAGAAATTAGACTGGGGGCCAGGAAAACCTTGATCCAAACACTTGCTTGGGCACTGAGAGGTTAGGTGAAGTTGGTAAATCAGAGCCTGTTTTATCCCTTCTAAAATGACAATCCCTCATGTCTTGCAGACTTAACTAGAGCTAATATAAACATAAATGTTGGAGTCCAGTGCCTGGCAGGAAGTAGGTACTCCATAAACATTGAATCCTCAGTCATCGAAAAGGAAAAATTTGGCTATAGAATTCAAGTAGTTTGAGGGAATGACTGTGGGAAGAGATACACCAAAAAGAAAATAAGTAATTTATTCTTTATATTGATGCAAGCATTTTTACAAGAAGTTTGACAAATTCACTTTTGGTCTTAACAAAGAGAAGAAAGACATTAAACTGGCTCCTGGGGTTTAGCTCAGCTCAGCTCTGTCCCTGAAGACCATCTGATTCAGAAAGACCCAGCACCTGAGACGTCTTTCTGTACAGTGAGCAGAGAGGAAGATGCCCGTGTCCTCAGATGGCTGTGCCACCATGGTCTCGGAGAAGACCTTGCTGACACTTGCGCCAACGCCACGCTCAGCCCACTTTTCTTCATGGCACCACCTTCCTCTGACCCAGCAGGTGACTGCTCAAGTCGCCTGGGCAGCCTAATTCCATGGGACATTTAAAAGCGTCTGCCATAAGGGCTCAGAACATCAAAAGCGATCCTAACTTGGACCTTCCTCACTGATGGTCAGGACATGTCTGCCCACTTACCTTCAACAGCAGAGCTAAAAGAATCATCCAGCAAAGGCAACTCCCCAGAGGGAAGAGCCCTGCATGCTCCCAATGCTAGACAACCGATTGCAGGAGCAGATGATGAAATGGGCTTTCCTGGTGGCTCAGCAGTAAGATCCCCCCCTGCCAGTGCAGGAGACACAGGAGACGCGGGTTCGTTCCCTGGGTCAGGAAGATCCCCTGGAGGATACCCACTCCAGTATCCTTTGCCTGGAAAATCCCATGGACAGAGGAGCCTGGCAGGTGACAGTCCATGGGGTTGCAAAAGAATCGGACATGACTCAGCAACTAAAGAACAAGATGCTGAAATTTGATGTATTCGTGGCTCCTATTCTGCTCGTTGCCTTCACAGAATGAGATGGCCAAACAACACAAGGCTTCCTCAGAAATGCACGGCGGCCCCAGCTAATGCACACATAATTTGACATTTCTTTGACATTTACTGGCTTCCCAGAGGCTCATGGGATATGAAAGATGGGCCCCTTGAATGTTAAACAGTATCCTAGTGACATCATTTGGATTATTGTTGAAAAATGGCTTATCTACGGACTCTCCCCCAAGTATAAGCGAAATAAACGAGTATTGAGGAATGACACAGACAGATACTGGCAGCTGCTTAAAGGCCGATGGGGACAGACACCCATTTCTTCCCGAGAGATGGAGAGGCAGCCCTGTAGATGGTGATCCCTCCTCCAGGAGTCTGACCTCCACCCTGTAAGAAAGAGCCCTGGCACTCAAAGTTTAACGGCATCCACTTCACTTGGGGTGAGTTTAACGAACTGCATTAGCCACTACATAAAGGCCCTCCCTTCCTAGAGGTGACAACTGCCCTAAGAATAACTAATATCACTTTAGGGCCCAGGGTCAAGGTTTTCCACCGGAACCGCCTGCACCAGTGGCTAACCTAACACCCCCGGGAGAAGCACCAGGCCAAGCCACTGACATGCTTCCCTTTGACATCTTGCAGCAACATGCTCCAGCCCATTGTGGAAGCCACAGCTCATCTTCAAACGGCTCAGCTTTCTACTGCAGCTCCTAAGAAATGCTATTTGTAATTGTAACCAGATAGTCCCCCACAAGTACGCCGTAGAATCTGGTAATAAAGGTAATGTTCTTCGATAAAACAACAGTTTCATAAAATGATCAGAACCTGGCCCAGTGTCCGAAACACTTACCTACCCCTTTAAAGTGTTGGATTAGATTAAAGTGCCAGGGGAACATAACTGATGTAATGTTTCAAAATCATAAATGCAGAGGGAGGGATTTTTAAAGCTGGATAATGGAGAGGATGGAATAATGCAATAAAAGCTGGCTCAAACGCTGAGCCTGTGATACTTGATTTATTGTTTTAATATAACGCTGTAAAGGCCATGCTTGAATATACAGCAGTATTTTATTTATCTGATAGCCATGATCCTAACAATGGGTGTTCAACAATGGCTTTGTACCAGGAGTGGTGGCACACACCAGCTGGTTCCAGGCTGCTCCCTGAGAAAGGTAACAGCAGCAGAGAGGGGTCCTTGAGAGCCCCTTTGAAAAACATAATTCCTCGTGTCTCCAGCATGAGGGCTCTGTGACTTTAGAGCTGCCCGAGCCCCCCAAAGCTCAGCAAACTGGACACGAGATGAAGACCGGGTGAACAGTCACGGCCCTAGCCCTGCACTTACAGTTCTGGATCCTCCCTAAGCTACCAGTGAGGAGCATACACAGCAGGGGAAGAGGGCCCAGGATGGGGGCAGAAGGCAGCACCCCTTCTTCCCCATCTCCCTAAAGACCCAGCTCTGTTCTCATGGAGTGTGCAAGAGAAAATGCCACCCACGGCGACAAAGTCCCACTTCATTCCAGGGAACCTTTCAGGCTGTCCTCAGCTGAGAGGTGGTGGATCAGGCTTGGTACATTGGCTGACACCCTTCTTAAACAATCCAAAACTCACCACCCGTGAGCTATTCCCAGCAGTTTTCTGTCCAACTGGTGGGCTCTTTGCTTCCTCAGCAGCATGGCAGTGTGGTCACTGAAGCTCGGGCTTCAAACCCGTGAGCCTCCCAGCCAGTTTTGTGACCTCACGCTGTTTAGCAGAAACTCTAAGCCTTAACTTCATCTTTCAGTGCAGATAAGATCACCCACCTCAGAGAAGGTTAAAGGAAATACCATTTAGAACCAGTATTGTTGGAACAAGAGTAGCTCAAGGGTTATAATCCAAACTCAACATTTCTCTTTAGAATGTATTTGGTCAGGGAGGCTTTTTCTTTGCAGTTGGTGGAAGTCTGTCTGAACCCTGCCCACAACCAATGAAACTTAGATGATTAAAAAAAAAACAAAAAAAAACCTCTAGTCACTTTCAAACACAGTCTTAATTCAGAAGGGAAAGTCCAACTCAAGACAATTGTCACACGTGACTTGGCTTCAAATCTTCTCCTCCCTCAAAGGGTCTATTCTGCAGGGAACTCAGACCACTAGGGGGGCCTCTTGGGCTGTCTCCTTCCAAATGATCTTGGCTCAGCATTCCCACCATCTGCGCCTCTGGCCAACCTTTCACGTCCCTTTGACCTGCTTCCTTATTTCTTCCTCCATCCCCTCTCCCTGCCCTTCGTCTACCTCCTCTCATATGAGACCCGCCCAATTTGCAACCCCATGGTCCATGGAATTGTCCAGGCCAGAATACTGGAGTGGGTGGCCTTTCCCTTCTCCAGGGGATCTTCTCAACCCAGGGATTGAACCCAAGTCTCCCACATTGCAGGTGGATTCTTTACCAGCTGAGCTACAAGGGAAGCCCAAGAATACTGGAGTGGGTAGCCTTTCCCTTATCCAGTGGATCTTCCCAACCCAGGAATCGAACCGGGGTCTTCTGTATTGCAGGCAGGTTGTCCCCAAACTGTCAGCACTGACAATCCACTCTCCAAGTAACCCCACTGAAGCCCCCAGTTATCAGGGAGGAGGGGACAGACTTTGGCATCAGCTGTCTCCAAAGAAATCCTCTTCACAAATCCACTCTTCCTGCATTTTACATCCTACAGGCAAGTGTTCATACCATGCAGCCCCTGCTGCCTTGAAAATCTGCATCTTGTCTGGCATCTCACTTTGGAATTACACATCTATAATGTAATTACACATCTACAGTGTCCTGAGTCCTTTGTTGTAATTTTTAGTCTACTTCCTACCACATGTGTGCAGAGTTGTTAGCAGATGCTTAGCATACAGTACTTAATACATGCACCTATCCATAGTAATAATGCAAATCATACCTCACAGCACATGAAAAGCACAATAACACCAGGTGTGAAACACAGTCGGGACACGCTGGCCAATCCCCACTTGGCTAAAACCTGCAGCGGACTCTCGTGGCACTCAGGGTGAAACCCACTCACTCCCTTCCAGCCCCTGCCCCAAACACCCTCTCCTTCCCCTCCCCTCTATCCCCTCTCCCTTCTCTGTGCATTTCCTGGGGTCACGATGGGCTCTTTATCTGTTGCTTCCCCAATGCCCCAGGCTATTCCCCACCTCAGGGTCTTCACGCTCCCACTCCCACAGCCTGAATCCTCCTCCCAGATCCCTGCTCTGACTCAGATCCCAGTCCGGAGAGCCCACCCCTGCTCACCCAGCTGGAGTAGGTCTCTGTCCCACCCAATCCCAGGCACAAACCCATTCTTATGAACCATTCTCTTTCTGACATTGACCACACTCTGAAACTATCTCTTAAATTTTCTGTTTGTTAATAGTGTGGACTGAATGTTAGAGGTCTCTCAAATGTTTATGTTGAAACCCTAAACTCTCAGTTTGATAGTATTAATATTCGGAGGTGGGCCTTTCAGAGAGAATTATTACAACTCGCTGCTGAATAGCCATCAACAGGAGAATGTTGGCCCCCACCAAAAAGAGATACCCCACGTCCAAGGGCAAAAGAGAAGCCCCAGCAAGATGGGAGGAGGGGAAAAATCACATTTGGAATCAAACCGCATACTCACCAGAGACCCTCGGAAGATTCAAACAAACCTTGTGCACACCAGGACCCAGAGACCCCACAGAGGCTGAGACAGAATCGTGTTTGTGCATCTCCTGCGGAGGTCCGGGTCAGCAGTGGACTGCCGCAGGGGCAGGGCTCTGGGTGCAGCGGACTTGGGTATGGCATAAGCCCTCTAGGAGGAGGTCACCATTAGCCCCACCAGAGAGCCACCAGAGCTGACCCAGGACTGGGAAACAGACTCTTGGAGGCACAGACAGAACCTGTGTGCACCAGGACCAGGAGAAAGGAGCAGCGACCCCACCAGAGACTGACCCAGACCTCCCCGGGAGTGTCAGCAGTCTCCAGCAGAGGTGTGGGTGGGCGGTGGCTGCTGCAGGGCTGGGGGCACTGAGTGGGGCCAGGCATGCCATTATCTTCATCACCTCCACCATAGTTTGGTCTCAGGTCAAACAACAGGGAGGGAACACAGCCCCGCCCATCAACAGAAAGTTGGATTAAAGATTTACTGAGCATGGCCCCACCCATCAGAACAAGGCCCAGTGTCCCCTCAGTCAGGCTCTCCCATCACGAAGCTTCCATAAGCCACTTATCCTTCTCCATCAGAGGGCAAACAGACTGAAAACCACAATCCCAGAAAACTAACCAATCTGATCACATGGACCACAGCCTTGTCTAACTCAATGAAACTATAAGTCATGCCATGTAGGGCCACCCAAGAGGGACGGGTCATAGTGGAGAGTTCTGACAAAATGTGGTCCACTGGAGAAGGGAATGGCAAATCACTTCAGTATTCTTGCCTTGAGAACTACACGAACTCCCCAGGTTGGTAGGTGCCCAGTATGCTACTGGAGATCAGTGGAGAAATAACTCCAGAAAGAATGAAGAGACAGAGCCAAAGAAAAAACAATACCCAGTTGTGGATGTGACTGGTGATAAAAGTAAAGTCCAATGCTGTAAAGAGCAATATTGCATAGGAACCTGGAATGTTAGATCCATGAATCAAGGCAAATTAGAAGTGGTCAAACAGGAGATGGCAAGAGTGAACATGGACATTTTAGGAATCAGAGAACTAAAATGGACTGGAATGGGTGAATTTAACTCAGACGAACATTATATCTACTACTGTGGGCAGGAATCCGTTAGAAGAAACGGAGTAGCCATCATGGTCAACAAAAGAGTCCGAAATGCGGTACTTGGATGCAATCTTAAAAATGACAGAATGATCTCTGTTCATCTGAAGGCAAACCATTCAATATTATAGTAACCCAAGTCTATTCCCTGACAAGTAATGCTGAAGAAGCTGAAGTTGAATGGTTCTATGAAGACCTACAAGACCTTCTAGAACTAACACCCAAAGAAGATATCTTTTTCATTATAGGGGACTGGAATGCAAAAGTAGGAAGTCAAGAGATACTTGGAGTAACAGGCCAATTTGGCCTTGGAGTTCAGAATGAAGCAGACCAAAGGCTAAGAGAGTTTTGCCAAGAGAACGCACTGGTCATAGCAAACACCCTCTTCCAACAACACAAGAGAAGAGTCTACACATGGACATCACCAGATGGCCAACACCGAAATCAGATTGATTATATTCTTTGCAGCCAAAATTGGAGAATCTCTATACAGTCAGCAAAAACAAGACTGGGAGCTGACTATGGTTCAGATCAAAAACTCTTTATTGCCAAATTCAGATGTAAATTGAAAAAAAGTAGGGAAAACCGCTAGACCATTCAGGTATGACCTAAATCAAATCCCTGACGATTATTCAGTGGCAGTGAGAAATAGATTTAAGGGACTAGATGTGATAGACAGAATGCCTGAAGAACTATAGGCAGAGGTTTGTGACATTGTACAGGAGGCAGTGATCAAGAACATACCCAAGAAAAAGAAATGCAAAAAGGCAAAATGGCTGTCTGAGGAGGCCTTACAAATAGCTGAGAAAAGAACAGAAGCTAAAGGCAAAGGAGAAAAAGAAAGTTATACCCATCTGAATGCAGAGTTCCAAAGAATAGCAAGGAGAGATAAGAAAGCATTTCTCAGTGATCAATGCAAAGAAACAGAGGAAAACAATAGAATGGGAAAGACTAGAGATCTCTTCAAGAAAATTAGAGATACCAAGGGAACATTTCATGCAAAGATGGGCTCAATAAAGGACAGAAATGGTATGGACCTAACAG
Organism: Bos mutus; assembly: GCF_027580195.1. Taxonomy (NCBI): domain Eukaryota; kingdom Metazoa; phylum Chordata; class Mammalia; order Artiodactyla; family Bovidae; genus Bos; species Bos mutus. The sequence goes on along the minus strand of NC_091626.1, from coordinate 86,263,978 downwards.
AAGCAGAAGATATTAAGAAGAAGTGGCAAGAATACACAAAAGAACTATACAGAAAAAAAAATCTTCATGACCCAGATAACCACGAGGATGTGATCACTCACCTAGAGCCAGACATCCTGGAATGTGAAGTCAAGTGGGCCTTAGGAAGTATCACTACAAACAAAGCTAATGGAGGTGATGGTTGAATAGTTGAGCTATTTCAAATTCTAAAAAATTATGCTATGAAAGTGCTGTACTCAATATGCCAGCAAATTTGGAAAACTCAACAATGGCCACAAGACTGGAAAAGGTCAGTTTTCATTCCAATCCCAGGGAAAGGCAATGCCAAAGAATGTTCAAACTACCACAATTGCACTCATCTCACACACTAACAAAGTAATGCTCAAAATTCTCCAAGTCAGGCTTCAATAGTACATGAACTGAGAACTCCCAGATGTTCAGGCTGGATTGAGAAAAGGCAGAGAAACCAGAGATCAAATTGCCAACATCCACTGGATCATAGAAAAAGCAAGAGAGTTCGAGAAAAACATCTACTTCTGCTTTATTGACTATGCCAAAGCCTTTGACTGTGTGGATCACAACAAACTGTGGAAAATTCTTAGAGATAGGAATACCAGACCACCTGACCTGCTTCCTGAGAAATCTGTATGCAGATCAAGAAGCAACAGTTAGAACTGGACATGGAACAACTGACTGATTCCAAATAGGGAAAGAAATACATCAAGGCTTTATATTGTCACCCTGCTTATTTAACTTATATGCAGAGTACCTCATGCGAAACGCTGGGCTGGATGTAACACAAATTGAAATCAAGATTGCCAGGAGAAATATCAATAACCTCAGATATGCAGATGACATCACCCTTATGGCAGAAAGTGAAGAAGAACTAAAGAGACTCTTGATGAAAGTGAAAGAGGAGAGTGAAAAGTGGCTTAAAATTCAACATTCAGAAAACTAAGATCATGGCATCTGGTCCCATCACTTCATGGAAAATAGATGGGGAAATAAAGGAAACAGTGGCTGACTTTATTTTCTTGGGCTCCAAAATCACTGCAGATTGTTACTGCAGCCAAGACACTTGCTCATTTTAAGAAAAGCTATGACCAACACAGACAGCATATTAAAAAGCAGAGACATTACTTTGCCAACAAAGTCCGTCTAGTCAAAGCTATGGTTTTTCCAGTGGTCATGTATGGATGTGAGAGATGGACTATAAAGAAAGGTGAGCGCTGAAGAATTGATGCTTTTGAACTGTGGTGTTGGAGAAGACTCTGAGAGTCCCTTGGACTGCAAGGAGATCCAACCAGTCCATCCTAAAGGAGATCAGTCCTGAGTGTTCATTAGAAGGACTGATCCTGAAGCTGAAACTCTAATACTTTAGCCACCTAATGCAAAGAACTGACTCATTGGAAAAGACCCTGATGCTGGGAAAGATTGAAGTCAGGAGGAGAAGGGGACGACAGAGGATGAGATGGTTGGATGGCATCACTGACTCGGTGGACATGAGTTTGGGTAAACTCCAGGAGTTGGTTATGGACAGGGAGGCCTGGCGTGCTGCAGTCCATGGGGTTGCAAAGAGTCATATATGACTGAGAGACTGAAGGGAACTGAACTGAACTAGATTTAGATGAGCTCATCAGGGCAGGGCCCTATGATGGGATTAGTGCCCTTGTAAGAGGAGGAAGAGAAACCAGAGCTTGCTGGCTCTCTCTCTTTCTCTCTGCCGTAGGAGGACACGGTGAGCAAATGGCCATGCTCAAGCCAGGAAGAGACTGCTCACCAGAACTCAGCCTGCTGGCGCTTCCATGTCAGACTCCAGCCTCTGGAGCTGTGAGAGATGGATATCGGAGTTTAACACGGTCTTCTAACACACAGCATGGTGTTTTGTTATAGCAGCCCAAGCTGACTAAAACATCTTGCTCTCCGTCTCCTTTCCTCCCTCCAACAATGAGCAACTCCCTTACAATTTGTATCCGAGGAGAAACCTCTCCCTCTTCCCTCACCTGTGATCGTCTCCCTGTGATAAGGGGATAAGGCCAGTACAAAATGCCAGTAGAAGGTTAACCAGCCCCCAATCAGTTTAATTCCCGAATGACAGGAAAGCTTGAAGGAGAAAAAGTATCTCCTGAGGGAACACCCCCTACCAGAAGAACCTGATTTTCGCTCCCTGCACCTCGTGACCTCGGCTCCCCAAGTGGTGCTCGTGATAAAGAATCCACCTGCTGATGTAGGAGTCGCAGTTTCAGTCCCTGGGTCAGGAAGATCCCTTGGAGGAGGAAAATGGCAACCCACTCCAGTGTTCTTGCCTGAAAAATTCCATGGACAAGAGGAGCCTGGCAGGCGACAGTCCACGGGGGTCGCAAATAGTCGGACACAACTGAGCACAAGGGGATAACAATAGCTATTAACTTGTATGGAGTACTTACGTGGGAGGCACGTGGCCATATGGGTATTAACCATTTAACAAAACCCTGAAAGGTAGGTACCATTTTATGCCCATTTTCTCCTGAAGAAACTAAGGTGCAGAAAGGTTTAGTAAACCTGGTCAGAGCTAACCAGGGGTGCAGAATCGAAACACGGACCATCCGGCCTCAGAGCCTGGATTTACCCCAAGCTTGCCACCTTGTACTCGTCACCTCTGAGAGCAGAAAGGAGGTCCGGCAAAGAGCAGACAGGCACGAGTGCCTCCCACCGCCCCACCACCCACCCTCCGCCTTCCCAAAGTCTCAGCACAGCCACAGATTCAAGACAGAAATTTTACACAAAGGCACAGAGTCGTCATAAATTTATAGATGTAAGATGCTGTCTTTCCCATTCAAATTCTTTTTCTCGTAATCATCATCTTACGATGTTTCTCTGAATTTTTTCTATCAACGTCTGCTCGGCACTGGCTTGAAGGTTAGACTATGGAACATGTTAACCGCTTGCTTGTGATGTCACGCATGTGTGTGGCTCACCCACAGGATGGATGTGACTCCCAGATCAAGTCAATAAGAACTTCTCCCAGTCACTTCTCTTTCCCTTGCTTCTGTCTTTTGCTGAGAGAAAGCAGAGCGGAACTATGGGAGTCAGGCTCCGAAACATTTACTTCTGAGCTCTGTATTTGCTGAGGACTTCGTGCAGAGAGACAGTGGAGGGCAAGGGTTAAAAGTTTTGGCTCCTGAGCCAGACATGCTTTGAGCACTCACCTGAGGTTTTGAGCAAGTTATACCTTCCCTCAGTTCCCTCAACTGTAAAATGGGGATATGTCCATCATAGAACATTTTGAATATTAAATGAGTCTGTGTATGACATGTTTAGAAAAGAGATGGTATATCAATGCTATATAAATGTGATAGGCCTGTTAGTTTGGGGCAAGTGAGTATAAAAGAGGGGAGTGTCAGAAGAATGGGGGGCCCTCAAAAGAGCAGGAGAGGGGCTCAACTGGCTTGTGGATTAGTGCAAGTTGGATGAACCAGAACCTCAAGAAGATGCATTTCCAGATTAAGATTTGCTGAGTTGAGATGAAACATTCCAGCACAAGGCAGAGAAGGAAAGAGTTTCTTTCACTTAGGGGTGGTAAACTTTCCCTATTGCCTCTCAGTTATGATCAGAGATGCCCACAAGTCCCTCCCAAACAGGCATCCAGCTAGGATCCTGCTCTGCCATCCTCTGCCCCCGAGATGTCCACCCCTGTATCCCCTGAACCTATGAATGTCACTTCAAATGGCAAAAGAGGACTTTGCAGATGTAATTAAGTTAAGGAGTTTTAGAGGGGAGATCACCCTGGATCATGCAAGTGGGCCCAAGCATTCACAAGCATCCTTATCAGAGGAAGATCTGAACACGGAAATAGGAGATGTGATGATGGAAGCAAGAGATTGAGTGCCAGGAGGAAGGGGTCACAAGTCAAGGAAAGCAGGTGGCCTCCAGGAGTTACAAAAGGCAAGAAAAATGGGTTCTCCCCTAGATTCTCCAGAAAGAACCAGCTCTGCCAAACATTGTGACATCAGCCCAGTGAGATTGCTTTCAGACACTTGGCTTCCAGAACTTTAAGAGAATAAATCTGTGTTAAGTCATGAGGTATACAGTCATTTGTTACAGCAGCAACAGGAAGCTAATACAGACCAAAGCACCACTGTGATTTCTCTTGACACAGTGTTTCTCCAACTTGGCACCTACAAAATGCTGATGCTCTCAAATCTAGATATTCAACAGATAAAGTTGCTGAATGTTGCTCAGTGGTATTCACCTGCTAATGCAGGAGATGCAAGTTCGATTCCTGGGTCGGGAAGACCCCCTGGAGGAGGAAATGGCAACACACTCCAGTATTCTTGCCTGAACAATCCCATGGATATAGGACCCTGGTGGGCTACAGTCCATGGGGTTGCAACCAGTCAGACATGAGTGAGTGACTGAGCATGAACACATGCAAAGTTGGATAATGAATAAAGTTATTATAGGAAACATTAACATTTATCGATTTTTGAAAATGCAGTACTTTGTCTTAGTCCATACAGGCTGCTATAACAAAATACCACAGACTAGGTGGCTTATAAACGGCAGAAGTGTATTTCTTATAGTTTCAGAGGCTGGAGAGTTCCCTTCTGGTGAACGCCCCCTTTCTGGTTCACAGCTGGCTCTTTCCCACTGTGTCTTCACATAGTGAAAGGGGGTAGGAATCTCTCTAGAGCCTCTTTGATAAGGGCCCTAATCCCATTCATAAGGGCTCCACCCTCATGACTTAAGTACCTCCCAAAGACTCCAGTTACTAATACCATCACCTTTGGGGGTTAGGACTTCAATATACGTATTTTGAGGGGGTGTATTCAGACCATATGTATATACAATGGAATATTTTCCAGTCTTATAATGAAATCCTATCATATACAATAACATGGATGAACCATAAGGAAATTATACAAAGTGAAATAAGCCTGTCAAAAAAGGACAATACTGTATGATTCCTCTTATATAAAGTCTCCTAAGTAGTCATGGTGAAAGAATCTGCCTGCCAATGCAGGAGACACAGGTTTGATCTCTGGGTTGGGAAGATCCCCAGGAGAGGGAAATGGCAATCCGTTCCAGTATTCTTGCCTGGGAAATCCCATAGACAAAGGAGCCTGGTGGGCTATAGTCCATAGGGTCACAAAAGAGTCGGACACAACTGACCAACCAAACAACAACACCACCCAGACCAGAGCAACTATTAAGCTTTTCTTGTATCATTTCATTGAATTTAATCCTCACAACAATTTCTTTTTTATAGATGAGCAGACAGGCTTAAAATGGTTCAGTAATTTGTCCAAAGTCATAAAGCTAATTTATAGTCAAATGAGAATTCATACCCAGATTGAGCTCAAAAATAATTAAATTGAATTTAACATATAGAAATATGTAAAACTTCAATTTTCTCTCAGTGGTTTTTATTTTACTTTGGAGATCTACTACCACTTGTCCGAGTACAACACAAAAGAACTAGAAAGAACTGGTGTTAACAGCAAAACTCAGGATCATCAGTGCCTCAGATGCAGTTGCCTGTTTGAAAATTCTAGGTATTTGGACCTGTAATTGTCATCTCCTTTTATGGAATGTACAATTCAGTTATATTCAATATGTCTAAGCATTATGCAGAGTACATCATGAGAAACGCTGGGCTGGAAGAAACACAAGCTGGAATCAAGATTGCCGGGAGAAATATCAATAACCTCAGATATGCAGATGACACCACCCTTATGGCAGAAAGTGAAGAGGAACTCAAAAGCCTCTTGATGAAAGTGAAAGTGGAGAGTGAAAAAGTTGGCTTAAAGCTCAACATTCAGAAAACGAAGATCATGGCATCTGATCCCATCACTTCATGGCAAAAGATGGGGAAACAGTGGAAACAGTGTCAGACTTTATTTTGGGGGGCTCCAAAATCACTGCAGGTGGTGACTGCAGCCATGAAATTAAAAGATGCTTACTCCTTGAAAGGAAAGTTATGACCAACCTAGATAGCATATTCAAAAGCAGAGACATTACTTTGCCAACAAAGGTTCGTCTAGTCAAGGCTATGGTTTTTCCTGTGGTCATGTATGGATGTGAGACTTGGACCGTGAAGAAAGCTGAGCACCAAAGAATTGATGCTTTTGAACTGTAGTGTTGGAGAAGACTCTTGAGAGTCCCTTGGACCAAGGAGATCCAACCAGTCCATTCTGAAGGAGATCAGCCCTGGGATTTCTTTGGAAGGAATGATGCTAAAGCTGAAACTCCAGTACTTTGGCCACCTGATGTGAAGAGTTGACTCATTGGAAAAGACTGATGCTGGGAGGGATTGGGGGCAGGAGGAGAAGGGGACGACAGAGGATGAGATGGCAGGATGGCATCACTGACTCAATGGACGTGAGTCTGAGTGAACTCCAGGAGTTGGTGATGGACAGGGAGGCCTGGGGTGCTGCGATTCATGGGGTCGCAAAGAGTCAGACACGACTGACTGACTGAACTGAACTGAACTGAAGCATTGCAAACAGAAAACAAATAAGGGGTGTCTTACATGCTCATCATGGCTAATTATTAGAGAAATGCAGAGGATGGGATGGTTGGATGGCATCACTGACTCAATGGACACAAGTCTGAGCTAAATCCAAGGGATAGTGAAGGACAGGGAAGCCTGGCATGCTGCAGTTCATGGAGTTGCAAAGAGTCAGAAACAACTTAGCGAATAAATAACAACAAATCAAAACTCCAATGAGGTACCACCTCAAACAGTCAGAATGGCTGTCATTAAAAAGTCTATGAATAATAAATGCTGAAGATGATGTGAGAAAGTGGAGCCTTTTTACACCATTGGTGGGATTATAAATGGTTGCATACTGGAGTGTCCAGGAGTCTCCAGTGATGGAATTCCAATTTAGCGATTTCAAATCCTAAAAGATGATGCTGCTAAAGTGCTGCACTCAATATGCCAGCGAATTTGGAAAACTCAGCAGTGGCCACAGGACTGGAAAAGGTCAGTTTTCATTCCAATCCCAAAGAAAGGCAGTGTCAAAGAATGTTCAAATTACCACACAACTGCACTCATCTTACACACTAGCAAAGTAATGCTCAAAATTCTCCAAGCCAGGCTTCAACAGTACATGAACTGAGAACTTCGAAATGTTCAATCTGGATTTACAAAAGGCAGAGGAACCAGAGGTCAAATTGCCAAAAAAAAAAGCTAGAGAATTCCAGAAAAACATCCGCTTCTGCTTCATTGACTACATTAAAGCCTTTCACTGTGTGGATCACAACAAATTGTGGAAAATTCTTTAAGAGATGGGAATACCAGACCACCTTACATGCCTCAAGAAACCTATATGCAGGTCAAGAAGCAACAGTTACAACCAGACATGGAACAACAGTCTGGTTCAATATTGGGAAAGGAGTACATCAAGGCTGTATATTGTCACCCTGCTTATTTAACTTCTATGCAGAGTACATCATGAGAAACGCTGGGCTGGAAGAAGCACAAGATGGAATCAAGATTTCTGGGAGGAATATCAATAACCTCAGATATGCAGATGACACCATCCTTATGGCAGAAAGTGAAGAGGAACTAAAGAGCCTCTTGATGAAAGAGAAAGACTGAAAAAGTTGGCTTAAAACTCGACATTCAGAAAACTAAGATCATGGCATCTGGTCCAATCACTTCATGGCAAATAGCAAATAGATGGGGAAACCGTGGAAACAGTGACAGATTTTATTTTCCTGGGCTCCAAAATCACTGCAGATGGTGACTGCAGCCATGAGGTTAAAAGACACTTGCTCCTTGGAAGAAAAGCTATGACAAACCTAGACAGCATATGAAAAAGCAGAGACGTTACTTTGCCAACAAAGGTCCATCTAGTCAAAGCTATGGTTTTTCCAGTAGTCAGGTGTGGATGTGAGAGTTGGACCATAAAGAAAGCTGAGTGCCAAAGAATTGCTGCTTTTGAACTGTGGTGTTTGAGAAGACTCTTGAGAGTCCCTTGGACTGCAAGGAGATCCAACCAGTCCATCCTAAAGGAGATCAGTCCCAGGTGTTCATTGGAACGACTGATGCTGAAGCTGAAATTCCAATACTTTGGCCACCTGATGCAAAGAAGTGACTCACTGGAAAAGACCCTGATGCTGGGAAAGATTGAGGGCAGGAGGTGAAGGAAATGACAGAAGATGAGATGGTTGGATGGCATCACTGACTCGATGGACATGACTTTGAGCAAGTTCTGGGAGTTGGTGATGGACAGGGAGGCCTGGCATGCTGCTGTCCATGGGGTCACAAAGAGTCAGACATGACAGAGCAACTGAACTGAACTGAAATTGGTGTGGCCATTATAGAAAACAGTATGGAGGGTCCTCAAAAACTAAAAATAGAACTACCATATTAGTCTACAATCCCATTACTGAACATAAATGCAGACAAACTCTAATTGGTAATTTGAAGACATATATGAACCCCTATGTTCATAACAGCACTATTTACAATAGCCAAGACATGAAAACAACCTAAATGTCCATCAACAAATGGATGGAAAAAGAAGATGCGAAATACACACACACACACACACACACACACACACATACACACATACATATACACACATACATACACACACATACATATATACACACACAGACATACATACATATGCAATGGAATACTACTCAGCCATAAAAAAGGAAAATAATGGCATTTGCAGCAACATGGATGAACCTAGAGATTATCATATAAGTGTAGTAATTCAGAAAGAGAAAGAAAAATACCATGTGAAGTAATTTATATGTGACATATAAAATGCAACACAAATGAACTTCTCTATAACAGAGAAACAGACTCCCAGACACAGAGAACAGACTCGTGGCTGCTAAAGAGGAGGAAGATGGGGGCAGGACTGGATGTGCAGGGATGAGCAGAGATGAGCTACCGTACAGAGGATGGGCAGACAGCAGGGCCCCCTGTACGGCACAGGGGACAATACTCAATATCCTGTGGTGAACCATATTGGAAAGGAATAGGGAAAAAGAATACACACATGTATAATTGAATCATTTTGCTACATAGCAGAAATTAACATAACATTCAATCAACTATACGTCAATAAAATTTTCTAAAACCAAATTTTAAAAAATACAGGGTGTTTTTTAAGGTTGCCACTTTCGTGTGTATAGAAGGCACCAGGCCATGATAAAAATTTAGTTGTAACAACTACACTATTATACTGGAGACTTTTATTTTCCTCATTTTACAAATGGTGAAACTAAGGCTTGCAGAGCTTAAGTAACTTGCCTAAAGTTGCCCAGCATGTGAGTGATAGGCCAGACTGGAACCAATGGCAGTCTACTTCCAAAATCCATGTTCTTCTCTGCAAACCCACTGAGAGCGGAGAAAACTATCAGACTGTATCTGCCTTCCCCTCAAAAAGCATCATCCAGAAGAGCACCTAAGCCCATCTTCGACCCCTTATGACTCAATCTGGGGGCCGTGTAACAGCAAACTCTGGTGGGGAGAAGGGGTGGGAACCGGAGGCTCAGTGAGAACTGCTCAGTGCATCGCTCTGTGCTGCTCTGCAAAGAACATGGTAGCTTCTAGGTATGAAACCCCCTGCGCTGGGAAAGCATTCGTCTCTCGAACCCAAGTCTGTTTGCAGGAGACCTCAGCCCCTTCCCTCGATCTCACCTCTGGGGCCCCAGAGAATAAGCCCACGCCCCCTCCGGCTGATGAACCTTGTCTCCTGTTTTTATTTGTCTCTGAGCTAGACACATTCCTCTTCTTCATCCACCCTTGATGAGAGCAGGTTTTCTGTGTTAGGATCTGTCAGACTCAGAGGTGACTCCCCAGCTGACTGCTCCCTTGACTTGCGTCCTGTCATCTCAGCAACACGGACCCCTCAGGACACACACAGAGAGACTGGTCACGGACTGGGAGTTTGTGTTTCTTTTCCTTCAGTTACTACTCAAGACAGCGCCACACAACATTCAGCACTTCTTTCGCTGCTTCCAGCCCTTGGCCAAGGGAGCGATGACTCGAGTGAAGGGCAGCTATGGCCCCCCAAGCTGGCACTGCACACGGAAACACGGGGGCGGGCCCCAGGGTGGCCCACACCCTGCCGCCAACCCCAAGCACGATCAGCAGCCTGTTCCAGCGGCTGGGGTGGGGGTCCCTTTGGTTTGCCCCCAGGCCAGAAATGTTCTGGTCTCATCCAAGGCAGACGTCCCTCTCCATGGCCAAAGCACAAGCAAGCACAGCTTCCAGAGACAGAGCTTCTTGTCCCAGGAGACGCCGTAACTACCCCAGGGAAAGTGCCCTGAGCACAGGGACGGGGCCACCCTTGGTTACACCGAGCTGTTCTCATGAAAAAGGCACCTTCTTCCTTCCAGCTGAGCCTCGCTGGGGCCTCCAGGCCCCCCTGGAGGGAGTCTGACCCATGATATCTTGTGGCAGTTTCCACTTTCACCGTCTTGGATTTCCTCTAGATAATTCCATTTAGGGTGATTCATTCACCAAGAAATGGAGGTGTTTAAGAGCTATCTGATTGGCCAGAAAGTTCATTGGGGTTTACCATAAATGGCTGAAGGAGCATTCTTCTCTAAGAAAGATGGCACAGCAGAAAGACCTAACCACCTCCTATCAGCCGAAATCCCCTAAACGTGTTTGTACTAAAATAAAGAGTGTGGACTTGATCTGGATTCTACAGCAAAACAACCTGTTTAAACCATATATTAACCTAGGGTGATGCTCCCGCATCACAAACCAGACAAGGCTCCATCCTGACTTCTTGACAATTTTGGGCTCCAGGACACTCCGGGACTTGGGTTTCGTTACCATTTCCACCAGGATGTGGGAGCTCTGTGGTCTGTGGGTCAAGAATCATGATCACAAGGTTCAAGTCCCACCTCTGCTTGTTTTCATTCTGGGATTTTTGCACAAACCCCTCAGGTTCCTGAGCTTTGATGACCTTGTCTGTGGAGTCATGTTACTTCCTGCAGCAACACCTGCCTCCCGGGCTGTTGTGAGAGACAACGAGGGAAGTACCGCGTTCAAGGAGCATCACTCACGGGATGGGTCACAGGGCAGCTTCAGCTCTCAACAGGCGCTATGGGTTCCTCTCCCAGAACTGGCTTTTCCTTACCCCTGTGTCAGACTGAAGGCAAGTCTCATGATTCTTCCAGACACTTTAATCTAACAAGTCTCGGTTGGGTAATTCACATCTTCGGGTCTGAATGAATAAATAAAACTTCCCACTGCTTTGTTCACTCACAGCCTTTCTGTGTACACAGCGGGCAAGCAGGTGGGCTGCCCGCCTGGGAGGAGGTGGTGTCTGTCTTCTCTTTCCCATCCTGCACATCCAGCCCTTCTCCTCAAACCTGTTAATCCTGGTTCCTGACCCTTGTGGATCAGAGCATGGGGAGAGAGAAAGGAAGATCATCCCAGGATGACCAGTGTGGTCCCCAGCTTCCCTCCCGGACTCCCCCTGAACCTCTGACACACTCCCTCCCTCGCCCCACTGCTGGGGTTAGTATCTTGCAGTTCTGTTCACTTGGATGGATGCCTCTCTCCCAGCTGACACTTATGCATCCTACTTTAGCCCCTGGAAATCCAGGAATGCCCCCCAACTCCCCTCTGGTGGGTTCCACCTCGCCCCTGCTGCCAGCCACCCTGGTCAGGATCTAATTCAGCCCCGCTGCCCCCAAGCCCGACCCTGGCTGCTCCCAGGACACACCTCCTCTGCCCAGAGAAACACGCGGAGCACAGCCACCCCTGAGACAGCAGCAGCCTCTCCATCACGCCATCCTCTCCACAGCCAGAGAGTCTCTCTTGCTCTCGGGAATTCTAGAAATGAGTCAGGTACCAGTTTGTGGTTCCCACCAAACTGCCAGAGACACAGTACTTTCCCTGGGTAGACCCTGCACAGCCCCCTCTCGGGACCAACTCATCCCACCAACAACTCCATCTTCGATTCTCTTCCTCATCTCCCACCCTCCTGCCCATTTTTCCAACTTCTTTGGGGCTGGAGGTGAGTGGTCAGGAGGCAGTCAGAACCCACGTTTTGTTCACAGTCTTGCCCGTGGTTTCGCACCTCACCTTGGACGGTAGCCTCTATTAACAATAATAGTAATAAAGGCCACCAACACTGATAAGTCACTAGGAAGTGCTGGATGGGCTTCCCAGATGGTACAGGGGTAAACAATCTGCCACCACTGCAGGAGACGCAAGAGACGTGGGTGTGATCCCTGGGTCAGGAAGATCCCCAGGAGGAGCCACCCATTCCATTATTCTTGCCTGGAAAATTTCATGGACAGAGGAGCCTGGCGGGCTATAATCCATGAGTTCACCTAGAATCAGACACGAATGAGCAACTGAGCACTCCCTCAAAAAGTGCTGGGCACTGAGCCAAGTGCGTTCTGAGTACTCTCTCGTTGAATCCTCACCACCACCCATGAGGAAGCTGTGATGCTCGTCTCACTTGACAGATGAGGAAACGGAGGCTCGGGGAGGACCAGGTGACCTGACTGGGATCACAGAGTCCATAAAGCACGACGGTTGGACTCCAAAGCTGTGGAGTCTGATTCTGAGGCCAGGGTCCCAAACGGACTCCTCGTCAGACACTAGAAGCCTTGTGTAACTGTGACATCCATCATTTACTTGATAGTCTATGAGAAAGCCTTTCATAAAACGATCAAGTATTCTTCAGTTATTTATATTGTTATTGTAGTTATGAAAAACAATACTTTTTATTATTCCATTCTATTTGGTATGGCTTTGGGCTGCTAATATAAAGCACATTCAACACTCCAAAGCAATTTAAACTGAGGCTGGGGATTGGGAGGTGATACAGTAAGTGTTACAGTGGCCATTAAAATGTCTTAAACATTAAGGTTCCAAAAAATGGGATATTTAGCTATATTAACATCGCCAAGTTAAACTGGCTGCTTTCCCAAGCATGAGCTCTGGTAATTGCCACTTGATAGAACAGTGACCCTAACGAACTGACGTGTAAGCAACAGAAATGATGGTCACATGCCCCCACACACACACATGCACCATTAGGTACATGGAGCCTCACCAATTGCTCAGAAAACGGAAGGCCTGTGCTTTGCTTTGGACTCTTACAAGCATCAGAAATGTTTGCACAGGTTTCCCCTCCACGTGAAAGGATTTAAAAAGAAATTAAACCATTGCATAGGTGCAAAGGTTAACAGCGTCAGCCGCTAGTGGCGAATGAGTCACTGCTGCTCTTTGCTGGGCACTGACCCGAGTGCTTCACAAGAAACCTTCTCAACAACACTCTGGAGCAAACTCGGGTTCCCAAGTTACAGAGAGGGCTTAGGATAGTGATCAGAGCAGGCAGAAACCACCCCCACCCCCGCCCGCCGGAGATGCCCACATCCCCGTACGGAACCCGGGGGTAAGCTACCTTACACGGCAAAAACACCCCTGATGAGCTTCAGCTTGGGGTGTTGACAAGGGGAGATGATACTAGACGATCCAAGTGGTAATCACAAGGATCCGTGAAGTCACAATGGAATCACAAGGATGCTTAAAGCATGGAAGAGGGAGACAGAAGGTAAAGTCAAATTTAAAGAGAGATTTGAAGGTATTAGATTGCCGGCTTTGAAGATGGAGGAAGGGGCCACAAGCCACTGCGTCCAGGCAGCCCCTGGAGGCTGGAGAAGGCAGGAAGTGGGCTCTCCAGCAGGAACACAGCCCTACTGACACCTTGATATTAGCCCAGGGGACCCTTTTTGGACCTCTGACCTCCAGAACTCTAAGACAGAAAAATTGTGTTGGTTTAAGCAGCAATGGGAAGCTAATACAGTCACCACACATTAGTAAATGATGGAGGCTGGACTTGAGCCCTGGTGTGCTGGCCTCCACAGCCCTGAGCTTTCTCACTGTTGTTAGCTGAGTGTCCCCCACCCTCCCCACCCTGGGAATAAAAAGTTGAAATCTTAACCCTCAGTGTCTGTCAATGTGACCTTAATTACAAATAAAGTCTTTGCAGATGATCCAGTTAAGTTGAGGTCATTAGGGTGAGCACTCATCCCAGGGACTGACGTCTTTATAAAAGCAGGAAATCAGACCACAGATGTGCACCGAGGGAGCGTGAGAAGAAGAGACACAGGAAGAAGACAGCCGTTTACAAGCCAAGGGATGCCCGAGGCTTCCAGAAGCTGGCAGAGACGGAATGGTCCTGCCACCTCCAGAGGGAAAATGGCCCTGCCAGCACCGTGGTTTTGAGCTTCCAGCCTCCTGAACTGTGAGACATTAAAACGGAAGTGTTGTAAGCCGCCTGGCTTATGGTACTTGGTTTCAAAAGCCCTAGGCAAAGAGCGCACTCCTGATGAACAGCAACCTCACAGCACTTGAGCCTGCAGTCTGAGTGAGACGCACCCCCACAGCCAGCACTAAGGAGATTATTCTTAACAAATTGAAAACAATACCACCTTATGCGCACATGTCAGCTTTTAGTTTATACACACGTCTCCCCAGTAAAGACTTTCCTGATCATCCCATACTTACGTAAGCAAGTCAAGGACCATGTGTCCAGCGTGGCTTTACCATAGCAGCTTCTGTGTTTCAGACACGAGCCTTAGACTGTGCAAACGACTCGGGAAAGTTACCCACCTTTGATATTCCTTCCTCTGTGTCTTCATCCGTGCGATATAAATGACCATAATTGTTCCTGCCTCATGTGGTTCTTGAGACGATTCAATTGCAGAACTCCTGTGGAGTTCTTCCTCCAGCCCAAAATAAGCCCCCAGAAAACCCTTTCATACATCTAGGAAAACTCAAAGCTCAGAGAAGTTAAGAGATTTCCCTAAGGACATTTGACTTCTAAGTCACAAAACCAGGACTCAAAAAAAATCCAAGGCTTCTAAATACTAAGGCAGGACTCTTTGTAGCATAATATCCTGTGTCTCTGTTACCTTTCGTTTTCATTATTTTGGGGCCTTAAATAAATCTGAACCCTTTTATCCTCTGAGCAATTCTAAATCTAATTCTGCTTCCCATGTCCACCCCATTCAGTCAAGAAAGATTACAGTTTCTCTCAACGACTAAGTGTTCTTGCTTGATCCTTTTATGAGACATCCCAAGAAGTAAGTCATCTTATTGCCCAGTGGCAAAGCAGTTCTCTCAAGACAAGGCCTTCTCTAGATAAAACACCGAGATGTAAAAAGATGGAAGACAGGGCAGCCCCCCACAAGCCAGCCCCTGAACGGCTGATGCCCCTGTACCTGCTGTCTCGTGTTCCAGAGTCCCGGCCGCTTGGTGAAGCTACCCTGGTAATTCGCTAGTTCTGCTGGTGTTTGTAAATAAACTCAACACCCTGCAGGTTTAAAAGCTGCCCTGGGACCTCACTTTCCCCCGTATGATATTTCCTGCATTTACCCAACCATCTCAGAAAGTGGTTTTCCTTAAAATTATGAGAGGCAAAATGAAAAACCCATCAGGATTTAATGACCATATTTCAGCATCTTACCGCTTAAAAGAACTTGGCTTTTTCAGTGCTTTTGCAACTGTGCAAACTGGAAGCGGATCAAGAAAGGTAGAGCGAGAGTTTGTTGTTTTTTTAAATCACCACAAAGCATCCATCAAAGCTAAACTATTGATAGGGAGAAGGGGGGAAGGTAGGAAGAACCATGGGTGAGGAGATTGGAGAATATTAAACAGGACACTCTCCCATTCCAATAAAATACAATTAACTGAATTTCATCAAGGCTTCCATAAAAAATACACAAAGAATCAATATTAGGCATAAAACCCAAAAGAAGTGGGTTGTTATCTCTAAACCAGAGAAAACATTTCATTAGGCTGAAGGGTTTTATACCCCCATTGGGAAAATTGCTTTTTCCTCACCCCCCACCCTCCTTCACTTCTTACTACAGAAACTCAATTGAAAAGTCAATCATCAAAATCACTTAGCAAATGTCACACGGAGCTGCTGCTTTCTAAATATATTTGTTTCTTTATGGAAACCCTGGCGCCTTTTCTCAGTCCTCACTCTCACTCTCCCGTCATCTTGCTGTTTCTACTTTTTCGCAGTTTTCTCTTTCTGTTTGCTCGTTCCTGTTGTTGTTGGAAATAGAAAGCCTGTTTTATAAGGTTATGGCAAACAGCTTTTCCCGCTAAACATTTCAGCATTCTTTAATAGCCACTGCACCGCTGAGCCCTCCCGTTACCCCGAGTTATAAATAAGCTTCACTCTCAAGTCCCACTTGGCGGCAGCAAAAAAAAATAAAAAAGCCTTTTTCAGCCTGCTAATCACGTGCAGGGTAGTCTTTCCACATTTCTTCTCTGGAAAAGCCTGTTGCTTAATTTACCCTCTGCCCAGCAACAGTGCTGCTCGGGTTTACGGTCCTGCCGGCCCCTGAAGCACGAGCCGCACCGTCTCCTCCCACAGCCCACCAAAACACAAGTGGAGCCAAGGCACAGAGACCCCAGAAATGGAGTGTGACGATCAGACACACACACACACACACTCATGCACACAGAGTCAACGCTGGAACTTAGCGAATCACCTGGAGATCTCATCATTAAGTCTTAGACCAGAAAGAGCCTGATGTCAGGGTGCAGTGCCTGGAAACCAATGACCTGACTCCTAGTAAACAGTGGCCACAGTAAAACAGTGATGATGGGGGACCTCCGATGGGCACGTGACAGGTCTTATCCCCCCGCCTCTGAATTCTCTCGCCACTGCCTAGCTGCGGCAACGGGGGCTGACCGCTGCACGTCCCGGGCCTCGCGTTGGTAGCCTCACATGTAATATATCTGAGCGCACTTGGTCAACCATCAGGCGCTGTAAGACAGGGAAGAGTCATTTCACCTGGCACAGTGACTTCTGCTCCCCACAGTCTGTGTGCGCGTCCATTTATCTAGACGACTGCGCCAACCAGACTGTCCACAGACTTCTAACATTTTGCCTTGTCCGTGCGGCTGTCTCCTAAGATGACAGACGGTGACGACAGCAGACGGCTCGCGGCGCGGTCCTAAAGAACGTGCCTGGCTTCAGCCTCCTCCCAACAATCCCCAGATTTGGAAACTCACCTCTGATCCCCTCAGGTCCTAACTCCTTTCCCGATCACCCAGCTCTTTCCGAAAGAACTTTTCGTAACCAACACA
Source organism: Bos mutus (assembly GCF_027580195.1). Classification (NCBI taxonomy): domain Eukaryota; kingdom Metazoa; phylum Chordata; class Mammalia; order Artiodactyla; family Bovidae; genus Bos; species Bos mutus. The sequence goes on along the minus strand of NC_091626.1, from coordinate 86,246,880 downwards.
GTATCTAAATCTTAAGAGGACTTATCAAAAGGAATTTACTTAGTCCTGAAGGATGTTCTTCCCTATGTCTTGTGGTATATTTCATTAGCATGTAACCATCATGAAAACCTCAGTGAGCATCGCCAACAGCTCACACATGGCCTGGCACTCAGTGAAAACATAATGATCTAACATATTGCATCATTGAAATATCAAAAATCAGATTGTAGTTCATGTTTAATCTGGTAGGAAAAGAAGTGATTGACTACCTCACAGAACTGAGTGAAAATCATGATCAACCAGTAATTACCAGGATCACAGCTGTGAGGCTAATGTAGACTGAGCCACTTAATAAGTACATACTCCCTGCCCTTTGAAGAACCAAAGCAAGTGTTGGGATTAGTCAACTAAGACTGGTGGTAGCTAGCAAAGGACTTGGGCTTTCCTGGTGGCGCAGATGGGAAAGGATCCACCTGCAATGCAGGAGACTTGGGTTCAACCCCTGGGTCAGGAAGATCCCCTGGAGAAGGGAATGACTAACCACTCCAGAATTGTTAAACTGGAAAATTCCACGGACAGAGAAGACATGGTTTCTGAGCAAACAGTCGGACGACTGCGTGACTAACACACACTCTAAATCACACATGGATCTGAGTAATGAAAGGAAGAATTATGGAAAGAAAGCCAATATGATACTTCACACAATAACAGTAAGAATTATATATTAAATATGTAGTTTCATTTATAATATTTTAACAGAATATTCGTATCCATAAAACCTTTGGGTTCCAACCTCTGATCAAAGAAATAAATCCACTTTTCTGTGCCAGAGAAAGCAAATATGAGACTTTAACCATAGTCATGCTGCCATCTAGTGGACAACCCTTAGAACTGAGAACTTCCATCTCCTAGAAATTGGCAGGCAAGGATTTGAAGACCTAAGGGTCATGTCACATACCTCTTTTCCTTTAGGAGGCTAATTTGTAGAATTCCTTGATAGATTTCTTTCCACGTATATCAGAGAATTTTTACACTATTTCTACCTCCTGTCTTGGTGGAAAGATATTTTGAAATATGCCAGTGACACTTGGTGAGCCAGAATAGAATTTCTGTTTATGTTTTTGTCTAAAAATGAGATGCTTCTCACAAGAGGAAATATGTCCATTGGAAAGAAGTGCCATTAGAGGGGCAATCGCCTGCCCTTGGTTTAGCTCCAAGGCGTGTCTTTGAGGAACTAGATCTCAAACCAAAACTGCCACCAGTACTTCCTCTTTTCTTTCCCCTTTTGCTGTTGTCCTGAGACATTGATGAACACTGCTGTGTGACAAGCATGCTACTGTTTGGAAAGACATTTCACTGGAGCCCCTTTACCGGCATGACTGCAGTGCTGAGGTCACCCCAGGGAGGAGGAGGACGTGAACAGGAAAGAGGCGGGCTCCTTCCTCAGCTGTGCCGGATGAAGGAGCCATTCCATCTCTCCAAGCCTGTTTCTCCCTCTGCCCCAAAAGCAAGGGCATTAAATGATGCAAGTAACTGCTCCCTCAAAAGCACATCTACATCTGTAGGCTTAACTGCTCTATGAGCAAAGCAAGTACTGTGCCAGGGTTACAAACATATATATATAAACGTATAATATGAGTAAATACATAACATACACAATGTATTATTTTATGTATTACCTGCTGTACATAAAATAACATATAATGTATAGATCTTTTGGCTTCCCAGGTAGCTCAGTGGTAAGGAATGTGCTTGCCAATGCAGGAGATGTAAGAGACCCAGGTTCGATACCTGGGTGGGGAAGATCCCCTGGAGGAGGAAACCAGCAACCCAGTCCAGTCTTCTTGACTGGAGAATCCCGTGGACAGAAGAGCCTGGAGGGCTACAGTCCACGCGGTTGCAAAAAGTCAGACACAAATGAGCATGCATGCATATGCATTTGCTGAAACGATAAGCCAAAAAATGCCGTTCTTTTATTATGTTAATTAATCTACATTTTCGTGATACCTCCTGTGCACAACGGCAACGCAACGTGGTGACCATCAAGGCAGTGTGGTTGACTCCATGCCTGCTTGGCAGCGGCGGCTCAGTGGCTGGCTCAGCGCAAACCGCTGCAAAGACCGTCCTCCATGCCTCCTGCAGGCTTCAGAGGAAGCACTGCACACCTCGGGGTGCTCCGTTCGACGCCCCACCTTCCAGGGCCCCGCTCTCGAGGACACGATCAGCTGCTGCTGAACTGCTGGCGGCCACCTTGTCCCCGCTCTGTGTCCCCATTCACTGGGCAGGAAGGGCGAGCTTTTGGTTTTAACTGCAATATGGAACTGGCCCTGATATGGTCTAAAGCGGTTAGCAGGACTCCCGGAGGCACCCAGATGTGTGCCCCTGAGGGTCCCCAGCTCCCAGCTCCCACACCTCCCACCCCTCCCACCACCCCAAGATGCTAGTCTCTTTTGTTTTGTTTTGTTTGTTTATTTTTGCCGCGCTGGGTCTTGGGTGCTGCCCACAGACTTTGTCTAGTTGCGGAAGTCGAGGCTGCTCTCCAGTTGCGGTCCGCGGGCTTCTCGTTGGGGTGACGTTTCTTGGTGCGGAGCACGGGCTTTAGGGCGCAGGATTCCGTAGTCGGGTGGGCGGGCTTAGATGCCCCACGGCATGTGAAATCTTCCTGGACCCGGGCCTGAACCCGTGTCCCCTGCGTGGGCAGGTGGATTCTTAACCAACAGAGCAGCAGGGAAGCCCCCAGCTCCTTGACCGGGGACGCTGGCGCCGTCTCTGTATCATCCTTTCCAGGTAGAACTTTCCAGGGTTAAACGCGCTCACCATGAGAACGGAGTGGAAACAGGGGCTGTCTCCAAGAGGCCGAGCCCTCTTCTCCCCACTGGAGGGGACTTCCACCCCGTTCCTGGGGCCCTCCCCTTCCCCGCCGGGATGAGTAGGCCCACCCCGAGGCAGCCCCCAGGCCCCCTGCCCGCCTCCATAGTCCGCGCAGCCTCGCGTGGCCCTGCTGGGGTCCGCTCCGCGGGGCTTCCCACCCCAGCCCTTGTGTCCAGGAGAGCTCAGGAGCCCCACCCGCCTTCTCCAAAGCCTCCGTCTGGCCCCAAGCTGAAGGACCCAGAGCCTCAGTTCTCCAGATCTACAAGCCCTTAGACCCCTTCTGCAGAAGATGTGCATCTTAGGGGCAAAAACAGCTCAGCTGGGAGAGCATTAGACTGAAGATCCTTACCTCTGCCGTGTATATGAAAACCAGAGGCAGTAAAAAGGCGCCAAAACAGGAACCGTTAAATCAGGGTCCGCAACCTCAGCTGAATGCTACTTGGCCATTAAAACGTTATCCTTATGAAGCCCTATAAAAAATATTCGCAGTGCATTTAACAAAAATGCAAACCATAGAATAACGCTTTGAAGACTGCTTATGATGACCTCAAAATGTGCATGGGCAAGGGAATCCAGAAAGAGGGAAATTGCTTTGTTCTTAGGATGTAAGTATGATGAGTAAATTATTTTAAATTTTTAAAATGTTCTTTTCATTGTTATGTGTTCTTGTATCAAATAAAATTTAACCTAACAGGCAGGAAGAGCAGAATTTATTTAAAATTTCCATCCTAAATGGTTAAAGTAAATAGAACATTAAAAATAATAGTGTTGAATTAAATATACATACTACAAGTTTCTGGGGCTTCCCTGGTGGCTCGGATGGTAAAGAATCTGCCTGCACTGCGGGAGACCGGGGTTCCATCCCTGTGTCGGGAAGATCCCCTGGAGAAAGAAAAGGCTACCCACCGCACTCTTCTGGCCTGGAAAATTCCACGGACAGTGGAGCCTGGCGGGCTACTCCATGAGGTCACAAAGAGTCGGACACAAAAATATTTATATTTCCAAAGCACTCAGTACCTGCCAGGCCTAGCTCAGTGGTGCAAGCATCTTCTCATTTGACCTGATAACAACACTCACAGGATTAATTAACCCAGTTTCACACATATGGGACTTGCAGCCCCAAGAAGGGAAGTGGTGTGCACAAGGTCAGACTTGTTTGCCTTCCAACCCGGTGTAGGGGAAGGGCGGGGTAGGTTCACTAACTTCACATGATCCATTCCTAACACCGCCAAGCACCTACAGATATTAACATGAAAGTTTGGTCAAGTTTTCTGCCCTGGTTAGCAGTGCGAACATGCCCCAATACTTCATTTGGGTAATTTATATTAGTGGAAAATGCTTAAAAGCAGATTTCACTTTTCACTTGTCTCTAAACTGTCTCAAACTGACTACAGGTAAACTATGTGATTCAGATCAAAATGGACTTTCACTGCATCCTAAATAGCTGTGACAGCTTCGCTGTGAATTTTGAATGTGCACTGCCTTTATTTCCACTCTGAAAATGCAGTTTATATGATTCCTTGCTAATCCATTTCTTATGTGATTAGTACTTGATGACTCAAGTTCAGCAGCTGACACAAGCTAATGATTCTGTCTAGAACAGTGGAATTGGGAAGGGGAAGTGTGACCCACGAGAAAAGAGCCATCTGCAGAGCCATGGAAGACTTCAAGAAAACACTCTACTCATGTTTTGTCAGTTAGCCACTTAGAACCTTGCATGAAATTATAATTCATCTCACACAACTGGTGCCGTAGATGTTCCAAGTAAAACAAGTTACTTTTATTGAATTATATCTTTTAGCCCTTGAATAAAAATCCTATTGAAAGGCCCTACATTGAAAGCCACTACCGAAGACCATACGCTCATTTCCAACAATTCTGTCTGCTAAAGTTAGGTTAAAGTACATTTGACAAGCCTGGAGAAGGAAACGGCAACCCACCCCAGTATTCTTACCTGAAGAATCCCTTGGACAGAGGAGACTGGCGGGCTCCAGTCCATGGGGTTGCAAAGAGTCAGACATGACTGAACACGCACACATGCCTTTGATAAGGGAAGAGACAGAAAGTTGTCATAAAGATGATAAGCAGAGAGAAACAATCCAGATGATGTGCTTTGTTGAGAGCGGAGGGAAATTATGGTTAGATTATCAGTCTTTTAACCCCTGGCTGTTACATTCTGGGCTTCCCAGGTGGCCCTAATGGTAAAGAAGCCACCTGCCAGTGAAGGACGCAAGAGATACAAATTAGATCCCTGGGTCGGGAAGATATCCTGGAGGAGGAAATTATTCTTGCTTGGAAAACTCCATTATTCTTTTTTGGAAAATTCCATGGACGAAGGAACCTGGCAAGCTGCAGTCCATGAGGCCACAGAGTCGGACACAACTGAGTGAGTGAGCACTTTGTCAAAGTGAAAGCCGCTCAGTCGTGTCTGAGTGTTTGTGGCCCCGAGGACTATGCAGTCCATGGAATTCTCCAGGCCAGAACACTGGAGTGGGCAGCCTTTCCCTTCTCCAGGGGATCTGCCCAACTCATGGATCGAAACCCAGGTCCCCTGCATTGCAGGCGGATTCTTTACCAGCTGAGCTATGAGGGAAGCCCAAGAACACTGGAATGGGTAGCCTATCTCTTCTCCAGTGGATCTTCCAGACCCAGGAATCAAATCGAGGTCTCCAGGTGGGCACTTTATATTCTACCAAAAGCTAGTGGAACTTTCATAACACATGGAGAACTCATCACTGGCATCACCATGCCCCTTCTCATCCAGACAAGATTGGCTGTAACTCCCACTTCATTTCAACAGTCCACGAGATGTCTGGGGATTCATGCCTTTCTGCTGATGAAGTTGGGTACTGCTTCTGCTGCATTTGCTACATTTCTGAGTTATCTCCTCATCTAGTCCTGGTTCTGCTCTGCACAAACCCTCCCTGGGGGCACGTCAGTTTCCTCCATCTGCACAAACCAATCTGTCCCTGTCTCTCTCGGTTTCTCTCTCTGTCTCTCTCACACACACACACCCTACTCACACACATGCTTACATATATCATACATGCATATGCACAACCATGCACACGTGTGAATACATGCACACATACAGTCCACATGTGAATACATGCACACGTACAGTCACACAAGCTCATCACTTAAGAAAAGTCACGGGGCTTCCCTGGTGGCTCAGTGGTAAGGAATCCGCCCACCAAGGCAGGGGACGCAGGTTTGATCCCTGGTCCAGAAGATCCCACCGGCCCACACACCACAGCTACACTCATCACAACTAAAGAAAGAGCCCTCCCAGAAACCAAGACCCAGCACAGCCAAAAACAAGTCAGTAAATGCAAACGCTTTTAAAAAGGCACGCATTTGTGTGCACCATATACTTCACTGAAGATGCCAACAAACTGGGAGGTGGGAGAGCTCCGCTCCTAACATCCAGCCCCGTGATACTGGCCACTTGTTGCCTCCTCCTTTGAGCTCCTTACCAGCAGGCACACCAGGGACACACTGTTTGTGGCAAGCTGACGAGGTCACAAGATGCCCAGAAACCCCGATAAGCATTATCTGGGGGTGTGTCTGTGAGGGGTTTCTCAGAGCTTAGCGTTTGAACTGATGGACTGCCTGAGGCAGACGGCCCTCCCCAGTGGTGGGTGGGCATCACCCACTCTGTTGAGGGTCCGAACAGAACAAAAACGTGGAGGAAGGTGGTTTGAATTCACTCAGCCTCTTTGAGCTGGGACACTGGACTTCTGCCTTTGCTGCTCCTGGTTCTTAGGCCTTCCGACCTTGACTAAATCTCCATCTTGCAGACAACAGGCCATAGGATTTCTCAGCCTCCATAATTATGGGCTGGCTGCTGGCAGCGAGCACGCTCAGATGTATCAACTCTTTGCAACCCTGTGGACTGTAGTCTGCCAGCCCATGGGATTCTCCAGGCGAGAGCACCGGAGTGGGTTGCCATTTCCTCTTCCAGGGGATCTTTCTGACCCAGGGATTGAACCCACATCTCCTGCATTGGCAGGCAGATTCTTTACCACTGCGCCACCTGGGAAGCCCAATTACAGGAGCCAGTTCCTTATAACAAATGTCTTTCTGGACACACGTATACACCTGCATCCTGTTGACTTTGCTTCTCTGGAGAACGCTGACTAATAGCGTAGAAGCGCTTCACTCTTCTCTGGCCTCTGGCCCCCTCTCCAGTCCCATCGCCGCTTCTCCTTTGCCCGAAGTCTTGGTATCTACGTGCAGTCCTTGGATCGTCTTAACTCCTAACAGCGCTCAGTGCTTCCCCTTCTATTCCCAGATAACTTGTCAAAGTCCTTTCATAAAGTAGCTCCCTTCCTGGGAAGATTTCTGGTAACAGATATTAATGTAACACAGTCTCTGCTTCTCTCCCCCCTGCCTACTTTTTCATGTCTTCTTTCTCCCTGACCTACTTCGCCTTGGTAGCCAGGACAATAAACAAAGGCTGTATTATGGATTTGATAAAGCCTAGTAACACAATGAATCATTATGTACGTTTATAACCATTCTATCTTTATGGATATCCCACTAACTTAAAGGACTTTTCTGGCCTTTGCTGTGTTAAACACACTAGGCTAACCTGTATATTCCTTGACTGGAGTTTCGAATTATCTAGAATCCCCATCAATTCCATGGCTCTCAGCTCTATTCAGAGACAGCAGGTCATCCCCCAACAACAAGAGGTGAAGCCTAGAAGACATGTTCAGTAATCCAGTAAGAAAGATAAGTTAGGAAAACCATCACATTAATAACTGCATCAAAAAGAATAAAATACCTAGAAATAAATCTAATGAACTGTTGGACCATAAAGAAGGCTGATCACTAAAGAATTGATGCTTTTGAACTTCTGTTTTGGAGAAGACTCTTGAGAGTCCCTTGGGCTGCAAGGAGAGCCAACTAGTCTATCCTAAAGGAAATCAATCCTGAATATTCATTGGAAGGCCTGATGCTGAAGCTGAAGCTCTAATATTTTGGCCACCTGATGCAAAGAAGGGACTCACTGGAAAAGACCCTGATGCTGGGAAAGATTGAGGGCAGGAGGAGAAGGGGACGACAGAGGATAAGATGGTTAGATGGCATTGCTGACTCCATGGACACGAGTTTGAGCAAACTCTGGAAGAGGCGGAGGACAGGGAGGCCTGGCGTGCTGCAGTCCCTGGGGTCACAGAGAGTCGGACATGACCGAGCCACTGAACAACAAGCAACAGGGAGTGAGAGTCGTGCTCGGGGGAGGCTGAACGACGCACCCCATGCAGGCCCTGCTCTGTGGCACCTGCTCACCCAGAACCAGCGCCGGGAGCCACAGCCACCTGGGGTCCTGCTCCAGGAGGCTCAGAGGAAGTTCCTCTTGGAAACTGACTGTTGTGCTTGGATCCGAGGACAGAGGCTTCCCAGAGCAGCACCAGTGAGGTTTGGGAAAGGAGAGGAGGAGGACCCTGCTATTTGCTAGCTGCTGTTTCCTCTGCTGCGGGTCTTAAGGAGGTAAAACTGTCCTCTTATTTATACATTGGCTTAAACACAGGTCAACAATGTAAAAAAAAAGTCATCATTGAGAAAGTGAAAAAATATTATATATAAATATATGTACATATGTCTGTATATGTGTATATATATATGACAAAGGACTTATATTTCTGGCGAAATTCCTACAACTTAATAAAAAGCAAACAACCCAATAAAGAAAGACACTTGATTGTCTTCTGTGAGCACATTTGTGCTTTTTTCCCTTTCCTGTTCTATTGTCGGAAACGTTGCCCCCAAACTCATGTGAATTCTCCATCTCTGACTAAAAATCTAAACACATCTCTGTTTAAAAGAAGCAACCTAGATGTCCATCAGCAGATGAATGGATAAGAAAGCTGGGTACATATACACAATGGAGTATTACTCAGCCATTAAAAAGAATACATTTGAATCAGTTCTAATGAGGTGGATGAAACTAGAGCCAACTATACAGAGTGAAGTAAGCCAGAAAGAAAAACACCAATACAGTATACTAACGCATATATATGGAATTTAGAAAGATGGTAACAATAACCCTGTATGCAAGACAGCAAAAGAGACACAGATGTATAGAACATCTTTTGGACTCTGTGGGAGAGGGAGAGGAGAGGGAGAGGGTGGGATGATTTGGGAGAACGGCATTGAAACATATAAAATATCATGTAAGAAACGAATCACCAGTCCAGGTTCGATGCAGGATACAGGATACTTGGGGCTGGTGCACTGGGATGACCCAGAGGGATGGTATGGGGAGGGAGGAGGGAGGGAGATTCAAGATTGGGAACACGTGTATACCCGTGGCGGATTCATGTTGATGTATGGCAAAACCCATACAATATTGTACAGCAATTAGCCTCCAATTAAAATAAATAAATTAAAATTTAAAAAAATAAAATAAAATTATATCAAAATTGAAAAAAAAAGAAGTAATTCCCTCTGTTAATGCCTACAAATTGTATTAAACAAAACAAAAAAAAATTCCAAGATGACTGTTTGAGAGGGGGTGAGCCAAGGGCATGGTTTCACATCAAAACAGAAGCCTGCCCCAAACTCTGCCTAGGGGGACCAGCGGGGCCATGCCAGCTAGAGGGATTTCAGGGTAGTCCAGCAGGACTGGGCACGGAGCGGGCAGCTGGAGTGTGGCTTTCAAACCTCGGTCCCTCCTGCCAAACACTCAGAGAGAACAGAGCAGGGAAAACATAGAGCAGAGGCCTGAGCAGATGTGAGCTCAGAAGCCAGCTGTCGTCTTTGCTGGGATGGGGAAGCAGCGAGGAGGAGGGGACCGGCTTCCGGCGTCCACGGCCTCAAGCCTGGAGCCAGGGCCAGGTCACAGAGCTGAAGACGCCCCGCAAAACAAACGCCGCTGCCTCCAGCCTGAGACCTCTTCCTTCTGCAGGTCCTCGGGCCTTCCCTCTCACCTCTGCCCACCCTCCCTCTCGCACACGATCACCGCCTGGGAAAAGACCGTCCCCGGTGCCTCCCTGGGAAAGCCAGGATGCTTCCCCCAGCTCTGCCGGGGGGAGGGGGAGGGGCGGGGGGCTGCATTTTCCCTGCAAAGGGGAGAAGCAGCTCTCATGGCCAGGACAAGGAGGGTGGTGAGGGGAGGGGGTCTATGATGGGCCTGTGTTTGTGTTCGAAACGGTTCCACTTTGTTCCAGAAGTCATTCTCTGACTCTGCTGGCTTCGCCATTCAGCACAAAGGGAGCCGCTTAGCCACAGATTATGAGCAATCTGGGAGGCACTATTTCCCCTCCAAATTGCAAAGAAAAGGCGAGGGATCAGGGGAGCGCGATGGCCTGGGGGTTCGCTGAAAGCAAAGCAGCAGGAGCCTCAAGGGGACAGAAAAGGCGGGACCAAGAGGCAATGCAAAGGGCTCTCCCGCTGAGAGGGCCGCACCTCCCAGCATCTCCCTTCTCCGCCCACACCCCAGCCCGCACCCAGCAGTATCCTCGGACCCCGCCCCGCCCTTAGCCCGCGCCTCGATCCTCTCCCACGGCCTCCCTCAGCCTCCCCAGACGGCTCCTCTGCTCCCCGCCCTCCTCTTCCCCACTCCAGATCCAGAACTTCCCAGGCTCCATCCTCGGACCTCTTAACACTGCTCTCATTCCCTAGCCGATTGCATCTGCGCCGCGAGGAGGACCGTCCTCGTGCTGTGTGTGTGTGTGTGTGTGTGTGTGTGTGTGTGTGTGTGTGTTAGTTGCTCAGTCGTGTCGGACTCTCTGCAACCCCATGGACTGTAGCCCACCAGGCCCCTCTGTCCACGGGATTCTCCAGGCAGGAACACTGGAGTGGGTTGCCATCTCCTTCTCCAAAAGGAACTATAGAAAGAAAGAAAGTGAAGTCACTCAGCCCTGTCGGAGTCTTTGCGACCCCATGGACTGTAGCCCACCAGGCACCTACATCCATGGAATTTTCAAAGCAAGAGTACTGGAGTGGGTTGCCATTTCCTTCTATCCACGTGCTGAGGAGGCGCGAATCTGTGACCCCAGGTCGCCCCCCCTTCATCCGAGACTCATCCATCCAGCCGCCTGCTCCGCGTTATCTGAATGTCTGACTGGCATCTCACACTCAACGTGTCCCAAACAGAACTCCTGGTCTTCTGGCCCAAACCTACTCCTCCTCTCTTATTTATCTCAGTAGATGAAAGAGCCATTCTTTCCACTGCTCAGGCTACAACTGTAGAGTCATTCTCAAACTATTTAGACCCTCAGCCAAGCCTGTTGGTCAACCTCTAAATCCATCTAGAATCCGTCTAAATCCCCTCCTGGTACCAGCCACCCTCCATCTGCCTGGGGACCTTCCAACTGGTCCCCAGGTTTCCACCCTTCCGGCAGGGTGCTCCACTGCAGCTGGGAGTCAGAGTAGACCGTTTCCCTGCTTAAATCTTCCAGGGATTTCTAACCTCACTCCACATTAAGTCCTGCATGACCCATCCTCTGCTGTTCACTGTGTACTTTTTTATTCTTAGCACTTCATCACACCTGCCATGTGATATATCTGTTTCATTGTCTAGATCAGGCATCAACAAACTACCGTACCCAGGCCACCATCTGTTCCGTAAATAAAGTTCTATCCGAGACGGTCATGTCCACTCATTTATATTTTATCTATGGAAGCTTAAGTGCTAAAACAGTAGTGCTGAAAGTTGTACCCAGAGACCCATGGCCTGCAAAGCCTAAAATATTTATGGTCTGACCATTTACACACACAAAAATTTGCTGATCCCTGATCTAAGAATGTAAACTCCACGGAAACAGGGACCTTGTAAATGTTCAATGAATACTTGTTAAATTAATAATAAGCAAATGTGAGTGCACAGTGGTGACTGGGTTTCTAAGAAAGGTATCAAAACGTGACATCCAAACAAGGGTTATCCTCCAAAAGACAGTCACTGTAATGATGAAGAAACGGGGGTGGGCCTCACTGAAAATAGATCCCAGTCTTTCGATGCTGTGAACGGTTTCTGTCTCCTAGGGAGGAGCCTTGAATTTACTTTCAGGGGAGACCATGTTTCCATTTAGGAAACTGTATCTTAGCAGCTTCCCACCTATTGCCCCTGGGGAAGACCTACATGGAGCAGAGTAACCTGAACGCCGATGTCCCAAGGGGACTCATTTAATAATGCCAGTAGGCTGTGTCTTTCAGCGGACAGATGGGCTTTATATTAAGGTTAGGCAAAAACAAAATTCCTCTTCTCTTCAGATGCCAAGATAAGCTTGTCCTGGACCCTGACGGAGGGAGACGCCTGGGGCCTGCAGGCTACCCCCTCTTAGGAGGCGGCCGGCCAGGAGGTGGACAGGGAAGCGGCCCTCAGAGGGACCCCCCTGCCCGGTAGGTCGTAGATAACGACACACGGAGGTTTTAAGTTACACTCTGTGGTTTCTGGGTCTCTCATGTTCTCCTAGAAGTTAGAGAAAGAAGTTGGCCCAGGGCAAGAGAGAAGAGAAAAAGAGAGGATAGTTTATGCTCCTGAAGCGCAAAGCGGGAGCTAGAGAGGAGCACCAAGACGGGGAGCCACGCCCACAGACTGCCCCCTCCAAGGGCCCCCTAACGAGCACCTCACGGGGGGCGGTGGGCACCAGGAACCAGCACAGAGAAGCGGGCACGGTTTTCCTGAGGCCCGTTAAGGGAAGCCCCTCGGACAGCTCCCAGAACTCCCTTGGGGAGGGGATTCTGGCTAAGACTGTGCAAAATTACAGTGAGGATACTTCAAGGGGAAAACGGGAGCTCATGCGGGTCACAGCTTCTTAAGAGCGGGACATTTAGCTCATGATAAAATTAGCAATTTAAAGAGTATTATTTTGATGGCCCCCTCTGAGTATTCACCTGTTTATTCACTCAGCGTACACTGCGCGCCCGCCCCGTGCCCATCAGTGGGCTGGCAACAGAGGAGAGTGAGCCCAACAGACACAGCTGGCTTTGGAAGCTTGTGGTCCAGTGGAGAAGGCCGATGATAAACAGCAGTCAAACCAAGGTTGAGTGGTCGTGGTGGTAGTCGCTGAGTTGTGTCTGACTCTTTGCGACCCTGTGGACTATAGCCCACCGGGCTTCTCTGTCCATGGGATTCTCCAGGCAAGAACACTGGAGTGGGTGGCCATTCCTTCTCCAGGGGATCCTCCTGACCCAAGGACTGAACCCGGGTCTCCTGCATTGCAGGCGGATTCTTCATCATCTGAGCCTCCGGGAAAGCCCAAACAAATGCTTATGCGCTTATAAATTTTTCAAAGCGGGAGCACAGGCAGCGACACACAACGAAAGAGAGAGCAGAAGGAAGGAAGGAGAGAAGAAAGAGAGGAAGGAAGGGAGGGAGGGTGGGAGGCAAGAGAAGCTGAGGAAGGGAGGGGAAATTAAGAAACAAAAGAGAGTGGATTTCCTAACTTCTTCACACTCCTAAGTCCATCCCACCCACTACAATTTTCTAGTCCAAGGAGCATGTCCTACTCATAGCTGAGTGGCTGGGCGACTCGATCTTACATCCCAAATGAAGCTCCTTCCTGTGATCAGAAAAGGAGCCCCCAAGGCATGCTCCACACAATCCTGACACCACAGATAGGGGAAGGAGAGAGCTTCTCTTCACAGCCTCATTCTCCAGACCCCGGTGACTTCCAAGCAACTCGCTAAAAATGGGGAGAGGTCCAGCCTCTCAGCAGCCTCCCTGTCCACGGTGGTACAGTTCCATGGATGCGTAGCTGTTCTATAAACATACTCAAAGAAGCCGATTCGCTGCTGGTCCCACTCGGTGGTGATATGAGCATGGAATGGACTCCATTTCTCCAGTAACTTCCCTAAAGAAGAATCCTTGCCCCAAAGAATCCATTCTGCAAATACCCTCCTGTTGGCGAGAGGGGGATTACAGCAATATCTCAACCTGTTCCAACACTTTTTGGTCACTTTTGATTATTAGAACAGTGTAGTTCCAGCTCCTGAAGACCCAGTCTTCATTTGAACTCTTCAGACCCATACTTGATTCAAAGTCCTCCCTGCAGGGCAGGCTAGACCTTCAGCCGCGCAATGCCCCAGCTCTGTCTGTCTGTTTCACTTCCTATCGCCATGGTGTTGGAACAGGAAAACCGAGAGTTGCCTGGGGTGGAGACCAGCCCCTCTCAGGTGGAGGCCTCTGTCTCTCTAAATCTGATTAGACATCAGTCCCCTCTGTGAGCTGGGGCTTCGAAATGGACTCTCAGGAGGGAGGGTGGTCCTCAGGGTCTCTGCCCCCAGGAAGTCCTGCTGGGTTGGTCCTTGTCCCAGCTCCCTCAGTACCCCCAGCTGAGGCTGTAAGGTCCTGTCTCCAGTAGACAGTCTCTCTCAGGGAGAGAGAAAAGGCAGCGGCCACCCCTTTGGGGGTGTGCCCTGGAACCAGGGACAGTAAAAAATGCTGAGCACCGAAGAATTGATGCCTTCAAACTGAGGTGCTGGAAAGGGCTCTTGAGAGTCCCTTAGACAGCAAAAAGAGCCAACAAGTCCATCTGAAAGAAAATCAACCCTGAATATTCATTGGAAAGACTGATGCTGAAACTGAAGCTCTAATACTTTGGCCACCTGATGCGAAGAGCTGACTCATTGGAAAAGACCCTGATGCTGGGAAAGATTGAGGGCAGGAGAAGAAGGGGATGACAGAGGATGAGAGGGTTGGATGGCATCACCGACTCAGTGGACATGAGTTCGAGCAAGCTCCGAGAGTTGGTGATGGACAGGGAGGCCTGGTGTGCTGCAGTCCGTGGGATCGCAAAGAGTGGGACGGACACAACTGAACAGCTGAACAACAACTAGAACCCAAGATGCTCTGAAGTCCTGCCAGGCGCAGGAAAGTTATGCAGGCAGCTTCCTCTGCCCAGCCCAGCGGCCTCGGAGCCTGGGCAGAGGAAATGAAATGAGCACCAGCTCCCATACAAGTGGAAAGAGGGACGGCTCAGGCTCCCTCTGTGAATTTGGGAGGTGCTCATCTCTTGTTTGGGGTGGAAAGCAAAAGAATAGCCTCTCTTCAGCACCAGCACACACATACCCCCAGGAGGGTGCCTCCCTCCCCACCAACTGTCCATCAGGAGACAGTTAGGGCAACAGGATAAGCCCACTTCTCCAGCCGGCGTCTCTCAGAAAGCCTTGCAGAGAGAGGCCAGGTCCACCTGCTGGCAGCTCTCTCAACTCGAAACACAGGATCCTTCGCATCGCTGGGTGTTGGCTGTGGGGCTTTGCAGGTGATTCTGGAGGGAGGTGACTGTGCTCCACGCCCAACACCAGCTTGTTACACTATTTGAACAGCTCAAGACCAAACAGGGTGAGAGCATCCAAATCCAAATCATCACACTGAAAAGAGGGGGAAGGCCCAGGGGAGCACCCCTCCTGGTCCCCGCATGTCGCCCTGAAAGCTCTGGGACATCTCAGTGGGTGACAGCTCATCTGTCAGCAGCGCAGCCACGTGCTCACTAAAAACCAGCAGGGCAGGAAAGGAATGTCATGTTAGGTGGCACCAGTCATGGGAGCTTATCGCCCTGTCCTCAGGAGCCTGAACCAGCCACACCAAACATTCGACAGTCATGGAGTCCCGGAGTCAGACAGGCGCTTGGACTCAGAGACGGACAGCACCCCCTCCTGTGATCCTCGGGGAGGAGATCAGTCTGACCACAGACCCCCTCGCCATGGGGGAAGGAGCCGCAGCAGAGGCAGGCAGCTCCCAGGAGAACCAGGAAGCCTTCTCAGAGGCGTAGCGTCTGTCCTGATGCTTGACCACAGCTAGATCAAGAGGGGAATGTCGGGGAGGAGAAGAGCAGACAACACCTTGTCGTTTCAAACAAGGCTGTCCGTGGGTGTCTGCTTCACCTTCACAGGCCCAGGACTGGAGGACCCCGGAAATCCCCTCCATAGACAGTAATCACACATCGATTTCTAAAGCAGTCCCTGTCAGGGACCTTCCTCTGTTTGAAAAGCTTTGAAGTGAGACGAGAATTTCACTTTCTGGGAGTTGATTCTGACCTAAAATTAGAATCATCTTAGAAAGGCAGATTTGGGGCTCAAAACAACAAAAGTTACATATATATTTTTAATAATTTCTAACTCTTTGTGGCGCCCTGGACTGTAGCCCACAATAGCCTGTAGCCCACCAGGGTCCTCTGTCCATGGGATTCCCCAGGCAAGAATACTGGAGTGGGTTGCCACTTCCTGCTCCAGGGGATCCTCCTGAGCCAGGGATCAAGCCCACATCTCTTGCACCGTCTGCATTGACAGGTGGATTCTTTACCACTAGCACGACCTGGGAAGCCCCTGGATGAGTAGGGACAGTTATCAGAAGCAGGATTGGGCAGAAGCTAAGTCACCACAGATCAGAGCTGCAGAAGTGGGTGATCTCCTCTCAACTGGAAGCACCTTCCAAAAAACTCAAAGATGTGCTGGTTCTGTTCTGAAGAGGGCATCACTCATTTTGATGCCTCATTCCCAACACATTTATTGAACAATAATCTCCACAGTCCACAGGTCAAAACAGGAAAAACTTGCCAAAGAGCACTGCTTATATAAAGAGCTTACATGCCGAATTATTCATTATTTGTCTGAACCTGTGTCCAGAGGACTGGATTCTTGCTCTGAGACTTCAGTGACGGAGGAAAGAAGGCTGCTGTCAAAAATAGTAAAACTATAAGCTTCTTATTTTTTATGCCACTAATAATAAAGAAAAGTGCTTTCTTCCAGCAAAACCATTTTTTTTAACTTTCCATCATGGTTGCCATGGCGACCTGAGCGGGTGCCTGACTCAGGCTAGGAAACCCAACTCCCCGCTGTGGTCCAGCGTGTTCATGGCTGAAAACGTGAATTTTCTATAGTGCACCTAGGCAGACAAGATCAACATATTCATGGGTAAGTTTCCGTTTGCCTTACTTTCCTGGGTAATGAAACCTCACGATTTCCCTGCTTTCACACTTGATGAGTCCCTCATGACATGTATTATCATTGGCCAGGCAGGTGGGTGTGATGGAGTTAGAGAGGAGGGCACCAAGTTGGGTGTGAAGGTCCACGAAGCAGGGACCTGCAGGGACCTCGGGGCTCTGTCTGCCCATGGTGGCAGGGCCTTACTCTAATCCAAAGAATAAAAGGGGCGAATTTAAACCCTGGCCTTTGAGGTTTTTTTTTTAATAACTTATAGTACATTATAAAGGTCTTCCCTAGTAGCTCAGTTGGTAAAGAACCTGCCTGCAATGCAGGAGACCCAGGTTCGATCCTGGGGTCGGGAAGCTCCTCTGGAGAAGGAAATGGCAACCCACTCCAGTACACTTGTCTGGAGAATTCCAAGGACAGAGGAGCATGGCGGGCTATAGCTCATGCAACTAACTTTCAGTACGTTATAAACACATACTTGTGAGTGTGTGCCCGGTCGCTTCAGTCATGTCCGACTCGCTGTGACCCCATGGACTGTAACCTGCCAGCCTCCTCTGTCCTGTTCTTGCCCAGGCAAGAATACTGGAGTGGGTTGCCACACCCTCCTCCAGGGGATCTTCCCGACCCAGGGATTCAACCCATATCTCCTGCATTGCAGACGGATTCTTTACCACTGAGCCACCAGGCAAGCCCTAAACATACACACGTATACATATTTGCAAAAGACAGAGCAAATAAAGTAAAATCACCTGAAATCCCATTCAAAGAGGACTTCTGTTAGTATCATAAACTCTGGAAACTTCTGTCATTGCCTCTGTTATTAATGAGTGTGTTCTCACAAGTATACTGCTTTTTACATAAAACAGATCATGATGTACTTGATCTTTTGAAACCTTAATTTATCACTTGAAATGTCACACAGCGGTCACTGATCTTGAGCAGCAAACATAAGAACATCTAATATTCCCTAAGAGCTCAAAAGGAAACATCATATTCACTCATTTAATTCTCATAAAACCCCAGCCAAGAAGGTTTTATCTATTATTATGTCTACTTGGCTATTATGATCTCTATTTTCCAAATGTCAAAACTGAGTACATTCCAAGACCCCACAGCTAGTAAGTGGTAGAATCGGGGTCCACATCCAGGCCCTCTAGTCCCAAAGGCTGTTCCCTTAACGGCCTCATGGCACCGTCCCCCAGCACGATCCCTCTATTTCAGAGGCTATTTTGTGGTGCAAGTACCGCCATTTGTTTCCTCAGTCCCCATTTGATGAGCATTTTGATTGTCTGCAATATTTTGCAACTAAAAAACAGTACTCAGAGAGCACTGAGTACTTGATGCTTGAATGTGCCTCTCGTTGCCTTCATGAAGTGATTATTCCTTTGGCAGAGACTCCTCAAGGCAGGACTGCTGGACCCATGGCTTGATTTGCCCTGGACAAGGGTTTTCTGGCTTCACAGTGATGAGGGTGCCTCGGGCCCCCACATCCGGGCCAAAGCAGTTTTGTCACTGATGACTTCAGTTGCAGTTCTTGACTATAATACAGTTGACGGCTTTTCATTTTTGTTGACCTCCTTGTCCTCCTCACTTGAGTTACATGTCTTTTCCTTTGCCTGTTTTTAAAACTAATCAGCTCATCTTTTCCTGGTTAGCTTCTCACAGCGCCCACAATGTATACGCCAGGGTGCACAGTTGTGGGAGGTAGATTGGCTCCTTCAGCACCTGCCCGACCCTCCTCCACTTCCAGAAGAGCCAAAAACCACGCTTGCCAGACTCCCTTGCAGCGAAGCTCTCAAATGTGCTCTCATCCGACCACGGGGGCCTGCTGGCAGGAAACCTGAGAAGCTGGGTAAGCACACCAGGCACACACGACATTCACGTTTGCTACTGTGGGGTCAGTGGGCTCCATGGGGCTCATGAGTCACCAGGGCTGGCTAAAACTTCCCAATCTGTGGCCCACGTCTGTGAGCCTGGGACCTGATGGTCATGGGAGGAGACAGCAGCTTCCTCTGCAGTTTCCTGGATGAACAAGAGCAGTACTTGCCCTGGCAGACGAGCTCTGAGATCTCCTCCTGCCCTGCCAACAGTTCAGGAACCTCTTAATCCCTTGCGTTAAATCCCATCCTGCTTAACAAGCCAGAGTGGACTCTGTAATCTGCAATGGAACCACTAAATGTTAAACCATCTAAAGATGTCTTAAAAATGTTTTTCCAAGTTTGCCATTTAGCTTGAAGTATTGAACAGTATGAAAAGGCAAAATGATAGGATACTGAAAGAGAAACTCCCCAGGTCAGTAGGTGCCCAAAATGCTACTGGAGATCAGTGGAGAAATAACTCCAGAAAGAATGAAGGGATGGAGCCAAAGCAAAAACAATACCCAGCTGTGGATGTGACTGGTGATAGAAGCAGGGTCCGATGCTGTAAAGAGCAATATTGCATAGGAACCTGGAATGTCAGCTCCATGAATCAAGGCAAATTGGAAGTGGTCAAACAGGAGATGGCAAGAGTGAATGTCGACATTCTAGGAATCAGAGAACTCAAATGGACGGGAATGGGTGAATTTAACTCAGATGACCATTATATCTACTATTGCAGGCAGGAATCCCTCAGAAGAAATGGAGTGGCCATCATGGTCAACAAAAGAGTCTGAAATGCAGTACTTGGATGCAGTCTCAAAGACGACAGAATGATCTCTGTTCGTTTCCAAGGCAAACCATTCAAGATCACAGTAATCCAAGTCTATGCCCCAACCAGTAACGCTGAAGAAGCTGAAGTTGAATGGTTCTATGAAGACCTACAAGACCTTTCAGAACTAACACCCAAAAAAGATGTCCTTTTCATTATAGGGGACTGGAATGCAAAAGTAGGAAGTCAAGAAACACCTGTAGTAACAGGCAAATTTGACCTTGGAATACGGAATGAAGCAGGGCAAAGACTAATAGAGTTTTGCCAAGAAAATGCACTGGTCATAACAAACACCCTCTTCCAACAACACAAGAGAAGACTCTATACATGGACATCACCAGATGGTCAACACCGAAATCAGATTGATTATATTCTTTGCAGCCAAAGATGGAGAAGCTCTATACAGTCAGCAAAAACAAGACCAGGAGCTGACTGTGGCTCAGACCATGAACTCCTTATTGCCAAATTCAGACTTAAATTGAAGAAAGTAGGGAAAACCACTAGACTATGATTATACAGTGGAAGTGAGAAATAGATTTAAGGGCCTAGATCTGATAGATAGAGTGCCTGATGAGCTATGGAATGAGGTTCGTGACATTGTACAGGAGACAGGGATCAAGACCATCCCCATGGAAAAGAAATGCAAAAAAGCAAAATGGCTGTCTGGGGAGGCCTTACAAATAGCTGTGAAAAGAAGAGAAGTGAAAAGCAAAGGAGAAAAGGAAAGATATAAACATCTGAATGCAGAGTTCCAAAGAATAGCAAGAAGAGATAAGAAAGCCTTCTTCAGCGACCAATGCAAAGAAATAGAGGAAAACAACAGAATGGGAAAGACTAGAGATCTGTTCAAGAAAATCAGAGATACCAAAGGAACATTTCATGCAAAGATGGGCTCGATAAAGGACAGAAATGGTATGGACCTAACAGAAGCAGAAGATATTAAGAAGAGATGGCAAGAATACACAGAAGAACTGTACAAAAAAGATCTTCATGACCCAGATAATCACAATGGTGTGATCACTGACCTAGAGCCAGACATCCTGGAATGTGAAGTCAAGTGGGCCTTAGAAAGCATCACTACGAACAAAGCTAGTGGAGGTGATAGAATTCCAGTTGAGCTATTCCAAATCCTGAAAGATGATGCTGTGAAAGTGCTGCACTCAATATGCCAGCAAATTTGGAAAACTCAGCAGGAAGCAGCAGTTAGAACTGGACATGGAACAACAAACTGGTTCCAAATAGGAAAAGGAGTACTTCAAGGCTGTATATTGTCACCCTGTTTATTTAACTTATATGCAGAGTACATCATGAGAAACGCTGGACTGGAAGAAACACAAGCTGGAATCAAGATTGCTGGGAGAAATATCAATAACCTCAGATATGCAGATGACACCACCCTTATGGCAGAAAGTGAAGAGGAACTAAAAAGCCTGTTGATGAAGGTGAAAGTGGAGAGTGAAAAGGTTGGCTTAAAGCTCAACATTCAGAAAACGAAGATCATGGCATCCAGTCCCATCACTTCATGGGAAATAGATGGGGAAACAGTGGAAACAGTGCCAGACTTTATTTTTCTGGGCTCCAAAATCACTGCAGATGGTGACCGCAGCCATGAAATTAAAAGACGTTTGCTCCTTGGAAGGAAAGTTATGACCAACCTAGACAGCATATTCAAAAGCAGAGATGTTACTTTGCCAACAAAGGTTCATCTAGTCAAGGCTATGGTTTTTCCAGTAGTCATGTATGGATGTGAGTGTTGGTCTGTGAAGAAGGCTGAGCGCCGAAGAATTGATGCTTTTGAACTGTGGTGTTGGAGAAGACTCTTGAGAGTTCCTTGGACTGCAAGGAGATCCAACCAGTCCATTCTGAAGGAGATCAGCCCTGGGATTTCTTTGGAAGGAATGATGCTAAAGCTGAAACTCCAGTATTTTGGCCACCTCATGTGAAGAGTTGACTCATTGGAACAGACTCTGATGCTGGGAGGGATTGGGGGCAGGAGGAGAAGGGGACAACAGAGGATGAGATGGCTGGATGGCATCACTGACTCAATGGACGTGAGTCTTAGTGAACTCCGGGAGTTGGTGATGGACAGGGAGGCCTGGCATGCTGCGATTCATGGGGTCACAAAGAATCGGACACGACTGAGCGACTGATCTGATCTGATTGTTTCTGCTGTTTCCTTGCCATTTAAACATTTTTGTTTGTTTGTTTGTAGTCATATTTTAACACTCTTTCTTAATCCTCACTGATGGCATCCCTGGAAAAAGTTTTTCCACAGCAGGTTGATAAATGGTCTATTTTCTTTCAGTACAATTTTTACCTAATATAGGGCATTTGTATGTGTATCCTGGAGGAAGAGGGGCACAGGAAGTATGACAACTGTTGTGATTAAATAATCCCAGTTATTATTATTATTATTTTGGTCAGTCCTGGACAGTCAGGGAATTCCCATTCCCAGTGATTTACTTTATTTTATTTATTAATTGCTGCACGGGGTCTTCCTTGAGCATGCAGGATTTCTCTAGCTGTGGTGAGCAGGCTTCTCACTGCAGTGGCTCCTCTTGTTGCAGAGCATGGGCTCTGGAGCATAGGCTCAGTGGTTGTGGGGCATGGACCTGGTCGCTCCGTGACATGTCGGATCTTCCCGGACCAGGGATTGAACCTGCATCTCCTGCATTGACATGTGGACTCTTCACAACTGGACCACCAGGGCAATCCTCCCATTGATTTCTAAATGCCATCTATAGACGCTTGATGCAGACTTTATTGCCAGGGTTGGCAAACTTTTCTGTAACAGAACAGAGAGTGAATATTGCTGAACCGGTCAAACTGTCTCTGGTGCAGCTCCTCAGCTCTGCTTTTGTACCATGAGAGCAGCCACAGGTACCGTGTAAATGGATGTGCATGGCTGTGTTTGGCCTGCTATCCCTAGACTGCTGACCCCTGTTCTAAACCCCCCATTGGTTGATTCCTGGGCAGTTACCATGCCAACTGCACGGCTACAGCTTAAAGTTCCTCCTCACTATACTTCTTCTCAACATCTTTTCAACATCTTATGTTGGAGCACAGTTGATTAACAGTGCAGTCTTGGTTTCAGCTGGACAGCAAAGTGATTCAGTTATACATATATTAATACATGTATCTATTATTTTTCAAATTCTTTCCCCACTTAAGTTATTACTGAATACTGAACATAGTTCTCTGCCATTATACAGTAGATCTTTCTCAGTTATCTATTTTAAATACAGCCATGTGTACATGTCAGTCTTAATTCTCAATTTGTCCCTCCTTTCCAACATTATATTGGGTTGGAAAAACAAAACAAAACAAAAAATATATTTGTTCTTCCATTAAATATTACAGGGATTCCCAGGTGGCTCAGGAGTAAATAATCTGCCTGCCAAGGCAGGAGACACAGGTTTGATCCCTGGATCAGGAAGATCCCTTACAGCAGGAAATGGCAACCCACTCAAGTATTCTTATCAGGAAAACTTCACGGATAGAGCAGCCTGATGGGCTACAGTCCATGGGGTCTCACAGAGCTGGACAAGACTGAGCGACTGAGCACGCATACAAGATCTCATAAAGAAACTTGAGGGAACATTTTGACCAACTGAAAACTTCTTTACAGATCTTTTCTGGCTATTCTTGAATATCCATTTCTCTAGTGGAAAGTGAGAAGTGAAGTTGCTCAGTCGTGTCTGACTCTTTGCGACTCCACTCTTTGGTCTGTAGCCTGCCAGGCTCCTCTGTCCGCGAGATTCCCCATGCAAGAAGACTGGAATGGGTTGGCATTTCCTTCTACAGGGGATCTTCCCAACCCAGGGACTGAACCCGGGTCTCCCACATTGCAGGTGGACGATTTACTGTCTGAGCCACCAGGGAACTCCCATTTCTCTAGAGGAACTTCAGAATTGGTTTTTCAAGTTAAG
Source organism: Bos mutus (assembly GCF_027580195.1). NCBI lineage: Eukaryota > Metazoa > Chordata > Mammalia > Artiodactyla > Bovidae > Bos > Bos mutus. Next base: position 86,223,532 of record NC_091626.1, on the reverse strand, counting down.
GAAGTTTTACTGGAATTACAATCTGAGAATTTCTTAATTCATTAATAAGTTTAGAGGGAATGCCATCCTTACAAAAATGTCTTCCAGTCTCCATTTATCCGAGTCTCCTATTATCAAGAATTTTCTTCCTAGAGGACATCCAGGCACAGATTCCAATCCTGGCTCTGTCACTCCCTGGTAGGGTGATTTTGGGTCAGTTTCTCCTCTGTGCTTTTATTTGCTCATCAGTAAAATGTGAAGAGTTCAGCATTTGTCTTTCAGGGTGTTGGGAGGATGAAATAATCTGCCTGCCACGCAGAAACCACTGTCCACTTGGTGGTCTAAACGTGTTACGTCCGTTCAATCATAGTGGCTGTTGTGTGGGCATCCTGTCTATTTCCAACTTTAAAAACTGGTTCTAGTGTTTCACCATCAAGCGTAATGAAAACCTATGGAAATTTCCCTGAGACGGTCTGTCTCTGTTTTACTGTTTATCCAGGCCATATATTGACTTTTGTCAAGTGCCTTTGCCACATCTCTTGAAATCATGATACTTTTCCCCCTCCTTTATCCATCAAAACAGAAAATTCCTTCAGCAGATTTCCCAAACTGATCCATTTTTGATTTGTTAAAATAGCCTCTCTACACCACGGTGCTAACCTTTTATGCATTGTTCTGCTTTATTTGCTTATACTGCATATTTTATATCAATGTTCTTAAGAAAAATTAAATTGCTTACCTAATTGTTTTCAAGTGATACCTTCACTCATCATTGTTTATCAACGGTGTGCCTGCTTCATAAAGATAATTCAGAAGTTTCACTCCTTTTTATCTACTCTGGAACACTTTTAAACAACCTTATAAACCATCTGACCCTCAATAATTTCAAATCATCCAAGTGGACATTATTTGTGTGTGATGTTTTATGGCAAATGGCTCAATTTCTTCCATGATAATTGGTCAATTTCTTTTTCTTTTCAATTCCTGTTGAGTCCGTTTTATTGAGCCCATTTCTTACAAAAGCATTCATTTACTCTAATGTTTCCACTTGTTAGAAGGCAATCTGCACTCAGATTTATTGGTTACAGAAAAGTCATAAAAATTTTTCCAGTCCACATTTGTTTAGTTTTAATTCTTTCTTTCCTTAGTTTTATTCATTAACTTTTAATTAAAAAGAGAAATAATCCACTGTTACACACACCTCACCCTGTTTGTTTCATAGAAGCCTTCCTCATCTTCCCCCCACCCATTCCACAGCCCAGTCAAACGCAGTCTCTGATCTTCCTTGTAAATGCCCTCCAAACACAGCAGAAGCCCCCAGGCCACACGAGTCAGGGCGTGGGAAGGGGACACAGGCAAAGGAAAGCAATGGTCACAGAGGCAGGAGCTTTGTCAGGCCAGAGAGCGACCCGTAGCCCTGCCCACACGTCAGAATCACCCGGGATGCTTCCACCGTCAATGCCAACGGCTGGACCGCTCTCCAAACCAGAGCCTTCGGGACAGAGCCTGGCACCGGTGTGTTAGGTCTCCTCAGGCAGTTGTATGACATGTGCATCCACAGTCAAGACAACCACACTCCGGAAACATGCAGGGAAGGGAAAAACAAAACCTTTGAAGGAATGTGGCCTCACTTGTCTCTAAGCCGCATCCGCTCAGAGACTTGGGCCTTGGACCGAGGAGGTCCGGCGGATCAGCTTTGGGGATTCTGTTCCAGACACAATGGCTTAGGTCTTTCTACAGGGCTCTGAGAAACGGGAACTCATCCTCACCTCCTAACACAGGCTTCCAGCAGTAGTAGTCATGCCTCAGGTGAAAAAAAAAAAACCATACACAAAAAACATAAAACTTCTGTCCCAACAAGGTGGAAAAGCAGTGCCCGAGGCGTTGAAAGCACAGAGCCGGTTCTTGCAGCTCACCGCTCCGCTCTGCACCTGCACAAACGCACCATTTCCAGGGAGGATTTAGCATCACGAGCACAGAGCCTGGGATAAGGCTTCAGTGTCTCTCATCTGTGACCTAGAAGTGAAACCCAACAGGATGGCATGTTCAAACTGAATGTATGGTTCAGAGGCTATGGTTTTTCCTGTGGTCATGTATGGATGTGAGAGTTGGACTGTGAAGAAGGCTGAGCACCGAAGAATTGATGCTTTTGAACTGTGGTGTTGGAGAAGACTCTTGAGAGTCCCTTGGACTGCAAGGAGATCCAACCAGTCCATTCTGAAGGAGATCAGCCCTGGGATTTCTTTGGAAGGAATGATGCTAAAGCTGAAACTCCAGTACTTTGGCCACCTCATGCGAAGAGTTGACTCATTGGAAAAGACTCTGATTCTGGGAGGGATTGGGGGTAGGAGGAGAAGGGGACGACAGAGGATGAGATGGCTGGACGGCATCACTGACTCGATGGACGTGAGTCTCAGTGAATTCCGGGAGTTGGTGATGGACAGGGAGGCTTGGCGTGCTGCGATTCATGGGGTGGCAAAGAGTCGGACACGACTGAGCGACTGATCTGATCTGATGGTTCAGAGGAAAGCCCCTTGACTCTCAAAACAGGTAGAAAATTTATTGCATAATTATTCTCTGCTCAGTTAGTTCATTAGCTCAGTTGTGTCCAACTCTCTGCGACCCTACCAACAGCAGCACGCCAGGCCTCCCTGTCCATCACCAACTCCCGGAGTTTACTCAAACTCATGTCCATAGAGTCGGTGACGCCATCCAACCATGTCATCCTCTGTCGTCCCCTTCTCCTCCCACCTTCAATCTCTCCCAGCATCAGGGTATTTTCCAATGAGTCAGCTCTTTGCATCAGGTGGCCAAAGTATTGGAGTTTCAGCTTCAGCATCGGTCCTTCCAATGAACACCCAGGACTGATCTCCTTTAGGATAGACTGGTTGGATTTTCTTGCAGTCCAAGGGATTCTCAGGAGTCTTCTCCAACACCACAGTTTAAAAGCATCAATTCTTTGGTGCTCAGCTTTCTTTATGATCCAACTCTCACATCCATACATGAGTACTGGAAAAACCATAGCCTTGACTAGAGGGACCTTTGTTGGCAAAGTCAACCTCATTCTATTCCTCCCAAAATACCCATCTTTAGCTAACCCGGTAGGTCAATCTTTTCCTATTTCATTCTTCCGTTTTTTTAAGGCTAAAGTAACTTAACTTTAGTGCTGGATAACACGTCAGCTAGGCAGACTTTTAAAACTCCCCACACTTAACCTAAGAGTAGTTTTATACATTTCAAACGATAATCAATGGTAACCCTGCAGTCAGAGAGACTGTGTTTGCATCCTTGGGCACTTTTTCAATTTTTAGTTTTAAATATTACCTACCTCATGGGATGGTCATGAAGATGGAATGAGATAAGCATGCAAAGTGCTTAACGCAGTGCCTGCCACCTCGTAACACTATGGCCGCTCACCCAACAGCTGTTTACCTGTCGTGTTATGCAGTGTGCGGCACGGGCTGGGCTAAGCTCGACGGATGTGGTGATGTGGAAAATCAAACTTGATCCCTGCTTCCACGGAGCTTACAAACTAATTCTCAGCAGATGCCGGCTGTTATTATTTCACGATGCTAAGAATGAGAATGATCCTTTCGCTGCTAAAAATAAGTACTGCAAGTGGTGCAGCAAGAATTCGCAGCCTTTGGCTTGGGCTTGCTGACTCCCAAGTGGCAGGTATTTGTACAGTTAAGTTTCACGGAAAGAAGCAAATGCAGCGCTGAAGGGCTGGATAGCTTTCTGACTTTGATTAAACTTGAAATGCCAGGGATTAGGGGGGTATAAACACAGGCTGAGACAACCAACTTCCTGTTCCCAAGAAGTCTTCACCATGCCTTATGACCTTTATTTAAGTCACTGCCCCTCTCTGTGCTTCGGTTTCTTCCTCTGAAAAAATGAAGATATTGGGGCAGATTGTGTCTAAGATGCCTGCCAGCTCCAACATTTTCCAGTAATTTTAAGTGTGTGCATGTGCCTTTTGTTTTTCCCTAAAAACAATGATGATTCAGGCCTGCCAGATTTAATATAGCAGTGCCGAAAATAACTAGGCAAAATGCTTTTCCACAGACTGAGATTTTAAATAAAATTAATAAGAGAAGCACGGAGTGGCAGAGGCTGGTAGTTGCCTGCTCCGCACTTTGCACTTCTTCCGGGCAACTGAGCCCCACTTTACGTGGAGTGTCTATGTGCCCGGTTAAAAGATCTTCATTTCCAGCCTCTCTGGTGACTCTGGCTAGAATGTTACTGAATTCCGGTAATGACACGTCAATTGCTCTTTCCAGTACATCTTCTTAAATGGGAAGGGTCTGGCCCTTTTCCCCCTCATGAAGAGCAATCAACAAAAAGAATATGTGGGAAGAAAAATGCTACTGAAACAGGCAAAAGAGTAATTTTTTTTCCCCAAAGTCAATGTTTTCAGACAAGCTTTTTACTTAAGCATCACCATCAGCTAGCAAGCCGTGTGTACTCTCTTTAGAGGATTAGACTGGTTCTGACACCCTTGGCACTGCTAGGGGCGGGGAATGCCATCACAGACCAACCGCAGGCTTTTCATTCAGCATTTGTTCAGAAATGTGTACGATTGTTGAATGTTTCCTGTGCGCTCTTCTGTCCTCTATAAAAAATGGCCCAAACCCCTTGCGTTGTTACATTTTTATTAGGAAATGTAATGCAGTAATCCAAATGGAAGATTTTATCTACATCCATTTGAGAATGCCAAAATGCACTTCTCTGATAAAGGCATCTTATTAGAGTTCTCCAGGGAAACAGGACCACCAGGAAGTACACATTTAGAGAGAGAGAGACAGAGAGAAATCTATCTTCAGGAATTGGCTTACACGACGGGAAAGGCTTGGCAAGCCCCAAGTCTGCCGGGTCGGCCAGCAGGATGCAGACCCAGGGGAGAGCTGCAGTTCACGTCCAGAGTCCTGGCACGTCCCCTCTTCTTCCAGGGACGTCAGTCTGCTTTTAAATTAAGGCCTTCAACTGCCTGCGTGAGGCCCACCCATATTATGGAGTGTGTGTGTGTGTGTGTGTGTGTGTGTGTGTGTGTGTGCGCGCTCAGTCATTCAGTCGTCTCTGACTCTTTGCAACCCCCGTGGACTGTAGCCCACCAGGCTCCTCTGTCCATGGGATTTCCCAGATGAGAATACTGGAGTGGGTTGCTGTTTCCTCCTCCAGGGGATCTTCCCAATGCAGGGATCAAACCCATGCGTCTTGCGTCTTCTGCCTTGGCAGGCAGATTCTTTACCTCTGTGCCACCTGGGAATCCCAGTGGAGGGTAATCTACTTTAAATTTACTCATTTAAATATAGATCTCATCTAAAAAATATCTTCACAAAAACATCTGTAAAGAAATATCTGGGTATCATGGCTTAGCCAAGTTGACACACAAAATTAAACATTCTAGCATCTTTAGGTAGTTTTAGTTTTATTTGCAAGCCTTAACTATTTGCAAAAGTAATCAGAGTGTAAGGAGATCTAACCAGCCAATCCTAAAGGAAATCAACTCTGAATATTCACTGGAAGGGCTGATGCTGAAGATGAAGCTCCAACACTTTAGCCACCTGATGCGAAGAGCCAACTCACTGGAAAAGACCCTGATGCTGGGAAAGATTGAAGGCAGGAGGAGAAGGGGACGACAGAGGATGAGATGGTTGGATGGCAACACCGACTCGATGCACATGAGTTTGGGTAAACTCCAGGAGATAGTGAAGGACATGGAAGCCTGGCGTGCTGCAGTCCGTGGAGTTGCAGAGAGTTGGACACAACTTGGCAACTGAACAACAATCAGAGTTGGTGTAAATCTGTCACAGAGGGTATGTAGGAAGAGGTCTTGGGAGGCTCTGTGGACTGGACTTGCTGGGGGAAACTGATCTTCAACTCACCCAGTCTTGAAGGAAATCCTCAAATGTCCTGGAGTGTTACCAGCTACACATAAGGAGAAGCCATGTACATGTCTAGTGTCCAGAGCCACTGGGCAGAGACAAGCGGGCAGAGATGCCCTGAATCCCATGTGCAGTCAGTCTGGCCATGTTCTTACCCCCGTTAGACAGTATCACAAGAAGCTAAGAATTCTTATGAGACTCAGGGTCAGAACCTGTGCAGCCCCGCCTGGGTGAATGCCACTGTGTCCCCCACATGGAAAAGCCACACACAGGTAAGCATAGTATTACTTACTCACCTTAAAGGGAATTGTATCCTCTGCCTGTACCTGGTAATTGATCGGCCGACAGCCCGTCAGTGTTAGCAAACAGAGCAGTAAATCCACTGCAGCAATATCAGAGCTGCCAAAGTCCACTGCTGCTGCTGAGTCGCTCAGTCGTGTCCGACTCTGTGCGACCCCAGAGATGGCAGCCCACCAGGCTCCCCCGTCCCTGGGATTCCCCAGGCAAGAACACTGGAGTGGGTTGCCATTTCCTTCTCCAATGCGTGAAAGTGAGAAGTGAAAGTGAAGTCACTCAGTCGTGTCCGACTCTTAGCGACCCCATGGACTGCCGCCTACCAGGCTCCTCCACCCATGGGATTTTCCAGGCAAGAGTACTGGAGCCCACACTGGTTCCCAAAGCACGTGGTGCCACCCTGCATATCCACCTTTAACACGGGCTTAGAAACACTGCCTACCTTGTGTTCAGTACCTACCACGCAATTCAAAAACACTAGTCAGTGCAATCTGCAAAACAGATGCAGAAAGTAATAAGCTGTCTTTTCAGTACAATCTTCCAATCCCTGAGTTTCATAATGTTTCCCTCCCTCAGTGAGTGTGAAAATTATAACTATCAAGTGGGAACAAAATCACCACGTTTCTTGCCCAGGGATCCCCACCATTCCTCTAAAGTGTTTGCATGTTTGCATTTTTTCTAGTTGAGTTAATAATTGTCAATCATGTGGGACATTAAGTTCAATTCTATCAGAGCGGGAAGGAAAGAGGGAGGCGGAGAGAAAGAAGGTGAGAAAGGAGGGGCTGAGGAAGAAGGGCCATGGGGATGAGGGGACGTGAGGAGAAGGAAGGAGAAGAACTCGTCTAAAGCCGCTTCAGGTTATCCACGCGCTTGAAGGAACCACAGGGCTATTTTCAGAATGATTGGATCAAAGCATAATACCTCCAACATACTTGAAAGAAACAAATACTTCCTGCAAGTGAAAGAAAAATATCAACAAGACAAAAGGAAAAAATCAAATGTTATGACGAATCCATCTATGAGCAATGTTGTGGTTTCTGAATCATGTGGTTTCTGCATCTTGATTATCGCTTGATTCTAGTCTCACTTATCACAATGTTTAGACACCATGATAGCTTGAAATATTACTAATAGCTCCATGAGAGTGATAAAGTGGTCTTTCTTAAGCAGGTCACATAACTCAAAGAATGGAATCTGCCACAAGGCTTATCTATATTACTTTAGAATGAAATAGACTAGCATTTGCAAAATTATTTCACTTGATGAGGCCATTTTTGCCAGAGTGAAAATGTACAAAGCATTGTTTGATCATCTGCTCTGTGGAAAACAATGGATAGCAAACAGTATTGATTTGGAAAAAAAATTACCTCTTCAGGTAAGCACAATTTGAATTCAATAAAGACATGCAGATTTTACAAGGCACAGAATTACAGAGCAAGAGCTGGAAGGAGTCTCAGGGGCCAGCCTCGAGTCTTTGTTTTATAGAAACAGCAGCTTCAGCCCAGAAGGCTTAAGCGATTCAACCAATCAGTAAGGAAGAGCTCTGGCACTGAGCCCAGACCTTAGGACCAAGTTCAGCACTGTTGCGGTGCTCCTCCAGGCGTGACATTTAGGTGTGCCCCATGACCTGCATGCTTCTGTCCTCCACATTCCAGGATTCATATGATGAAATCCTAACACCCAATACAGTGGTGTTGGAACGTGGGGCCTTCGGGAGGCAATCGGGTCATGAGGGTTCAGTTCAGTCGCTCAGTCATGTCTGACTCTTTGTGACCCCATGGACTGCAGCATGCCAGGCCTCCCTGTCCATCACCAACTCCCGGAGTCCACCCAAACCCATGTCCATTGAGTTGGTGATGCCATCCAACCATCTCATCCTCTGTCGTCCCCTTCTCCTCCTGCCTTCAGTCTTTCCCAGCATCAGGGTCTTTTCCAAAGAGTCAGTTCTTTGCAATGGGTGATCAAAGTATTAGTTTCAGCTTCAGCATCAGTCCTTCCAATGAACATTCAAGACTGATTTCCTTTAGGATAGACAGGTTGGATCTCCTTGAAGAGACCCCATGAGGATAGGGGATTATTATTTTCATAAAAGGGCTCCAGAGGTCCCTGGCCCCTTCTGCTGTCTAAGGACTCAGTGAGAAGGAGCTGCTATGAGCCAGAAAAGGAGTCCTCACCAGACACTGAGATGCAGTACCTGGATCTTGGACTTCCCCGGCTCCAGGACTTCAAGAAATAAATGTCTGTTGTGAAAAAGCCTCCCCAGTGTGTGCTATTTTGTTCTAGCAGCTCAAACAGCTCAGACAGTGTGTGAAGTAACTTCAGTCATTTACAGAGGGTTTTTATCTAGAGGCTTGGTGTCTACTTTAATAAATACAACTCATGGTTACCAGGAGCCATAAGCAAGCACAGTGTATCAGAACAAACCTAACCAGAAATCAAGTCCTTGCTGGGCACCTATTAGCATGCATGCACCTATACATGGAATGAAGAAGCATCAGACATTCTCTACCTAAAAAGTTAAAAGCTATTGGAGAAGATCAAGCTGCCACCTGAAACAACATCAAAGTCAACAAATATGGGATTCATATCATTAGTGTTAAAAGATTTTGGAAAAGACTCATGAAGGCTAAATATCGAGCTGAATGAGTGGAGAGTTCCGTTTTTCAGCCATGAAAGAACACTAACTGGAAATGGACCTGTTAAGCAACAGTTTCAGAGCAGACAACACATCCCAGGACTGTGAGCCCTGAAAGAGGGGAAATCACTGAGGCAAGCCCTGCGCTCCCCAATTTCTGTGTGGCGGCACTTAGCAGATTCCAGTACACGGAGGGGAAATACAGGGAAGCATTTCCCCAGGCGGGGTCATGGAGAGCAGTAGAGATGCGGATCAGAGTTCAAGGAGGCTGCGACACCTGCAGTCTGCAGGCCAGAGCGTCAGAGAGAAAGCAGTGACGCAGGAAGAGAGGCCCAGAACTCTGCAGAGGGGCCCATGTGCATCTCCGGCTCCACACCAATCTATGTATTCATAGTGTGAAATTCCATGGGCCAGGCAAAGAATCAGCAGGGAAAGGACAGTGACCAAGGACCTGTGAGCTGAACAACTAGTAGAATTCTCACAGAGGCGGGAGGCGTTCAAGAGCCGAACAACAGTGGAGCTGCAGAGTGGGGAACTCATTCAGCTCCTGGAGAACGCGGCGCCTGAGCAGGAGGAGTGCCCCGACCCGCTCAGAGGCTGCTCTGGGCCTGCCCTGGCAAGGCTCGAAAGCTCCAAAACCATCGAGCTGTGCGAGCTGAAAGGGGAAGGAAAAAACACACAACTGTATTTGGAGACTTAACGCTCCTCTCTCAATAACTGATGGAAAGGTGGACAGAAAATCAGTGAGGGCTTAGACTTCTGAAACCGGACTATCAACCAACACGACAATTCATATTTTAAAACATCATAGCCATTCACTACACAATCTGTATTCTTTTCAAGGGTATATGGACTAAGATAAATCGGGTCATAAAACCAGTTTAGATACATTTAAAATAACTGAAATCAAACAGCTATTCACTGACCCACAACAAAATGAAGTTAAACATCAGTAACAAAAAAAGAAATCTAAAACATCCTCACATAATTGGAAATTAAACACCACGCTTCTGGAACTTCCCTGGCGATCCAGCGGCCCCACGCCACACAGCACAGCCAGAGGAAAACAAGAAAATACAAAGGAAATTAGACATCATTTTGATCTGAATGAGAATAAAAACATGACGTATCCAAATATGGGAGATGCAGCTAAATTAGTGTTTAGAGAAAAGTTTAGTATTAAATGCCTATATTTACGAAAAAGAAGATTCAAAATCAAAAATCTAAGCCGACATCATAAGAAGCTAGAAAAAGCGAAAATTAAACGCAAAGTAAGTTAAAGAAAATAAATAACAAAGGTACAAACAGCAATAAATAAAACAGAAAATAAAGAAGCAAAGGAAAAAAAGGTCTAAGAACCCAAAAGCTGGCTATTTGAAAGATAATTGACAAAGCTCCAGCTATGCTAGTAAAGAGAACAGGCACAGACTGGCCGTATCAGGAATGTCTTACAGACAATTAAGAAATACTATAAACCAGTTTATGCCACTAGACAATTTACACGAAATGTAGAAATTCCTTGAAAAACACAAACTGCCAAAACTGACATAAGAAATTTAGAAGCTGGAGAGCTCTGTTTCTGCCGTTTCTCAGCAAGTCCTCTTCTCTGACCTGCTCTGCAACCCTGGAACTGGGGCCTGTAAACGCTATCTTTTGCCAGTGAGGAGGGTACCATGGGGACATTCAGAAGCAAGGAGCTTCCATCCCCAAGACAGTGCGCTTTCTTCTTCCTGCTCCCGTGGCGAGCTCACTGCAGCCTCGGGGACACCCTGTGATGCCTCTCTGCCAGGGAGGGCGTGGGACAACCAGAGGCCCTGACCCACCAGGTACTTTCACCAACACGCCAGCAGTTTTCCCAGAAAAGCTCCACCAGCACCACAAAGGGGAACTTTCTAAAGTTCAGCAACCTTCCAGGAGGCGGCTTCCCAGTGAGTCTCAAGTCCACCCCCAAAGCCAGGTTGCTGCTTGCCAGCTGCAGCGGCACCATCTCAGCAGTTCTGGCCATCCACAGAACCAGGGCCACGCCACCTCCAGTGAGATCAGAATCTCGGCCTTGCGTGGAAACCCTCCTCTGGGTGTGCTCCTTCCTTGAGGATTCTGCCCAGCCGAGAGAGCGGCTGTCTCCATGGCGGCCATGTCTGTATTCTTCAGGGGTCTCCTTACTTCTTAGCAGTTAATCCTGTTGCTGCTGCTGCTGCTGCTAAGTCACTTCAGTCGTGTCCGACTCTGTGTGACCCCATAGACAGCAGCCCACCAGGCTCCCCCGTCCCTGGGATTCTCCAGGCAAGAACACTGGAGTGGGTTGCCATTTCCTTCTCCAATGCATGAAGTGAAAAGTGAAAGTGAAGTCGCTCAGTCGTGTCCGACCCTCAGCGACTCCATGGACTGCAGCCTTCCAGGCTCCTCCGTCCATGGGATTTTCCAGGCAAGAGTACTGGAGTGGGATGCCATTGCCTTCTCCGTTAATCCTGTTACTAGTTAATAACTCTCTCTGTGAAGTTTTTCCTAGTGTAGCTTCTGCCTCCTCAGGGACCCTGACTGATACAACTGATGAACTCCATCTAAGATTTAAGAAACTCACAAACTCTTTCAAAAAATAAAGAAAAGGAGGGAACACTTGCCAATTGAGTTTATAAAACATCATCCTGGTACTAAAACCAGACAAAGACATTAAAAAAAAAAAAAAACTAGACCCATATTCCATGTAAACATAAACATAAAAACCCTTAACCAAATACCAAGGAATCAAATGCACTACTATATACACACAGGGTAATAAACACCACTTGGTCATGACATATCTCAGGAAGGCAAAACTGTTTTAATATTTAAAAATCAAACATGAAATACCATCTTCACAAAATAAAGGAGAAAAATCATATAACTGTCTGATTAGGTATATAAAAATCATATAACTTTTTGATAAATTGAATCTCTATTCACAATAAAATTCTCCGCACACTGGAAATTGAAGGTAACTTTCCCTAAATAAAGGGAATCTACAGAAAAGAAATATCTACACTATATCTAACACTATAGCTAACATCACACTTAATGACAAAAGACACTTCTTCCCTATGGTCAGGAATACAGCAAGGACATCTGCTCTTACCACGTCTTCCCTGCCTTGTACTAGCAGTCCTAGCCTGTGAAATAAGGCACCAGAAACAAAGCAGACCTACTAGAAATGAAGAAGTAAAACTATCTGTACTTACAGATGATATTATCATATATGTAGAAAAGTCTAAAAATTTTGTTTTTTTTTAAAGCTACTAAAATAAGCGAATTTAGTAATGTGGTGGGACAGCAGGTCAACAAAAGAAAATCAACTCTATTTTGATGCGTGCACAACAAAGAACTGAAAAATAAGGAGAAAACACCATTTACAATAGCATCAAAAAACAAAATATTTAAGGATAAATATAACAAAATATGTATAAAAACTGTACAGTGAAAACTACAGAAATTGCGGAGAAATATTATAGAAAGCATGGAGATGGAACATGATCCCAGACTGAAGCGTCGATATTATTAAGATACTCATTCTTCCCATCTGTAATGCTGGTGTGATTCCAATCAAAATTCTAGAAAGGACTTTGCAGAAATATGAGTCAAAAACTTATAGAAATGTAAAGGATCTAGATTATTCAAAACCATTTTGAAGGACAAAGTTGGAGGATATAAGCTGAGCTCAAATTTTACTATTCGTCACCTCCACTGTATAATCATAAGGGATTTGATTTAGACCATATGTGAACGGCCCAGTAGTCTTCCCTACTTTCCTCAAGTTAAGCCCAAGTTTTGCTGATGATCTGAGCCACAGTCAGCTCCAGATCTTGTTTTTGCTAACTGTATAGAGCTTCTCCATCTTCAGCTGCAAAGAATATAACCAATATGATTTCGGTATTGACCATTTGGTGATGTTCATGTGTAGAGTCATCTGTGTTGTTGGAAAGGGTGTTTGCTAATGAAGAGAATGTGGTATTTGCCTAAAGACAGACAGACATATCAGTAGAACAGAATAGAGAGTCTATTATTGGTTGTACACATGTATGGTAAATTGATTTTTGACAAAGGAAGTCTTTAACAAATGATGCTGGAGAAACTGAATATTCATACAGGAAGAATATGAACTTCAATCCTCATCTCTTTTCATGAACAAAAAGTAATGCACAGGGGATCACAGATCTGAATACAGAAATACACTAAGATTCTAGAAGACAAAGAAAACATCCTTGTTAACTTGGGCCAAACAAATATATCTTCAGACACCAAAAACACACCTATCATAAGAGGAAAAAATGACAAATTGGACTTCCAAATTCAAATTTTTTACTTTTCAGAAGATATAGACTTGGAGAAAATCTACAAAATACACATCTGAGTTTAGAAAACAACTGCACCTGAAATGTATAGCGACCTCTTACAACTCAACAATAAGGCAAGGAGCCGTATTTGTTAAATGAGCAAAAGATTTGAACAAACACTGCATGAGAATATATGAAAGGGAAATAAGCCCTTGAAAAGATGCGTAGCAACTAATGAATTGGAGAAGGCAATGGCACCCCACTCCAGCACTTTGCCTGGAAAATCCCATGGATGGAGGAGCCTGGTGGGCTGCAGTCCATGGGGTCGCTAAGAGTCGGACACGACTGAGCGACTTCACTTTCACTTTTCACTTCATGCATTGGAGAAGGAAATGGCAACCCACTCCAGTGTTCTTGCCTGGAGAATCCCAGGGACGGGGGAGCCTGGTGGGCTGCCGTCTATGGGATCGCAGAGTCGGACACGACTGAAGCGACTTAGCAGCAGCAGCTAATGAACCTACTACAGAGTCACAAGAAAGGGTTAAAATTAAAAATAATAATAATAGGAAGCACTGACAAGAATGTAGAGCAACTGAAATTCTCAAACATTTCTAATGGGAGTATAAAATCATACAATTAACTTGGAAATGTTTGATAGTTTCTTATAAAGTTGAACACACACTTCCCAATAGGATCTAGCAATTTCACTTCTTGGCATTTACCCAGAAAAAATGAAAACATATGTCCATACAAAAGCTTGTACTCGAATGTTCATAACAATTTTATTCGTAATTCTAAAACTGGGGGGACAAATTGTGGTATACCCCTTCAATGGGGCAAATCACTGATATACATAGCACATAAACAAATGTCAAAAACTTCATGATAAGTAAAAGAAATCATTCATAAAAGAGTACAAAGTGTATGATACCGTTTTTATAATGTTTTGGAACAAAGAAAATTTATCAACAGTGACAGAAATCAGATCAATGATTGCCTAGGATCAGGGTGGGGTGAGGGTAAATGACTGCATAGGTATAAGAGAGAACTTTCTGGAGTGACAAAACAGTTTGATATCTTGGTTTATCCATTTACCAAGATTCATTGAACTGTACATTTAAAATGCAAACATTTTACTATATGTAAATTACACCTCAATAAAGTTAATTTTTAAAAATATGTAGTGACCTAAACTGGAAATCACTTAGACTGGTTTTAATTTAAAAATTTTCCTCTGTAACCGGGTTTATTCTAAAATTTAGTTTCTTGTCTCTAATGGTAATACAAAACTTCATGTTGGTTTCGCCTACATTAAATCATTATAAATTCAAAAACTGTAGAATTAGTTCAATGAACTTTTAAACCTTCATTATAAAAAAAATTTGTTTTATCCACATGAATAACTGATTTGCTTCAAGGGGGTACACTAATGATTAGATATAAATTATAATGCATGAGAAACATTCTCACCTACACTTAAACATATTTGTACCTCAGTTAAATAAATACTTCTAACCACAACAACATATTAGAGGATGCTCCAGTTCTACACACCAGCAAAAGGTAGGTGGTCACCTATCTCCCAGCACAAGGAGGTGGAAGTATTCATTAGTCACTTTAGTTTGTCACCAGTGCCAGGAGAGAAGTCAGACCAGAAAGGCACAGTGAAATGAAACAAAAAATGTGCTACAATTTTACCTTTGGACCCACTCACAGCACTGGCTACATGCCAGGGAGCTTTCTTCCTCCTTCCAGCCACCTGGGAAAACGTTCACAGAGTTGTAAGGGTCACAAGACTAAAAGCTGGACCCAAAAGAAAAAAAAAAAAAAAATGCAGGTAACCCAATTAATCTGCGCACATTTATTACTGTAGAAATATCTTTAGAGGTAGTTACTAATGAGCTATTTTTCAAATCATCTCACTCATCATAATTCAAAAATATATCACTTTAAAAAGGAAAAGAAAAAAGTACTTTCAGAGTGCAGGTGTAACATGTTGGAGTGGTTCCCGCACAGCAGTACCTCCAGGGTCTTCAGCTTCCTATGAGGGCGGCGCAGCCCACGATGAGGACACGCAGTCAGTGTGAACAGACACATCGCCGTCCGAGCGAGCCCAGGCCATCTGCACGGGCAAGTAAGATGGCGAAAGCTACCTCGGCATTAACCCAAGGCGTCAGGGTCTCAACACCCTAACCACTCCCAAGGATGGGACCCGCGTACTTCATGTCCTATGTATGGGACACATCAGGTCATGTTAAAGCGTCATCTGTTTCCCCTTGGAATTAGTTCTAAAATAATCTTCAGGAGGATCAGCAAAAATATATTTTTCTCCTCATTTCCTCTTCATTATTTTTCACCTCTGAAAGGCTCCTATGTTGATCATCAAAACGAGAATTGGCTCTGAATCAAACCCAAAAAGAAGGACAATGCAGAGTGTCCCATGGCCCTCTGTGGATTAGTGTGAGGCTTCCACACGGAAGTTGTCAAACTGTGCAAATTCAAAGGAATGAGTCCCAATCGCGGCCCAGCCGTTTTCTGGGAAGTTCACAGAGATGTTCTTCCAGAGGGTCTTGCCATTCAGCTTGCCGGAGGAGAAACGACCCTGGAATGGAGAGAGACACACCCCTTAGACACATGGGAAAATGGTCCTCTGAAGCCTGCTGCTCCATAGAAGGGCCACCTACTTAGTGTAGCAAATATATAGCAAATATTCTTCTCACGAAAGACTCATCAAGGCAATATGATCCCACAACTTTGAGCAGTTTGAAATGCAGGGGAAATTTTCTCAAAGGAAATTCTCATCTATTTATATAAACAGTTCCCAAGACACAAAATCCTCAATATTTCCTGTACTCCCCCAAAATGCTGTAAAATCTGCTGGAATGTAACACTTTTCATAACATCATGATAAATTTGTAGACAAAAGCTCACTAAAATAAAACATATTTCTTATTTACACGTAGTTGCAATTATGTCCTTTGTAGCTTACAGCTACCAGCTCTTCAGACGGTTCAGCAGGGGCCAAGATGTTTATTTAAGGTCTTCATGAAAGAGAATCAGCCCAGCCAGGAGAAGGGTAATTAACCTTCATTTTATTGTTTTATCCTCATGTACAGAATATCACTTTGAGGTCATTTCAAAAGCTCACCCTTATGTTAGAAAAACAGTAACCAGCATTTAAACTGGTGACTGGGAGGGGCGGGGGGAGTGGATGGAAGAAGAGAGAAATATCCACAGGAACAATGTACTGGTCACTGACAGAGAAAGATAAACATAACACCTTTCTCAGACAGCTGCCCTTCCTACTTAGCTAAGTGCCTGGCACACAGCTCTTACCATTATTACAGCTTGCTTGTGAGCAAACATTCACAGCACACTCCTTCCGGCCACATTTAAAACTAGCTAATTTCAAAAGGGTGAAGAGCAAAAGATCCAAAGTGCTAGGCGGAGTCAAAATAAAATCTGCTCTTGAGTCATACACTTATAATGGAAAGGGCCTTCATTTAGTTCTTGTGTTTTATGGCTGCAGACATGGCGACGAGCAATCAGAATCACAGATTTACCAGTGATGCTCAGACCTGAATCTGAGTTGCCCAACTCCACATGCAGAGCCACATACGCTCCCATTACTGCACACCTCACAGCGATCCAGCTCCAGCTCTGAAAGTGCTTGCTGCACCTCTTCCGCCATTGAGGGACTGGTGACTATTACACTGAACCCAGGGCTTGCACACACAAACCCCATTATGCACAGAAGCTCATCTCCCTGCCCCACCCCCAGCATCCGCTGCCCCATCCTCTGACCACCGCTCCCACCCGGCCAGTCAGAGCGCGCCCTCCACTCAGACCTCAGCTCGGTCACCACCTCCAAGAGGCCTTCCCTGGCCGCTGTCTGGAGAATCTGGCAGGGAAGCTACTTTATCTCATTATCCCATTTTTACTTTCACAGTTTTATTTGCTTATTTATAGCAGGAGTCAGCCAGCTCTGGCGCACAGCCCAGCCACCTATTTTTATAAATTCAGTGGAACACAGCCACCCCGGTTCATCCACCTACTGTCAAAGGCTCCATTCTCCCTACAAAAGCAGAGCTGAAGAACTGCAAAGTACACCATAGGGCGCTCAAGGCCTAAAATAGTTCCTTTTTGGCCCTTTACAGAAAAAAAAAAAAAAAAAAAAAAAACTTACTAACTCTTGTCCCAGAAGAACAGAGGCTCCGAGAGAGCAGCAATCTTGCCTGTCTAGTTCACTACTATATCCCTAGTACTTAGAACAGTGCATATAGTAGACTCTTGATAAAAATGTGTCGAGTGAAAAAAAATAAAAATCATCTAACTCTCAAACAACCCACAGAGCTTACTTCCATTTTAAAGATAAGGACAGAGGTTCACAAAGGTGAAATAACCGAGACCCACACTAGCATCCCAAGGACTAGTGGTTTGCTGGCATCACGGCAGGTTCTCTGCCTGTTTTCCACTATTTATCACACTTTCCCCATCTCATTTGATAACATAAAATGTTAAAAAAAAAAAAAAAAAAAAGACACAAGAAAAGAACATTTTACCTCCAGGAACTGGGATTGGCAATACTTACATTCAGAGTTAAAGTGAGTGTATACCATTTTTTTGCTGTAACATCAGCATGTCCTAAACTATATATGATCCATCCAGCTGTAACACAAAAAGATTATCCTAGTTGGCACATTTTTAAAATCTAAATCACTGAATCGCAGAACTCACTGGGGGTTCTTAGGTACATCCATATGTAGCAAAGTCGGTCATAATAAAGATTGACATTTCCAAGATTTAAATCTACAACTGATTTAAAACAAAAAAACATCCTTCATTGAGGAACTCAACATGCAGAGATCCTACCCTGAGCAATAACAATACATGAGCTCACAAGAAAATGAGCAAAATAAACTTACAAACCAAGCAGGGTACATGATGCCTTAGCATGTATATTCAGGTCTGTATGTACACCTGATCGGACCAAATATAGAAGATAAGCAGGAACAGTCAAAAAACTACCATAAGATTTCCAGGTAGTGTAACTCACTACAAGGTAATATTAATTGCATTAGAGAATTAGAGAGAAAATAATGTCAATTTTTGAATGTATTATATTTGAATGCCTGACAGAAACTCAGGATGAGATGTTCAATGGGCAGTTTAAGACACAGGGCAGTGGGGACTGAAGACAGAGATTTAAATCTCTAGTTCCACTTCTTCCACTACCTCATTTTGAGACCTTCAGCAAATCAATTAACCTCTCTGGCACTCTCTTTTGGATTGGAAAATGCGAGGTACCTTCCAGACCAGTCATGCTATGATTATGCAATTTCTATTCTAATGTCCTTATTACCCACTTGCTCTTTAACTTCTATTTTATCACTGGAGCCCTTTAACCTAAGGAAGAAGCAAAGGGGGAAAACAATAGGAGACAAGACTTTTTATTAATGCAGGATGAAAGTCAAGAGACTTTGAATCAGAAAGAGTCACCAATAAGATCTAGTTTCAACAGAGTGGTGTGTACCCAAACCAAAGTGAAGTGGATGGAATTCAACTTGAACAGATTCTAAGTACCTACTCTAGATAAAATACTATTATACATAAGACAGAGACTGTTAAGATGAATAATAAAGTCAAGCTGTTTTCAAGTTATTGACTAAATTAGGAAATAGGGTATCTCCATTTTAAGCCAGTTAATTCTTCCCTTTATATTTCCATAAGCACACCAGCAACATTCTTATACTTCTGCTTTTTTTTTAATTTCCTGAGTATTCTCTCCTTACCCCCACACCCTACTCTAACAGCCTAGCTCAAGGCTACAATACCCGAGAGACTTTGCACAATTTCCTCTTTCACTGAGCTGCCTCTGTACTAATTAATTAACACTATAATGTGGAATCATTTGGTGTTTGCTTACACATGTTGAATCTCTTCCCAATTAGATGCTCAAACATGGTGAGGTATTTCACTACTCCCATAGGTAAAAAGCAGACACTCACGTCAACATATCACATAGTAAATCACGTGCTACAGAAAAATGCACTTACCTAGATCGCCTGTGACTCTGTAGGTTCCATTTGCAAAAATCCAGAAGAAAATCCCCCTGGCACTTCTAATCAAAATACCACCTTTATTGACTCTTCCAGCAATGAACACGCCTCCCTTCTCAGGGGTCTCTATGTACACATCACATTTTATAGTCAGATTGGACCTGCAGAACCAAAGTGTTAGTGCTTTTAATTATGTCATTTCAAATGCAGCACCAATGGCTCACTTCACAGCCACATGCTTCCAAACTTCTAACTGAGGGAAGGATGTGTTTCGCTAAGTCCACATTAATAGCACGTATGGGCTTCAAGAATCTTCACCAATAATGGTTTTAAATTTTACATGACTAAAGTCAAGTCATTTCATTGCCTCTTTTAAATGACTTACATTGGAAAATAATATTTATTGTTTTCAAGTTTCCTAAGAATATATTTCCTGTATTTCTATAATAAAATAACTTCTTACTCTAAGAATATAATAAGATTCCATTTTTTTCTAGGAATACATAAAAGATAGGTTTCCACTAAGTCTGAGCAAAAACGTTTATTATTTACATCAGCAAAGAGAAGCAGTGAAGGCTACGTATTAGGAGCCTCTGGGAAAAGTTACTTTGAAGCTAATTTTTACATTTAACCCTAACAAGACTTAAAAACAACAGAAGAAAGATCTAAAATTATTTTCTCTGTCAAGTCAGAGTCAACTCTCCCTTGACTCTATAGCAGGCGTTTTCAGACTTGAGCCCCATGGAAATCACCCTGGAGGGCGTGTTTGATTCCACCTGCCAGCCCCACTCTCAGGGTCTGACTCAGCAGGTATAGGGTGGGCCCTTGAACCTGCGTGTCTAACAGACTGCCAGGTGACGCTGATGCTGCAGGTCCAGAAACCTCACTCCGAGAACCATTTTCCCCTACAGGGTATCTCTGCCTACGAAGAGGCAGTAACAGCCGGGTTTTGGCAGTGCTGACTGACAGAGTATACCAAAGGAGGAGAAAGATTGAGCCAAACAGGAGCTAACAGAGCATCATCAATGAGCTCTCCTCCAGGCTTCCTTTCACAAATGCCACCAGATTTCTTTTGCAGTGATTTGTTGTTATTTAGCTGCTAAGTCGTGTCCAACTCTTTGTGACCCCAAGAACTGCAGCCCACCACGCTTCCCTGTCCATGGAATTCTCCAGGCAAGACTACTGGCGTGGGTTGCCATTGCCTTCTCAAGGGATCTTCCTGACCCAGGGCTCAAACCCAGGTCTCTTGCATTGGCAGGCAGATTCTTTACTGCTGAATCACCAGAGAAGCCCACAATCACCCCAATCCAACATGACCTCTGAAAACAATTCCCCTCCTACTCAAATTTTAAGTGCAAATGGGAAAGAATTAGCTTGCACACAGCCAGCAATAAAGCAAGCAATTTATCTAAAATGAAGAATGCCAAGAAATATATTTTTTGAAATGGGGAGAAACTGGATCTAGAATTATGTGGTTTTTACATTTCTCATCACTGAATTTTGCACAGGGAAATGTTACTTGTAAAGGAAAATATAAAAAAGAAGCACCTACAACAGGTACACAACCATCAGGAAAATCCTCATTTAATCAAAGCTGGGCTACTTTACGGGAAGATCAAGTGCTAAGTAACTAGAGCCCAGTCTCTCCTGTGTGTCCTCCCCCTGCAGAGCGTGCTCTTCTCTGTGCAGATCACCACCAGCACGAGACCACCTGGGACCGGACTGGTTCCCCTACCTCTAAATCCCCTACCTCTCATTATCATGGTGCTGGTTCATCAGAACCTGTCAGCACCATAAACTCATTCTATTTAGTGCGAGAGTGAGAGAAGATCAAATGTTTTCCTGTTTTTACATCACGTTCCATAATAAATTATTCTTACATCAGAACTTACACACAATTTTACAGATAATGAATAAAATAGAATAAAAATTTGGCTTCATCTTCCAAAGTCATAACCCCTCAGAAGTGCTGAGAAAATAAAAACCAGCCAACATATTGAGCAAATTTGATCAAAAGGATTCAAGAGTTCAGGTCTGTTCAGAAAAAGATAATTTTGTGATTGTCCTCAGATTCCAGCCAAAGCTTACTAATAAGATGAAAGTCTGAAGTAGCTTTGGGAAAGTCCACCCTCTATAGTCAAAGTACTGCGCTGACACTTAACTAAATCTAAACGTGAGGGAGAAGGAAATGGCACCCTACTCCAGTACTGGAAAATCCCTGGACGGAGGAGCCTGGTGGGCTGCAGTCCATGGGGTCGCTAAGAGTCGGATACGACTGAGCGACTTCACTTTCACTTTTCTGCATTGGAGAAGGAAATGGCAACCCACACCAGTGTTCTTGCCTGGAGAATCCCAGAGATGGTGGAGCCTGGTGGGCTGCCATCTATGGGGTCGCACAGAGCCGGACATGACTGAAGCAACTTAGCAGGAGCAGCAGGGCTTCCCTGGTGGCTCAGCTAGTAAAGAATCCACGTGCAAGGCGAGAGACCTGGGTTCAGTCCCTGGGAGAAGGGAATGGCCACCCACTCCAGTATTGTGGCCTGGAGAATCCATGGACAGTCCATGGGGTCGCTAAGAGTGGGACACAACTGAGCGACTTCACTTTCACTTTCATGCATTGGAGAAGGAAATGGCAACCCACTCCAGTATTCTTGCCTGGAGAATCCCAGGGACGGGGGAGCCTGGTGGGCTGCTGTCTATGGGGTCGCACAGAGTCGGACACGACTGAAGCGACTTAGCAGTAGCAGCAGCAGCAAATGTGAGGGAAATTCTGTTCTAAACACAGTCCTAAGAACTGATGGCACCCAGCATGCATAGAGCTGATTGACTGGAATAGCACTATAAATACACTCTAACTTTCTGGTTCCTGCCCTCAGGGAGAAGACAGTGATTAAAACAAGGCTGTGAGAGGAAGTCCAAGGAGCAGGGGCTACAGCGCGGGACAGACCTGGCCTCTTGCCCTGGTTCTGAATTTAAGAGTATGGGATCTTGAACAATCTTACCCCGACGCCTCAGTTTCCCAGTCTGTACGGTAGGCAGGGTGCTGCCTTCAGCATAAAGCAGCCATCAGAAGCACAGACCAGTGTTCAGTGTTACCCAGCTTCCACTCCCTCCTCTCCCTCCTCTCCCTGCAATACACCAGCATCATGGCCGGGGACAGAAATGAACGTGGGATGCGTATGCATCTCTCAGCAGCTCCGGCTCCCCTGCACCCAGAATAGGATGATGAGAAACAAAACAAAGTAAACAGGATGAGAGCAAATTTTACAAGGCTTTGGAATCAGGCCCGGAAATGTGTATTGGGTTCGGCAGCAGGTGGGGATCTCGGTGTGTTCCTGAGCAGCGAAACGACAGGAGGAGGGCAGAGCTAAGAAGGACAGAAGCATGACTGCAGTTTTCTGATTCTTTTTCTTTCAGAATATGTCACTCTTTCCTTCTCTCCCCACTTCACTTCATCCCCCCTTCCCTACCTCCTTCCCCACTGCAATAGTAAGATTGAGTACTGCTATGTAAATACTGCAAAACCTTCAAAGTTACAAAGAGTTTTGGTTAATCATCTCTCTTTTAAAATGAAATTCTCTCAACCTTTCTAGATTCTCAGCCAGAAACAAAACATTTGGGGTTCAGAGAGAACTTCATGTAGAATATTCACATGCATGGGGGATAAGGGTTGGCCCACAAAGTATCTATGGAGGCTGGCTTCCAGACTAGTGGTCAAAATATAGCAGGGCCCATCCCTTAGACAAATAAACTCAGTCACCTGTCTTACAATAAGACCATTAGTTAAAAAAAAAAAAAAAAAGAGGAAATCACAAAGCCCACTGACATGACCAGAACATCCAGATAAAGTGTCTAGTACAGAGATTAAATTGCCAACATCCATTGAATCATCAAGAAAGCAAGACAGCTCCAGAAAACCATCTACTTCTCCTTTATTGACTATGCCAAAGCCTTTGACTGTGTGGATCACAACAAACTGTGGAAAATTCTGAAAGAGATGAAATACCAGACCACCTTACCAGCCTCTCTGAGAAATCTGTATGCAGGTCAAGAAGCAACAGTTAGAACTGGACATAGAACAACAGACTGGTTCCAAATTGGGAAAGGAGTACGTCAAGGCTGTATATTATCACCCTGCTTATTTAACTTATATGCAGAGTACATCATATGAAATGCCAGCTTGGATAAAGCACAAGCTAGAATCAAGATTGTCAGGAGAAATATCAATAACCTCAGATATGCAGATGACACCACCCTTATGGCAGAAAGTGAAGAGGAACTAAAGATCCTCTTGAGAAAGTGAAAGAAGAGAGTGAAAAAGTTAGCTTAAAGCTCAACATTCAGAAAACTAAGATCATGGCATCCGGTCCCATCACTTCATGGCAAATAGATGGGGAAACAATGGAAACACAGAGAGACTTTATTTTCTTGGGCTCCAAAATCCTTAAAGATGGTGACTGCAGCCGTGAAGTTAAAAGACACGCACTGCTTGGAGAAAAAGCTATGACCAACCTAGATGGCATATTAAAAAGCAGAGACATTACTTTGCCAACAAAGGACCGTCCAGTCAAAGCTATGGTTTTTCCAGTAGTCATGTGTGGATATGAGAGCTGGACTATAAAGAAAGCTGAGCAGAGAATAATTGATGCTTTTGAACTGTGGTGTTGGAGAAGACTCTTGAGAGTCCCTTGGACTGCAAGGAGATCAAACCAGTCAATACTAAAGGAAATCAGTCCTGAGTGTTCATTGGAAGGACTGATGTTGAAGCTGAAATTCCAATACTTTGGCCACCTGATGTGAAGAACTGACTCATTGGAAAAGACCCTGATGCTGGGAAAGATTGAAGGCGGGAGGAGAAGGGGATGGCAGAGGATGAGATCGTTAGATGGCATCACTGACTCAATGGACATGAGTTTGAGCAAGCTCCGGGAGTTGGTGATGGACAGGGAGGCCTGGAGTGCTGCAGTCCATTGGGCTGCAGAGAGTCGGACATGATTGAGTGACTGAACTGAAATGAACAGAGATGCTGGTATAAACAGTATTTCTGTTGTATAAAAAGATAATCCACCAAAGTCATCCTAAATTAGGTAAGAATTCTTTATCCTAATAATTATTCATGGTGCTATAATGGTTCCAGAAACTTTGGATAACTGAAAGTTTCTCAAGATTTATATCAGAGCTTGTGACTAGAACTGCATTTTATAACACAGATTAAGGCTCTGCAGAAGGGATAGAGACTTTCTACAGCATTCCTCATATAAAGAATTCAAGGCTTTCTTCCAAATTATCTTCCCTTCCCTGTCCAATTTCCAGGCTACAGATATGGCTATTTTGTGACTTCGCATTAATAGTTACTATCACTAAGCCTGAAATGCTTGTATTTTATGTCTCACGGTGGAGGTATACTAGTTAAATTCACTAGCCAACTGAAAGCTGATTTGCTTTTTACTATTGCCATCTACTGTCACCTTGTAAACAGATTTTGCACAAAGGCTAAAACAGTGTAATTCAAGTATGGGTCCAGCAGGTGGCAACACCAGATCAACGGAGCAACTCTCCAGCAAAAACAAAAGCTTAAAAACAACATGCATATCACAAAGTCTGCTGCTGCTGCTAAGTCGCTTCAGTCGTGTCCGACTCTGTGCGACCCCATAGACGGCAGCCCACCAGGCTTCCCCGTCCCTGGGATTCTCCAGGCAAGAACACTGGAGTGGGTTGCCATTTCCTTCTCCAGTGCATGAAAGTGAAAAGTGAAAGTGAAGTCGCTCAGTCGTGTCCGACTCTTAGCGGCCCCATGGACTGCAGCCCACCAGGCTCCTCCATCCATGGGATTTTCCAGGCAAGAGTGCTGGAGTGGGGTGCCATTGCAAAGTCTGCTTATGCGTAAATTTTACATTATAACTGGGGCCAAAGCCCTCAGATTTCACATTAAAACCAATCTTACCCTGCAACGATTACTATTAAATTGGGGAAATCTGAGGGAAGGACGCCGAACAACAGCAAAACGACCGGCTGGTCTGCGCCCACTGTGACAGTCAACAGTTATCACAGACCTCTTAGGCTCCTGGACAAGGAGGGCTGTTGTGGAGTCCTGGCTTCAGAAAGTACCTGACGACATTACAAGGTTATTTCACCACATCTATGGTAAAGACAAGGTCAGTTTTACATACCATGAGTAATCCCCGATAACGCTGATGGTGTTGAACGCGTCGGCAGCCCACGTGATGGGCCTCTGATTGAGAACCTGCCGCAGTGTGAAGCGATGGTCTCCGGGGTCTTCCATATTCACGTAGTATTCAAACACCCCAGTCTGGTCAGCAAAATTCGGAGCTTCACTAAAGAACGGGTAATCTGTTCAGAACACAATAAATTGTGTGTTGAGTTATCAAATCATTACAGCATCTCTCCTCTCTAATGTTTTCTGGTACATTCTGATATACTTTTGAAAAGTTTTAAATAGGCAAATGATATTTTTTATTGTTGTTCAGTCACTAAGTCATGTCCAACTCTTTGCGACCCCATGAACTGCAGCATGCCAAACTGCCCATGGGATTTCCCAGGCAAGAATACTGGAGTGGGTTGTCATTTCCTTCTCTAGGGGATGTTCCCAACCCAGGGATTGAACCCGTATCTCCTGCATTGGCAGGCAGATTCTTGAACACTGAGCTACCAGAGAAATGATACTTATAAATAGTCAAAGGGTAGGGTTTAGGTAATTAAAGAGCTACGGACTTTTTGTCATCTTTATTAAATATCAACATGATCAGTCGGACATACAGACTTTACATATTCAATCCATGCAAATGCTTAAGAGGAAAGATCCTGGTTCAGGAACACGCAGACCTGGGTTCAAAGTCTAGCTCAGTCAGTTGCCAAGGCAAGTTGTTCAACTGCCCTGACTTCCCAGTTTCAATGGTATGAAAGTGATACACACTCAGTAGAAACTGTACCTCAAACTTTGGATTTTGATGAGCACACCCTCTCGTGATGCGGGCAGTGGCCGTGAGCAGCAAAAAGCCACAGCGCCGTCAGCCACACAATCACGAGGGTAAACAGCAGAGTCGCTGAGCACCACTATGGACCCTGACGGCCGTCCTGGGCTCACTTTCTTTACAGCATCGGAAGCGACAGGAGACACGCCACACCTTGTTGGGCTTTGTTAGAGGATTCTGCCCAACTGCTGGGTCACGTAGGTGTTCGGAGCACACTGAAGGTAGGCTAGGCTGAGTTAACAGGTTTGGTAGGCGAAGTAGATTAAAGTACATGAAGTACATTTTTGACTTACGGTATTTTCAACTTACGGTGAGTTTATCAGGACCTAACCCTACTGTAAGTTGAGTAAGGTCTGTATAACTTTCACTCCAACAATAACCTCTAAATTTTTTCTGGCACTGCAAATTACAAGACCCTCAAGTTGCGATGTTACTTGGAAGTAACAGAAATTAGGGCCCTTTTACCACATAGAGATTTAGAACTAAATCAATGCACTTCTCACAGACTCCATCTTGCACCAGTTTGATAGGTAGAAATCTATCCATTACTGCTGAAAATGGGAAGTGTCAAACTTACCAATGTTGAAGTTATCCTCATAGACAGAGGGGAAGCGCTGGGACTTGGGAGGTGGCGGGAAGCTGCCTTTGCGGCCGGAGGTGAGCGTGGTGAGGGTGAACAGCTCGTCCTCCTGCAGCTCCAGGGTGAAGCTGCCACCGCTATCGAGCAGCTGAGAGAGAAACAACACTGTGGTCAAGCCAGGCGCCTCGGCTCATCTCATGTGAGTCAAATAGCCTTTTTAAGAAATAGCTTAAGAAATGCCAAAGTGATTTCTGTTGGAAGTCCCTAATTATTTGTGAATATACACACTTAATACCAAGGCCCTGGAAATCTTTTTTCTTAAGTTGTTTAGAAAACTTTATAAAATTACATTCTAGAAAGGATATTAGGAGAATTTCACTTCATACAAGGAAGAAGGAACAGATGACCCCCAAATCTATTTCTATCAGTCTATGCTTTTCCATTAGACTGTAAGATCTTCAAAGCCTGTGTATAAATTCAATATACGTATCCAAGAGATCTGCTTATTTATTTTTTAGGACTTCACTAAGGTAGAAATATCTGTAAAATCTTACTGTTGACTCAGCTATTAAACACAGAAAACCTTACTATTAATTTAAAAAAAAGTCCTACCTACTCATTACATGTTCAATACATATTTCAATTAGCAAACTAGGTTTATGTTTTGCCAATTTAATCTCTTAAAGCCATAATCGCTTCATCTCTAAAATGAGTATAAAATACATACTACATAGGGCTGTTGTATTAAGTGAGACAATATTTATAAAGTTCTAAGCTCAGTGAGTGACCCAGAAGAAACATTCCCTACATCATAGGTGTCCTACAGCAAATACGGGCCTCTACAGACAGTGAAGCTTTAGCATAATTGATGACGGCACTAACTGTACGTCCACTTCATGAAGTCTGAGCAGTTCTTCTTTTCTACTTTGAATTAAAGGTGTTTATCTCACACCTTTGCTTTAAATTGTCGGTCAGGTCTATGAAATATCTAATACCATATTCTGGCTTAGGAATAACCCCAAATGATACATTTTTCTTATGGGAAAATCAATTTTATGATGTTATTTCTAGCAATGTGTCATACAAAAAGTAGACACTACACTTACGTTTATTGATAGTGACTAGTTGAGTCACAGAACAGTAATAATTACCAGAAAAAGTAGATCTGTGTCAATTAGGCTAAGTGATGTGCTTGCACAGACCAATTCAGTCTTTGAAACATTTACTGATAAGAAACCACCATTTACTAAGCTCCACACTAGGCACCTGGGACAAAAAGGCAGGGACCTTTAAGGATGTATAAGGTGGGGACTCAATCATGGAGGCATCCGGTGCAGCAGGGACGTGCTTCCTAAGCAAACACACATCCCCAGGTGGCTATGACCCTAAGACTGCTGGGAAGGCTTCAGAGAAAGCCACACTTGGGGTGAGTCTTGAAGGATGATAAAAATACAAACAAGGCATCCCAGGAGGAAGAAAAATCATGTGCAAAGTTACAGAAGTAATTAACTTGGCATACCCATGCCCTGAAAATTGCAAGAAGTTTAGTGTGAGAAGAAAGATCAATTTAGTAGGACAGGCCTCTAGAAAAGAAAGCATTCTTTTACCTCGTGAGGTAGTAATGAGGTCACATGTTACACTAAGGAATGTGAACTGACAAAATCATTAAGGCATCTGAGCAAAGGATAGACAAAAACCAGCTCTGGGGGCAATGCGATGTTTGGCAGAGAGACTTAAACGAGCAAGAGAGAGTTTCCGAAATCCACGAGAGATCTAATGAGGACCTGAATAAGCAGGAGCAGTGGGAGTGGAGAATGAGGCATGGGCAGGAGAACTATGTGGGTGACACGGTCTGTACTTGGTCACTGAGGGTATTCAAAGAATGGGTGGGAATGACAGTCTCAAATGAGACTCGAATTTCTGACCTGGGCAACCAAGTGATGGTACCATTCACCAAGACAAACTAAATACCAAGAGCAAACCCATCTACCAAAACATGCTTCCTTGAAGAGGACTTCTATTTTAAAAACGGGGGGGAACTTTATCTCTATTATGCTTCAGCCATAAATCAATTATGAAACTAAAAACTAATTCATTAATCAAATTTCTGTTCCCTACTGCAATGCTCAAACTATAGGAATTTATTTAAAACTACCCATAGAGAATCCAGTTGTTTGAAGAGAAATCTCTCCGATGGTTTTCCAAGTTTGGTATACCACACCTGTAGCTCTTGTATTTGACTCTGAGGAGGAAACACAAAGAAAGCTGTTGAGTGATTCACCATCTTCTCTTGGAGGACTTCTAAAACCTGTACCAGCAAGAATGAACCAAGGACAAGGTGCATTCTATTTCTACCTACCAAAAGACCCACCTCAAACCTTAAGTAACAATCATTTCAAAAGTAGGAAGACATTATTCAAGCAAATACTTTATTTCCTACAAACACTGCAGATTTTTGGCAAATGTTAAAAAAAGATTTGTATCTTTGCTTCAAAAATACTCATTATTATTATACCTATATAAAAAGCTTTTTAAGAATTTTCTGGCATTAAAAAACAATGCTTATGCAATTAGTAGAAAGTGCACTGTATATATTTCTGTATTCAAATCTAACAATAGGTAGAAATAACAAGAATTTTGTGTCTTTTTATATCGAATGTTGTAAAGAGCATTGCTGGAAAGCTTCCTCAACTACACAAATGATGCTCTACCAAAAAGAACAACCTTCTTGTAAGTGACTTTTGTTAGGATTCTTCAAAACCACAAAGAGCATTACCTCCTCGTGGCTTCTGTACTTCCTGACTAAAACCAATCAGCAAAGAGAAGACACCAAGTCATTGAACAATGTGTATGAAAACTCTTAATAGCTTATAATATTTCACTTAAAAACTTCTAGCTCATGATAAAATATATAAATTCTCAAATCAAAACCAAAATAAAAGTTCTACTTATTTACTTACAAAAGAACCCTTAAGATCAAACGTAGCAAACTGATGTGACACATTGAAATAGGGAAGAAGTGGTCGTATACACTTGGAATGTTTATAACTCTAAGGAGAAAAAAAATCATGTAAGTTATTCAGATGAGACATAGGACATTTTAAAGAAAAAGTCATTTACTGCACCTAGACTAACAGAAGTCACACTCACTAGGTGACAGAGAGTGTATTCCAAATTCTTAAAGACTATTTCTAACAAAACCTTTGTTGAATGCCTATTGTGTGTGCCTATGCAGTATTGCTCTTTACAACATCAGACTTTTCTTCCATCACCAGTCACATCCACAATGTGAAATGTCTGTTCATTTCCAAGGCAAACCACTCAATACCACAGTAATCCAAGTCTAAACCCCAACCACTAATGCTGAAGAAGCTGAAATTGAATGGTTCTATGAAGACCTACCAGACCTTCCAGAACTAACACCAAAAAAAGATGTCCTTTTCATCATAGGGGACTGGAATGCAAAAGTAGGAAATTAAGAGATACTAGAGTAACAGGCAAATTTGGCCTTGGAGTACAGAATGAAGCAGGGCAAAGGCTAACAGAGTTTTGCAAAGAGAATGCATTAGTCATGGCAAACACCCTCTTCCAACAACACAAGAGAAGACTCTACACATAGACATCACCAGATGGTCAACACCAAAATCGTACTGATTATATTCTTTGTAGCTGAAGATGGAGAAGTTCTATGCAGTCAGCAAAAACAAGACCAGGAGCTGACTATGGCTCAGATCATGAACTGCTTATTGCAAAATTCAGACTTAAATTGAAGAAACTAGGGTAAACCATTGGACCATTCAGGTATGACCTAAATCAAATTCCTTAAGATTATACAGTGGAAGTGACAATAGATCAAAAGATTAGATCTGATAGACAGAGTGCCTGAAGAACTATGGACGGAGGTTCAGAACACTACACAGGAGGTGGTGATCAAAACCACCCCCAAGAAAAAGAAAACAAAAAGGCAAAATGGTTGTCTGAGGAGGCCTACAAATAGCTGAGAAAAGAAGAGAAGCTATAGGCAAAGGGGAAGACGAAGGGTATCGCTATCTGAATGCAGAGTTCCAAAGAATAGCAAGAAGAGATAAGAAAGCCTTCCTCAGCCATCAATGCAAAGAAATAGAGGAAAACAACAGAATGGGAAAGACTAGAGATCTCTTCAAGAAAATTAGAGATACCAAGGGAACATTTCATGCAAAGATGGGCTCGATAAAGGACAGAAATGGCATGGACCTAACAGAAGCAGAAGATACTAAGAAAAGGTGGCAAGAATACACAGAACAACTGTACAAAAAAGATCTTCACAACCCAGATAATCATGATGGTGTGATCATTCACCTAGAGCCAGACATCTTAGAGTGAGAAATCAAGTGGGCCTTAGGAAGCATCACTATGAACAAAGCTAGTGGAGGTGATAGAATTCCAGCTGAGCTATTTCAAATACTAAAACTGATGCTGTGAAAGTGCTGCACTCAATATGCCAGCAAATTTGGAAAACTCAGCAGTGGCCACAGGGCTGGAAAAGGTCAGTTTTCATTCCAGTACCAAAGAAAAGTATTGCCAAAGAGTATTCAAACTACCACACAATTGCACTCATTTCACACACTAGCAAAGTAATGCTCAAAATTCTCCAAGCCAGGCTTCAACAGTACATGAACCGTGAACTTCCAGATATTCAAGCTGGATTTAGAAAAGAAAAGGAATCTGAGATCAAATTGCCAACATCCATTTTATCATTGAAAAAGCAAGAGAATTCCAGAAAAACATCTACTTCTCCTTCATTGACTACACTAAAGCCTTTGACTATGTGAACCACAACAAACTGTGGGAAATTCATCAAGAGATGGGAATATCAGACCACATTACCTGCCTCCTGAAAAATCTGTAGGCAGGTCAAGAAGCAACAGAATCAGACATGGGACAACAGACTGGTTCAAAATTGGGAAAGGTGTATGTCAAGGCTGTATATTGTCACTGTGCTTATTTAACTTATATGCAGAGTACATCTTGAGAAATGCTGGGCTGGATGAAGCACAAGCTGGAATCAAGATTGCCAGGAGAAATATCAATAACCTCAGATATGCAGATGACACCACCCTTATGGCAGAAAGCAAAGAAGAACTAAAGAGCCTCTTGATGAAAGTGAAAGAGGAGAGTGAAAAAGTTTGTTTAAAACTCAATGTTCAAAATGAATCCATTGGCAAAACTAATACA
Source organism: Bos mutus (assembly GCF_027580195.1). Taxonomy (NCBI): domain Eukaryota; kingdom Metazoa; phylum Chordata; class Mammalia; order Artiodactyla; family Bovidae; genus Bos; species Bos mutus. The sequence continues at coordinate 86,191,587 of NC_091626.1, read as the reverse complement.
ATTATGTAAAGTTTAAAAATAAAATAAAATTTAAAAAAAAAAACCTCAATGTTCAGAAACTAAGATCATGACATCTGGTCCCATCACTTCATGGCAAATAGATGGGGAAACAATAGAAACAGTGACAGACTTTATTTTGGGGGGCTCCAAAAATCACTGCCAATGGTGACTGCAGCCATGAAATTAAAAGATACTTGCTCCTTGCAAGAAAAGCTATGACCAATCTAGACAGCATATTAAAAGCAGACATTACTTTGCCGACAAAGGTCCATCTAGTCAAAGCTATGGTTTTTCCAGTAGTCATGTATGGGTGTGAGAGTTGGACCATAAAGAAAGCTGAGCACCGAAGAACTGATGCTTTTGAACTGTGATGTTGGAGAAGACTCTTGAGAGTCCCTTGGACCACAGAAGATCCAACCAGTCCATCATAAAGGAAATCAGTCCTGAATATTCACTGGAAGGACTGATGCTAAAGCTGAAGCTCCAAACTTTAGCTACCTGATGCAAATAGCCAACTCATTAGAAAAGACCCTGATGCTGAGAAAGACTGAAGGCAGGAGGAGAAGGGGACAACAGAGGACGAGATGGTTGATGGCATCACCGACTCGATGGACATGAGTTTGAGCAAGCTCCAGCAGATGGTGAAAGACAGGGAAGCCTGGCGTGCTGCAGTCCACAGGGTCACAAAGAGTTGGACACGACTGAGCAACTGACCAACAACAACATTATATATACCTACTCAAAATAAAACTTAATGGCATTTTGACTGAGTCAGACTTTGAATTCCAGAGTCATCTGATGGCATACAATAAGATTAAACTTATGCTCTGTTTTCTAAGTGATATACATCCAAAAAAAGGAAATGCTTGGGATGTTTTCACCAAGAAGGCATCTCACCCAAGTATAACCTTCAAATGCACAACTTCAGTCAGCTAAATATATACAACAAATCTCATTGTCAACATCACTTTTTCAAAATAATCATTACCATAAAGTAAAGGAAAAAAGGAAAGTGAAGTCACTCAGTCATGTTCGACTCTTTGCAACCCCATGGACCATAACCTACCAAGCTCCTCTGTCCATGGGATTTTCCAGGCAAGAGTACTGGAGTAGGTTGCCATTTCCTTCTCCAGGGGATCCTTCCAACCCAGGGATTGAACCCAGGTCTCCCGCATTGCAGGCAGACACTTTACTGTCTGAGCCACCAGGGAAGCCATCATTACCGTGGTGTGGATCAAAAGAAGTCTGTGACATCGTTCCTACTTTATGGGATTTAACAATCACAGAGGACTTAACAATATAAGGTTCTGGGCCAGGTTTTGTGGGAAATTTTTAAATTGTAATTAGAGATTTTAATACCTCCCCTCAATAACTGACACACAACTAGACAGAATATCAACAAAGATACAGGTGATTTGAACAAAACTATCAAACAATTTGCCTGGATTAACATCTATAGATCACTTCATTCATAACTGCAGAATATGTATTCTTTTCAACTGTACAAGGAACATTTACCAAAGTACACCACATTCTTAGCTATAACAGAAGTCTCCATAAATTCAAAAAGATTCAAGTCCCACAAAGTCTATTCTCTGACCACAACAGAATTAAGTCAGAAATGAATAACAAAAATGTCTGAAAAAAATCTGCAAATATTTACAAATTAAATAACAAATTTCTAAATAATCTATGTCTCAAAGAAAAAAATAAAAGGGGAAATTAGAAAGCATTTTGAACTTACAAAAATAAAAACATAGCACAGCAGGATTTGTGGGATGCCACTAAAACAGAAACTTTAGCTTAAGATACTAGCAAAAGAAGAGCAAATTAAAACCAAAATAAGCGCAGGGTATGGGATTCAGAGATAGAAACTACTAGGTATAAAACAGATAATCAACAAGGGTACACTGTAAAGCACAGAGAAATACAGACATCATATTGTAATAATTTTAAAGGCAGCATAACCTATAAAGTATTGAATCATTATGCTGGGTACCTGAAACTAAGACAATATTGTCAATCAATTATATTTCAATAAAACTTTTAATTTAATTTAAAAAAACAAAGTAAGCAGAGGAAAGAAAATAATAGAGATGAAACGATAAATCAAACAAAACCAGAAAAACAAGACTGTATAATTGAGAAACCAAAAGCTGATTCTTTGAGAAGATTAACAGAATTGAATAAACTTCTAGCCAGACTAATCATGAAACCAGAATAAGAAGAAAGAAAATAAAAAAAAGCAAGAAAATAAAACATTAAGAGAGGTGACAAGACATCAATACAGTGTATATATATGTGTGTGTGTATGTGTATATATATAAAAAGAAAACAGCAGGGAATAATAGCAGTAACTTTGTGCTGAGAAATTTAACAACTTAAATGAAATGGACAAATTTCCTTGAAGACACAAAAACCCAAAGCTCACTGAAGAAGATATGGACAAACTGAATATCCCTTTATCTGTAAAGGAAGTTGAAAAACTTTTAGTTGAAAAACTTATAGTTAAAAAACTTTTCCACAAAGAAAACTATAGCCCCAGATGGCTTTACTGGGAAATTCAAGCCTCCTGGGAGCTTGGCTCAAACAGGAAGTAAGAGCTAAGGCAGAGCTGTAAACCGCCCACCTGGGCATTGAAGCATGCCCCCATTACGTATACAGAGCCTGTCAGCAAAGGCTGGGACACTTGCTAGCTCCAAACATGAGGAAAGCTGTACCATCATGATCTGACCACTAAGAAAACTGAGCAGAGATTTCAGTGGCCATACATGATAAAGCTTGCAAACTACAGAATCTGTTCAGGAAAGTCACAAAGCAAATTAACAGCAACAACCATGACAAAAAGCAACAACAAATGCTAGAGAGGAGAAAGAATCTGATGTCCAGAGTGTCCAGGTTATTTTATGTAACGTGTCTAGCTTTCAACAAATGATATATATATGATATATGATACAACAAATGATATATGATATTTGCAAAGAAACAGGAAAGAATGGCCCATATACAGATATAAAAGCAGTTGACAGAAACGATGTCTGAGAAAGCCTAGCCATTACCTATTAGATATTATACTTCTTAGACAAAACACATTAAAATATCAGGTATTTAAAAATGTTCAAAGAACTGAAGGAAACCATATCTAATGAGTAAAGGAGAGATCTGCTTCTAGAATGTCAGTGTGAGGAGCTCCATAAATATACTCCCAGCAAAACTGGTGAAAATTATTTAAATAATAATAATGCTAAAGTCTGGAAATGATCCTAAGGGCACACTACAAATACAGAAGTATTCAAGAAAATCTACTAAAACTCGGTATGAGCATCAAGAGTATATGGCATTTAAACCACAAGCCATCCCTCCCTGTCCCTCTCAGGCTGGACTGACAGAAACTCCAGGCCAAGTAGGTACAGTCAAGAACATGGGGCTCCCTCCCTCCCAGTTCCCAGGTGAAGGCAACAATATCTTTGGGAGAGAAGCAGAATATCAGTATTTCTCATGCTCTTTCCCTTCAGCTACTTGAAGAACTGGCAGAATTTCTTTAAAACCAAAGCTGCAAGAAAGATTTTCACGTAACTGTGTAGAATGGGGGAAAAAAGGCATAAAGTTGGGTCCTTCACGCCTGGGATGAATCTGAAAGGAAGAGAAGGTTTGCACAGGTGGACCCTCAGCCCAGAGAGTGACCAGGTCAAGCCACAGACTGATCATCCCAGTCCTGGGATCCTACATGGAAAAGAAAAGCTCCTTTTTTTTCTTTAAGGTGTTCAGTTACATTTTATGCTTTTTTTCCCCCAATACTAACAAAGTGAATTAATCCAATAAAAACGACAAAGAATTACCATAGTTTCAACGATGACAGTGAGGTTACCTAAGCCATCCGTCAGAGCTACGTAGCTTCCTCCTCTCTCTAAATGGCCAACTGTCTTCAGGTAATACCAACCTGGTTGAGTAAACTGAGTGGTATGAGCTATAGAAAAGCAGAGAAAGACCCAAATAACATTAAAGTGGTGATAATAGGATTCTTCCAGAAATAAAAAGCTATCTACTTACTTGAGGCTGAAAGAGAACAGAGTATGCCACCCCAAAATGTGCCACTTTAGCATGCGTATTATTTTGAACTGCTGGCAATCAAGACCCAGAAGACTAAAGAAAAAATTTCTCTCTCCTTCAACTGCCTGAAAGAATCTAGATAGGAGACCCGGCCCAGAAAGAGAGCTATTACCAACAATAACTTTTTATCTGAAAGACTTATCTTCATGGCACAGCAAATATCTGTTCTTCTCTTCCAATGAATGGTGTTCTTCCCCTGTAAAGCTCCAGGTCCCTATCTCTTTCTATGAATGGTCTTCTTCCCCTGTAAAGCTCCAGGTCCCTATCTCATTCCTTTGCTTAGGATGGCATTATAAAGCCTCAATTGCCTGACTGCAAACTTGAGTCCCATATTTTTATGTACAAAATTAAATGGGTTTTTTTCCTGGTGATCTGTCTTTTGTCAATTATTAGATTGACCAAAGAACCGAGACGGTTACAAGGAAAACTTTCCCAAGTATGACTGAGTCTAACAGCTAATTTCTATTTTGGAAAAAATATTTGCCAGCCTCATGTTTCAACTTTTGAGTAATTAGCCTAGTTAAATGGTATAATTAAGGGAATATTCTTAGAATGACTGGTAAAAAATAAATAAACCACACTCTGTCAGTTCAAGACTACTGAAAAACTACTTTATTCCAACAGTAAATAAAGTTATCTCCTCCCAGTTTTTGTTGATCTCTATTTAAATCACCTTAATATAACTACAAAGAATATGGTTTTCAAAAAGTTAACAAAATATTTCAAAAACTAAGCTTTATGGTTTTAAACAAGTTTATTTTCACAATACTTATTTATTGGGCACCTCCAAAGCTTGTCCTAGAAATGTACTGAGTGATACTCCTTGTCTCATTTTGGGAAGTGACAAAATTAACCCCCCAAGAAACAGTGACAAAATTATAAAAGTACGTTAGTTCATTGAAATAATGTGGGACCAACTATGTCAACATTTAAGGAGTTAACCAAATCCAATTTAAGGAGTTAATAAAAATCCAAAACTTACCATTTTCGTATTTATTAAAGAACAACCTGAGTTTAGAATAATGTCATGATTACATGGTTAATGTCATGACTATAAATCCCTGTGAAAAATACATCAACTGGAAAAAAAGAGCTTGGTCTTAGAATAATCAAGAATGGAATACAGAGAGTAGCTTAGTTACCCGAAAGAGTCTTATAAAACACTAGGACAAATCTTGCTAAAACAGAGATACACTTAAAACCAATGTGTGCACATGTGTGCGCACAACACACACACACACACACAGTGTTTCTATAACTCCCTCTAAGTGCTTTCTGCTTTGTCTCTTAGAAAGAAAGGCAGGGAGTGAGGGATGGGATCTGAACCATACCTGATACCCAGATAGGAGCTTCCACCACGTAGTGCCCACTCCATGGCTCCTGAGCAGTCATCAGTCCACAACGCCCATATGGCAACTGCTGATAGTAACTGGCCACCAAGTTCCAAGCAATGGTGCTAAAAGATTGTTTGATAAAAGAGAAACACCAAGCAGCTTGTAATAAAAGTGTAAATGTCTAGAAGCCTATAGTATAAAAGACCTTAGCAAAGTTTACACAAATATATGCAAGTGGTAAAATTACCACCCAAAACAAGAAAATTTAAGTTGCCTAAGTTCACCCACATTTTGAAAAATCAAATGAGGGATGCAATATTTTTAATAGTGAATCATATAATAAAAAATACAAATGTATATGAAGTGCACAATTTTTACTGCACAATGGTATAACCAGAAAAAGAGTCACGACCTACCAGTACCACAAACGTGAGTCAAATACAGATAAAGACTTTATCTATACCTGCTTTCTTTTTGACAATCAGCCTTCTTAATGCCCCAGTTTCATGACATAATTTCATGACCTGACTCAGCGGCTGTAAAGTTTTACAATGAGAACTCTTAAGAGTTCTTAAGAGTTCTTAAGAGTCCGACTGCCAGGGCTCAAGTGATGGTGTAGGCAGACAGGGCAGGGGAAGAGAACCACACATAACTCTCTTGATACAAGAGGAGCCATTTAAGGCCTAAGCCACTTTGTGGTCTAAGCCTGCCCACAATGCTTGCCCCTGCAGAAGAGGTCTCAGTAGTAACTGATTTTAAGGGAACAAAAGCATCTAAGTCAGGGAAATAACTTAACCATATCTAAGACAATATATCAGACCCCAAAATAAGCTCTATTTCTGTTCGCAGCTTCCTGCCTTCTCTTTCTAGAGCTGACACATGTTAGGTATAGGACGGATGAACGAAATAAGGCAAATGCTTAAATCACTGAATTTAGGTTGTAAGACTATGGAAGTCCATTGTACTTTTTTTTACTTATTATGCTTTGAAATTTTTCAAAATGAAAACCTTTGAAAGTTTTAATAACTTACGAAGTCATGTAGCCATTGACGTAATTCTGATTCAATATGCGACCCCAGCAGCCTGCACCCATATCACCATTTACAGTGCTAAAATCTTCAGAAGACCAAAGCTTCTTCTTAGTCAACCTAGCATCCTTTACTGTAAGTGTCCCAGGGTAATGAGCTCTAGAAAAGAAAGAGAGGGAGGAAATGTAAAAAGTCAGAACAGGCACTTCCATATATTTACTGAGTAAATACCCTCCCTGGTAGTTCCACTGGGAAAGAATCCGCCTGCAAGGCAGGAGACCCCGGTTCAATTCCTGGGTCAGGAAGATTTGCTGGAGAAGGGATAGGCTACCCACTCCAGTATTCGTGGGCTTCCTGATGGCTCAGCTGGTAAAGAATCTGCCTGCAATCTGGGAGACCTGGGCTCAATACCTGGGAAGGGAAGATTTCCTGAAAAAGGAAACGGCTACCCACTCCAGTATTCGGGCCTGGAGAATTCCATGGACTATTCCATGGGGTCACAGAGTCAGACGCAACTGAGCAACTACAACTTTCATTGAGTGAACAAACATATGTGTCTTTGCCAAGGTTTTCTATCTTAAAACAATGGGCAACTTCCAGGTAGATGTCAGGCTGTATGTAAGCATCTGCTTCCCACCCCTGGGTCTCAGGATGCCCTGAGGATGAGATGCACTTACAACGAACAGAAGCGGGGAGATCATCAGTGGGAAAGACCTCTTCCTGGAAACCATAACAAGAAGGGAAGGATGTCGACAGATGGAGGCAGCAGAAGAGGCCTAGAACATTCCAAGAGATGAATGAGGTGGAGACAGGATTCAGACTTCCCAGGGGATGTAGTGAGCTTGGACAGTAGAAAGGAAGGAGTGAAATAGAAAACCAAAAGTAAGACTTCCCTGGCAGCCCAGTGCTTAAGAATCCACCTTGCAATGCAGGGGACGCAGGTTCAATTCCTGGTCAGGGAGCCCACATGCTGTGAGGCAATAACGACAGAAGTGCACAGGCCACCACTAGAGAGGTTACCACAAGGAAGACCCAGTTGATTTGTTATAAAGAGATACAGTATTTATTTAATTAAAAAAAAGACTAATGAGCTTATTACATAAAGTATCAATAGTATTTCCTCCCCTGCTCTACCCCTCATACAGAGAAAGACAGCTTGGCATTTATTCCCCAGCAAAAACAAAAACACTAAAACAAAACCAACAAAAACCCAGAGGACTCTTCTTTGAATAAAAATAAGAAGTTATTAAACCCAGAGCAGTGGTGGTTCTCAACTTGGGTGACTCTGCCTGGTGGAGAAGCCACAGCAGGAGTTGCTACCGTTCTCTAGTGTGCAGAGGCCAGAGACGCTGCTAAACAGCCTACAATGCCCCTAGCATGTCCCCACAGCAAAGAACTATCCAGTGAAGAACATCAAAGTGCAGAGGTGGAGAAACCCTTCCCAGAGCAATGAACTTCTCCCTTCTTCTGGCATTTGGGAGGAGTCAACTGAAATATAAATGTACATTTAGTGTTCCAAGGCTAAAATATTGTCATAATGATGGTTGTGGAAGTGACTGATTATTGAATATAAAAACAATTAAGAAATTTCAAATGTAAAATAGAAAAGAGGCTAACAGTATAAGAGTTAGCACATGAACTCTAGGGAGAAGAGTGTGTACTTCTTAAGCCAACAACTACTGACAAAAAATTTAACAAAAATACAAGCAAAATAACAGAGACTGAATCATATTACAATTCTTATCTTTGTGGTTTGGAACAGTAGTATTCTTAACATTAAAAGAATGATTGTGAAGACCTATTTTAGTCTGGAAAATTCTGAAGGAGATGGAACTTCCAGACCACCTTCCCTGCCTCCTGAGAAACCTGTATGTTGGTCAAGAAGCAACAGTTAGAACAGGACATGGAACAACGGGCTGGTTCAAAATTGGGAAAGGAGTAAACCAAGGCTGTATATTATCACCCTGCTTATTTAACTTATGCAGAGTACATCATGCAAAATGCCTGGCTGGATTAAGCACAAGCTGGCATCAAGATTGCCAGGAGAAATATCAATAATCTCAGATATGCAGATGATACTACCCTTATGGCAGAAAGTGAAGAAGAACTAAAGAGCCTCTTCATGAAAGTGAAAGAGGAGAGTGAAAAAGTTGGCTTAAAACTCAACATTCAGAAAACAAAGATCATGGCATCCAGTCCCATCACTTCATGGCAAATAGATGGGGAAACAGTAACAGACTTTATTTTCTTGGGATCCAAAATCACTGCAGATGGTGACTGCCGCCATGAAATTCAATGATGCTTGCTCCTTGGAAGAAAAGCTATGACAAACCTAGAGCGTGTATTAAAAAGCAAAGACATTACTTTCCCAACAAAGGTCTGTATAGTCAAAGCTATAGTCATGTATGGATGTGAGAGCTGGACCATAAAGATGCTGAGCACCAAAGAATCAATGCTTTTGAACTGTGGTGTTGAAGAAGACTCTTGAGAGTCCCTTGGACTGCAAGGAGATCCAACCAGTCCATCCTAAAGGAGATCAGTCCTGAATATTCATTGGAAGGACAGATGCTGAAGCTCCAATACTTTGGCCACCTGATGTGAAAGCTAACTCAATGGAAAAGACTCCAATGCTGGGAAAGATTGAAGGCATGAGAAGGGGATGACAGAGGATAAGATGGTTAGATGGCATCATCAATTCAATGGATAGGAGTTTGAGCAAGCTCCGGGAGATGGTGAAAGACAGGGAAGTCTGGTGTGCTGCAGTCCATGGGGTCACAAAGAGCTGGGCGTGAGTGAGCGACTGAAAAACAACAAACTTTAGTTTTTAGTTATTTAATTCCATTTCCGTCATGAATCTTTTAAGAAAAAAAAATCCTACTTGGGAATTAATTATCCTAGTAAAGATGAAGTAAGGCACATCAATCTGGTATTCCATGGTTTCCTAAGGAAAAATGAATATATAATAAAGAATATAAAATAAGTAATCAGAGGAAAATGAGATTCCACCTGAATCACTGACCTCAGGTGAAAACAGACACCTCGTCAGTACTGTAAAAATGCACAACAGAAACCCAAAAAGAAAGCTAGCACCTAACAGGGTTGAGAATTCATGTTCTGGAACTATAAATCCCAACTTGGAAAATCTGACTACTGTTCTCTGCAATTACATAATTTTAATAAACTTTAACATTTTGATCCATAAATCATACATCAAATCCCTTATGATTATACAGTGGAAGTGAGAAATAGATTTAACGGACTAGATCTGATAGACAAGAGTGCCTGATGAACTATGGACTGAGGTTCGTGACATTGTACAGGAGACAGGGATCAAGACCATCCCCATGGAAAAGAAATGTAAAAAAGAAAAATGGCTGTCTGAGGAGGCCTTACGAATAGCTCTGAAAAGAAGAGAACTGAAGAGCAAAGGAGAAAAGGAAAGATAAAACATATGAATGCAGAGTTCCAAAGAATAGCAAGAAGAGATAAGAAAGCCTTCCTCAGTGATCAGTGCAAAGAAATAGAGGAAAACAGAATGGGAAAGACTAGAGATCTCTTCAAGAAAATTAGAGATACCAAGGGAACATTTCATGCAAAGATGGGCTCGATAAAGGACAGAAATGGTATGGACCTAAGAGAAGCAGAAGGTATTAAGAAGAGGTGGCAAGAATACACAGAAGAACTGTACAAAAAAGATCTTCATGACCTAGATAATCACGATGGTGTGATAACTGACCTAGAGCCAGATATCCTGGAATGTGAAGTCAAGTGGGCCTTAGAAAGCATCACTACGAACAAAGCTATGGGAGGTGATGGAATTCCAGTTGAGCTATTTCAAATCCTGAAAGATGATGCTGTGAAAGTGCTGCACTCGATATGTCAGCAAATTTGGAAAACTCAGCAGTGGCCACAGGACTGGGAAAGGTCAGTTTTCATTCCAATCCCAAAGAAAGGCAATGCCAAAGAATGCTCAAACTGCGACATAATTGTACTCATCTCACACGCTGGCAAAGTAAGGCTCAAAATTCTCCAAGCCAGGCTTCAGCAATACGTGAACTGTGAACTTCCAGTTGTTCAAGCTGGTTTTAGAAAAGGCAGAGGAACCAGAGATCAAATTGCCAACATCCACTGGATCATCGAAAAAGCAAGAGAGTTCCAGAAAAACATCTATTTCTGCTTTACTGACTATGCCAAAGCCTTTGACTGTGTGGATCACAAGAAACTGTGGAAAATTCTGAAAGAGATGGGAATACCAGACCACCTGCCCTGCCTCTTGAGAAGTTTGTATGCAGGTCAGGAAGCAACAGTTAGAACGGGACATGGAACAACAGACTGGTTCCAAATAGGAAAAGGAGTACATCAAGGCTGTATAAACTGTGGAAAATTCTGAAAGAGATGGGAATACCAGACCACCTGACCTGCCTCTTGAAAAGTTTGTATGCAGGTCAGGAAGCAACAGTTAGAACTGGACATGGAACAACAGACTGGTTCCAAATAGGAAAAGGAGTACATCAAGGCTGTATATTGTCACTCTGTTTATTTAACTTATATGCAGAGTACATCATGAGAAACGCTGGGCTGGAAGAAACACAAGCTGGAATCAAGATTGCCAGGAGAAATATCAATAACCTCAGATATGCAGATAACACCACCCTTACGGCAGAAAGTGAAGAGGAACTAAAAGGCCTCTTGATGAAAGTGAAAGAAGAGAGTGAAAAAGTTGGCTTCAAGCTCAACATTCAGAAAACAAAGATCATGGTATCTGGTCCCATCACTTCATGGGAAATAGATGGGGAAACAGTGGAAACGGTGTCAGACTTTATTTTTTGGGCTCCAAAATCACTGCAGATGGTGACTGCAGCCATGAAATTAAAAGACGCTTAGTCCTTGGAAGGAAAGTTATGACCAACCTAGATAGCATATTGAAAAGCAGAGACATTACTTTGCCAACAAAGGTCCATCTAGTCAAGGCTATGGTTTTTCCTGTGGTCATGTATGGATGTGAGAGCTGGACTGTGAAGAAAGCTGAGCACCAAAGAATTGATGCTTTTGAACTGTGGTGTTGGAGAAGACTCTTGAGAGTCCCTTGGACTGCAAGGAGATCCAACCAGTCCATTCTAAAGGAGATCAGCCCTGGGTGTTCTTTGGAAGGAATGATGCTAAAGCTGAAACTCCAGTACTCTGGCCACCTCATGCGAAGAGTTGACTCATTGGAAAAGACTCTGATGCTGGGAGGGATTGGGGGCGGGAGGAAGAGGGGACGACAGAGGATGAGATGGCTGGATGGCATCACCAACTCGATGGACGTGAGTTTGAGTGAACTCTGGGAGATGGTGATGGACAAGGAGGCCTGGCGTGCTGTGATTCATGGGGTCGCAAAGAGTCCGATACAACTGAGCGACTGAACTGAACATTTTGATGATCTGATCTAAGTCACTTCAAAGTCATGTCTGACTCTCTGCGACCCTGTGGACTATAGCCTTTCCAGTTCCTCTGTCCATGGGATTTTCCAGGCAAGAATAATGGAGTGGGTTGCCATGTCCTCCTCCTGGGGATCTTCCTGACCCAAGGATCAAACACGTATCTCTTACATCTCCTGCACTGGTAGACAGGTTCTTTACCACTAATACCACCTGGGAAGCCCTTATTCTATATCCCAGAACTTCATTCCATGATCATAATATTCAGTTTTGACCTCTCAAAGAAATGCTAATTTTAAGACTCATCTAGTTATCACTCAGTCAAATGTATATCTGGTATGTCTCTGGTAAAAATAAAAAATACTCAATATAAAAAATAATACTCTGGAAAATATCATGCTATAATGCTATTAATGATCTCTAGATATTAAGATTTTGAGTAAGTTCCAACTCTATAGTTTTCTACAGTTTCCAAATTTTCTATAAAGAGTATGCATTATCTTTAAAATCCCAAAAAGCATCTCTTTCAAAGCTATAGAAATAGGTATTATATCGCTCATTCAGAAAATAAAGAAACTGTTACATTTTAAACCTGAGTGATTTATCAAATAATCTGAGAAAAGAGGGTTGAACTGATATTGAAATTCAGGTCTCTTGTGATGCCCAGATCTACAGTTCAACAAAATAATGTAAAAGTTCTTTAAGAATAATTTTTAAATGCATATAATTAGGCAAAACGTCTCTATCATTTCATGGCATGATTTTTCAAACTTTAAATGACAAGATTAAGATCACTGAAAGTAAACCAAAGTATATCCTATCAGAAAAACATATGTGTATTACAGGAGAAATAAAACTTATAGACAAGGTGGATCATGGTAGCAGCCCAGTTTCTGAAACTCTGCACACTACTCCTCCTGAAACCAAACAGACCAATCTCATGATGGAAATTACAACCCACAGACAATATCCCCATCAAAACCAGGTGACAGAGAGTCCCCAGGAGTCTTGCAGCATCAGGACTGGGCAGGATCAGCAGACAGAATGTGGAAACAGTGGAGGTGACAGGTGACCAACAGGTTCTCATTCCACAGGGGCAGACCCTACCCTGATGGAAGCACTGACAACAACTGGCTTCACAGGCTGGAAACTGGGGCCAAGGCCCCAACAACAAATTCACTAAGAGGTTAAACACAATACTGTCACAGTTTAAACCAGATTGGTCCAATAGGAATACAATGTGAGCTATACAAAGTAACTTTAAATCTTCTAGTAGCTATGTTTTAAAAAAAACAAAATTTTAATCATATATTTTGTTTAACCCAATATACCCAAAATACTATCATTCAACACATGTAATCAATATGAAAAATAATTAATAACTTAGTTTTCTATTATTAACACATCTTTAAAATCCAGTGTGTGCTTTATACTTATAACACTCCTCAGTTTAGACTAACCACATTTCAAGCGTTCCGTAACACCTGTGGCTAGTGGTCCCCATACTAAACAATACAAACTGAAACTCTTAACTATTTCAGAAATAGGCAGGAAATAATCTAAGCTATGGATTTTCCAATAGTCATGTATGGATGTGAGAGTTGGACCATAAGGAAGGCTGAGCACCAAAGACCTTTTTGAACTGTGGTGTTGGAGAAGGCACTTGAGAGTCCCTTGGACTGCAAGGAGATCCAACCAGTCCATTCTAAAAGAAATCAGTCCTGAGTAGTCACTGGAAAGACTGATGATGAAGCTGAGGCTCCAGTACTTTGGCCACCTGATAGGAAGAGCTGACTCATTTGGAAAGACCCTAATGCTGGGAAAGATTGAAGGCAGGAGGAGAAGGGGACAACAGAGGATGAGATGGTTGGATGGCATCATTGCTCCAACTCATGTCCATTGAGTCAAACTCTGGGAGATAGTGAAGGACAGGAAAGGCTGGTGTGCTGCAGTCCATGGGGTCACAAAGAGTCGAACCCGACTAAGAGACTAAACAACAACAAATCCTTTCTGGAATGGTAGAGTCTCACCATGAGAATAAGCTCCTTGAATGAGAATCCAAATTGAGCAAGACAGGAACACTTAGGGGGAGGGAGAGACAACACTGCCTTCATAATTTCTAAAATGTAAACACTACTCTGCCCCTTAATCTAAATAAAATCATGTTTTGTATTTCTGAACACTGACACAATATTTCAAAAGTCATCAATACATTACTACATTGTCATAGAAAGATTCCCAAAATACATACCTTTCAAAGAAAAAAAGGAATGAAGTATCATTTATACATGCTTTAGTTAAGTAAATACAAGAAAGCAACCTTCTGAAAATATAATCAAAAGGGGAAAAGCAGGCAAAAACAAAGGCACCGTCAACTGAGCAACCAACCAAAAACTGTTCATTCTCAAAGTAAAACATTCCTTACCCTATTACATCAATCACCTTCAAGAGCTCAGGGTCAAGCAGCATAGAAGCAGAAATGGGCTCCCAGAGATTATCACTCGCTATGATTTTCACGTGCTGGAGACCTTGATGGTTCAGCATTCTTCTTAACACCTTTCAGAGAGAGAAACAGAACACAGGAAAGGTTAAAAATGAGTTTTCAGCTGCTGACTTACAACCAAGTGAGCTAAAGTGTCTTCAGATTCAACAAGTAGGATGAGAGTGTCAACATTATTTCTCAATAGAAATGTGCCCCATGTGGAGAGGTAAAAAAACACTATCACTAAAATAATCTACTTCATGGGAATGTAAAAAGAAAAAAAAAAAAACCAAGAGGCAAAAATATTTTAGAAGGATTTTCCCTCTGACTTTAAAATTACGTTTAGCCATAGAAAATTTGGGTGCAATGGTGGAAATTTTTTTTTTAAATCAGAGCAGTAATATCCATAAAAAAACACTACTCTGATATGAATTCTTACAGGAATTTTCTTATGCTGCTGCTGCTGCTAAGTCGCTTCAGTCGTGTCCGACTCTGTGCGACCCCATAGACGGCAGCCCACCAGGCTCCACCGTCCTTGGGATTCTCCAGGCAAGAACACTGGAGTGGGTTGCCATTTCCTTCTCCAATGCATGAAAGTGAAAAGTAAAAGTGAAGTCGCTCAGTCGTGTCCGACTCTTCGAAACCCCATGGACTGCAGCCCACCAGGCTCCTCCATCCATGGGATTTTCCAGGCAAGAGTACTGAAGTGGGGTGCCATTGCCTTCTCCAGTTTTCTTATGCAGACACAGTAAATTGGGATCAGATTAAATACACATTGCCTGGTGGGCTCCAGGGGGTGGTAAAGAGTCAGACACAACTGAGCACACACACACGAAATGCTTTAACTTTTCATTTTATTTTGAGCATTTTGCAATGTCTTTAAATATTCTGCCATTACTTAAAGTACTACAATTATTAGAATTCTGCATCATGCTATAAGTAGAAACAAGAAATATTCTTTTGTTACCCTCAATGCTTTCATATACACAGCACAGGCAATAAAATCAGTCTGTAGGACTACCCGCCCACCAGATTAAAAACAACAAGCTAAATTGTAACAGGAATAAATTCACAGAGCACAGAGCGCTTTGTTTTGTGCTTGGGCCCCAAGAGGGCCCTGAAAGAGGCACAAGACAGGGTCCTCGCCGTCCAGTGGCAAACACACTTGGCAGCACGCTAACACTAACAGGGTGTCCTAGACAATCACAGAGTGGTCCATACTGAGCAGTATGGACTGCCAATACATGCAGCAGGACCCGAGAAGAGGGGACATCATTTCACCCAGGAGCAGAAGATGCCGATCTCAAAACAGTAGTTCTCGATGGACGGCTGTGTGTGAACTCACTGCGACACCCCCATGCACTCTGAACTATCAGGCTCATAGTTGCAGGCACTCAGTAAATATTGATTAAGGGGGAACAAAGAATTTCACAAGCTCTCTTTTCACATTCTGAGTTTTCTGAACTAAAGAAATTTCCAAATAATGTGCTCTCACCAATTCCACTCTGAAAGCAATCTGAACAGATCCTTAGAGATCAACTAACTCTCAAGAGTTGGACACAACTTGGCGTCTAAACAACAAACTCAAGATTCAGTAGAACTCAGAATCCCGAGCTCTCTGTTAGGAGACCAGCTTGAGTCTCATCACTCTGAAGTTCTTTCTTACTCTTACAGAGAGGAGGTAGAGCAACTCAGTCACATTTGTATTTATCATGATGATCTATTTTTTCTAATTCTATTCCTAGAGCATCATCTCTAAAATCGCTTACTTTTTAATATGGTATATTCAAATAATACTGTAAAATATACGAGTCTAGAAACTGTGTTTTATACATAAATTGCCAAAATGAGGATGAAAAGTAGCATTCTTTGAGCAAAGCTTTATCTAATGTATTCCAAATGTTTTTGCTGTGGAATCTTTCCCTTTCCACCCTCCCTCTCCCCCCACAAAAGTCTAGACAGAAATATTACTTATAAGATAAATGGAAAGGATGCTGTTCTGATTGAACTGAACGAGGGTCCAGAGACATCCATTTCCATTCACTACGCTCAGATCCTATAAGGGATTTTCCAGACACAATTGAAAAACAAAGTCAATCATAAATACAGTGTGGTGACGTCAATCAGTCGTGTCCGACTCTTTGCAACCCCAGGGACTATAGCCCACCAGGCTCCTCTGTCCATGGGATTTTCCAGGCCAGAATACTGGAGTGGGTTGCCATGTCCTTCTCAAGGGGTCTTCCTGACACAAGGATCAAATCTGGGTCTCTCGCATTGCAGGCAGATGCTTTACCATCTGAGCCACCAGGGAATCCCAAATACAATGTAAACAGCAAAAATAAAAGAAAAAAATAGCCTTGCCATCTTCACATACATTGCTTGTTTGTACTATATTTATTTCTACTCTTAAAGACAAATCCTTATTATTTCCAGGGGCCATCTTACTATACTATATGGAATATATATTCATTAAGCTTATTGAATCTGAATACCTGCATTCATGTGCCATTATTGAACTCTCTCTCATGGGCCTTTTAACAAACAGGACACAGATTTTAGGAAAATATTACTACAAAAATGGCAAATGCAAACTACAAGTTAGTTCCTAAGATGTGTTACTGCAGGCAAACTACAGTTTGAGAGAAAAGGAAACAAAGTCTAAAACATTTAGAACACTGATGATGAGTCTTAGAATAGGAATTAGTCTTTCAAATCAGGCAAGCTGAATTAGAATGCAAAGGAATACGCAACAGGCTCTTAATAGTAAAAACAAATAAATAAAACAACCACCTTAGTTGCAGACCATTAGCTTAAAACAAATATGAAACTAAATTCTAATGCTTTTAAAGCTTCTTTCAAATGAAATACATTTGAAAGCTAAAAACAATCATATGGGCTTCCCTGGTGGCTCAGATGGTAAAGCACCTGTCTGCAATGCAGGAGACCCAGGTTTGATCCCTGGGTTGGGAAGATCCCCTAGAGAAGGAAATGGCAGCCCACTCCAGTATTCTTGCCTGGAAAATCCCATGAATGGAGGAGCCTGGTGGGCGACAGTCCATGGGGTCGCAAAGAGTCGGACATGACTGAGCAATGTCACTTTCACTTTCACTTCTCTCAAAGAGAACATGTGTAATCCCAAGGTGGGGGTTGGCGGGGCGGTGGAGGGGGGCGGGACTTGAAATGTCAAGTTTGGGAAGATGAGAGTTCATCACAGCAATACGGTCTACCTGACTAAAGGGCTACACGGGATATGGGCACTAACTTGGCTTCTGCTCTGTCTTCCTGCTGCTCTCATCAGACCTGTACTCATCCTAGTCCCAGCTTGCCACTAACGACTCCTCACCCTCCACAGCCACCCACCCACCCTGCCGCACTCTCACCCCTTCGCTGGTAATGCCTGCCCCCTGCAGTTAACTTTGAGTTACCCGGCTCTGGCTGCATTCAATCCTCTCAATCTCTGCCTTCTCCTCCGCACAACCAGTGACTAAATCATGCCGTTAATCCAAAACACACCAGCCTATTGATGGCTCAGTGCCCCTGCTGGTCTAATCCATCTTTCTCCACTTGCTCTGCCCCCAAACCCCTTTACTTCCCCGTCTTCACGTCTTCCCAATGGCATCGTCTGCCTTAGCAACTTGTGGAGTTCCTATCCATCCCAGCTTGAAGATTCCAACTAGTCTTTAAATAGAATTCCCTAATCTCAGATACAGGCATCAACTCCTCTCTGCGCCCCCTGACAAGCACTATTCTGCTAAATAAATCATGACTGATATTTCAGTTGGTCATATGGGACTCTACAGTCCCCAAATGTGAACTCTTTTTGGGTAGAAAAAGCACGTTTTATCCTTGTATTCCAAGCACATATACGTTGTCTGACAAACTAGGTGTTGAGTAAATGCTTCCTGGCTGACTGACTGAATAAATAAATGAAATAAATTTAGTGGATATGACGTGCTTAAAAGAATAAGACACTCAATTTAAAGAAAAAAAAATGTAACCATGAAATTCTATTTCTTAGAGAAAAGACATAATAAAACAAGACAAACAGAACTATAAAGTAAACCAGAGAATATCTCCACTTGAAAAGTTAAACTGCCATCTGTTTTCCAGTGATGGGAAGGGCTATTACTCTCAGATTTTCCTTTCCTAAAAAATAGTAATAACAGTAGCTACCCCATAAAGGGGCAGTAAGAATTAGAGAGAGATAAATATTTAGGCAAAGTACCTCTAAAAGAAACACACTTTGCAAATATTAGTTGCTATCTATTTGCTAATCACAAATAGAAACATACAACACACTCCAATGTAATGGGAGAAAGAAAGAAAGAAACAAATAAGAATTTCTTGTTTCCAAAGAAAACAAGAATGAGATAATATACTACAAATTTGATACATGACAATGAAAGAAAAATTTAACATTTCTTGACATTCTAAAAATCTAAATGATATAGTTGTTCTATAACAATTATCATAATTATACAAATAATGAATTTTTAAATAGGAAAATTCACCACAACTCTATAGACAAAGGCAATTTGGGGATTAGAAGGAATTATATAATTTTATGTTACAACTGGCAAAACACATCACTGTGCTGTACAAAATGCAGTGTTCCTACTACTGATTTCCATGGAACTATAAAGGGATTTTTCACTAATAACTTAAAGATAAAAAGATTTTAAAGTTGTACAGACCTTGATATAATTAATGTCAAATGCCCTCTCATTCCATATCTGCAAAACAGAAAGTCAAAATGTCAGAATTGTAAGATTTTGTGCCAGAAAGTAAACGCTACCACTAAGATGCCTCTTCTCTCACCATCTTTCATATTATCTGGAAAGCCATTTTTCTTACTTAATAGAATCTCCTGCTATCAACTTTATAGATACTTATGCTGCTGCTAAGTCACTTCAGTCGTGTCCGACTCTGTGCGACCCCATAGACGGCAGCCCACCAGGCTCCTCCGTCCATGGGATTCTCCAGGCAAGAACACTGGAGTGGGTTGCCATTTCCTTCTCCAATGCATGAAAGTGAAAAGTGAAAGTGAAGTCGCTCAGTCGTGCCGACTCTTAGCGACCCCATGGACTGCAGCCTACCAGGCTCCTCCATCCATGAGATTTTC
This sequence comes from Bos mutus, assembly GCF_027580195.1. Lineage (NCBI taxonomy): Eukaryota > Metazoa > Chordata > Mammalia > Artiodactyla > Bovidae > Bos > Bos mutus. The sequence continues at coordinate 86,172,091 of NC_091626.1, read as the reverse complement.
CAGGCAAGAGTACTGGAGTGGGGTGCCACTGCCTTCTCTGATAGATATTTATAAGACAACATAATTTTTAATTAAAATAGTATTTTTAAAAACCTTAACATATTTGGAGGGTATTTTTCAAAAAGTCACTTACTCCAGAGATTTCTAAAAATGGAATATTAAATCATTCAATAAAGATTGACAAGACAGTGTATGCCAGGAACTACAGCAGGCACTGGACACTTAGCACACATAGGACTGTGGCAGTAATTCTTACCAGTCCCTACAAGCACCCCTGGAAGCCAAGTATTAATAAGGACACTGCACAGGGGTCATGTCTTTAGCACACACAGAGAGTCACAGTGATGTGTGCCATCATGAAAGCAAACTCTTAATGAAGACAGATAAAAGGAACACGCACAAATCTCTCAGGCTTAGAATCAACAGCATGAGGTTTTGGGGTTGAAATAGAACTTCGCTAAGACTTTCATTTTGCACCTGAGAGATGGGCATAGCTTCCAAATACTCTTTTCACTCAAGTGATTCTGGTGGTGGTGGTTCAGTCGCTAAGTTGTGTCCGACTCTTGCAGCCCCATGGACTGTAGCCCACCAGGCTCCTCTGTCCATGGAATTCTCCAGGCAAGAATACTGGAGTGGGTTGCCATGCCCTTCTCCAAAGGATCTTCCTGACCCAGGTCTCCTGCACTGCAGGCAGATTCTTTACCAACTGGAAAGTGATCTTATGAAAGAAACTTCCTTACCATGGTGTGTGGTTATAGTCTAAAAGAGATGTGAATAACACATTTTCTGACAGAAACATTTTCTGTGACTTTACCATAATAGAATGTTGCAAGACTCACGCCTACATTTAGTTTCACTATGGGTTAAAAATACTTGGTATTTAAGAAAAGTTCTCAAACACAACAAACTAACTTTCAGTTATAATCTAGAGAAGCATAACAAAAACAGTATGTTCTTGCTTCTGGCCTCCTACAGCCCCTGGCTTGCCCTCATGCCCTGTATCGGGTCCTAGGACCCTGTAGTGCACCTGCTGCAGTGTCTGCCCCTCTCACTCAGCTCCTCAAGGGCTGATTAACCGTGCCCCTCCCCCAAGATATATTGGTCACAATGCCTGCAACACAGGAGCAGCTCTGTAATTGCTGGCTAACTGCACGAAAGCTTTTAAAATCAGTTTTGACAGCATATTTATTAGCCAAAGTGTATAGAGACCTACTGTGTGTGTATGAGGCTCTGTGGGGGCACAGTGCGGGTGAGGCATGCCTCCAGCCAGCCAACAGACCAGCTAGAACCACAAGATGTTAGGCCTCACATTTTTAAATCATTAAAAGGGGTTAAGCAACAGCTCAGGACAAGAGTAGGCATATTTCTAACAGCCTGCCTAATCAGACCCACCATTCGTATTTTTTACAGCCTGAAAGCTAAAAATGGATTTTACAATTTTAAGCGGTTACATTTTAAAGGGTTATATAATTACCTACATAATATGCTTAATATTGCCTTCTGATCCACAAAACTTAAAATATCTACTCTCTAGCACTTTTAGAAGTCTGCTACTCTCTACTTTAGGACCACAGAAGATTGAGGGAGCAAAATTAGATTAATCACTAAGCTATAAAAGTAAAAACACAATATTGTTGTAAGAATTATTAACAGAAAAACTAGGGAAAGCTTAGAAGAAGGAGAATGTGAGCTGGGGTGGTACCAAAACCAAAACAGAAACAGTGCAGGGAGGCATACACTACATACAGGTTTCAAAAGTGGGAAGAGGTGGATGGACAGAGAGGAAGAATCAGTGGTGACACAGAGATAATTTGTCAACAGACACCAACAGAACAAATTAGTCTCAGAACACAAAGATGTCAACAAAGTGCCAGAAATTACTTTAAAAAATTATAAATAAATGTTCAAAGCTTAATCATGTTCTGAAAAATATATTACTGACTCCGATATAATCAATGTCCAGGTCATGATAATGCTTGGACCCCACAATCCAGGTCACGATGTAGTACGCGGTCAGCTGAAGATTGACGTAAGGCCAATTGAAGCCCTTCCCCAGCCATCCAGGGAACGACCACGGCAGCCCTGCGGAGACGAACAGGCAGAGTTGGATCAGGTGTAACAGCGCAGGCACCACTAAAACCAAAGCAAAGCAAGCAGAAGGGCCACCAACACAGCCTAAGCACAAGCCAGCAAAGGTCTGACGACAGCAAGACCCATGCCATGCACAAATGCTCAAACTCCCTTCCAGTTTATGAGCATGGTAACTCCTTACTGATCCTGAGAGTCACGTTCCGTGATTCTAAAGGCTCTTTCAATAAAAAGAAATAAAAACAAACAGAAACCCTTTTCTCAATGATATTTACCAACAGAAACAAATGTAACATATAACTTAATATCCCCACCCCTGCTAAAAAGATATTCAATGTACAATTTTTGTTCTCTGAAGGCAAATCAAAGAGTTTTGAAAGGCTTATGCTTAACCTGGTGGCTCAGACAGTAAAGATATCTGCCTGCAATGCAGGAGACCCTGGTTTGATTCCTGGGTCAGAAAGATCCTCTGGAGAAAACAGCTATCCACTCCAGTATTCTTGCCTGGAGAATTCTATGGACAGAGGAGCCTGGCGGGCTACAGTCCATGGGGTCACAAAGAGTTGGACATGACTGAGCAACTAACACTATGCTTAACTACTTCTGTGAGGCAAGTACAATACAAATTCCTCACTCACTACTACATCTTCTTACAACTTGAAGCTATCTAAATACTAATTAATAAAGTAATCGAATTTTGCAAAACTACTTTTTCTATATGGCAATATAAGTGCCAGTGACTCAGTAGGGAAATAGCCCTTTGTTATATGATATTGAACAAATAATCCACACTCTTCTAATACCCCAGTTATTATTAAGTTTAAAAGAGAGAGAGAGAAAAGAAGCACTAATTATGATTCTAAATCCTAATTCGCTTACTAATATATTAAAATAAGATCAACATTAAGTTCCTTAACTGTTAATATGTTACGAATCTAGTTTACCACTGGAAAAAAATAAAATCAAAATGACAAAATGCTTATTTTTCTAAGCTCCAGAAGAATGCCTAAGTTGTATCTACACAAGAAATGTGACATTAAAATAATGAAATGCCAAATACATTCTGAAGGCCCACCATAATTAAGTCTTTGTTAGGACAGGGTTCAGCTTGCCAGATTTTCTGCATTTAAATGGGAACTGACCTTGAAAGCAGCCCAGGGGTTAAGTATGTGCGGAAGTCAATGATGCTTTTTACTGCTCAATTTCTGAAAACACTTACTAAAGTCCATTTAGAAAAAACACACTGACTCCTCATTTTTTTTTACTTAGAAAAACTTACGCTTGTCCTTTGATGGTTGAAAATGATTTTAAAAATAATGTGACGTTAACCCCTATAAGCTAAGACCACAGCAAGAAAAAGAAATGCAAAAAGACTGTCTGAGGAGGCCTTACAAATTAGCTGAGAAAAGAAAAGAAGCTAAAGGCAAAGGAGAAAAGGAAAGATATAATATATGAATACAGAGTTCCAAAGAATAGCAAGAAGAGATAAGAAAGCCTTCCTCAGTGATCAATGCAAAGAAATAGAGGAAAACAACAGAATGGAAAAGACTAGAGATCTCTTCAAGAAAATTAGAGATACCAAGGGAATATTTCATGCAAAGATGGATACAATAAAGGACAGAAATGGTATGGACCTAACAGAAGCAGAAGATATTAAGAAGACATGGCAAGAATACACAGAAGAACTGTACAAAAAAGATCTTCATGACCCAGATAACCACGATGGTGTGGTCACTCACCTAGAGCCAGACATCCCGGAATGCGAAGTCAAGCGGGCCTTACGAAGCATCACTATGAATAAAGCTAGTGGAGGTGACGGAGTTCCAGTTGAGCTATTTCAAATCCTAAAAGATGATGCTGTGAAAGTGCTGCATTCAATATGCCAGCGAATTTGGAAAACTCAGCAGTGGTCACAGGACCGGGAAAAGTCAGTTTTCATTCCAATCCCAAAGAAAGGCAATGTCAAAGAATGTTCAAACTACAGCACAATCACACTAATCTCACACGTTAGCAAAGTAATGCTCAAAGTTCTCCAAGCCAGGCTTCAACAGTACATGAACCGTGAACTTCCAGATGTTCAAGCTGGATTTAGAAAAGGCAGAGGAACCAGAGATCAAATTGCCAATATTCACCGGATCATCAAAAAAGCAAAAGAGCTCCAAAGAAACATCTACTTCTGCTTTATTGACTATACCAAAGCCTTTGACTGTGTGGATCACAACAAACTGTGGAAAATTCTTAAAGAGATAGAACACCAGACCACTTTATCTGACTCCTGAAAAATCTGTATGCAGGTCAAGAAGCAACAGTAAGAACCAGACGTAGAACAACAGACTGGTTCCAAATTGGGGAAGCAGTATGTCAAGGCTGTATATTGTCACCCTGCCTATTTAACTTATATGCAGAGTACGTCATGAGAAATGCTGGGCTGGATGAAGCACAAGCTGGAATCAAGATTGCCGGGAGAAATATCAATAACCTCAGATACTCAGATGACACCACCCTTATGGCAGAAAGTGAAGAGGAACTAAAGAGCCTCTTGATGAAATTGAAAGAGGAGAGTGAAAAAGTTGGCTTAAAGCTCAACATTCAGAAAATGAAGATGATGGCATCCGGTCCCATCACTTCATGGCAAAAAGATAGGGAAACGGTGGAAACGGTGGCTGACTTTATTTTTGGGGGCTCCAAAATCCCTGAAGATGGTGACTGCAGCCATGAAATTAAAAGACACTTGCTTCTTGGAAGAAAAGCTATGACCACCCTAGACAGCATATTAAAAAGCAGAGACATTACTTTGCTAACAAAGGTCGTCTAGTCACAGCTGAGGTTTTTCCAGTAGTCGTGTATGGATGTGAGAGTTGAACTATAAAGAAAGCTGAACACAGAAGAATTGATGCTTTTGAACTGTGGTATTAGAGAAGACTCTTGAGAGTCCCTTGGACTGCAAGGAGATCCAACCAGTCCATCCTAAAGGAAATCAGTCCTGAATATTCATCGGAAGGACTGATATTGAAGCTGAAACTCCAATACTTTGGCCACCTGATATGAAGAACTGACTCACTGGAAAAGACCCTGATGCTGGAAAAGATTGAAGGTACGAGGAGAAGGGGACGACAAAGGATGAGATGGTTGGATGGCATCACCGACTCAATGGACATAAGTTTGAGTAAACTCCAGGAGTTGGTGATGGGCAGGGAGGCCTGGCGTGCTGCAGTCCATGGGGTCACAAAGAGTTGGACACGACTGAGCAACTGAACTCCTATAAAATGGACCTCAATAAATCACACAATTTAGCCTGAATGTGTAAGCCTATTTGAAACAACCAAGGTCATTTCAAATGATAAAAGTATGCTTCTGTGTGTGTTTGAAATCTTTTATAGGACTGTACACTGCTACAGGAGAACAGTACAAGGAATATAGTCTCAGGTGAGAAATTATCCTGCTACTAGAATTTCAGTTCCACAAGGAAAGGATTGTTCTAGGCATCCCCGCCTCGAACAGTGCCCACCACATCCTTGAGGTCCAAAACAAACAACAACAAAAATCACTTCTGTATGCACCTCTTCTAGAAGTGGGATCCACTAATGTATGTAACACACAATTTTGCAAGTTAGTTGGGATATACTGCTGCTGACTATAAACTGGCACCTCCATCTACCTCTACAAGGATTAATCATGCGCACTGTACTGCCAATTTTCAATACCCCCTGAACGGAGAGCAGAAATGAAGCACTCAGTGATACATACTTTCAGGAGCCCATTTTGTGAGCCCAATTCTTGTATCTCCTCATCTCTAGAAAAGCGCTAAACTCCCTCATGGGGATGCCTGCCCCTCATGGCCAGCAGAAACCTTCCACAAAAATGTGAACCTGCTGGCATGTGCTCCCCTCACTAAAACCACATGCACGCTGGCCTCCCCTGCCTCTCTGGAGGCACTCTTTCCTCTTTCTCAAGTGCTGTCTCCCGGGCTGCAATCTCATTTTGCCCCAGAGAAAACTTAACTCATAACTCTCACATTGTACATTTTTTTAAGTTGACACAGTTGCATATACAATATACAATCTTATAAACACTGTCCTTTTACAAATTTTAATGAGACATTCTGTTGAGGAAATTAGTATAATACCACCCAAAAACAGAAAAACACAGAATAGACTTAGGTTCTAAATATGATTTTGACGGTTACTAATTTTCCAACCTTAAGTCAGTGGTATAACTCTCTAAGCCTCCACTGCTTCTACAAAATGAGAACATAACGCCTCCCTCCAGAGGCAGGATAAGTATCAGACACAATATACATGAGCAAAGGAAGACGCATGGCTGGCACATGCTTGGCTGCTGGTAGTGTACTGGCAGTGTTAACCACATGATTAGCACTTCAGCAGTAACAGGTATTCCACACACACAATTGAGAACTTTAAAAGGAAGCAGACTACAAAAGTATGGCAAACTTCACTTCTTACCTATGAGTGTAATATTAGGGTTCCGCTTCTTAGCCTCCTTCATCAACCACCATTCATACCCTCGGAAATAATTCTCATCCAGTGCGTAGTGCATGTGGGAGGGCTCCGTGCCATCTGAAAGGGAGAGAGCAAACAGAAAGGAGACTATTAATGGTGATTCATAGGCCACACTCTACACACACAAACAGATTACAGACAAGTAGCTTCCAGATCCAATCCTGACCTGGGGCACATAAGAATAATCTTATATAACTTAAAGGTAGATGATCAGAGCATATTATTGCACTTTTCCATTGCCCTCAGCATCACAAAGGTCTTAAATAATAAACCACAACTTTCTATCATAAGCTGTGAGTGTTATCAGCTCGCATAGCTGAAAATTTCTAGGACTAATATCCTGCTGGGAGTTGGTCTCTCGGGTTTTCAAATCCCCACGCCCAGCTCTAAGTTCAGCCCACCTCAACTTCTAGCTTCTCAATCCCAGACGTGAATCCTGAGCTGCTAAGTCCCAATTTCCAAACCCCGTGCCTTAAGCCTATAACATGCCTCCTTAAATCAAGACAACAGAACACTGAGAAAATAGGAATGAGCACACTTTGCCAGTGTAAGAAAAGTCTATAGTAATCTCTACAGGGTGTCTAGGTAGGTGAATAACATCCATCCTCATGTGTTCCCACGTTTCACATACATCTGACCTGGGAGAGGCGCCCCAGCCCTTTTCTTCTTAAATGTAAACATAAGAATTCACAAGAGCTACCTGCTTCTGTATCTCTATCTCTAATCTAGCTTCAGCAAATGAAGATGGCCAGTCATTATCTATCCTGCAAAAAGGGTTTCACAATAAAATGCATGCCTTCCTATAACAGCTAGGGATGGTTTTGTTATGGGGTTTTTTTTGTTTTGTTTTTAATTTGCATTTTTTCTTTCAGCATAAATACCAATACCACCATGCAGATATATCTATTTAACAAAAATTACTTACAAGTCACTAACAGGAACACAGGCATATAGACAATACTCTAATACTCATACTGTAATGGAGTCTAACCCATAAAAAAATAAGCTATATATAAGCATTGAGAGAATTTTCTTCTTCCTGAAAACCAGAGACCTAAAAAATTTTTAATTGACTACATGTATTACACAAAGCTAATCAAAATGATGACAATAAAGACTGCAAATTTACTGGTTAAATTATTTTATTTTTAAAGGACAAAAACACTGTATCTTTAAAATACCAATTATTTATATTTTGCCACATATTTTATTTAAAGCTAATAACACCTTTTTTTTTACATGCTTAATACATTAAAAACTTACTTTCTTAAAACTTCTTAGTAAAATTTCACTTTCTCCCTATTCTCTGTCTAGTGACTATTAGTTTATAAAAAACTGTGGATTTATTTACTACTGATTCTTCAACTAAATAAGCAATCTAAAGTCCACAGGCTGCTTTGTATGAAAAAATACATGTTTTGATATAATATTTTTTAAATAACTATAATGAAAAAGGAACAATAAAGAACAATCTAAACAATAATCAACATCAGAAATGTTGGCATTATTTATATTCTGAAACCACAGTCTACGAGTTTAGGTACAGGTTCAAATATTGGAGGCAAATATCCCAGTCCCCAAACCCTCCTACCTGTTGTCTGCCCATCACCACCTATTTCAACTTTTAGGATATGCAGTGAGGCACCAAAGTTTGGCTGGGGAAAGAAGTAACAATATTAACAGTATGAGTCACTGTATGAAGGAAAACACTTCAAGACGATTACTAATCACTGCCTTTGATTTTACAGATGAGAAAACCAAAGCAAAACTTCAAACAGATAGTAACTTATTCCAAAAGTAATTTACCAGATTTTTAAAAACTAGAATTGTGAAGATGCTAAAGACTATTGCTGAAATTCACCACAGTTTCTAAAATATCACAGACACAATTAAATCATTATTTGTTCACTACCTTAAAGAGATAATCCAGTATTTCAGAACGGTAGGGCTCTGGGTAATTTACTAGAAGTCGGGAGGTTGCCTAAAAAAAAAAAAAGTTTTCAAAAGCATGAATAAAACAAATCTAATCATGAGCACTTTTTCACAGTGTTTATGCAGGCCATCTAGCACGTCCACAGTTAGCCAGCTCTTAGGCAGCACCAAGCTGTGGGAAGTCGTTTCCCAGGTTCTTTGTTCGCCTACCTTTGTTTTGCTCATCGCTGGGTAAATAGGGCTGATGTTTGTCCAACAGCTAAAACACAGGTTCCCAGCAACAACCATGTTTCTCTTCTACTGAGATGAGGGTTGGTGACGGTTGGCTGGGAGGTTAAGGTTGCTAAGTCTATTGATGAATCTCATTATTACAGATTTATCTTGAGGACTTAGACTCAGAAAGTAGTTATTAGAAGAAATAAAACAATTTCTCTACCTCAAGACTGTCTGTCACCTACAATATCTGGGGGCCAAGAATGGGAAAGATGAATCTCAGGCAATTTTTCCCCTCAACATATTGTAGGAAAATATTGTTAGTTCAGTTCAGTTCAGTAGGCTCAGTCGTGTCCGACTTTTTGCGACCCCATGAACCAAAACACGCCAGGCCTCCCTGTCCATCACCAACTCCTGGAGTCCACCCAAACCCAAGTCCATTGAGTCAGTGATGCCATCCAACCATCTCATCCTCTGTCGTCCCCTTCTCCTGCCTTCAATCTTTCCCAGCATCAGGGTCTTTTCAAATGAGTCAGCTCTTCGCATCAGGTGGCCAAAGATCTGGAATTTCAGCTTCAGCATCAGTCCTTCCAATGAACACCCAGGGCTGATCTCCTTTAGGATGAACTGGTTGGATCTCCTTGCAGTCCAAGAGACTCTCAAGAGTCTTCTCCAACGCCACAGTTCAAAAGCATCAATTCTTCGGTGCTCAGCTTTCTTTATAGTCCAACTCTCACATCCATACATGACCACTGGAAAAACCATAGCCTTGACTAGACGGACCTTTGTTGACAATACTACAAGCAGCAATTCTTAAGGAACCTCTACTCTCCTCAGTCTTATAAGAGATTTATAGGTGCTATCTCTTGCTGTTAAGAATGACGACACAGTGGTCCCCAGGCCAGGCTATTCAGGAAACCTCATACAAGACTGGCATCAAGCACTGTTTACAACAGCTAGGACATGGAAGCAACCTAGATGTCCATCAACAGATGAATGGATAAAGAAGCTGTGGTACATATACACAGTGGAATATTACTCAGCCATAAAAGGAATGCATTTGAGTCCATTCTAATGTGATAGATGAACCTGGAGCATATTATAATACAGAGTGAAGTAAGTCAAAAAGAGAAAAATATATTAACGCATACATATGGAATCTAGCAAGATGGTACTGATGAACCTATTTGCAGGGCGGCAATGGAGATGTAGACATAGAGACTTGTGGACACACTGAGGGAAGGAGAGGGCGGGACACACTGAAAGAACAGCATGGAAACACGTGCATTATCATGTGCGAAACAGCCAGCGGGGATCTGCTGAGACTCAGAGAGCGCAGACCAGTGCTCTGTGACAAGGCAGAGGGTGGGGTGGGTGGGAAGTGAGAGGGAGGCTCAAAAGGGAGGGGACATATGTATACCTGTGGCTGATTCCTGTTGTATGGCAGAAACCAACACAACATTGTAAAGCAATTATCCTCCAATTAAAAATAAAAATTTCAAAAAGACTGGCATCAAAATGCATGGATAAAGAAAGATGGAAGAATAAAGAGATGAAAGAATTTCCCTCCCCCAAGAGCTTTCAGAATAAAGTTCAGATTGTTCAGTTTTATACCCAAATTCCTTATTTGGATTCTAACTCACATCCTCTATGTAGGTATAACAAACTAATATATCTTTCTTCTGTCTCCATTACTGCCTTGCAAATAGATTCATCAGTACCATCTTTCTAGAGCCCATAAATATATATTAATATATGATATTTGTCTCTTTTTTATTTACTTCACTCTGTATAATAGGCTCTAGGTTCATCCACCTCATTAGAACTGGCTCAAATGTATTCCTTTTTAAGGCTGAGCAATGTTCCATTATATTTATGTAGCACAGTTTCTTTATTCATTCATCTATCAAATGCACTCTACACCCTCATCTGGCCAAATCCAGTCCAAGCTTTCCGGTCACACTCCACCTCTTCAAGGAAGACTTCCCTCTGCTCTTCCTCAGCGTTGTGACATAGGTGCCTCTCCTGTGGACTGTGGCCTCCCTCAGCAACAGGTCCACAGCTCCACCATTAATCCCTCTATCCCCACACACTCATCACTGTTTCACCTCTAAGATCCTTAGGGACAACGACTCGGTCCCATTCAAGTTCATATCCCCATTTATTCTTATTCAACAAGCATTTATTTAATATCTCTTATGTTATCATTAGCTTCACCAGTACAGGCAATATAATATAGTCTGAGTCCATGGAGCTGGAATCCTGATTACATCATTTACAAGCAGTGTGACCAAGGGCAAATTATCATTTGCGAAGGGTCGGCTTACTCATTCAGCTGTCCCAACACTAAATTCAGATATAGGAAGGACTTAGCACAGTAGCTGGCACACAGTATGCTCTCAAGAGATAACAGGCATTGTATACACAAATTGCTTGTAAAAATACAGTCACTTCCTCAAAAAGCTTACAGACTAGTAGAGGCTGAAATATTAAAGTGAATGAGCGCTGTATACGCATGCTAACCTACTCCTGACCCAAGGGAAACAATGCTGCCTGCTCTGTATCATGCTAACAACATAGACTGCTGCTAGAACAGTGTGCTTTGCTGTTTGGAGGCTGTTTTTGCTCTCTATGCTCTTCTATCCTTAACAAAGAAAGGGCCAACTTTGAGCAATCATACCACGTCATTAGGATATCGCCAGCTGATAGTCACACCCAGTGCAGAAGCATCAGTTTTATCAACGGCAATAGTCAGCAGTATAGCCAAGTGCTGAAATGTACCATGAAGCAATAACAAATCACCAAATTATTGATACTAATCATGCTCCCTAAATAAGGCCTGTTATAACAGCCAAGGATGAAGCCTTGGCACAAAAATTGGAAAACAGTTATGTTCTCAATAAATGGCAGGCACTGAATGTATTTTTCACTTAAAATCCTTGGATAACTTCCTCCCCTCTAATGTATGAAACAGAATGATATTAACCAAAATTAATCACGTTGCAGATGCCATCCTTTGATCTTTGACATCTATCCTCACAATGTTCCAACCAGGCAGGTATCACTGTGTGCCCAGAAAAAAAATCTGAGATACAGAGAGGTTAAATAACCTGCCCAAGGCTGTACAGTGAGTGACAAGGAGCCCAGAGCAGATCCCTGGCAATCTGGTCTTAAGTCCATGTGCACCATACTGCTCTCCCTACCAAAGATGCAAACTAAATGAGAATATTCCAAACACTTACTGCTACAAACTGTGCTACATCCAGGGACTCCAGAAAGGAGTGATGTGCAAATATAGTACTGCAATCATTTTCATCCAATCAGTGTTTACTGAACTTCTGAGATGAGTAATACATTACACACAGAGACACTATCAGAGAAGTTTCCTGTTCTGAGTTATGAAACAAACCTCATTTTAAACAGTTAATAAACATAAAATAACAAAAGATTTCCACTTTGAGCAAGTTAAACAATGGATTTAACATCAAAGAAAAGGTGTTAGGACATGATGAATCCTCATTTTATGAAATACTGGCTATCCTAGGTTTAAACCACCAAAATAAAAAGGAGAATCATAGTAGTAAAGGATAAATACATTAGTACATTAGTCTGTTTATCTTGAAATATGTACCAGCACCTATGAGTAAGACTGCAACAGTTGGAAATAAAAGTGTAAAAATCAGCTCGCTTAGGGAAAAGATTTTTTGCCCAGAGCAGAAGGTCAGATCTGCGATCAGACTAAAAACTTAGTCATCCACTGTCTTTTCCTTTCTGGAGTGCAAGGGCCTAACTTAAGTTCTGATTGCCCAGGAATCCACTTTTCAAAAATAATTATGTTTTATGCTAATGTCTACTTAAAACTAGTCACCCAAATCTCATTGGTAACTTGAAACCTTAGAGTTTTGCTAAATGATGGAAATTCATTACACACATAATTTCCAAATAATATAAAACACTGAAACATTAATACTGAAGACAAGTTTATCTACTTTTGGTTTCTTATTACAGAGAAACAAAAGATATTTAGATCTATTAGTAAAAACGTCCTGTCACTAGAAATTAAGGTTTCTAAGAGTTAAGCAATCTAATTAATATATGTAATTAAAATACTAGAAATAATATGAGGAACAATTCAAGAAAAGTACGATGTATTTTGCCTAAGAAAAGGTATGGGGTAGGGAGATATATTTCTGTTAAGGGAAATCAAAGTAATTTTGTCCTAGAGTAGACAAAATGAATGGATATAGAAGCTAGGAGAGGGAATTTTACCTTGTGTAGTCAAGCTGGCCAAAAATTAAATTATAAGGATTTTTAAAAATAAGCTTTAATAAATAGTATACTTATTAAAAACTAAGAATTATTCTTAATCTGCTAAAAAGACAAATTTTTATTAGACTATTGGTCTGTTCTTGATAAGCTTGAGAAAGGTTCCTTACCTTTTAAGGAACCTACCTAGGAAATAAAGATTAAGATATTATCAAAATAATATTCTACGCTTCACATTATCTTTATCTTTACTTAAAAAAGAAACCCTGAGTCTTCTCTATTAGAAGAGCTAAGGTTGTGGGTGGGGGTGGATAAAGTGGGTTTAAACTATGTAACTTTATATATTTGCCTGTGAAATTCTTGTCATTTTGGTTAAATGGATACTTATTGTTTCACAGTGACCAATGACCCTATTTAATCAAGTGTTTTTAACACCTTTTGTATTTTTGACAAACTTCCCCAAATAAACTCTAAATGAAGTCTTTTTGACCTCATATTAACTTCTTGAGATTTCTCCAGATGGGCCCTGGACATCTCAAAGATGTGTTCTTTCTCCTTATAAAAAGACATGAAACTAATTAGGCTTATTTGGCATGTTAAACTGTATAGTAAGCATTGTCAAGTAAGATGTAACACTACACTTTCTTTAGATGATATTTGTATTGATACATTAACATACGTGTCCCAGAAATTACATGAAATTCCTAGACATCTGCTATATCCTGGTATAATACTATCACTTGTAATTTTAGTTATTATCTTAAAATGCTATAGGTTACAGAAATAACCAAATTTCCTTATCAACTGAATTACAATGAACTTTATCAGATTTTTAATATGCCCGTGTTTAAGCCTTTTTGTCATTTTCAGATAGTTATTGTTTTACTGTTTTGGCAAAAATGTTCTTCCAAAAGTGCTTCATCTTCAAGACTTTTGGAGAGAACTCTTTGCTTAAAGTACAGGGTTCTTTCAGATCATGTTGATGAACCGGGTAAGAATTTACAGAACTCTAAGGTAAAATCACTTCAGACGGTGACTGCAGCCATGAAATTAAAAGACACTTACTCCTTGGAAGGAAAGTTATGACTAACCTAGATAGCACATTGAAAAGCAGAGACGTTACTTTGCCAACAAAGGTCCGTCTAGTCAAGGCTATGGTTTTTCCAGTGGTCATGTATGGATGTAAGAGTTGGACTATGAAGAAAGCTGAGTGCCAAAGAATTGCTGCTTTTGAACTGTGGTGTTGGAGAAGACTCTTGAGAGTCCCTTGGACTGCAAGGAGATCCAACCAGTCCATTCTGAAGATCAGCCCTGGGATTTCTTTGGAAGGAATGATGCTAAAGCTGAAACTTCAGTACTTTGGCCACTTCATGTGAAGAGTTGACTCACTGGAAAAGACTGATGCTGGGATGGATTGGGGGCAGGAGGAGAAGGGGACAACAGAGGATGAGATGGCTGGATGGCATCACTGACTCGATGGACGTGAGTCTGAGCGAATTCCGGGAGTTGGTGATGGACAGGGAGGCCTGGCGTGCTGCGATTCAATGGGTCGCAAAGAGTCGGACACGACTGAGCGACTGAACTGAACTCTGCATATAAGTTAAATAAGTAGGGTGACAATATACAGCCTTGACATACTCCTTTCCCAATTTGGAACCAGTCTGTTATTCCACGTCCAGTTCTAATTATTGCTTCTTGAACAGCATACATATTTCTCAGGAGACAGGTAAGGTGATATGGTATTCCCATCTCTTGAAGAATTTTCCGCCATTTGTTGTGATCTACACAGTCAAAGGCTTTGGCATAATCAACAAAGCAGAAGTAAACATTTTTTCTGGAACTCTTGCTTTTTTGACGATCCAACGGATGCTGGCAATTTGATCTCTGGTTCCTCTGCCTTTTCTAAAACCAGCTTGAACATATGGAAGTTCATGGTTCACATACTGTTGAAGCCTGGCTTGGAGAATTTTGAGCATTACTCTGCTAGTGTGTGAAATGAGTGCAATTGTGCGGTAGTTTGAACGTTCTTTGGCACTGCTCTTCTTTGGGCATATAAAGAAATATGCCCAAAGCTTTCTATAAAGAAAGCTGAGTGCCAAAGAATTGATGCTTTTGAACTGTGGTGTTGGAGAAGACTCTTGAGAGTCCCTTGGACTGCAAGGAGATCCAACCAGTCCATCTTAAAGGGAATCAGTCCTGAATATTCATTGGAAGGACTGATGTTTAAGCTAAAACTCCAATACTTTGGCCACCTGATGCTAAGAACTGACTCACTGGAAAAGACCCTGATGCTAGGAGGGATTGGGGGCAGGAGGAGAAGGGGATGACAGAGGATGAGATGGTTGCATGGGATACTGACTGAATGGGCATGAGTTTGAGCAAGCTCTGGGAGTTGGTGATGCACAGGGAAGCCTGGCATGCTGCAGTCCATGGGGTCACAGACAGACACGACTGAGTGACTGAACTGAACTGACAGAGCCAATGTCAGTGAACTCTACACCATCATTTTGGCTGCAGTCTTCAGGCAAGAATACTGGAGTGGGTAGCCGCTCCCTTCTCCAGACGATCTTCCCAACCCAGGTATCGAACCCAGGTCTGCCATATTGCAGGTGGGTGCATTGCAACCCATTGCAGTGGGTTCCAGGCACAGCAATCCACTCCAGTATTCTTACCTGGAGAATCCCCATGGACAGCGGAGCTGGGTAGGTTACAGTCCAAGGGGTCACAAAGACTTGGACATGACTGAGAGACTAAGCACAGCACATGGAGCCAATAAAGCTCCCTGGAAAAATCAGCCTGGTAACTGGCTTACAGGGTTCCCAGAAGCCTTTCCAGGTAAGTAAGAAAGGTCACTTCTTGGCAGGTACAGGAATCTCAGAATATTGGTGGACCTCGAGAAGAAAGGAATTCACCCAAATCTATCAGGATTGCAGAAAAAGTCTGATGATAAGTTCACGGCTTGGCCTCCTAGCCTTGAAAGAGATTTTTAATAGCCCAATCTGTGATTCCTTGTGCAAATGTCCAACAGAGCACACTTAAAAGAACCTATATAGTCAATTATTATTTTGGCTGCACTTATATAATCAGGGTAAGTTTAATAAGACCATACTTATTTTGCAAGGAAGTTAGCCTTATTTTGGTTATCTCTAATAAAAGGTGGAAGTAAGGGATGATGATAGAGAGAAAATTGTATTTCAGTGAAGAACTAGAGTACACTCTGTAGATAATCAGACTATAGCCTGCCAGGCTCCTCTGTCCATGGGATTTTCCAGGCAAGAATACTGGAGTGGATTGCCATTTCCTTCTCCAGGGGATCTTCCCAACCCAGGGATCAAACCGCAGTCTCCTCTACTGCAGGCAGACTCTACCATCTGAGCCACCAGGGAAGCCCATTATCAGATTCTAGTGCTGTTAATTGTCTTTGAGGTTTGTTTTCTACCTGTAAACTGGACCAGATACTGAATTCTCATTTCCTCCAACATCTGAATACAGCTTGTCAAACTAATGTTTCTGACTTTTTCCCACCTTTCTGACTTTAAATTATTAAGAACTAAAATCTCCCTTTTCCTGAAGTTATGCAACCTAAAGTGTGATAACTTTATACAAACTCCAGAGAAATCACAACAGTTCATATCTGAACAACCTTCATGCCTGTTGCTTTGTGGACCACTCAGAAAGATCCCGAGATAGTCAAACTCAACTCAGGAAGATCTATGATTGCCACCGTCTGTCCCCACTCCATCTCAAGATGCTCTACATCTAGAAATCGCGACTGGCTGCCCTCAGGATTCAGAACAGGTTTACAATCTGCTCCGTTAGCCATTGTTTTCTCTTTGTTTTCATAGAAATGTCTATTACATAAACTGAATCAAGTATTTGCACCATATAGATCCAACCTTGTAAGCATACTTGCATCACTGTCGCCTGAAATGAGACACAACTCTTTAACGGAACTGACTGTGGTTGGGTGAGATATGGAGCAATCCACCAACCCAGGACAGACTCAAACCCACTCAGATGGCCCAAAATGTTAATCACAGTATTACCTAATCTTTGAAGATTCCTCGGGCCCCAAGATCACTGACCTGGTTTCAAGGTGTGACCTTTTAAGCTTAGGACAATGGCTACCAATTGGACTGCAAACTATTGACTGTAGTATAATTACAGGAGTGCTACTATAATCCTTTCTAAATTACAACAGGCCCTATCCCTTACTTTCAGTAAATCAGCTGTTCAGGAAGTTTAAGGTCCTCACCACTTACTCTGATACCTGGGCATTAAGGGTGGCTTGTAGTGCAATACCCAATGGTCAGGTTTTTCCTTTTTTGTAGTGCAAGTGCAGGACTCAAGCTTTGATTGCAAAGCATCCACTTCGGAGGTATCCACTTCCGAGATGGCTGTCTCAAACAAACATACTGCAGCCAAAGAAGCCAGAGCCAAGCTGAGGTTGGGGGGAGGGGGGAGTTCTTTGCAAGATCTTGGTCAGTTTCACCAGCGGACCATCATTAGGGCCACTTTTTCTTTCCCTGAACTTTAAATTCCCACACTTAAGGTTTCAGGTCACCAAAGAAAAGCCACAAAGCCCAAGGCCTCCACCCTTGACCCTAATGAAAGCAGAACCCCAGGCCCACACCCTCTCTTTCTCTACCTCCCATCACCAGGTGTGACCCAGGTATGCCATGTGCTCTCCAGGACCTATGAGTAATAAACTTTTGTTTTGTTCAAAGTTTTCCGATGGTTATCGCCGAGGGAATCTTGCAACCATAAGAACCACAGAGGCCAGTGCAACAACAACACTGGTTATCAATAGGGTGAGACCCGCCCAAAACAGCAACTCAAGCTAGTTCTGAATTGCATCCAAGGACACACATTCCATCTGACTCAATTCAACAAACAACCCATTCAGGAGTTCAGCCTTGCCATTTTCAAACAAAATCAGCTCTAGTTCTGTCCTGGGGAACAAAAAAGAAAATCCCTCTCATCCAAAGACCTGCCACCACAAACACCATGAACTCAAAGGCTATAAACATAAGGGGATAAAACAAAGGCAAGACAAAGGTTACAAAGAACAAGCTGACAGGACTAAGCAAATTGTTAGGAGCCAAGAACAATCATGCCACTGTAGCAAGCTCCCAGGCTTGGGAGCCACCTGTTAGCACAACTAGGGAACTAAAGAAATTATCAGCTGTGCCCACGCAGACTTTGCATTAAGCTGGTATGGCCCTCATGTCTCCCTTAGGAACTCCCCTGGTGGCTCAGCCGGTAAAGCGTCTGCCTGCAATGCAGTGAGACCTGGGTTCAATCCCTGGGTCAGGAAGATCCCCTGGAGAAGGAAATGGCAACCCACTCCAGTACTCTTGCCTGGAAAATCCCATGGATGGAGGAGACTGGTAGGCTCCCTTAGGTATTTTAGAATGCCTAGATAAGAGGAACTTATCCCAACTGACACAGCCTAGAAAAGGGTAAGGAGACAAGCCAATTAAGTGTAATTAGTATCCTGTGTGGGATCTTGAAACTGAAAAAGAGCATTGGGTAACTAAGGAAATATGAAAGGAAGTAAGGACTTTCATTAAGGTAACCAACATTGGTTGGGACAAATGTCCCATACTAACGTGGGATGCTAATAATAGAAGAAAGCTTGGTTACAGGGTATATGACAACTCTGTATGGTCTTGGCAATTTTTCTGTAAATCTAAAACTATTTCTAAAGTTAAAAATTCATTAAAAAAAAAAAAAGAAAACAAGCTTGCTCCAGAGGTCCTTGAATCAATAAAAAAGTTCTCTCAATACCTACGACGAGAATCAATTGGTGCCTTTGTTAAAATTTGTTAAAATGCAGGTTCTCAGGCCCCACGCCAGAACTCTAAAGTCAGAATGGGAGCTGGCGAGAAGGCCAGAGTCTGCGTTTACACAGACAGACCAGGTGATTTCTTGTGCACCTGAACGTTCCCTCTCTTCGCACACATAAACAGCCACCAACGAGGCCTCTTCCAGCGGGCAACTCACCCCCTTAGGCCTTTGCCATCCGGGGGCAAAACAGTCCGAGAGTATCAGCTGATACTGGCGTGGCCTGATATTAGAAAAAAAGACTTTAAAAAGCCCGTTTCTGGCTTCTCACCTTCCTAAAGAGGACCTGAGGCACCTGTCGTCCCTTTAAACAAAACCTACCGGATGCCTGCCCCCTTGGAAAGAGCCCAACCGCAAGCTGCAGTCCTTGTCCAGGACTTTCCGACCCCCGACCCCCCAAAATAACAAGCGCAGTCAAAACATCCCTCCGGGCCATCCTCTTCGGCGGACGGACGCTCCTCCGGCCCCCCGCCATCTCTGGAGCGACCCTCCCGGAGTGCCCTCTAAAGAGACCCTTCCCCTCAGTCCCCCGTGCTCAAGTTGAGGAAGGATTTGAGCCCCCCGCCCTGTCACTATCTAGACCTGTCACTTAGTCGGTGGACCTCCGGACCCTCATCTGTTTAACCTAACCGTCTCTATGGGGTCATCTTCAACCAACGAACGCGGGATCCAGCCGCGCGGCCGCGGCGTCGAAGCAGCCACGGACGGGCGCCCGCCTCAGGCGGCGAAGCGCGCGTCGAAAGGCTGGGACCGCGCCGCGGGGGCTTGTGGGACGGGGCGGGACCGGACGCCCCCCGCCCCGCTCCCGTTCCTCACCCCGCCGCCGCTGACGGCTCCGATGCCGTCGAACTCCCGGCCCAGCCCCTCGGAGTCGTCGAGCACGTACGCGCCGCTGGGTGCCAGCAGCGCGCACAGCAGCAGGGGCACCGCGGCTTGGCCCGCCAAACCCGCGGCGGCCGTCATGGCTTTCGCCCGGCGTTGCCAGGAGGCCTGAATTAGGCGCTCAGCCATTGTGTGACAGGTCATATGACTCGGGCGCCCAGGGAGGCGGGTCCGGTCGCCGCCATGATGGAGAAGGGCAGGAGGCCGCGGGTGCCGCCGCCGCCATGTTGAGTGTGGGCTGCGGGTCGCTGACGCAGCCGCCTTCGTGTTGTGGGGGTGGGGAGCGAGCCTTTTCCAGCGGGCTCTACGTCAGGGTTTGACTGCGGGTTTCTGCGTTTGTCACTTCGGTGCCCCGCCTCTGGCATCACCTACTGGAGCATTTTATCGAAGAAAAAGATGGCTATCCAAAGCCAAGGGAGTCGTGCAGTGAATGGCTTACCATGGACCTCCCCAAGCATCAACATTCAGAAAACTGAGATCATGGCATCCAGTCCCATCACTTCATGGCAAACAGATGGGCAAACAGGGGAAACAATGGAAACCGTGACAGACTTTTATTTTTGGGTGGGGTGGGGGGGAGGGCTCCAAAATCAATGCAGATGGTGACTGCAGCCATGAAATTAAAAGACATTTGCTCCTTGGAAGAAAATTATGACCAACTTAGACAGCATTTTGAAAAGCAGAGACGTTACTTTGTCAACAAAGGTCCCTCTAGTCAAGGCTCTGGTTTTTCCAATGGTTGTGTATGGATGTGAGAGTTGGACTATAAATAAAGCTGAACCCCAAAGAATTGATACTTTTGAACTGTGGTGTTGGAGAAGACTCTTGCGAGTCCCTTGGACTGCAAGGAGATCCAACCAGTGAATCCTAAAGGAAATTAGTCCTGAATATTCATTGGAAGGACTGATGCTGAAGCTGAAGCTCCAATACTTCAGCCAACTGATGGGAAAAACTGACTTATTGGAAAAGACCCTGATGCTGGGAAAAATTGAAGGCAGGAGGAGAAGGGGGCAACAGAAGATGAGATGGTTCGATGGTATCACCTACTCAATGGACATGGGTTTGAGTGGATTCCCGGAGCTGGTGATGGACAGGGAGGCCTGGCGTGCTACAGTCCATGGGGTCACAAAGAGTGTGACACACCTGAGTGCCTGAACTGAACTGAAGCCTCTCAGGGCATTTGTACCATGTGCCAGTTGGTGGCTGAACTAGAAAGAGGACCTGGCTCGCAGCCTCTGTCTTAGACCCCATTTAGCTGTCACCTCCAGTGGATCACTTAGCTTCCTGAGCCTGAGTTTCCGCGTTATGTAAGAGGAAACAAGAAGACCAGCCGCAGGGGGGGACATTTAATTAAATGGCATACAAACAAGGAAACAGACAACGCAGTAAATCCGAGCTGAAAGTTTCACCCACTTATTAAGTGTTAGCTGACGAGGTAATTCATCCTGATACCTACTGTGTAGCTGCGTAGGGTACTTTCTGCTGCCAGTTGAAATGGTTCCCAGCAGATACCCGTAAATTGGTAGGAAAGTTGTGAATTGTGCTGGGATCCCTTTCACGTCTGGCACTGAGCTGAAATTTCTGATTTCCTTGGCATTGAAGCAAATTGGAAAGACTACTGAGAGACTGCAGAGAAAATATCTCTGAGCCCAATATCTCCCTAGACAAAGCCATGGAGTTGGTTATCAGTGCCTGTGCAAACCTGGGTACCGCAACATGGCAGAGAGACAACCCAAAGGCTATTTAGGCTGAGGGAGCCTTTGTCTACAGGGTTCTATTTGGAATCTAAATTTTTTGCCCCTTCAAACCTAAATGTAAGTGTCAAGATTACAATTACAATAAGAGGAAAAGTTTATCTCAGCAGTACCGTAATCACACTCGTCAGGCCCTTAAGGATATCTGTAGGTTCATAGTGGACAGTATGCTTACTCTCAACATTTCCCTAAGTTACTGTCGATCTACTATTACCAAACACTCCCAGCTGGTGTCTAATGTCCTAATCCAATTACTAATAGTGTCCCTTTGACCCTCAAAAATGTTCTGGCTTGGATGATAAGTTACAGAGTTCCCTGTATGTTGTCACTTGTTCTCTTTCATGTGCTCTATTTTCTTACAGCACTTATCTGACCTACTTTCCTTACGGTCACCATTCTGTGTGATTATGCTGTATTCAAGTGTGTAGCTATTCAAGTGCCATGGATTTCTCTTCCCAGAACGCTGATCCATCTGTTCTAATAAAATTTTAAACATGGGTTGGCACACCAGTGGATGCCAGACGTAGTTGATAAGTAAATGTTAAGCTTCCTAACTAACCCTGAGATTTTGTATCTGTGATATGCACTGCGACCCCATGGACTGTAGCTCTGTCCATGGGAGTTTCCAGGCAAGAATACTGGAGCAGGTTGCAGTTTCCCTCTCCAGGCATCTTCCTGACCCAGGGATTGAACCCGAGTCTACATGCATCTGCAGCATTGACAGGCAGGTTCTTTGCCAGCTGAGCCACAGGGAAAGCCCTAAAACATGCACAATTATGTAACCAGAAGGGAAGTACCAAGGTGAAAATAGAGGGAAAATACCATACAAGCAAGATTGGGAACTTGGAAATCGGAACCCAGCATATGTCATCCTGTAGTGCACCAGGTACCTTGTATTTGGGAGGCACCCTATAAATACTTGTGCAGTGTGCAATAGCTGGGAAAGAGGACAAGAATGTTTAACAGAAAACATGTACAACTAGTTCCTGTTAGTTCATAACCAAAGTAATTCCTTATCAGGGAAAACATCTCTTGTTTCAAATTTCTCATTTATGCTCAGGAAACCATTAGTCAAGAAAGTTTCTAATAAAAAAGTAGGAAGTGCAAGCTAAGAAAGAGATACTTGGACTGCTGGGCACAGCACTGCTACTTGTTGAAGATGTGAAATAGAGGGAAACAGCAGTTACCAGACAAGTAAGTGATGGTGTGTTTGGCTTCCCTTGCTTCTCTTCGATTGGGATCCCTGAAATATACCAGGCAGTAAGAAAAGAGGGTCTCTCAGTTCTCAAAAGTCAGATGAGTTTTAAAAATAAGGAGTTTTTCTCTTAAATAAACAGTGTTTCTGAGTGTCAAACTGCACTTCAGCCCCAGCAAATTTCTCAGTTTTCTAAAGTGAAAATGTGATCAAATCAGATGATCTCTTGAGGAAGTGAGCGCAATCTTGTCTAAAAGATGAAACGTTGCTGATAAAGTCTGCTGTCTCACTTTCAGAAATGGTTTTACTTTTAGGACTCTGAATTAGGCTGCCAGAAATTCAAGGCTACATGCCAAGTCTTCTTCTTTGTACGTAAGTGCAGCAGTGTGCAACCCATGGTGGGTACTCAGTATATATGTTGAACTTAACAGAAATTAAACGTAAATTGAACTTAAACAGAAATCACTGGTGTGATGGTGCCTCAAATCACTGAGAAAGATGGGCTTTTAAAAACGTGATATTGAGAGAAAGATCAAACTTTTGATCTGTGCCTCATACCACATCTAAGTATAACCGCCAAATGGATAAAGCTCTAAATGTGTTTTTAAAAAATGGAAACCTAAAAGTTCTATTAGAAAATACAGGCAAATTCCTGTATAACTTGGGGTCTGTATAAGACTTAATATCTTGACACAACAAAATAAAAGTTTGGTTTTTAGGAAAGTCACTAAATAATCATATAAGAGGATAAGAAAAAAATTACTTCTAGATAATTTGGAAGCATTTCTTAAAGAGTCCACCAGGGTCAAAGTATGAAGTATTCTCTTTTCATGAACTATCCTATAACATCTGCCATTTATCTGATCTTTACGACTTTTACATAAGTTTTTTGATTTCAGCTGTTAATTACATCAGTCCTTGTTCTATGACTTCTCTCAGTTAACTCAGGGCTTTATACAAAGACAGTAAAAATAGTCAATGGACAGAATCCACATAATGGAATAAATTATGTATTGTTTACTAAACATTTTCTTAAGTATAACTACAGATAAAAACTGCTAGAATAAGAAGCACTGTGGTAAGGTAGTCAAGCCAGTACAATCAGCCCAGGAGCCAGACAACATAGCTTCAGATCTCTCCTTCCACCTGTTAGTTGTGTGATTTCGGCCCGGTTTCTTTACATTCTTCAGGCTTCAGTTTAACCATCCATAAATAGTGGTGATGGTAGAACTGTTAATATGAAACTTAGCTGAATTAATATTTATATAACACTTAGAAGAATGATCATATATTACAAGATATTGAAGGGTGTATTATATGAACAATAACATCAATGGGATATAAATTTAACTAGAACGTAACTCTTGAGTTTCCTGCTCTCCACAGAACCAAGACAGTCCTGAGGGAAAGGATTCTTCCTGTCTTTGTACTGGTTTGAACTTTGTTGTCTACGGTCATTCACATCTGTGTCTTCCTGTGTGTGGCTGATCCCCCATTGTATGAGTCTTGGTGGGAGGCAGATCCCACCTCCTTCAGGAGTTAAGGCACCGCACCGTCCCTCTTCTCACCCTCAGCACGTAAGCTCTGGAGCCCCAGTGACCAGGACCCTTCAGTCAGTTCCCCAAACCTGGGACTTTGTTCTTGGAAGTGCGATTCAATGTACAGGCCTCGCAGAAAGCAGCCCGGAGCAGAGTCCAAAGGAGGCGGTGCTAGAGGTGCCCCAGAGGGACCGAAGTCCCCGGGGCAGTAGGGGGAGGAGCGCCATCCTAAGGGCTCAGGCAGGATGGAGTGAGCTGCCCTTCTGGTCCTTTGCCAGGAGCCCATTTTACAAGGCTGATTCTGCAGCCTCAGCAGCAATTCTGTGCCATATCTCGATTTCTAAGTCTTTCATTTTTTTGCTCAGTTCAGTCCCTCAGTCATGTCTGACTCCTTGCGACCCCATGAATTGCAGCACACCAGGCCTCCCTGTCCATCACCAACTCCCAGAGTTCAATCAGACTCATGTCCTTCGAGTCGGTGATGCCATCCAGTCATCTCATCCTCTGTTGTCCCCTTTTCCTCCTACCCCCAATCCCTCCCAGCATCAGAGTCTTTTCCGATGAGTCAACCCTTCCCATGAGGCGGCCAAAGTACTGGAGCTTCAGCTTTAGCATCATTCCTTCCAAAGAACACCCAGGGCTGATCTCCTTTAGAATGGACTGGTTGGATCTCCTTGCAGTCCAAGGGACTCTCAAGAGTCTTCTCCAACACCACAGTTCAAAAGCATCAATTCTTCAGCGCTCAGCCTTCTTCACAGTCCAACTCTCACATCCATACACGACCACTGGAAAAACCGCTGCCTTGACTAGATGGACCTTTGTTGGCAAAGTAATGTCTCTGCTTTTCAATATGCTATCTAGGTTGGTCATAACTTTCTTTCCAAGGAGTAAGCGTCTTTTAATTTCATGGCTGCAGTCACCATCTTCAGGGATTTTGGAGCCCAAAAAAATAAAGTTTGACGCTGTTTCCACTGTTTCCCCATCTATTTCCCATGAAGTGATGGGACCAGATGCCATGATCTTCGTTTTCTGAATGTTGAGTTTTAAGCCAACTTTTTCACTCTCCTCTTTCACTTTCATCAAGAGGCTTTTCAGTTGCTTTTCACTTTCTATAAGGGTGGTGTCATCTGCATATCTGAGGTTATTGATATTTCTCCCGGCAATCTTGATTCCAGCCCGTGCTTCTTCCAGCCCATGCTTCTTCCAGCCCGTGCTTCTTCCAGCCCAGCATTTCTCATGATGAACTCTGCATATAAGTTAAATAAGCAGAGTGACAATATAAAGCCTTGACGTACTCCTTTTCCTATTTGGAACCAGTCTGTTGTTCCATGTCCAGTTCTAACTGTTGCTTCCTGACCCACACAAAGGTTTCTCAAGAGGCAGATCAGGTGGTCTGGTATTCCCATCTCTTTCAGAATTTTCCACAGTTCATTGTGATCCACACAGTCAAAGGCTTTGGCATAGTCAATGAAGCAGAAATAGATGTTTTTCTGGAACTCTCTTGCTTTTTCCATGATCCAGCAGATGTTGGCAATTTGATCTCTGGTTCCTCTGCCTTTTCTAAATCCAGCTTGAACATCCGGAAGTTCAGGGTTCACATATTGCTGAAGCCTGGCTTGGAGAATTTTGAGCATTACTTTTCTAGCGTGTGAGATGAGTGCAATTGTGCAGTAGTTTGAGCATTCTTTGGCATTTCTTTGGGATTGGAATGAAAACTGACCTTTCCCAGTCCTGTGGCCACTGCTGAGTTTTCCAGATTTGCTGGCAGCAAAATTGAGTGCAGCACTTTCACAGCATCATCTTTCAGGATTTGAAATAGCTTCACTGGAATTTCATCACCTCCACTAGCTTTGTTCGTAGTGATGCTTTCTAAGGCCCACTTGACTTCACATTCCAGGATGTCTGGCTCCAGGTGAGTGATCACACCATTGTGATTATCTTGGTCGTGAAGATCTTTTTTGTACAGTTCTTCTGTGTATTCTTGCCACCTTTTCTTAGTATCTTCTGCTTCTGTTAGGTCCATACCATTTCTGTCCTTTATCGAGCCCATCTTTGCATGAAATGTTCCCTTAGTATCTCTAATTTTCTTGAAGAGATCTCTAGTCTTTCCCATTCTGTTGTTTTCCTCTATTTCTTTGCATTGATGGCTGAGGAAGGCTTTCTTATCTCTTCTTGCTATTCTTTGGAACTCTGCATTCAGATGCTTATGCCCGCAGCAAAGAACCCTGACTGATACACCAGGTTATAATGAGACTGGAAATGATCACCACAAAGAATTCTCAGCCTCTCTATGTGCATTTCCCCACTTTAAACACTGCCTTCACCCTGTGTAGTTCTTTTGTTGGTAATTGTTAATGCACGTGTGTGTGCTAAGTCACTTGAGTTACATGGGACTCTTTGCGACCCCGTGGACTGTAGCCCACTAGGCTCCCCCGTCTATGGGAGTCTCCAGGCAAGAATACTGGAGTGGGTTGCCATGCCCTCCTGCAGAGGGTCTTCCTGCCCCAGGGATCGCACCTGTGTCTCTTAGGTCTCTTGCGTTGGCGGGCTGGTTCTTTGCCACTAGTGCCCCCTGGGAATCCCCATTAATGCATGGATTAGTTCAAATGAAGAACTCCAGGAAGTTTTGCTGTCCCCCTCTGTCTCACCCATGATCCATCTATTCGTCTTTGGATTGTCAGTATCTTTTTCTGCACTCCTGCCAGGGTATGAATTCTAGAGTCCACCTAATTTCAAGTCTTAGGCATGAAAAAAATAACAGTACCCATGGCTCAGAAGATTTTTTTTTAAACATCTAGTGCAATTCTGTCCAATAAATAGAAGGCAAAACATGTATATATAACTTGAAATTTTCTAGTAGCCAAAAAAAAAGTTGACCAAAAAAAGCATATGAGATTAATTTTGATTAATATTTATTTACCTCCATATTCATGGGGGTCGCAAAAGAGTTGGACACAGCAACTAAATAAAAAGAAAAAGCCCAAAGTATTGTTGATAAAAATGCAGTCAAGATAAAAATATATCAGTAAAACATTTTGCAAATTTTTTTATAAGAAGTTTTCAAAAATCTAGACTTGTATTTTATACAGATTGTTGTTGCTTAGTCGCTTCTGACTCTTTTGCAACCTCATGGACTGTAACATGCCAGGCTCCCTCTGTCCATGGGATTTCCTAGGCAAGAACACTGAAGTGGGTTGCCATGTCCTTCTGCAGGGCATCTTCCCAACCCAGGAATCTCCTGCATTCCAGGCAGATTCTTTACCGACTGAGCTATGAGGGAAGGTAATAAATATTTAGTCCATCTCAGTTTCTGTGGGTGGGGAACTCGGGGTCACCTTGGCTGGGTGGTCCAGCTCAGGATCCCTCGTGACGCTGCAGTAGAGATGTTAGCAGGAGCTGTCATCATCTGAAGGCTTGGAGATTCACTTCCAAGGTGGTTATTCAATGCTGTTGGCTCACTCAGATCCCTGCCACGTGGGCGTGTTCTCACGACACAGACTGACTTCCCTCAGACCAAGTGAGCAAAAAGAGAAAGTGAGAGGGCCTGAGGGGGAATTCACAGGATTATTCTGACCTCGTCTCCAGAACAACACAGCATCACTTCTGCTTTATTTGCTAGGAGTGAGTCAGTAAGTCTAGCCCACACTCCAGGGGAGGGAAACCGGGCTCCACCTCTTGAGAGCAGGAGTGTCAAAGAATTTGTGAATGTACTCTATTTTTTTTTAACTAATTTTATTGGAGTATAGTTGCTTTACAATGTTGTGGTAGTTTCTGCTGTACAGCAAAGCTGTGTGTGAGTGTGTGTATATACGTGCGTGCATTCAGCCATATCAAATTCTTTGAGACCCCATGGACTGAGTCCACCAGGCTCCTCTATCCATGGGATTCTCCAGGCAAGAATCCTGGAGTGGGTTGCCATTTCCTTCTCCAGGGGATCTTTCTGACCCAGGGATCGAACCCAGGTCTCCTGCATTGCAGACAGACTCTTTACCATCTGAGCCACTAGGCAATCCCTACGTATACATATATCCACTCCTTTTTGGATTTTCTTCCCATTTAGGTCACCACAGAACACCGAGTAGAGTTCCCCGTGCTCTATAGTAGGAACTGACAGTTATCTATTTAGACATAGCAGTGCATGTATGTCAGTACCAGTCTCCCAGAATTCACCCCACCCCATTCCCCTCCCCATATCCATATGTCTGTTCCCTATGTCTGTGTGTCTGATTCTGCTTTGCAGACAAGTCCATCTGTATCTTTTCTAGATTTCTTACATAAGCGATATTAAACAATATTTGCTTTTCTCTGACTTCACTCTGTATGACAGTCTCTAGATTTATTTACATCACGGCAAATTGCTCAGTTTCATCCTTTGTTATGGTTGAATAATATTCCATGTATGTGGAATTGTATGTATGTATGTACAGATATATGTACCAAATCCTCTTTATCCATTCTTCTATTGGGGGACATTTAGGTTGCTTCTATGTCCTGGCTATTATAAATAGCACTGCAATGAATATTGGAGTGCATGTATCTTTTTGAATTATGGTTTTCTCTGGATATTTGCCCAGGAGTGGGACTGCTGGGTAATATGGTAGTTCTATTTTCAGTTTTTTAAGGAAACTCCGCACTATTCTCCATAGTGGCTGTATCAGTTTCCATTCCAAATAAGGGTGTAGGTTCCCTTCTCTCCACACCCTCTCCAGCATTCACTGTTTGTCGATTGTTTAATGGTGGCCATTGTGACCGGTATGAGGTGATCTCTCATTGTAGTTTTGACCTGCATTTCTCTAATAATGAGTGGTGTTGAGCATCTTTTCATGTGTTTGCTGGCCATCTGTATGTTGTGAACATACTTAAGATCGCATTTGCCCATGATGCATTTCAGCAGACCACTCATATGATATAGTCTTAAATGTTGCAGTAACTAATATTTTGAAGGCTTCTTTATAGAAAGAGGTATTATAAAACAACAGAAGGGATTTACCCAATTGCAGCACATTTGCAAAGATATTTTAACATACTCTTAAAAAAAGCATCAAGGGGAATAAAGGTTCTAGCATTATTTTCTATAAAATGGCAGGCATTCCCATCACTCTTGGATTTCACTATAATCTCTGCTCTGTTCGTTCTTTGGATCCTGGTATGACTCACAGCTTTGGGTGACAGAACCTGCCTTCGCCAGTCCTGATGCGGCAGAGCCCATAACAACTAGCCTGGCTTCCCACCCTCCCTGCGGTCTGTCCCTAGCCCCTTTGCCCCAGTTGACTCAGTTTCTTGCCAATCATCTCTCCTCCTTCTCTGCACTATCCTTTGAATTGTACCTCCATAAATATTAGTGCATGTCTTGGTTAAACCTGAATTCATGAAACAGTTTTTGGATCCTAAATCTTAAAAGATTATCCGGTAATCCCTAGCATAAGCAAACTGGACAGAACAGATAATTCCACAAGGAATTACATTTATTATCCTGACTTAAAAAATTAAGCTAATCATTTTGCACATTCCACAGTACTTGAGGAAACTATTTGGAGTTCATCTTCCTAAATTTGATTACTTCAATAAGTGAGCATAACAAATGCATTAAAATTTGTTTCTATAACTTATAGACATCAGGAAATACACGTTAGATCTTCTAAAGAGGTATTTGGCTTCCCTGGTGGTGTAGGGTTAATTTTGACTTCATACTGGATCTGCTATGATATTTCCAGTAGTCACGTGCAACTGTGAGAGTTGGACCGTGAAGAAAGCTGAGCGCTGAAGAACTGATGCTTAATGGATGCTCGAAGGTTGGTGCTGGAGAAGACTCTTGAGAGTCCCTTGGACAGTAAGGAGATCCAACCAGTCAATCCTAAAGGAGATCAGTCCTGGGTGTTCATCGCAAGGACTGAGGTTGAAGCTGAAACTCCAATACTTTGGCCACCTGATATGAAGAACTGACTCACTGGAAAAGACCCTGATGCTGGGAAAGATTAAGGGCAGGAGGC
The DNA here is from genome assembly GCF_027580195.1 of Bos mutus. Taxonomy (NCBI): domain Eukaryota; kingdom Metazoa; phylum Chordata; class Mammalia; order Artiodactyla; family Bovidae; genus Bos; species Bos mutus. The sequence goes on along the minus strand of NC_091626.1, from coordinate 86,141,866 downwards.
AAAGGGGAAGACAGAGGATGAGATGGTTGGGTGGCATCACCGACTCAATGGACACGGGTTTGCGAAAACTCTGGGAGATAGTGAAGGACAGGGAAACACGGTGTGCTGCTGTCCCTGGGGTTGCGATGAGTCGGACGCGACAGAACAACAACAACTGGATCTGCTTCTGTGACTTTAACCTTTATCTTGCCACTTCTGTTACTATAGGCAAACAGAATTGCCTGCCTCAGGGAGATAACCTGGCCCCGCCTCCCTGTGAAGGACCGTGGCATTCTTTGTCTATGGATAGGGAAGGAAATATTCCATTTCACACCACCTGTGAGATGGCTGTAAGGAAGTGAAACTAGCACATCTCCCATTCTAGGAGATATCTGCAAGAGTTAAATGGTCTTTTTATTTTGTTTCCTCATCTTCCCCCTATCTCTGATTCATAAAAAATCACAGATAAAAAAAACCTGGCAACCAGCACCACATAAGATGACTTTTTTTTGAGACATTAGTCTGCCATCTTTTCAGTTACCCAGCTCTCCAAATAAAGTTGTATTCCTCACCTCAACATCTCGTCTCTCAGATTTATCAGCCTCTCAAGCACCAAGCAGAGCGAGCTTGAACTTGGTAACAGTGGCTCAGTGTAAAGAATCCGCCTGCCAATGCAGGAGATATGGGTTCCATCCCTGGATCAAGAAGATCCCCTGGAGAAGGAAATGCCAACCCACTCCAGTATTCTTGCCTGGGAAATCCCATGGACAGAGGAGCCTGGCGGGCTACGTCACAAAGAGTTGGACACGACTTAGAGACAAAACAACAGCAACAACAACCATAATGAGATATTTAGGATATTAAAGATCCAGTCCTTAGTTTGATAACGTCTCCATTTTAACTGTTACTATAGTTATGTTCTGACTTAAGCTTTAAGTCAAAATCATTTACAAGTCTGAAATGAGAGGCTGCATTAGCTTCAACTTTTTAAAGGGCAGAACCAAATGGACTAATAACACAATGATGTGAGTGGAATTTAAGAACTGATGAAGAGATGATAAGCTGTAAGGGAACAAATTCTGCCACCCTGAAATGTGTCTCTTTGGTATAAGGATTTAGACAGATTATTTTTAAGAAACAGAAGAGTTTGGAAGTTTTCCTTGTTACACTTCCCCTTAACTGCCTAAAAGAATTTGCATAAAGGGCCTATTCCCAGAATAGAGTTATCACCAGAGAGATCTGCAAATAGGGACTAAGAGTGATGGGGGAAACTTGGCAGAGTCTGGGCATCAGAGACATTCCACTGTCTCCATGTAAACCAGCACACGTTTATTTACCAAACGTTTGCCTTCCCATCTCTATATGAATTACCTTCCTCCCCCTTGAAGTCTCAAACCACTGCCCCCAACATCCTCTTTTGTCTTTGGCTGAAGATAATATTTAAGGTTTAATATTTAAGGATTTCAGCTATTTTTGGCAAGTTCCTCAGTCTTCCTGGGCCTCTCCCATGCATACATACTATTAAATTTTTATCTTATTTTGTCCCATTAACCTACCTTGATAGGGACAGAGTAAAGGGACAAAGTAGGTAATTGAATAGTTTTTCCCACTAGGGGATTGTATGTAGAAAAGTATATGGGAGACCCCTGTAAGTTAATGGTGATTCCTGAAAGCAGGTTGGTTTAACCACAAAACCAAGCAGGCTTGCTTAGCAACAAAACCATGCAGAAGTACCAGCCCTGCCCCAAACAATAAAACAGCGGTGGCGTGAGCCCCACACCCTGCCCAGTGAGCTCAGCAAGTGAATGATCTCTAGGACATGCTCTCTGCACACATAAATGACAATAATTTGTGAATTTAGCTTTACCATGTAGGGACAAGAAAACTCCCTTGCCCAACCTGGAGGAGGAGCTGATAATGGAAGCCTGACGTCTACTCAAGAAAGACAAAGGAGGTCTTCTCCCGCTCCGCACTTTCCTTTCAGTTATAAAACTGTAGCCCACTGAGTTCTCGGGCACCTGTTTATAAGCCTCAAATGTGTCCCAGTCTAATAAATCACTTCTTTTCTACCCGCTTGCTCCTTGCTGAAGTCTTTCTGCAGAGACATAAAGGACTATGGTGCTGGAGCTCTTCGGAGCTCATGTCGGTTTCCCTCTGGAACAGCCAGAAGAACCTAGAAGGACAGGGAAACTTTCTTCCTCTCTGATAGGGTTAAAGTACCCAAACCAAGGAAGAATTTGAACAGAACGTGTCTCCACACTCTTCCCTTTATAGAGGTTCTGTTCCCTCTGTGTCTCTACTCCTCCCCCCAGTCTCTTATCCAGGCAACCATCCTGTACACCAATTGTTCTCAAAACTTTGGGGCATCAAAACCACTTGGGGGGCTTTTTATAACACACATCTTTGAGCTCCAGCCCCAGAGCTTCTGACCCTGGGCCTGGGGTGAGACAGAACTGTAATTCTCAAAGATTCAGAAATGACATTAACACTGCCAATCCAAGAAGTGCACTTGGAGAAGTATTGGTGCAAATGGACCCTGGGGAGCTTTGTCGTAGTGTAGACACCGAGTACGGTTTTATCTGACAACTTAATGTTCCCCTCCAACCCGAGTAATATATTTGCATCTTTAGAAAGGAAGCCTGATGCTAAAACTTTCACTCGTGTATACTAAGAGGCTTCAGTCGTGTCCGACTCTTTGCCACCCTATGGACTGTAGCCCGCCAGGCTCCTCTGTCCATGGGATTCTCCAGGTGAGAATACTGGAATGGGCTGCCATGCCCTCTTCCAGGGGATCTTCCCGACCCAGGGATGGAACCCACATCTCTTAAGTCTCCTGGCTTCAGCAGGCGGAATTTTTACTACTAGCACCACCTGGGAAGCCTAAAACTTTCAAAACCCCTCAAATGAAAGTCATCTTATAGTTACATTTAACCCCCCTGACAAGTAATGAGAAAAATACTTTGCTAGTCAAAGGCTTAATAAATGTTTGCTAAATTAAACATTTTAGGTCAAACGTGTGATCTTAAAATGCACATTCCAATCTCAGGCCATAATCAGAGGTGCAAGAAATAAAATATTCTTTATCTTTCTGTAACTCAACTAAAATTCCATTTTAATACCCCATTCTACGAAACTGGCAGACACTTGCTCACAGTCAATTCAGGATCTAACCTCTTCTTCCTCTGGATTGCACTTGTATTTATTATACTCTGCTACGGCTGCTATAACAAAGCGGCGTTTATTTCCTCATGGTTCTAGAGGCTGGAAGTCCAAGATCAAGGTGTCAGTAGGGCTGGCTTCTCCTGAGGTCTCTCCCCTCGGTGTGCAGATGGCCACCTTCTCTCCCTGTCCTCACCTGCTCTTTCCTTTACGCATGTGCATCCCTGGAGTCTCTTTGTGAGTCCAAATCTCTCTTCTTATAAGGACACCACCAATCAGATTGGACTAACAGTTTTATCTCAGCTTAGTCACCTCTTTAAAGAGCCTATCTCCAAATACAGTCACATTATGACGTACTAGGGAGCAGGACCTCAACATATGGATTTTGGCAGAGAGGTAGGGGGTTGAAAGTCAGCCCGTAACACCAGGTAGGAACCTGGGAGTTTGTATGCTGCTAAGGCTGGAGGGATTTAGCTCACCCTTGAGCCTCACGGCTGCCCTCTGCCCATGCTGGCCTCTCCTGGGATGTCCTCACTCCTTCCTGGTCGTCAGCAGAGCCCACACAGGACTCAGCAGGGTTTTCCCCTGTCAGTGGCAGCCAGGCTTCTTCTCTGACCCACTGGGCCACTGGAAGCACCAAGGGGAGGCCGATGCTTTCCATCACTTGAGTGGTCCTCACATGCCTGGCCTGTGCTGTGCCAGGCACCAGGGAACTTAGTGAAGCTGGCTCAGGCTGCCCACACATGTCATCTTGAGACAGCCTCCCATCTGGACTTACCCCTGCACATGAGAGACAGGTCCACCCTCCTCCCCAGCTCATCAGAATCACCGTGGCCCCACCCCACCCCACCTCAGGGCTGGCAGGGGAGGGGGTTGACTCAGTCAGGACGCAGGGCCCCTGTGTCCAGCTACCACATCTGACCTCTCACGACTTCCTTTCTCACAGCCCTAAGCCCCAGCCCCATCGGGCCAGAGAAGCCTCAGATCTGTTCTCAGGGGCAGGAGGCTTTGCTTTATCTGAACAGATTGGCTTCCAAGCAGATTGTCTGCCTCTCGGTCCTGCCCATCCTCCCGTGCTTGACCGCTCAGTGTGTCTGACTCTCTGCAACTGTAGCCCGCCAGGTTCCTCTGTCCATGGAATTCTCCAAGCAAGGATATGGAAATGGGTTTCCATTCCTTTTTCTAGGGGATTTTCCCAATCCAGGGATTGAAACTGGGTCTCCTGCATTGCAGGCAGATTCTTTACCAACTGAGCCATTCTCCTAGGTCGCCTAAAGCCCTTGAAATTCCAAACAGGATTGTCTTCTCTTCCCCCATTGCATATTTTTCTGCCAAGAACTCCTTATCTTGAGGCAATAAACACTCAAAGTGGCTAATTGAGTGTTGGGGGAGGGGGGGCAGGGGATGGGTAGGGATAGGGTAAAAGGAAGTAGGGCTGGGGAAATAAGTCAGTATTTCAGAATGTTCCCTGCCACGTTGAGTTGCGGCTTTGACTAGTGAAATTGCGCCAAATGGAAAACGTGGCGACAAAGGACACTTCGTCAGCAGATTCAGCTCTTGCACTGTCTGCCCTGTGGAGAAGTTGGAGGCAGGGAGAACCACACTCTCTTCCCGTTTTCCCCACGGGCAGTCCAAGAGTTCTGCCACAGGCCAGTGCTGGGACTCCATCCTGTGGCTTCAGAAAACTGGACTTAGTAAGAAGCAGAGTTATTTAAAAGTTCTCAAGACTCTTGTAATGGAATTGACAAATTTCAGCATAGGGCAGCCACAGTTTTTCTCCTAATTAATCAGAAGTGAAAGTTTGTGTTTCTTGTGTTTTTAAACAACATCCTTTTTTTTTTTTTTTTTTTTGAAGAGCAAAATACATAAAACCCCGATGTGGATGTGAAAATAGCATTTCCCTAAAAGCAGACGTGTTGGTTATTTTGGTAAAATAAGAAATTGTGAGTATCATGAGATACCCATGTATAGAAGCCACAGACAAGTGGATGTGTGAAGCCAAACAAAAGTTTTGGATTAGAGGCATAAGAAAATGAAATCATTGCTTTCGTTTTTGTAAAGGCTTAAGGCTGAGCACCGAAGAATTGATGCTTTTGAGCTGTGGTGTTGGAGAAGACTCTTAAGAGTCCCTCGGACGGCAAGGAGATCCAACCAGTCCATCCTACACAGAATCAGTCCTGAATATTCATTGGAAGGACTGATGCTGAAGCTGAAGCTCCAATAATTTGGCCATCTGATTCGAAGAGCTGACTCACTGGGAAAGACCCTGATGCTGGGAAAGATTGAGGGCAGGAGGAGAAGGGGACAACAGAGGATGAGATGGTTGGAGGGCATCACCAACTCAGTGGACATGAGTTTGAGTAAACTCCAGGAGTTGGTAATGGACAAGGAGGCCTGGCGTGCTGCAGTCCATGGGGTTGCAAAGAGTCGGACACAACTGAGTGACTGAACTGAACTGAAGGGTCTTACTATTAATTTTCTGCATTGTACTTACATTTTTCATTATTTCAGTAAAAGTAGAAGATATTCTGAATTTTTAAGTTACTGTATGCTATATTGCTTTTAAGTTAGTATATGCTAAATTACTTTGCAAATGTACCTGATAAATCTAAATGAGTACTTTAATTATTTTCAATGAAAGACCTACAAAAGAAGTATAGGAAACCCACTGCACACCTATTACATCCTGAATAACTTCAAGGGAAAACATTTTTGGTTATATCACAAGGTCATCTTTTCCAATTCTGGGCAGAAATTTTAAAAACTCTACCAACAGGAACATCTAACCTCCTTTTACAGGAACAGACTCAAATCATCATGATTGTAGTTTTTAAAATGAAGTTAAATTTTTCCACTTCAAATTAATTCTGTCCTTATAAAGTAAAAATTTCCCCTTCATTTGTAATAAAAGTTCATTCAGTGGGGTTCAAACATAATGTTTCTGACTTTTTTAACATCTCAAAAGTTCTAGGAGCTAATTTTACTTCACATCAAATCACTTACAAATTTGGTAGCAACTGTCAACCTTAATATACTACATGAGTTTTCATTGTAATAACCCACATCTTTCTTAAATAAATTTTCAAGTTTCATAAAATTATTGATCTGTCTAAGCCACTTAGGGGACTTCCCTGATAGCTCAGCTGGTAAAGAATTCACCTGGAATGCAGGAGACCCCGGTTCGATTCCTGAGTCAGGAAGATCTCCTGGAGAAGGGATAGGCTACCCACTCCAGTATTCTTGGGCTTCCCTTGTGGCTCAGCTGGTAAAGAATCTGCCTGCAATGTGGGAGACCTGGGCTCAATCCCTGGGTTGGGAAGATGCCCTGGAAGGGAACCGCTACCCACTCCAGTATTCTGGCCTGAAGAATCCCATGGAGAGAGGAGCCTGGCAGGCTACAGTCCATGGGGTCCCAAATAGTTGGACACCACTGAGCAACTTTCACCTTCAAACCAGTTCACCTGGTTTTTAACATGGTTTAGCAATCTCTGATGGACTCTTCTATTCCAAGAGGAAAATCAAAGGAAAAAGTGGTTCTATAACATACTATGTACCTAATCCCATTAATATCTTTAAAAAAAAAATCTTTACCAAGTTGGCTACTGTGGCCCTACCATCATGCCATTAAGAAATGAATATGCTGTTTATGTGGGGTTTCCCCAGTGGCTCAGCAGTTAAAAAAAAAAAAAAAAAATGGCCTGCTGTGCAGGAGACAGAGGAGACACAGGTTCGATCCCTGGGTCAGGAAGATACTCTGGAGGAGGAAATGGCAACCCACTCCAGTATTCCTGCCTGGAAAATCGACTAAGCATACAGGCAAAGCTCTTTATAGACCCAGTCTCCATTCTCTCTACTCTTTTTCTCCCAGGACGTTGATCACCTGATTCCATCTACAACCTCTTCTCTTGTTTCGTACATCCACAGTTCACACGTCCAGTGACTCATCCTATATTTCTGTATCTCTCTTGGAGTATTTATCCATTTTTGTGGTTATTATCTCCTTCACTAACTGATAAGCCCCTTACAGATTAGAACCAGGTCCTATATATTTCCCAGCACAGTGCCCTCAGAGTAGGATAGATATATGTGTTGACAGATAAATGAAAGAGGGAATGAACAAATGAATGCGATTCTAGTACATATTCTATTAAATAAAACACATATAATATCAGTATACAATTGTAACTGAGACACAGAAAAGTGATTTCTAAAAATTATACAACAGTAAATAATAAATAAAGCATCTTTAAAAATCCTTAGGAGACGTCTATTGCTCAAACTTGGATAATGGACTTCAATCTCATTAAGATGCTGCTTCCTCATTGGTTTATGACGACATATGAGTTCAATTTCCTGTCCCCTCAACAATGCTGGTTTCTCTTCTGGGTGCAAGCAGATGTATCTGACTCCTCGATCAACAGAGTCACCGTCCCAAGGAACATGGGTAAGTGTAAGATTAAAAAATAAAAATTTAAGTAGCTAACATACTTTTGAATGGTTGTCAGTGATATTTGCAACATTTGGCCAGTTTAGACCGTATAAATGTGATACTACAAGACAGGGAGACATGGGGATGACATATGGTCTCTCTACTTAGAGTGGTAATAAAGGATGTCAAAATCTTCGTGTAAAAGAGTTAGGTAAAACTGTTAAAACATGAAAGGGGAATGTTTATGCTCTATTTCCTCTACAGGAAACGGTATACTGACAAACTGAAAATTAAGTGGTTAGGAAGAAACAAGCAAACCCCTGGCTATAGAGCTATGTAGCACCACCTTTTCACCAACATAGTGGTCTACTGGTAAGTTTTTATACCATCAGAAATAATATGAAATTTGAAAATAATATTTCCAATATGAATGTTTCCCACATTATTAGTAAAATTGAAAATAATATTTCCAGTATTAATTAATAACTTAATAGGTGACTATCACTTGTCTGACACATAGGAGTCTTAATAAGTAGCTATTCAACTGGTAAGTGAAGGCAAAGGTTTCCTGTGGCGGCTGCTGCTGCTGCTGCTGCTAAGTCGCTTCAGTCGTGTCCAACTCTGTGCGACCCCAGAGATGGCAGCCCACGTTTTATCTTCGGATCATTGTCGTCAATGGTCTGTATTGTTTTAGAAGCTGTGGATTATATTCTTTAGGCATTAGGTAGAAATTAAAGTCAGAATCAAAACCTTAACCCAAATTTCTCAGCACTGGATCTAAAAGCCATTTTCTCAAAATATGATTAAAGTAGTGTAAACAATATCTGAAAAGCAGCATGAATGATAAGAACTATGGGTTCCATTTTAATCTGAGATTCACACAAATTAATTTAACAGCACCATCTTCCGAGTTTGGTATGACATGTGAAATGTTATTATGTAAATTTCACTCTGAGTGCCTCTGGCTTCTCTGCTATGCTCTGGATAGCTGGCCAAAGACGATCTCCATTCAGGAGATGTAGGAGAGATCACAGACTACCAGCCTTGTTGGGCTTCCCTAGTGGCTCAGTGGTAAAGAACTCAGCTGCCAATGCAGGAGACGCAAGTTCAATCCCTAGGTCAGGAAGAACCTTTGGAAGAGAAAAGGACAGCTCACTCCAGCGTCCTTGCCTGGGAAATCCCACGGACAGAGGAGCCTGGCGGGCACCAGTAGTCCATGGGGTCTCAAAGGAGTCGGACACAGCTTAGCGACTGAACAAAACAGTGTTGTCATTAGAACAGTATCAGTTCACGTGTAGTACAGGCTTACCATGTTCTTAGTACTGGGCTTCACGTGTCATCTCGTTCAGTCCTCACAAGAACTCTGTAAAATGGTTGCTGAGTGACACCTGTGAAAACTGAAACAGATAAACACACACGTGGTCACAAGTCCCCCAAGAACTGCTGAGAGCCTTTGAGTTTCCAGAGCCCACACAACGTAACCACAAGCCTCCGTCACCACCGTCTCTGTGCTCCCACCCAGAAGGCTCCAGAAGGCTTCAGGACCTGCTTCATCAATCCATGTAGTCTCGCGGCTGTTTAGCTAAGGCAGCAAATGTTTCTGCAAAGAAAGAAACGTATTCCGTTGAAAATTTTGTAAGTCGTCTCAAAATCATTTTTTTCCAATTGATCCTTCTTATCTTTTTTTCAAGATGCGTTTATCTTTGGCTGCGCTGGGTCTTTGCCGCGCCGCGCACCGGCTTTTCGTAAATGGGGCGAACCGGGGGCTGCTCTCCAGGTGTGGAGCGTGGGCTTCGCATGGAGGGCGCTTCTCTTGCTGGGGACCACCGGCACTCGGTGCGTGGGCTTCAGTAGTTGCGGTGCGCAGGCTTAGTTGCCTCTCGGAAGTGCGTCATCTTCCCCGGACTAGGGACCGAATCTGGGTCCCCCGGCATCTGTAGGCAGATTCTTAAACCACTGGACCACCAGGGAAGAGCTCCTTTAAAAAAAAAAAAAAAAAGAGAGATGCTTATTTGCTGAGTACCATGGACAAAGGAGGAAGGGGTCCCTTCCTGCCCATCACCCAGCCCCCAGTCCCGCTTCTAAGGAAGAATATTTTCATGGTTTAAATTTCTTCCCCAGATCCGTAAGCCTGGTCATGGATGTAACGTGTAACCATGAAAATTCCATCCTTGGTAGCTTATTATATTCTGGCCATCTTGGACATTTTCCTTCTCCTCTTATGTTCTTCAGAAGTCTCTTTAATGAGGATTGTGGGGGCCAGTGGTCTCAGTGGTAGTTTCTCTTCAAACATCCTTACTTGTGCTCTCATTTTAGAATTTAGTTCTGTTGAGTAGGCTATTAAAGGATGACATTTTTTCATAGCAATTTGGAAATATCAATCCATTGCCTTCTGGTTTCTGTTATCATTGCTGTTGAAAAGGTCTTGGTTGAAATTTCATCCTTAATAGGTAATTCGTTTTTTCTCCCTGGCTCTTTTTTTTTTTTCTTAGTCTTTGGTGATCTGAAGCTTGATTGCAAGGCACCTAAGAAGAGATTTCCATCTCTGTTTGTTTCTAATCTTATTTGGGATTTGCTGAGCTTCATAATCTGAGGATGCCTTGTCCTGCATCACTTTCAGACGTCTTTTACTCAGCATCTTTTCTAACATCGCCTTTCCCCTACTTTCTTCTGTCCTTCAGGAACTTCAGTTATACATATGCTGACCTTTTCACTTTATCCTCCTTATCTCTGTGGTATGGTATTTTCACATCTCTTTAACACTCTGATAATTTTGTGTGAATTCTTTAGCTCTACCTTGCAACATACTAATTTTCTCTTCAACTGGAGTTGGTCAGTTGGTTAGTCCCCGTGTTGAGTTTTAAGTATTAAGTTTTAAATTTTTTATTTCTGAAAAGACTCTTTCAATCTTTTATATGCTTAGTTATCTTGCATTGTCTCTGGATCCTTTATTCATATGTTCAGATTCCTTCTTTTATTTCTTTAACATATTGGGCATGCTTTTTTTGTGTTGTATATCTATTAATTTCATCTCTAAGGCTTTTGCGGATCCAGGTCTCTTCTTTCCCGTTTGTTTGCTGAATCTCACACATAGTAGCTAACTTCTGTCTGTGTCTGTTTTCTCTCCGTGTGGTAGCAGGATGTATGCTCTTTTTATCAATTTTTAAAATTGAGTCTCTTTGTGTGTGTGTGTGGACGGAGGGCATTTTAATCAGCTCATATTTGTTAGAACCCTATCTGTGAGAATTCTTGAAAGCCTGGGTCAAGGGCGCTCTCCTCAAGGTATGATTTCTATTCGCTTCTTCCAGGACCTTAGTACACTCACTTTTCCATCTGGTAAGCCTTTGTTTTAGGTGAATTCATTTTCAAATTACTTAAGTTACAGCTTTGTTTTGCGTCTATAAATTGCCTTTTATATGTGAGGAAAGGAGTAGAATCATAGCATTTCTTAGGAAGGCATGTATGCTCCACCCGCAGGAAATCCAGGTGTTGGCGTCAAGATTCTTTACATCTCATCGCACACAGCCTTTTGATTCCACTTTTTAACCTTAACCACAACATAACCCATATGTGAAAAAAATGCACGTATCCAAGCTTACCGCCTGATGCATTTTTACGAACTTGTTCAAGCTTGTTACAAGCTTGTTCATGTGCTGCGGTGCTGGGCTCAGTCGCTCAGTCGCGCCTGGCTCTTTGCGACCCCGTGGCTGTAGCCCGAGGTTGCTCATAGCAACACTCACATCAAGAAAGAGAAGGCCTCTCGGTTCTCAGAAGTCCTCCCGGCACCCTCTTCCTGTCATCACCCAGCCCCTCCCCAAAGGCCACTGCCACCTGACTCCTCTTCGTCAGTTTTTCCCAACAGCTAAACGTTCGACACGACATTCCACATGGCTGCTTGCAGCAAGGCAGATGGGCTTTGTTGAGAAGAAAGGGACTGCACAAGGTTCCTTCCCACTTCCAGTGGGTCTAGCTTACATTTTCTTTATCACCACATTATGAGTGGTGACACATAATTCATTTCAACTTTAAAGCAATTCACAGATGGTCCCTGATCTAAACAATAGACCCTTCAAAATTCAGCCTCCTAACTCAAAGAATTTTTTTTTTCACAGTGGTAGCAGGATATTTGCTCGGTTTTAGCTATCTATTCCTAAAAGCAAATACAGGAAAATAAAAGCCTAATTAAAATGTGTTGCCTCGTAAATTACTGAAAAGGAACACTTTTAACCTTCGGAAGAAAACGTCTTGACAAATATAAGGGAACATAAAGACGTGCTGTCGCTGAGTGTGAGACGTGACGTGAGATGATCGTTCTCACGTGTTTATTTGAAATCCACACAGTTTAATAGAGAATATAAAAGTAAAGCCTTCTGGAAAGTTTAGGGTTATTTTATATCTAGTTTGCAGAAATTATTATGATGTCATTTTCTTTAATTAGAAGAGTCATTATAGCTGAAAGACCCAAACCCTAAAAACACTTCAGATTTCTAAAGTATTTTTATATAAAGGCAGAAGACAAAGTAGTTAAGAGTCAAGAGACTTCAGAATCACAACCTAGGATTGCAGCCAAGTTCTACGAAGAGCAGACAGGTGATTGGGGGCTAATTGCCTGATACGTTGCTCAATTCTTCTTTGTAATACATAATTGTAATAAACAGCAGAGTTGTAAAACATGTATTATAACAAATATACATGCCATTAACATGGAGTCCAGCATGCAGAAAGCCCTCAATAGATGGGGAGCTATCCTCATTTCTGAAAGCACAGCTTAACACTACCCGGTTCTTAATCGGACAATATGGACCCTTTGTGCCTGCCTTTTTCCATCCGTCTGCATTGTTTCTGAACTTCAGCTGCATCATTGCTTGTAACAGTAATTTGTTCCTTTTACTGATGTATAGATTTTTTGTTGTTTTTCAGTTGCTCAGTCGTGTCTGACTCTTAGCGACCCCATGGACTGCAGCATTCCAGGCTTCCCTGTCCTTCACCATCCCCCAGAGCTTGCACAAACTCATGTCCATTGAGTCGATGATATCCAACCATTTCATCCTCTGTCGCCCCCTTCTCCTCCTGCCCTCAATCTTTCCCAGCATCAGGGTCTTTTCCAATGAGTCAGCTCTTCATTTCAGGTAGCTAAAGTATTGGAGCTTCAGCTTCAGCATCAGTCCTTCCAATGAATATTCAGAATTGATTTCCTTTAGGATGGACTGGTTTGATCCTTTTGCTGTCCAAGGGACTCTCAAAAGTCTTCTCCAGCATGATGGTTCAAAAGTATCTTTTCTATTGCTATTAGGCATTCCAGTTGGGGGATATTATGAATAAAGCTACTGTGAACATTCTAATTCTACCACATGTGTCTTGGGAACCACATGTTATGTCCTACTGTTGAGCACATACCTAGAAGTAGAGTTGCTGAACCATAAGATTTGCATAAGAGCCAAAGAGTTTTCCACCCAACCGTATATGAGAGTTCCAGATGCTCTACGTCATCAAGACTTGGTATTAATATTTGCTCTTTTTCATTTCATTTATTCTGGTGAATGCGTAGTTGTGTCTCACTGTGGTTTTAGTCTGTAGTTCCCTAATGACTAATGAGGCTGAGCACATAGATCCAGTATTGAGTCACTGTTGACCTTAAGTTTTCAGAACAAAACTAATAGTGTAGTCTCCCCGTTCCCAAGTGAGGACCAACCAGAGGCCATGGATAGATATGGGGCTTTTTCTGAGAATTCCTCAAAGAAATAATGCTAAGACAGGGAACTTGCCAACTTACCCTGCGGTCTACACATACGTGTGAAGTGTGTTTTTAGCGTCTTTATTTTGAGGGCAGAGGCTCCTGGACCTCAGCAGGTGTCGGATGACCGAGCGCCACTTGCTACCTGCGCAGGCCCACACTCTGTCCCTGGTTCTCTGCCGTCAAAATTAGTTCCTCCAGACCCACATACGCCTTAGGGTACCCAGCCCACTTACCTCTCTGATCTTAGCTCTTGCTCCCCTTTTCCCTCTCTGGCAGGATTCCCTATTGATCTGAAAGGATTTGAGTCATATTTTTAGGTGTGGAAACACTAGGTGATTTCAGGAATTGTAGTTCTCTGTTTTGTGCTGTGATCTACACTCTGGGCTCTGGACCTGGTTCACTCTCTGGCTTACTCAGGAAGAGGGCATGACTTCCTTTCCCAGTGTGGTGACCCCACAGAGCTTTCTGTGAATATCCCCTCAGATAAATCAGCCGAAGCACCAGCAGACCTCACTACTTCCCTGTTCTAGTGTGGAGAGGAGGATGGCTTCTCTCTTTCTTGCGCTTTTCTTTCTGCAGATGTTGAATCTACAACATCAGACCTTTTTAGAAAACTAGACTTGTAAGCAATCAGATATAAATGGTAGAAACTGAAGATCACAAGATATTACCCAGAATCGAGAACATTCTGCCCTGTCTTTCACAAGAGTATGAGAATGATAAAGTAAATTAGCCTACAAAGAAAGGAAAGGAAAAACAAATGAGGTAGTGTGGCTTAATTATTTATGAAGGCTCAACAAGCTGCTATATTTTCAAATGCTTCACTTTATCAAACCTCTTATGACAATTTTTTCTTGGCTCATAAGCTTATTTTGAAAATAAGTGCCTTATACAGAGATTGCATATGAAATTAAAAACTTGAAATGCTGTAATCACACAGTTTACCATACACTCAAAAGCATTTACTGATTACAAATAAATAACTGAATTTGCCATCTTTTTTAAAAATTAGCTTCTAAAATGACTTTTGACTTTAATTTTGCATTCTTAGATTATGTCCAGTGGGAAACATAATTCCTTCTAACCCAGCATCCTTTGAATAATTTTTATTTGAAATAAGTCAAATATCTCAGCTTGATTTCATTTACTGAAGTCTGCTAGACCATTTCCCCTTTTTAAACACCTTCAGTGTATGAAATTTAATGCATTTTGATATCCTCAATAAATGAAATAAAATAAGATTCTTTCAAAAATGATGATGTCTCTTTTAAACATCCAAACTATTCTAGTTTGTTTTTCATTACAGAAACAAAAACATTTTAAAAAGAGATGCCATCCTCTGTGAAAATGAAACCTTGTATATTCACGTTTGCACCAATCTCCTCTGAGTTTTGCGAAGAAAACTAAACTGAAGAACAGCACTCTATGAAAACTGGTGGATAAGCTAGTTCATCCTCCAGAGCTCTTCGTCAGCCTTCCGTGATAGTAAGTGCTTGGACTCCTGCACCTTAAAATCAACTGATTCCTTTTGTAACTGCCAGGAGCCTGAACCCTGACCTCCACCCACCGATACCTGTGTGAAAATTGACCTCCATTCATCTTTAAGACCACCAATGAACCAATCAGGACATTTGAAAGCAAAGGAAGACTGACACAGTCTTAGCAAAAGAGAATTAGGTGTTGAAAGCAAATCACCAGGAGGCAAGACTCAGTTTGCTATTTCCTGTCTGGGAACAAATGTAATCGGCCCCTTAAAAAGAAGCAATGAACAGCACATGTATTGACGAGCAGCATGACTTGGAGCACTACTTGTTTCCCGTTGTTTATGTCTTTGTGGTAATAGTCAGCATTCCAGCCAACATCGGTTCTCTCTGTGTGTCTTTTCTGCAGGCAAAGCAAGAAAACGAATTAGGCATTTACCTCTTCAGTTTATCCCTCTCGGACCTGCTCTACGCCTCAACTCTTCCTCTGTGGATCAATTATACTTGGAATAGAGACAATTGGACGTTCTCTCCTGCCTTGTGCAAAGGGAGTGCTTTTTTCATGTACCTGAACTTTTACAGCAGCACAGCTTTCCTCACCTGCATCTCGATTGATCGGTATTTGGCAGTGGTCTACCCTCTGAGGTTCTTTTTCCTAAGGTCAAGAAAATGTGCATTCATGGTCAGCCTCACCATCTGGGTTTTGGAAACCATCCTCAATGCTGTCATTCTGTGGGAAGACGAAACAGCTGTCGAATATTGTGACGCCAAGAAGTCTAACTTTACTTTATGCTATGACAAATATCCTTTGGAGAACTGGCAAATCAGGTTTAACTTTGCTAGGACGTGTATAGGTTATGTGATACCTCTGGTCGTTATAATGACTTGCAACAAGAAAGTTTACCAAGCTGTGCGGCAAAATCAAGCCACGGAACACAGGGAAAGAAAGAGAATCATAAAACTACTTATTAGTATCACGTTGACTTTTATCTTGTGTTTTACTCCCTTTCATGTGATGTTGCTGATTCGCAGCATTTTAGAGCATGACATGAACTTAAAAGAACAAGTGTTTGACCATTTCAAGTCTGGGAAGCAAAGTTATAAGATCTACAGAATCACAGTTGCATTAACAAGTTTAAATTGTGTTGCTGACCCAATCCTGTACTGCTTTATAACTGAGATAGGAAGATCAGATATGTGGAATATATTAAAGTTCTTTACTGGGAAGCTTAATAAATCAAAGAGACAAGGAAAAAGTGTACTTTCTGTATCTACCAAAGATACTATAGAATTAGAAATCCTGGAATAGAACCAAGGTATATGTTTTTTATTTTATTTTTTAATATAAATTTATTTATTTTAATTGGAGGCTAATTACAATATTGTATTGGTTTTGCCATACATCAACATGAATCCACCACAAGTATACACGTGTTCCCCATCCCGAACCCTCCTCCCACCTCCTTCCCCATGCCATCCCTCTGGGTCATCCCAGTGCACCAGCCCCACGCATCCTGTATTCTGCATCGAACTTGGACTGGCGATTCGTTTCATATATGATATTATACCTGTTTCAATGCCATTCCCCCAAATCATCCCACCCTCTCCCTCTCCCACAGAGTCCAAAAGACTGTTCTATATATCTGTGTCTCTTTTGCTGTCTCACATACAGGGTTATCGTTACATCTTTCTAAATTTCATATATATGCGTTAGTATACTGTATTGGTGTTTTTCTTTCTGGCTTACTTCACTGTATATAACAGGCTCCAGTTTCATTAATATTAATGATATTATGCCATCGAGATTATATTTTGCAGAGGAAACCTAAACATGTGTTCCCATTGAGGGACAATTTTAATCCTAATGGAAATATTTTTTTAAAAGGTTGTATAGCTCCCTGACTTTTATTAAATGAGAATTAAATAAAACTGAATATTTTCCTAATGACTCGGGGTCATTATTGTTCATGGCAATTGTTTTTGTATCTGTGCTCTAAGCTCTCAGGGAGTAATAGGCTGTATTGGACTGTGTGTTTTTAAAGCGGTGACCATGGGGTATGGTCATGGTGATTTTCCCACTCCTCTGGATTTCAGACCATCACTCCTCCCGATCATATGGACCTGTCTCCAACAACACCTACTAAATACTGCTTCCATCTGTCTCCTTAGTTAACGAATATTTATTGAGCCCATTCTGTGTACCAGGTTTTCTGTTAAGTAGTGAGGTTACAAGAGAAATGATCTAATAAGCTTTTTGAACCTTATACAATCACTAAGTCACTAGCTTGTAAGAGCTCTTTATAAAAGTAAATTGTCTCTGAGTGAGAGTCTGAAGGCCTCATCCACGATATAAAGGACATGAGCCTTATAAAATTTCCTTCAGCTACTCAGAGAACTTTTTACCTTCTTTAAAATCATTATTTTAAAAAAGTTTGGTTCTTTCAAAATCTGCTGTTGAGTACAGGACGGTTGTATAGGTTTCCCAGGTGGCGCTAGAGGTAAAGAACCCGCCTGCCAAAGCAAGAGATGTAAGAGATGCAGGTTCGATCCCTGCAGGTTCGACTGAGCCCGGTGGGCTACAGTCCATGGGGTCGCACAGAGTCGGACACGACTGAAGCAACTTAGCAAGCAAACATACAGTATGGCTGAAATTACCAGAAGTTTCCTGTCTAGACAAAAAGATATGCTATAGACAAAAAAAGACATTTATTATTTTAAATCTTACATTCAGAGACTTCTTTGGGGCTTTAGAGTATTCAGGAAATCTTGATATATTCTTTTATATTTATATTTTCTCATTATATAAATTACTTTGCCAAGTTTTAAGTAGGTATCATTTTTCTTCTTAACTGAAGTGTTTTTTAAGAATTTTAAACATTTTCTTATCCTATTCTTCCCTCTTCTTTCTCTGTCTTATCTGTTTCTTCTAGTACCCAAAATTGATCAGCTAGCAAATGTCTTGGTATCATTTGTGTCTTCACAGTAGAAAAAAAAATCCAATAACAAAAAAGACTAACAATTAACTTCTAGATATACACTGAAAAAAACCAGATAGTGCCCAAACTGACTCCATCTTCTGTTAAAGTTGTCCATGATTGTTTGGGTGCACAAGAGAAAACCACCTTGCTTTGAGGCCTCAGGTGCTTTCTCTGATCTTTGCACTTTTTTGATCAGAAAGTTTCTGGAAAATTAGTAGATTGTTTCTGGGCACCCTGAGATACATTTATGAATCCTTAAAGGTCAAAGATACATGAATGAAATGAAGAGTAACTAAAAGAGTTTGGGCTGCTTCATTCATTCTTGATAAATTATTGGCAGCCCATACATTGAATATGTGTTAAAGTAAAAGATCCAGGAAATCCTGCCCACATTTGGAAATTCAGACCTAGATTGTCTTGTCCAAGATCACACAGTTCATTGGAAGCAGCTGTAATTCAGTTGCTAAGTCATGTCAGACTCTGTGACCCCATGGACTGCAGCACACCAGGCTTCCCTGTCCTTCACCAACTCCTGGAGCTTGCTCAAACTGATGTCCATCGAGTCGGTGATGCCATCCAACCATCTCATCCTCTGTTGTCCCCTTCTCCTCCTGCGTTCAATCTTTCTCAGCATCAGGGTCTTTTCCAGTGAGTTGACTCTTCACATCAAATGGCCAAAGTATTGGAGCTTCAGATTCAGCATCAGTCCTTCCAATGAATATTCAGGCTTGATTTCCTTTAGGATTGACTGGTTTGATTTCCTTGCTATCCAGAGTCCTGTCTTGAAGCCCTAGAACCCCAAATTCACTTCAATTGCTTTTCCTCCTTTGTGTTTTTTTAAAAACATACCATTTCATTTTTATTGTTTATTTTTATTGAAGTATAGTTGATTTGCAATGTTATTAATTCCTACTATACAGCAAAGTGATTCTGTAATACTTGTACATATATATATGCTATTTTTCAAATATTTTTCATTATGGTTTATCATAGCATTTTTTTAATTAGAGGACAATTGCTTTACAATGTTGTGTTAGTTTCTGCTGAAGAACAATGTGAATCAGATATACATATATCCCCTCCCTCTATATCTACTATATCTTTCTTTAGGGATGCAAAAGGCATATACACATGGAGAGTAGTTCAGGATAGTCATTGGATTTAGACCAGAATAAGGAGAAAACAAGAGTTATTTCATGAATCAATACCTTTGGAAATAAATCATACAGATAGTAATTAAGCTGATCTGTTAAAGAGAACTGATTAGAAATTGACCTCAGTTGGTTATATCAAAAGAAACGGCAAATAAAAATTTGTGGCCCCCTTAGAATGTTCTACTTAATGATTAACAACAAAACCACTAATTTAACATGTTATGAGATAAGTTCCAAAGTAAATCAGGCTGTCAAAACCTTTGAGCGGGGCCAACCATGGAGAACACATTTTAGGAAGATGCTCATATGATTTAGGGCAAAGTCCTCTAGATATCTTGTGGTTCAGCTGGTAAAGAATCTGTCTGCCCTGCAGGAGCCCTGGGTTCAATCTCTGGGTTGGGAAGGTCCCCTGGAGAAAGGAAAGGCTATCCACTCCAGTATTCTGGCCTGGAGAATTCCACGGACTGCATAGTCCATGGGGTCACAAAGAGTCGGACACGACTGAGCGACTTTCACTTTCACTTTCATTCTCATCTTCATGAGGATTAGTGGGCATCTACCCAAGTGACGGAATACCCAACAATGGAAACAGTGACAGACTTTACTTTCTTGGGCTCCAAAATCACTGCAGATGGTGTCTGCAGCCATGAAATTAAAAGATGCTTGCTCCTTTGAAGAAAAGCTATGACCAACCTAGACAGCATATTAGAAAGCAGAGACATTACTTTGTCAACAAAGGTCCATCTAGTCAAGGCTAGGCAATGGCACCCCACTCCAGTACTCTTGCCTGGAAAATCCCATGGATGGAGGAGTCTGGTAGGCTGCAGTCCACGGGGTTGCTAGGAGTTGGACATGACTGAGTGACTTCACTTTCACTTCTCACTTTTGTGCATTGGAGAAGGAAATGGCAACCCACTCCAATGTTCTTGCCTGGAGAATCCCAGGGACGGGGAGCCTGGTGGGCTGCCGTCTATGGGGTCGCACAGAGTTGGGCACGACTGAAGTGACTTAGCTGCAGTCAAGGCTATGGTTTTTCCAGTAGTCATGTATGGATGTGAGGATTTGACCTTAAAGAAAGCTGAGCACTGAAGAATTGATGCTTTTGAACTGTGGTGTTGGAGAACACTCTTGAGAGTCCCTTGGACTGCAAGGAGATTCAACCAGTCCATCCTAAAGGGAATCAGTCCTGAATATTCATTGGAAGGACTGATGCTGAAGCTGAAACTCCAAAACTTTGGCCACCTGATGCGAAGAACTGACTCATTGGAAAAGATTCTGATGCTGGGAAAGATTGAAGGCAGAAGGAGAAGGGGACGACAGAGGATGAGATGGTTGGATGGCATCACAAACTTGATGAGTCTGAGCAAGCTTCGGCAGTTGGTGATGGACGGAGAAGCCTGGAGTGCTGTAGTCCACGGGTTGCAGAGAATCAGACACAACTGAGCAACTGAACTGAACTGACCTGACCCAAGTGATAGTCCCTGGAGGGACTCTAGGGGTACGAATACAGCAACGTGAGCTGGTAAGGGCTGGATCCCACACACCATGGCTGTGGTTACTTCCTCTAGATGTTTCAGCAAGTCCATTATGATAACCGAAGGAGCTTTGCTGTTGGTTCCACATTCTCAGTAGAGCCTGCTTCTAGGAATTTATAGCTGTGAGGAGATGCAGCTATGGTCATCACCATAGACAGAGAGGCAGAGTCCAGTTTTACTTTGCTTAAATTTTTTATTTTTGTTTCCTTTTTAAAAATATTATTTTTTTATTTGAGTGAACTCAATTCGACGTCTAGGATAGACTAGTAAAGAGACCGAGAACAGGTTTTTAAAGTCTCCATTTTTTCTGTACCTAGTCTGGGGCAAGCTTCACAGGTGATGTCTAAGTGCTAGTCGCTTAGTCGTGTCTGACTCTTTGTGGCCCCACGGACTGTAGCCCGCCAGGCTCCTCTGTCCATGGGATTCTCCAGGCAAGAATACTGGAGTGGGTAGCCATTCCCTTCTCCAGGGGATCTTCTTGCCCCAGGGGTTGAACCTGGATCTCCTGCATTACAGGTAGATGCTTTACCATCTAAGCCACCACAGGTGAAGAACAAGTTAAAAGACATAAAAAATAACCACCTCATTTTGTTCAAATTACATACCATCACTTCCCCAGGAGCAACCTGAGAAAATCTCCCTTTGCAACCTGATTTATTCCCTTTTTCCAATTTAAGCTAAACATTCTCCCTGAGATACCGTATTTCTAATACTTCATGTTATGATCAAATAAGCAATTATTTGCCAATTACTTCTCTTGACTTTATCCACTTTTAATTAGAAAGTACCTATTTTAAAGTGGAATTTGTAATACACAGCATGTAGGTATTTCGTTTTATAATGTGTCTATCTTCTCCTGGGCCCCTGCTTTCCCAGGCATCACTGTCATCAGTCATTCACGCATGGGGCTTCTGCTCTTTTCTGGTGAAACCCATCCACAGGTTGCTATGGAAACACAGCAGCTATTATAACACCCTGACCCAGGAAGCTCTTTGTGATAAGAGGTGTGTTTGTCTAGGTTCTTCAGGTGACCCTGCTGTGAATCCGAAGTCTGTTCCTACAATAGACAGAACAGCACACAAATAATACACATTCATAGACACACACAAGCAACCCACATCATCTCACAAAAACAAATGGGCAAAAATTCCCTGAGACCTTTCACTCTATTTTTGTACTGTTTTGTAAGAGGTCTAGCGTGCTGCAATCCGTGGGATCACAAAGAATCAGACACAACTTGGCGACTGAACAACAACCATACCAACAAGGACACATGTGACCTCTTTGCCTTCTGAAATAATGCACATGTGGGTGTTTTATTTCCTTGTTTACTGAATCAGCAGCTGGGAGACATTGCGAAGATTCTTCCCTCCTCTTCCCTCCTCCCATCTTCTTCCTTCAACCCAAAGTGGCTGCCAAGGAGGCCGTGCTAAGGAAACTCGTATACACGTTGTTTCCCTTGCTCTGCTATTCTGAAAATATCCAGGTCTGACTGGGAGCTTTTATTTACATGTCCTGAGCAGACAGCCTCTGGGGGGAAATAATAGAAGGTCAGTTTAAAAGAAAGCAGGGCTGTCCAGTTTAATTCTCCATTCACAGTGTAAATACCTGATTCAAGTTAAATTTTTTGTCTTTTATTCTTTGGCATTCCACGCCCTTTCTGTGGAGCACGACAGGTTGGTTTTCAGTTGCGTTGGGTGAATGCCCCTTTTGTGCAGGAATTAGCCGACGAAAGCAACACAGGGTCAAACGAGGGTGAAGGGCAGTGATGCGGAAGTTAGAGTCCTCTTCTTCTTCCAAGATCCTTGTTGACATCACTTGTTGCTGGCCAAGAAAATTCACATAGCATCCCTGTCTGTAGCCAGCAGGTGGTGATCACGTTCTATTCAGGACCTCGTAGCTCACAGCTGCCACTCCCCAAAAGCAGAGAGGAGTTTAGAATGACATTTTTACAACCCAGAAACAAGCAAGATTCCCTGTGAATTGGAAGTGAATGGGGGCAAGTGCTGAAATTCAGTTTGTATTCTTTATTTCTTTGCTTTCTAGAGAGCTTGGTAACCATTAGATAGTTTCGCTTGGTTTGGGTGTCCCTGGTGGCTTAGCTGGGAAACAGACCTGCTGCAAAGACCTGAGTTCAATCCCTGGGTTGGGAAGATTCCCTGGAGAAGGAAATGGCAACCCACTCCAGTGTTCTTGCCTGGAAAACTCCATGGACAGTGGAGCCTGGGGGACTAATGTCCCTGGGGTCACAAAAAGTGGGACACGATGTAACAACAAAGACCAGACCAAGTTCCCTGTGTCATTCTAGTTTGTTTTTTGTTTCTTCCAAGCTGGTTAAATTGGTCAGTTTACACCTGAGAGAACACAGACTGAGTTGCATAATTTCTGCACGATTGTGGCAATAACGCTGATGACTTGTTCTAGTTTAGTTATCTTACCCACTGGCCACCTTCCACAGGAAGAGAAACATAACATATGAGCCGGGAGCCGTTTGCAGTTTTGTCTACGGTGATGAAATGAAAGTCAAGATGTAATTCAGTATATGTATGACTTTCCATTTCTAATTTATTATTGTTAGATCTCAGCACTAAAAACTTACATCTGCTATTTTGAATTGTTTAAATCTGTTCTTCCCCAAAGAATAGTAATACAATCATGTTCCAGTTTAACAGCATTTGCATATCATTAAACATATTATGCCCTATAATTTACTTTTCCTCTGCCTACAATTTTCATAAGCTCTTTATGAAGCACCAGTGGATTTTTACACATTTAAAAACAGATTATGATTCCTCAAATAATGTTACAATTAGGTGTTCAAAAAGCAAGTCAATAAAGGAATAGGCTGGAGAAGCCTCTGTGCCATCACTCAGGGCGAGCTATAGAATAAATTATAAATGTCATTATCTAGGAAATGTGTGCTCAATTAATTGCAAAATCAAATACAATCAAGAAATCTCGCTCTGCAGTGACTGGACTTGCCGATGCTGTGAAAAATATTAACTTTGGTTCCCAGAATTTCATTGATCCTTCGTGGAAATGTAATTGAACTTGTAAACATCCTTCTAAAAGGATCCTTTTCAAAATTACTGCAAAATTTCTGGTCTTGGCTCCAAGACTATTGACACTTCCTAACAGATAGATTAACTTGGAAACTCTGAATTCTTTGGATGATTAAATGCATCGAATCAAAAGCCTGCAATAATGGACTAAAAAGTGCCTCTGAAGGAATGTCATAGAGAGACATCCGGCAATCCTGGACGCACGCACAGTGCCAGCTCTGTGACGCTTTCTTAGCGTTTTTAAATACGTATATAGCAAAAAGCCCTCTGTCATACCACCCACCCACCCACGGAAATGACGCTGATGCTAAGGAACGCTACTGTGAACCTCTGGGGCAATGCCTTCCATGCTTGTCTGTCATTTACCCAAGAAGGGAGCTGGGACACCCTGCGCTCCGAAGCACTGCCAGGTGGAAAGGCCTAGCGTCTCCCAGCGCTCACCTGGCTCCCCTTGGGTGAAAAACTTCCCAGCAGGGTCTGGAATAGGTAGGGATTCTTTCTCTTGCTCTACAAACCTTGCCCCGACCCCTAAAAGGGCTGTTGCTAAGGGTGTTCTCTTGATAATCAAACTTGTTTGTTAAGTGAATAAATAATAAGTCAGTCAGTGGAATCAGCTAAAATGGTACAATTTCACTCTCAATCCTAACTCCAGAGTTAGGTTTCTGAAACCCTTAGCACTATTTGTATTTTCAGTTGAAAATTCTTAAGATTATATGGGAAAATAAGGTTAAGGAGAAAGAGTTTTCTTTTAAGAAAGTTTTAATTAATATTTCTTACATTTGTTAAAGTGAAATAGAAACAAATATTAGCAATGATATTTTAAATTGGTTAAAAATAGGAATTATTTGGATTAGCATCTATCATTCTTTGCTCATGATATTTTTCTTTAAATTTATAGTCAGATGTTCATAAATGGACTAAATTTTGTTGCAAACTATGAAATGGCTTGTGTGTCTCTTCTCTCACGTTCAGTGTTACAAAACATTTAGTTAGAACGCCCAGCCCACATACCACCAAGCTACAGGAAATTCCATTTCAGTCATTACTGGGCTGTCCTTTTTCAGGTTTACGCCAGAATCAGAGAGATTTAATGATGCTAAGAAAATGAAGGAGGAAACTTGGGTTTCCAGTCTCTAATGATCTCCAGTGACAATGGCATTATCTAAGCTTTCAACAGTTCTTTGAACCTCTGTTGCTCTTTGCTGCCTGCCTGACTATCGTGAGGCCCAGAGCTCATTGACAAGATGGACCAGAAGCCAGCCAATGACCCACAAACCTATCCATCAGGTAGACATTCTCTTCAAAACCCATGTGGTTCTTGGCTTCAGGAGCGGAGCAGGTACATAAGTGAAGCTGATCGAAGTCACTCAATCCATCGATGGGCCTCTAGGTTGCTTCCCTGGCTGTTGTAAATAGTGCTGAAATGAGCATTGGGGTACACGTGTCTTTTTGAATTATGGTTTTCTAGAGCCTGTTATGGAGAAGGCAATGGCACCCCACTCCAGCACTTTTGCCTGGAAAACCCCATGGACGGAGGAGCCTGGTGGGCTGCAGTCCATGGGGTCGCTAAGATTCGGACATGACTGAGCAACTTCACTTTGATTTTTCACTTTCATGCATTGGAGAAGGAAATGGCGGCCCACTCCGGTGTTCTTGCCTGGAGAATCCCAGGGACGGGGGAGCCTGGTGGGCTGCCGTCTATGGGGTCGCACAGAGTCAGACACGACTGAAGCGACTTAGCAGCAGCAGCAGAGCCTGTTATACACAGTGAAGTAAGTCAGACAGAGAAAAACAAGTATAATATATTAATGCATATATATGGAATCTAGAAAAATAGTAATGATGAACCTGTTTGCAGGGCAGCAACAGAGATGCAACGCAAAGAACAGACTTGTGGACACAGCAGGGGAAGGAGAGGGTGGAATGAACTAAGAAAGTAGCATCGACGTGCATACACTACAGAGAAGGGGGCGAGAGAGGCTGAGACGGGGGAGGGCATCACCGACCCGAGGGACGTGAGTCTGAGCGGGCTCCAGGAGCTGGGGGTGGACAGGGAGGCCTGGCATGCTGCAGCCCGTGGGGTCGCAAAGAGTTGGACACGACTGAGTGACTGAACTGAGCTGATGTGTAAAATCGATAGCTAGTGGGAAGCTGCTGTGTAACACAGGAGCCCAGCCTTGTGCTCCGTGATGACTTAGAGTGGAAGGGGTAGGGAGGGTGGGAGGGAGGGCCATGAGGAGGGGGTATGTATAGTTATGACTGATTGGAGTCGTTGTACAGCAGAAACCCACACAACAGTATAAAGCAATTATCCTCCAACTTAAAAAAATTAATTAAAAAAATATCTCAATCCCCAAGAACAGTGATTGGTTCAGTGTGTCCGGGTGAACTTAGAACGCTGCACAAAGGCTCCCACTTTCACTCCGGAGGTAGGCTGCCGTCCATGGGGTCGAAAAGAGTCAGACACGACCGTGCGACTTTACTCACTCACTTGCGTCATATGCAGACGAGTCTCCTGGAACTTCCGCGGCCATTCTGTGATCATGAAATAGCCAACACGTGGAAGCCACAAGAACTCAGGGACTCCGAGCACTGAAGCTGGGTCTGCTCTTGCACTGAGTCTCTGCACAGGGCAGCAACACGAGCCATATCAGCTTCCTTATTCTCCAAGTCAGTCTGAGTCAGGCCCTTTCTTGAACCCCAACACGTCCTAACAGAATGTGGCATGTGGAAGTAAGGGTGATGTAAGTTACAGGCGAAGACTGTCAGTAAACGGCTGCAGAGGTCTGAGGAGAGGGCGATGGGGCAGCTCCAGCTTATGAAATTAGCAGCCCTTGTTACTGCTGCTGCTAAGTCGCTTCAGTCGTGTCTAACTCTGTGCGACCCCGTGGACTGCAGCCTACCAGGCTCCTCCATCCATGGGATTTTCCAGGCAAGAGGACTGGAGCAGGGTGCCATTGCCTTCTCCGGCCCTTGTTATTGAATGGCTGCAGAACAAACAACCACCTAAACCATTTTCTGCTATGACCCAGGACTCAGAAAAGGCCCAAGAAGGCTCTCACATCAGGGAGCTTTCAGGAAAACCTCAGGACATCTGAGTCTCTGGCCTTCTTTTTACAGCCCTCAATAAGGTACCACAGGAAAAAGATACACTAATACAATTTTTTGTGAGAGCTTGCCTGATAGATTTTCAAATCTAGAAAATACTGCTACCCAAGGGACCTATCCACTGAAGCATGAGTTTTCGTGCTTCAGGAAAAGGAAGGTGGGGCGGAATTTTAGTTAGAAAAAGGAAGCCAGTATTAATTGTCTCTAGAGAGCAACGTCTCAAAAGTCAGACATTATGGAGAAAGAAAAGAATTTTGAAATCCCCTGCGCTCCCATTTCCTATCAAGAATCAGGCACGGATGACTTAAATTTGGAGTTTTCTCTAAGCCAAGGGAAGTGATGATGCAGTTTTGATATAAACCAAAGTTCCTGTTACACAAGAAAGTGGAAAAGCCTGGCCACCTGACCCCAGTGGGCCATAGGGAGGAGGCAACAAAAAGTAGAATGAGGACCTCAGAGGCAAATGCTGAACCTCTTGGCCTGGAGAGTTTCTGCTGAATCTCAGAAACTTCAGAGTGTGCGTGTGTCCTGTGAGAATAGTTAAGACAAAGAATGTGCTTTCCCTGCAGGCAGCTGCAAGCCTCTGGGGGAAGTTATGTGTTCACCCTGATGCACAGCAGTGGGTACAAAGCTAGAGGTTAGCATACAGCTGTGCAGGTTGCGCACTGCACAAGAAAGCCGGCGTCTATAGGGCAGCTCACGTTCCATGGACATCATAGATTTGCACGTTCATTATGGCAGTTTCAGAGCATATGGCAGCAATGTGTTCCAACAAGATCAGTGTGAAAATGTTCCACCACTGAAAGGAAAGTGTCTTAAGGAAGACACATTTTTTTTTCTAATTTGCATAGAATGCCATGTGAGAGGCTTAACCTTGCCTTTCTCCTGCCACCGCAAAATAATGTAAACCTCTTTCACTCCACAGCCTTTATGGGAGGAGCTAGGAGAGATGGAGTGTATTTGAAAGATTCAGCATTCACCCCAAAGTAGCTGAGTTAACCCAATGAGACAGTTTAAGTAGGAAGAGGTGAAAATATCTTTTATTCACAAGCAATATAATTTTTTTGTACCTTGCTACCCAACAAGAGAAATATCAACAACCTCAGATATGTGGATGATACCATTCTAATGACAAAAAACAAGAGGAACTAAAGAGCCTCTTGATGAGGGTAAAAGAGGAGAGTGAAAACGCTAGATTAAAACTCAACATTCAAAAAACTAAGATCATGGCATCTGGTCCCATCTCATGGCAAATAGATGGGGATAAAGTGGAAACAGTGACAGATTTTATTTTCTTGGGCTCCAAAATCACTGTGGACAGTGACTGCAGCCAGGAAACTAAAAGACAATTGCTTCTTGGAAGGAGGACCATTACAAACCTAGACAGCATATCAAAAAGCAGAGACATCACTTTGCTGACACAGGTCCATATAGTCAAAGCTCTGGTTTTTCCAGTAGTTAGGTACAGATGTGAGAGTTGGACTATAAGGAAAGCTGAGTGCCAAAGAATTGATGCTTTTGAACTGTGGTGTTGGAGAAGACTCTTGAGAGTCCCTTGGACTGCAAGGAGATCCAGCCAGTCCATCCTAAAGGAAATCAGTCCTGAATATTCATTGGAAGGACTGATGCTGAAGCTGAAGCTCCAATACTTTGGCCACCTGATGCAAAGAGCTGACTCATTGGAAAAGACCCAGGACTGAACCCAGGTCTCCCACATTGCAGGTATGTTCTTTACCATCTGAGCCACCAGGGAAGCCCATAGGAGCCTCTGATTTGTAGTCAAGTTGGTCAGAAGTCGTGGGTACCCTGGGCTGCTCATGCTGGTGACAGGCATCTGAAGGGAACGTGTTCGGGGACTGAGTCCTCAACCTGTGGCCTCCGACGCTGTGTCTCCAAGCAGATAGTGTCAGAACTGAGTTAAACTGGAGGATGCCCAGCTGGTGTTGCAGAGGATTGCTTGTTGTCAGTTTGGTGACCAGAAGTGCCAGAAGCGGAGTGTTTTGGGTGAGCAGTGAACGACACCCACAGGACACACACATAGTAAGGAAAAACTGGGTAGGTTTTATCTATAAAGCCTCATTCCCAGAGATTCTGACCCATCAGGACCGGGGTGAGGTCTGAGAATTTGTATTTCTGATGAGCTTCCCAGTATCCTTGAGGAGGGAGGGCCACTTGTTGAGATATCTGCTCTGATCTCATGGCACCCTCTCCCTGGCCTTTCTTCCTCAGTTACGACCAACTAGGGCTTCCCTGGTGGCTTGGATGGTAAAGATTCTGCCTGCAATGCAGGAGTCCTGAGTTCGATCCCTGGGTTGAGAAGATCCCCTGGAGAAGGGAATGGCAACCCATTCCAGTATTCGTGCTTGGAGAACTCCATGGACAGAAGAGCCTGGCAGGCTATAGCCCAGGGGGTCACAAAGAGTCAGACACAACTGAGCGACTAACACACTCAGATAAAAACAGTGAAGGTACAACTGTACCCAACCACAGGCAATGAGTATGTCTGTGGTCCCTCCTATTCCCAATGCATGTCCCTACCTGAAGTTTGCTAAAAGACAGACATCTTTATCTTTCAAAAACTGTGTTCAGGTAGGTTTCTGGCTATGGTTTTAACTTGCAGAATTGAAAGAAAGCAGTTAGACTGAACGCTGCGCAATTTTAAGATGCTGTACAACCTCTCTGATCTCACAGCTCTGTGGTGCAAGCCACATTTGGTTCTTCTGTGAACGGTTCCACCCCTGTCTCCCTCCACCAGGCCAGAGCTGTTTGAGAGCAGAAACCACACTTTCTTCGTCTGTGTGTCTCTTCCAAGCCCATAGTCAGTTCCCTTTCTGGAAACGAACATGAAGTTTTGCATAGTCTAGAGGTAACCGGAATCGTTTTTAGAAGACATTAAATGAGTCCACTTTCCATTCTCATATGAGTGATGTTCTGTCATGATTAAAGCCCAGTTTACTGCCCAGGAGAAAGGAAGGAGGTATCAAAGAAATACAATCTGTGAAAGAAGATGTTGCTTGCTGATGCCCCACTGGGTAAAAAGATTCTTTCCTAAATCCTTCTGATTCTAGGAGGAAGCCGTGAAGTAGAGAAGACTGGAGTGAGAGCATGCATGCCCCTGAGGTCAGATGGAGAGAGGTCAAGGGGGAAAGGCCGAAGCAGAGGGGCTTGTCCTGTTGGGGACTCAGCAAGGAGACCACCTTCAGGGAACTCTTTAAAAAAAAAAAGAGAAATGGCAATGGAAGAGAGACACAGACACCGTGGTAAGCCATGAGGGTGCTGAGAGAGGTGCCCGGAGGTCAGCTCGGTGGGCGCGGAGGATGTCCAAACACTGCTATGTGCTCCTGTTGGGGAACACTGACCGAAACAGCCTGCCCTGGCCAGGTACCATAGTAACCATTTGCGTGAGTTGTCTTATGACAGGGAACAAGCCACCACCAACCGGGACAATTCGGGAAAGTTCGAAAGGAGACACCAGTCCACATGTCCTACCTACGTCTCAGAATCTTCCGGCAGGAATCCATCCTGGCTGAGCAGGGTGCGCACCACCAGGAAGGGCCCTGAGTCAGAGTAATTGGCCAGAGACGATCCAGAAACCAGTCCCGTCACCATAAAACCAGAGACCACGAGGCGCACGGCAGAGCAGTTTTCCTGGTTCGCTGACTCTGCTTACCTCCCAGGCACCCCTTCTCAATCAAGTCTCTTACTTTGTCAGCACGTGTATCTACGGGACAATTCATTTCTGAGTGTTAGACAGGAGCCCACTCTCCGGCCCTGGGAGGGGTCCCCCCTCTAGTATCACTCCCAGAAGTGGAAAGATGCAGGAGTGAGGAGGGCAGTGGGAAAAGCGTGGATCGCTCTGGGGGCGCGTGGAGGGCAGGAGTGATCCCAGGGCAGAGGCTGGATGGTGATGGAGATCCAGAGTATCCCCAGGATGAAAACGGTGGCTGAGAGTCAGCACACCTGCAGCTCTGGCGAGCACCTAGGTGAGGGAGAAACCCTGGACCCCCACAGCCAGCACGGGACAAGTCACGCTGACTGCAGGGTCAGCGGTTCTACCAGGAGGGTCCCAGGAGATGGGCAGGACACCGCCTCAAAGGCTAGAGCGGACCAGGGGATGACACAGGACCAGCAGGGGAACAGCACCCTCCTCCTCATCACAGAGGACACAGGAGCTTCCCTTCCCGTGCGGGGAAACAGAACAAGACCCTGTGGTCCAGTCCCTCCCCGTCACGACCTCCACCACTTCCTGTGCCAGCCTCCCGCCCGTGGAAAAGTTAGTCAAAGAGTAAGTTTAATCAGATAAATGAGAACATGCAAAAATGAAGGAAAGCAATCAAAGGAAACCAAATAATAATAATGTACTCATTAAGCACAGTCAAGGACTTTGGGTTCCTCCTCAAGGGCTACGTGGGTTCCTCCAACCCACTGGAGTACTCTTGCCTGGGGAATCCCATAGACAGGGGAGCCTGGTGGGCTGCTATCCATAGGGTCGCACAGAGTTGGACACGACTGCAGCAACTTAGCATGCATGCATGCATTGAGAAGGAAATGGCGACCCACTCCAGTGTTCTTACCTGGAGAATCCCAGGGACAGAGGAGCCTGGTGGGCTGCCGTCTATGGGGTCTCACAGAGTCGGACACAACTGAAGCGACTTAGCAGCAGCAGCAGCAAGGGCTGTAGATAATATTCTGAGCCGTACCCTGTGAGCTGTCTTATAGACACTGAAGCCCCACCGGGTGGAGTTAACTCCACGATGACCAGACTGTAGCCTTGACCTAAGCTGCCGCAATTCCGAGAATTGGCCTCAAAGAAACAGAAATAAACCAACCTTGCAACTGAAGATTAACTGTACCTAAAACAAGCAAGATGATGCTGGTCAGACCACTGCTGATCAATCTGAGGATGACTGTCAGAGCTGACTGTGCTGTTCTGCACGTAGCCCCCTGCCTCTGTCTATAAAAGCTCTTGCCCCACTGGTGCCAGTTGGGGGAGTCCATCTTTGGACAGACGTCCACTCTCTCTCCAACCCCAGTTGCCAACCTCTGAAATGAAGCAAGCTTTCCTGTCCACCAGCCTGGCCTGTTTATTGGCTTTTGGGGGAGCGAGCAGCCAAACCCCACTGCTTTTGCTAACACAAGGTACCATCTTGTGGCTATCTAAGATGAGTCCCGAGAAGAAACAGGAATCTTGAATTTGGCTGTTTATCCAAAAGATACTAATCAAATTTCTAAAAGAATGTTTACCTTTTTTATCGGGGCATAGGTTTCACAGTGTTGAACAACGAAGTGAATCAGCTCCACGTGTACATCTATCCCCTCCGCCGTGGACCTCCCTCCCAGCCCACCCTCATCCCATCCATCAAAGTCACCACGGAACACCACACCGAGCCCCCTGCGATAGAGCAGGTTCGCACTAGCTGTCTATTTCACACGTGCAGTGGACATTAAGCCAGCAGAGACTAAAATACCCTCAATGCGCAAATTTCAGTCTTCTCCTCACCTTCAGTGGGGATGAGAGGAGACAATGTAATAGTTTCTTCCCCACATCCACATTTTGATTAAAACTGTGTCCTTGAAACTCAACAAAAATTTGGCAGATGGGGCAGGATGTTGCTGTTACATTCATTTTGAGGTTTTTTGTTTGTTTGTTTCTTCATTTTGTATAAGCCTAGTTTATTCAAGCTAAAGTGTCTTCCACTGGAAAATAATAGCAGAAAATAGAGCTACTGGGAAGAGCCCAGAAACAGTATCCTGGCCATTGGGTGCTGCAAGAATGGATGGATAGATAATAAGGAAGATGACGTATTCCAAAATTTTCCATCCTCTTTGCTTCAAAACTCAACCCGGCATCCATTTGATGAAAATGAATTGTCCCTTCCAAGGAGGACGCACATAAAGATAGAATGCTAATGACCACGATACCTAGCACATCAGCTTACCCTGGCACTGAATATTTATGTGATCATCCGATGTGCTAATTAGATTTGAAGAGAGATATCATGAAAATTACATCGTGTTCTTGGTGGAGTTGAAGAAGGGAAGACAGATGGGAACTCCTAGGAATATCAATGGGACTGCCGAGGACTGGGTGTGGTCTTTCTCTGCAGCAGCCTCTATTGTGTGGGGAGTAAGGCTACCTGTTCACTGTCCGGAATGTGCAGGGATCTCACTTGGAGGCAAGACTTGCCTCTTATTTCTGAGTTGGAAGGTTGGCCTCCTTTACTCCTTCTCCATATTCCACTCTTGGAAGGCATTTGAAGAACATCTACTACAAAACCCTCTATCATAGATGAAGAGTCACAATGGGAAACAATTTATATAACTTCCAAATGACCGAAACTGTAAGACGTTTCGTGTCTCCCACATCAGGAGGTTTTGCCTCTGCTGCAAATCCTTCTGAATGCAGGTGACAAAGCAAATTGTCAAAGCCGGCAGTGGGGGTGGGGGTGGGGGGTGAAGCTTATTGGTCCAGGAAAGTAAAGTCCAGGGGCAATTTCAGATGCGGCTGAATTCAAATGCTCAACTCAGTGTGCGCCAGGAAGACATTTTTCACCATCTTTCTGTTTCCCCTTCTGCTATTTTTAGCTTTTACATCAAGTCAGAGATGGCCACTGGCACCTCCAGGTTGAGGGTCCACAGCTTAGGAAGTCCAGGGAGAAGAGAGAACTCTCTTTCCTGACTCATGATTCTGGTTCCCCTGCCCTTGCTTCCCAGTCTTTGTGGTTAAGAGTTTTCTCATAGACAAGGCCTGCTCCTGGAGTGTAAGATAGTCACACCCTAAGCTCAGAGACTGAAAGGAGAAGAAAGAGTGGCTTCGCAAGGGAAAATCAGAATACTAATACCGAAAGGAGGAGGGAAAAGAGTGTTTCTGTGATGGCATCCTTCCGGGCTCTGGGGTCCAGGTACACTGACACCAGACACAAGCCTTGTATTATTCGCAATTGAAAGAAAGGTTAGTTTCTTTAAGCTTATAAAAGGGGAAGATTGGACTTCTTTTCAGGGACTAGAAACCTTCAACAATGTTAGCTCCAGAAGGTAATGTCAGGAAGGATACTGGCAGGCAATGGAGGGCTCACTCAGGTTCAGATGATCTGAGAGAGTTTAAATGTTGCTGTTGTTCAGTCACGCAGTCGTGTCCAACTCTTTGAGACCCCATGGGCTGCAGCACGCCAGGCTTCCTGTCCTTCACCATCTCCCGGAGTTTGCTCAAACTTGGGTGCATTGAGTCAATGGTGCCGTCCAACCATCTCAAAGAGATATTTACAAAAGCAAGGTCAGAGGGTAGTGGAGCCACGGGGATGGTGCAGCACCCAGGGGTAGCAACATCTGGGCTCCCTGACACCTCTGGGCCTGAGGGGCAAGGGGGCGTGGTCCTCAAACCTGACTGGAGAGGGCAGCTGGGCTGAGGCTGTGACCTTCAGTGAGGGTGCAGCCTCAACACGGGAGCTGGGGAAACAAGTCCCCAGAACTTCTCGCCCTTCCCTCTACTTTTCCGCAGAAAGTCTCTATTGGATGACCTACCTACCAGGGAGCCAAAAGCAGAAGTCTCATTATGGTTCATAAGGTCAGCCTCTCAGAGGACGAAGCTGCATAGACAAATATCAAGAAAGCAGTATTCCATTTTCCAGTTATATTCACACTCTATTCATGGGCCATGAGATGTCTGCCTGTAAGCCCTTGTCTAAACCCCCATACTGCAGCATTGCCTGTGAAACAGCTACAATAAAAATCCCTGGGAACACATGGGATTGCATGTACACGCGGCAACAGCAGCGATGAGGCCCACTGCAGCTTTATCTTGGTTTAGGATCTTAGGACTTGTTCCTTCCTTTGTTCACTAGCTTTGTGACCTTGAACAAATCAGATAATCTCTCAGAGACAGAGTATCCCCATCTTTAATGTGAAGATAATATTTTCCTCGCCCATCTGATGGTATTTGTCATTCGGTACAAATGAAATATTAGATATAAAAGTGTTTGGGGAATGACAAAGGACTAATTCCATATTGATCATTTCAGCCTTTGTATATGAGCGTAGGAAATACGATGTTTTATTTACGGGTGTGCATTTTTTAAATCCTTACATCAGGAAAAGTTCTAAAGCCGATCTGTGTCACTCTCTCTGTGGCAGTATATTTTAACCATGGGAAAGTTGAAATGAATTAATGAGAAATTAACCTCCAGTTTACTCCAGGATTGCATTGAAGAAATGATCTACTGCGATTCTGCTTATTGCTGGGGGAAGAATAAAAAAGGTTAATCAAGTTTTCTGCCTGACAGTGAGTCACTGTGCTTATTATCTCTTTATGAGTAGGCAAAAGCGGAAAACATCCATGTGTCCCAGTGAGTTATGCAAACCCTTTAAAAGCTGTGCATTAGCCATGGGTCTTCCTGCTATCTCTCCCATGCAGTTTGCTGAGAATATTGTCCATCAAATAACTAGGCTTATCACAATTCATTTCTGCACTGCTGCATTCTAGGATGACTGCCTGATCTTCAAACCCCAGATCGGAAGCTCTGGTTTGATATAAACTGCTTTAGAGCAGGGCTTCCCAGGTGGCGCTCAAGATGAAGAACCCTGCCTAATACAGGAAACACAAGAGACAGGAGTTCTATCCCTGAGTTGGGAAGATCCCCTGGAGGAGGGCATGGCAACCCACTCTAGTATTCTAGCCTGGAGAATCCCATGGACAGAGGAGCCTGGTGGGTTACGGTCCATAGGGTCACAAAGACTAAAGTGATTTAGCACACACCTTAGAGACAAGGGAGACACTCCCCTCAGTCCCTCTTAAATCCCCCTTTTCCTCAAGCCCCAGCCCTCTGTGAATATTCTGGTTCCTAAGACTCTTTCCATCAGAGTCTCTTATGTTCCAGTTTTGTGAGAACTCAGCCGTGATAACTCCTAGGAGTGCACTGAGACTGTTGAGAACTCCACATCCGATATTTTACTCAATCTCCCCAACAATCATCTGAAGTGGACGTTCTTATCCCCATTGTCCATGAAAGGACTGAAGCCTAGAGAGGTTTAAAGCAGTAGAATTTGAATCCAAATGTCTGAGTCCAAAGCTTGGGACCCTAATCTCCTTAATGTATAGGCTCTGTTTCCATGCTCTTTCCATGTTCTTTCTCTCTCCCAATAAACCCTGACTGATCCTCACTGGACAACAGGTCTTACTTGGGTCAAGATGCAGAGGGAATTTTATTCCTCTCATTTCAGGAGATTCTTATGTACCCATTGCAGATATATTGCGGACACTTTTCTGGGAGAAGGACTGCCAGTATCCCCTGAGGACCCCATGTCAGCAGCTGAGAAGGGAACAGCTGTACTGAGTTGCTGTTCTCTGTCAGTCACTATGAAGTCTGAATTCTAATTATGATGTCACAAAATTCAAGGCCACCAGCGAGAGTGTCAAGAGGTCAAGAGGCAGAGTGTTCAGTTTTGCAGTACACTGTTGTGGTAAAAATATAACCTGGGATTTGTGAAATGTAAAAATGTAGGAGAATATTCAACGAATGAGAACCTATATATGGATTTAATCTGTTTTTCCTTAAAGATGACTATAAGAGGTTAAGCCCAATGAAATGAACTTTACTCAGGTAAGGTTTCCCATCAGTTTCACGCCATTCATCTTCCATTTTATTTTACTTCTTAAGTACATCGGAGAAGTGCATGAGAAAAAAATGCACACTCATCTTCTTAAATGATACAAAGGATAGTAAACAATTTAATAGAAAAGAAAAGTGCCTGGTTCACTTATTATTTCTTTTCATGAATTCTCATCAGGTGCCTAAGTTTTGCTGGGTTCCCGGAATAGTGGGAAATTCATAATCTAATAGGGATCCAGGGACAAGCAATGCAATAGTGAGTGTGTCAGCAAGAGTGAGGAAGAAGGGTGAGTGGGCACACCCGCCACTGACTCAGTCTTGGAGCATCTAGGAAAGCACCCAAGAACACTAGGTGCTCCTCTGAGGTCAAAAGGCTGAGTTGGCATTAACCAAGTCGGGAGAGGGGGTTTCGGGCTGAGAGGCAGCACACAGCCTGCTCTATCTTGAGGAAGTGAAAGCAGTTCAGCTCTGTTGGCACTGACTGCGGGGAGGCAGTGGCAAAAAAGACGTGGAAAGAAGCAGAAATTAGACCCCAGAGACTCTCTTAGCGCAGAGAAATCATTTGGACTTTTCTGTTGAGGTCAATACGTAGCTATTAAGAATTTTAAGCAGGTGAATGACAGGATCAAATTTGTGCTTCAGGAAGGTTACTCCTGACTCCACGTCCCAGGGGATCCTGGTCTGGGTTGGTGTCCTGGTGGGGTGACGTTGACCTTCATATCTGAAAACTGAGCCCTTATTTTCCTTGCCTTTGTTGAGCCATAAATGTTGCAACATGTGTGTGTGCATGTGAGTGTGTGTGTGTGTTAGTCACTCATTTGTGTCTGACACTTTGTGACCCCATGGACTGTAGCCCACCACGCTCTTCTGTCCATGGGATTCTCCAGACAAGAATACTGGAGTGGGTTGCCATGCCCCCTTCCAGGGCATCTTCCCAACCCAGGGATCGAACCTGGGTTGCCTGCATTGCAGGCAGATTCTTTACCATCTGAGCCACCAGGGAAGTTTAGATGTTGCAATACAACTATTAAATATGTTTAGAGTCTATATACAGAAAATTTGTATTAAGTATCAATCCCATAAGGAAAAATTTCTGTGCCCCAGAGTGGACGATGTCTACTGTAAACAGCCTGCTACCAAGTCTGGGTGATCTCCTTGGTCTCCGCAGCCAGCAGGTTGGGCGTTCCGGAGCAGCGTTAGCTAGACGAGTGAGGACCCATCACGTCTCTCCGCACGCCCCCTCTGTTCTTGGCCCTTTGTCCAGCACAGCCACCCTTCCCCGCTGGTGGTAGGGAGAGCCCCTGCAGTGGGTGCTCCCTGATGGGCTGCGGACTTCGTGCCATTCCTTTGGGCCAGTCTACATACCTCTCCCTCAGACTTTTGTCCTTAGTTTTCCAGTCCTGGACCTTCCAGACTCAAGCCAAGCCATCCATACAAAATGGATAGTCAAGTTTGAAGGTGGTGGTTTAGTCACTGAGTCGTGTCCAACTCTTTGGACCCCCAGGACTGTAGCCCTCTGTCCATGGGATTCCCCAGGTGAGAATACTGGAGTGGGTTGCCATTTCCTTCTCCAGGGGATCTTCCTGACCCACGGCTGGAACCTACATCTTCTGCGTTGCAGGTGGATGCTTTACCACTGAGCCACCAGGGAAGCCCAACCAAGTTTACTGCTCGTAGTTTATTACCGAATAATTTCCTCTCTCTCCCTTGACGAACGAACAGGTCTACAATGCAGTTTGTGCGTCTTCTAGGGGGATGGACGCACAGAACGAGCAGTCAGTCACCCTAGTGGCAGCCTGGTCACAACAGAGCCTCCTACCAGCTGTGCTTGCGTCTGCCTTCCTCCCGTCCTGATCTCTGGGGTTATCTTCAAGCCTTTAAGCTGTGCTTTCAAGGGACCTCCGGCTAAATGACTGGCATCAGAAGTGACCCTAGAAATCAAACCATAAAAGAGCCATAAAAATGGAATTTGCAAATTATATTGTTAGTTGTAGTTACTACTGCCCTGCACTGGGCGCATCAGAGCTGGATGAAAATCCAACCCAGGTTGTAAAGTTTTAGCTGTGACGTCACACCAGTGATGACTATAAACAAAGTGCCTTAAATGCTGTAGCTGTATTTTCCCGTTCTCACAAGCCGGGAGTGCGAGTGGCAGGAGCTGGGATGAACCACTGTGCTGTCACACTTTTCAGAGCATCTGGAAGGAAAGTCGTATGTGAAGAGCTGTGGGTGATCAGGCGGACAGCTGGAGAGGGGCTGTGGGTGGCCACGTGGATTCGTTCCTGTGAAATATTTCAGCTGCTCTTCTTTCTGATGATTGGGCTACCGATGGCGTTTTTCACCTTCGTTGATTCCTTGTTCTAAATCCATGAAACTCGACCCTGATGTGTACCATTGAACTACCTCGGTGCTTTAAAAACTGATGCAGGCATGGACTCCCCCATTTAAGTCAGAATTGCTAAAAGTGGGGCCCAGAGGCCTGTGTCTTAAAAGCTCTTCAGATACAGTTTTCCTTCTATTCTGAAGCAACTACCCTTCAACAAAAATTAATCTGAAAAAAAAAAGAAGCTCCTCACATGGTCAGGACGTGCAGCCAGGGCTGATCACAGCACTCGCAGACCCGCAGAGCGGGGAAAGGGGAGGAGGACTTCGGTTCCTTGAGCCAGCTCTACCACTGGCTTCTTCCCCTTTTACGCCTATGTGGTCTCAATGACAGTGCTCTGGGAAAGTGTGAACAGAATTCTTCTTGGAGGAACCTTGCATCAGTATGGAAGAAATGCTTGTAAATATTTGATGCTTCAGGTGAGTCCTCTCAAGGGCATGTTCCAAACAAAGCAGTTTCCAAAAATCACAGGCATGGGACAAGGAGATGAACTGGATGGCCTTTGCAGGACTGGGGAAGCGAATGTGAGGGAGAGGGGTAGAGAAGAAAGTTCTAAACAGCCTGCCGTGAGCCTTGAGATCTGCACGCCCAGGGCTTGGGGTCAGGGCAGCCTGCTGACACAGCGAGGGCTCGTCTCTCAGCCCAGGGGACGTGTTCAGCATGGCAACAGGAGCTGGATGATCACGAATGCTTCTTCCAAGGTCCAAGCCTCAAGGTAGTAACAGTTAATATTCACTGAGAGTCATTCAGACATTCAAGAGTTGTGAAAAGAAGTGGAAAGATGCTGTCTGTCCCACTGCGACAGGGAAGAACCTGCCAATGTCAGATCGCCCTGGTGCTGGGCTCACAGCTGGCACTACATCTGTGAGGCTCCAGAGACAGACAGTGGGGCCCAAAAAAGGCCCTCTGGGTGGGAAGCTCCCAAGAGTTATCGTGAACCAGCACCTCCCAGAGTGTCCTGGGGAACCGAGGTTCTAGGGATGCTAAAAGAAAAAACATTTGCAAAGGTTTCATGGTCAAAGAAATGTGGCAAAAGGGCTACGTGAAAAAACTTCCAAAGTCTTTAATTTTCTAAAGGAACCTGCTGAGGGTCCAAGAGAGGCAGCGAGACTGTAACTCTCCTGCACGTTCATGAAATATCTCAAAGACCCCAGTCGCCCTAGAGTCTTTTTGGCAAACATTCCTACAGGCCTATGTATAAATGCCTGATGACAAATAGATGTTCTTGCAGGAAATGGCCAGAAACACAAATGTAAAAGGACACGCACTTTAACATTTTAAATTTGCCTTCTTTTTCAATCGAAAACAAAAGTAAGTTGTTTTGCTGTTTTCTAGAAATAAACCTTTTCAAAACCAGCCATTAGCCTGCCCAAGGTATCGTGCATTCCATGGATGTTTATCCCCTAGTGGCTGCATTTGAGATAATGGCACCACATGGTTATTTCACGGACTCCTTGAAACTGAAATGCTCTTTTGAGAGTTGGAGTAATAGATTTGAGAACAGGAGGGAGCCCAAAGGAAAGAGTGCATCCTGGTGAGTTTCTCCTATTGTACGTTCATACTATGGAGTTCATAATGTCAACTCCATAAGTTGATCACAAACCAAGCAGCAGTTCACATTTCGTCGGGGGAGG
The DNA here is from genome assembly GCF_027580195.1 of Bos mutus. Classification (NCBI taxonomy): domain Eukaryota; kingdom Metazoa; phylum Chordata; class Mammalia; order Artiodactyla; family Bovidae; genus Bos; species Bos mutus. The sequence goes on along the minus strand of NC_091626.1, from coordinate 86,101,622 downwards.
TTAGAAGTAGATTGTGTTTCTGGGCCAAGTTCCCTTTCCTGAAGTGGAAAGCGTGTGACAATGTGGCTTTGGACAGGGAGGCAGGAAACCTGAGTCGCCGTCCCAGTGATACACACTCTCGCTGTATCCCTGAACCACGCGCCTGGCTGTCCCCTCTGTGAAACGGGCTGAGCCACTCCTGCGGTCTCTTCCAGATTGAATCTCGGTGCTGCTGCTGTTTAGTCACTCCGTGTCCAGCTCTGCAATCCCGCCAAGTTTCTCCGACTATGAGATTTTCCAGGCAAGAATCCTGGAGTGGGTTGCCATTTCCTTTTCAAGGGGATCTTCCCCACCCAGGGATTGAACTCGAGTTTCTGGCATTGGCAGGTGGATTCTTTATCACTGTGCCACCAGAGAAGCCTGAATGGAGAAAACTCTTGAGAACTCAATGTGCAAAAGGGCTGTCCTTAGGAAAGACTCCTTAAGAGAGAGGCTCTAGAATTTTCACTGCCACGATTATTGGTGGGCCTGGGGGCAGAGATAGCAAGATGCTTAGTTTGAGAAAGCTCTAGTGATGTCTAGGGCTCCTTTTCCTACACTGTCGAAGGTTACAGGATGCTGGGAAATTGCTGAGGGGTCTAGGCCCTGAGCCTATGTGACAATGCTGTCCAGCTCTGGCCCTTTACGTGAACGTCCAGCCACGATGCTGCACTCAGCCATGGTAGCCAGGACTGTGGTCTTCCACACCTGCTCAGTCCTCCTTTGCCCTTGAAACTGCCCCTGACTTGAGGTTTATGCCTCCTTTCCCCCTTCCCTTTACTTCCTCTACTGGAGACTACTGGAGATCTCATGATACAGTAAACATTTTTTCTGAGGGTCGTAAAGAGCTCAGTCTGTGTAAAAGTAGCAAGCTTTGTCCTATCGCCAAGAGTGGTCAGCCGAACTTCTCTTCGAAGTAGTAAGACAACAACATGGTTGAATTTTCATATGCGTGCGTGTGTGCTCAGTTGCTGAGTCATGTCCAACTCTTCGAGACCCCATGGAATGCAACCTGCCAGCCTTCTCTGACCAGGGAGTTTTCCAGCAAGAATGCTGGTGTGGGGAGCCATTTTCTTCTTGAAGGAATCTTCACATCCCAGGGATTAAAGCCACATCTCCTGCGTCTCCTGCTTTGGCAGGAGGATTCTTCACCACTGTGCCACCTGGGAAGCCCAAGTTTTCATATGCTATCCTGTTAAATTCCCAATAAGTCACCTAATTTTGGCCCCTGTTAGAATCTCCCACGTCTCAATTGGAAGGTTGGAGTGGCCAGGATGGATGTAACTTGAACAAAGCTCTCCAAGTGAGTCTAGAGTTCTCTTCATCCCTCCATGCCTCCACCCAAGCGTGAGGCCTCTCTGCTTCCTTGGTCCGTTAGCTCTAAACATAAGGAAATGAGATGTTATTGGTGGCTTTAGCAACTTTTAGGGCTTTAGACTTCCTGTGTGAAATTTCGGGAAGAACTGTAACAAAATACAGTTTTGTTCCTGTGATCGTCTCCCATTTTAGGTGTCCTTCTAAAATGTATCTCTTATAATACCACAGTCCTGTCCGTCATGCAAGACCCTGGACACCCAATAGAGCCTCCAGCGTGGTCTTTCCTCATCTTCCCATCTGTTCTTCACACAGCCACTTAGAGGGATCTTCAGGAAAGTCTGATCAGGACACGTCCCACTGAAAGCCCTCTTGGCTGCTACTGCTCTTAGAAAGGATTCTAAAACTCTTAACAGGGCGCACACGAGCTTTGGGGTCTGACATGGTCCTAACAATATATCAACCCTCAACTCTGGCCACCTCCTCCTATTCCTTAAGCTTCCATCACACAGGGCTCCTCCTTTTTGCTGTGATCCTTTCTGCCTCGGGGCAAATGCTGCTCCTTCAGCCTGGAACCATCTTTGCCCCATTTCTTCACGTTGCCAATTATAAGTCATCATGTAGGTGGATAAGTATGCTGCTTTCTTAGGTTGGGGAGTCTATGGTTCATACTCAGAATCCTCTCTGAAATTTATTTTAATAAATGGTGTGTATGTAAAAGTTAAAACGTCTTTTTTTTCCACAGGGGAAGCACATTTTTGACACCATTAATTGAATGACCATCCTTCCTGCACTGTACAATCCCATTTTTCCATATTTCTTAATTCTGGTATGCAGCTAAGTCTGTATTTATACCCTCTCCTCTTTTCTTGAGGATTTGTGCCTTTTTCTATACCATTACACTTCATCAAGCTTTTTGGACCAATTTAGCAAGTCTCTGAGGACACTCTATTGAATTGTTCATTAGAATTGCATTGAATTTTACAGATACATTTTGGGAAATTTTACATATTTATGACTTCCCATCCAGGAAGTTAGCGTATGTTTCTACTTTTTGTTAAATGTTTTTTATGGCCTTCAATAAAGTTTTATAATATTCTCCATAAAGATCTTAGACATCTATGTTAGATTAATTGTTAGGTCACTTTGATGCTGCAAATAGCATTTTTAAAAATTCATCCTTTCGTTGGTTATGGCTGATGCACAAGAATGAGTTCATTTTTCATAAGATAATCTAGTATATAGCAACGTTGATGAAGTCTCTTAATAGCTCTAGTTTTGGCCTTTAAATTCCTTTAATTTTCTATGTAGAAATTAATATTTTGCTTATGAGTAGTGACAATTTGATTTTTCTTTACCTATCATTTTAATTTTTACTTACTTTCATACATTACTTTGCTAACTAGCTCTTGCAGAATAATGTTGAATAAAATTGGCATAACGGACTTCTTTGTCAGATCTCACTATTAAGTGTAATATTTGCTTTATGCTTTCTTATGATTTCCTTTTTCAGGTCAAAAAAATGTATTATAAGTTTCTATTACAAATTAGTATTAGCATTAATAACTAGTATTCTGAAAGCTCTCTCTGTACTGAGATTGCTGTTTTTGTTGTTCGGTCTCCCAGTCGTATCCGACTGTTTGCAACCCCATGGACTGCAGCACGCCAGGCCTCCCCGTCCCTCTCCATCTCCCAAAGTTTGCCCAAGTTCATGTTCATTGCGTCAGTGATGCCATCCAGCCATCTCATCCTCTGACACCCTCTTCCCCTTCTGCCCCCAATCTTTCCCACATCAGAGACTTTCCCAATGAGTCATCTGTTCACATCAGATGACCAAAATGCTGGAGCTTCTGCTTCAGCATCAGTCTTTCCAGTGAGAATTCAGGGTTGGTCTCGCTTAAGATTGACAGGTTTGATCTCCTTGCAGTCCAGGGAACTTTCAGGAGTCTTCTCCAGCACCACAGTTCGGAGGCATCAGTTCTTTGCTGTTCCGCCTTCTTTACGGTCCAGCTCTCGCAACAGCATGTGACCACGGGGAAGACCACAGTCTTGACTGTGTGGACCTCTGTCAGCAGAATAATGTCTGTTTTTCAACACACTGTCCAGGTCTCTCATTGCTTTCCTTCCAAGAAGCAATCGTCTTCTGATGTCATGGCTGCAGTCAGCATCTGCAGTGACTTTGGAGCCAAGGAGGAGGACATCTGTCACCTCTTCCACCCCTCCTCGTTCTGTGTGCCCTGCAGTAACGGGGCCAGATGCCACGGTCTTAGTTCTTTCTTCATATTTAGTCCTAGGCCAACTCTGTCACTCTCCTCCTTCACCCTCATCAAGAGGCTCTTTAGTTCCTCTTCACTTTCTGCCATTGGAGTGGTCTCCACATAGGTGAGGTTGTTGATGTTTCTCCCGCCTGTCTTGATTCTGGTTTGTAGCTCACCCAGCCCGGCATTTCTCACGATGTGCTCAGCATACAGATTAAACAAACAGGGTGACAGCAGACAGCCCTGTCGTGCTCCTTTCTCGATCTTGAACCAATCATTGTTCCACACAGGGTTCTAACTGTTGCTTCTTGACCCGCATACAGGTTTCTCAGGAGACAGGTAAGATGGTCTGGTATTCCCATCTCTTGAAGAGCCTTCCACAGTTTGTCATGATCCACACAGTCAACGGCTTTAGCATAGCTGATGAAACAAAGATTACCATATGGCATAAAATGAGATGGAACAATTTCCCTTTTTTTCTATATTCTAGACTGGTTTGTATGAGACCAGTTTGTATTTTTTGAAGAATTGTTAGAACTTTGCCTATAACATTGTCTGGACCTATGGTTGTTTTTTCATTCCTTATTTATTTCTTACTTCTGCAAATTTTCTTTCTATTATGTGATATCTGGAAGCACACTTTAATTTTTTTTCTGTATATTATATATAGTATTCTGAATTTCTACATGCTATGCAAGTTTTGGTATTAATGTGATCCACTATCTGCCTAAAATCAGAGGTCTTGGATTATTACTTTAAAAAAGTTTTTTTGCTTACTATGGTAAAATAAGGTCTCTGTTTTATTATCTGTCCTTGCCGGAAGCTCCAGTACTTTGGCCACCTAATGTGAAGAGCCAACTCATTGGAAAAGATCCTGAAGCTGGGAAAGATTGAAGGCAAATGGAGAAGGGGGTGACAGAGGATGAGATGGTTAGAGAGCATCACCGACTCAATGGAAACGAATCTGAGCAAACTCCAGGAGATAGTGGAGGACACAGGAGGCTGGCGTGCTTCAGCCCATGGGGTCACAAAGAGTCAGACACAACTTAGCCACTAAACAACAAATAATTCTTGTGATAAGCAAAGCATTGTTGTTTTAATCTGAAATATAATTGAAGTGTATTGTGCACTGTATTCTCCTTTAAAATGAGCCTCCTTGTTGTCACTTTTATTCTTAGGGTCTTTTCAAAGTGAAGGATACCTCAGCTTCTAGAAATGGAAAAATCAATAATCTTCAAAAGATAGTTTTCTCATCTATCTCTGTTGCTGCAAACCAGATCAAATCAGATGAAGTTTTTTCTTTATTAGGCACTGATTTTAATGAATTCTGTCCATTGATTTTTTTAATCCCTTAATTTAGCCCTTTCTCCCTTCTATAAACCTTATATATATATATCCTCCTCTTATTCTTCCCATGATGTCATGACACTTCAAATACATTAAGATGTTCTATAGGAAGAATTGGGCTGACCAGGCGACGCTAGTGGTAAAGCACCCACGTGCCAAAGCAGGAGACGTAAGAGCCTCAGGTTCAGTCCCTGGTTTCGGAAGACCCCCTGGAGGAAGGCACGGCAACCCACTCCAGTATTCTTGCCTGGAGAAGCCCATGGACAGAGGAGCGTGGCCGGCCACAGTCTATAAGGTTGCATAGAGTCAGAGGTGACTGAAGCGACTTAGCACACACACATAGGAAGAATTCGTCCCGTTTATTCGTCCTCACTCTTTATTATTGTGTGAGATAGAGACCACAAGCTGACCGCCTGAATCCATTCCTTCCTTCTTCCTGGACGGGAGTACATTTCTTGATTTCCTTTACAGTTGTCTTAACTGACTAGGTTCTTGCCAGTGGAATGTGAGCAGAAATCGTGTGCACCCTGCCAGGGCAGGCTCCTTAACCCCCAGTCATGCTCCTCCACATGCTTTCCTCTCCAGGCGACTGGGCAGGGAACCATAAGGAAACCGTGTGGGAAACAGCAGGCTCACCATCACACTCGGGTCCTTGAGATCCTATGCCCCAGCCGCCGCCACCCTGCGCTCCCTCAGTGAGAGAAGAACACGCTTTTCATTTAAGACACTGGATTTCAGGGGCTTATGTTACCATATTCCCTAATCAATTACCTGAAATCATCACCTGAATGTGAGTACCATAGCTAACACCTAAAAGGTGTGGAATTAGTTTAGTGTTCAGAACAAGGGAAGGAAGCAAGCACGCATCTAAGACTGAAAACTGGAGCTCGTGTTATCCATGGGGCAAAAATAACTTAATACAATTATCACCTCTGATATCACTCAGAAGGCAGACCAAAAGCCTATTAAGTCTGTAGCTCTAGGGGAAGCAATTAGAAGCAGCAAGAATATTAGTGTACATTGGCCGCTATTTATTGCTTTTAGCAAAGTATTACAAGAAAGAGATGATCTCAGGCAAAAATGGTCTAGTTTGCCAGCTGAAGTGAAACTAAATAAAAAGACTTTTAGAATTCAGTGCTTCTTAGGGCTGGGAAAACTGGTGTTATCTGTACATCAAATGCTAGAAGATAGGTTTGTAGGTCATAAAAAAGGAGGGAGAGCCAACCCAGTGACAAAGATAATATCAAGCACATTGCCTTGCCACCTAAGATGATCATTTCAGACGTCAATGCAAATTCCATGAGGGCAAAGTGGATGGGTTGAGAAAAAAAAAAAAAAAGACTGTAGAACCAACCTAGAAAAGAAGTTGGAGCTTATTTGCTTCCACACAAAACTGACTGCAACCAAGTAAGTCAAAAGCCTCTCATGTTTTTAGGCAAACTGTACTGCCCGGAAACCACAAGCTTGTGTCTGTAAAATTGCTCTCATACAGGAGCAGAAAGTGTAATTTGAAAAGTGTGTAACTCCTTATAACATACTCCCCTATATCCACCCCATACATAACCATGGGAATAACGGATAAGAATTTTCTTGTCCTCTAGCCACCAAGAACAATGGACAAGAAAGCCCCCCAGACAAGAAAGCCCCCCGGAAGGACAGGCCCAGAATCTACCAAGACATTTTCTTCAAAGGGTTGGGGTTCCCTACAATATCCCCCCAAACAGGATTCCATCATTGCTGTGGACTAGGGACTTCTCTGAGAGTTTTTATCACGATCATCCTATCCGCTTGTGTATTAGCTGACCAGAGAGAAGGCAGGTAAACTTGTCTTTTGGTTCAGAGCATGCTGGACTTTGAGAAATCAGATCTGGACCTGAAGCGGTGGTCTGAGCCTCACCTGGAGATCCTAGACTTCGAAACCGATACAATTGTCGGATGAAATGTGGGTTTTTCTCCCCTAAAGAATATGCATGTTTTGTGTAAGGGGTGGGGGTGGTAACTAAAGGGGCTAATTGTGATACAGATTGCTAGATGTCTACCAAGATCCCTTCTGCCCTTCCTTCTGGGCACGCAGCTGGACTTCTCTTCTCAGCACCCCCAGCAGAGACATGACGAAGTTCTCTTCAATCGAATATGATTAAAGTGATCATGCCACTCCCAAGCATGGCCCATAGAAGCCTCTGCCACCTGTCCCTCTGTGCCTTTTCTCCCTCCTGACCGACTGATGCGGGAAGGTTTTGATGACTCCTAAGTGGCACGTGCTGAAGCTGGCAGGGTTCTTCCGTAGCTGTGTGGTGCAGAGAGGCCACCAACTCAAATCCTATCATAGTGACTCTATGCTTTTCAAGCCACTGAAATTTGGATTTTATTTTAACTGCAGCTTAGCATTCTCTAACATGTCATGCTAAACAGTAGTCATGTCTATTTGTGCACAGGTGCTCAACTTTTCTAAGAAAGGCTATAGATGATCCGTTGAATCCAAGACCTTTACACTGTCCCTCATCACCATCCCATTCCTTTAGGACGAGGTGAGATGGTATGGTCTCTTCGTACTTCTTGTGATTCCCCTGGATGAGTCCACGCTTCACCCTTGCCCTCCTTCCCCACCACTTCTCTCTCTGCCCCCCTTTCTTCTTACCCCCCTCTCTGCTGCCATCCAACTGTCTGCCCACTCCCACAGTCACAAACTTTAAACCCACAACCGCTGACATAACATCGGTCCTAGTGGTGCCCAGCAATTTCATTACCTTTCCACAGTTCATTCACTCATCCAGTCTCCTACAGAACTAGTTCATATTTTCTTCTCTCCTCACAGATCTCTAGCTCCTCTACTCTCCTTCTCACTCTGAGCTGAGGAGTTGGAATTCTATTTCAGTAAGAAAGCAGAAGCAGTCAGGAGAATTTCCACGAGCTCCCACCAGGCCTCTACTGCCTACCTTCATCTGCTCTCATGTAATTTGTCTTCCCTCCTGGGTGAATTGTCTGTGCTCCTTTCTGAAGCCAAAACCTCCATATGTGCACTGGGCATCCTTTCCTCTTCTCTACTCACAGATCTTACTCCAAACAACTCTCTCCTTTCTCTCCTGCATCCTCAAATTTCCCCTACACTCCATCTTTCCCATCAACACACAAAATGTGCTGTAATAGATCTCATTCTAAAAGACAAAAAACTTGACTCCATACCTCCTTTCAACTCCTATCTCATTTCTCTGCTAGTTTTTATATATCCCTGAAAACAATTTGTCTATATTCACTCTTTCTCTAATTTCATTCTCCCTTGAACGCACTCCAAATAGGCTTTCTCCCTCACCATTTCACTGAAGCAGCTGATATCATGATCACTGATGACCTTCATGTTGCCAAACCCAATGGTCAACTAATAAATAATCTCTGTGTTATTCAACCTGCTTCAGCATTTATTTATTTTTTTTAATTTTTATATGTTTGGTTTTTTTTTAACTTTACAATATTGTATTGGTTTTGCCAGTCAGAATGGCTGCGATCCAAAAGTCTACAAGCAATAAATGCTGGAGAGGGTGTGGAGAAAAGGGAACGCTCTTACGCTGTTGCTGGGAATGCAAACTAGCACAGCCACTATGGAGAACAGTGTGGAGATTCCTTAAAAAACTGGAAATAGACCTGCCTTATGACCCAGCAGTCCCACTGCTGGGCATACACACCGCTGCAGCATTTCATACAGTCTTTCACGCCTTTGTGAAATACTTGATTCTCTTGATATCCAGGGACCCGCCCTCTCAGTTCTTTGCCCTCCTTACTGGACACTTCTCCATTTCCCCAGCCTCTGATGTTGGGATGCCTTGGGCTCCATGTCTTATGTTCATTCTTTGCTATGTACACTCAGACAGAGAAGGAGATGGCTGGATGGCATCACCAACTCGATGGATATGAGTTTGAGCAAGCTCTGGGTGATGGTGAAGGACAGGGAAGCCTGGTGTGCTGCAGTCCATGGGGTCACAAAGAGTCAGACTCGACTGAGTGACTGAACTGAACTGAACTGATGTACACTCATTCTCTAGACGATCTTGTCAAGTTTTGTAGCTTTTGACACCATGTCTATGAAGATGGATTTCTTGTTCTAAGCTACATGTCTCCCTTTAACCCCAGGTTTGCATATCCAACTGCCTTCCTGACATCTCCACTTGGGTGCCGAATTAACTCTCCCAAAAATCAAACTCGATTATTCTTGCATGCGTGCTTGATCAATTCAGTCGTGTCCAACTCTTTGTGACCTTATGGACTGTAGCCTTCCAGGATCTTCTGTCCATTGAATTTTCCAGGCAAGAATACTGGAGTGGATTGCCTTGCCTTCCTCCAGAGGATCTTCCTGACCCAGGGATCGAACCCACACCTCCTACGTCTCCTGCATTGCAGGCAGTCTCTTTACCGCTGAACCACCGAGGAAGCCCAAGTAAGTAAGTAAACGTTAGTCACCCAGTCATGCTCGACTCTTTGCGATCCCATGGACTGTAACCTGTCAGGCTCTTCTGTCCATGAGATTTTCCAGGCAAGAATACTGGAGTAGGTTGCCATTTCTTTCTCCAGGGGGTTTTCCTGACCCAGGGATCAAACCAGGTTTCCTGCCCTGCAGGCAGACTCTTTACTGACTGAGCTACGAGGGAAGTCCCCCAGGATTTTCCTTAATCCTGCTCAATGTGAGTAGCTCCATTTTTGAGTTGCTTAAGCCAAAGCCTCCATCCTCTTTCCCTAACCCTCCACAACCAGTGCAGAAGCATGTCCTCTTTCCTCTACTTCAGACTATATCCAAAATCTGACCACTTTGTACCACCTCCATCACCATCATCTCTCACTGGATTACTATGATTGTGTCCTGGGCTCAAGACTGTTTATTTCTGGGGCTTCCTTGGTGGTCCAACGGCTAACACTCCACTCCCAATACAGGGGGCCCAGGTTCGACTCCTGGTCAGGGAACTAGATCTCACGCAGCACAGCTAAGAGTCTGCACGCCACAACTGAAGACGCTGCACGCCGTAATCAAAGAGCTGGCACAACCTAAACAAATTTAAAAATACATTTTAAAAACCTGCTTATTTCCTCCCAATATCTAGATTCCCTCCTTCTACACTGATAGAATTTTTAACAAAATTTAGATTTTTCTAACACTTTTTGCAGCTTGTTGTAGCCAAGGGGATATAAGTGGAAACGTCTGTGTAGCCAAGAGGATATAAGCAGAAAATCTACGGAACTTTTAGGAAGCTTCCTTAAGAGATAGCTGTAAGGTACCTTTTATGGCTTTCTCTTTATCTTTTTCTCATCCTGCTTCCTGCTAAACAGTTGACTCTTTAACCCACAGATAGGCAGCCTTAAGTTTGCTCTTTTCTATCTGCATTCAGGCCCTAGATAAGTCCTTAGAGTAATGACTTGAAAAGTTATTGATTCCCTGAGGACTTGGCAAACAAAGCTCTCATCGACCTCTAGATTCAGACCTCTGAACTTATGAATGAGAGAGAAACCACCTTTTACCCAGTGTGAGTTGCGACTTTTTGTGACCCCACGGACGGTAACCTGCCAGGCTCCTCTGTCCATGGAACTCTCCAGGCAAGGATACTGGAGTGGGTAGCCATTCCCTTCTCCAGGGGATCTTCCCAACCGAGGGACTGAATCTGGGTCTCCCACATCTCAGGCAGATTCTTCACCATCTGCGCCACCAGGAATCCCCACCCTTTACTTAAAGCCTCTCTCATTTGGGGGTTTCCCTCATAGCTCAGCTGGTAAAGAATCTGCCTTCAATGCAGGAGACCCCAGTTCAGTTTTTGATCGGGAAGATCCCCTGGAGAAGGGATAGGCCACCCACTCCAGTATTCTTGGGCTTCCCTTGTGACTCAGCTGGTAAAGAATCTGCCTGCAATGCAGGAGACGTGGGTTCAATCCCTGGGTTGGGAAGATCCCCTGGAGAAGGGCAAGACTACCCACTCCAGTATTCTGGCCTGGAGAATCCCATGGACTATACAGTCCATGGGGTTGCAAAAAGGCAGACCCGACTGAGTGACTTTCACTTTCACTCTCTCTTATTTGGAGAACACTGTCACTGCTGAACTTCATTCAAGACAATATGCCTTCTCATTTTTCTCCTGATCTCACTCTCATTCCTTTTTTAAAAAATTAATTATTTTCCCCATGGCATCAGCCAGAAATGATTTCAGCTTGGCTCAAGTTACTCCTGCAGTCAAAGCCTCCCAGGAGCTTCCCAGGTGACTCCCATCATGGGCTCATCAAGGCCCTCCCCAGACCTGTCTGGGCTTCCATGTTCCGCCCTCCCTGCTCCTCCTCTGCCGTCGTCGTATCCACCCTCTCTTCTCCCCACTGGTCCTCTTCAGACACAGTGGCCACTCTCTGGCTCACAAGCACACTGCAGCACAGGGCTGTGCACTCTTTGCTTCATCTTTCGTTATCTCTCGTGGTTCACTCTTTCGCAGTTTCCTCAAGACGGTACTCAGATGTCACCTTATTTATCAGGCAGGCCTTTTCTGATACCTAATCTAAACCACCACCACCACCACCACCAGGATATTTCTCATAAAAATTGAGGCTTCCAACTTCTTTAGAAAATGCAGGTGCTCTAACAAGGCTGGGCCCAGTTTTCACAGGGCAGCAATGGATCTGAGCCAGGAACAGCATCCCGGTGGGACCTATAGTTGTTCTTCCCATACAATTTCTGTTTGTGCTCTGTCCTCACACCTTGACAGGAACAAAGGATGTTATGTTTATTTCATGTAAATGACTATGCAAACTTAGCTTCAAGCACCACCACCAGCTGCCCCGTCCCATCCCCAGCCCAAGTTGGGTGGTCATCCTTCTAAGTAAAACTCTGAAGTTGCTACTGGGTAGAAATTAGGAGCCATAAACATCTATGCCCACCCCCACCCGCCCCGCCCAGATTCCCTATTGTCTTGTATCCCCCTACCTCACTAATTCACAATTTTGACTGGCTGTTCAAGATATGATGGCTTAGAGTATTTAGTTCTCCCAAATTTATAGAGGAAAACTTAAAGATTAAGAAGCCTTTTGACACCCAAAGGATTGACTCTTCAATAGAGGAACTCAAGAGACAGTCACTGCATGTGACTTTCAATACCTGATGCTCTTAAGGCTGAGTTCTGTCACCAGATCATTTTACGAGGCCATATGGCTCACTCCTGCAGAGCTGTTTGATTTGGTTCAGAGCCCAAGTCTGTTTTCCTTTTAAATGTCAAAACAGACCAACCAGGTTTTGAACATGTGCAGAGCTCATTGCAAACAGATTAATCTTTCCTAGTAGGAGATTTAGCCTTGTGTGAAAGAACTATTTCAAATGACTAAAAGGTGAGTTGCATTATTGAGCTGGTGAAAGCTATACCTAGAAGTTACTAAAGACAATTGCTAGTTCAAGTGAAGTTCAAATTCCTTAAAGTGAGTAACGTAAGAAGTTTAGGTAGAGCTTGGGAGTGCTCTGTTACATACTTATATCAAATTTGTATTAAAGAAAAGTGTTGATGTTTCCATGTTAATTTTACCATGTCTTTATAAACATTTCCAAAATCAAATTCTTGGAAAATGGTAATCAAAACTGAATGAATGAAGCTCTTGGATTTTTCTTTTAACAGTTTGTTCAGGATTAGGAATGATAAAATAATTTCATTCATTCATCCAAAATCAGGCAACAAACATTTATCCAGCCATACCAGGAGCTGTTCTGGGCACTAAATTCAGACCAGTGGACAAAAGAGCCCAGTCCGCAGTCTCGTGGAGATTATAGTCTCACAGAGCAGAGCCAGGGGAGAGGCGGTAAACAAGTGACCGTACCAGACACTGGGCACAAAGCGAAGTGCCCACGAAGCAGGCCAGGCGGGGTCGCTTCACACTTAATCTCTAGCATCTGAAGGGGCTTAAGAGGATGAACGGATTAATGACTTAATTTGATACACTCCTATGAGACAAAGCATTTGCCGTGCAGCCATGGAACTCAGGCTCTGAACCAGGCCTTGGTTCACCCTCCCACAGACGGAGGCCTTGCGTGTGTTGGCTGCAGGTGGTTCCCACATGGAAAAGCCTGAAGAAACAAAGCCCTTTATATGGACTCTGAATGCAATCCCTTCCCCCCACACACACCCCACCCTGGCCCCCTATACCAAGGGCTAGAGAGAGACTTATCTCCTCTAAAAAATGCAGATTCTTGTAAAGTTGAGAACTTCCCAGTTTCTCTAAAGCAAATTAGACCTTCCCTTAGAACAAAGTCGGTCTGGATGGGAAGGGTGTCCCTAAGCTTTCTTTGTTCCTCTCAGTGTCCCTCTTGGGGAGGCAATCCTTACCCAGGCTCCCTGTTCACCCTTCTGGTCATGAACAGTAGTTCCTAATCGCTTCATCCAACAAAGTCAGCACTTCCTGTTTCCAGATCCTGTGCTGCGTTGGCAGTTTGAATGGTCTTTCTCCCTCTTCAGTTCCAGGAAGATGGTATCTTTGCTTGTAGACTTTGCTTACCCCAAGGGGAAACAGAAATCCGCAGACATGCCCACATGCTGAACCCAATATCTGAGTTAAAAATCATAAAATACAGTTTTGCCCTTGGCCTTGCCAGGAACCTCTAAGACCTTTCCAAACCACAGTCTCTGAGATATCAGAGGATAGGGCCGTCTCCCCATCACATCAACCTAGGAAGCATGGGAGAGCTGAAGCTAATGGGGGCCCAACAGCTGAGAGAAAGAAGAAAGGGTGACCTGATTCATGACAAATTAATCTCAGAGGCAAAACTAGACTTCCTGAGGTCAGCAAAGTTGCTGGGGTGCATTGTGATTGCCGTGGGCTGGGGACCCTTTTCCTATGGGATCTCCTTCCTCTGTTAAATAATGTCACCAATTATATTTCTTGACTGTGTTGGTATAAGGAAGACTATAATCCAAGCATCATGAGTGTAGACTCAGGAGGATTCTAGGCAGATTTTGTTCTTCTTATTAAAAATGAAATTAAAACAATCTTGTGGGCCCCTACAAGTACTGGGGGGTTCTAGACGCTGCTTCCGGTGCCTCTCGGAGAACTCAGCCTGTGCTGGTGCCTTAGCTCCTTCGCTGTTTCTTCCAGACCAATACCCTGGGCGTCTAGCACCTTCCTCTGTCCACTGCCTGTCCTGCCCACAGACCTCATAAGGGCATCTTGGCCAGTCGTGGAGTGGGAGAAGATGTCCTAAACCAAGCGACTTCCTGCGTCCACTTCCTGCTAGCCCCATGAGACCTGGCCTCAGCTGTCACTTCTCCACTGAAACTGCCCCTATTGAGGTCATTAGGGGCCTCTAGGTTGTCAGAACTCATGCATGATGGTCAATTCTTACATTAATACTTTAGGTCTTTCTAAGACATTTGACACCATTCTCCATTTAATTAGCTTTTTTTGAGCGCTCACATGTTTCAGGTTGCATTGCAGATTTTGGAGGCATACTTCTCAACTAAACAGAAAAGACTCCAGCTCTCATAGGGCCTTCTGTGTGGCATGGAATCCAGATAAATAAACAGCAAGTAAAATTCGTCTGGGGATGCTCTAGAATACAAAGGCCCCTAACTGGAACTTGAGAAGTCGGGAACTGCTTCCTGAAGCAGAGAAAACCTTACCTAAGGCCAGGAAGGTGACTAAAACATCACCTGGTGATTTGGGAGAAGCACGTTTAGGTGGAAAGAGTAAATTCACACACAGCTGGTGATAAGAGAACCAACTGCACACCCAAGGAATAGACAGTGATCCCACAGAGCAGGGGTCTAGGTGGAGTCAGTGGTAAGGAATCCGCTTGCCCATACAGGAGACATGGGTTCGACTCTGGATCGGGAAGATCCCCTGGAGGAGGGAATGGCAACCCACTCCAGGATTCTTGCCTGGAAAATCCCATGGACAGAAGAGCCTGGTGGGTTACAATCCATGGGGTCACAAAGGGTCAGACATGACTGAGCCACTGAGCACTCGGGGAGTTTGCTCTGGGAGGTGTCATGAGCATGTTGGCATCGAAGGGAGATGACTCTGGTGTCAGTGAGGAGAATGAATTAGAGTGCGGTGGTCTGGGGGTCAGAGAGCCAACAGGAGGCTGTGGATGGGATCTGGACAAAAAAGGTAGTTTCTGAACCATAGAAGAAGCAGAGGGAAAGAGAAGTGGACAGATCGAAATGACTCCATCAGCAGGACTGGGTGATAGGCTGGATTTGGATGCAGGTGGGGAAGGATGGTATCCGTCTGGGTTCTTAGTGGCAGAAACTGAATCCTCTTTTCTGGTTAAGCAGAGTGAGTTTTGTTAATATGATATTAGGCTGCAACACAATCTTTGGGAGGGCTGGAAAACCCAGGTTAGAAGGCTCACTGCCAGGAGCAGAGCCGTCCAGTCATAGCACAGGGCTG
Source organism: Bos mutus (assembly GCF_027580195.1). Lineage (NCBI taxonomy): Eukaryota > Metazoa > Chordata > Mammalia > Artiodactyla > Bovidae > Bos > Bos mutus. The sequence continues at coordinate 86,086,296 of NC_091626.1, read as the reverse complement.
CAGGAACAGAATCACAGCTGCTTCTGGCTTTGTCCTGTAAGACTGGCATGCGTGCTAAGTCGCATCGGTCATATCTGACCCTTTGCGACCCCATGGACTGTAGCCTATCAGGCTTCTCTGTCCATGGGATTCCCTAGGCAAGAATACTGGTGTGGGTTGCCTTGGCCTTCTCCAAGGGATCTTTTCAACCCAGGGGTCGAACCCACATCTCTTCTGTCTTCTGCATTGAGAGCCAGGCTCTTTACCACCAGTGCCACCTGCAACCAGACACCAGAAACTTTACCCCAGAAGGGTCAGATGCCTTCTCACTTATGTATGCCACAGGAGGATACTCCCCTCTCCAATGGCAAAACCCAGACCTGAACCCAAGTCATAGTCCATCAACAGGAATGGACCAAGGAGATGTGGTGAATGGACATACAATGGACTATGACTCAGCCTATAAAAGGGAATGAAATTCTGCCATGCGCAGCAATGTGCACAGACCTAGAGAGTATTATGCTCAGTGAAATAAGCAAGGTGGAGACAAATACTGGAACACATCACTTATCTGTGGAATCTAAAAAAACAAGTAATGCGCATGGCAAGCAGAAACAGACCCACAGATATGAGGAAACAAACTCGTAGTCATCAGTAAGGAGGGGAGAGCGGGAGGGGCAAGATCGTGATAAGGGATGAAGAGATACAAACTACTTTGCATAATATGGCAACAAGGATATGTTGTGTGGCACAGGGAATTAGTCAATATCTTGTCATGACTTTTAGTGGGGTATAATCTGAATCACATTGGAAGGACTGATGCTGAAGCTGAAGCGCCAACACTTTGGCCACCTGATGAAGAGTCAACTCATGGGAAAAGCCTCTGATGCTGGGAAAGATTGAACGCAAAAGAAGAAGGGGTCAGCAGATGAGATGTTTAATGGCATCACTGACTCACTGGACATGAATTTGAGCAAGCTCTGGGAGGTAGCAGAGGACAGGGGAGCCTGGCGTGCTGCAGTCCATCGGGTCCCAAAGAACCGGACACAACTTGAGCAACTGAACAACAACGCAGTTGAAACTAATGTCTCTTGTAAATCAACTGTGCTTTCAATTAAAAAATAGAGCTCAGGGCTGGCTGACTCCAGAGAGCTTTCTCTTTTCATAGACCACAACCTCCTCATCACCAAGACTGCTCTAGCTGGGACTGTATGTCTGGGAGATTCACATTTCTCAGGATAATTAAACATCATCCTTCACAGGAACTGAAAAGAAGAATCCACTCAGCCCAAACAAGCAAAGTGAGCAGGAAATCCAACCTCGAGACAGTAATTTTAGGGAACGAGAAGGCATGAGTCATGATCCAAAATAGAGGGACTAAAGCGTGGGATTCTGCTTATGCCAAAATAGATGCAGGGACTCAGTTTCAACTGTAGCATGTGGGAGGGAGAAGTTCTGCTGAAAGTTAGGCTGTCTGGAGAGAAATGGACATCCTAGACACATTGAAATGATTGTTTTCTAATGCTTCCTCCTTGGAATAAAAGCTATGACAAACCTAGACAGTGTATTAAAAAGCAGAGACATCACTTTGCCAACAAAGTTCCATCTAGTCAAATCTATGGTTTTTCCAGGAGTCGTGTATGGATGTGAGAGTTGGACCATGAACAAGGCTGGTCGTCAAAGAACTGATGCTTTCAAACTGTGCTGCTTTAAAACTATGGTGATGGAGAAGGCTCTTGAGAGTCCCTTGGACTGCAAGGAGATCAAACCAGTCAATCCTAAAGGAAATCAGTCCTGAATATTCATTGGAAGGACTGATACTGAAGCTGAAACTCCAGTACTTTGGCCACCTGATGGGAAAAGCTGACAGTGGAAAAGACTTTGATGCTGGGAAAGATTGAAGGTGGGAGGAAAAGGGGATGGCAGAGGATGAGATGGTTGGATGGCATTGCTGACTCAATGCACATGAGTTTAAGCAAACTTCAAGAGACAGTGAAGGACAGGGAAGTCCAGTCTGCTGCAGTCCAGGGGGTTGAAAAAGTTGGACACGATTTAGCAACTGAACAACAAAACATTTTCTAATTAATGTCTGAAAGAGAGGTATATGTCTATTTAACAAACTCTTGTTATATTCTACCCTAAAAAGTTGTACTTAGTAACTTATGTCAGTATTGGACTCACTCAGAAAATTAAAATTTGACCTTATTTGGCTTCCCTGGCAGCTCCGTGATAAAGAATCTGCTTGCCAATACAGGAGTCACAGGTTTGATCCCTGGTCCAGGAAGATCTCACACGCCTCGGAGCAACGAAGTCCACGCACCACAACAATTGAGCTTGTGCCCTGGAGCCCAGGAATTGCGACCACTGAGCCCACGCGCCACAACCACTGACCCAAGTGCCCTAGAGCCCGCGCTCCACGACGAGAGGCCACCCCAATGAGAAGCCCACACCCCGCGACTGCAGAGTAGACCCCACTCCCCACAATTAGAGAAAAGCCTGCACGGCAATAGAGACCCAGCACAGTTCAGTTCAGTTCAGTTCAGTCGCTCAGTCGTGTCCAACTGTTTGCAACCCCATGGACGGCAGCATGCCAGGCCTCCCTGTCCATCACCAACTCCCGGAGCTTACTCAAACATGTCCATTGAGTCAGTGATGCCCTCCAAACATCTCATCCTCTGTCGTCCCCTTCTCCTCCTGCCTTCAATCTTTCCCAGCATCAGAATCTTTTCCAATGAGTCAGCTCTTCGAATTACGTGGCCAAAGCTTTGGAGTTTCAACTTTAGCATCAGTCCTTTCAATGAATATTAAGGACTGACCTCCTTTAGGATGGACTGGTTGGATCTTCTTGCAGTCCAAGGGACTCTCAAGAGTCTTCTCCAACATCACAGTTCAAAAGCATCAATTCTTCGGCGCTCAGCTTTCTTTATAGTCTAACTCTCACATCCATATGTGACTGATGGAACGAGACAGACCTTTGTTGGCAAAGTAATGTCTCTGCTTTTTCCAAGGCAAACCACTCAATATCACAGTAATCCAAGTCTATGCCCCAACCAGTAATGCTGAAGAAGCTGAAGTTGAATGGTTCTATGAAGACCTACAAGACCTTCACAAACTAATACCCAAAAAAGATATCCTTTTCATTAAAGGGGACTGGAATGCAAAAGTAGGAAGTTAAGAGATACCTGGAGTAACAGGCAAATTTGGCCTTGGAGTATAGAATGAAGCAGGGCAAAGGCTAATAGAGTTTTGCCAAGAGAATGCACTGGTCATAGCAAACACCCCCTTCCAACAACACAAGAGACGACTCTACACATGGCCATCACCAGATGGTCAACACCAAAATCAGATTGATTATGTTCTTTGCAGCCAAAGATGGAGAAGCTCTATACAGCCAGCAAAAACATGACTGGAAGCTTACTGTGGCTCAGATCATGAACTCCTTATTGCCAAATTCAGAGAAAAACCTGCACAGCAATAGAGACTCAGCACAGCCAAAAATAAAAATAAATAAAATATGTTTAAATATTTGAACTTACCTTATTTTTGACTTTTTTATATTATAAAATATTCCACTGAATCCAAGTTAAAGTTATTCCAAAACATCCTTACTATCTACAATTATAGTAAGAAAATAGAATTGCTTGACCAGTTCTTTGAGCTATAAGAAACTGAATTTGATAGATTCTGTTCAGCTCAGTTCAGTTGCTCAGTCGTGTCTGACTCTTTGCAACCCCATGGACTGCAGCATGCCAGGCCTCCCTGTCCATCACCTGCCGGGGACCAGCCCCGGCTGATCCAGGGTATTCGAAGCGGGGACGGCGTCGGCGAGGATCAGGAAACAACTGCTTAATTAAACGTTAATTAAGGATATAAAGAGTAATAGAATGAGGATAGCTCAGTGAGGAAATTCAGTGGAGAAAAGAGGCTGAATAATTCAGCCAGAAGGTAAGAGAAAGAACGACATGGTGAGACCAAGTTTCGGTGAACAAGGCCCGCACTTTATTTTCCAAAGTAGTTTTTATACCTTAAGTTATGCATAGAGGATAATGGGGGAAGGGGTAGAGTCATGCAGTAAGCCAGGCTTTCTTCCTGCAAACTTATCATATGCAAAAGTTTAGGTGATTTGCATCATCTTCTGGCCCGGAGGCCTTTTCCTCTAAAGGTGATTATTCTAAAGTCAGGCGCCAGCCTCCAAAAAGCATTAGATAAAGTTGCATTCCTACAGAGCAAAGGTGTAGTGGGCTATAACAAGAAAAAGAATTAACTCAAGGGTCCCAGGTTACAAACATTAAAGCTACTATTTACACCAATTATATTAATCAATACACTGCCAGGGACACAGCAGGTAAGGGATATGGAGACTTAGCGGCAAACATTGGCCCAACAAGTGAGAATCCCTTCACCAATACAATTTCTAATCAATCTTTTAACTGCTCAAAGGACTCTGTATTTAGACAGTTTAGAACATTTCATGCCTCTCACAGTTGGGAGGCTCTGAGCAATCACATGTGGCCGGAAAAACCTATTCAGGCAGGCTAGAGGACTTCCAAGGGAGTTTGTAGGTTGAAACACTGTCACACCCAGGAATTATTAACTGGAGCTGTAAGCTAACTCTTTTTTCAGAGAGGTAGTGGGGGACAGCCCCCCGTAAAGTCAGAGGTGTAGGTGAAAGCACAAAGCAGAAAGTAGGCAGACTCTGGTTTTGGGGGTAGATTGCTCGAGAATTTCCAGGGAGACTCCTGAGGCTTGATCCCGCCTTTGCGTATGTCAAGCCTCCTTCCTCATGACCTTTGCCATGGGCGGAGCTCGCTCCCCACAATCACCAACTCCTGAAGGTCACTCAAACTCATGTCCATGGAGTCAGTGATGCCATCTAGCCATCTCATCCTCTGTCATTCTCCTCTCCTCCTGAAACAGAGCAAGACCATATGGTTCTTGCCCACCCCTCACCATGTTCTCTGCCTGTAGACAACTTTAGTCAAAATATAAGTTTAATCAGAGAAGTGAGAAATGCTGAAACAAAGGAAAACAGTCTCAGGAGACTAAATAATAATGTGGTAATTAAGCATAGTCAAGGACCTTTAGTTCTCAAGGGCTATAGATAATATTCTGAGCCACATCCTGTAAGCTGTCTTAGATACCAAAACACCAGGTGGAGAAGGTAACTACATGATGACCAGACTCTACCCAGGAGCTGCCACAATTCCGAGAACTGGCTGCAAAGAAATGGGAACAAGTGCACCCCAGAACTAAAGATTAACTGTGCCTAAAACAACCAAGATGATGCTAGTCGGACCACTGACGACCAATTGAAGATGACTGTTAGAGCTGACTGTGCTGTTTCTGCATGTAACCCACCCCCCCATCACTCTGTCTATAAACGCTCTCACCCCCTGCTTGTCAGTGGGAGGGTGGGGGGGCAGGAATCAGCCTTTGAACAGATGTCTGCCACCCTCTCCACCCCAGTTGCTGGCACCTGAAATAAACTTTCCTTTCCAGCAACCTGCCTGGTTTACTGGCATTTAAGTGGCGAGCAGCCAGACCTCCCACGCATACCTTTTGATAGCACTCCTGCCTTCAATCTTTCCCAGCATCAGGGTCTTTTCCAACGAGTCCACTCTTCGCAACATGTGCCCAAAGTACTGGAGTTTCAGCTTCAGTATCAGTCCTTCCAATGAATATTCAGGACTGATTGATTTCCTTTAGGATGGACTGGTTGGATCTTCTTGCAGTCCAGGGGACTCTCAAGAGTCTTCTCCAACACCACAATTCAAAAGCATCAATTCTTTGGGGCTCAGCTTTCTTGTCAGTTCCCAAATATCTGCAGTCATTATTTGGTCTAATATTTTCCACAGGCAGCTTGTGCATCAGGAACTGAGCTTTGAACTTTACATTATTTCATTTAATTCATGTAACAATCCAAAGAGGAAAGTACAATTATTATCCTAATTTTACCAAAAAAAAAAAAAAAAAAAAAAATTATAGATTTAAAGAGGTTAAAATCTTGTACAATATAACTCAGCTACTATGTGGGAAATTGAGATTTAAATCTATGAATAATTAATATATTGTAATTTGAAAGGATCAGTCACCAGACCAGTGCCCTTTTCACGTGAACTCAAGCCTTTAAGTTCCAAAGTGGCTGAAATCAAGCTGCACAAAAGTGACTCAAAGTATTACTGAGTTCTGGACATGAAGATGAAAGGTCCTTCTAAAAGTGACATCTTAATAAACTGTTCTAAGAAACAGTGTCTCTAGGGGGCACAAGAAGATCTCATTCTTAATCACTGTGATTTACAGATAACTTGCCTCACTATCAGACCGTGAAAACCATCACAAGGAATTCAAACCAACAGACTCAAAAGAGCATATCTTCCAAGAACAAAGTCAGAATTCACTCTCAAAGTATGGACTTGCAATTAACCTGCACCACCTTGTGTGATTTACAGATAACGTGCCTCACTGTCAGACCGTGAAAACCATCACAAGGAATTCAAACCAACAGACTCAAAAGAGCGTATCTTTCCAAGAACAAAGTCAGAATTCACTCTCAAAGTATGGACTTGCAGGTAACCTGCACCACCTTGTCACCCTGGGCTGAAAAGTACAGAAGTGAAGGTGCTCGTCGCTCAGTCGTGTCTGACTCTGTGACCCCATGGACCACAGCCCACCAGACTCCTCTGTCCCTGGGATTCTCCAGGCCAGACTGCTGGAGGGGGTTGCCATTCCCTTCTCCAGGGGATCTTTCTGACCCAGGGGTTGAACCTGGGCCTCCCATGTCGCCTGCAGATTCTTTACCTTCTGAGCTACCGGAGAAGCCCTGACTCTGGACTGAGCTGCGGATCAAAGGTGACTGCGTTTGTTTGGAACCAAGAAATGGACTTCATCAAGCACTATGATTTCCTTAGGCCATCTTACTCCATCTGACACACAGATACTAAAACTTGTTTCCAGCCGATGGTTGAAAACTGAAATGAACTTTTGAAGAGGTGGAGGGCCAAAGGTATATCACAGCTGTGTCTTCATAACTTAGATCCTCAGTTCAGCCTAATGGTAGTGATGCTATGTTTCACACCTGGCAATTAACCTTCCTGGGCCTGCCTGCCCTTCTTAGCACAACAGTAGTCCTGAGACCTTTCACTCAAAGGCTTCTGATGGCTTTTTTTTGGATCATATGGCAGATGACCCCCATTAAAATCAGAGGTCTCTGTTTACTTTAAAAACAACAGCAAAACCCATCTTCAGCCTTGTATGGAGACTTCCCTGGCAGTGCAGTGGATAAGAATCTGCCTGCCAATGCAGGAGACAGGGGGTTCGACCCCTGGGCCGGGAAGATTCTGCATGCTGAGAGCAACTCAGCCCCTGTGCCACAACTACTGAGCCCATGCTCTAGAGTCCATGAGTTGCAACCACTGAAGCCCACACACCTAGAGCCTGAGCCCTGCAACAAGAGAAGTCACTGCAAGGAGAAGCCCGTGCACCCCTACAAAGGGTAGAACCCCCCTTACTGCAACTAGAGAAAGCTTGCACACAGCAACAAAGATGCAGGGCAGTCAAACATAAATAAATAAATAATTTTTTTACAAAGACTCCTATGGGATTTGAGGGATGTTTGTTCTCAAGAAAGCAGCGTATTGCCACCCACCGAGAGTGACAAGATGGTATACTCATCTACCCACCAGGAGGGCAAACTCATCTGCCTCTCAACCCAGTGAAAGGCAGCAAAGTTCTTCATCCTTAATAATCACCGTAATATACTCATGGGGGGATCAGATTTGCCTCCCATAGAGCAGCGGAGGGATTCTCAAGTTACTCCTGGTGGTTTCTCTTACAAGGCAGAAGTTGGAATTCAGCAAAGGCTTTCTAACATTGACTCTGTTCCACTAATCGACAGGCTAAGATTCGTGCATGCCAGATTCGATGCTAATATTCTAAATTATTCAAACATGACCCCAAAATAATACCGTACACTCCCACAGATCCTACTCTGGTGATTCTCAGATAGAGATGAAGTAGCTCCTGTCTTGGGCTGCCTGGGGGTCCAGGGTCTTCAGTGAGTGGACTGCCTTCTAACAACGCCTCATAATCTGTCTGCTTCACGGCATTGTTAAAAAGCACTGTTTAAAATCTGTATTTAAGAAGAAATGGTCCAAGGGACATTCTAACCACCTCATTCTCTACAGCAAACAGTTTCAGCCCAGACTCTTCTACCAAAATCTAGATTTACATTCCTTACCTTGAGGAGAAAAACAGCTTGAACAATATAAGATATTTAGAGATGCCATTAACCTGTCCTTGGCCGTTAGGAATGCTAATAAAGATCTTGCACTATGATCCCAATTACAAGAGTCAAAATCTTTGGATGGAATCTTCAAGCATGTAAGAAGATAGCCATGGAAGTCCAGAGTGGGGTTTTTTTAATTATTTGATTTCTTTTTTATATAATTTATTTATTTTCAATTGGAGGCTAATTGCTTTACAATGTTGTGTTGGTTTCTGCCATACATCAGCATGAATCAGCCATAGGTATACACACCCCCTCCCTCTGGAATCTTCCTCCCACCTGCCACCCCATCCCACCCCTCTAGGTTGTCACAGAGCACCAGGCTGAGCTCCTTGAGCTCAATACAGTAGTAGTTTAAGAAGGAAAAAGGGAGGGGGGATCCAGAGTGTTTTGTATCCCACATCCCTTTTTTCTTTTTAAATAACTGATTAATAACTTGACTGCATTCATGGATTAAGTGTAGTAGTGTTAGTCGCTCAGTCGTGCCTGACTCTAAGTGACCCTACAAACTATAGCCTGCCTGGCTCCTCTGTCCTTGGGATTCTCCAGCAAGAACACTGGAGTGGGCTGCCATTCCCTTCTCCAAGGGATCTTCCCAACCCAGGGATCAGACCCGGGTCTCCTGCATGGTGGGCAGATTCTTTACTGTCTGAGCTGCAGGGAAGCTCTGTACTGAGCAGTACAGTAGTAATTTAAAAAGGAAAAAGGGAGGGGGATATCCAGAGTGTTTTGTATCCCCACATTCCTTTTTCCTTTTTAATAACCGATTAATAACTTGATCCCATTCATGGATTTTCCACACCCCAGAAAACAAACAAGAGAAAGCAAGCATTTCTTCATATACATATAAAATCTTCTTTTAAGAACGATGGGTCTCAAATAGGAAGGCTGTAAGTAACAGATGACCCCACGAGATAGTATTTGTCAGAAATAGGGTTGCTGCTGAGTTAGCTACTATTCAAACTATGTTCCTTGTTGTACTGCTTTCTCTAAATGCTATCCTGGTATCTTGCTAAATCATCAAAAATGCAGGCAACATCAACTTCATTCTGACAGAAATACCTCCTTTGAGTTACGATTTAGTGTGAGGTCCTTGGCCAAAGAGAGATTTTTTTTCCCTGCAAATTTTATAGACATAAAACTGTGTTGATGACATTTTTGGTGTCTTTCATCTAAAAATCCATGTTGTAAATTCCTCTTAGGATGTAGGATGTACAAAAACTTGTAATACCCACAAATTAGTTTATAATAAAACATCAATGTGTTTCTCTTGTTTTCAGAAAGATGAAAAGGGAATGGAATCATCAACCACTTTGCTCTTTCTAAAGCAATTATTTTCCCATACTCCTGAATGATTCCAGTTTTTTCTTTTCTTTTTATTTAACTGTCTTGCGTGTATTTATATAAAAAGCATGTTTTTATAATGTGTATGTGTCTTATTATGTCACTATAAACCCTATCTATAAAAGGATCGTTTATATACCCATATATGATAAATGAATACATACCTAAATATCACAGATCTGTGTTGTGTGTGTGTGCACGTGTGCTCAGTCGTGTCTGACTCTTTGCAGCCCTATGGGCAGTAGACCACCAGGCTCCTCTGTCCATGGAATTTTTTCAGCTAGAATACCGCAGTGGGTTGCCATTCCAACCCCAGGGGATCTTCCTGACCCAGGGATCGAGTCTGTCTCTAGCCTCTTCTGCACGTCCTGCACTGGCAGGTGGATTCTTCACCACTGGGAAGCCTGTACGTGATGAATACATGCATACGCATACCTAGATGCGATGGAGAGCCCACCAGAAGCATTCCAGAAGCAGACCGCAGAGCCCAGCTCTTCCGTCGGCATCAGGTGGGCTTGAGGAGGGGGTGAAGATGTTCTGTGTCCTGGCCTCCTTGGCCCCCCTCTGATGATCTATTGCTATGTCGCAAATCACCCCCAAACAATGGTTTAAAGACAGTAACAGTAACTCACAAATCTGGGGCTGACTGAGAACAGCTAGCCAGCTCGGGATGGTGTTTCCAGGGAAGTGTCGGGTGACGCTTTGAGTTGTCACGACTGGGGAGGCGCTGCTCGCATCTAGAGAGCAGAGCCCAGGGAGGCGCCGGACGAGCTGCGGCACACAGGGCCGCGCCCGCGGGGAGAGCCTGTCTGCTCTGCGGCTGAGAAACCTCCCACTAGGCAGTTCTCTTTTGAGGTCTCTCGTACAGTTGCGATTAGGTGGCCGTGGGACTGAGGTCATCCTGTGGCTTCTTCACTCCACCTCTGGTGCCTGGGCTGGGAAGCCCCGATCAACTGAGGACTGAAGTGGCTGGTGCGCCTCGGGTCTCTCGCCCTTTCTCTCTGTGATTCTGTACGGTTTCCCCACAGGGCAGCCTTAGGAAATCCACGCTTCTCACCTGAAGCGTGGCTGAAGGCTTGCAGAGTGGACGCCATCAGGGATTCCTAGGAGCTGGGTGGCCTTCTGAGCCCAGCCTTGGAAGCCCTTCACTGTCACTCCTGCAGTGACAAAATAACAAAGATACCCTCCCCCTGGTTATCCAAAAAGAAAAAGGGGAGAACCACCCCTCAATCTGGCAGTGATGAAGCACATCAGATCTGGGAAAGCCAGCAAAAACCCAATATTCAAATCAAGATTCACATCCTTATAACATAAAACCCCAAGGGTCCAGCTTTCAATCAAACATCACTTATACCAAGAACTAGGAAGAGCTCAAACTTAATGAGAAAAGACAATCAACAGATGCCAACACCTTAATGACATAGATGATAGTAAAGGTTAACTGACAAGGATTATACACCAGTCACCAAAGAAATGCTTTAATAAGCTATTATGAAAACACTTGAGACAAATGAAAAAGCAGAACATCTTACCAAAGAAAAAGAAAATACAAAGAAGAACAAGATGAATATTTGGGAACTAAAAATTATAAAAGCCAAAATTAAAATGTAAAAGTCAGTGAAAGGGCTAACTAGAAAAATGGAGGAGACAGAGGAAAGAATCAGTGAGATTGAAGACACCTAATTTGAAAAACAGGGAGAAAGCAGATTGAAAAAAGTGAACGAAACCTCTGAGACATTTGGGACTACAACAAGTCCCAGAAGAAGAGAAAAAAGAAAAAACAGTCTAACTTGATTCTCAATGTAGGTAGAGGAAATATTTAAGATGAGGGAGAGTAAAACGTTGGGAAAAAAAGTAAGGTTTTTGCACTTCACTCGGAGAAAGCAATGGCACCCCACTCCAGTACTCTTGCCTGGCAAATCCCATGGACAGAGGAGCCTGGTAGGCTGCAGTCCATGGGGTCGCTAAGAGTCCGATACGACTGAGCAACTTCACTTTCACTTTTCACTTTCATGTGTTGGAGAAGGAAATGGCAACCCACTCCAGTGTTCTTGCCTGGAGAATCCCAGGGACCGGGGAGCCTGGTGGGCTGCCATCTAGGGGTCACACAGAGTCGGACACGACTGAAGCGACTTAGCAGCAGCAAACATAAAATGTTGATACCAGTAGACTATGATGAGTTGTATATCTAATACCTAGACTAACCACAAAAAAAGCTGTACAAAGATATATGCTCAAAGACACTATCAATAAAAACAGAATTCCAAAAATGTTCAAGCCAAATGAAACCAGAAAGAAAAAAGTTCAATTTATTGCTCACTTTACAGTAAGGGAGAGGTAAGCTGGTTTGATACATTCTCTCTGAGCTGAACAAAAGTACCGATATTCTACTAGCTTTGGGGAAGCACAGAGTTCATTCACGGATTTGGGAGACTTGCAGAGGTATAAGAGGTTGCCTTCCTCTGTAGAAGCATGGTCACGTGCTGATTAGTTAGCAGTCCTGGTATATTTACCAGGGTTAGTCCACTGCTGATTGACTTTTAGAAGTAAAAGACAACACTGATTGCTTTACTTGCTGAGCACTGACTGCATGTTCACTGAGCGGTGGGTATTGCCCTGATCTACGGGAACAGACTAGAGAGGGTGCGGAGAAAAGGGAACCCTCTACACTGTTGGTGGGAATGCAAACTAGTACAGCCACTGTGGAGAACAGTGTGGAGATTCCTTAAAAAACTAGAAATAGAACTGCCATACGACCCAGCAATCCCACTGCTGGGCATATACACCAAGGAAACCAGAATTGAAAGAGACACGTGTACCCCAATGTTCATCGCAGCACTGTTTATAATAGCCAGGACATGGAAGCAACCTAGATGTCCATCAGCAGATGAATGGATAAGAAAGCTGTGGTACATATACACAATGGAGTATTACTCAGCCATTAAAAAGAATGCATTTGAATCAGTTCTAATGAGGTGGATGAAACTGGAGCCTATTATACAGAGTGAAGCAAGTCGGAAAGAAAAACACCAATACAGTATATTAACGCATATATGTGGAATTTAGAAAGATGGTAATGATGACCCTGTATGCGAGACAGAAAAAAAGACACAGATATAAAGAACAGACTTTTGAACTCTGCAGGAGAAGATGGGGGTGGGATGATTTGAGAGAATAGCATTGAAACATGTATATTATCATATGTGAAATAGATCGCCAGTAAGGTTCGACGCATGAGACAGGGTGCTCAGGGCCAGTGCACTGGGATGACCCCGAGGGATGGGACGGGGAGGGAGGTGGAAGCAGGGTTCAGGATGGGGAACACATGTGCACCCACGGCTGATTCATGTCAATGTATGGCAAAAACCACTACAGTATTGCAAAGTAATTAGCCTCCAATTAAAATAAATTAATTAATTTAAAAAAATGATGCCAGAAGCCATTTGCTATCATGGCTATTAAAAAAAATCCATCTTTTCTTAAGTTTGTAGGCACTTTTTTAATTCTCACTGTCATTTCAAAGTATGTATTTTAAACCTTATTTATAAATTTGCAAGTCTTTTTACCCAGTAAAAGCATATCTGCTTTTATCAAAGTAGGGTTCAGTTCAGTTCAGTTGCTCAGTAGTGTCCGACTCTTTGTGACCCCATGAATCACAGCACGGCAGCCCTCTCTGTCCAACACCAACTCCCGGAGTTCACTCAAACTCACGTCCATCGAGTCGGTAATGCCATCCAACCATCTCATCCTCTGTCGTCCCCTTCTCTTCCTGCCCCCAATCCCTCCCAGCATCAGAGTCTTTTCCAATGAGTCAACTCTTCGCATGAGGTGGCCAAAGTACTGGAGTTTCAGCTTTAGCATCATTCCTTCCAAAGAAATCCCAGGGCTGATCTCCTTCAGAATGGACTGATTGGATCTCCTTGCAGTCCAAGGGACTCTCAAGAGTCTTCTCCAACACCACAGTTCAAAAGCATCAATTCTTCAGCACTCAGCTTTCTTCACAGTCCAACTCTCACATCCATACATGACCAATGGAAAAACCATAGCCTTGACTAGACGGACCTTTGTTGGCAAAATGATGTCTCTGCTTTTGAATATGCTATCTAGGTTGGTCATAACTTTCCTTCCAAGGAGTAAGCATCTTTTAATTTCATGGCTGCAATCACTATCTGCAGTGATTTTGGAGCCCCCAAAAATAAAATCTGACACTGTTTCCACTGTTTCCCCAAAGTAGGGTAGGAAAAGTTTATAAAAAGGGAGTAGGGCATATTTTCCCTTTTCCCCTGCTCATGACATGTTGTCCCGCTTCTTCTGATGGCAGCATTGATTCCTCCACATGCATCATCCATCATATCTTTGGAGATATTTTTTGCTTTCCTACAACACACCTGCGATTCTGATGAGAGGTCTCGGTCTCCCGGCCAGAGTGATGGACATGTGATCCAGGCCTAGCCAATCAGAACACCACACTTCCTTGCTTAGAGTCATGTCCACGAAGGAACTTGAGCTGGGCCCATCAGAGCCCTTCCTCTGTCATCGCACCCCTGGACCTTCAGTACGTGGGTGTTGACTGTGAGCTCCTTGAAGGCAATGGCTGTGTCTGATTCACTGATGTATACCCAGTGGAGATCATAACGCTGGCATCTATTAGGTGCTCAGCAAAAGTTTCTTGAATGAATGAGTAAATGCATGAATGGGTCATGGGTCAATAAGTGAGTATTCAGCTACTGTTTATCAAATAAATGTAGAAAACTCTTAGGAAGAGTTTAGGGAAAGTCTCCCCACCTCCCCACTTTTCCCCAAGAACCCCCTTCCTGTACAGTTGCTGGAGTGGTGAGTCCTGGAATGGTGAGCTCAAGGAGGGAAGTCCTTGACCCTGGGGGACAGCCAGGTGTGTTGTCCAAAGCAGCTCTGTAGCTTCTGCAGACACGATGGCTGGTGCCCAGATTGGCCCCATATTCATATCCATCAGTCATTCTGAGCATGGGTACAACTGCTTCTCTAAGAACTCTCAAGCAAGTAAAGCAGTGGTAACATCCATGGTCAGCGGGATAGACCTCAGGTGTCAGGGAATCTCCGGGGCTGATGGCAGCCCAGGCAACCTTAGCTGTGCCCCAGGCAGGCTGGAGACAAAGGCACCTGGGATGACCTGTATCTTCCTAGGACCCTGGAAAAAAAAGTGAAAGTGCTAGTCACTGAGTCGTTTCCGACTCTTTACAACCCCACGGATTCTGCCAGGCTCTTCTGTCCATGGGAGTCTCCAGGCCAGAATACTGGAGTGGGTTGCCATGCCCTCCTCCAGGGGATCTTCCTGACCCATGGATCAAAGCCAGGTCTCCTGCATCAAGGAAGGCTTCTTCCTTCAGAGGTAAAAAATCCACCTGCAAAGCAGGAGATACAGGAGATGGGGGTTTGATTCCTGGGCCGGGAAGATCTGCAGAAGAGGAAATGGCAACCCATTCCAACATTCTTGCCCGGAGAATCCCAAGGGACAGAGGAGCCTGGCAGGCTACAGTCCAAAGAGTCACAAAGGGTCGGACAGGACTAACTGACTGAGCACAGCACAAGTGCTGGAAAGCATCGATCCAACAGGAGTCGAGTAACTTGGTCTCTGGTACTGACTTTGTTACTTCCTCATCCTATGATCTTGAGCTAAAAATCCAGAGTTGGACTGCTTCTAGATGTCAAGACTGAAACATTCCTGCAGTCTCCAAGACTAATGCTTTGGCCAGAAACCACCCTGTCTGAGCGTGGTGGTCTTCCTTTCCTCATCGTTTGTCTCCTCGCTCAGTGAGTGAAAGCCTTTGACCACTCAGAGCCTGTTCGCTTTAGAAAGCATCAACTTCAAGGTTATCACCTGGTGAGAGGTGCTACTTTAGCACTGATTGGGAACCTCAGTGACTGCCTGGCTGCAACAGGAAATGTCTCTGCACTTAGGATCTTTCCTTCAGATCATTTTGCATGAACTTTTCTGAAGCTGATATATAGAATATGTATCTTTTGAATTTTCATAAAATTTTCTGAACGTGATATACATAGCAGTATTACTGGCAGGGTAATTATGGATTGGGACAGTCTTTCATGATGTATTCAATGGATAATGATGATAGATAATAAGAGTGTTCACATTTTATGATCTTGTTTCCAGATGTAACTATAATTAGGAACTAATGATGCTGACAGAAATGTATTTAAAACTCGGTGAAGAAAAATGGAGTCCACATACTCCAGCCCCACTCTCAGATCAGATCAGATCAGATCAGTCCCTCAGTCGTGTCCGACTCTTTGTGACCCCATGAATCGCAGCACGCCAGGCCTCCCTGTCCATCACCAACTCCCGGAATTCACTGAGACTCATGTCCATCAAGTCAGTGATGCCATCCAGCCATCTCATCCTCTGTCGTCCCCTTCTCCCCTTCCCCCCAATCCCTCCCAGCATCAGAGTCTTTTCCAATGAGTCAACTCTTCGCATGAGGTGGCCAAAGTACTGGAGTTTCAGCTTTAGCATCATTCCCTCCAAAGAAATCCCAGGGCTGATCTCCTTCAGAGTGGACTGGTTGGATCTCCTTGCAGTCCAAGGGACTCTCAAGAGTCTTCTCCAACACCACAGTTCAAAAGCATCAATTCTTCGGTGCTCAGCCTTCTTCACAGTCCAACTCTCACATCCATACATGACCACTGGAAAAACCATAGCCTTGACTAGATGGACCTTTGTTGGCAAAGTAATGTCTCTGCTTTTGAATATGCTATCTAGGTTGGTCATAACTTTCCTTCCAAGGAGTAAGCGTCTTTTAATTTCATGGCTGCAGTCACCATCTGCAGTGATTTTGGAGCCCCAAAAATAAAGTCTGACACTGTTTCCACTGTTTCCCCATCTATTTCCCATGAAGTGATGGGACCAGATGCCATGATCTTCGTTTTCTGAATGTTGAGCTTGAAGCCAACTTTTTCACTCTCCACTTGCACTTTCATCAAGAGGCTTTTGAGTTCCTCTTCACTTTCTGCCATAAGGGTGGTGTCATCTGCATATCTGAGGTTATTGATATTTCTCCCGGCAATCTTGATTCCAGCTTGTGTTTCTTCCAGTCCAGCGTTTCTCATGATGTAATCTGCATATAAGTTAAATAAGCAGGGTGACAATATACAGCCTTGACGAACTCCTTTTCCTATTTGGAACCAGTCTGTTGTTCCATGTCCAGTTCTAACTGTTGCTTCCTGATCTGCGTACAGATTTCTCAAGAGGCAGATCAGGTGGCCTGGTATTCCCATCTCTTGAAGAATTTTCCACAGTTTATTGTGATCCACACAGTCCAAGGCTTTGGCATAGTCAATTAAGCAGAAATAGATGTTTTTCTGGAACTCTCTTGCTTTTTCCATGATCCAGCGGATGTTGGCAATTTGATCTCTGGTTCCTCTGCCTTTTCTAAAACCAGCTTGAACATCAGGAAGTTCATGGTTCACATATTGCTGAAGCCTGGCTTGGAGAATTTTGAGCATTACTTTACTAGCGTGTGAGATGAGTGCAATTGTGCAGTAGTTTGAGCATTCTTTGGCATTGCCTTTCTTTGGGATTGGAATGAAAACTGACCCTTTCCAGTCCTGTGGCCACTGCTGAGTTTTCCAAATTTGCTGGCATATTGAGTGCAGCACTTTCACAGCATCATCTTTTAGGATTTGAAATAGCTCAACTGGAATTCCATCACCTCCACTAGCTTTGTTCATAGTGATGCTTTCTAAGGCCCATTTGACTTCACATTCCAGGATGTCTGGCTCTAGGTCAGTGATCACACCATCGTGATTATCTGGGTCATGAAGATCTTTTTTGTACAGTTCTTCTGTGTATTCTTGCCATCTCTTCTTAGTATCTTCTGCTTCTGTTAGGTCCATACCATTTCTGTCCTTTATCGAGCCCGTCTTTGCATGAAATGTTCCTTTGGTATCTCTGATTTTCTTGAAGAGATATCTAGTCTTTCCCATTCTGTTGTTTTCCTCTATTTGTTTGCACTGATCGGTGAGGAAGGATTTCTTATCTCTTCTTGCTATTCTTTGGAATTCTGCATTCAGATGTTTATATCTTTCCTTTTCTCCTTTGCTTTTCGCTTCTCTTCTTTTCACAGCTATTTGTAAGGCCTCCCCAGACAGCCATTTTGCTTTTTTGCATTTCTTTTCCATGGGGATGGTCTTGATCCTTGTCTCCTGTACAATGTCACGAACCTCATTCCATAGTTCATCAGGCACTCTATCAGATCTAGGCCCTTAAATCTATTTCCCACTTCCACTGTATAATCATTTGGGGATTTGATTTAGGTCATATCAAAGGGATTTGATTTAGGTCATACCTGAATGGTCTAGTGGTTTTCCCTACTTTCTTCAATTTGAGTCTGAATTTGGCAATAAGGAGTTCATGGTCTGAGCCACAGTCAGCTCCTGGTCTTGTTTTTGCTGACTGTATAGAGCTTCTCCATCTTTGGCTGCAAAGAATATAATCAATCTGATTTCGGTATTGACCATCTGGTGATGTCCATGTGTAGAGTCTTCTCTTGTGTTGTTGGAAGAGGGTGTTTGTTATGACCAGTGCATTTTCTTGGCAAAACTCTATTAGTCTTTGCCCTGCTTCATTCCGTATTCCACGGCCAAATTTGCCTGTTACTCCAGGTGTTTCTTGACTTCCTACTTTTGCATTCCAGTCCCCTATAATGAAAAGGACATCTTTTTTGGGTGTTAGTTCTAAAAGGTCTTGTAGGTCTGTTTAGAACAGTTCAACTTCAGCTTCTTCAGCGTTACTGGTTGGGGCATAGACTTGGATTACTTTGATATTGAATGGTTTGCCTTGGAAACGAACAGAGATCATTCTGTCGTTTTCGAGATTGCATCCAAGTACTGCATTTCAGACTCTTTTGTTGACCATGATGGCCACTCCATTTCTTCTGAGGGATTCCTGCCCGCAGTAGTAGATATAATGGTCATCTGAGTTAAATTCACCCATTCCAGTCCATTTCAGTTCGCTGATTCCTAGAATGTCGACATTCACTCTTGCCATCTCTTGTTTGACCACTTCCAATTTGCCTTGATTCATCGACCTGACATTCCAGGTTCCTATGCAATATTGCTCTTTACAGCATCGGACCTTGCTCCTATCGCCAGTCACCTCCACAGCTGGGTATTGTTTTTGCTTTGGCTCCATCCCTTCATTCTTTCTGGAGTTATTTCTCCACTGATCTCCAGTAGCATATTTGGGCACCTACTGACCTGGGGAGTTTCTCTTTCAGTGTCCTATCATTTTGCCTTTTCATACTGTTCATGGGGTTCTCAAGGCAAGAATACTGAAGCCCCACTCTAGATATTATTAAAATAGTTTTTCATAGAAGGGGCTGAGTTAAAAGCCTTATCATCTTTACTTCTTTCAGATACATATGAAATATACAGCAAAAAATTTTTTTAAAATTTCTGAACAAATGAGTTGCTTGTTGGAAGAAGAGGTTGATGTTGTTATTCAGTCATTAAGTCATGTTGCACTCTTTGTGACCCCATGGACTACAGCACACTATGCTTCCCTGTCCTTCACCACTTCCCAGAGTTTGTTCAAACTCAGGTCCATCGAGTCAGTGATACCATCCAACCATCTCATCCTCTGTCGTCCCCTTCTCCTGCCTTCAATCTTTCCTAGTGAAAGGTTGTTGTTGAACCACACAAAGACACCAGGATTCTTGGCCCCCGGAGGAGAAGAATTCAGTCTGGGGCCAGAGATGAGGCTTGATCGCTCAGAGCTTTTGTGTAATAAAGTTTTATTAAAGTATAAAGGAGATAGAGAAAGCTTCTGACATAGGCATCAGAAGGGGGCAGAAAGAGTACCCGCTTGCTAGTGTTAGCAATGAAGTTATATACTCTCCAATGAATCCAAAGAATGTCTGGAGGTTGTAAAGACCTCCCATAATTTACATTTTAAGATAACAGAATTAGCCAGAAGGTTTAATCCAGAGACTGTCCTCAGGCATTACATTATATTATATGTTACATATGTTATATTATATATATGTTATATTATATAACATATTATATATATGTTATATTATGTAACATTATTGTTATATAATCCTAAGGAATGTAGAGAAGGAAAAAAAGTTTATCCTTTCTTCCTCCTTGAGAATTCCAGATCCCTCTCTCCTGGGGGACCCCTAGACTCCTTATCAACCTGCCTAGGAAATGACTCTCTCACCAGCATCAGGGTCTTTTCCAATGAGTCAGCTCTTCACATCAGGTCGCCAACGTATTGGAGCTTTAGCATCAGTCCTTCCACAGAATATTCAGGGTTCATTCCCTTTAGGATTGACTGGTTTGATCTTTTTGCTGTCCAAAGGATTCTCAGGAGACTTCTCCAACACCACAGTTCAAAAGCATCAGTTTTGAACTCAGTCTTCTTTATGGTCCAGCTCTCACATCTGCACATGACTACTGGAAAAACCATAGCTTTGACTATACAGACCTTTCTCAGCAAAGTGATGTCTCTACTTTTGATATGCTGTCTATGTTTGTTATAACTTTCCTTCCAAGGAGCAAGCATCCTATAACTATGGCTGCAGTCACCATCTGTGGTGATTTTGGAGCCCAAGAAAAGAAAATTTGTCACTGCTTCCACTTTTCCCCATCTGTGTGCCATGAAGTGATGGGACTGGATGCCATGATCTTAGTTTTTTGAATGTTGAGTTTTAAGTTTTAAGCCAGATTTTTAACTCTCCTCTTTCACCCTCATCTCTTTAGTTCCTCTCTGCTTTCTGCCATTAGAGTGGTATCATCTGCATATCTGAGGTTGTTGCAGACAGAAGCAATAACTACAATTCCACAGCCTCCAGAACAAAAACCACAATCACAGCAAGAAGAAGGTGTGGTGTCACACATTTTTAGAGAAAAAAAAGAATTTTCAGCATAAATAAAAATCAATTCTTAGTTTTTCAAATGAGAAGACTGGAGATCCATATGGATGAGGTCCATATGTAAGTTGCTCAGAAAGTTAATCAGCGGCTGTCAGATTACACATGAATCTCCACATATGATGTCTCTCCATCTCTATGTATCTAGAGCTAGATTCTTAACATCTATCCTGATACCCAATAGATACCTAGTAGATATCTACTCCTCCACTATTTCCCAAATTTCAGGAGTTCATGATTCCCAACCTGCGCCATTCATACCTGCCAACTTACTATTGTTTGCTTTCTTTAAATCAGCTCACATGTTCACTTAAATTTCTTTAAAAGCACCATATCATTAATGTAAATAGAAAATCAGTATCACCTGCCATAAATGGGTGATTAAAAAAAAAAAACTCTTTTGTATCTGAGTGCAGGTAGACATTTACTTTCCAAACTTTGTTAAACTCTCCCAATATCACAATCCTTAAAAGATCTGGAATCACTGGTCTAAGATAAAAGTCACTATAAGATACATGTGGAGCCTTTAAAAAGTGACATGTTGAAATATGAAAAAAATGGTTTTCATTACAATATCTTCCTTTTCCAGCTCAGACAGTTGACTATTGGCTTGTAGAAGTGATAGCCCTTGAAATCCTCCATTATATGAGGCAGGGAAAATAAGTCTTGGGAATAAGCTGTTGCATAAATAGAACCCGAAGTCAGGGAAGCATTTCTGGTTGGCACAATTCCAACTCCACCTCTTGCTAGCTGTGCAATACTGGCCTAGCTTTTTTAAAACTATTTTTTATTGGAGTATAGCTGCTTTACACTGTTGTGTCAGCTTCCACTGTACAGCAAAGTGAATCAGCTACACACCTACATACATGTCCTCTTCTCCGGATTTCCTTCCCATCTAGATCACCACGGAGCATTGCATAGAGTTCCCTGAGCCATGCAGGAGGTTCTCATTAGTCACTTATTTCAACCATAGTAGTATACACACATCAATCCCAGTTTCCAAATTCACCCCACCCACCCCTTCCTCCTTTGGGGTCCATGTGTTTGTTCGCTACATTTGTGTCTCTATTTCTGTTTTGCAAATAAGATCATCTATACCAGTTTTCTAGACTCCACATATATGCATTAATATACAATATTTACTTTTCTCTTTTGACTTATTTCACTCTGTGTGATAGTCCCTGTCTCCACAAATGACTCAATTTTGTTCCTTTTCATGGCTGAGTAATAGGGGCTTTCCTGGCGGCTCAGACAGTAAAGAATCCACCAGCAATGTGGGAGATGTGGATTTGACCCCTGTGTTGGGAAGATCCCCTGGAGGAGGGCATGGCAACCCACTCCAGTATTGTTGCCAGGAGAATCTCAAGGACAGGGCAGCCTGGCGGGCTACAGTCTATGGGGTCACAAAGAATCAGACACGACTGAAGTGACTGAGCACACAGCCCAATAGTCCATATTATATATGTACTACATCTTCCTTATCCATTCCTCTGTTGATGGACACTTAGGTTGCTTCCTTTACTGTCTCATGAAACATTTAAAATGAGAGATTCTCTCATTTTAAAAAAAGGAGGCCATCAGCGTCTTTCAGGGCCATTGTGAAGATTAAGGAGGAAGTATGCAGATAGCAATTAGCATGGCACAAAGAACACAGTGGCCTCTCAGGATATCGGACTAAATGGTAAACTGGGTCTTCGCTGTTTTCCCATTTCTGGAATCTGATGTCTTCAAGGTCTTTGCAATGTTCCAACATGAAAAGCAGTGGGAGTTTCTTTCAGTGTTAGGAATTGCAGTCAGTTTTTTATCCCATCTTTTAAGACAGGGAAACTGAGCCGTAGGATGGGTCTGCTATGTGGTCCTAAGTGAAGGCAACACGCTGTGTGTCCTGAGAGTTTAAGCTCCCAATGCTCTCCTCTGCGCCACTCACCAGGGCAGCTGAAGAAGCTGCAAACATTTTTGACACTCATCCTTTCTAACAAGAAGTGGGTTCCCTGCCCCCTCCTCTTAGAGCTGGCTTGCCTCTGTGGTTATCTAATGGAAGCTGGAGTAAATGAGGCTCTGCCAGTTTCCTGGCGCAAATCTTCAGAAACTGGTAGCTTTCGTTTCCTGTTTCTGCAATTACTCATTCTGAGAGCGGAGTCTGCCTGTGAGAAATCAGACGGCCCTGATGGACAGGCCACGTGCAGAGTCTTGAGACTCCATGGAGGGGAAGAATGGCCCAATGGAGTCCCCACTTCTAGCCATCCCCCCAAAGCCCCAGATGTGTGAGGAAGGACTTTTTGAACCCTCCAGAGAAAGCCAGCCACTACCTGAATACCAGCACAGTTCAGTTCAGTTCAGTTGCTCAGTCCTCTCCGACTCTTTGCGACCCCTTGGACCGCAGCACACCAGGCCTCCCTGTCCATCACCAACTCCCTGAATTTATGAAAATCACTGTCAATGCCAGAGGAGCAGAATAATCACCAAACACAGCCTGACCCAAATTCCCAACCCAGGGATTGTGAGTTGTTTTTATTTTTTTATTTACTTTTATTGGGAGCTTCCCAGGTGGCTCAGTGGTAAGAATCCAGCTGCCAATACAGGAGACACAGGAGACATGGGCTCAATCACTGAAGATCTCCTGGAGGAGGAAATGGCAACCCACCGCAGTACTCTGCCTTGAAATTCCCGTGGACAGAGGAGCTGGGTGGGCTGCAGTCCATGAGGTTGCAAAGAGTGGACCATAGTTACTCTACAACACTGTGTTAGCATCCACTGTAGAGCAAATAAATCAGCCACATGTATACATCTATTCCCTCCCTTCTGGACTTGCTTCCCAACACTATTTACAATAGCCAGGACATAGAAACAACCTAACTTTCCATCAACAGAGGAATGGGTAAAGAAGATATGGAACATATATACAGTGGAACATTCGGTTCGGTTCAGTTGCTCAGTTGTGTCCGACTCTTTGTGACCCCATGAATCACAGCACGCCAGGCCTCCCTGTCCATCACCAACTCCCTGAGTTCACCCAGACTCACGTCCATCGAGTCAGTGATGCCATCCAGCCATCTCATCCTCTGTCATCCCCTTCTCTTCCTGCCCCCAATCCCTCCCAGCATCACAGTCTTTTCCAGTGAGTCAACTCTTTGCATGAGGTGGCCAAAGTATTGGAGTTTCAGCTTCAGCATCAGTCCTTCCAAAGAAATCCCAGGGCTGATCTCCTTCAGAATGGACTGGTTGGATCTCCTTGCAGTCCAAGGGACTCTCAAGAGTCTTCTCCAACACCACAGTTCAAAAGCATCAATTCTTCCATGCTCAGCTTTCTTCACAGTCCAACTCTCACATCCATCCATGACCAATGGAAAAACCATAGCCTTAACTAGATGGACCTTTGTTGGCAAAGTAATGTCTCTGCTTTTGAATATGCTATCTAGGTTGGTCATAACTTTCCTTCCAAGGAGTAAGCGTCTTTTAATTTCATGGCTGCAGTCACCATCTGCAGTGATTTTGGAGCCCCCCAAAATAAAGTCTGACACTGTTTCCACTGTTTCCCCATCTATTTCCCATGAAGTGATGGGACCGGATGCCATGATCTTCGTTTTCTGAATGTTGAGCTTGAAGCCAATTTTTTCACTCTCCACTTGCACTTTCGTCAAGAGGCTTTTGAATTCCTCTTCACTTTCTGCCATAAGGGTGGTGTCATCTGCATATCTGAGGTTATTGATATTTCTCCTGGCAATCTTGATTCCAGCTTGTGTTTCTTCCAGTTCAGGGTTTCTCATGATGTACTCTGCATATAAGTTAAATAAGCAGGGTGACAATATACAGCCTTGACGAACTCCTTTTCAACCAGTCTGTTAGTCCATGTCCAGATCTAACTGTTGCTTCCTGACCTGCATACAAATTTCTCAAGAGGCAGATCAGGTGGTCTGGTATTCCCATCTCTTGAAGAATTTTCCACAGTTTATTGTGATCCACACGGTCCAAGGCTTTGGCATAGTCAATAAAGCAGAAATAGATGTTTTTCTGGAACTCTCTTGCTTTTTCCATGATCCAGCGGATGTTGGCAATTTGATCTCTGGTTCCTCTGCCTTTTCTAAAACCAGCTTGAACATCAGGAAGTTCATGGTTCACATATTGCTGAAGCCTGGCTTGGAGAATTTTGAGCATTACTTTACTAGCGTGTGAGATGAGTGCAATTGTGCAGTAGTTTGAGCATTCTTTGGCATTGCCTTTCTTTGGGATTGGAATGAAAACTGACCCTTTCCAGTCCTGTGGCCACTGCTGAGTTTTCCAAATTTGCTGGCATATTGAGTGCAGCACTTTCACAGCATCATCTTTTAGGATTTGAAATAGCTCAACTGGAATTCCATCACCTCCACTAGCTTTGTTCATAGTGATGCTTTCTAAGGCCCACTGGACTTCACATTCCAGGATGTCTGGCTCTAGGCCAGTGATCACACCATCGTGATTATCTGGGTCATGAAGATCTTTTTTGTACAGTTCTTCTGTGTATTCTTGCCATCTCTTCTTAATATCTTCTGCTTCTGTTAGGTCCATACCATTTCTGTCCTTTATCGAGCCCATCTTTGCATGAAATGTTCCCTTGGTATCTCCGATTTTCTTGAAGAGATCCCTAGTCTTTCCCATTCTGTTGTTTTCCTCTATTTCTTTGCATTGATCACTGAAGAAGGCTTTCTTATCTCTTCTTGCTATTCTTTGGAACTCTGCATTCAGATGTTTATATCTTTCCTTTTCTCCTTTGCTTTTCACTTCTCTTCTTTTCACAGCTATTTGTAAGGCCTCCCCAGACAGCCATTTTGCTTTTTTGCATTTCTTTTCCATGGGGATGGTCTTGATCCCTGTCTCCTGTACAATATCACGAACCTCATTCCATAGTTCATCAGGCACTGGAACATTACTCAAACATAAAAAGGAACAAAACTGGGTCATTTGCAGAGACATGGATGGACGTAGAGACTGTCATACAGTGTGAGTGGTTTTAAGCAACTATAATTTCTAAGCTTTGTTACCCCAGAAACTGGAACACACTTACCATCTCACATGATTAGCATACAACCCTCTGAAGTAGGTAGCGCGTTTCCATTTTACAGAAAAGGAAACCATAGAATATTAAAGTAGCTTCCCTGAGATTCCATGGTACACAGTGGCAAAGCCACACTGCAGCTCGATTTCTGGACTCAGCCCATGCTTGTACCACTGGATGCCGCTTCTGTGCGCCGAAGAGAAAGGCTCTTCAGTCTTGCCATGGCAACCCTGCCTCCCTACGGTGTCCGAGGAGAACGGTACTGGAGGGCTCCAGCTGTCCTCAGCCTCTCTCTGCCTCATTTCTCATCTTCACAGCCATGCCAGCCCCATCACCCTGGACAAGCCCATCTTTTCCTGTAGTAGCTGTGTGTTACTGAAGTTACTGAATGTTCTGGAACAAAGAAATACTTTAAAAGTATCAGCTGTTAGGGACAAATGTATGGATACCAAGGGGAAAGGGAAGGGTGGGATGAATTGGGATAATGAGATTGATTTCTACGCAGTATGGATACTATGCATAAAATACATAACTAATGAAAAGCTACAGTACAGCACAAGGAACTCTACTCAGTGTTCCGTGGTGATCTACATGGGCAGGAAATCTAAAAAAGAGAGGATTATATGTATATGTTTAACTGATTCACTTTGCCACACAGCAGAAATGAACACAACATTGTAAAGCAACTAAACTACAATATAGATTAAAAACTAAAGTGATTTTTTTTAACTGAAAAAAAAGTATCAGCTGTTCTCATGATTCTGAATTCCAAAATTCTTCTCACAGTCAAACATTGTGAGGAATAAAAGCCCTTAGACCTAGAGGCTTTGGAGTCTACCATAAATTCTCCAAGCGAATGTAAACATTGTATGTGACCAGAGGCCCTCCAGTCAGTCCACACACGTAATGTGTGACCCACCTTTGCTGGTGTGCACACACTCGGTGTGGTGTTTCAGATGTATGCTCAGGACCCTGTGCTGTGCATCTGCCACAGTTTATCTACTGATAATATGTCAGGATCTGTGCTGAACTCTTTACTCAAGTTATCTCATTTACTCTCCACAAGAACACCATGAAAAGTATTTTTAGTGAATTCACATATGATTTTATGATTCCACCATCTCATAAACCACTCCAGGTGCCAAAGTCATCTAAAGCAAAAGACCAAGATGACTCAATGCTTCTCTTTGGTGAAGCTATTTTATAACAAAGAATCAGGCATGGAGAATAGTTAGAAACAGAAGAGGGCAAGAAAAAAATATATGATTTTTCTTCCCATTGTTCCCCCAAAGATAGTGGAGATTATTTCCTGAAGACTTGAAATAAAACTCTTTTTAATTCATGTTCCCTTTTACTTCCTGAATAAATTTATCAAGTATCTCCTGTGTGCCAATGTGTTATTTGGGTCCTGCAAGAAGCAGGCATCGAGACAGGATAAAACATGCAAGAAGTATATAAGGGGGAGCATGTAAGGCTTCAGGAAAGGCTGAGCAAGCCCTCAGACCATGGTGCAGGTCTGACTCTGAGTGAAGGAGAGACAGAAGGAAGGAAGGAAGCAGGTGTGGGTGGACGTTTCCTAGGTAGCCATGCAGTTCAAGGAAAGTTGGGCAAAGCCAAGGGGCAGTCTCAGAGCCCAAGGTGCCCATCAGAGGAGTCTCAGGGATGGGCCTGCTTAAAGTCTTGGCCATGCACAGCCTCTGCCTGGGAGCAGCCCATGGCGAACATGGTGCAAACATGATAAGGTTCAGAGCCAAGCACCTGGAGCTCTCGGTCCCTACAACTGGAAACTGAGGGCCATATCCTCATGGAACCACAGACAGGAACTTTTCCATCCACCAGAAAAGAGAAGGACTGTCACCCAGCCTGCTCCTTGCCCACTCCCAATGCCCCAGAATGCATTCTGGTGAGCCAGCAAAAGCCTGACTCTTCTAACCAATCCTCCCAAACCTGGAGACATGCAAACAGAACGAGAGAATTTTTCCTTTTGGCCACACCAAGAGGCATCTAGGATCCTAGTTGGCAGACCAGGGATCGAACCCACACTCCCTGCCTTGGGAAACAACCACTGGATCACCAGGGAAGTTCTCCCAAAAGAATTTTTTTTTAACCTTTATTCAACTCGTTTGTTGATATATTCCTGGCTGGTTTGTACACCCTTACTCGCATTTGGTAAAGACCCACCCGCCACTGCAGGAGACACAGGAGAGGTGGGTTCAATCCCTGGGCCAGGAAGATACCCTGGAAGAGGAAAATGCACCCCACTCCAGTATTCTTGCCTAAGAAATCCCATAAACAGCAAAGACTGGTGGGCTACAGTCCATGGGGTCGCAAAGAGTTGGACACGACTGAGCATGCACACACCTACACACTCTCATTAACCAGGTATTAGAGAAGATAAATTATGTGAATTCAATTCACCATCGTAATTCATTTGTTTTTTACAATCACATCAGCTATTGTGTGAGGAGTGGATCAAGAAAGGCAAAATAGAAGCAAAGAGATCACTTAGTGCCCAGACTGAAGCAGTCAAAATGGAAGTGGAGAAGAGAGGACTAACTGAAATTCTATTTGGCCGATATAACCAACAGGCCAACTGGTAGACCAGATGTCCCTGCCTTCAGCTATGGCACAGTTGGACACACTATGGGACTGGAGGTTGTGAAAGGCCATCACAAGGGTCACCTTTAGCTTCTCCCGTGACCTCCCTATGGAGTGGCCATCTCAAAAGATGTTTTTAACTCCATCTGATCATGTACCATCCTGCTGTGATTGCCACAGAAAGGCCCATCACTGTCATTTTGATGACTAATATTGGTTGTTTTGTTTCGTTTTGTTTTCCAAATGAACTCATCTATTAAGGACAAATGAGAATTCAAACCATTTTATAATACTATCTGGAAAATAATGTTAGAGCTAAGCAATTTTCAAGTAAGTGGAGACAATATCCAAAATAGGAAATTCACCTGAAGGTTGGAAAAGAAGTTACAAAAGCACGTATAAGTTATCAACATTATAAAAGTCTCACATCTTGAGACTTTCATGTCTACAACCTAGACCCCCACAACTGAATTTTTCAATGAGAATCCAAAACTACCTTTAAAAATTGGATTTCCTTTCTGGGCACAATACCTGCCTCATTTAACCTACATGGAAGCTCGTTCTATGAGACAGAGATCAACCTACAAACTTACCTTCAGATTTCATTCTTGGAAAAAGTCTAGGGTGAGTGTGCAGCAGTGTCGCCCTTCCCACGCACACCCACCTTGCTGCCCGTGCCCTTCCTGTGGGGATCACTGAAATGTCCTCAGACTTGCACTTTCATCAAGAGGCTTTTGAGTTCCTCTTCACTTTCTGCCATAAGGGTGGTGTCATCTGCATATCTGAGGTTATTGATATTTCTCCTGGCAATCTTGATTCCAGCTTGTGTTTCTTCCAGTTCAGGGTTTCTCATGATGTACTCTGCATAGAAGTTAAATAAGCAGGGTGACAATATACAGCCTTGACGAACTCCTTTTCAACCAGTCTGTTAGTCCATGTCCAGATCTAACTGTTGCTTCCTGACCTGCATACAAATTTCTCAAGAGGCAGATCAGGTGGTCTGGTATTCCCATCTCTTGAAGAATTTTCCACAGTTTATTGTGATCCACACGGTCCAAGGGCATAGTCAATAAAGCAGAAATAGATGTTTTTCTGGAACTCTCTTGCTTTTTCCATGATCCAGCGGATGTTGGCAATTTGATCTCTGGTTCCTCTGCCTTTTCTAAAACCAGCTTGAACATCAGGAAGTTCATGGTTCACATATTGCTGAAGCCTGGCTTGGAGAATTTTGAGCATTACTTTACTAGCGTGTGAGATGAGTGCAATTGTGCAGTAGTTTGAGCATTCTTTGGCATTGCCTTTCTTTGGGATTGGAATGAAAACTGACCTTTCCAGTCCTGTGGCCACTGCTGAGTTTTCCAAATTTGCTGGCATATTGAGTGCAGCACTTTCACAGCATCATCTTTTAGGATTTGAAATAGCTCAACTGGAATTCCATCACCTCCACTAGCTTTGTTCATAGTGATGCTTTCTAAGGCCCACTTGACTTCACATTCCAGGATGTCTGGCTCTAGGTCAGTGATCACACCATCGTGATTATCTGGGTCATGAAGATCTTTTTTGTACAGTTCTTCTGTGTATTCTTGCCATCTCTTCTTAGTATCTTCTGCTTCTGTTAGGTCCATACCATTTCTGTCCTTTATCGAGCCCATCTTTGCATGAAATGTTCCCTTGGTATCTCGATTTTCTTGAAGAGATCCTAGTCTTTCCCATTCTGTTGTTTTCCTCTATTTCTTTGCATTGATCACTGAAGAAGGCTTTCTTATCTCTTCTTGCTATTCTTTGGAACTCTGCATTCAGATGTTTATATCTTTCCTTTTCTCCTTTGCTTTTCGCTTCTCTTCTTTTCACAGCTATTTGTAAGGCCTCCCCAGACAGCCATTTTGCTTTTTTGCATTTCTTTTCCATGGGGATGGTCTTGATCCCTGTCTCCTGTACAATATCACGAACCTCATTCCATAGTTCATCAGGCACTGGAACATTACTCAAACATAAAAAGGAACAAAACTGGGTCATTTGCAGAGACATGGATGGACGTAGAGACTGTCATACAGTGTGAGTGGTTTTAAGCAACTATAATTTCTAAGCTTTGTTACCCCAGAAACTGGAACACACTTACCATCTCACATGATTAGCATACAACCCTCTGAAGTAGGTAGCGCGTTTCCATTTTACAGAAAAGGAAACCATAGAATATTAAAGTAGCTTCCCTGAGATTCCATGGTACACAGTGGCAAAGCCACACTGCAGCTCGATTTCTGGACTCAGCCCATGCTTGTACCACTGGATGCCGCTTCTGTGCGCCGAAGAGAAAGGCTCTTCAGTCTTGCCATGGCAACCCTGCCTCCCTACGGGTGTCCGAAGGAGAACGGTACTCGGAGGGCTCCAGCTGTCTCCAGCCTCTCTCTGCCTCATTTCTCATCTTCACAGCCATGCCAGCCCCATCACCCTGGACAAGCCCATCTTTTCCTGTAGTAGCTGTGTGTTACTGAAGTTACTGAATGTTCTGGAACAAAGAAATACTTTAAAAGTATCAGCTGTTAGGGAACAAATGTATGGATACCAAGGGGGAAAGGGAAGGGTGGGATGAATTGGGATAATGAGATTGATTTCTACGCAGTATGGATACTATGCATAAAATACATAACTAATGAAAAGCTACAGTACAGCACAAGGAACTCTACTCAGTGTTCCGTGGTGATCTACATGGGCAGGAAATCTAAAAAAGAGAGGATTATATGTATATGTTTAACTGATTCACTTTGCCACACAGCAGAAATGAACACAACATTGTAAAGCAACTAAACTACAATATAGATTAAAAACTAAAGTGATTTTTTTTAACTGAAAAAAAAGTATCAGCTGTTCTCATGATTCTGAATTCCAAAATTCTTCTCACAGTCAAACATTGTGAGGAATAAAAGCCCTTAGACCTAGAGGCTTTGGAGTCTACCATAAATTCTCCAAGCGAATGTAAACATTGTATGTGACCAGAGGCCCTCCAGTCAGTCCACACACGTAATGTGTGACCCACCTTTGCTGGTGTGCACACACTCGGTGTGGTGTTTCAGATGTATGCTCAGGACCCTGTGCTGTGCATCTGCCACAGTTTATCTACTGATAATATGTCAGGATCTGTGCTGAACTCTTTACTCAAGTTATCTCATTTACTCTCCACAAGAACACCATGAAAAGTATTTTTAGTGAATTCACATATGATTTTATGATTCCACCATCTCATAAACCACTCCAGGTGCCAAAGTCATCTAAAGCAAAAGACCAAGATGACTCAATGCTTCTCTTTGGTGAAGCTATTTTATAACAAAGAATCAGGCATGGAGAATAGTTAGAAACAGAAGAGGGCAAGAAAAAAATATATGATTTTTCTTCCCATTGTTCCCCCAAAGATAGTGGAGATTATTTCCTGAAGACTTGAAATAAAACTCTTTTTAATTCATGTTCCCTTTTACTTCCTGAATAAATTTATCAAGTATCTCCTGTGTGCCAATGTGTTATTTGGGTCCTGCAAGAAGCAGGCATCGAGACAGGATAAAACATGCAAGAAGTATATAAGGGGGAGCATGTAAGGCTTCAGGAAAGGCTGAGCAAGCCCTCAGACCATGGTGCAGGTCTGACTCTGAGTGAAGGAGAGACAGAAGGAAGGAAGGAAGCAGGTGTGGGTGGACGTTTCCTAGGTAGCCATGCAGTTCAAGGAAAGTTGGGCAAAGCCAAGGGGCAGTCTCAGAGCCCAAGGTGCCCATCAGAGGAGTCTCAGGGATGGGCCTGCTTAAAGTCTTGGCCATGCACAGCCTCTGCCTGGGAGCAGCCCATGGCGAACATGGTGCAAACATGATAAGGTTCAGAGCCAAGCACCTGGAGCTCTCGGTCCCTACAACTGGAAATCCGAGGGCCATATCCTCATGGAACCACAGACAGGAACTTTTCCATCCACCAGAAAAGAGAAGGACTGTCACCCAGCCTGCTCCTTGCCCACTCCCAATGCCCCAGAATGCATTCTGGTGAGCCAGCAAAAGCCTGACTCTTCTAACCAATCCTCCCAAACCTGGAGACATGCAAACAGAACGAGAGAATTTTTCCTTTTGGCCACACCAAGAGGCATCTAGGATCCTAGTTGGCAGACCAGGGATCGAACCCACACTCCCTGCCTTGGGAAACAACCACTGGATCACCAGGGAAGTTCTCCCAAAAGAATTTTTTTTTAACCTTTATTCAACTCGTTTGTTGATATATTCCTGGCTGGTTTGTACACCCTTACTCGCATTTGGTAAAGACCCACCCGCCACTGCAGGAGACACAGGAGAGGTGGGTTCAATCCCTGGGCCAGGAAGATACCCTGGAAGAGGAAAATGCACCCCACTCCAGTATTCTTGCCTAAGAAATCCCATAAACAGCAAAGACTGGTGGGCTACAGTCCATGGGGTCGCAAAGAGTTGGACACGACTGAGCATGCACACACCTACACACTCTCATTAACCAGGTATTAGAGAAGATAAATTATGTGAATTCAATTCACCATCGTAATTCATTTGTTTTTTACAATCACATCAGCTATTGTGTGAGGAGTGGATCAAGAAAGGCAAAATAGAAGCAAAGAGATCACTTAGTGCCCAGACTGAAGCAGTCAAAATGGAAGTGGAGAAGAGAGGACTAACTGAAATTCTATTTGGCCGATATAACCAACAGGCCAACTGGTAGACCAGATGTCCCTGCCTTCAGCTATGGCACAGTTGGACACACTATGGGACTGGAGGTTGTGAAAAGGCCATCACAAGGGTCACCTTTAGCTTCTCCCGTGACCCTCCTATGGAGTGGCCATCTCAAAAGATGTTTTTAACTCCATCTGATCATGTACCATCCTGCTGTGATTGCCACAGAAAGGCCCATCACTGTCATTTTGATGACTAATATTGGTTGTTTTGTTTCGTTTTGTTTTCCAAATGAACTCATCTATTAAGGACAAATGAGAATTCAAACCATTTTATAATACTATCTGGAAAATAATGTTAGAGCTAAGCAATTTTCAAGTAAGTGGAGACAATATCCAAAATAGGAAATTCACCTGAAGGTTGGAAAGAAGTTACAAAAGCACGTATAAGTTATCAACATTATAAAAGTCTCACATCTTGAGACTTTCATGTCTACAACCTAGACCCCCACAACTGAATTTTTCAATGAGAATCCAAAACTACCTTTAAAAATTGGATTTCCTTTCTGGGCACAATACCTGCCTCATTTAACCTACATGGAAGCTCGTTCTATGAGACAGAGATCAACCTACAAACTTACCTTCAGATTTCATTCTTGGAAAAAGTCTAGGGTGAGTGTGCAACAGTGTCGGCCCCTTCCCACGCACACCCACCTTGCTGCCGTGCCCTTCCTGTGGGGGATCACTGAAATGTCCTCAGGGAGGGCAGTGCAAGTTCACATCCAGGGGAAAGAGCTTGAGCTCCACGCAGGAGGGAAGGACCTCCAGTGCTGCACGGTTGGAAAGTGAAAGTCGCTCAGTTGTGTCCGACTCTGCGACCCCATGGACTGTAGAGTCCATGGGATTCTCCAGGCCAGAATGCTGGAGTGGGTAGCCTTTCCCTTCTCCAGGGGACCTTCCCAACCCAGGGATCAAACCCAGGTCTCCCACATTGCAGGCAGATTCTTTACCAACTGAGCCACAAGGGAAGCCCAAGAACACTGGAGTGGGTAGCCTATCCCTTCTCCAGCAGATCTTCCCAACCCAGGAATTGAACCAGGGTCTCCCGCATTGCAGGCAGATTCTTTACTGATTGACCTATCAGGGAAGCACGGTTGGAGGAGATCCAGAAAGGAAAGTCACACCTCAGGAGGATGTTTGGGGAGGTCTGCTATGTGTGGGGCAGGCGCTGTCCTCTGTCTCACCTGTGAATTCCTCCATGATACCTACATTGCACACGGAAGCAATTCAATGAATGGACTGAACTCAGTGAGGATACAAACAGGGACAGATTTATTTTCCTCCTTCCATGGCTTCCAGCATGTTCTGATGGATCTCCTTCCTTCCCCTTTTAAGGGCATCGCAGGCAGATCTCATGACCTTCTTTGGTTTCATGAACAATCTCCCTCTAGTGATAAAGATTCCTTTTCACATTCTCTAAAGTCCTGTCCAATCTAAAACAAAACTTGAACCTCCTATCTAATCCTAAGCTCTACCAGTCTCCTAAGCGTTAGTCACTCATTCTTGTCCTACTCTTTGCAACCCCATCAACTGTAGCCCACCAGGGATTCTCCAGGCACTCATGTGGGTGTCATCCCCTTCTCCAGGGAGTCTTACCACCCCAGGGATTGAACTGCTTTGCAGGCAGATTCCTCACCATCTGAGCTACTGTCCCTTTCCTATTTCCACACCACCTGCCTCCACTGTCTACTCCTTTCCACAGGCCTGACCCTGTTTAGGGGACTTGCAGTGGAAACTGAACATGACTTCTCCTCCACCTTCTGCCATCTCTTCTGCACTTTCAAGGTCAGTACATGGAAAAGATAGAAGAGGGGAAGAGTCAGAAGCCTTTTTTCCCCTCTGGTCACTCGTATGTTCTCCTTTGACTCCGAGTAGCCACCACTTCTGTGCTGAGTGAGTGAGTGATGGTTGCTCAGTAGTGTCCGACTCTTTTCGACCCCATCAACTGTAGCTTGCCAGGCTTCTCTGTTCATGGAGTTCTCCAGGCAAGAGTCCTGGAGTGGGTTGCCGTTTACTGTTGCCCCTCCTTCAAAAGCTGGCTTTATGTGGGACACATGGTGGGTCCTTCCAAGTCACTGTAGGAACTGCTGTGTTGCTCTGTTCCCGAGGGAGTCATTTGCTCCTGGGTTGCTCTTGCTGGACTACCTCTGAGTTCCTGCCTCCCATGGGACTCCCCACAGTGCAGGGAGCATCCTGTGCACACTGTTCTCTCGGAAAGATTCTTTCTAAATGGCTGTCAGACTGTATATTTGTGTTCCTCCAAAATTCATATATTGAAGCCCCAGTGTCCAGTGTGATGGTATTTGGAGATGGGGCCTTTGGGAGGTGATTGGGTCATGAGGGTGGAGCCTCTGAGATAGGATTAGTGCCCTTATGAGAGACAGTAGGGCTTGCTCTCTCTAGTCCCTGCCATGTGAGGCAAGGTGAGAAGATGGCCATTTGCAAGTCAGAACCTGACCACGGTGGCACCCTGATCTTGGACTTCTGAGCCTCCAGAACTGTGGGAGATAAGTTCATGTGGGGTAAGCCACCCCATCTATGGTGTTCTGTTATAGTCAGTCCAAGCTGACTGGGACAGTGGCTTAAGCCTGACCACCACCCTCTGTGGGTGAGAGACATGCAGGCCAAACCCCGAGCCTCTCTTCCTTTTTCTCCTCCCGCATCGCAGGCTGCACCATCCACCCTCAGACCTCCAGAATGCTCCGGGTTGTAATGAAGCCTCCTTCTCCGTATTCAGGAAGCAGCCCAAACGCCAACATCAAGGAGTCAAGCCCTCAAGAGCTCTCTCCTCTGCCACCTGGTGGCAGGCTGCAAATGCTGCCACGCTTCTGAGCTCAGCCTGCATGCAGTCAGGGAGTGAGATGCCAGCCTCCCTTTCCAGAAGCATCCACCCCAAAACCCTTTGACAGTTCTCCGGGAATCTTGTCACTTGAATCTGGAGATGAGAACACTGCAGTATTCCCCATGTGGCCAAAACTTCACATCAATGAACCCGGGATGAGCTGCTTTCAAAAGTCACATGCCTGCTTCATACAGGATGTTTGGGGTGGGGGAGGGGGAAGCAGGCGGTGATAGTAACATGATCAATAGATCATGTTACTATCTGAAAGCCATAAAGGGCACGTCTGCTAGCTCCCTGTCACTCTCTTGAGAACACTGGGGAGCTTGTCTGCTCTCGGCTTTGGAGCTTTACAAGAAACTCTGAGGAAACAGAGTCTCATGCATCAACAGGTTGTGCACCCCGATTGAACTAGTGTCCATGGATCGTTCGCTGGACATATAAAGAGATGTGGAGGCTGTGTGTTAAGGTTGGGGTTAGCTGCCTGGGTCACGGGGCGTGCACAGTGAATACACAAACGGAGGTAAACTGATAACCAGAATCTGACCATCCCTATGATGAGTGAGCAAAAGCACACCAGAGACACGTAGTGAGGGCATCTCCAGTCAGCCAGCAAATACTAGCAAGAACCTGGATGGTTTTGCAAATGAGACCTGTCCCCATTCCATGACCAGGCACTGTGACTGGTGTTGGAGGAGTATTAATAGAAATGATCAGGACCCAAGGGTAGTGGAGGGGGGCCAGGTCTCATTTGCCCAACCATTCAGCCACCCAAAGGGTAAATGAAAACAAACCAAATCTTGGATCACACGCCTTCCTAAATGGATTTGCAATTGCATTCATTGGCAGCAGATTGCAATATCAATAACTACAGTATAATGAACTGACTTGCTATTCAATCTTCATGGGGAAGCGTGCAGCTTTTCCACTAAACCATGAATCATATTTATTTGAAGATCAATCCCTCCCCGCCCCCAGTATTCACAGGAAGACGTGCACTCATGGAAGAGACACAATTAGCCCCCCAGTTCCCCAGCCTCAGACTCAGGAGAGCACCAAGCCTCATACATCATTGCCTCTGAACTGTCGCTAACTTCTCAGTGTTTTAAGCGCACTGAATGTTCTTAAACATTCCATAAATGGTTATCTTTAAAGATGCATCAAATTGGGAGGGGCAGGGGATGAATAATATCCTGGACTTAGGATCATTCAATTCAATCAGTGAGCATTTCCTTTCACTGACTGGCTCTTCCATCACCATGACTACCCACTTCCCACAGGTAATGACTCGGCTCCATTTACTTGCACAAGACAAAGTGTTTTAATTTTTTTTTCCCTATGTATTAAAATCCTACTAAGTGCTGGGAACTCTACATAGATTATCTCTTAAAACAACCAATGAGGGCTTCCTTGGTGTTCCGATGGATAGGAATCTGGCTGCCAGTGCAGGGGGACACGGGTTCAGCCCCTTGTCTGGGAAGATCCCACGTGCTGCAGGGCAACTAAGTCTATGAGCCACAACTATTGAGCCTGTGCTCTGGGACATGAGAGCCACAGCTACGAGGCCAGTGCACCCAAGAGCCGGTGCTCTGCAGAGAAGTCCCCGCAGGGAGAAGCCCGAGCACCGCAACCAGAGAGCAGCCCCGCAGGCGGAAACCAGAGGAAGCCCACTAGCAGCAGCGGAGACCCAGTGCAGCCGGGAAAAAAAAAAAAAAGCAAGTAATGTGCTTCCCATTTAATAGGTGAATAAATGAGGCTCGCAGATATTAGGTAATTTGCTGACACTCATGCAATTAGCAAGTGTGGCAGAGAATTTCTAGCTAGGTCTCTCTAACCCAGAACCTACACCCTTCTCCCCCATCACCTCTTTAAAGAAGATTAAAGAGAAATATTCTGAGAAACGTAGCCAAGTTGTGGGAAAATAAAGCTCACCCACTTCTACTAAATAGATCCGTAGCAGCTACACCCACATTAGATATATTGTGGGCCAAACACTTGAGAGTTCTCTAAAAATCCCCAAGATGGATAACGTTAATTATGAAGCTTCTTTATCTTAGTGGTGTTACACCAAAATAAGAGTATCAGTCTCTCGGTCCTGCTCCATTTACGAGTCTCCAAAATCAGGGAATCTCAGAGTAAGGTTTCTGCATCATCTGGTCCCACAGTTCCTTCTAGACTCCCCATATCTCCTCCCACGGATCCTCCAGCCCTTGCTCAGGCAGAGTTCAGAATGAGAACTCATTGATACCCCAGGCAGCCCCTCCCATCTTTGCAAAGCTCTGGGAAAAAGCACTTTCTCATTCTGAGCATGAGTCTCATGCCCTGTGGTCTCCATCCACGGGTCTTCCTTCAGGGACACAGAACAATTTGAATCCATCTTTTACATGGTAGCCCCATCTCATATTGAAGCATCCACACCTCTCCTAGCTTTCTAAAATACAAAGACGACATGATTTTTAAATCCCTTCATTATTCTAGTCACTCATTTCCGGTCTCTGCTCT
Source organism: Bos mutus (assembly GCF_027580195.1). Taxonomy (NCBI): domain Eukaryota; kingdom Metazoa; phylum Chordata; class Mammalia; order Artiodactyla; family Bovidae; genus Bos; species Bos mutus. Next base: position 86,048,064 of record NC_091626.1, on the reverse strand, counting down.
TACCCTTTCCTCTGAGCCTGGCCAATTACAGAAGCTTCTTGACTGGTCTTCCTAAAAGTAAAAGTGTTAAAGAGTTAGTTGCTCAGTCGTGTCTGACTCTTTGTGACCCCAGAGACTCTACAGTCCATGGGATTCTCCAGGCCAGAATACTGGAGTGGGTTGCCATGCCCTCTTCCAGGGGATCTTCCCAACCCAGAGATCAAGCCCATGTCCCTACGTTGCAGGCAGATTCTTTACCGTCTGAGCCACCAGGGAAGCCTGCTTCACTTCTAAACTCCTGGAGTCCAAACAAACTCTGCTCAGAAGCTGGGATGTTTCTTTTAAATGTAAAAATGATGGTGTCTCTCTCCCGCCCCAAACCTTCAAAACAACTCACGTGCAGAACAAAATTCATACTTCTTTCACTACTGTATCAGAAGCTCTTTCTTGTTCTCAGAGTGTGACGGACAGCCAAGCCGAAACAAGAAAAGTTGTGCATTCCTGGGTGATTTTGCAATTGCTCTGTATTTGATTTATTAATACATTGTGTGGAATATGAACAGAGAAGTTCAAAGGTGAGTTTGGTTTGCGTAATCTGAAATGCAAGCAGGTCTAAAAGTGAAAAACTTTCACCTCTGGTTCTGACCTTGGAAATATTTTACAAACTTTTCAACTCCTTGTAGATTCCAGCTCTTCTGACAAAAACCCTGGCTTTCCAATGTTATGAACATCTAATATGTAGCGTTTGTTTTTAATTTTTTTAATTAATTTAATTGGAGGCTAATTACTTTACAATATTGTAGTGGTTTTTTTCATTAAAGAAGGACATTCCCCAGTCATTCTTAATAAGCCCCAAATAATATAGCTGAAAATATTATTGAAGCATATTTCATGTTACAGCCTCTAAACCAGGAGTGTTTGGTGTAGAATCCATGGGCCCTAGAACTGCATATGAAACTCCCTGTGTGTGTGGTGGGGGTGAGAGGTTAGGAGGGCGAGGGAAGGAGATGCACATAATGGACCCTAGCAACCTGCACTCTGTATGTGGACTATACAAGGGTGTCTACTTGTCTGACTTCCCCAGAAACTGAATTCTGTGAAGGTAGAGTTAAATTCTGCCCTCTTATCCTCAGTTCTACCCCATGGTCTAGTGTGGGGACTGGGACCTGCTGGGCATTCAGCCAATACAGGTTTAAAACATCATAAATTCATGGAAGGGTGACCAGACGCCCCTTAATGAAAACCCCTGAGTGAACCACTGGAGCCACATGGGAAGATCAGATGTGTCCACCTCTCATCCATGCCTTCATCCTCAACAAATGTCTCCTGAGTTTTTACTGAGAGCCAGCACCACACGAAGCAGAGGGCGTCGGAGAGACTTCAGACAGGCCTGCCTGCCATGTGGAGTTTTCAGCCCTGTCTTGGACTGAAATTTACATTAAATTGGTAATCATAAAAATGTGCAATTACAGACTATGAAATTCTAGGAAAAGCACAGGAGAACCTAACTTAATGACAAGGTCTTAGAAAGTCATCCTGGGAGAGTGATATTTTAACTAAGAGCTAAAGGATGAAAAGTATTATAAGTAACTAGGCAAAGATCTCTGCCAGGCTCAGCACAAAAAGGTCTCTGCTTCTCAATGGCAAGGTTTCCTGGGAGACATTCCAAGAGATGGGACTCGCTTAATGTTGTAACTTGTCTCCAGAGATGATGCCCTCTGTAGCTCCTCGCTTTGTACCCACACACCGCTCCATTGTCTTGAATTTGAATTGGCCTTTCATGGCTTTGGCCAATAGAACATGGCAGAAGGGACGCTATGCTAGGGCACCTTCCTCCCTCTTGGAGCCCTAAGCCACCGTGTCCAGCTGCTCAGCTGCAGCGGGAGGTCAGGGAGGAGCACTGGGGCCCAGAATCGTGGTGGAGGAGGCCCTGCTGGACGTCCAGCCCACACTAGACCATGGGGTAGAACTGAGGATAAGAGGGGATAAGAGGGCAGAATTGAACTCTGCCTTCACAGAATTCAGTTTCTGGGGAAGTCAAATGGCAGCTGACTGTCTGGGCATGAGAGCCTCCAAACCAGGGAGGTCAAGCTGAGCCTTGTCCACTCACAAAACCATGACAGATAATAACAAATTATTGTTTTAAGCCTGTAAATTTTGGAGTGGTTGGTCACACAGCAGAAGATAAGCAGTGACCTTGTTAAGACTCATTTGGGGACTTAATCTAAGAGACCTAGGTTTCTATCAGCTGACAAGTCCTCCTGAGAATAACACGTTACAGGTGTTCTTACTTGCAAGACAAGAAAGAGTTTGATCCTCTCAATGGATCCAACCTCTATCTGCCCATCTGTCAAGCTTTTCCTTTTTCTGGACTGGAAAGGAGTGGCCTTCAACAAGGCCCTACCCTGACCTTTGACCTCAGTCTCTTTTAGAGACTCTCAGTTTCTGGCAGCTAATTACACTTCTGTGATTTCCAAACCTTCCCTAAAAGTCCAGCCTCAAGGCAGACAAAGGTGGTGCTTGACTTGCAGTTCCCGGGGCCCATGGATTCTACACTGGCATTTCCTTGTTGATTTCATTTCTTGCTTTACAGGACCCAGTAGCTGGTGGAAGCCACCTACTTTCTGCTACTATCCTGTCCTTCAGGTAAGTCTGGGAGGGAGAGCAGGGCAGAGGAGGAATCATGCTTTGAAACCAGTTAGTGTTTTTGTTTGCACAGCTTGTGTTATTAATACTCCTGTTTAGCATAATTAGATACCTTCCCCGTTTACACAACCTGCGGTGTTTATGCCTCTGTTTGAGAGCTGAACCATCAGCAAAGGAGTCTAGCTCCCTGAAGGCTGAATGCAGGTGGTTCTCAATGCTGCAGGATGCCAGTTGTTCAGAAAAGCCAGAGACACAAGCTTTAATTGTGGCTAAAAATACACTCACTAGAAGAATCAGTCTCCTTAGGACTGTTGGGAGTGGATAAAAGTATACATGGATTCAGCAGTCTTCAGAAAGCCCTGCAGAACAAAGGAGAAGTGGGCAAGTGGAAACAAATGAACTTTATTAATGGGTGGGGAGGTGAAGATCGCTAATACAGGAAAATATGACTTCTCTTTATTTGAATAATTGGCAGTCCATTTTACTTAGCCAGTGACTATTACCTCGGAATGTGATTTCAGACTCAACAAAGCAGTGTATTTTAAGTCCGTCATGACTTCTTGTCAAACTTCAGGCAGGCTGCAATAAATAATTCAGCATCCTTTATAGAATCACAGCCTATTAAGGTTGGAGGAGAGCTTAGAGATAGAATTATGCATCGTGTGATATATTATTACATGATGTATTATTATTATGATATAATTACATGTACATTTCCATGTATATTAACTGAATTAATATTTTTCCATCAGCCACTAATTCACTACTCAAGAAAAAAGTTATCTGTGAAGGAAAAAAAAATAACTCATTTTGACTGGTCAGAAACGAGTCGAGATAAAATGATATACGCATATGAGCATAGGTAAAAGTGATGCTCTCCAAAGTTGATTTGTGGAACGCCGCCTTAACATCCAGCAGGACCCAGAAACCCCGGTCAAACAACACTACCACAGTGTTCATTATGTGCTGGACACTGTTCTCAGTGTTATCTATACCTAATTCATTTAATCCTTTAAAAATCCCGATGAGGTAAATAGTAAGAGCAAGCCGTTTTCAAATTAATAATAAGAATACGTCGTGAGCCAAGGATTATAATGAACTCATTTCTGTTTTGTTGTTCAGTCACTCAGTTGTGTCTGAATCTTTGCAACCCCATGGACTGCAGCACATCTGGCCTTCCTGTCCTTCACCATCTCCTGGAGCTTGCTCAAACTCATGTCCATTGAGTCGGTGATACCATCCAACCATTTTGTCCTCTGTCGTCACCTTGTCATCCTGCCTTCAATCTTTCCCAGCATCAGGATCTTTTCTGATGAGTCAACTCTTCGCATCAGGTGGCCAAAATACTGGAGTTTCAGCTTCAGCATCAGTCCTTTCAATGACTATTCAGGACTGATCTCCTTTAGGATGGACTGGTTGGATCTCCTTGCAGTCCAAGGGACTCTCAAGAGTCTTCTCCAACACCACAGTTCAAAAGCATCAATTCTTTGGTGCTCAGCCTTCCTTATGGTCCAACTCTCACATCCATACATGACTACTGGAAAAACCATAGTTTTGACTCATGGTTTACATGGGCCTTTGTTGGCAAAAGGTCTCTTCTTTTTAATATGCTGTCTAAGTTGGTCTTAACTTTTCTTCCAAGGAGTAACCATCTTTTAACTTCATGGCAGCAGAGATTTTGGAGCCCATTTCTGTACACCTGCAATAAAAATGGAAGAGGAGGAGGAAAGGAAAGAAAGGACAGGAGGTCCAGAACTTGCTCGCTTCCTTGGACAGGGAGCTCAGATTAGACTCCCCAGTCCAGTGCTTATTTCCACTCTTAATTCAAGTCCTAAACACCTGGAGTCCCTAAGAAGAGTTCAGAAGACAGCGGTTATGTTAAACTGTATGTAATCTATGAAATCTTGAATGGATCTACCCATTTTTTCCTCATGCCAAACCTTCCTAGTCACGCCTTGTCTTCTGCTACTATTCTTAGAGAAGAGTCTGTGGTGCCTGGAGAGACAGCCAGGACTACAGTCCCCCTAATTCTTCATAACCAACTACTCGGATCATAGCAGATTAATCTAGGGTGGTCACTGATTCAAAGACAGCCATTGATGATAGTCTGGCCAAAAATCAATAAAGAAGTCATAAGCATCAGTTGGACTAGATGGAGTAGTGAGACTTAGAAGATATCTTTGGTGCATGTCCAAAGCTAATTCCATGTTATTTTGATGTTCCTCTGGAAAAAGCAAGAGAGTTCCAGAAAAGCATCTATTTCTGCTTAATTGACTGCCAAAGGCTTTGACTGTGTGGATCACAATAAACTGTGGAAAATTCTTCAAGAGATGGGAATACCAGACCACCTGATCTGCCTCTTGAGAAATCTGTATGCAGGTCAGGAAGCAACAGTTAGAACTGGACATGGACCAACAGACTGGTTCCAAATAGGAAAAGGAGTTCGTAAAGGCTGTATATTGTCACCCTGTTTATTTAACTTATATGCAGAGTACATCATGAGAAACGCTGGACTGGAAGAAACACAAGCTGGAATCAAGATTGCCAGGATAAATATCAATAACCTCAGATATGCAGATGACACCACCCTTATGGCAGAAAGTGAAGAGGAACTCAAAAGCCTCTTGATGAACGTGAAAGAGGAGAGTGAAAAAGTTGGCTTCAAGCTCAACATTCAGAAAACGAAGATCATGGCATCCGGTCCCACCACTTCATGGGAAATAGATGGGGAAACAGTGGAAACAGTGTCAGACTTTATTTTGGGGGGCTCCAAAATCACTGCAGATGGTGACTGCAGCCATGAAATTAAAAGACGCTTACTCCTTGGAAGGAAAGTTATGACCAACCTAGATAGCATATTCAAAAGCAGAGACATTACTTTGCCAACAAAGGTCCGTCTAGTCAATGCTATGGGTTTTCCTGTGGTCATGTATGGATGTGAGAGCTGGACTGTGAAGAAGGCTGAGTGCTGAAGAATTGATGCTTTTGAACTCTGGTGTTGGAGAAGACTCTTGAGAGTCCCTTGGACTGCAAGGAGATCCAACCAGTCCATTCTGAAGGAGATCAGCCCTGGGATTTCTTTGGAAGGACTGATGCTGAAGCTGAAACTCCAATACTTTGGCCACCTCATGCAAAGAGTTGACTCACTGGAAAAGACTGTGATGCTGGGAGGGATTGGGGGCAGGAGGAGAAGGGGATGACAGAGAATGAGATGGCTGGATGGCATCACTGACTCGATGGACGTGAGTCTGGGTGAACTCCGGGAGTTGGTGATGGACAGGGAGGCCAGGCGTGCTGCGATTCATGGGGTGGCAAAGAGTCGGACATGACTGAGCAATTGATCTGATCTGATCTGTCCATTGAAGAAGGAAACGGCAACCCACTCTAGTGTTCTTGCCTGGAGAATCCCAGGGACAGGGAGCCTGGTGGGCTGCCGTCTATGGGGTCACACAGAGTCGGACACAACTGAAGTGACTTAGCAGTAGCAGCATAGGGAGATCAGATCAGATCAGATCAGTCACTCAGTCGTGTCCGACTCCTTGCCACCCTGTGAATCACAGCACGCCTGGCCTTCCTGTCCATCACCAACTCTCGGAGTTCACTGAGACTCACGTCCATCAAGTCAGTGATGCCATCCAGCCATCTCATCCTCTGTCGTCCCCTTCTCCTCCTGCCCCCAATCCCTCCCAGCATCAGGGTCTTTTCCAATGAATCAACCCTTCACATGAGGTGGCCAAAGTACTGGAGTTTCAGCTTTAGCATCATTCCTTCCAAAGAAATCCCAGGACTGATCTCCTTCAGAGTGGACTGGTTGGATCTCCTTGCAGTCCAAGGGACTCTCAAGAGTCTTCTCCAACACCACAGTTCAAAAGCATCAATTCTTCAGCACTCAGCCTTCTTCACAGTCCAGCTCTCACATCCATACATGACCACAGGAAAACCCATAGCATTGACTAGACGGACCTTTGTTGGCAAAGTAATGTCTCTGCTTTTGAATATGCTATCTAGGTTGGTCATAACTTTCCTTCCAAGGAGTAAGCGTCTTTTAATTTCATGGCTGCAGTCACCATCTGCAGTGATTTTGGAGCCCAGAAAAATAAAGTCTGGCACTGTTTCCACTGTTTCCCCATCTATTTCCCATGAAGTGGTGGGACCGGATGCCATGATCTTCGTTTTCTGAATGTTGAGCTTGAAGCCAACTTTTTCACTCTCCACTTGCACTTTCATCAAGAGGCTTTTGAGTTCCTCTTCACTTTCTGCCATAAGGGTGGTGTCATCTGCATATCTGAGGTTATTGATATTTATCCTGGCAATCTTGATTCCAGCTTGTGTTTCTTCCAGCCCAGCATTTCTCATGATGTACTCTGCATATAAGTTAAATAAACAGGGTGACAATATACAGCCTTTACGAAATCCTTTTCCTATTTGGAACCAGTCTGTTGGTCCATGTCCAGTTCTAACTGTTGCTTCCTGACCTGCATACAGATTTCTCAAGAGGCAGATCAGGTGGTCTGGTATTCCCATCTCTTGAAGAATTTTCCACAGTTTATTGTGATCCACACGGTCCAAGGCTTTGGCATAGTCAATTAAGCAGAAATAGATGTTTTTCTGGAACTCTCTTGCTTTTTCCATGATCCAGTGGATGTTGGCAATTTGATCTCTGGTTCCTCTGCCTTTTCTAAAACCAGCTTGAACATCAGGAAGTTCACGGTTCACATATTGCTGAAGCCTGGCTTGGAGAATTTTGAGCATTACTTTACTAGCGTGTGAGATGAATGCAATTGTGCAGTAGTTTGAACATGCTTTGGCATTGCCTTTCTTTGGGACTGGAATGAAAACTGACCTTTTCCAGTCCTGTGGCCACTGCTGAGTTTTCCAGATTTGCTGGCATATTGAGTGCAGCACTTTCACAGCATCATCTTTCAGGATTTGGAATAGCTCAACTGGAATTCCATCACCTCCACTAGCTTTGTTCATAGTGATGCTTTCTAAGGCCCACTTGACTTCACATTCCAGGATGTCTGGCTCTAGGTCAGTGATCACACCATCGTGATTATCTGGGTCGTGAAGATCTTTTTTGTACAGTTCTTCTGTGTATTCTGCCATCTCTTCTTAATATCTTCTGCTTCTGTTAGGTCCATACCATTTCTGTCCATTATCAAGCTCATCTTTGCATGAAATGTTCCTTTGGTATCTCCAATTTTCTTGAAGAGATCCCTAGTCTTTCCCATTCTGTTGTTTTCCTCTATTTCTTTGCATTGATCGTTGAAGAAGGCTTTCTTATCTCTTCTTGCTATTCTTTGGAACTCTGCATTCAGATGTTTATATCTTTCCTTAATGATCTCTGTTCGTTTTCAAGGCAAACCATTCAATATCACAGTAATCCAAGTCTATGCCCCAACCAGTAACGCTGAAGAAGCTGAACGGTTCTATGAAGACCTACAAGACCTTTTAGAACTAACACCCAAAAAAGATGTCCTTTTCATTATAGGGGACTGGAATGCAAAAGTAGGAAGTCAAGAAACACCTGGAGTAACAGGCAAATTTGGCCTTGGAATACAGAATGAAGAAGGGCAAAGACTAATAGAGTTTTGCCAAGAAAATGCACTGGTCATAACAAACACCCTCTTCCAACAACACAAGAGAAGACTCTACACATGGACATCACCAGATGGTCAACACCGAAATCAGACTGATTATATTCTTTGCAGCCAAAGATGGAGAAGCTCTATACAGTCAGCAAAAACAAGACCAGGAGCTGACTGTGGCTCAGACCATGAACTCCTTATTGCCAGATTCAGATTTAAATTGAAGAAAGTAGGGAAAACCACTAGACCATTCAAGTATGACCTAAATCAAATCCCTTGTGATTATACGGTGGAAGTGAGAAATAGATTTAAGGGCCTAGATCTGATAGAGTGCCTGATGAACTATGGAATGAGGTTCATGACATTGTACAGGAGACAGGGATCAAGATCATTCCCATAGAAAAGAAATGCAAAAAAAAAGCAAAATGGCTGTCTGGGGAGACCTTACAAATAGCAGCATAGGAAAAGAAGGGGCAAACGTTGAATTCTGTGTTTATATTTTTGGCTTCATTCATAGGATATAAAGAAAAACGGATAACAAAGAGAAAACAGCAAGGACAACACGCCCAAACTCCCTTGCTGGGCATGTGTCTTGCTCAAAGAAACTGACAGAGGAACTGTATGGCAGAGAGTTCTTGAAGGGTGTGGCGCAGCCTACAGCACTCTTGGTGACCTGGGCTGGGGAGGAAGGATGGACTGGTGGGTTAGGAGGCTCTGACCATCCCGAGACAGGGACTGGTACAAAAGCTTAACCCAGCTGGTCATTCAGTCCTGGAGGATATTTTGGGGTTCCTGTCGCTTCAGGCTGAGCCCAGTTTTGACTGATACTCTGTCCAGTCAGATGCATCGTTCCATCTCCTCAGGCCCTGAGTGAGAGAAGGCGAGGTCAAGAGGCGGGGGAGCAGCCCTGAGTGCTACACTGATTGATGTCCCTCCACACGGAAGCGAGCGTTAGCGGGGAGGGAAGAGTTCCCCTTCTGACAAGTTATTCACTCGGCAAACAATTACATACCTCTTGCTATAGGCCAAATCCTGCTTTAAGTGCTTCACAACTGACAGTGTATTTAATTTTCATAACAGTCCGACAAGTAAGCAGGACTTAGCCTTGGTGGGAACTGGCTGACCCCACCAATTGTTTGTATGGAGAAGACAATATTGTTGGCGGACAATAAGGCGGGCATGCTCAGTCACTTTAGTCGTGTCGGACTCTGCAACCCTATGGACGGTAGCCCACCAGGTTCCTCTGTCCATGGGATTCTCCAGGCAGGATTACTGGAGTAGGTTGCCATTTCCCTCTCTAGGGGCTGTTCCCAATCCAGGGATTGAACCCGCATCTCTTATTTCCTGCATTGGCAGGTAGGCTCTTTACCACTAGTGCCAGCTGGCAGAAATGTGTATACGTAGAGGGGAAAATGCAGAAGCCAAAGGCAGTAGAGGACATGCATAAGAAGATACCATGGGGTAGAAAGAAACTGAGTTGAAACCACTGGTGGTTGAATGTGATAGGAGGGCAGAAGCAGGGCAGATACTGACAGGCAGTGATGGAATCCCCACGGTGATGGGAAAATAGTCTAGGAATGATGGATTCAACCCTGCTGAAGGGGTAAGCACAAGCCAGGGCATCTCAGGTGACCACTGAGATAGCCTTTATTTCTCCGGCCTCTCCAGCTATCCCAACATAAACATCCTTCACTTGAGGTAACACAGGAGGGTCTCTGTACTTGTTCCTTGTAGGAAACTGCCTGGTGTCGCGAGGGAATGCAGAAGAGCTAGCCTGCCTAGGGTTGCATCCATGCTCCATCACTCCTGAGCACTGTCATCTGGAGCAAGTTACCTGACCTCTCTGGGCCTCTGTTACATCATCTGTGGAGGAGTTTATCATGGGGATAGTACTACTACTTACATTGTAGGACTGTTATGAGAATTAAATAAACTGCCAGGGCCTGAGGAGATGGAATGACGCATGTGATTGGAGAGTGTGTCAGGCAGAACTGGGTTCAGCCTGAAGTAACAGGAAACCCAACTATCCTCCAGGACTAAATAATAATTAAACAAGATACGGGTCATCTCTCTCCCATAAATAAAGTCTCAGGTAAGCCAGTCCAGCTCTGGCATGATGTCCCCGGGGTCCCATCCTCAGAATTCAGTTTCCATTTCTTGGTCCACATGGACACTCTTGCTGGAAGGGAAGAGGAAACCTAGTGGGAAGAATGCAGACCCTCATTCATCCTAGAATGAGGCACAAACCCGTCCTTTTACTCCCATGTCCTTGAGCAGAGTCAAATGGCCACACCTATTGCAAGAGAGCTTGGGGAATGGCATCTTTACTCTGAGGAGCCCCCAGGCCCCACTGAAAGATGGGGAAGGGAAGAAGAGCTTGAGTGGGTAACCAGCGCCATAGTGAGTTTGTGTGGAGAAACCAAATGCTTCGTTCATCCCTTGTTGGGCAAAAGGCTTCTCTTCATCTAGCAGGGCTGGTGGATGTCTGTCTGACTCTAGGCTTCAGGATTAGAAAGTCGCCTTGACCACCAACAGAAACTGTGTTCTCCAGTATCACTGTTATCACCACAAAGGTGATATATTTATCTCCCCCGATGAAAAATTGGCCTTGTTTTTAGTTGTTTCTGTCCTTTATTGAGCCCATCTTTACATCCCTTGGTATCTCTAATTTTCTTTAAGAGATCTCTAGTCTTTCCCATTCTGTTGTTTTCCTCTATTTCTTTGCATTGATCGCTGAGGAAGGTTTTCTTATCTCTTCTTGCTATTCTTTGGAACTCTGCATTCAGATGCTTATATCTTTCCTTTTCTCCTTTGCTTTTCTCTTCTCTTCTTTTCACAGCTATTTGTAAGGGCTCCCCAGACAGCCATTTTGCTTTTTTGCATTTTTTTCTATGGGGATGGTCTTGATCCGTGTCTCCTGTACAATGTCACGAACCTCATTCCATAGCTCATCAGGCACTCTATCTATCAGATCTAGGCCCTTAAATCTATTTCTCACTTCCACTGTATAATCATAAGTGATTTGATTTAGGTCATAACTGAATGGTCTAGTGGTTTTCCCTACTTTCTTCAATTTAAGTCTGAATTTGGTAATAAGGAGTTCATGATCTGAGCCACAGTCAGCTCCTGGTCTTGTTTTTGTTGACTGTATAGAGCTTCTCCATCTTTGGCTGCAAAGAATATAATCAGTCTGATTTCGGTGTTGACCATCTGGTGATATCCATGTGTAGAGTCTTCTCTTGTGTTGTTGGAAGAGGGTGTTTGCTATAACCAGTGCATTTTCTTGGCAAAACTCTATTAGTCTTTTCCCTGCTTCATTCCATAACAGTGTCAGACTTTATTTTTGGGGGGGCTCCAAAATCACTGCAGATGGTGACTGCAGCCATGAAATTAAAAGATGCTTACTCCTTGGAAGGAAAGTTATGACCAACCTAGATAGCATATTCAAAAGCAGAGACGTTACTTTGCCAACAAAGGTCCATCTAGTCAAGACTATGGTTTTTCCAGTGGTCATGTATAGATGTGAGAGTTGGACTGTGAAGAAGACTGAGTGCCAAAGAATTGATGCTTTTGAACTGTGGTGTTGGAGAAGACTCTTGAGAGTCCCTTGGACTGCAAGGAGATCCAACCAGTCCATTCTGAAGGAGATCAGCCCTGGGATTTCTTTGGAAGGGCTGATGCTGAAGCTGACACTCCAATACTTTGGCCACCTCATGTGAAGAGTTGACTCATTGGAAAAGACTCTGATGCTGGGAAAGACTGAAGGCAGGAGGAGAAGGGGATGACAGAGGATGAGATGGCTGGATGGCATCACTGACTCGATGGACGTGAGTCTGGGTGAACTCCGGGAGTTGGTGATGGACAGGGAGGCCTGGCGTGCTGTGATTCATGGGGTCGCAAAAGGTCAGACACGACTGAGCGACTGAACTGAACTGAACTGAGTTGTTTCAGAACCCTGGTGCGGAAGAAGCGAGATTGTTTAACAGACTCTTCCAGTTTCCAGGATAGCTCAATGAGGGAAAAGACCTGCACAAACTTTGTCATCACACACAGAAGTCATATGTTGTGGACTCATGGCATAGAGAGAAACCAGGGTGCATTTCTGGCTATGTTTCAACTGCACTCCTCCTAGATCCAAAATGTGCTTGGTGACTAAATATGTCTGGATGCAGTCTAAAAAAAAAAAAAACCTCCAGTCAAAGCAATGCCATTATACATATTCCTTTCTGGGGAGATTTTCTGTTGAGTGGTATCCAGGGCTTTTGTGTTAATCCTTTAGCAGAGTTGGGGTTTTTTTTTATCTAAACTGACTATTCTCTACCATGTACTCTTTTAACATTTAGAAAGTGTCCATTTTTAGCAAAAGCACAGCTGTGTGAATGCAGCATATTGGTGTGGAGGAGGGTTATATTTCACTTTTCTGTATTAGAGAAGTAAGAAAATCACTGATTTTTAGATTTGGAAGGAAACTTAGGGATCTTCAAGCCTATCCTTCCTATTACAGATGAGAAAACTGAAGCCCAGAAAAGGAAAGAAAAGCTGATCACTCAAGCTAATAAATTATAGATTTAGACAAGGGCCCAATAACTACCACTTCCATATACCTACAGGATACCTACCACCCGAGGCAAAACTCCCCTCCACTCTTCCACGCAACACCTTCCCTACAATCAATACAATTAAGAGATGAGATGGGTTATTTAACCTAAGTCTCCATGCCTCGTTTTCCCACCTGTAGAATGAGAATCATGATGACTGTCTCACAGGGCTATCCATAAAGGTTAAGTTAGATAACTATGCTAATACGTGTGTGCGTGCTAAGTCACTTTGGTTGTGTCTGACTCTGCGACCTCATGGATTGTACCCCGCCAGGCTCCTCTGTCCATGGGATTCTCCAGGCAAGAATAGTGGAGTGGGTTGCTTTGCCTTCCTCCAGAAGCTCTTCCCAACCCAGGAACCAAACCAACGTCTCTTATGTCTCCTGCATTTGCAAGCGGGTTCTTTACCGTCAGTACCACCTGGGAAGCCCAACTAGGCTAATACTCTTACACAAACAAAGTAAATGTACCTCAAACAGAATATGGGCTCACAAGGAGTTTTTATTAAAAGAGAACACCATGTAAAAGGTTAAAAGCTCTAAGCGGGTACTGAGGTCATATCACTTCTGTCACTTGTTCATTCATTCATTCAATCAAGAGTAAATACATAGTTATTTATCTGCTCTGTGGCAAGCATTGAGCTGAATTCTGAGGATATAAAGGTGAATCTGATCATGCTCGTGGTGTAGAAGAGGAAATAAGTGATTACCTAATATATTAAAACCAAAAAATGGAATGGGTAAATGCAGGTATGAGGTATAAAGAGTGTCCAATGAAGTCTCTTGATTAAGGCTGGGAGCAGAGAGAGTAACAGAAAATATTTCCTGAAAGAAGTGACTCCTGAGTTTGATTTTCAAAGAAATAGCAGGTGCAAAGGCACTGAGGCATGAGACACTATGTTACTCGTGGAAAAATAACGGAGTTCAGTGCTGGAGAATAAGGTGCAAAGAGGACAGAAATAGGAGCTGAGGTGGATAGGAACCAGATCATGAAGACTGTTCAGTCCATGTTGAGAACTAAGAGTTTATGTCCAGGCAGTCAAGAGGTTGGTGCATGCTTTTTGAGCAGAAAGAGATGTGGCCAGATTGCTTCTGGTATGAGTTGAGTAAAAGGAGCAATTTGGGAGGCAGGAAGCAGGAAAGCAAGTTAGGCGACGAGGTCAAGACTGTAAGCTGTTCACCAATATCCATCCAATATCCATTCTCTCTTCTTACATAGGGGTTGAATTTTTACCTGGACATAGGTTGCCCAGAATGAAGACTACATTTCCTAGTAAACTCCTTGCAATGAAGTGGGGCCATGTAACTAATCCTGCTCAGTGGGATGTGATTCTAAATTACATGGGAAACTCTAGGTTCCTAGTTAAAGGAAAGGTTAAAAATACCCTCTCATTTCTCATATCCCCCTTCTTTCTTCCTGGAATTCAGGGATGGTGGCAAGCCATCTTGGACCATGTAGATGAGAGCACCACCAGAAGGAGGAGGAATTCCCTAGCAGAAGGAATCTGAGCTTCTGAAGAAGAAGAGGCTGCAGACCAGCCTGGATTGTTGCCAGAGAAAAACCCTCCTGTCTTGTGTTTTAAGCCACTGGTACTTAGGTCTTTAGCCAACAAAGGTCCATCTAGTCAAAGCTATGGTTTTTCCAGTAGTCATGTATGGATGTGAGAGGTGGACTATAAAGAAAGCTGAGCACCAAAGAATTGATGCTTTTGAACTGTGGTGTTGGAGAAGACTCTTGAGAGTCCCTTGGACTGCAAGAAGGTCCAACCAGTCCATCCTAAAGGAGATCAGTCCTGGGTGTTCACTGGAAGGACTGATGCTGAAGCTGAAACTCTAATACTTTGGCCACCTCATGCGAAGAGTTGACTCATTGGAGAAGACCCTGATGCTGGGAAAGACTGAAGGCAGGAGGAGAGGGGGATGACAGAGGATGAGATGGTTGGATGGCATCACCGACTCAATAGACATGAGTTTGAGTAAACTTCAGGAGTTGGTGATGGACAGGGAGGCCTAGTGTGCTGCAGTCCATGGGGTCGCAAAGAGTCGGACACGACTAAGTGATTGAATTGAACTGAACTGAACTTTAGGTCTCGGTCACATGCAGTCAAACCAGTTTTGTCACAATTCCATGAGATAGTGAAGCGTAGATGAAGGGAGACCATCTAAGCTGAGGCAGAGGGAATGGAGCAGAGATAACATTTGAGAGAAGCTGTAGGACTTACTCACAGAAGACACGAGAGAAGAGGTGTCAACTGCAGCTCCCGAGTGCCTTTGCTTGAAGACTAAGTGTGTGATGACATCATCAAGGAAGAAAGACAGGAGAAATTAAATGGCTTCCAAACATTTTAAAGACTTGGAAGTTTTCTGGACAAGATCTCAGTTTTCAGTTCATTTATTCATCCATTCAGAAATCCTTTACTGAACTTGCACAAAATGTAAGTAACACATAATTTTTTCAAGTTATACATTAGCAACAGTCAGTTTAAAAAAAAAGGTGATTTCTAATGTAACAGCAATAAAGTACAGAAATCTCTAGACTGTGCAAAGATGTGTGAAATCCTCCATGACCTGAGCTATCAACAGAAAGGCATCTCTTAATGAGTGTGGTGTTGCTCCAGATTTGTACAGCCAGTGAGCCTGGAAAAGGGAAGTGTGAGGGGCCCACTCTGAGCTGAAAGACTTCATTAAACCCTACTTGTTTGGAATTGAGGTGCTGTGAGAAAGAGAAAATCCTTTAATCGAGGAAGATTCCAGGTAACCAACTCACTGAGTTATGCCATAATCCCAACTATCCTTAGGGCATCCATTTTCAACTAAATTGTTGGCACAAAATAAAATATGAGTATGTACATGCCTTACATCTTGAAACATAGTCCTGTTTAGATAATCTGTGCACATTTTCACAGCAGACTTTTTGAAGTGTTTATCCTCCTACACAAGCAGTTTAAATAATCACCCCCATGTGATATTCTGGACTTCCTCAGTAGAAAAGCTTTTCTCATATTGATTAAAAATTCAAAGGATATCTATAAATCAGGAAACTCATTTTACATTTGTGTTACCATCTAAAAATATTAGGCTGCCTCCAACATATCCTAAAATAGGTTTCTTAAATATAAAATACACAGGAAGGAAGATAAACAAGCTGATTTATCCTGTCTTAATGGACTGTTGAGATCCTCTCGTCTCTGTTGCCCTCAGAATCCTCTGTCAACGGTTAAATGAAGGTATTTCTCAGCTAAGTCAGACGAAGGGAAAGTGTTGGTTTAATTAACTGGCATTCAGTGCAGTTCTCCAGGTTATTTCTTGAACACCTGCCAGAACCTGCCCTAGGTCTGTAGGATCATGTAAATTATGTACGTTATGCAGAATTATGTAAAACTGTTGCTCTGTTACAGATGCAAGCAGAGAGCCCTGGGATCTAGAGGCAAGGATGAATTCCTTACGATTAGAATCAAAACACTTCCTAAAGATTCCTACATTTGAGCTGAGCTTCAGGAAGGAAGGGCTGGACCTGTCAAGGAGGCAGGTCTGACATTCCAGACAGAGGGAATTAGTTTCTATGAGAGTTGGATGATCAGTACAGAGCCTGGTGGGAATGGGCTGTCAGCTGTGCAGGAGGTATGTTTATGGGCTGACTTGTGTCTCTCAAAATTCCTGTGTTGAGGTCCTAACCCGTAGTTCCTCAGACCATGACTGTATTTGGAGACAGAGTCTTTGAAGAGGTAATTAAGGCAAAATGAGGTTGTTAGTGGACCTCCCCGGAGAAGGCGATGGCACCCCACTCCAGTACTCTTGCCTGGAAAATCCCATGGGTGGAGGAACCTGGTGGGCTGCAGTCCATGGGGCCGCTAAGAGTCGGACACGACTGAGCGACTTCACTTTCATTTTTCACTTTCATGCACTGGAGAAGGAAATGGCACCCCACTCCAGTGTTCTTGCCTGGAGAGTCCCGGGGGAGCCTGGTGGGCTGCCGTCTGTGGGGTCGCACAGAGTCGGGCACGACTGGAGCGACTCAGCAGCAGCAGTGGACCTCCCAGGCGGCACCAGTGGTTAAAAAAAGAAAAATCTGCCTGCCAGTGCAGAAGGCAGAAGAGACTTGGCTTCAGTCTCTGGGTCGGGAAGATCCCCTGGAGTAGGAAATGGCAGCCCACTCCAGTATCTTTGCCTGGAGAATCCCATGGACAGAGGAGCCTGGCGGGCTACAGTCCTTGGGGTCACAAAGAATCAGATGTGACTGAGCACATGTGCACACACAGGGCAGACCTAATCCAATAAATGACTGGTGTCCTTAGCAGAGGAAGTTGGGACACAGACACTCACAGAAAGAAGACCACGTGATGACACAGGGAAGCCAAGGAAACAGGCCTCGGGAGAGGCCAACTCTGCCAGCACCTTGATCACAAGCTTCTAGCCTCCAGGACTGTGAGGAGATAAATTTCTGTTATTTAAGCCACTCAGTCTGTGATACTTTGTGATGGAAGCTCTAGCAAATTAATATGAGGGTGACTTGTCAAAATTTGTAAAAGACCTTCAAGTGCGTGATGGTTAGTCCTCACATCATCCTTACCAGGTACACACTGTTGTGCACATTTAAGGAAACAGGCTCACAGAGGATAATCAACTTTCCCAACGTCACACCTCTACAAGTAGCAGGAAAAAAAAAAAAGGTAGAGAATTGGAATCACACTGCACATATTATTAGCTCATTTTTACTTATTGGTATTATCCTAGACACTCTCCATGCTCAGTTGCTTCAGTCACATCCCACTCTTTGTAACCCCAGACGATAGCCCACCAGGCTCCTGTGTCCATGGGATTTCCCAGGCAAGAATACTGGAGTGGGTTGCTATGGCTTTCTCCAGGGCTCTTCCAACCCAGGGATTGAACCCACATCTCTCAAGTCTTCTGCTTTGGGGGATGCTCTTCACCACTAGTACCACCTGGGGACACTCCCCATATCAGTAAAAACCCAAGCCTGTTGATGTGGGTTTGCCTATCTCAACTTTGGATAAGCTGCCAAGGGATTCTATGTAAGACAAAAACAACCCTGAAAACTACACTGGAAAAACCAGAAATGAATCATAATCTGTTAAAACTGGTAAGGAATTTCGTGATCACTCAGGAAAGTCAACCGTGTAATAGATGAGAAGAGGGCCATGGCACATCATGGAGCTGGAAAGGCAGTCCTGGAGTATGTGAATGCTCTGGGGAGGACTTTCTCATCTTCCTGGAGCTCAAGACCCATGAAAAGCTGAACGAGTGGCTGATTGCTCCCTCAGTCAGTCAGTCAGTTCAGTCACTCAGTCGTGTCTGACTCTTTGTCACCCCATGGACTGCAGCACACCAGGCTTCCCGGTCCATCACCAACCTCCAGAGTTTGCTCAAACTCGTGTCCATTGAGTCGGCGATGCCATCCAACCATGTCATCCTCTGTCATCCCCTTCTCCTCCCATCTTCAATCCTTCCCAGCATCAGGGTCTTTTGCAATGAGTTAGTTCTTCGCATCTGGTGGCCACTTCAGCATCAGTCCTTCCAATGAATATTCAGGACTGATTTCCTTTAGAATTCCTCCCTAACCCTGGATCTGATAAAACAAAACTGATGGTGGTGTTAGTGCTCACCTCACAGTTTACAGAAGGAAAGAATGGTCCACAGGAACACTCAGGAAACATAAATTATGAACTCTACGATTTGCAAGATAAAAATCAAGAGTACTGTTCTTGCCTTTTGTCTCGAGATTATCCAATTCATTCTTTATAACCATCTTTCAGACTGATGTGGTGATTGTTGCAAGACCATATGTCTATCTTCAGTGAAATCCATTGAAGAACTGGGATCACTTAAGGAGAAAGAAAACATTCATCACCTCGTGAATTTTACTATCCAGTTGAAGATAACCTGACAAAATCTTCTTTTAAAATTAGAAAGAAAAAAGACAGGAATATGCTTAAAGCGGCCTTCAAATTATTTTCTCAATAACCTACGGAGAATCTATGTGGTGGCTCCACTTTTGGTTTTTGAGGAACCTCCACACTGTTCTCCAAAGTGGCTGTGCCGGTCTACATTCCCACCAGCAGTGCAGGGAGCTCCCTTGTCACCAGCGCCTCTTCAGCATTTATTGTTTGTAGGTGCTCTGGTGATTGCCATTCTGACTGGTGTGAGGCCGAAGCTCATTGTTGTTTTGATTTGCATTTCTCTCACAATTAGAGAAGTGCACAGCTCCTGCATGGGCTATAAAGCACGGAATAATTGAAAGAAATCATGAACATTCATCTAGCATTACAGGCTTTGGGTGTCCATTCTAATCCTAGCAGCCAGGCCCCACAACTCCTGTGATTCACTGGATTCACTATAGTTTTTTTTTTGGCTTGCCTTCAACAACCCCAAATAGGACATTTTATTACTTATTCATTCTTTTAACTCTAAGTGAACTAAGTTATGCTTGTAAATGATTGGGCCATGGCAATCAAGTTACCTGACAATTTCCATGGAAGTCACAGTGCTAACCTAATGCAATGTGACAGCACTTTCCTGTTCCACATTCTCAAAATTTGATTATTCAGAATAAAAAAAAAAATTCATCAGGAGCCTCACTCAGATTTCACAAGGCCTGTTCAATATCCGAATGCAGAGGTTAGGCTGCAGGAGTGACAGCCTAGAGCAGCGGCCTGCCTGTCAGTCATCTTTCTTGGGCTCCAAATGGAGCAGAATTTATGTGTACTGGTTCTGTTACCTTTTTCAGGATTCGGGGCTTCGCTAGTCCATGAATAATGAAATCCACCACTAGTCATAAATTGGAAGAGATAGTCTGTATTTTGACTCCACAAAAGCAATTTAAAAGGATTTCCCATAGTTATATACAGATGTGAAAGTTAGACTGTGAAGGTTGAACACTGAAGAATCGATGCTTTCAAACTGTGGTGCCAGAGAAGACTCTTGAGAGTCCCTTGGACTGCAAGGAAATTAAACCAGTCCATCCTAAGAGAAATCAATCCTGAACATTCATTGAAAGGACTGATGCTGAAGCTGAAGCTCCAATACTTTGGCCACCTGATTCAAAGAACTGACTTTGGAAAAGATCCTGATGCTGGGAAAGATTGAAGGCGGGAGAAGAAGGGGAAAACAGAGGATAAAATTGTTGGATGGTATTATCAACGCAATGGAGATGAGTTTGAGCCAATTCTGGAAGACAGTGAAGGACAGTGAAGTCTGGTGTGGTGCAGTCCACCAAGTCTCAAAGAGTCAGACACGACTTAACAACTGAGCAACAACAAAGCCTCTGGCACATTCCTAGACCTGGCACATTAGAGCATCCAGAGTAGCTTCCACCCAGGTTCTTCATTCCACTGGTATTTGTTGCATATTTCCCGCAGGTGTCTAATTAGTAAATGACATAAAAGTGTAGGCGTTTGCATTACCCTGGTTCAGTTCTGGACTGGAAAATGCAGCTTCTCTTTTCTCTATTTTCACTTGGTGCTTCTCATTCTAAGTGTCTACAACCCTTCCAAGGCCCCCAGCCACCAGCAGGGCACAGTGAACATTTAGTGCCATAAAGACTAAGCATGGGATTTTCACCAGACTGAAAGGGCAGCAATCCCAATGAGGTAGGAGGGTGAGGTAATCTCAGAGCCACCTACGACGTCATTCCAAGAAACCACTGACAGGGCAGGATGCTACTTCTCCCCAACTCTCCCTTCACCAGTGAAGAACTCTCAGGATGTCTGAAATTAACACAGGTTGTCCCATGTCTTGGCTGTTGTGAATACTTTTGCTATGAACATAGGGGTGCAAGTGTCTCTCTAAATGATAGTTTTGACCAGATATATATGTTCAGAAGTGGGACTGCTGGATCATAATGGCAACTCTAGCTTTTTGAGGAACCTCAATGCTGTTTTACATACTGGCTGCACCAATGTATGTTCCAACAGTATGCCACTATTGCTGTTTAGTCGATAATACATGTAGGACTGTTTGCAACCCCAGGGACTGTAGCCCTCCAGGCTCCTCTGACCCCATGGACTGTAGCCTGCCAGGTTCCACTGTCCATGGGATATGCCAGGCAAGAATACTGGAGTGGGTTGCCATTTCCTTCTCTAGGGATCTTCCTGACCCAGGGATCAAACCTGAATCTCCTGCTTGGCAGGTGGATTCTTTACCAATGAGCCGCCTGGGACGTAGAGACGGCTAAGAGGAATGTGAAAAGATGCTCAACATCGCTAATTATTAGAGAAATGCAAATCAAGACTACAATGAGCTATCTCCTCACACCAATCAGAATAGCCATTATTTAAAAATTCACAAATAACAACTGTCCAACAGTGTAGGAGGGTTCATTTTTCTCCACACTCTCTTTAGCATTTATTTGTGAACTTTTTGATGATGGCTATTCTCTCTGGTGTGAGGCAATACCTAATTGTAGTCTTGGTTTGCATTTCTCTAATAACTATCAACATTGAGCATCTTTTCATGTGTCTCTTGACTATCTCTACATCTTCCTTGGAGAAATATCTGTTTGGGTCTCCTGCCCATTTTCGACTGAGTCGTTTGTCTTTTTGTTAAATGCACTGGTTGCATATTTTGGAAATTAAGCCCTGTTGGTTGCATCATTTGCAAATATTTTCTCCTAGTCCTTATGTTGTCTCTTTGTTTTATGGTTTCCTTTGCTGTGCAAAAGCTTGTAATTTTGATTAAGTCCCATTTGTTTACTTTTGCTTTTATTTCTATTGTCTTGCTATTATTTCTATTGTCTAAGAAAATATTGGCACAATGTATGCTGAAGAATGTTTTGCTTGTGTTCTAGTTTTTTATTATATATATATAAAATTTTGTTTCTATTTACTTGGCTGTGCTGGGCCTCTGTTACTGTACAGAGTCTTCTCTAATTGCAGTGAGCAGGGGTGCTCTCTAACTGCTGTGCAGGGCCTTTGTTGCTGTACAGGGTCTTCTCTAATTGCAGTGAGTGGGGGCTGCTCTCTAACTGCTGTGCACAGGTTTCTCATTGCAGTGGCTTCTCTTGTCATGGAGCACAGGCTCTAGGGAACCTGGCTTCAGGGTTTGTGGCACATAGTTCAGTAATTCTTGCTTGTGGGCTCTAGTGCACAAGCCCAATACTTGTGGTGCACAGGCTTATTAGTTGCTCCGAACCACATGGGATCTTCCCGGACCAAGGATCCATGTCTCCTGCTTTGGCAGGCAGATTCTTCACCAATGAGCCACCAGGGAAGCCCCTCTTATAGGAGTTCTATGGTGTCATCTTATATTTAAGCCTTTAAGCCATTTTGACTTTATTGCATATAGTGTGAGGGTGTGCTCTGACTTTGCATGCAACTGTCCAACTTTCCCAACACCACTTGAAGAAACTGTCTTTTATCCCTTGTATATTCTTGCTTCCTGTGTCAAAGACTGACTGTAGGTGTGTGGGTTTATTTCTGGGCTTCCTAGTCTGTGCCATTGATCTATATGTCTGTTTCTGTGCTGATACCCTGTTGTTTTGATTACTGTAGCTTTGTAGTATCAACAATGAACCTTTTTGAAAAAAGAAATATGTATCTTATACACTGAATCTTTACTATAAACTACAAAAGTATATCATGTTTTACAAGTAATAATAAAGTGTGCAATATTTATAGAGCATTATATAGCTCTGTGAATACACTAAAACATCACTGGTTGCCTAGCTCTTAGGTAAAGTGAATGGGGAATGAGAATAACTACTAATATGTATGGAATTTCTTTTGGCAGCATTGAAAATGTTCTAAAATTATATCATGGTGATGACTGAACTGTGTGAACAAATCTAGAAACACCACTAAATGGAAAAGCTTTATACTTTCTGTCTCTATGAATTTGCCTATGCTCAACATTTCACAGAAATGGAATATAACAGTATATGTTTTTGTGACTACTTTTTTTTATCATGAATTCCACACAGCAGTTGATTCCCACAGAATGTTCTCCTTGAGTTTGACTGACCTCTTGTCTCCTTAGATAACCAATATTATGAATTATCAAATGTAGTTCCAACATGGAATAATATTTTCATTATATTCAAGAGTAAAGTGTGAAAGAATGAAGACATATCAGAATGTCAGTCATTCATCAAGGAAAAGCCATAAGCACAACACACTTTTAAGTTTAATCTTGATTATTAACATTTTTCTCCATCACTTTTAAAGTCTAGACTAAGGATCAGCAAACTTTTTCTTAACAGGACACATAGCACATACTTCAGGCTTGTGGGTCATAAAGTTTCTGTTGCAACTACTCAACATTCCCATTGTAGTATGAAAGCAGGCATAAGCAATATGCAAATAATTGGATGTATTCTAGGAAGATCTAGTTTACAAAAACAGATCACAGACCCACAGGCCATACAACAGAATAAACAATCAACAGAATTTATTTATAGTGTTTATCAATGTCTGATATGTAAATACTTCCACCACTCCCACCAGGATTTCAAGCTACCAGTATGACATCACTGAATGCAAAGTCATGAAGAGATGCATAGTAGGGGGTGGCATGGTGTTCTACTAATAAAAGGAGATAGAATAATAGAGTGTCAAAAGCATAGTATGCAAAATATGAGATCCACTGACTGTGTGCTTAGTCTCTCAGTAGTGCCGGACTCTTTTCAAACCCATGGACTGTAGCCTGTCAGGATTCTCTATCCATGGGGATTCTCCAGGCAAGAATACTGGACTGGGTTGCCACGCCCTCCTCCAGGGGATTTTCCCAACCAAGAGAATGAAACGAGGTCTGCCATACTGCAGGCACATTCTTTACTATCTGAGCCACCAGGGAAGCCATAAGGCATCTTCATGTTCTATTTTCTGTCATGATTACTAATGGTCTTTGGCCATTTTCTCAAAAGATAAGTTATAAGGAAAAAGAAAGCTTCATGTATTTTCATCAAGCTCATAAGCAGTATTCTTCGTTGATAGAAAACCAATTAATACTGTAAGTGGCTGAAGATATTCTATTTTCTTATGAAGTAATAAACAGAATAGTCTACATAGATTTTAAAGATATAAGAAAGTAAGTTTCTAATAAACACATCAACAAACCTTACTCCAGCAATGGATTTTTTGTGTGTGTGACTTAAAAGGAACAACAAAGAAACATATGTATTTATGAGGTTATATTGGATTTCAATGACAACTGATATTCACTGTCTTCAATAATTCAACAATATAGTTTATTTTTAAATTGTAATAAAAACTCTAAAATAAGATGTTGATGACATGAATATAACATTACTTGACTTGAATTCTGTTGGGAAGCGCAGTGCAAAATAGCCTGGAAGGAGAAGGTCCTTGGGAAAATGGCAAAGGGCCAGAAGTACCCCGGCTTTACATACTGCGGGCTGAAAAACATCTCTTGCCTTTAGCTATGCTCGGTGCCAAGATTTAATAATAAATATTAAGGATGTTGCTTGGGAAAACGGGTCATGGGATAAACACCTGGCTCATTTAGAACGCACTGTCCTTGAAATATTTTTTACTGATTATGTCTTAACCCCGTACACGCTCTGCTGGCCATATACTCTAAGCTCTTTGTTCCTGCTTCTATAAAAAGGCTCGACTGCAGAAATAAATTTGTCAGTCCTTGCAAGAGACTGTCCAAGTGTTGTTCTTTCAGGTTCATTGTTTCCTAATCCCGGGAGAGAATCCCCACAAATTCCTTATGTATTAACAAGAATTTGATGAGTGCCTACAAGATGATCAGTCTACTCTGCTAAGTAATATGAAGGATGAAGAGATGAATAAGACACTCCATTTCCATTTCTAACACTCTGACCCAGGTTCTTGTCACTCATGTCAGGATGACTGCAGTTGTCTTCCAACTCATATATCCAACTCATATATACTCCCTACTTTCTTTAATTCACCTTAGACATTACCATGTCAAAATTTCTAAAACACTACTTTAGTAATACCACTTTCATGTTGAAAGCTTTTAGTCTCCTTGGGGCTTCCCAGGTGGCTCAGTGGTGAAGAATCTGCCTGCCAGTGCAGGAGACTCAAGAGACAGGGGTTCGATGCCTGAGTCAGAAAAATCCCCTGGAGGAGGAAAGGGCAACCCACTCAGTATTCTCACCCAGGAAATCCCATGGACAGAAGAGCCTGGTGGGCTATCGTCCAAAGGGTCACAAAGAATCAGACATGACTTAATGACTAAGCAACAATAATAGTTACAGTAAAGCACAAACTTCTTAGCTTGGTATTCAAAGTCCTCAACAGTGAAGTTCCTCTTCAACCCTATCTCTTCTTATACTCTCTCGTCTCCAACTACTCTTTGTCTCTCAACTATATCTTTGGAATCGGGACCATTGCCTTTTTACACATTCTATTATCCTGGCTTGGAATATCATGCAGCAAAAGGCTCCTCCCCATCCATCTAAGTCAAAGTTTTAGTCAATCGTCTCATCTTACCTGCCCTTTCCCTAAGGATCTCTCTAACTCCTGACTTCCTGTCATTTGATTCTTCCTGTCATCTGTACCACATATGGAACAATTATAGTTGTATGGACTATTGACTGTGTCAACTGTATTAGTCAGGACTCCTAGAAATCCAGCAAGATGTATTGAAAGAATACTGGGGTAACTTACATTATTAAGGGATTGAACAATCCAATGGCAAGGTCAGAGGTTCAGCTGGAATGCAAGAGCGATTGAAAATGAGCAATTCCTGGACTCTGGGTCTTGCCTTTGCTTCTCACAGTCTATTTCCTTCCAAGGTAGATGATTTCTTCTATATGACAGAAAATAGGACATCCAACAGTTCCTAAATATTTCATTTCATCATGCCTCCTTCCCCCATAAAAGAAAGCCTTTTTTTCCTACTAAAGTCCAGTCAGAAAGATACTAGGGAAGGATTCAGGTTGATGTGACATTGATCAGGCACCCAATTCCTGACTTAGTCAGTTACAGCCAAAGGCACAGCATTATTTAGTATTTGTGTGGCTATTGAGAAATCAACTGCAAAATATCAAGGGCTGTTCCTAGAGTAAAAAGAATATTCACGAATAAGACACTAACTCTGAAAAATGTCTCACACATTCCCCATCTTGACTTCCCAACATTAAGTGCATGAGCACCCATGTGTGGGGGCATGTTCAACCCACATACACACACACACATCCTGTTTTCAGGGGACCTGAGTGTCATAACCATAAATGAAGACAGAGTTCTCACTGAAGTTGTTCAGTTGCCCAGTCGTGTCCACTCTTTGCAACCCCATGGACTGCAGCATACCAGGCCTCCCTGTCCTTCACCATCTCCCAGAGTTTGCCCGAGTTCATGTCCATTGCATTGGTGCTGCCATCCAGCCATCTCATCCTCTGTTGCCCTCTTCTTCTGCCTTCAGTATTCCCCAGCATCAGGGTCTTTTCCAATGAGTCAGCATTTCGCATCAGGTAACCAAAGTATTGGAGCTTCAGCTTCAGCATCAGTCCTTTCAATGAGTATTCAGGGCTGATTTTCTTTAGGATGGACTGGTTTGATCTCCTTGCAGTCCAAGGGACTCTCAAGAGTCTTCTCCAATATTACAGTTCAAAAGTTTCAATTCTTCAGTACCCTGCCTTCTTTATGGTCCAGCTCTCACAACTGTATGTGACTACTAGAAAGACCATAGCCTTGACTCTATGGACCTTTGTTGGCAAAATGATGTCTTTGCTTTTTAACACGCTGTCTAGGTTTGTCATAGCTTTCCTTCCAAGAACCAACTGTCTTCTAATTTCAAGGCTGCAGTCACCATCCACAGTGATTTTAGAGCCAAGGGAGAGGAAAACTGTCAGTGCTTCCACCTTTTCCCCTATTTGCCATGAAGTGATGGGCCGGAGGCCGTAATCTTCGCTTTTTTTTTTTTTTTTAATTTTAAAGCCAGCTTTTTCACTTTCTTCTTTCACCCTCATCAAGAGATTCTTTAGTTCCTCTTTGCTTTCGGCCATTAGAATGGTATCGCCTAGGTTGTTGATGCTTCTCCCAGCAGTCTTGATTCCAGCTTGTCACTCATCCTGCCTGGCATTTCTCATGATGTGTTCTGCGTATAAGTTAAATAAACAGCATGACAATAAACAGTCTTGTCATACTCCTTTCTCAATCCTAAACCAGTTTTTCCATACAGGCTTCTAACTGTTGCTTCTTAACCAGTATACAGGTTTCTCAGGAGACAAAGAAGATGGTTTGGTATTTCCATCTCTTTAAGAGTTTTCCACAGTTTGTTATAATCCACACAGTCAAAGGCTTTAGTGTACTCAATGAAACAGATGTAGATGTTTTTCTGGAATTCTCTTGCTTTCTCTGTGATCCAGCAAATCTTGGCAATTTGATCTCTGGTTCAAATTTGACCTCTGGTTTTCTAAACTCTTCAGCTTCAGTGGTTGGGGCGTAAACTTGAATGACTGTGATGCTGAATGGTTTGCTTTGAAAATGAACCAAGATCATTCTCATTTTTAAGGTTGCACCCAAGTACTGCAATTCAGGGTCTTTTGTTGACTATGAGAGCTACTCCATTTCTTCTATGAGATTCTTGCCCACGGTAGTAGATATAATGGTCATCTGAATTAAATTCGCCCATTCCTGTCCATTTTAGTTCACTGATTCCTAAGATGTCGATGTTTACTCTTGCCATCTCTTGCTTGATCACATCCAATTTATCTTGATTCATGGACCTAACATTCCAGGTTTCTATGCAATATTGTTCTTTACGGCATCAGATTTTACTTTCATCACTAGACACATCCACAGCTAAAGCGTCACTTCCTCTTTGGCCCAGCCACTTCATTCTTTCTGGAGCTATTAGTAGTTCTCCTCCACTCCTCCCCAGTAGTATACTAGACACCTTCTAACTTAGGGCTCGTCTTTCAGTGTCACATCGCCTTGCCTTTTTATACAGTTCATGGGGTTCTCACGGCAAGTATACTGAAGTGGTTTGCCATTCACTCCTCCAGTGGATCACTTTTTGTCAGAACTCTCCACTATGACCTTGGGTGTCCCCACACAGCATGGCTCATGGCTTCACTGAGTTATGCAAGCCCCTTCACCAAGGGGCAGTGACCCATGAAGGGCTCACTGAAGTGCCTGTAGATACATCCACTGGATCTGAGATGGTTATCACCATGTCCCTGAGTGCCCAAGAGCCATGACCTGTGAAGCCATTTGTCAGTTTCCTCAGCCTTTCTGCACTGGGGTAAGGTTTGTAGACCCCTAAGCACAGCTGCTACTGCAGCCCTGTTCTCTCAGTCTCTGAACCCCTACTCCTACAGGGCTCTAGGATCTTGTCCAGTAAGTCAAACGAGGGCCTGTCTCTAGTCCCACACTATTCAAGGCTACCGAAAACCTCCATTTGACCCCATGGACTGTAGCCCGCCAGGCTTCTCTGTCCATGGAATTTTCCAGGCAAGAATACTGGAGTGGGTGTCATTTCCTCCTCCAGGGGATCTTCTTGATCCAGCAATCAAACCCGCGTCTCCTGCATCTCTTGCACTGGAGGCAGATTTTTTTAAATCACCGCACCACCTGGGAAGCCAAGGACAATACAGCTTTTGGCAATTCAGCTCAAGACAGCAGGGGAATAAAGATTCTCTGAGCATAATTCATTGCAATTATGAGGTTTGTGCTGGCAATATCAAAGGGCTGCTTGCCTCTGGGTTCTACCCAAAGGATCTGAAGTGATCACCCCTTGTTCCCCATGCATTCACCACCAACACTTCATTTTCTTACAGAAAAGAATCAGGGGTAACTGGATGACTATCCAGAAGTCGTGCTTAGAAGAATCTTGGAATCCTGATGCAGGATCCTAGGACCAGAAACTAAATGGAAGTTATTGGGAGGGGACATACAGTCTAAAATGCAGAAAGTCTAAGACAATATCCAGCATGAGGACTGAACCTGGGAGACTTCCCACTAGACCCAGGATGTAGGAGTTGGTACCATAGAGAATCCTGGGAAGAGCTAGATAGAACAGGGACCACTCACAAATCCTCCATCCCATCATGAAGCAATGGATTCAAGAGGGAGAGCCAAACCTGAAGCAAAGACCTCTTGAAAATTCTTCTGAAATCTGGATATGTGTAACCTGCCAGGAGCTTAAGTTGCTTAATGCGGGGCTTCATTCTTCCCTTCGACCATGAAGAACCTAGTCCTCCTCCATTACATTGTTGAGTCCAGGGTCAGCAGAGTCATTTCCCACTGCTGGAGTCAGTCATCTAGACAGGCTGCCTCTCCATGATTCTCCCAGGAGTCACCTGGATCACCTAAATAGATGACAGGTAGGTAGGTAGATACATAGGTAGATAAAGGATTTTTAAACTAATCTCTTTGAATTGGGTTTTATTTCAAATGAACACTACCATAGTCAGCACAGACACACCTCTTTTTTTGTGTTTCACTTTATTGAGCTTCATGGATACTGCATTTTTTTGCAAATTGAAGGTTTGTGACAGTGACAACCCTGTCTCAAGCAAGTCTTTTGGTACTATTTTTCAACAGCATTTGTTCACTGCATGTCTCTGTCACATTTTGGTAATGCTTGCAATATTTCAAACTTTTTCAGTAATATATTTGTTACAGTGATCTCTGATCAGTGATCTTCGATGTTACTATTGTAATTGTTTGAAGGGCACCATGAACTGCACCCATGTAAGGCAAAGAACTTAATCAACAAATGTTGGATGTGTTCTGACTGTTCTACCAACCTGCCATTCCCCCATCTCACTCCCTCTCCTCTGATCTATTTCCTGAGAAACAACAATATTTAACTGTGTTAGTAAGCCTCACCTAGAGTCAGACTGCCTGGAATGTGAAGTCAAGTGGGCCTTAGGAAGCATCATGAAGAATTACAAAGAACAAAGCTAGTGGAGGTGATGGAATTCCAGTTGAGCTATTTCAAATCCTGAAAGACGATGCTGTGAAGTGCTGCACTCAATATGCCAGCAAATTTGGAAAACTCAGCAGTGGCCACAGGACTGGAAAAGGTTAGTTTTCATTCCAATCCCATTCCAATCCCTTTGGCGATGCCAAAGCATGTTCAAACTACCACACAATTGCACTCATCTCACACACTAGCAAAGTAATGCTCAAAATTCTCCAAGTCAAGCTTCAATAGTACATGAATTATGATCTTCCAGATGTTCAAGCTGGATTTAGAAAAGGCAGAGGAACCAGAGATCAAATTGCCAACATCTGTTGGATCATAGAAAAATCAAGAGAATTCCAGAAAAACATCTACTTCTGCTTTATTGACTATGCCAAAGCCTTTGACTGTGGGGATCACCAAAAACTGTGTAAAGTTCTGAAAGAGATGGGAATACCAGACCACCTGACTGGCCTCCTGAGAAATCTGTATGCAGGTCAGGAAGCAACAGTTAGAACCAGACATGGAACAACAGACTGGTTCCAAATCAGGAACAGAGTATATCAAGGCTGTATATTGTCACCCTGCTTACTTAACTTATAAGCAGAGCACATCATGAAAAATGCTGGGCTGGTTGAAGCACAAGCTGAAATCAAGATTGCCATGAGAAATATATCAATAACCTCAGATATGCATATGACACCACCCTTATGGCATAAAGCAAAGAGGAACTAAACAGACTCTTGATCAAAGTGAAAGAGGAGAGTGAAAAAGTTGGCTTACAACTCAACATTCAAAAAACAAAGAGCATAGCATTACTTCATGGCAAATAGATGGGGAAACAATGGAAACAGTGAGAAACTATTTTCCCAGGCTCCAAAATCACTGCAGATGGTGTCTGCAGCCATGAGGTTAAAAGATGCTTGGGGGGGAGGAGCCAAGATGGCAGAGGAGTAGGACGGGGAGAACACTTTCTCCCCCACAAATTCATCAAAAGAGCATTTAAACGTCGAGTAAATTCCACAAAACAACTTCTGAATGCCAGCAGAGGACGTCAGGCACCCAGAAAAGCAATCCAACTCTTCGAAAGGAGGTAGGAAAAAATATAAAAGACAAAAAAAGAGACAAAAGAGGGAGGGACGGAGTTCCGTCCCGGGAAGGGAGTCTTAAAAAGAGAGAAGTTTCCAAACACCAGGAAACCTTCTCACTGCCGAATCTGTGCCGAGCTTTGGAAGCACAGAGGGCAACATAACGGGGAGAAAAAAATAAATAAACAATTAAAACTCGAAGACTGCGAGTCCTACGGTAACTCCCCCAGCGGAGAAGCAGCGCAGACGCCTGCACGCGCCATTAGCAAGCGGGGGGGCTGGGCAGGGAGGCGCAGCGCAGGCTGCATCGCTTAGAGTAAGAATCTGGCCTGAATACCCTGAGCACTATCTGAGCAAAATAATTTGGGCTAGCAAACCAGACTGTGGGATATCTACCACGCGAAAAGCCAGCCCCAACCTAAGACACCGCCAGGCCCGCGCACGGAACAAAGAACTGAACAGAGATAGCTGGCTGCAGACCTTCCCCCTCCGGTGACAGGCAGCCAGAGCCAGAAGGAGGCAATCGCAGCCCCAGAGAGACATTATCTATAAAACTGTAAGCAGGCTTCTTTGCTAACTAAAACTTCTTGGGGGTCTGGACGGTTAACATCTGCCTGAGAATGTGCGCCGGTTTTACACCCAGATAACCGAGTGGCGGGGAGGCGATAAGTCGCAGCATTGGCGCTCGCCAAACACCTCATCACTTGAGCTGCTCGGACCCGGGAAGAGCACAAAACTTAGGCCCAACTGAGTCTGCGCCTCTGAGGACTGCCCGAGTGCCTGAACCTGAGCGGCTTGGACCTGGGAGGTACATGCAGCCCAGGGCCAGCCTTGGATTGTTCCTGGCGGAACAACCTAGAGCCCAAGCAGTGTGGGCAGGGAGGCTACACGCGCCATGAGCCGGGGCAGACCCAGTGTGGCTGAGGCACTGCGAGCGCACGCTAGTGTTATTTGTTTGCAGCATCCCTCCCTCCCTCCCCACAGCGCGACTGAACAAAGAGAAGAAATACAGCTCCATCCATCAGAACACCGACACAAGCTTCCCTAACCAGGAAACCTTGACAAGCCACCTGTACAAACCCACACACAGCGAGGAAAAGCCACAATAAAGAGAACTCCACAAACTGCCAGAATACAGAAAGGACACCCCAAACTCAGCAATTTAAACAAGATGAAGAGACAGAGGAATAGCCAGCAGATAAAGGAACAGGATAAATGCCCACCAAACCAAACAAAAGAGGAAGAGATAGGGAATCTACCTGATAAAGAATTCCGAATAATGATAGTGAAATTGATCCAAAATCTTGAAATTAAAATGGAATCACAGATAAATAGCGTGGAGACAAGGATTGAGAAGATGCAAGAAAGGTTTAACAAGGACCTAGAAGAAATAAAAAGAGTCAATATATAATGAATAATGCAATAAATGAAATTAAAAACACTCTGGAGGCAACAAATAGTAGAATAACAGAGGCAGAAGATAGGATTAGTGAATTAGAAGATAGAATGGTAGAAATAAATGAATCAGAGAGAATAAAAGAAAAATGAATTAAAAGAAATGAGGACAATCTCAGAGACCTCCAGGACAATATTAAACGCTACAACATTCGAATCATAGGGGTTCCAGAAGAAGAAGACAAAAAGAAAGACCATGAGAAAATACTTGAGGAGATAATAGTTGAAAACTTCCCTAAACTGGGGAAGGAAATAATCACCCAAGTCCAAGAAACCCAGAGAATTCCAAATAGGATAAACCCAAGGCGAAACACCCCAAGACACATATTAATCAAATTAACAAAGATCAAACACAAAGAACAAATATTAAAAGCAGCAAGGGAAAAACAACAAATAACACACAAGGGAATCCCCATAAGGATAACAGCTGATCTTTCAATAGAAACTCTTCAAGCCAGGAGGGAATGGCAAGACATACTTAAAATGATGAAAGAAAATAACCTACAGCCCAGATTATTGTACCCAGCAAGGATTTCATTCAAGTATGAAGGAGAAATCAAAAGCTTCTCAGACAAGCAAAAGCTGAGAGAATTCTGCACCACCAAACCAGCTCTCCAACAAATACTAAAGGATATTCTCTAGACAGGAAACACAAAAATGGTGTATAAATTCAAACCCAAAACAATAAAGTAAATGGCAACAGGATCATACTTATCAGTAATTACCTTAAACGTAAATGGGTTGAATGCCCCAACCAAAAGACAAAGACTGGCTGAATGGATACAAAAACAAGACCCTACATATGTTGTCTACAGGAGACCCACCTCAAAACAGGGGACACATACAGACTGAAAGTGAAGGGCTGGAAAAAGATTTTCCATGCAAATAGGGACCAAAAAAGCAGGAGTAGCAATACTCATATCAGATAAAATAGACTTTAAAACAAAGGCTGTGAAAAGAGACAAAGAAGGTCACTACATAATGATCAAAGGATCAATCCAAGAAGAAGATATAACAATTATAAATATATATGCACCCAACACAGGAGCACCGCAGTATGTAAGACAAATGCTAACAAGTATGAAAGGAGAAATTAACAATAACACAATAATAGTGGGAGACTTTAACACCCCACTCACACCTATGGATAGATCAACTAAACAGAAAATTAACAAGGAAACACAAACTTTAAACGATACAATAGACCAGTTAGACCTAATTGATATCTATAGGACATTTCATCCCAAAACAATGAATTTCACCTTTTTCTCAAGCGCATGGAACCTTCTCCAGGATAGATCACATCCTGGGCCATAAAGCTAGCCTTGGTAAATTCAAAAAAAAGAAATCATTCCAAGCATCTTTTCTGACCATAATGCAGTAAGATTAGATCTCAATTACAGGAGAAAAAACTATTAAAAAAATTCCAACATATGGAGGCTGAACAACACGCTGCTGAATAACCAACAAATCACAGAAGAAATCAAAAAGAAATCAAAATTTGCATAGAAACGAATGAAAATGAAAACACAACAACCCAAAACCTGTGGGACACAGTAAAAGCAGTCCTAAGGGGAAAGTTCATAGCAATACAGGCACACCTCAAGAAACAAGAAAAAGTCAAATAAATAACCTAACTCTACACCTAAAGCAACTAGAAAAGGAAGAAATGAAGAACCCCAGGGTTAGTAGAAGGAAAGAAATCTTAAAAATTAGAGCAGAAATAAATGCAAAAGAAACAAAAGAGACCATAGCAAAAATCAACAAAGCCAAAAGCTGGTTCTTTGAAAGGATAAATAAAATTGACAAACCATTAGCCAGACTCATCAAGAAACAAAGGAGAAAAATCAGATCAATAAAATTAGAAACGAAAATGGAGAGATCACAACAGACAACACAGAAATACAAAGGATCATAAGAGACTATTATCAACAATTATATGCCAATAAAATGGACAATGAGGAAGAAATGGACAAATTCTTAGAAAAGTACAACTTTCCAAAACTCGACCAGGAAGAAATAGAAAACCTTAACAGACCCATCACAAGCACGGAAATTGAAACTGTAATCAAAAATCTTCCAGCAAACAAAAGTCCAGGTCCAGACGGCTTCACAGCTGAATTCTACAAAAATTTAGAGAAGAGCTAACACCTATCCTGCTTAAACTCTTCCAGAAAATTGCAGAGGAAGGTAAACTTCCAAACTCATTCTATGAGGCCACCATCACCCTAATACCAAAACCTGACAAAGATCCCACAAAAAAAGAAAACTACAGGCCAATATCACTGATGAACATAGATGCAAAAATCCTAAACAAAATTCTAGCGATCAGAATCCAACAACACATTAAAAAGATCATACACCATGACCAAGTGGGCTTTATCCCAGGGATGCAAGGATTCTTCAATATCCGCAAGTCAATCAATGTAATACACCACATTAACAAATCGAAAAATAAAAACCATATGATTATCTCAATAGATGCAGAGAAAGCCTTTGACAAAATTCAACACCCATTTATGATAAAAACTCTCCAGAAAGCAGGAATAGAAGGAACATACCTCAACATAATAAAAGCTATATATGACAAACCCACAGCAAACATTATCCTCAATGATGAAAAATTGAAAGCATTTCCTCTAAAGTCAGGAACAAGACAAGGGTGCCCACTTTCACCATTACTATTCAACATAGTTTTGGAAGTTTTGGCCACAGCAATCAGAGCAGAAAAAGAAATAAAAGGAATCCAAATTGGAAAAGAAGAAGTAAAACTCTCACTATTTGCAGATGACATGATCTTCTACATAGAAAACCCTAAAGACTCCACCAGAAAATTACTAGAATTAATCAATGATTATAGTAAAGTTGCAGGATATAAACTCAACACACAGAAATCCCTTGCATTCCTATACACTAACAATGAGAAAACAGAAAGAGAAATTAAGGAAACAATTCCATTCACCATTGCAACGATAATAATAAAATACTTAGGAATATATCTACCTAAAGAAACTAAAGACCTATATATAGAAAACTATAAAACACTGGTGAAAGAAATCAAAGAGGACACTAATAGATGGAGAAATATACCATGTTCATGGATTGGAAGAATCAATATAGTGAAAATGAGTATACTACCCAAAGCAATTTATAGATTCAATGCAATCCCTATCAAGCTACCAACAGTATTCTTCACAGAGCTAGAACAAATAATTTCACAATTTGTATGGAAATACAAAAACCTCAAATAGCCAAAGCGATCTTGAGAAAGAAAAATGGAACTGGAGGAATCAACCTACCTGACTTCAGGCTCTACTACAAAGCCACAGTTATCAAGACAGTATGGTACTGGCACAAAGACAGAAATATAGATCAATGGAACAAAATAGAAAGCCCAGAGATAAATCCACGCACATATGGACACCTTATCTTTGACAAAGGAGGCAAGAATATACAATGGATTAAAGACAATCTCTTTAACAAGTGGTGCTGGGAAATCTGGTCAACCACTTGTAAAAGAATGAAACTGGAACACTTTCTAACACCATATACAAAAATAAACTCAAAATGGATTAAAGATCTCAATGTAAGCCCAGAAACTATAAAACTCCTAGAGGAGAACATAGGCAAAACACTCTCTGACATACATCACAGCAGGATCTTCTATGACCCACCTCCCAGAATATTGGAAATAAAAGCAAAAATAAACAAATGGGACCTAATTAAACTTAAAAGCTTCTGCACATCAAAGGAAACTATTAGCAAGGTGAAAAGACAGCCTTCAGAATGGGAGAAAATAATAGCAAATGAAGCAACCGACAAACAACTAATCTCAAAAATATACAAGCAACTCCTACAGCTCAACTCCAGAAAAATAAATGACCCAATCAAAAAATGGGCCAAAGATCTAAATAGACATTTCTCCAAAGAAGACATACAGATGGCTAACAAACACATGAAAAGATGCTCAACATCACTCATTATCAGAGAAATGCAAATCAAAACCACTATGAGGTACCATTTCACACCAGTCAGAATGGCTGCAATCCAAAAGTCTACAAATAATAAATGCTGGAGAGGGTGTGGAGAAAAGGGAACCCTCTTACACTGTTGGTGGGAATGCAAACTAGTACAGCCACTATGGAGAACAGTGTGGAGATTCCTTAAAAAACTGGAAATAGAACTGCCTTATGATCCAGCAATCCCACTGCTGGGCATACACACTGAGGAAACCAGAAGGGAAAGAGACACGTGTACCCCAATGTT
Organism: Bos mutus; assembly: GCF_027580195.1. Taxonomy (NCBI): domain Eukaryota; kingdom Metazoa; phylum Chordata; class Mammalia; order Artiodactyla; family Bovidae; genus Bos; species Bos mutus. The sequence goes on along the minus strand of NC_091626.1, from coordinate 86,011,585 downwards.
CATCGTAGCACTGTTTATAATAGCCAGGACATGGAAGCAACCTAGATGTCCATCAGCAGATGAATGGATAAGAAAGCTGTGGTACATATACACAATGGAGTATTACTCAGCCATTAAAAAGAATACATTTGAATCAGTTCTAATGAGGTGGATGAAACTGGAGCCTATTATACAGAGTGAAGTAAGCCAGAAGGAAAAACACCAATACAGTATACTAACGCATATATATGGAATTTAGAAAGATGGTAACGATAACCCTGTATACGAGACAGCAAAAGAGACACTGACGTATAGAACAGTCTTATGGACTCTGTGGGAGAGGGAGAGGGTGGGAAGATTTGGGAGAATGGCATTGAAACATGTAAAATATCATGTAAGAAACGAGATGCCAGTCCAGGTTCAATGCACAATACTGGATGCTTGGGGCTGGTGCACTGGGACGACCCAGAGGGATGGTGTGGGGAGGGAGGAGGGAGGGGGTTCAGGATGGGGAACACATGTATACCCATGGTGGATTCATTTTGATGTTTGGCAGAACTAATACAATTATGTAAAGTTTGAGAATAGAATAAAATTAATTTTTAAAAAATTTAAAAAAATAAAAATAAATAAAATAAAAGATGCTTGCTCCTTGGAATAAAAGTTATGACCAACCTAGACAACTTATCAAAAAGCAGAAACATTACTTTGCTGACAAGGTCCATCTAGTCAAAGCTATGGTTTTTCCAGTAGTCATGTATGGATGTGAGAGCTAGACTATAAAGAAAGCTGAGCACCCAAGAATTGATGCTTTTGAACTGTGGTGCTGAAAAAGACTCTTGAGAGTCTCTTGGACTGCAAGGAGATCAAACCAGTCAATCCTAAAGGAAATCAATCCTGAATATTCATTGGAAGGACTGATGTTGAAGCTGAAGCTCCAATACTTCGGCCACCTGATGCCAAGAACTGACTCACTGGAAAAGGCCCTGATGCTGGGCGAGATTGAAGGCAGGAGGAGAAGGGGACAACAGAGGATGAGATGGCTGGACGGCATCACCGACTCGATGGACATGAGTTTGAGTAAACTCTGTGATGGACAGGGAAGCCTGGCATCCTGCAGTCCATGGGGTCACAAAGAGTTGGACATAACTGAACTGAATCCAGAGCAAGGCCTTTAACTCTCTTCATTTGTCTTGAAGGATAGAAATGAGGAAGCTGCAGAAGGAGAACTTGAAGCTAGCAGAGGTTTAAGGAAAGACACTATTTCCATTAACGTTAAAAAAAAAAAAAAAAAGGTTTAGCAGTTTAGTGCTGATGTAGAAGCTGCAGCAACTTATCCAGAAGATTTAGCTAAGATAATGAAATGTTCGTTGTTCAATCGTGTGCAACTCTTTGTGAACCCATGGACTACAGCCTGCCAGTCTCCTCTGTCCATGGAATTCTCCAGACAACAATTTTGGAGTGGGTTGTCATTTCCTTCTCAAGGGGATCTTCCCGACTCAGGGATTGAACCCAGGTCCTCTGCATGACAGGCAGATTCTTTACCATCTGAGTCACCGGGAAGATAATGAAGGTGGCTACACTAAGCAACAGATTTTCAGTGTAGATGAAACGGATTTGTAATGGAAGAAGATATCATCCAGCTGGAGAGGAGAATTCAACATCTAACTTCAAAGCTTGAAAGAACAGGCTGACACTGTTAGAGGCTAATGCAGCTGGCAATTTTCAGTTGAAGGTTATATTTATTTACCATTCTGAAAATCCTATAGTCTTAAAAATTGTGCTAAGTCCTCTCTACCTGTGTTCTATGAATGGAATGACAAAGCCCAGATGACAGCTCATCAGTTTACAACATGGTTTACTGAATAATTTAAGCCCATCGTTGAAACCTAATGCTCAGAAACAAATTTTTCAAAATACTGCTACTCATTGACAATGCACCTGATCACCCAAGGGCTGTAATGAAGATGTATGAGATTAATGTTTTCGTGCCTACTAACACAATATCCATTCTGCAACTCAAAGAGATCTGCAACTTTCAAGTCTTATTTAGAAATACATTTTGTACAATTATAGCTGCCATGGAGAGTGATTCCTCTGATGGATCTGGGAAAAATAAATTGAAAACTTTCTAGAAAGGAGTCACCATTCAAGATAACATTAAAAACATTTGCAATTCACGGGAAGAGGTCAAAATATCAACATCAATAGGAATTTGGAAGAAGTTGATTCCAACCCTCGTGAATGACTTTGCAGAGGAAGCAACTTCAGATACCGAGCAAATAGCAATAGAAGTGGAGCCTGAAGATGTGACTGAATTGCGGCAATCTCATGATAAATCTCCAGTGGATGAGGGCTTGCTTTACAGATGAGGAGAAAGCAGTTTCTTGAGACGGACTCTATCCCTGGTAAAGATGGTGTGAAGATTGTTGAACAACAATCTTCTTTGTTGAGCAGCAATCTTTGTTGTAAAACAACAAAGCATTTAGAATATTACATTGATTTTGTTGACAAAGCAGCAGCAGAGTTTGAAAGGATTGACTCCAATTTTGAAAGAAGTTCTACTGTGGGTAAAACACTATCAAAGAGCATTGCACACCGCAGAGAAATCGTCTGAAAACAAGAGTCAATCAAGGTAGCAAACTTCATTAAGAAACTGCCACAGCCCACCCCACCTTCAGCAACCACAACCCCGATCAGCCAGCAGTCAACATGGAGGCAAAACCCATCACCAGCAAGAGAACTGGGACTTGCTGAAGGCTCAGAGAGCGTTTTTTAGCGATATTTTTAAATTAAGGTTACGCACATTGTTTTCTTTAGACACAGTGCTATTGTATCCTTTATAGACTACTGCACAGTGTAAACATAACTTTTATATGCACTGGGAGACCAAAAGCTCCAGCTGACTCGCTTTATTGCAATATTTACTTTATTGCGGTGGTCTGGAACCAAACCTGCAATATCTCTGAAGTATGCATATATAAGCCAGTGTGACTGAAGCACACACAGTGGCCACACTTTTTGCTGTAAGGACTACTTTTCCAGAGGGAGGAAAATCAAAAGTCAACAAGAGCTGCAGGTGTAGCACTGTCCTGGAAGCTAGGAGGGCACAGACTCCTTGTCTATTGTTGCCATGACAAATGACCACCCATTTAGTGACATGAAGCAACAAAAAGTTCATTCAGTCACAGTTCTGTCGGTACGGTGGGCTCACCTGGTTTCTCCTCTCCTCCTGGGTCTCAAGGGCCAAAACCAAAGTGTTGGCCAGCCACAGCAATTCTGTGGAGATTCTGGAAAGAATGTGCTTCTGGGCCCATTCAGGTTGTCGGTAGAATTCAGTTCCTTTTCCTTGTAGTGCAACTGAGGTCCCTGCATCCTCGGGGGCTCTCAGCCAGAGGTTGTCTCAGCTTTGACAAACTTAATCAGCTCTCTTCGTTTTTAGAGTCACCAACGGGGAGTGAAATGCTTCCGGTGCTTAAAAACCCCCGCCTTCTCCTCCTGCCACCTTCCTCGGTCTCCAGTGAGAGAAAAGTCACTGCTTTTAAAGGCTTGTGTGATTAGATCCGGGCCACCTGGACAATCCAGGATACCCTCGCTCTCTCAAGGTCCGTTACCTTAATTACATCTGCAAAATGGCCTTTACCATGTAATGTAACATATTCACAGATTCCAGGGATCGGGGCATAGACATCTTGGAGGACCATTCTGCCGACTGCTGGAGACACGGCCAAGTGCAGAGAAGAGGGCATTTCTGGCCAGGACAGATGCCACTGTCACGTGGGATTTGTTCTTGAGTTATCTTGTTTCATTCAATACAAAGGAAAATGATACAAAAATAAATTTGTTGATTTCAATATATTTTTTCTGATTGCATATAAATATATGATATACATTTAGAATATATGTATATGTATATATGTAGTCAAAGGGCTTCCCAGGTGACCCTAGCGGTAAAGAACCCACCTGCCAACGCAGGAGATGTAAGAGACCAGGTTCAATTCCTGGGCCAGGAAGATCCCCAGAAGAGGGCATGGCAATGCATTCCAGTATTCTTGTCTGGAGAATCCCATGGACAGAGGAGCCAGGTGGGCTACTGGACATGCCTGAAGCAACTCAGCATGCACGCATATAGTCAAAGCCTTGGAGCTTTATATTTAGCTCATTCAATTTATGAAAAATATCTAGCACATAACCTACTTAGCAGAGCTAGTCCTACCATCAGGAAAAAAAAAAAGACCTCTGACCTTTACCCAAAGTAATGAATTATAAAATCCACAAATCCACTGAAAAAAAAAGATACAAATCACAATGGTAAGTTTACAAGACTGTAAAATAAACTGTAAAATGTTGTCAATATTAAAATGACACAGATCTATTATCATAAAACTATAAATTTTTCTAAGTTACAAAATCAACCATAAATCTTTTTGTTGTATTCAACTAGTTAAGGTATACTGTTGTATTCAGCTAGTTAATGTATGGTTAAAATTGCAGTTTTTGGAAAAGCAGGCTTAGGATGAAAGGCAGGGTGCCATTCAGTCAGCTGGGCGCAGGCGTGTGTGCGCTAATGCCAGTGTTTGGCTTTGGGGGTGTGGAGGAGACAATTACCTTGATCCAATGGTAACTTCCACCTACGCTCTCAGGTAAGCTCTCTCAGAGGTCATAGAACACAAAGGTTCACCAACCAAATCAAAATATATGAATTACACAGGTTATTTAATCAATTTAAAGCACAGCAAGAAGCCAGGGAAAGAGAAGAAGTAGGCTTAACACATGTAGGATAGGACACAAGCAGATGGAACCAGCACAATTTTCCACCAGGAATTGTAGACTCAGTACCTAGGGTCCATGGCGCTTTTACAAGTACACAAAACTGTTTAAACTTCTTTTACCAGAAAGAAAAAAACTGTCATCCAGCCTGGATTGTATTCATCTTTATACCAATGTAGAAGTACATGCAGTTTTTAATACTTCTCAATGGAAGAAAGGGTCCCAGAAGAAAAACCCAAATGCTCAGGGTACAGGGCAAGTATCTTACAGTACACAATGGGATGACCACACCACCCATGTTTCCCGCATCAACATTCTGCACTGACGACTGAGGTTTGAACACAGGGCTTTATTGACAAAGCGCCTGGAGCCAACACAAACATTAGCTTTATCCAAGAGACTCGGACCAAGGAAGCCTGGGCAAACAGCTTGGCAACTAGCCTGCTCCATAGCCCTGGGTCTTCACGAGCCTCTTAGACAGTGGGCATGTGGGCCCAAAATAGGACCATAGCAGGAGCCTCAATGGATGGCCAATATAAGGATGCTCAGAGGTGGCATCAGCCTACTTTAGGATGGCTTTTCCATGTCTTTGAACCTATAAGTAACCCTCTTATTTGTTTCATCACACATTTCATCTATCCCATCTTCAACCTGTCTCACAGGTTACTTACTATCTATATTCAACACATGTATTCTGCCTGTGTCTCACAAGCTACTGTTTGGCCATTGTTTATCCCAAGCACGTGCTGTCAATTTTGCCTGCATTTCATAAGTTACTAGCTTTCTTACTATGCTTACCACTTCTTATGAGTTTTATTTATCCCATTTGTTGTCTTGCTTTTTATAAAAGAACTGAATGTTCTCAAATAATATTGAAAACATGTTACAGGAAAAGTTTAATAAGAATAATGTAGAAGGGTAAGAAATAGCACCAATTATTTCATGAGAGGACTTTCCTTAGACTTTGTGATCAAACATGTTTTATGCAGATAAAGTTACAAATCGCAAAAGACTATGTGGGGTTCTAAATGTCCATTGAAAATCTCTAAATGGATAAAGAAGATGTGGTACAAATATACAATGGAATACTACTCAGCCGTAAGGAAGAATGAAATAATGCCATTGGCAGCAACATGGAGGGGCCTAGAGATTATCATACGAAGTACAGTAAGTCAGAGAAAAGAAATACCACACATCACTTGTATGTGGAATCTAAAAAAGATGATACAAATGAACTTAGTTACAAAACAGAAACAGACTCACAAACATAGAAAACAAACTTACGGTTACCAAAGAGGAAGGGGCGGAGGAGTTATAAACTCCTAAATTAGGAGTTCAGGATTAATAGATTCACCCTACTACATACAAAGCAGATGAACAACAAGGACCTACTGTATAGCACACAGAACTATATTCGGGATCTTGTAACCTATAATAGAAAATAATATAAAAGTGTGTGTATATATATATATACACACAGCTGAATCACTTTGCTGTACACCTGAAAGTAACACAGCGTTTGTAAATTAAATATGTGCTCTGCTTAGTCACTCATGTCCCACTCTTTGGACTGTAGCCCGCCAGGCTCCTCTGTCCATGGGATTCTCCAGGCAAGAATACTGGAGGGGGTTGCCGTGTTCTCCTCCAGGGAATGTTTCCCACCCAGGGATCGGACCCAGGTCTCCCACGTTGCAGGTGGATTCTTTTACCATCTGAACCACCAGGGAAGCCCAAGAAGACTGCAGTGGGTAGCCTATCCCTTTTCCAGGGGATCTTTCAGACCCAGGAATAGAACCGGGGGTCTCCTGCATCACAGGTGGATTCTTCACTAGCTGAGGTACCACAGAAGCCCTAAATCAACTATACTTCAATTTTTAAAAATGTTTTAATAAAACAATTTTAAACACTGTGGTTTATAAACTTTTCATCATGCTTTCATCATGATGTTGCTATTTTATATTAGGAAGTAGATAAAATTAAAACATAAGGTGAAGTAAGATGAAAATTTTCTGTAGTTTAAGTGTCTATTTACCATTATGATTATAATGTAGATTTACACTATACAGAATCACACAAAATTTTTTTCAAGGTAACTTGAAACTTCGACAGCTCCTGAAAATGATCCAGTTACACTTTTCATATTAACCATCTTTGTTTAACCTATCTACAGAGTTGGACACGACCTGGTGACTGAACAAAACCTATTCTACTTGTGTGCTTCACAGGTGTGTTTCTTTTTAGGTAAAGATGTCACAGGGACAAGCATTAACAACAGGTAAAAAGGATCTGCTACTGCCGCTGCTAAGTCGCTTCAGTCGTGTCCGACTCTGTGCGACCCCAGAGACGGCAGCCCACCAGGCTCCACCATCCCTGGGAGTCTCCAGGCAAGAACAATGGAGTGGGTTGCCATTTCCTTCTCCAATGCATGAAAGTGAAAAGTGAAAGTGAAGTCGCTCAGTCATGCCCGACTCCCAGAGACCCCATGGACTGCAGCCCACCAGGCTCCTCCGTCCATGGGATTTTCCAGGCAAGAGTACTGGAGTGGGGTGCCATTGCCTTCTCCAGTAAAAAGGATCACTTATGTGAAATATGTTGATGGTGAGGGTTCCAAGGGGGAGGCCCATTTTTAGTTTTCCTTATTTCTTATCAATACTTGTCTTAATTTCATCAAACTTGCAAGAGCTATGCATTTCTCAATAATAGTCAGGGATTGTCAGGGAACATTTAACAGGATTCCTGCATGCTGTTTTCTATTTCTCAAGGATTCTCTGTTCCTTATCAGTTCCTATTCCGAGAACGAGTAGAGCTGCACACAGTTCTCAGGACTGAGATCATAGGATGAGACAGGCAGTGACTCTTTTCAGCATCAGCGACCTTGTATGTATTAGACTATCCATGTTGTGGCTACTGATAAAATTCATCCTGTGTAATAGCTGAGTAATCATCTTACTAAAGATATATAAGCCTGTATTTCTGCTAATAAAAGCACCCTTGCTCCATCAGAGCTTGGGTCCCCATGTCTTTCTGTCTTTCTTTCTGTCTCTCTCTCTCTCTGTCTCTTTCTATCCCTTTCTTATCATCGACTCCAGACCTCCAGGTTCTGGTCCATTAAAGGACCGCAACAAGGGATGAAAGAGAAGGTCATGAAATAAAAACTAGACCCATGGTCTACTGTCAGTGTATTTTAGGACAACCAGCAAGAGCCAAAATACTTTCCTTTCCAGTGCCATGCTTCATCTTCAACACAAATATATACAAGATAGGAAAGGAAAGAAAGATCGGGGTTGGGGGAGGTTCTTGACATCTCCAACTAAAAGATTCTTCCCTCAAGTCAGTATTTCAAATCGATTGTGCCCTGCAGCGGGGAGAGGGTGTTTAGAGGCCAGAGCCAAGGACCACAGTAAGAACTGGAAAATGTCAAGTGTATGCCTTTCTTAGACAAAGCAAGAGATGGGCTATAAAAGGGGGGAAATGGGAAAGGACAACTCTCTTGATGACAGGGAAGAGGACCCCAGGGCTCTGATAGCCCGTTTAGAAAGGTATTTATCTGTAATTCACAATTCAGCTGATAATTGTTTACTGACATTATCATCATAAAGTGTTAAGAGTTGAGGACCATCATTAAGAGTTGAGGACCATTTCTTCTACTCTATCCCCCATGGTTCTGCATATATAATAAGGAACCAGTAATAACTATTTCCTTGGAAGAAAAGCTATGACCAACCTAGACAGCATATTAAAAAGCAGAGGCATTACTTTGCTGACAAAGGTCCATATAGTCAAAGCTATGGTTTTTCCAGTAGTCATGTATGGATGTGACAGTTGGACCATAAAGAAAACTGAGCACCAAAGAATTGATGCTTTTGAACTGTGACATTGGAGAAGACTCTTGAGAGTCCCTTGGACTGCAAGGAGATCAAACCAGTCAATCCTAAAGGAAATAAATCCTGAATCTATCAATCCTGAAGTTCTAATACTTTGGCTACTTGATGCAAACAACTGATCATTGGAAATAACACTGAGGCTGGGAAAGATTGAAGGCAGGAGAAGAAGGGGACGATAGAGGATGAGATGGTTGGATGTCATCACAGACTCAATGGACATGAGTTTGAGCAAGCTTTGGTGCCGGGAGCCGGCATATTGCATATTGAATGCATATTGCATATTGCATATTGAGTGCAGCACTTTCCACAGCATCATCTTTCAGGATCTGGAATAGCTCCACTGGAATTCTATCACTGCTGGGAGCCAGCGTGAGGAACTCCGCCCATGACAAAGGTCATGAGGAAGGAGGCTTGGCATACGCAAAGGTGGGATCGAGCCTCAGGAGTCCCCCTGGAGATTCTCGAGCATCTACCCCCCAAACCAGAGTCTGCCTACTTTCTGCTTTGTGCTTTCACCTACACCTCTGACTTTACGGGGGGGCTGTCCCCCACTACCTCTCTCTGAAAAAAGAGTTAGCTTACAGCTCCAGTTAATAATTCCTGGGTGTGACAGTGTTTCAACCTACAAACTCCTTTGGAAATCCTCTAGCCTGCCTGAATAGGTTTTTCTGGCCACATGTGATTGCTCAGAGCCTCCCAGCTGTGAGAGGCATGAGATGTTCTAAAGTGTCTGAATACAGATTCCTTTGAGCAGTTAAAAGATTGATTAGAAATTGTATTGGTGAAGGGTTTTTCACTTGTTGGGCCAATGTTTGCTGCCAAGTTTCCATATCCCTTACCTGCTGTGTCCCTGGCAGTGTACTGATTAATATAATTGGTGTAAGTAGTAGTTTTAATGTTTGTAACCTGGGACCCTTGAGTTAATTCTTTTTCTTGTTATAGCCCACCACACCTTTGCCCTGTAGGAATGCAACTTTACCTAATGCTTTTGGAGGGTGGCGCTTGACTAATCACCTCTAGAGAAAAATAAGTTTTCTGAAGAAAGGGTCTTAAAATGTTAACAGGCCTCCGGGCCAGAAGATGATGTAAATCACCTAAACTTTTGCATATGATAAGTTTGCAGGAAGAAAGCCTGGCTTGCTGCATGACTCTACCCCTTTCCCCATTATCCTCTATGCATAACTTAAGGTATAAAGACTACTTTGGAAAATAAAGTGTGGGCCTTGTTCATCGAAGCTTGGTCTCCCCATGTCGTTCTTTCTCTCACCTTCTGGCTGAATTATTCAGCCTCTTTTCTCCACTGAATTTCCTCACTGAGCTGTCCTTATTTCAGCCTCTTTTTTCCACTGAATTTCCTCACTGAGCTATCTTTATTCTATTACTCTTTATATCCTTAATTAACGTTTAATTAAGCAGTTGTTTCCTGATCCTTGCCGATGCCGTCCCCACTTCAAATTCCCTGGATCCACCGGGGCTGGACCCTGGCACTTTGGGAGTTGGTGATGGACAGGGAAGCCTGGCATGCTGCAGTCCATGGGGTTGCAAAGAACTGGACTCGACTGACTGACTGAACTGAATAACTACTTGTTGTTCACCCCATTATTTATTCATGCACGCATTTGCCAAGAACCTGTTGCTGTATACCAGATGCTATATGACAATTAAGCCAATGAGCATTTACTGTCACTGACTCTGTGACAGGCACTGCACTAGACACTGGAGGGAAATCGTGAACAAAACTGTGTCTTGGAGAAATTAATTGATTAGCACTTGGCTCTATACATTTATAGACTAAGTTCCTGGGTCCTTTTTATTTACAGTCTCTCTGATTCTGGCCTTACTGCCACTGTTTTTGCTTCATGTATGTATGAATTGAGGAGAGGTCAATATGAAACTATTCTCACCTCGCAGACCACACACCAGAAGAAGTGATGGGCCAGATTTTACCCATGCACCATAATATGTTCACCCAACTTAATAAGAGTAGAAAGAGAAAGAAAACCAGGGAGTGAGATTTCTACAGCAACAATTATTCACATGTGCTGAGACACCATGACTGGTTTTACATCATTGTCCAGAGAGCAAGCAAAGAATGATAGTTGTGATTTGGGGTTTATTTGAGAAGAAATGATTGAGAGGGACATCATTTTTTTGAGCCAGCTGCAAAGATCAGAGATTGTAGGAAGCAAAAAGGACAATGGAGATAAATAGGGTCATGAGTCATTTGATTGTCAGGACATTTTAAGGCCTCCACCACAACCAGGCTCATTTCTCTTAATAGCTTGGCTAAAGAACACCCACCATCAAGGCAACTATTACAAGAAATTCACCACTGAAACTGGTTGGGCTTAAAATTGTCAGAAATGGTTGTTTTGAGCTGAGTCTTTCAGTAGGAAAATGTGCATATCTATGAATAATGTGCTGTTATTATTATTATTTTTTTTTTTTTGCTTTGCTTTTAGGCAATGTATTGGCTTCCTAATACGATAACGAAGCCTCCTCCTCCCTTCCCCTTCCCCCACCAACACCTATACATTCTCCATCCCCATCTCCTCCTGCTCAACACGGTTACCACCCTGCTTATAAAAGTATGAGTCTATATGCTATTGATAAGTAAGACACGCAGCAAACTCAACTTGTTTTTTCTCTTTTCTGAAACCCATCTTGCTTTTTCCTGGAGCCAATTATTGTCTTCCTTCCACCCCTTTGTTTCCATGTTCGTATCAGTAACTCAACTTCAGATTTTCTAGCAGGACCTTATGGCATGTATCCACCACACTGGGTATTCCATCAGTTTCATCTCACTGGGGGAGTCTCTCCCAGAACCTTCAAACCTGTCCTGTCTAGACTGGAGACCGAGACACTCCATGGTCCACTCCATTCATCCTGGGGGTTTTGCATGCTTTGCTGTCATATTGCATCTCCTAGTTTTTATACTACATTTTGTTACAGTAAGAATGCTTCTCACCGTCAGTCGTAGCCATGTATCTTATGCTTGGTCTCCACTAAGTAGGCCATCCATAACAAGGGCCTCCAAAGTTGCCTATGAAGAAGAGACAGCTGGAGGATTGTTAAGGGCCAGGCCTGGAAATGGTTTACATTACCTCTACCCACCTCCCATTGGCCAGAACTCAAGTTATAAGACCTCAACCTATGGGGGATTGGGATACATAGTCTTCCGTGTGTCAGAAAAAGTGGTATATGGAACATCTAGCATTATGTCTGCCAAATCTACCCAACTTATCACCAAGGCATTTTATTTTTCTTCCAATGTGTGTACTAAAGACAGTCTAAAGCAATCAATAATCTCCATCGGTTCCAACCCCCTTGGTTTGTTAATGAACTAAAATCAAAACTCATCAGTTATATAAACACAAACTAGAAATTTAGCTTACAGACAAAAAGTACTTCTAGCAAAAGTGTTGAATAGCAGACCTCAGATTGTCACTGCCCCTTACCAATTCTGAAATCCATTCCTACACTGCTGCTGCTGCTGCTGCTAAGTCACCTTAGTCGTGTCCAACTCTGTGCGACCCCATAGATGGCAGCCCACCAGGCTCCCCCATCCCTGGGATTCTCCAGGCAAGAACACTGGAGTGGGCCACCATTTCCTTCTCCAATGCGTGAAAGTGAAGTCGCTCAGTCGTGTCCAACTCTTAGTGACCCCATGGACTGCAGCCCACCAGGCTCCCCCATCCATGGGATTCTCCAGGCAAGAGTACTGGAGTGGGGTGCCAATGCCCTCTCCATTTCCTACACTGGGAGGGCCCAACCCTGGGGACAGGGAAGTTCCTGGCTGGAGCCCTGTGACTCCGCCTCTGGAAGGAACTCCTTTAGCAGTTATTCTCTGTGGCCCTTTTCTCTGCTCTTTGGGAGACTCTTGATTTTTAGTCTCCTTGGTTGTATCTGATGAGAGTGTTGTCAAGCGTGTCCCTTTGGGAGCCCTTGAATCCTTTTTTCTGGTTGTGAAGTTTGTGCTGCAGGGGTTATTTTAGTTCACAAACTGAGGTGTTTTTTTTTTTTTTAAACAAGTGAAAGTGAAAAGTGTTAGTGCTCAGTTGTGTCCAACTCTGTGACCCCATGGGCTGTAGCCCGCCAGTCTCCTCTGTCCATGGGATTCCCCAGGCAAGAAGACTGGAGTGGAATCAAACCCAGGTCTCCTGCATTGCAGGCAGATTCTTTACCGTCGGAGCCACCAACTCACTGCCAATATAATTCCTTCCGTCAAAAGCCAAAATTTTTAATGTACTTGTTTTTTGACCAAATTCATAGACACAAACCATATACAAAATTCTTTTCTAAGCATAGCCCTGCCTTCTAGATACAGACTTATTTCATTGCCTCCTCCTCCCCTCCACATCTTTCTCCCAATTTAATGACAACCACATGGCACCTATTAAGCTTGAATGGTACAATCACACCCACTTTCACCTTTGAACTTCTTTTCAACCAGTTCTCCTTGGGCTGCTGGATTCCACATTACAGCAAGTGATACTTTTTCAAATGTTTGCCACTGCATAACTTGGGTCCCCACCTTCTCAATTTCTGTTAATCCCTTTGCTGCCCACCATGGGGCACTGAGCCACTGAGCAAATGCCACACAGTTTGTGTTACATTAGCATTCACTTTCTCTGAGAGTGAGAAAGCCATACTAGTTGCTACAATAGACAAAATCCAAATATATATATATATATATATATATATATATATATATATACACATATATCCTTCTCAGGTTAATTCAGTTTTTTTTTTTTTTATAGATAAAGCATACTAATCTTTTTTTAAGTTTTTGACATCATTTCCTTTCACTGTATCTTATTATCCTGCTTCATTCATCCTTAAGTCTCACACAATGTTTAGCCTAATTCCTTGCTTGTAGTAGAAATTCAATAAATATTTGTTCAACTGCCCGCACTGAATTGTAAAATCTTAAAAATCTATGCCAACGGATGTTATCTTGAGCTGCCGCCGAATCTCTCCCTCCTCTTCACTGACAGGAAACAAGTGACACTGTCCCTGGACTACTTAAGGCATGATTGTGTTTGTGTGCTTCCTGCTAAAAGAGTGCCTAATTGTACTGACTGGTTGCTTCAGAACTGTGTGAGACAGCCTCAAAGGCACATAATCAAAAGAGCTGAAATTCTGCTTTTGTGCAGACTTGTGATTCCTAGTGCTAAGGACCATCTGATAGAAAAATTTCTGAGCTCTCAAAAATTACTGTTCACAAAATACTTCCATCTGGACATGTCCCTTACATGTCATTACTCTGACATGAGCAACATTGAGGCATACTGCATAGTTCAGCCATGGGCTAGTGAGGGCAGAGACCCCTAAAACAAGAGAAGAGGAGCCTCAGCCACCAGCCAAGCTACAGCCAGTAGAAGGGCACAATATGAATCCAGCAAAGTCATCAACCAGCACCAAATCCTCACGACTGTCAGACCTGTTGTGAAGACGTTCCCAGAGAGCAGGACGATTGAAGTTCAGAGAGCCAGCAGAGCAGTGAATCTGCGTAGGCTATTGTTTGAAGTGGACCACTCTAGTGAGCATTTAAAGACATGCCAAGCAGTCTGTACCCTCCTGGAAGAATAAAAGTATCTAAGAAAAGTCATCCTCTGGCCAAGCAACTTTTAGGGTTGGGCAAGATTCTGATCCTGGTAAGGCGACCGAGGGAGCTTAAGCATGAATCCAGCTTGACGGCTGTCTCCAGGGACCTTTGCCCTGACTTTGTGGCCATTTGAGACATCTCTGTTCAAAAGACCTCACCACAGCCTTGCGTTTTTTGACTTCCCCTTCATTGTCAATTGCTTAAAATGGAAGTGATGCACCGAGGAAACCAGAATTCAAAGAGACACGTGTACCCCAATGTTCATCGCAGCACTGTTTATAATAGCCAGGACATGGAAGCAACCTAGATGCCCATCAGCAGATGAATGGATAAGAAAGCTGTGGTACATATACACAATGGAGTATTACTCAGCCATTAAAAAGAATACATTTGAATCAGTTCTAATGAGGTGGATGAAACTGGAGCTGATTATACAGAGTGAAGCCAGAAAGAAAAACACCAATACAGTATACTAATGCACATATGTGGAATTTAGAAAGATGGTAATGATAACCCTGTATGCGAGACAGCAAAAGAGACACAGATGTATAGAACAGTCTTTTGGGCTCTGTGGGAGAGGGAGGAGGCGGGATGATTTGGGAGAATTGCATTGAAACATGTATATCATATAAGAAATGAATCGCCAGTCCAAGTTCCATGCCAGATACAGGAAGCTTGGGGTTGGTACACTGGGATGACCCAGAGGGATGGTATGTGGAGGGAGGTGGGAGAGGGGTCAGGATTGGGAACACGTGTATACCCGTGGCAGATTCATGTTGATGTATGGCAAAACCAATACAATACTGTAATTAGCCTCTAATTAAAATAAATAAATTTAAATTTTTAAAAAATGGAAGTAATGGTCCTGACTCCCTGCATTTAAAAGTAATGGTGATTTATTAATTTGGGGCAGTTGCTATGGAAATTTTAGGTATGAACTAGGTCAAAGCTAGGTATAAGTTTGGTTAACCTAGCCTCTTAGAACCATGTCTGAGTTTTCTCCAGGATGAGAGAAAAACAGAACTGAATCCTCAGTAGGAAATTCCAGTTACAAAAAAATAAAAAGCTTTTACAAGTTTTGTGCTACAGCTCCTACAAAACCAGGGACTTCCAAGATGCCCACTGGGTCTCCTCCACCGTCTTTACTGGACACACTGCTGTGCTCCCTCCACTTGCCACCTTTCTTACTCTTGGGAGCCCAGAGCATGTCTCCCATGCTTTTCTCATACCATCAAAACAGACCCCCAAAAAAGTTCAGTTCAGTCTAAAAGCATTTTAAAATATGAGATTAGTAATGAGACATCTGTCTCGCTACAGAGGAAAAAACAGTAAAATTAACAAAAGCCACATTTTAATGTTTGAGTTTGAAATTAAGGAAAAGGTCTTATGGACTAGAATTTGGATCTTAAGCCCTGTCTCCTTCTGAAACAAAAGGCAACATAAACATAGCTTCCAGAAAGGCTCTAATACCCTCCACGTAACAGGTCTCTCTGTTTAGGTTTTAAATTACCTAATAATAAATTCAGCTTTGAGCCTTCCAACTTTTGTTGGAAGTCTATGGCAGCATTGGAAAGAGAACCCAAGATCCCTGCTTCTGAAACCCTATTCACCTGTTTCTCCTGCCTCTGCCTCTGCAATGAGGAAGTATGACTCAAGCAATGCTTTGTCATCTACAAAGACAAGAATAAAGAAGAACAGCCCCACAAACAGTCCTTGAGGACCTTAGCAATGCCTTACTATTCTTTGGAAAACATTCCCTTGAGTCTTTAATATGGAGCTGCCAGCACACACCAAAGAGAATGGTCTTCAGGTTGGGATATGGTCAAGGAGAGCAGTATACAGAAGAGAAATCAACCAGGACCATTAACATAAATGATTGATCTTTCACAGAGGAAGCTTCCATAATGTTGAGGTTTCCATATTTCTTGTTTGCATGTGCTTAAGTATGAGGTTCCTGAAGTGAACTCAGAGAAGAACATGCTCTTGGCGCTGATGAGAAAACACCTCACCTGCTTCTGATTCTTAATATGAATACAGATAATGAAATAGAGTTTCTGGATTCTTCTTGGGGGATTTTAAGTGGAAGGTGTCAGAAAAGTTCCCAAAGGCATCAATGGCTCTTGTCTGTCATAGGAGCTCAGTTTGATCCTTTTGACCCTTCAAAGTGAGTTCTTCCTGTAGAGAAAACAGACTTGGCAAGCACTGAATTTTTCATCCTAATGCCAGTGAGGGGGCCGGGGCAGGAGGATGGAGGGGAGGGAGGGAGGTGCCGCAAGTGAGTCCATGGAGAAGGGTTGAAAATTACCTTGGAAAAAATTCAGTCAATCCCAGAAAGCGTCTTCTCCTGGCTCTCGAGAGGGTAGTGTGGTCTGGAATGGGTCTTCCCTGTGATACTCTTGCCTTGGAAAGCACTGTGGTCTGTTCCCCTCGGGCAAATTCTTGCCTGCCCTTAAATACCAGGTGGAGAGAGACATTTCCCACCTGAAACTAACCATTCTCTTGGTAGGTCTTCAAAATAAAGCCAGTGTAGCTAACAGTAAGCTAATATAGCAAGCTCCATCTGTACATCTGGAATACAGGGATTTTTTGGTTTTTTGTTTTTGTTCTTTTTTTATACAGGGTTTAACTGGGTATATGATACAATCAAGAAATTGTTTTTTCCCCTACCAATGCCTGGGTCAGATTCCATCACTTTCAAGTCAGTTTCAGCCATTAAAATCTGATTCCATATTCAGAAATTTTAAACTCTAATCCAGACCATTCTAAGTCAAGGCTTTAAACTTGAGTTCAATTAAAACTTCTCCACTCAGCTCAGGCTTGAGTTCAGGCTCAGGGATCAGCCCCTGTGGAGAGGTCATTGCCTGGCCTTCTCTCACAACAATACCTCCTGCCCCAGCAGCTCAACACGCCCGGTGCCTGCTCTTTGGTTCTCCAGGTACAAAAGAGATAAGAAGGAAAAGATTAAAGGAATTTTACTTAATTGGTGCTGTTTCAGTGCCTTGATGTGCTTCTGTCACCTAAGCGCTGACTTTATTTTGCAGACAGCAAGCAGGTCAGGGTGTACTGAAGACCACAGCTAGGGCTCCTCCTTGGAGCAAGCTGTTCTCCCCCTGGCTGAGCCCCTAGAACCCCAGACCCATTAAGTCCTGCCCTGGCAGTATATCTCTGGGGTCTGCTTGCCCAGGAAAATAGGCTTCTTGGACAGGATCCCTTCAAGACAACTGAAGCCCAGATCTGCTTCCACGTCTGCCTGATGCCTTGGGAATACGTTCTTGCCCCTCAAAGCAATCAGTGCAAGTACAGCTTGCTCAGCCACTGAACTTACTCCTGTAAGCCACCCCCAGCCAGCCTCCTACCTCTAGACTCCTCCAGCGGACACCTGTCAATCTTTCTAGAGAGTTCTGTGCTCAGACAAGTAAGATAACAAGTTTCTGAACCCCAACCGACGTTCCGCAAGGAAATGTGACATGGTCACCCTTCCAGCAGGTAACACTGAAGTCTAGCAGAAGTTCTGGTGGTTTTATTGAGTCTTCTTCATTTGGCTCATGAATGAGAGCAAAAAAAAGTGACACTTTCTCCTCTTTTCCCTTCCCTGAGGAGAAGACTCAAAGCTGGCTTTACTCCTACAAATATCCCTTCAAAATAATTCACAATAAATGCCAATCTTCCAATAAGATGGATGGACCTAGTTTATGGGTGCAGGTGTTCAAAGATGAGTCCTCTTTGGTAAATTCTGAATGAATGTGAAGTTATTTATTTAGCCCACTGCCCTCAACTTTAAGGCTTTAGCTGAGATTCCAGTGCAGAGAGAGAAGTCTCTTTTCATAGGTCATTTCACAGATTCTGCCTCTTCATGAATGAGGTTGACTTCTACTAGGACAAAAATAAACACGAGGTGACAGTGAAGTGTTCACTTCAATTGTCTCCCCATCTCCCTGCCTCCACTGGGCGTCTCTTTGGCTATGCCAAAGAGTCTTCAGCACTGACCCTCTGCTCAAAGTCATATGCTCAGCCCCAGTGTTATGAACTTGGACCCCTGTTCAGGAGGTTAGTTTTCCTTCCCCGCAAAGGCTCACTAACCAACTTTCAAGGAGCCTTCAGACACCTGGATGTGTCTTCAGCCTTTACTTCCCGCTAAGGCACTGAAGCATCTTATTGGGAGAACTGGCTACTTACACGTGAAAAATTGAAAAGCCTTAACCAGCAGCATATGATAGCTCATTAAACATGAAGTGTTTCTTTTAACAAAGGACACCATCAGAAGTTGCCAACCCATGGCACACCCAAAGATAAGTGATAACACGGAACTTTGCAATTAGCGTCCCCTTTCAGCTCCCCATTTGCAGTTGATGGACAGGAAAATGCTCATCTTAACCAAGCTCAACTTAAGCACCGTTCACCTTCCTCTTGTGTTGCTGTGACATCACAAAACAAAACATAGCAGAATATCACTCCCCCGAAGGCAAGGAGACAGTTCATTTTGCTCAGGGGGGAAAAAACCACATAGAACATCCTAAAGTCAAACGCAGATTGTTTATAGAAATTCTCTTAACATTGCCTGCAAGTAATGCAGTGAATGTGATAGGAAAAAGCAAAACATGCACAGGCTTGGATTTTTTTACACATCAAAGCGGATGGCAAGGAGAGTGAAAGACGTGAGGTATCACGGGTCCAACGCAAGTTCGACCTTTCATCCTTCTGAGTTCCCAGCACTGACAAAGCAAAGTGCACAAAGTCATTTCCACTGGGGTCCACCCTGAACGCTCAGAGTAATGGGGGCCATGCAGAGGAGGTGATGAGCAGGAGGGGCGGGGCCGGGCCTCTCAGCCAGAGCACAGCCCTAGGACGCAGTCCAGTCTGGGCCAGCTCCCCAGTATTGGCGCTAGAAAGGAGTGGGGCGGGGTGGGGCGGGGGCGGGAGGGCAGCTGAGAGGGCTGGGCACTCGGGCCGCATCTGCCGCCCCACAGGGCCTCCAGGGCAGCTGGCCCCACGGGACCGCGGCAAGCCACTCACGCTCCAGCTCTGCTCCCTGTGTCCCCTCCAGCAGCCTCCTAGCCTCCCCGTCCCCGTGAACTCCGGAACCCTGGCCTCACCTCCCTATCGGCCTAACAGTGTTCCCTAGGTCTCACAGGTCAACGTGGCAGTGTGTCTTCCACCTCTGGACGCTTCCAGAAAGGCGCTTAAAGGTTCAACTCTCCTGACGCCTGCTTGGGGCAGTCCGGTCAATTCCCCCCTCACCATCCTATCCGCCTCCCACTGAGGGCTGTCACAACTGGGACTGTTCCCATCTGAGAGTGTCACCTCTGACCCATTCACATCCTTTAAACTGCTCTTCCTTCCTTTCCCAGTTCCCTTCTGAGCTGGGCCGAGCTGATGTTCAAAATATTTAACAACCGGTAGGGTACGGGCTCCAGGCAATCAGAACGGATTCCAACAGTAAACCATCATCCCAGGAGGGCTGGTGGGCACCTCTCGCAGGAGCCTGAAGCCGGGATGGAGAAACACGTAGGCCCGCATTGAAGGCCCATGGCTGTTCTTCCATCGTCAGTGCTTGTGTCCTTGGAGAGCCTCAACCCCGTCTGCAGCTGGACCAACCCCTCCTCACTCCCAGCGGGGAAAACCTGCCTGTGTGGGAGCAAGCGGGGTCGTGCCTATGTTGCGGGGCGGGGGGCGCTGTATGCAGCGCTGGGGGGCCGTTGAGGTTCTCTTTTACACTTGGACAATGTCCTCCCCTCCCTCCTCGATAAATAAACATCTCCGCGCATAAATTTCAACATGTGTATCTTTCTGAAATCACGCCCCTTCCAAAGGACAAGCCCTCTCCGTGTTGCCACGTGAACTACTAGGAAATCCCAGGGCAACCCGGCCCTCTAAAGGAGGGCTGCTTCCGCATCCGGCGGCCAGGAAGAAGCAAGCCGGCTCTCGCGGACTGTCCTCGGCCGCCGCCCCGACGGGGCTGGGCCAGCTGTCCTCTTCCTTTCCAAATAAAGTAGACCCATCGGCATCTGAGAGAGAAGCCACCGATGAAGACGCCCAAATATCAATTCTATTTTCGTGGGCAAAGTCAGGCGTCATGATTAAGACACCAACCATTTCCTGGAAATAAAAGCCCACCCGGAGGTGTTCAGTAGCTGAAAGTACCATCAACAGAAGCTGGCAGTCATCTCAGGAAACAAACAGCTCCTCTCCTGTCTCTGTTACAGGCTAAATATACTCCAGATACATTTTAAATATAGATGTGCTATCTATTTCTGGCATTCCCTGGGGCTGCCAGCGAAAGACAAGGATCATCCCAACAGTCCAGGCCTCACAGGGTACTCACTGGGGAGACGCACACATCTGCACAATGGGGCTGGATTGAACATATTTAAGAAACACTAACTTCTCTTCCCTGCAAAAAATATTTTTCATGAATCTCTTGAATTATCTTTTACTACTGAATTGGTGCAGCACAATGTGTTTAAACCAGGGCAGTGAAACCAGTTGCAAACCTGCAGTTATAAACCTCTGCTTTCGCCATGGGTTTTTTAGGCTGAAATATATATATATATACACATACACACATAAATATTTAGTCAAAGTAGTTGAATAACCCTAAAGGCCCATGACTGCCAAAGGAGAGAAATTTAATACTTGTACTACTGGATGAATGGCCTTATCAGAGAGTGAGGGCATTTCTCATGTAATTTAGCATTTCTGTGGGCTGTTCTGGGGTACCATAAGAGGAAAGCTGTTGCATCAAAGAATAAGGGTGAAAAGCAACCACGTGACAAGAGTATTGGACACAGTTTCCAATTTACTCAGAAAACCCTGAAGTCCGTAATCTGAGGCTAGCAGAGATGTGGCCCTGCAGGGCGGTAGACAAGAAAGAGGCCGCTGGAGTCTCAGAGCACGAAGACAAATGCCAGCTCAGACCAGTTTCACTTGCCCCAGTGAGCCAGATTTTATGGAGACTTCAAGAACCTGATACCCTCTAACCCCTCTTTGTGCTTCTGCACATAGAAAACATATCCATGGTTTCATACGAACGTGCTCTGATCCCAAGCTGTAACTCTCACCTCGAGACACAGTTATCATCCTTAAAACTCTGTTCCTCCTAAGTTCCTCACGGAGGCCAGCTACACAAGACTGTGCTCTGAACACGTTCACATGTTCCTCTGGCAGAGATTTAACGTTGGCTTTGAAACATGCCACTGATGAAGCTAGAGCCAAGAGCACAGTTGGATCGGAGACAGACTGGGTCAAGCTGCGGTCCGTCCAGGACCAAGCGCCTTCTAGGGACAGGAATACAGAGGCAGATCAAAGGGCAGCCAGGGTGGGAAACTAAAATGCTTTGCGTCAAGACTCTGGATCAGCTCCCAGGCTGCAAGGCGCACAAGGCACAGGCAGAAACGTCCTCCCTGAATGGGCTGGGTTGGATTGAATCAAGATAGAGGGGCCAACGATTGTGGACCCAAAGTCTGTCAACTCCCGTCACGTCCTAGGCGCTGTGCTGAGCAGCCGGGTCACAGACAGCCTGGCGTCAGAAGGATGGAGGGTCCAGCCCGGTCCAAGTTGTGATCGGCTAACTCCCCTGACAAGTCAACTCTATCACCAGCCACCACAGGGCTAAGCATCTGTCTGCAGGGGATGGTTTTCATACCATGCGACTCTCAACCCGGATGGCGCCCAGCTCTGCGCAGCATCCAGCTCTGCGCAGCATCGGCGTGGCGGGCCTCTGAGGCCCCCTGCACGCCCAGCCCCGCTCCCCTGTACCCCCGCCGCAGCTGGCCCCTGCACACGCTGTTACCTCACCCTGGTCTGGGTCCAAGCCAAGCCAGGTGCCAGGAAGAAAACGGTGGAGTCGCTTCAGTTCTCCTCCCTCCCGACGCCCCTCCGAGCCCTGCCCCGGCCTTGCCCTTCCTACCCCGCTGCCTATCTGGCCAGGCTTAGCTTCAGGGTCCCCCGCCTGCAGACTGACAGGGGAGGGGTGCCCACACTCGATGGCTAGGTCGCTGGGCCACACAGCTCCGTGCCTGGACCCACCCAGGCGGTTGTCTTGACCTCGAAGCCCCAGGACTGATCCCCAGGCTCCCACACATCCCTGAGGGCAGGTCACTCCCCACCCCCACCCCCCACCTGGTGACCACACAGTCAAGGCTTCTCATCCCGCACAGAGCTCCCGAAGCGATTCCCTTGGGCCCCAGGTCACAGAGCCGGGCGTCTGCCTTGTATCCCGGGTGCCCAGGCCCTGCGTTGGATGCTCCAACCTGGTCCTCCAGGTCTGCTATCCCAATTTTCCAGATCGAAGCCCCGAGCCCTAATCACAACCAAGTCAGGCTTCTCCAGCCCAGTGGTGGGCACCCTCTGCTGGAAAGGTGACCTCCACTCAGGTTTTCCAGCCCTCGCTTGGGTGGGATCCAGACCGAAAGCAGAACCCCCCTTCTCTGGATGCCTGTCCCGACCCCCACCAGCCCAGCAGGGTGAAGGGCCTTACCCTGCGGTTTCAGAGCCCCTCCCCTGTCGCTTCTCTCCAGGATCCTGCTTTTGTGTTCTTTTGTAATTCCACTCCAACTTGACTGCCTGGTCTAGGAGCCATGACCTTAAAGGCAGAGATGAGGTTTTTACCATTTCCGTATAACCGGGGATGCCACATTAAAATGCAAATATGTTGCCTAACACAGAGAGAAAACAAAAGGTGTGCTACAGAAAAGAATTTTGGATGGATGAATGAGGAAATGAGTTTTCTTGTGGACAGCAGCCAGCCCAGCTGACTTTCTCTGCACCCCCACGAATTTTCACAACCTGGGTCCAGCTTCGTGATGAGAGTTCGCTGGACCACCCAGGAGACTAAGCAGCCCTGCCCACCTGGACAGTCTCAGATGTGGGGGGCCGTGGCTGGGCTCAGCGCCCCAGAGGCCAGCCCAGCCCAGCCATGATGCTGGGGGCAGCATGTCTAGAACCGCCCCCCAGCCCTCCTTACTTTGATCGTGTCTCACAGAAAGCCAATGGTCTGTCCACACTAAAATTCTGTAGCTCAGCACCCTTTTAAGTGGTGTCTGAAACTGTTACCATTTTTAGAACAGCATTAACTCCTGTCTATTCTTAAAGAATATTCCTGCAAGAAGCCAGCTAATGTTTCAGAAACCACAAAGTTCACAGGCTATGGAAGAGAAGAGAGGAAGAGCAAGGAGGGGCCATTTTTATAATTTACCAAAAGAACAACCTCTTGAAATTCACTGAATATCAACACGGAGAGAACCTGCATTCAACCACGACTGCTGGCAAGCTTCGGAATCTCGTGTGTTGTTTGTCCCAGCGCCTCATGAGAGTACACAGATAAATACTCAGGAGACTCAGGTCAAAAAGAGCCCATTCTACTGGGGGGATGAGATTTGGAGGGCCCCCGGGACCAAGGTGTGGGACCCTCCCCCCACCATGCTGGACTTTCCAGAACAGTCCTGATTTCAAATACACAGTCCTGTTGTACAGACGCTGCATGTTCTGGGCACTCGGTGTGTAGCCCTTTCACTGGATAGATCAGAAAGGAGCTTCTTAAGCCCCTGTGAGAATCGTCAAGAGAGTCTGCAGACCATGCCCACCCTCTGGCAAGGGTGGGGAGGGTATTAAAAAACAGAATATTCTAGAAAGCACCCCCACACACCTGCAGAAGGTGGGCAGAGGATTCTCTCCTGGGACAAGGCTTGTCCAATGAGGCAGGAAACCGGGAGAGACCCCAGGCATTGAGAACTGCAGTCCCTGACAACTCCTGTGGTGCTGCCTCCTGGGGCTGCTAAAAGCCTCTTTCAGATCAGTTGGGATCAAGTTCATTGCAAGTGTGAACCACTAGACTCTACAACAGAATGTACCCACAGAGTTTCCGAATTGGATCCCCCAGGCAGTCGGGAGGTCTAATAGTGCTTTGGAGAAGCCTGGGACCCCTCCTGTCTCTTCCTTTGTGGACTGCCTATCAAAGTCCTTATCAAAGTCCACAGTCCTTTGGCATTGTCTGTGTTATCACAGTGCATCTTTTCTAGTCATCAGTCTGACACTTTTCACATTTGCATATAAACCTCTAACTTTGCAGGCGCTCCCCTCAGCTGTGTCATCTTCCCCCCACATGTGCAGCTGCCTCACGGCTGGGAAGAGGCGATCCACCTTCCATCCATTTTGTCAGAGTGAGTTTGCTGCTAAGTTGGCACCAGCCACTGCCATTCACAGAGTCTCCAGTCTGCACTCACCACACAGCTAGCACATCCCCAAGCCTAGCATCCAATAGGTGGTAGAGTATTGGAGCAGCTATTAAAGACATGTATCCTTCTTTCTGTCTCAACTATCCATTGTCTTCCAGCCACAGTGCAGTGGAGAGATGAATGTAATCTGGGGAAAAAATAGAATCTTGCCACATGTCCTATGGAAAACAGTCTTCCCATGAAGGAGAGGCTCACAAAGCTCACTGTATCCCTCCACCCAGAAAATCCCCTTTTGGCGTAACTTCAGGTCACATCCCAATATTCCCATCTTTACTTTGGTGCCTGGCCAATGCCTTACAGGATTCCTATACACTCTCTGGTGTGCAAAAAGAAGAACAGACAAAAACAGTGGTTTTTAAATCAGGGTCTGGGGTCAGAGGGAGAAGGGGGCTGGGGGCTGTTGCCAAAGGGTCCATGAACACACTGGAATTACGTGTGATGTTTGTCTTTCTGCAAATATGACTTTTGTCAGCTCCCAGAGAAATCCATGACCCAAGTGACGTCAAGCTCCACTGCTCTAAGATATGTTCCAGGCAAGTAAGAGTCGCCATCTGGTACAAAATGGAAAACACGCCATTTTCCTGTGCCAAACCTAGAAAACCACTGAAAGGAGCCATTTGACTTTTGACTTTTAAACCAGAGCCATAACCCCATTGCCTTCCTGTTCTGTCAACCTCTTTCCCCAGGCCTGTACCCCAAGTCTCCCTGGTTTCGACCATGACTGACCCCCCAAGTCTCTGCTCACAGCCCACACATTGAGGTGACTCAGTCTGGGGTCCCAGAGTTCATCACTAAGGAAGCACCTGTCGCCATGGGTACCATGGGGTGCCCTTGTGGAAGGGCACAAACCAGAAGAACAATTTCTGGGTGTTCCCTTTCCCCACCTTCAGCACACCATTCCATCAGGGGGTCCTGGAGACTGTCGTCATCCAGCAGTAGAAAGGGCATCCAAAGGTTTGGGATGGGGGGGTCTGCCTTGTCCCTGAACGCTTAA
The DNA here is from genome assembly GCF_027580195.1 of Bos mutus. NCBI lineage: Eukaryota > Metazoa > Chordata > Mammalia > Artiodactyla > Bovidae > Bos > Bos mutus. The sequence continues at coordinate 85,986,115 of NC_091626.1, read as the reverse complement.
ATGCAACCAAGCACACCTCTGCTCTCCTCTGTCGAGTACAGGTAGAAGGTCATTACAAGCAAGGGTACCCCACGAGTGGTTCTCCCAGAACCACTGCTCTATCCTGCCAGGAACTACCTGACTATGCATTTCCCACTACTTCCTGTGGCTCTTGATTTCAGGAGAGACCGGGTTCAGTCAACTTCGTTGGCTCAATGACTTGTTCAGCTCTTGCTTTTTACCTGATGCCTTGGTTCTGGCCCTCGTCAAGAAAGAACACACTAACCCTTTGGCCATGGAGAGCTTCTCCTTCCCAGTCTGGCTACACTCCCTCACTTTCCACTTCTCATCTCCTCAGATCTGCCTATGGAGGTTCCCCAAAGAGTTTCTCATATTTACTAGTTTTTCAGAGCCTTGGAGGAAAGAAGGGCATTTCAACCACGGCTCCAGGCAGTCAATTTGTCCACGTTTTTTCTTTGAAATTTCTAAAAGCGAAGAAACTGAGTACTGTGCTGAAGCACCATTTTTCCCTCTTCTCTGATAGAAGCTGGAGCCCTGGTCCTCACTGGGAAGATGTTCAGATGCTCCCTTGCCATCACAAATGAAGCCACAACAAGGAGAAAGTCTTCGTCTCCCCTGCATTCTCCACTGCCCAGCTGGCCGGACCTCACCGTAAAGGTTATTACTTACTTGCCAGGTGGGCTTGTTGGTTCAGGGGAGCTGGGAGGAAGTTTCTTGTGAAGTATTCTGCGGCCCTGCAGTGTGACCCCTTGCGACATTGCCTGCCACATTCTGGGAAGCCAGGAGGGCGAGTGCCGCGGCTCCCGTGGCGCTGTCCATGGTCCTGACCTGCATACTCCCTGAAGGCAATCTCACAGTCTTTCCTTCCTGAGAATCATCCAAAAACAGATCCATCTGGACTCAAGCTCCTAGATAAACTACAGGGTATTGTTGGTATTTGGGTAGGGAAATGGGTCTTTTCGGCTGGGCACCCTCTGACCCTCCGTGGTAGGGTCTGCCCACCCCATGGAGTGATGAGATTGGCCCCAACGGCCCCATCTCCCCGGGAATCTGAGCAGAGGAGGGCAGCCCAACCCCATGGGGCTCCTTCCAGCCCGGCTGCCCCTCTCCTGGACACCACTGCCCCTTGCCTCCTTCCCTCCTGCCCCTTGGGCTCAACCCTTCTCATTTCCTTCCCCCTCCCCTCCCCTTCAGACAACGTCCAAGGGCAGATCCATCCAGAGAAGTCTGGGCCGTTAAGGGGTGATGCACTGGGTAAGGGGAGGGAGAGGACGAGAGCAGAGCACCCTCTTTACTCTGTTGCTGGAAACGCTGGCCCTCTGCGATTTTACAGAATGAAGGCAGCAAAGATCTATGCCTCATAGATCGAGATTGCAGAGCTGATTATGTCTTCTTCACCTTTCGACCATGAGGACACTGCCCACCTTTCCCTCAGCAGGAAGAGTCATGCACAATCTGCTTTGCCCTCTGGTCAGAAAGGCAGAAGCGGGGCAAGGAGCCAGCACCCAGAGTCCCAGGACCCGAGGCTGGGGTCAGCCTGTGCAAGCCTGTTCACAGAACCTCGGGGCCTCAGTTACAACTTGTGCAAAATGAAGACAGATGGGCAGTGCCCTCTGGACCTTTCACATCCCCCGTGGGCACCCAAGTGTGTCAAAGCATGGATTCTGAAAATGTCATCTAAATCCAAAAGTACACAGATTTGAACAGACGCAGCTGTAGTCCATGCCTTAAGTGTTCCAGCATTTTCTGGGTGGGAAAGCTGGGCCACCAAAAAGCCAAGAGTCCCCTCAAAGGTGACAGAGCCCTTCTTCACCCAGCAATCATGAGAAGTCATAACGTCTTTCTGCCAATCCCTGATATGCAACGATTTTTCCTTGTATTTATTTCTCGAGGAAAGAAATATGATACAGTACAATGAACTAATACTAACAGCATGCGTGGTAATAGGCATAAAGACTGGAGGGAAGTTCTCTAATTTAATCCTTAATCTACTGATTTTTTTTTAAGCCATTTGTACCACAGATGGAATTGGTTGGACTAAAATTCTGTCCCCTCTCAGAGACTCTGTTAAATTATGCATCACGAAAGGACAATCGCCCTCGACCTGAGCCCTTCCAGTCCAGCCACACTACACGGTCGTTTCCAGCAGGGAGTGATTGGCTCTCAAAACTGGACATCTTAATAGACTGGATTCTGCTTGGGTAGCTGGTGGGGAGCGTGGGTGGGGATGTGGGACCACCTGGCTTCCATTAAGGAGTTATGAATAGTGAGGGGAAAGCAAGGCCACAAAGAAGAAAAGCAAAACCCAAACTTGGAAGCAGCCCTGCATTCTGTCCTTTTGGCTCTCGGGAAGAGACTGCCCTGACGCCTCCTTCGCCCAGTGCACACTACGTGTCAGAGGCAGAGAGGTGGCCGGTCTGACTGTGCGTCCGAGGGCGAGGGCAACCCCCTGCAAACAGGGCAGTCATTATAAAGGGAAGGCTGCCATGCTTCTGTTTGTCCTATTTGTCTAGGACTCGCCCAAGGTCACTGAGGGTTGGCGCTGAGATCTTGGATCACTAACTCCACTCAGCCACCCAAGTTTTCTCTTCAGTGAGGAGCACACCACCGCCAAGCCACTGGCCTCTCCCAGGACCAAGGTAAGGAGTAAATCCAGCAGCAAACCTGATGCAAGCCATTCACAGGCTCCTCTGCTGTCGGCAGAGCTGAGAGCAGGGTGTGCAGGTGTCTCCAGCCTCTATAACACCTTGACTCTGTCCTACATGCTCTCAACACTGGAGGAAGGGAAAAGGCTTGTGTTGAAAACACCCAGGAGTTACAACTTCTGCCTGCTAGGAAATGGCATGATCCACCTCCTTGCTGAGGTGGGTCGTCTTTCTGTTGAGATGACTGGGGAGTGAGGCCGCTGAGCTCCATTAAGTATGTCCAGCCTGAGCCTGAGAGACCTAAATTGCTTTGCTTGAATAAAGCACCCAGAGAGTCTTGGAGCCCTCAGGTGCAGATACCACTAAGGAGAGGCCTGGTGACTTGGAAGAAATGGAGACTAAGTAGGGTACTTAGCAGCGATTGCCGGGAAGGGGCGAATGGTAGAGGAAGAGGAGTAGGGGGAGAGGGACCGGCAGGAAGGCCCCCAGAGCTGCGGAGAGCTAGTGAACGTTGTCTCCTCTACTAGGCAGTGCTAAAATCCCCACTAACCCCAGCCTTCAGATACACAAAGAAAAGGGGCTACGTTTCATTCCTCCTAAGGCAGAAAGAGAAGAGTTCCAAGGGGCTGGGAAGAGTGAAGGAGGGGAGTCAGTAGGCGCAGGAAAATGGAAAAAGGAAAGAACCCAAGAAATTCAAGACTCAGAGAGCGCCCTTGGATGTATTTGGAAGAACAGCAGACCCCTCAGAGCGCGGACTCTGACCTGGCGGTTATGCTGTGCTTAATGCCTCAGTCGTGTCCAACTCTGCAACCCCATGGACCGTAGCCCATGAGGCTCCTCTGTCCAGGGGGGCTCTCCAGGCCAGAATACCAGAGTGGGAGGCCATGCCCTCCCCTCCAGTGATCGAACCCAGGTCTCCCGCGTTGCAGGGGGAGTCTTTACCGTCTGAGCCACCACGGAAGCCCCTGATCTGGCAGTGTGTGGTTACTAAAGGAGAGCTCAGATCTGGGGAGACAGGAAGGACACAGGGCCTGCATCCCCAGAAAAGAGGGGAGCTGCAGTGTAGCTCTCTCACTGCCCGTCTCAGGCCAGACCCTCCCGGCCACCCTCCAGTCCCGTCAGAAGCCAGTCAGCCTCCAGCCCAGCCAGAAGCTGGCTCTGTTTATTGAGTTTTCCGGACGTGGTCTCTGTCACCGTCTCTAGCGCTCGCCCCGCTTCGCATGTCCAGAGGCCCTTGCTTCTGTGGAGTATCCACCTTAGGAGTCTGTGCTCGATGCTGTGGCTACCCTGGAGAAAACGCCCTCTTCTTCTCTTCATTCCCTCACTCTCCTCTCCTAACAAACTCACTGGAAACAGCGCAGAGAAGCTGACCTCTCCCAACGCCCTTTTACAGCTGCCCTGTTCAATGCAGTTCAGTCAGAAAGACTTTCATTGGCATGGACGTTTTATCTTCTCCCGGATCTGTTAAGTGGTGAAAGCACAGAAGATGATTCCTTATAAGATGTCCAATGCAGACTTTCTTTTAGAGTTTGTACAGGGGCGTGCCTGACACAGTCATCCATCTTTGTCCTTCTAAAGCTCTGTCCCTTAGACATTCAACAGTCAGGCAAGCCTAGTGCCTGCAGACTGGCTGATGCCGTGGGTCACCAACTCACCCTAACTTGTACTACTTTTTAATGCAAAGTATATACTACCTTTTATTTTCAAAGTCTTGTTGCATATATCTTACCAGCCTACCCCAGCTGTACCCTGAATTAGTTCCTAAGGCTGTCACCTCTAAATATTCTGATCCATCTATGCAGGACAGACCCCACAGGAGTCAGGCCAGAAAAACATGGTTAAATGTCAGGAAAAACTGGAAAGCCCCATATAGCCCTGCCTAAAGTCTGCTCTTGCCAAATGCCCATTTGCTTCCCTCAGCCCCACAACCCGGCATGCCATTTTTACCTCCCTAGTCAGGACACAGAAGCAGCGTAAGAGTGTGCAGAGCCCCCTCTGCTTTCTGGTGCCAGCTAGGCTGGAGCTCTGCCACTCACTAGTCATGTTTACCTTGGGCAAGTCCATCTATTTTCTCTGAGCATCAGTTTCTGCATCTGTAAAGTGGAAATAATTACTCTACCTGGCAAAGTTCTTAGGAAAATTAAATTATGTCACGTAGGTCAAGTACTGAGCTGAGTATCAAGCAAAGAGTGGATCCTTCATGAAGGTGACTGCCTTTCCCTTCACCTCCCTCCCTCTCCTCAGCTGACCAGGTTGCACCCTTCATCCTTTGACATAAGGACCATCTCCTAATGTGGGCGAGAGAGTGATTGGGAATCAGCTTTGCCTGTTTCTCTTTGCCTTTTTTCTTGGCCATTTTCATCTCCAAAATGTCACATTCAACTCCATCCTTGGATACACAGGTAAGGAGAGGTCATTATACCTTCAAATGCCCACCAGTCAACATGTGAGCTTATCTTCTAGCATACGGAAGCTTATCCTCTACTGGCAACACTTCCTGGAGTGCCACCCGTGTTTCCAATGAGCTTCTAATATGTCATCTGAGCTGTCTGGCTTCAAGCCACCATGATGCTTTGTCTGTATCAGCTGAGGTGGGCCATTACCCACTCCTGGAAAAGGAGCAGCTTAACCAAAACAACAAGTCCTTTTCAGGTAGGCAGAATGCAAATACAAGTTTAGACCTCTTTGGAGCCCTAGGAAATTTAAGCAGTCCACGAAAATTGGGAGAGTCAAGCTGTTCATAGAATCAATCATAATGAGGAATCCTGGACTAGGTTTTTCTTAAGCAAACATGTCACAAGTTAACATCAACCCAGCTGAAAGGAAATGCACCGTGCAGGGGAATCATGAGGGTCACTTCAACAAGTGTTTATCAATCACCTGTTTTTCTTGGACCCTGGGGTGAGGGGCAGCAAGGGAAATGTGGGACACAAGCATGAATTAAACAAGTGGTCTCTGTCCTCATGAAGTTCTACGCTCTTAAGGAAAACAAACATGTCCACAAATAATGATAGCAACAGGACTAAATATTTCAAGTAGCAGAAAAAACAAAGTTCAGAAAGGTTTCCCCAGAAGCAGAAACATTCACTCACATGAAAGGAAAAGGCAGGTTCTCTATGGGCAGAGAGTTGGGCAGGTCGTTTTAGGCAAAAAAAAAAAAAAAAAAGAAAGGAAAGCAAATGCAAGTTCCTAGCAGGTGAAACAGCAGGATTCATTTGGAAAGGAAAAGAACTTTGATAGGACTGGAGCCCGGGAGCCCTGGGGAGCAGCAGAAGCGGGGAAGGCTGCAGCCCCCAGGCACGGGGTACATGATGGAGAGCCAGAGGGGAGAAGGGGTTGGCACCACTGCGGACTGCTTTAGCAGCGGCATGGGGGGCGAGCTGAGGGTCGCACGACTGGGTAAGCACTGCCCCATCCCATCCGTGAGGTTCACACTTCAGACAGGGAAAGACCGTGAAACAAACGAATGCCCAGAGCTGCTCTGCTGTGTAAAACCTATATGGGCATCTTCAGAAAGCAAGGGTAGGGGCAGGGTGGGCGGGGGGGGGGGTGAGGGGCATCTATTCCGTTGAACTGGAAGCGTTTTGAGACAAGACAGCGTAGGTATATGTAGATATGCCACATAAAGCTTTGCCTGGAGAGCATTCCAAATAACGTGGCAAAACTAACGGCTGTCTGGATAACTCAGGTGATGCCTGTATTGCCAAGGTAACACGCCACCCACCGGCCTGTGCTTTCAGCTCAGTATGAGTCCACAGGGATCTGCAGACAAGACTCCTTCCTCCGTGTGTTCCCGCCCAGGGCAGGGGGCAGCAGGGGGGGGGAATGCGGCGAGGAGGGGCCTGGCCGGACCTCTGGGGTGTGAGCCTCCAGGCAGTCACCAAACAAAACTGAGACCAGGCCAGGGGATCAGAGAAACAGGAAGCTCTTCTTCTCCGAGCTTATTCTCTTATCTACATCTGCGGGGGAGGGCGGACAGTGGAGCTGGGGAGTGACTTCGGGTTCACAGAAATAGTTCTTATTGGCTAGTACTTGCTGCTCAGAAATGGGTTTGCTGCGGGGGCCACTGGAGAGAGAGAGAAACCAAGTCCTCTGCTGGGGAGGGTGGGGGTTGAGGGCGGGCGGCCTGGAGGGGCCCGGGTAAGGAGGCAGACAGCATCTCAAATAGAGACATCAGTTTATTTGCACACACAGCCAGCGCTACCACAAGGCTGAGCTCAACAAGGTTGTCAGGGGGCTTGGCCCTATGTTCCTGCTCCTATGACAGAGCCTTTGCCAGCAGGGTCTCCCAATGACTGTCCCCTGTGCCCACCTTATTAAAGAAGGCAGAAACTCCATATGGAAACGTGTGATCGTACATAGGTTTGTGTCTGGCAGGCACATACATAGGCTCCCCTTGTGGCTCAGCTGGTAAAGAATCCACCTGCAATGTGAGAGACCTGGGTTCAATCCCTAGGTTGGGAAGATCCCCCAGAAGAGGGAAAGGCAACCCACTCCAGTATTCTGGCCTGGAGAATTCCATGCACTTTCCACACATAGGTACACATAATTACTATGCCTATACCACTGGCAGCATACTGGAAAAAGAGACACTCATGTAATATTGGTTCCTGATGCCTCAAAGGCATTGGGCAGCTTCCATGCAAAAGGACTTAGTCCCAGCCACTACTGGGGATAATCGGAAATAAACAGCAGGGTCCTATTTAGTAGGGTCTCACAATTTAGCTCTACAGATGGTCCCCAGGTTGTGAAACAGCCATGGGCAAATTTCCCCTTACACAAATGGTTCCTGAAGACACTGACTACAATTTAAGAGATGGGTAAAATTATGCCTTTCAAATAGAGTAGTCTTGAGCATAGAAGAAAACCAAGGAGAGAGAGGGAGGAGGGGAGGGCTTTCAGCCTCATGTTTCTGAATCATCTGGACTCTTCATCAGCTTATGTTACTTCTGAGGTTTGTGTGCTATTCTCTCCCCATCAATCCCTGTGCATCCTGTTATTGCATTTTCATTATGATTGGAGATTACAGTTCAAAGGAAGGTACAAGTCATTTTGAAGACATAAGAAAACAGAGATCCTAATTTTGTGGCCAGTCATGGCCGACTCAAAAGACTTAAAATCCATTCCCATCTGTGATTTGTGAGGTTTGGGTGTGGCTTTCTATAAAATGAAAGCAAAAGAAATACATCTTTTTTGTCAACTGATGGCAAATCTGATTTGTACATGGAAAAGGGTTATCGGTTTAAGCGGGGATGCGTTCACACACATAGGTGTATAACCAAGTAAGTATGAGCACATAAACACGTTATCAAGTGACTGAAATGTATGAGAAACATCAACTGGGAGAAGCCCATCTGTGTCAGTAAGCGTCTTGAGCGAGGAAGCCCAGAGGGCTGCAACTCCACACAGAACTGAGACTTGAGTAAGGGTAGGGTGGGATTTCCAAGGGGAAGAAAACTCCAGGAGGCTGCTGTCGGAGAAGGAAGCATGTCACGCATTTCTACAGAGGCAGAGGAGCTAGTCTCTGGATGTGAACAGACCCGTTTGCATGTCAGATAAATACAGGCAAGCACCACGAATTTAAGAGTTGAGTGGCAGGATGGGGCCATGACATGCCAGGCCAAGGATTTTGAAATTTCTCCAATGAGAAGCTAGTAGGAGTCACTCTGCAGGGGCAGATTCACAATAGCAGCTGTGCTTCTGGAAGGTTCTTAAGGCAGATCCTAACAGCTATACAGTTCCAAACTTCCATCATCACCTACAGACCCTTTTCCAAAATGAATGCAGACAGGAGAAGGGCTGGTACATTTTTACCGAGAAGGAAGAACTAATTCTGTTTTCCTTGGTTAGCTTCTCTCCCTAACTCCATATTAGCTTATTTATCGAGGCTCTGGTCTGCACTCATAAGGTATTTCCAGAGGCAGATGGAGAGACATCTGAGGCTCTTGGAACAAGAAAACATCTGGGGCCCCAAATCATTTTAAAAAATGAGAGCTTGAGTCAAGTGTGTGCAAGTCATAGAACACACAAAAATGAAATCAAATTGCCATTCAGTCACACAGTTCCCCCATGGAGATGGAATTCAACTTCAGTGCTCCTGGAACTAAGGCTTTTCTGTTATTGTTATTGTTGTTCTTGTTCCCTATTTGATTAGACCAGTAACTACAGTTATGCCCATTTCTTAGAGGAGCTAAACCACACAGGATGCAGCCACTAAAAAAATCACATAGAAAAAGAGTATTAATGAGAGAAAATGTAATGCACTGTATTACATGTGACTTCCCTTTCACTTTTCACTTTCATGCATTGGAGAAGGAAATGGCAACCCACTCCAGTGTTCTTGCGTGGAGAATCCCAGGGACGGGGGAGTCTGGTGGGCTGCCGTCTATGGGGTTGCATAGAGTCGGACACGACTGAAGCGACTTAGCAGCAGCAGCAGCAGCATGTATTTTTAAGCTAATAAGAAACTGTGGGGTTTTTTTAATTGCATAGAAATTTGGGTTAAAACCGAAGGATTACAGTTTCAATCAGAGGAGATTCCTGAGCCCTTTGCCTTTCTCTTTCTAAGCCATCTCATCATAGCAAGGGTCAAAAGAAGCCCATGGTTGATTTAAAGTGCTTACCAGTCCTCCACTACTTGCCAATGTAGGCAACTTCTTAGGGTGTCTCTCTGAGAGAGAAAGAATCCAGGCATTTCCACAAGTGATTCAACTCATCTAGCTCGAGTGGGATGGAAAGTGATGGATGCCCACATAAAATGACAAAAGATAAATGGTTCCAAAACATTTGATCCAAGCTTTGTGTGTGTTCTCACAGGCTTCCCCAAACACTTAGTCACCTACAAGAACTATCTACGTTTATGGCTGCCAAAGAGATGTATATTTCATTTAGATGGTGAATCCCTATTTCCTCATCTTCCAAATCATATAAGCAGTTGCAACAAATGCATCTCACCACACTGCTATGCAGTGCAGAAGAGAAGGGCTTCCTGGTGAAAGGCAGCCCCTGTTTCTACACCAGGCATCACTTACCCAGGCCCTCAGCAGGAGACCACAGACAGGCAGTGCCCTGCCAGCAGCCAGAATGCCACAAAACAGTGATTTCTCTTAAAGGTTCCCCTTCCACTACTGTTCACAATGAAGCTGCCAAAACTTACAGGACTTACAAAACCACAGTAGGTAATGACCCAGTGGTAATGACCATTATCAGGCTTCATTTTGCCTCCAAGTCTTAGAACAGAAGATGGCTGTCATATTTTTTTCTTTTCTACCTACCACGTGGTTTTCTTGTCTTGGAATACAGTGCCGTCCTAAGCTCACAAGAGATTGGCAGCAGCATAACAGACTGGTGTGCCAAGCAGAGGGGACAAATTTCCATAATGTTAGTACCTCCAACAGGTATAAAACTTCCAGCATCCCTTGGGCCTTCAACAGACTCCTAAAGGGTCTCCATTTGTCTCCCTCTCTGGTAAAGAATCCTCCTGCAATGCGAGAGACCCAGGTTCAATCCCTGGGTCCAGAAGATTCCCTGGCGAGCGGAATGGCAACCCACTCCAGTACTCTTGCCTGAGGAATCCCATCAGAGGAGTCTGGCAGGCTACAGTTCATGGGGGTCGCAGAGTCAGACACAACTGAGCAACTAATACTTTCATTTTCTGAATGAAAAAACCTAAAAAACAAAGCAGCCTCTGAGATAGTCTAACCTTCAGAGTGAAAGGTAAAACAGCACTTGAGCCAGTTGGCTTCTCTTAACATGCCACCTCAACAAGTGCTTTTCGATCTTTACTGGTGTCTGAACCACCTGGAGATCTTGGTAAAACACAGATCCTTAGGTCTGGTCTTGGGACCTAGAATTTCTAACAAGTTCTCACATGATGCTCATGATATGACTGGCTCACCACAGTCCATATTTTGGGACCCAGGCCTTTCCAATCCTGGCATCTTCTGCATTCCCCTGGCTGAGATAATTCACTGAAACCAACCTAGCCTGATGACCCAAGATAAGCAAAACTTCATCTGGGGTAAACGGCTTACCCCTGACCAGGGAATATCATGAAGGAAGTCCAGTGTCTGTGTGCTCTGAACATTCAGCCAAATGTGGGAGGCGGGCATGAGGGAGACAGGAAGCGGCACAGGGCACACACCCACGGTCCCTCCAGGAGCTAACGGGGCTTGAGAGAGGGGCACGGCACATTCTTTACTGACCCAAAAAGAAAAGAAGGCACCAAACCAGCTCCAGAAATGGAACCAGAACAGATCTGAAACAGAGCTACTGATTTTCTTAACTACCTCCTCTTGGAATCCAAAATGGGAAGGATTTTCAGCAAGAAAAGGGAGCCATGTTGCTGTTGCCTCTGTTAGTGGTTGATGCTTGTTGACAGCTTTTGGAAACCAGTGATGAGGCTCTTTCTTCATTCAACACTAGAAATGCAATTGGACAAACAAATGAACTACAAGACCGATTAACTGTATATGTTACAGTAAGGAGGCTCATTCAGTCCTAATTTCCAGTGTTTTGTGACATACAGGAAGTACACGAATTAAGTACTCTGGGAAGGATACACTGACTTCCTTCCTAACAAAGCATTTGCACCTGCTCTTTCTCTGAGTCTATCAAAGATGCCTATTCCTGCACCATTACCATTTACATAATAAAATGGGTAAGAGTGTACAGGTGTCCTCAGATGTCCCCATACCCACAGTGCACCAAGGGCAGAAGAGACCCAGACATCCAAATCCACAGATGACCCTGAGGCTGGCAGTGACTTGTCCAAGTCCAACTTCCAGTTGAAGGAATATTCTACCAGATGTGGAAAGGGGAAGTCACTCTTGGAGGAATCAGAGAAGCTCCATACAGTTTGGAGTGTGTGGATTCCGTTCGGCCCAAATTCAGAATTCATTTATAGTTCCTTGGCATTTCCAATTTGCAAGCTTTAAGAAAAGAGCAAAAGGCCGAAGAGGGAAATGTTCACAAGAATGTATCCCACCTCCGCTGTGACTGCTCATGGTCATAGACAACAGAAGATTCCTGAAAGAGGTGCAGAAGCTGAAGATCCAGCTATGAACCACAGTCCTGGGGACGGGAGGTGGGGGGCAAGCAACAGGTCCCCATGGTGGGTGAGGGGCGGACCTCTGGCTCCCTGATTCTACTTGCCCAACCCTTTCCATTGCCCCAGTTACCATCATCAAAAGCAAAAACTTGGACCTGCCCAGTTGGGCAAGAAGCCAAGATTTAAGGTAGAGGGGAGTATTGTCAGATATGTAAGGTCCCTAAAACTCCTTGTAATTGTTAGGGCAATCTTTAAAAAAAAAAAAATTTATTCAATGTCGTAAAAGGAAGAGAAGAAAGACAAAGGGACTCAGAACCCTAAAAGCTAGGGGAAGAATGCGTGTCTGACTGTTCCACATGCCCCTTACCTCCACTGTCAAAAGGGCTCTGGGGGAGCTGATACCAGCTCTTCAGCCTCAAGGATAGGGCGGCTCCCTGCCTCCGCCTTCTCTCCCTGCCTCCTCCCAGCCAGTCCCTCTTCATAGCTTCTCTTCCTGTTCTGGAAGAACCCACCGTGAAGACGCACAGGGAAAAGCCTCTCCCGTCCCCTTCGGATGCCTCGCGTCCTCGCCCCTCAATCCCACCTTGCCCTATTCCCAACCTTGGATCGGTCCAAACATTCTCCCCCGCCACTGGGGCGCCTCCTACCTCTGTGCTGCTGAGCACTGCTTGACAGAGTCACACCCAGGCCCTGCCCCACCCTCTGCCGCAGCTGTTCCCAGCCTTCACCACTCCTCACCAAGGTCCTCTCTCACCCCCAACTCCCTGCGCTCCACAGATGGGCGCACCTCCTACTTCCCCTAGGAAAACAAAACCCTCCCAAAGAACCAGGCAAGCTCCTTGCTGCCTGTGAATGTATCTAAGTCTACAAACCCCCACACACCGCCCATTCCCTCTCCTTCAGAGAACCTTCTCTGTTCTTCCATCAGGGGCCATCCCACCATCAATGACCTGCACGCACATCCCCACTCCCCTCCCAGACCCTCCCCTGGGCTTCCCCGCTCCCCTGCCTTCTCAACCTCTGTCGTAGGGTTCCTTGGGTACCGCTCTGTGCCCCCAGCCCACCAGAAGCAGCAAAAGTCCCCACTGGTCTTTTCTCTTGCAGCTGGTTGTCTTCCCTGCCAAGCTCATCAAATAAATCCACCATGCTTTCCCTTCATGCTTGTTCTCCTCTAGCTCTGCGGTTGCGCTTCCCACCGCTGCACCGTTGGAAAGGATCTGGCCGAAGTCTCAGGCTCCTTGTTAATACACAACGAGGCTCAGTGGACACCGTACAGGCCTTGTGATGTGTGAACGCCCGACTGTTTTCTCTCTTGCCCTGCCCTAGTCCAGGCCCTGGCTTCTGTGATCCCCACACCCCTTCTGCTTCTGTCCCCTGACCCCGGCTTGACCCCCGGGCTGTTGGTTTCCCTTCCTCCTTCAGCAAGCCCCAAGGCTTTTCACTCCACGTACTTAGTACTGAGAGGGCTCTTACCCGTCCTCATGGCCTTATCCCCTGCCTGGACAAGTGGACCCAGAGTCACCAAGTCCTTTCCTCACTGCCTCCTGGTCCCAGTTTTCCAAAGAACCCACAGGTACCTCATTTCCTGACTGAGTTTTCCTTTCCCATAACTTCCAAGTACAAAGAGAGACCCACTAAATCTGGGTGCCTCCATAAAAGAAAGGGTCTCACACAGTGAGAAAATTTGGAGATGCAAAAGACAGGAGGAAGGTCTCCACAAAATCAGGAAAGAAGGTGATTGTTGAGGGTACCAGTAGAGAGCTTAGCTTTAGAAATAGCACTTCTTCCTTTGAGGAGAACTCAGTATTATTGAGCGCCACCTGTAGGTGCCAACAAGGACCAAGCATTTGGCTCAGTTCATACTCATAATAATCTTATGAGATTAGGAATATCATTCCAGTTTTATTAGAAGAAGAATTAAATGCAAAACAAGGTTCATCAATTTGCCCAAGGTCACAAAGCTAGTAAGTGCCAAAGTCAAGACTTATATTCAAACCAGGTGTCTCCGAAGTCATTGTCCCTCAGGCATGAGAGAAATAAAACAAGGATCCCAGAGAGAAACAAAATTGCAAAGTTTGACAAGTTTCTGAATATGAATAGAAAGAAAAAGATGTCACAAAATTGAATAAACTCAAAAACCTAGTAACTACTTCCCTATGTTTTCCCATCACCTAATCTCCCTTTCTCCATAAAATGCTATAGTCATCAGGCTCAACAGATTTCCCTTCCAGCTGATGTTTTTTTAAATGTGTTAAATCTGATTTGTGGTCTACTTATATTGAGTCTTGAGTGGAAAACAGAGGAAACAGACGCTGTGTGCCTTATCTGCTGACTTCTAACTGTCTTTCCTCCTCCAATTTCCTCTTTTCTCCCCCGTCACCTATTGTGATGAGGAATTCTGTAGGCTTGTTTGCTTTAGGTCTTGGCACCCTAGGCATTCAAACACTCACAACAGATATTCCCTGGGAGCTTGGATATATTTTCCTGAGGCTTAGTTGCTGCCTTTCACCCTCATTGACTTTTTAAAAATATTAACCATTTCTATAATTTGATTGGGCTCTTGTGGGAAGGTGGAAGGGGAAGATGGATAAGAAATCCATGTGTCTCCTTGGATTTTTTTTCTAACTTTATTAGGATTTCCTATCAGCCAAGACAATGATCCCTCCCTTCTTCTTAGCTTTGGAAACATTGTGTGCATCAGCAAGAACTACACTGGATGGCTGGTGGGGGCATGTGACGTGCATGCATGCATATTTGTATACTGAAGGTGGGCTGAAGGCATGACCACTGAATGAAAACCACCTGTCTTGCAAGGTTATCATCCCCCCAGGGAATTTTAAAAGCCAGCACTCTCTTTATCAGAGTGAGACAGGGGAAATGATCTTGATCAATGGTATCAAAATCCCAACATTAGTCCAAGTACTTAAGTTTGACTTCTAAATTTAGCTTCAGTTAGCTAGTTAATAAACATCTCTGCAGTGCAAGAGCCTTCCAAATGTTACTTAACTAAAGGGCACCGTGCTGATGTCCTAGTTTGTCTGATAGATGCGACCAACTAGACTCAGAACCTTGGTGATCCACAGAGCAAGAACCATAGTCCTAGCACTACCTCTCCAGGCCCTACTCGACCAGAAATTGCCTAGAGAATTCATCCCCATTTGTGCCACCTCTTCAAAAAAAGCTTTCCTCTCAAGCTTGTATTATAGAGCAGGCTACCTGTTCCCCTGGAAAATCTTTGGCCCCCAAGTCATCGTGAAAATCATACTGAAGAATGGAGCAGACCCCATTAAAAACCATGTGGAGGAGAAAAACTGGTGGAAGTTGAAGAAACTGGATCTTAACCTTGAGATTCAAGGTGCAGTCAGACGACCACAGAGAGAAGACTGTGCTGGGTCTCTGAAGAGATCCAAGTGTGGGCAGGAGCAGCCCCCAGGGCAGTTTAACTGAACGGAACCTTGGTGAAGGTTCCGCAGCAGCCCTCCAGTCTCGGAGAGGGCCTTTGCAGGAGAGGGTTCAGGCTGTGCCTGCTCTTACACTCCAAGTGAGCTCATAACTCTTGCTCCTCTCCCACCTGACTATAAGCCACTCAATTTATCTCAGAGCCCCAGCCCAAACCTGGGACATACTGAGACGCCAATGACTATGGAAGAATGGAAGGAAAGAGAGGAAGGGGGGGAGGTGGGAGAGAAGGTAAGACAGCTGAGAAGCCTACATACAGACCCAAGTGAAACAAGAACTGAAAATGAGCAGCGGGACCAGGCTCAAGTGAACAGCTGAAAGACCCAGAAAATTTGGTGGAATCTCTGAAAAATTCAGTGTGCTCAGCTCAGTGAAGAAGAGGTCCAAATCTGCTCCAGTGGCCAAGACAGGAAAGCCTGAGGCTGAGGAAGGGGTACAGAGACAGGGGCCCCTACTCTTTGTTCCCCTGAGGGTCAGGCCCAGAAGTGAGCACAGAGCCTAGGAAACAGGTGTTACCTAAAAACTATGTTGAATAAATGTGAAGCTCATTTACAAGGCCCTTTCCAGCTCTGACATTCTGGGACCCTGCCTTTTTCAGACCTCTCATTTCAGGCAGGTCCCTCTGACACCCCCATGGCTGGGCCTAGCGAAATAAGAGAAGGATAAAACTGCATTTTGAAGGACAGAAAGAGGCAGAAGAAGCGAAAGTCTGACCTTGGGACATCACCTCACTTGACCCTGGGAAGTAACCTCAAGTTCCAGCTTGAGGAACTCCCCGGACTACTGACTGAACTATTTTTTTTTCCTGTTTTCTCCAAGGAGGAACACTGTGCCCACGGACGGCAGCAGATACTGTCTCGTGGGAAGAGTCAAGGTACAGAAACTGCCTCCTGATGACCCCTTTGATTGATGGGCTTTGCTACAGAACTCCGTTCCACCTTCTCCCTGCCCTGGAGCCCTCCACACCCTATAACTTAGAGAAGGACTAGCTCCTGGCGTCAGGCGTATTCCCATTCTTCATTCCACTCCCTTTTATTCTTACTGACGAAGGAGCTGAGCCTGGCTGGCGTTTCCTAAGGCTGAATGATTTAGGGAAATTCTTCTGTGCCTTAACCTGCAGGCCACAGGAGGGAAGACTTCATGTGAGTTTTTGCCTGCATTCCTGAAGAGCAGTCAATCAGTATAGAAGGAAAGAGGGAAGCACAGAGGACAAGGGAGGAAGGAAGGAAGAAAGGTGGGAAGAACAGAGGGAAGGAAGGGCGAAATACAGATGCAGATGAAACAAAAACAAATTCGAAGCATCCCTGTCTTGAGTTCACAGCTAAAAATCTCAGATATTTTTGCTGAATTCACTTCTGAGAAGGAAGCCAGTGGATCACATTTCTAAATGACGGGATTCAGGTTTCAGTGCTGCTGCTTTCTAGCTGGGTGAAGAAGTCCCTTTAGCCAGACTGTCCGATGTGTGAGCTCTCACTTTTCCTGACCTCAGAGGGCTGGAAGCTTCCTGTCACTGCACAGAACCGCTCCTTCCCGTGGTTCTGGGTTTGTGTTCCTAGCCCACACTTCCACTGGGCCCTTCTCTTAGGCCTGGCTCTTGCTCACACACCCTCAGTGCTCCCCCCAAAGCCTGGAGGATAAAGTCCAAGTTCCTCAACATGGTATTTGAGGTCTTTCTGGGTCTGGCCCCCTCCCGCCCTCATGCAGTCTTTCCATTCTAGGACAGTGCGCATCATCCTTGAACCCCCCACCCACCACATGACCTGCCCATCTCTGTGCTTTGGCTCATGGTTCTCCTCTGCCCTGAACACTCACCTGTCCCCACCCTCAAACCAACCACTACGCGGGCCTCTTCCTGAACGCTGCTGTGACCACACTGCCAGGTGGTGGCGAGTGGGACCCCTTCTTCTGGGTATGACTCTTTCATGGCACTGGCCACTTTCTATGACGTTTATTGGCCTCGTGGGTTTCACCCACCCTAGATGCTGAGGTCCTTTGTACAGAAACACTGTCTCCCCTCTGTCACTGGATCTCCACCTTAGAGCCCCAGGCCAGGCACACAGTAGGCATTCAATGTTTGTTGGGTGAAGGGGTGAATGAATGAATGATCACCTTCTCCCTGCACTTGAGACCCAGATGTCCTTGAGGAGATTGAAAAACTAAGTCTGAAACCACTCTGCTTGTCAGGCCCTCCCACTGTCCTCCCAGCAGGCGCATTATTTTTGCCCATTTTCTCCTCGTACCGTCTCTCGTTTCTCCCTTACTCCCCTTTGTCACTTTAATGGCATGCCAGCTCCCAGACGCCAAGCAGCACCCACGGCTGGAAGTCTGGCAGCAGTGACACAGCCAGAAAGCCACCCCAGAGGTGGCCCGGGTCAGCGAGAGGTGCTGGCAGGCAGAGACCTTCCTGAAATCTATTCCCAGAGACCCAAAGTGCATGGCCAGGAGACGGCGCTTTCTTCTTTTGAATGAACCTTTCTATTCTGAGTGAAGGCAAGCCTGGACTCATCCCCACTCGTGCTGGAAGTGGGCAAATAGCAGCCACAAGGGCCATCTGTCAGGGTGACCGCAGAAGGGACATGGGCTCTGCACAGTTGGAATACGTGACCTCAACATTCCCTGTACTGGCAGATCTCAATCTTTGAGTGCAGTTTGGGGAAACTGGAATTGGGGCATGATTCAGACCTGCTGTCTCACCCCCCCTACCACTTCCTCCCTCAGTAAGGGGACCAAGGGTGGCAGGTGGGGAGGGGTGTCTCCAAAGCCTGCATGGCCCTTGTCCTGGCCCCGTCCAAGAGAAGTCTGGTTCTTCTCCTCCCCAGGATTCTTTCAAGGTCTAACTTATGAAAAGGAAAGTGAAAGAGTCACAGAGAAAGACGGTTACCAAAATGCCACTGCTCCCTGGTTAGTCGGGGCAGTGTTGGCAGCATCGGGCTCCATGTTTCAATGCCTTTGGCCCAAGCACCTCCCTGGGCCTTGATTTGGATGTATGTGGTTCAGCACTAGCTCTAGAACCTTCTGGAACTTCCCAGAACTGACCTGCCAGTCTGAATATTGGCAGAAGCCCAGATCCCTCAGGTGAAGAGGACAAGGATGAGTACTGCGTGAGAGAGTCACTCTCAGGGACCATGAGAGGGATTTGAGAGCAACTTGAGGGACTGGAGCCCCACAGGGCAGTGGTGGGGAGTGGTCAGCGCCAGAGGGATGTTGTTTTGTGGCCACTGCTGCTAGTCTAACCCCCAGGAAAGTGGGTAGTCTCCCACAGTCTTGTTGCATTCAGAACTACTGGACTAAGATGACTCCTGAGGAGACATTTGGGAGTGAACAGAAATGATGACTCCAAGCCCAGAAGGCAGTCTGCATCGTGCTGTGGCAGCAGAAGTCTGCCTGGGGCTGGGCGAGGGGCGAGAAACCCACCGCCTGACAGCGGTGAAGGACAGAGGACAACGTCCATAGGGGCAAGAGAAGGCAAAGCTGCCTCTTCTCATAATTATCCAGAGACTGTCAGGACAGGTTTTCCAGACCCACATGGGTCCGGGTCCAGGATATGGGGCCTCTGAGCACTGTGCCAGGCCTGGGCGGGTCGGGGGGGGGGGGGATGGGGGGGGCATGGGGGGGTGGGCAGGAGAGTGGGGGGCAGATTCTGTGCATGGTAGGGCAACAGGATGCCACTGCTCTACACAGCCCTGCTGGGGTCTGCAGCCTCTTCCATACTGCACCCATCTCTGCCCCAACATCACCAGCCAGCCTCCTAGACCTCACCTGGCTCATGGGACAAACCTTTTCATAAAGAAACAAAACAAAACTGGAACTGTCTGAGAGAGAGACTGAGCTCTACACCAACACTGTTAACAGCCCCAAGCTCCCTCCCCTTCCCCACACCAGCCTTCCAGGCCTACGAAGCCTGGAGGGAAGAGGGTTCATCCAAGGTAAAATGAACTCTAAAGGCCAAGAGGTGTTTTTGATTACCTATTGGAGTTCACAGAAAAACAGAGGAAATGGAAAGATAGATACCGTGGTACCGCCAACAAGGAAGGAGAACCAGGCCACTCAGGCCAGGGAGGGGCAACAGAACTCAGGGCAACAGGAGAGGGAGACAGAAAAAGAGGAAGGTGAAGACACCCCCTGGTCTTTTCCATTCTGTACGTGTACCTATGCTGGACGGCCTGACACACTCTCTGACAACCAGAGAATTTTCTGACATTCCCCTGATGGGGTCACAGGTGGCCCCTCCCCCAAGCTCTCCCTCTGCTCCCTCCCCTAAGACAGAGGGGGCTGCCAATTCAGTGCTTTAGCTGAGACACAGAGAAATAAATGGGGGTGTGGGGAGGGGGGACCCTGGGGAGGAGGTCTTCATGGCAGACGGCGGCCCTGTGGTTTGTTGCTCAATCTTCCAACCCAGGGGTCTCAGTCCCCAAAGCCCCAGGGCCTTGCCTTAGGAAACTCACCCAGGTGACTGTGGGAAGAGATGAGGCGCCCGGGTCCATCCGATGCCTTTGACAAAGAAGTGGCATCTCCCAGGGCTCCAAGGCCTCTACTATGGTGTGGCTTTCAAGTTTGGATGAAAAGCTTCCCGCAGGGAGGAGCCAAGGAGGAACTGGGATCTGGAGCTAAGCTCTTCCTGATTTTATATGCCACCTGTCACCTGCCTGCCAGGGGTAGCTGTCACCTTGGGCAAGTCCACCCCGAGGCCAACAGGAACCACGTTTCTGTTACTACAGACCAGGGAGACTTGGGCTTGACTCGAAGGGCTTGACAAGCCAGCAACTACTGAAAGGCGCTCCAGTTTCTCTTAGGTCTAAAATGTAAATAAAAAGACAAAGACAAGTTGAAAAGGGAAAACAGACTCCTGAAAAAAAAAGACTGGCCAAGACCCAAACGCTGGTTCAGATGTTTTTTCCGCCAGATCGATAAGATTCTTTTGGACACAGTAGCCCTGGGAGGTTTAACTCAGAAAATTCTAACCTAATTTTTTTCTTTCCTAAATCTTTGTTAAGAGGCCACCTCTGGCTTTGCTCTAAACGCATTTGGGACAACTTCTCGGTCTCTATCAGATCCCCATGGCCAAGAGCACAGAACGCTGTTTTCGTTTAGAAGGGATCACGTGTGCACTTCTCTGCTCTGTGTGTCTGCTGGTTCTCCACTGTAAACCAGCCCCTGGCAAGGCACCACAGGGCACAAGACCTGCGTAGTAAAGTCCCCTGGTGCTTCCATATATGTGTTTACCTCTTCTGTAACCATGAACAAATCTGTTCGCCTCCCCTGTGACAGATGGAGCTGTTTGTGCAAAGGCACAAACCTGAACTC
The DNA here is from genome assembly GCF_027580195.1 of Bos mutus. Classification (NCBI taxonomy): domain Eukaryota; kingdom Metazoa; phylum Chordata; class Mammalia; order Artiodactyla; family Bovidae; genus Bos; species Bos mutus. Next base: position 85,965,658 of record NC_091626.1, on the reverse strand, counting down.
ACGGTCTGGGCTTGATGTGCAAGTCAGTGCCCAACAACCCCCGGGTCCTCGCACCGACCTGAGACGAAGCCAAGCATTCTCAGTGTCTGGCCTCAGATCTCCTCCAAAGATCCCCTGGTCGCAGGCAGGTGCATTTGGCACATGTTTTCAGATGATGGTGGATGAATTGTTTTGTTTTAAACACATTGTCCAGGCCCCTAGAAACAGCCAGTCCCATGAAACCTCCTCAACTGTTGAGGAGGGATCACAGTACCGGGGCAGGGGCCGAGTTCCTGGGAGAAAACCGTCTCCAGGGCCAGGCCCCCTGCCCAACTCGATCTCGAAGGCCCTCCCTCATCCCTTCTGCTCAGTTCCCTTTGGGTCCTTTTTTTATGGTCTGGGGTCACCTCTTCTGGCTCTAGATCTTTTCTGGGATTATTTTTCCAAAACTTGTCACCCGCTCAGTGTCTGGTCCCCTTCCAGCCCGAGGCTACCTTTAGCTTGTTGACCTGCCTCTGTGCTTCGGACAGGGTGGGGGTCCCCTCAGCCCCAGGAGGTTTGGTTCTCCCCTGTCACTCCATCCCTAGACGCCCTGGAATATGACCCCCACGCCCCTACCGGGAAGCAGACCCTTGGTCCCACTGCCCAGATACACTTTTCAGGCAACCCCCTCCCGCTCTTGCCACGTCCCTCTTTGCTTTTTTCCTTCTTCTTTCCTCAGGTCAGAGGAGCCTTCCCCGCCCCCCCGCCCCCCCAGAATGAATAAAATTATTCTGTTTCCGGAAGACGTTTTTGACTGTATCCCCATATCTTTTCATCCTTAACAGTGTTCATTATTCTATTGGTCATCCCCTCCAAGGATTCAGAATTTTGAGAATATTAAAAAGTCGGGGGGAACACGAGGTTCTTTCTGCTTCCGTCTCTGTCGAATCCTCCTCTTGCTCCAACTGGGGCGGTGGAGGAGGGGGGCGGTGCACAGGGGCCAGACTGAGGAGAGGAAAGAGGAAAATTTAAGAAGAGAGAAAAATGTTTATACTGAAGAAAAATCATGCAGCTTCGGTCATAACAGGCAGTCAGTTTGGGGCGATAAAGTTCTTCTAGGAGCTCCCTCTAAAGGTCTGGGAAGGGGGTGTGGGAGGGAGTGGGGGGGCATGGCCCCTTCCTCTCCTTGACATACACACACGCCTATTTTCTGGGGTAAGTCACACCTCAAGGTGGCTGGAAAATTGGCCCTGGATCCCGGATCCCACAGTGCTAAGTGACGGAGACACAGACAGCCCAGGGCCACTGTATTGACTGTCTGGGTGCGGGGGTCGTGTGTGGGCCTGGGGAGGTCTGGAGTTGAGTTCCGTGTCCTGGTTTGGCCACGGAGCTGTCTGGCTCCCGCTCTCCTCACAGGGGGACCCTCAATTCTGTCCCTGTCCCCCCTGGCCTCCTCTTTCCCTGAAGGAGGAGACAAACTCTGCTCAGCCCCACCCGGCCACCCACCGGGGCAGGCAGGGAGCGGAAAACCCGAGCTCGGCTGAGGACATTCCCCACCTCTCCTCAGAGGGAGCCACCCGCTTCACCCCATCCAGCAAAGAGAGACGGTCCAGCCCGAGGCGCTGGCGCACGTACACACGTACGCACGAAGCGTTTCCAGCATCCGGGTCTCGCACAAACGCGCCGTCCTCGCCTGAGACGCCCTTCGCTCCCAGCAGCCCTTGCGGCAAAATGGCGGCGCGGCGCTGCCGGAAGAGGCAGCCTGTGGCGGGCGCGGCGCCCACAGAGCCCAACCGAGGGCGTCTCAAAGATGGGTGCCCCGGGGCTGAGGCCTGAGTCACACACCAAGCAGGACCGAGGTCACCCTCCTGGCCGCGAAGAAACGGGATGTTCTCGGTGAGAAGGGCCGGTGGGGGCCTGTGGCTGCGAGCCGTGTGCGTGGTTCCGAAGAGACCTGGCTTCTCCGAGGGCAGTACAGAACGCTGTGCCGAGAAGAAGGCCAAAAGGGGTCTGTGCGCCCAGCCTGAGGGTCTGCGTTCCCTCCTGGAAGGCCTTGCTGTGCTGCGGGTCACCATGGAGAGCGGGGCCGGAGGCTGCAAGCTCGCCATGTCTGGGAGGACTCTGAGGACAGAGGGCTAAAGCCACCGTGAAGTCTGTGGATGGCCTGACGGTCCGTAGTGGGGGCCCCTCACTTCCTGTATTGACAGCGCCGGGCACCCCGCGCCCCTCAGACAGGGTGTGCTGGGCATGGAGGGAAGGGTCACGCCGGCCTTAGGGCCCGGCTGGTAAAACTGGCCCAGACAGCCCGTGCCCGGTCACAGGAGCACTGTGGAACCCAAAGGTGACTGGAAGCCACCATCACCCTCATCTTGGAACCAGAGGGGTGGGAAGGCAGAGAGCCGCCTGCCACACCCCAGCCGGGTACCCACACTAGCATAGGGTCTCCTTGGCCGCCGGATTTGGAGTCTGCATATTGCCTTATGAAGACCTTCAATAAAATCTTTTTAAAAGAACACAAGTCAAAAAGAGAGAGAGATGATGATGGTTCAAACTAAGAAGTTTCATTTAGAAGAAGGGGGAAAAAATGTTTACGTGTGCAAGAAAGAAAGACGCCTTTTGTTTTCTCTAAAAATCAGTCACATTTCAGTTTCCAAGATCCATCCTACCAGGAATGTGGAAAATGTCTCCTTGGGTTGCTGGTCTGGGCTAGGATCCTGGGCACCGCCCCCCCCCCCACCCCGCACCTGCGTGGCGCACCCCCGGCCCTTCTGGCAGGGCTGCCCCAGGGTGCCTCTGCTGAAGCCTGTCTCATCCCCTCTATGCGACTCCAAACTGTTCGGTCCCCAACCTAAGAAAATGTCTTTTGACTCGGGAAAACCTCATTCCCAAGCCTGCGCTGAATTAAAGTCCTCCCATGGGTGTGACTTTTGAAACAAAGAAGCCAGGAATCCTGTGGCCATTGTATTCCTCGGCTTGAGAAAAGGAGGCTAGAACCTGGGAGCCCCAGGAGATGAGACAGAGCGGGGGGAGACAGGGGAGAAGGCAGAGAAGCTGCTTTATCTACTGTGTGTTCCTCAGACACACTTGCTTTCAGAAGGAGTTACAATTCCTGTTGCAATTGGTGGTGACCTATAGCGCTTACCTTCTGCTCATCTTTAACTTTATCTTCGAGTTTGTGGTTTATTTCAGAAAATGTAATAAAGCAGTCCCAAGTGAAGACTCATTTGTGGTGTCCTCAGGAGAAACGGATTCATATGCTTGGGAGTCATTCCTGTTCTCCTGTTCCCTAACCAGTCTACTAAGCCTTCTTAAAGACGCCACTTCTTACAGGAAGCCTGTTTTGACTGTCACCGTGTGTGTGCCAGTCCTCACACTGTCTGAATTCCTAGCACTTTGGGGGTAATTTCTTGTACTTTTGAACAGAGTCACACAAAGTCCTACTATGGTTCTCCCTCCAACCAGACGGCAGGATTTTGCCACCCCACAGCACAGTGGGCACAGGGCTACTAACTGCGATCTGAGATCGCTGAGGGCAGGGACCAAGGCTCTGCCACACCCTGCAGCTCTCCCACACCTCACACAGAGGTGGGCTCCAAAAATATTTATTAAATGGATGGGTGGGTGGAACAGATTGGTGGATTGCACAGTCTTAACCAGTTACTGTCACCATTGAAAAAGTGAAATCGCTCAGTCGTGGCCGACTTTGCAACCCAATGGACTGTAGCCTACCAGGCTCCTCCACCCATGGGATTTTCTAGGCAAGAATGCTGGAGTGGGTTGCCATTTCCTTCTCCAGGGGATCTTCCGACCCAGGGATCAAACCCAGGTCTCCCGCATTGCAGGCAGATGACTTTACTGTCTGAGCCACCATTAGCTATTCTTCGTCACCCCCTGCCCCCCGCACCAATTCAGTGGAAAAATTGTAATTGTTTCAAATTTGCATTCACTCATGGAAAGAAACAGCCCATTACTTCTCTTCTTTCTGTGGAATCAGGCAACCACAGAATGTTCTTTAAGGCATAGATTACTGTTCTACTTAAAATGTTGAAACTGAGAGCCATAGATTATGCTTGCATCATGTGTATTTCTGTTTCATACATTTGCAACACATGCTTTTGATTCCCTAATGTTGGAGTCCTCCCAGTTTCTTTATTTTAAAATAAATTTCTGTCTCACTGAGGCCTTGCACTTGTTCTTTGCCTCAGGTGTCTGCAGATTCCCAAGAGTTGTTGATACAGGCAGCTTGTAGATAACAGATTACAATATTGGAAAACATTTTAAAGTTACTACTTTCCAACTGAGGGGAAAAAAAATCTTTTCTTATCCTGAATGATTCCAAGTGATGAGTCTCTAAACGACCTTTAAGATGCATTTAATAAACATAACTCTCTCAAATGGGTTGTGTGAGACACTAAAAAAAATTTTTTTTTTAGTTTTAGAGTCTTGCAATATATTTTTAAATGTATTCCTTAGAACAAGTCATCCATAAAGATACAACGTGTGTGTGTTGACCTGTGTGCTCTCTCAAATTCACACCGCCACGTATGCACTAGCATTTTAACTGAATAGTTTTGCACTGAGGGTGTGTGACCCACTCTGGTTCCTGCCCATGATGTAAATTCACAGCAGTGACGAGGTAGAAGTCGCCACTGGGGTCAGTACTGTCTCTGGACATCTTCGTTTGCCTCGCCCACCGCCCTTTGCCCTGGCTCGCCGCACACGCTGCATCCTTCCAACTCCCCTCCAGCTCACCCCAGATTTGGGCTCTCTTGCTTTGCCCCTACTCTCTGCAGAGGCCCTTACTCAACTCCACGTTCTTGGATTTGATATTTATTCAACAAACATCTTTCCATCTTTTACCGTGCTCCAGGCTTGTGACAGGCCCATGGAAACAAGAAGGTAAGGAGATCTCCGTCGAGGGGCTCCCGGTATGGGGAAGAGAGACAGTTACCCAAACAGAGAGGCTGCTGCTACCAAGGGATCAACGGACAGCCGTGTCATCCATCCCCAGAGAGGCAAGGAGCTTTCGGTTAATAGAGAAGTGATCCCCGCAGCACAGTGGCCAAGAAATTGAGCACCCATGAGACTTCCGGGATTTGCAGGGCTAACTGGAAGGAATTTGAGGAGCTGGAGCCCACCGGGCAGCAAGGCCAGCCACAGGAATATTGTTGTACGGATGTTGCCATGATCCATTCCTGTGAGGCCAGGCAGAAAGCCCTTTTCAATAAAATCATAGCTAGCTACTTGGGGTTCTCTAAGAAATGCAAGCTCATTTGCTAGCATTTTGGAAAATTCTTAGTCTTCAATGAAGGTTACTTGCTACCCTGCTGCCCCTGTTCTCTAAGTGACTGCATGCGGACAAGCGTGCTAAGTTGATCCAGCTGTGTCCATCTCTTCTCGACGCTATGAACTATAGCCTGCCAGGCTCCTCTGTGGATTTCTCCAGACAAGAACACCGGAGTGGATTGCCATGCCCTCCTCCAGGGGATCTTCCCCATCCAGGGATTGAACATCTCTCGTGTCTCCTCCATTGGCAGGCAGGTTCTTTACCCCTAGCTCTACCTGGGAAACCCCTCTCTAAGTGACTAAGGCTACTCAATTCTAAGTGCTATGCCCTCATGAGAGAATGTGGGCAAATGATGTTTTAGTAGTATTCTGGGAAATTGTTCTAACCTTGTGGATACCATGAGAGAATCTCAGGGATGTAAGAAGGTCATTGGCGAATACTTTGAGAACTATGGGCCTTGAGTACAGTCTTACAGTGAATTCTGAGAATGTACCTGGATCAATAGGGAAGGTATTCTATGACTGATGACAATATCTGCCTTGGGCACAGGTGTAAGGAGTGTGGCCCATTTGTCATATGTTTGACATCCCCACAAAATATAGTATTTCCTAAGGTCATATACATTCAAACTATCAGTAGTATTAAGAATGGTTTTAAAATAAATACTCCATTATCTGTACCTCTGAATGAGAGCTTTCCATCAAAGTTGTCATCTTTAGAGTCTAGTTACTTTAACTATCACTGTGATCAAAATTTCAGAGCTCTCTGTAAACACGAAACACAGATCAAATTCTTTATTATTAGTACAAGGCAAACTTGATTTTAACCAAGAGGATACTCAGGAATTGGATAGCCTTGGGTTCCAAATGACTTTGAATTCACAAAAAGTTAAATCTCCCTTGAAGGATACAAATGTGCTGTCAAGAAGGGCACTAAAATCATTCCACCAGTAAGGTATCTATATTGTCTATCAGGTACAGTGCTCAGTCCTGAGAAGAGAAACGAGAGGCTGAGTTGCTGCACTGAGGAGCTTATGTCCTGCATCAGACAGACAAGGCAACCAGCCACTAAACCATATAGCCGTATAGCAGGCCTATAGCAGGCACTCGAGTTGAGGGAAGCCCGCTGTGTAGAAGGCAGCTAACTCACAGTCAGGGGAGGGGATGAGGGAGGGAAGGGTCCCCATAGGCCACTCTTCAGCTCAATACTGAGCTGAAGAGGGGCCAGGTGGTTGTGGGACGGGGGAGGTGGCTCCTAAGGCAGGGGAGGCCTCCCAAAAGGGACAGCACGTGCAGAGACCTGGAGATAGCAGAATAAAGCATGGACCACCGGTAGAGCCGGGGAGAAATCCAAAGTGGTGGCGGCCGAGGTTGGCGTGCGATGAGGCAGAAATCCACACGGGGCCTGACCAAGACTAGGGCTTTGGGGTTTTTATCCCAAAGGCCAGGGAGATCCAGAGGCCAATTTGCATTTTGGAAAAGTCGCTTTGAATTCCTGCCATGCGCCATGCACTCTGTCCCCGTGCATGCAAGTAAAACCAATAAAAATAGGAACCAGACCTGTCCCTGGCCAGCCCACGACCAGTAGTCGCACTGGGTTAGCCTGGGCGCGTTCTTGGCTTCAGCTAAGAATGGAAGTCACTTGGCCTTGCTCAGTCCTGCAGCCAGAAACTCACCCTTGACCTCACAGCACACCTCTCTCACAAACAGGGTGGGCGAGACAGTGCAGACAAGTCAGAACCAGATCACCTTTACTAGATGAGTGCTCAAAGCACACGCCCCATGCAGCTGTGTGATCTGGTGAAAGAGACTCGGGCTTGGAGCTGATTGACTTGGGTTGGAAGTTTCTCATCATCTCTGAGCCTCAAAGTCTTCATGGACAAAATGAAGAAACCCAACTTTAGAAGACCCAGTGGCATGTTTGCAAACTGCCTAGCAGAGTGCATGGTACGTAACCAGGTACCTTCCCTCATAGCTCAGTCAGTAAACAGTCTGCTTGCAATGCAGGAGACCTGGGTTCGATTCCTAGATCGGGAAGATCCCCTGGAGAAGGAAACGGCAACCCACTCCAATGTTCTTGCCTGGAGAATCCCACGGACAAGGTGGCTACGATCTGTGGGGTCGCAAAAGTAGGACACGACTTAGCAACTAAACTACTGCTACTACTAAGCTGGTGCTCAAAAGTGGTGGGCATTTTATCTCTACCCATTTTGACAAGCCCATGGTTGGTGAACACAAAGTTAAGTGCAAAACCAAATGCAGCTTGAAATCTGGATACCCAAGCAGTTGTCCATTTCATATGGGCAGACATGGCACAATGCCCAAATTCAGTGTCTTACCTGGAAATGGTGACATGCTGTCCAATCCCCAGCAATGTGCAATCAGGATGAGATAAAAATAAGAAAGTGAAAGCAAATATGAAGTAACCATACTTGGTCAAGTTTCCTCCTCTTGGGTTGCTGTGGGCTCCCCCACCTGCCAGACAGTTAAGTTTGCATTGGCTATTTCCTGATGAATGCCAGCCAGGCCAGAAGCCTATCTCTGGATGACCTGTGGTCCTTAGCATACCTTCCAGCCCAGCCTCGATGAACCATGTTTGGCCCCACAAATAAAGGAAAACAGGAGAGACTTTGTATTAGATCTTCCAGAAGGTCTTTGTTGCAATTTTCTCCATCGTTGGAAAACAAAAAACAAAAAAACTTACATCACCAAAGACAGTAGCAGCACAGCTTATTGAAATGTTACAAGCAAAGTTGCTTTTGTACTTTTCCTAATAAGAACATTACAAAATTCCCTCCTCCCCCCACCCTGCTTCTTTTCTGTAAAACGCCTTTTTTTTTTTTTTTTTTTTTTTTAAGCACCATGAAATCTTAGAGAGAAATAGGTGAAACACCTCCACACATGGGTTTATCATTGTCACGGGGTCCCCTGCCTATGACGCTGGGGTGGGTAAGAAGCCAGAGGCTGACATGACGGTGGGTTTTTGCATAACACTTCTAGGCACCGCTGCGTGTTTCACTTCAAGCTCGGGGCCCTGATAGCAGAGGGAACACTTCGCCGTTGTCCCGGACAGCCGTGCAGATGGGGTGGAAGTGCTCGCAAGGAGTTTTGTCGCCTTTTTTTTTTTTTTTCTGTAATGCATACGGAACTATTTGAGATTTTTCACTTAAGAACCGAGAAGAGAAAGTTTCCAGATCTCCTAGGCACGTGTGACAAAAATCGCTTTTGGTAAAATCAGAGACACCCCTTATTTCTCCTCCTCGCCACGGCACTGACATCACGTGACTTGGGGACCGCCGGGTTTGCGGGGTGGGGGAGGCGGGGCGGGTGGACTGCGGTTTCCATGCACTGCGGGCGGGGGTGAAGTAAGCACGAAGCAGCGGGTTCCTCGCCCATTGACGGAGGACGGGACTTTATTTACAGCCCTGGAGTGAGCATGCTACTCCAGAGTTTCCATACGCAGCATTCACAGCATCCACAAAGCCCAATCAAAAAATCACCTTTGTTTCCGAGAGTTGCCATTTTTAAGGCCAATTCACTAGCTACCTCTTACACTCCGCCGCCGAGAGCTCCCTTTGCTCCTGCAGTCCCTCTGCTCCTGCGGTTACTGCCTTTGCACACAACTGCATGGGAACCGCGAGGAACCACCCCCGTCCCTTTAAAACCTAAGGGGGATGTAGGAAGCACAGACATGAGATGCAGTACTGGCTTTAAAAAAAATTTTTTTAAGAGAGTGTCTGCAGGTTGGTTTGCTTTCAAGGTTTGGACACCATGGTACTCATTGGAATGATCTACATTCTTACCCAATACAGTGGGCGAAAACCTGCCCTACCCAAATTCCGGCCGCATTCTCACTAACCCCCGAAACTAAGCGTCCAAATACAGGACCAGCATCGACTCAGCCAAGAAGCACCATCTCGGAGGGAGGGAAGCGGTGGTTTGCTAACATCTAGTCCAACTAGGACTTTCAACATGGAACCATCCCCACAGAACCCAAAGCAGCCATTGCCTCTGTATGTGTTCTGTGTGTGGGTGTAGGGATCTGAGTAAGAAATAACCTGTTTATAGTGTAAGAATTCATAACGTAGTCAAATGAAACCTTTACTGCAATTGACTGCAGATAGTAATAGCTTAAAATTCTTTAGTCTAAACACCATGTAAAAAAGTGCCCATATGGGATGAGCCCCCCCACGCAGGTGACAGTGTGAGGTTAGGTGATAGTGGGCCTACAAGGGGCACGACCCGCATTTGGACACCAGGCTCCCAAATCTATCTGGTCTCCACCCATCACCCAGGAGACAAATCCCAAGAGGCAAGAGACTAAGCTCTCATCTTGCCTAAAGGAAGCAGGGCCCATCCATCAGTATTTACAAATCCAGCTAGTGAAGTTCTTAGCGGACTTAACTCGTGGACCGCTGAGCATTTGGTCAGAGCACTGCAGAACCAAAAGGGACCTTCAAGATTGACTCTCCGGGCTCCACTCCCTTGATGTGCTGATGAGGTAACAGAAATGTAGGCACAGGGTCTGAGGGGCCCAAGATCACGGGCCGGGTCAGGGAAGCAGAGACAGTCCCAGTCACCTTAGCTGTAGGTCAGGAACAGCCCTACCTACACACACATAAGGGCCTTGCCCCAAAGCAATGAAGTCCTAGGGTCGCTGCTGGGTTCGAACTGGGCATTGAGCTGAAGTCTCTCCAAATTGTCCCTCGGTTCTCACCAGTAAAAACTTCCAGATCCTCTGTGGAGGAAACATTCAACACCCAGTTACCAGGAGAAACAATGACACTGCCCACCGAAGTCACTGTCCCTGTGGTCTGTCCATGTGCAAAATCAAAATGTTTTCTCCGGGTTTATGGTGGGGTGGGAAGTGCAGGCAGGGCAGGGCTGTTCTGATGTGTGTGTAGGATTTGTAGCAAGTTTGCCTTATCCATGTGAATTCCCATGTTACTGGACCCCATTTTAAAAAGGTAGCTTTCAAACAACTCCAAAACAACTGGCCTCCTCTTCCCAAATCTCAGCTTGTACACATGAAGTGGAGCCCAACCCCTGGATGCCCTCCCAGCCTCTCCTCTGGAGAGTAGGTTGCATGCGTGCGTACATGCTAAGTCGATTCAGTCACCTCTTGACTCTTTGCGATCCTAGGGACTGTAGCCCATGGAATTCTCCAGGCAAGAATCCTGGAGTGGGTGGCCATGCCCTCCTCCAGGGGATCTTCCCAACCCAGGGATGGAACCTGCATCTCTTGTGTCTCCTGCACTGGCAGGCGGACTCTTTACCACTAGTGCCGCCTGGGAAGCCCGGAGAGTAGGCTACAGCTTGTCGGACTCTGTGCCCACATGTCTAATGGATCAATCTCCACGAAGAGAGGGCTCTTCTTTGATTGTATTCATCAGGGCCTCAGTCCCATCTGTACTCGGGAAACTCCCAGGCAAGGGCTATTCTCGCTCCCTCTGTGTGACTGGGACCTGCCTTGTCTGGCCAAGGGTCTGGGCTTACCAGGGGGCTCAGTGGTAAAGAATCAGCGCAACTGAGTGTCTACACACACATATACCAACATCTGGTGTGTGGTAGAGTGTGGTTCCATTTGGTAGAGTGTGCAGCTTAGAGTTTTGAACTGTTTTATTCCACCTGTATGCTGAGTTCCTGCAGGACAAGCAAGTAAGTGCAAAAGGGTGTCTTCAAAGGGCATTTTTAACAGTACAGAAAGGGTGCCAGGAGGCGCATTCCCAAAACCAAAACCAAAACCAAAATAATGTACAATGATCATCTGTAAGGACAACGCGTTAGGCCGTGTTCACAAAGACCTCATCCCATCGTGGCAATAAAGAGCTTTCTCCTACCTCTGTATGCCATGTCCAGGAAACTAGAAAGACACACGTGCACGCGCACACACAGACACACACTCACAAGGTGCGTGGTGTGGACACTGCCGCAAAGTCAAAAGCAGACTTTGGTCAAATAGACTGATGACTAGCTCTGCCGCCTTCTTGCTGTGTGCTCTTAGGTAAGTTACTCACTTGGCTTCCCTGAGCCTCTGTGTCATCATGTGTATAATGGGTTTGCAAACACTTCCCACAGAGCGTTGCTGGGGCGGTTCAGTGAGCCCACGCCCCTAAAGTGCCTCATCTAGTGCCTGGCCTATGGGCGTCACTGGATAAATAACAGGGAAGCCTCTTGGTCAGCTCTGCCTGTAGAGTCTAGAATTTTAACCCACTACTATAAACAAGGTATCAAGTAACAGGGTAGAAACCCAAATGAATGAGATCCCTGGACAGTTTAATCAGGAAGCTTTCAACTTGTCAGAAGAATAAAGTCCCAGTTCCCCGTGCTGTGCTGTGCTTTACTTGGACTCTCTGCGACGCCATGGACTGTAGCCCACCAGGCTCCTCTGTCCGTGGGATTCTCTAGGCAAAAATAATAGAGTGGGTTGCCAGGCCCTCCTCCAGGGGATCTTCCCAACCCAGGGATCGAATCCAGGTCTCCTGCAGTGCAAGTGGATTCTTTACTGTCTGAGCCACCAGGGAAGCCCAGTTACCTACTAATTCCTTAGCACACACTTTGTCAGGCTGGAATGACTCCCATAGTAAGAACCAAGGCCCACCCCTGCATATACATCGTTGCCCAAGCATCTGTCTGTTACTCTGTGGACACAGGATGTCACCAGTGAGCCACAGCCCTGTGGCAGCATTAATCCAAACATACCTTGGATAGGGCAGAGGGGGCACTAATCAGACTTGATTCTTATTTGGCTCCTTCCCAAAAGTGATGCCAGTGCTTTAATCAGAGCTTACAATGAGGTGGTGGGGGTGCGGTGAGGCACACGGGGGCTGCGTGTGCTCTAGACAAAGGAGAGCTGTGCATTTGGGGGAAACAGCAGCAAGAGGTCTGCCTTGGCTGAAGCAGTCGAGGATGCGGTGGCTATCATTTTTCCCTGGAAGTCAGAAAAGCATTAGATGGTTTCTAGAAGTCTCTGCCAGTCCTGTGACGTTTTGACAAATCCACCCTGCGTGTTAGCTATGTGATATCCCCAAACAGTGGTACTGAGCCCAGGAGGCCCGTAAGCAGCAACTTCCGGGTGTTGCCAGGTCCAAACACTGAAGTGTGTGGCACAAATAGCTAGGTTTGAACCAGGATGACAGCCAGCCAACTCTGAAAAAGGCTGAGGCACACGTGGGATACTTGGCGTAGTACGTACTCTTTCCTTGCTGCTAAAAATCCACTTAGAGTCTTCCTCCTCAAACCTATGACCCATCAGACCCCCACTTTCCTTCACCGGGTGTTCTAACCTCGTGAAAAAAAAATCATAATTATCACCACGTGTTGGTTACTGTTCTCCTAGAAACAATCAATCACAGTAGCATTGTAACTTTAGTGGCTAGCAGGTACAAGTGAAGAAATGATCAAGGAAAAGCAGTGATACTTTCAGAATAAAGGAACACCCAAACATAAACGTGAAGTCTTTCAAATACTTCTTTTAAGTATTATTTTTTAAAAAAATGGCAGTAATGGCACTTAAGCTGCAAGCAATGAAAACAATTCAATCTTCTCGTACAAGGGTTGGTTTGAGGGATTCCTTTTCCTTTTGTTTGCAAATAGCAGGATAGGACCTGGTGTCACTCTGTCTACCCTAAGACACCCAAAGGGACGAGAAGCCCTGAGAAGGAACGATGCCATGGTCCTCCTTGGTATGTCTTAGACATGCAGGATGTCTATGTTTACAAACATTTAGGATTAGCTAGACAGGACAGTAAGCCACTGGCATCATGCAAGGCAATAGTTTTGGTATTTTTCCCCTTTTTATCAAAACCAATTGTAACAAGTTCCACTAGAAAAGTGAACATGAACATTTCAAAACCAGTTTGTTTTCACCGTTGCACGCTTTTGGTGCCTTTTCAGTGCACCGTGCACTGAGGTTTGGTTTTTGCCTGTCACCACGCAGCGGCTGAGGTTGAGTGTTCACCAATGCTTGCGAGTCCGATTGGACTACCTGTGAGAAAGACAAAATTCAGCAGGCTTCTGTCATTGGTTACGGTGATATCCACAGTGTGATGTGACTTTTTTCTCTTGTAATGAGGAAAGCAATTGCACCTTTTGATACGTGTGCTCTCATCTGCTTCCAACAAATTCTAGGTGCTCTCGGGTCCCAGGGACGTTCATCTGGAGCTTAGAAAAGACTAGGGATGCACTGAACGCTTTTGTCTCAAAATCGGAGCTCAGAGCAACATTCCAACATGTCAGCTCCGACCCCAAGTGACAAGGACCAGTCCACCTCCCAGTCCAGGCCCCTTGTGCGTGCGTGCACACATTCCCGACAGTGGGTTCAGGAGACGACTTCCTTTAAAAGACACACCTGTTCCTTTCAGACGGCTGGTCTACGAATAGCTGCCCTTTCGCGCCCTCCGGAGCGCGGCGGCGCTGCCCGGGGCCACCGCATCCATCGCCGGCACGTGCCCTGGACCTCGGCGGCCGTGACCTCCCGCGCCCACGAAGGCGCCCTGGGTGTCCTGCGGCTGTAATCAAAAGCCGAGTCCTTGTTCTTTTGATTCCCTTTTGGCAGAGCGAGCTTTTTCGGTCGTTTATGGCACAGTGAAATATCTTCTTCGATGCTATGTAATTTCGGACTAACGAGAAGTCTTGTTTTAAGGCACGTGTCTCAGGGTGAATATATTTAAAAACAAACAAACAAAAGACAAGGCTGGGTCACGTCCAGTGCGTCCTTCCCGCTTAGTTTCTGGCTTCTAGCAGCGCGCTGCTGTCGCGCTCCGCGTCTTTGGCGTCGGCGGGGCCCACGCCGTCCCCCGCGCCGGCCGGCGGCTGGGCGCAGTCGGTGAGCACGGCGGTGCTGGAGTGGTCCGAGTTGCACCCCTTCTCCGTGTCCTCCTTCTTCTCCTCGTCCAGGGAGTAGTGGCGGAGGGTCCTGTAGATCCTGTGCACGTCCTCGGGCAGGGCCTTGCGGAGGTCCCGGTTCTTCCTCTTGGTGAGCCTGGAAGCTGAGCCCAGCTTGTTGACGATGTTATCCTCGGAGGCGCCCTGCCCGCGCTTCTGCAGCGGCTCCGACGCCTGCAGCCGCAGGTTGTTGGGCCGGTGGTCGATGCTCTCCTGGGACGAGGCCTTGCAGCGGCCCGCGTCGAGCGCGGCGAACACCGAGCGCTTCTCTGGCGAGAGCATGTCGAGCGAGTGCGCCCGCTGGTCCAGGCCCAGGCGCCGGCGCTCCATGCTGCGGATGGTGGCAGCGCGCTGCAGCTTGTCGTGGATCTCCACGCTCAGCCGCCGCCGCGTCTCCCGGAACTCGGCCGTCACGTTGGCCTTCCACTCGGCCGCGTGCGCCTTGATCTCGCCCACCTGGCGGAGAGACGGGGCGACCACAGGGCGCTGAGACATCGCCCCCCGCCCCACGCCCCGCGCCCAGGCGCCCGCCACTGCCCCCCCATCGCCGCCACCCCCATCACCCCCAGCGCCCGGGCACCCGCCTCCGCCCTCCATCGCACCCACCCCCCATCGCACCCACCGCTTCATCGCACGCACCCCTTCATTGCCCCCACCCCCCAGCGCCCCCACCCCCCATCGCACCCAGCCCCCCATCGCCACGACCCTCCATTGCCACTAGCCCCCCATCGCCACCACCCTCCCGTGCCCGCAGCCCTCGGGGGTCCTCGTGGGAATGAGGCCCAGAGGCGGTGGCTTTGCGTCCGCCCCACCAAGGGGAGGAAAGGCTACTTCCACCCTCGCCCTTCCCGCTCGGGACTAAGGTGCCTCCGAGAGGCGCACGTGCTGGGCAACCCTAACGCCGCCAGACACCTGGATTCGGGGGACAGAAGGGGAGGCGGACGGACCTGACTTAGCGTCTGTTGGGTTCACCCTTCCGTGGTCCGGCTCCATTCCTGCTGCATAACTCGGAGGCAGTTGTGTCTAGCTCAGAGCTTTTCCTGTTATGTGAGGTAGCCGGGCACCTAGCTCGGCCCTGGGCACAAAGCACGTATCCAGAGGGTCCTCTGCCCTGCCCTGTCCCTCCAAGATGTCTGTCTGGGTTAGAGTGCTCCACCCGTCCCCATTAGCCTGGAAATGACCTAGTTCTAAAAAGGAAAGTCCTGTGTCACCCCATATCTAGACAATGCTGTCTATGACCTTGTGCTATCCGGCTTGCGCTGGTTTAAGACCACCCCCCCACCCCCACGCAAGGTACCTGATAACCAAGCTTCTCTGCTCAGGGTGCAGGAAGGCGGCATCTTCTGCCAAAGCCCACAGAACACGTGCTTTCTCAGAGCAAAGTCTTGCATGAGGGTCAAGACCAACTCTCTGGGCTTTATTTCAGCAGGACTATTAGTACAAGACTCATGCTGTCCTATGCAGAGGAGTAACTCGGATTTTTGCATTGAGAAATGTCAATATTTATGTTGTTGAGTGTTCTCTTTTGTTATGGCTGATTTTCAGCAGGTCAGTTAGCTCTCTGGGGAATCAGACTAGAGAGTGCATTGACACTGCTTCTGCAAGCCAGGAAAATTAAACCTCTGCTCCCAGGAATGGTGTGGGAGATGGTGCCATCTAAGGAGGCTCTCCCAGGACCCTCCGCTCAGAATGCCTGCACCCTGGGCAGGGAACAGTCGCCCTTAAACAGGCTGACCCTCTGTTTCTTTAGGTTTTATCTCCTTTCCTTTCTTTACTGCTTTGCTTCTCTTTACCCTTCTTCTTTCTTATCTCTTTTCCTCTCTTTCCAAAAGAACTACATGGACACTTTTTTTTTAATCACAAAATCTACCTTTGCTCTGTAGCCATTCCTTTTCTTGCCTGTGTGTAGGCTTCCATGCACATTTATTTGAGGAAGGAAGGGCTGTTGTGTGTGTGCCCCTGGCCACAGACATATATTTGTTTCTACAGATCTGACAACCCAGAGGGGACATGAGTGAAAGGGACCTCATGAGTTCGCCCTCCACGGCCGGCCACAGTTCAACAACTTCAGTCTCATATGGAATTGAGAAAAATGCACACATTGTGGACTGGGGGCAATTGTACACCTCCCCCAACTGCAGTCTGCCTATGCTGACTATGTCTGGATATGTTTTTTTTCACTTCCTTTTTTAAAAATAAGTTGCCGTTTACTAGTTTTTCCAGGAGCTGTGGGCTGGTAAGTGAGTCACCAGATTTTTCTCACCTGCTAAAAAAGAATCCAGAAATAACTGCTATCCCATTTAACGTGGCATTTAAAATCATTCAAGGATTCAAAACAAGGACATGTAGGAGGCCTCCACTTAGTAGGAGATGGTCTAGCCCATAGAATGCTGCTGCTGCTGCTGCTGCTGCTAAGTCGCTTCAGTCGTGTCCGACTCTGTGCGACCCCATAGACGGCAGCCCACCAGGCTTCCCCGTCCCTGGGATTCTCCAGGCAAGAACACTGGAGTGGGTTGCCATTTCCTTCTCCAATGAATGCATGAAAGTGAAAAGTGAAAGTGAATTTGCTCAGTCGTGCCCAACTCTTAGCGACCCCATGGACTGCAGCCCACCAGGCTCCTCCATCCACGGGATTTTCCAGGCAAGAGTACTGGAGTGGGGTGCCAATGTTTCTGACCTCAGGAACATTCAGAGAATCTGGACGGAATCCTACCTCTTCTTTTGTCTTTTTGGATAAAACGCGTAGCCAATCTCCGATCATGCTGAGGACAGCGGCAAAGTAGGCAAGGCCAACGAGGATCCAAAACCACACCAGGGGCTTATACCACTCCCGGTAATTGATGCCAGCGTTTCCCCCTGCAAACAACCAAGCGTTACTTTAAGGAGGGTCTCACAAACGGTCGTCGCAGAGCAAACGCATCCCAGTCCGTGTAGCAGAGCTGCGGTCGTATCACCATCCAACGCTCAGCTGCTCGGCCTGCTGTATACACGATGTGACAGGGTGAGAGGGCAAGGAAAAGTCGTGTCTCTTCCCCAAAGGAGCCTGGCCTGTGGCTTCACTTATTTTGAATCTTGACCAATCATCTCCATACATCATGTGCTGTGATTAGTTGCTCAATCTTGTTCGACTCTTTGCAACCCCGTGGACTGTAGCCCGCCAGGCTCCTCTGTCCATGGAGTGGGTAGCCTATCCCTTCTCCAGAGGATTTTCCCAACCCAGGAATTGAACTGGGGTCTCCTGCCTTGCAGGCCGATTCTTTACTAGCTGAGCTACCAGGGAAGCCCTTAATGCACAATACATAATAACAAAAAATATGTCAGTGACCAGCCTGATCCATCCAGTTTAAACTTGAGCTTGACAATGAATGGCTTGAATTAGAGGACAACAGAGCAGGCCCAGTTTCAAGTTTTGTGTTTTTGTTTTTGTTTTTTTCTTATTGGGGTACAGTTGATTTTGTCAAGTTTTTCTTAAACTGCCTTAAATTTAATAAAAACAAAATACCATTAAATAATCCCAAATGGTTTGGAACTCTTGACACCATTTCCTCCTTAAGCACATACGCATTTACCAAGAGAGAAGTATGTGTGTGGAAGTAAAATTAGACTTGATGGTATTCCTGAGACTTGGACCCAGCCAATAGTGATTTAAGGCTGACCAGAGGATGGTGTTTACGTAATGCTGATCCATAGGGTCAATTAGACCGAGTCAATTAGAATCTCTGTGTGAGAACAAAAAGGGACCTTCAAGGCCAGCTAGTTCAATCCCTTTATTTTACAAATAGGGATTATAGTAAAAAATCCATCAAACCAAGTTGACTAGCTGCCTGACTGCATTGACTGGCTGTTCCATTGAAAAGATCAGTCGTTTATTCCAAGTAAATAGCCTATTTATTCCAGACCTTCTACAGGCCTGCCCAAGGTAACCAAGCAACAGAGATTCTAAGCCCAGCCCCTTCTCATAAAGAAGTGAAGACACTTCATGAAATACCTGTCTGTGAGATGTCATTTTCCAATGAAGCCGGCTCGTGGCCATTTCTAAGAAAATCGACATTAGCCATGGATTGGTAATTACTGTACCCTGGACTTTCCCACTGGGTTGTGGTTGTAACCTCATGTAGCACCTCTGAATCTGCACTGAGCTTTTACGGTATCAGTAATACCTCCCAAAGGTGGCTGGGCAGGTTCTGTGGCTTGTGGTAGTTCTCAGTTTGCAACGGAGCCCACAAGGTCTCCATAGCTACCGCCACTTCTGAAAATTGGAATTCCAAACTCTGCTGGAGGGCTCTGTGGTACACCCCGCTTGGTTTGGTGTAACTGCCTTGCTTTTCGCTTTCAGGCAATTCTTCCCCTCTCCCTAGCTTTCTCGAGGGTACTGTGGGACTTTGTGCAGCCTGAAGTGAGTTCTGAGGTTCATTTCATCTCCACACTAAGCGGAACTCTGCCACTCTTTCCTGGGAGCTCTCTGAAAATAAATGTTTACCAACCAGTCACCATCCTCCACAAAAGACTGTCACTAGGGTGCGCTAGCAAACAAGGCAGGAAACACCCTTCTGCCCATTAGTTTACCAGCTGCTGGCCTGGAATTCAGGTGCTGCCAGTCAGGGTTGCAAAATGCTTGATGGGTTGTTAGACTGTCCTAAAGTGTGCCAGCTACAAAATAAACCAGCACTTAATCCTGCATGGTGATTGATGTTCTGATTCTGTTTCCAAGCTGATGCCTTGTCAAATCACAGCAACCATCAGCTCTTGTTAATGTATCTTTTTAAAAGATGGACAGCCTTCCCTTTTGCTCTCAGAGCATTGCCAAAAAGGCTTTGACACACTTCCAGGGTTCCAAGGCAGCCGTGCTTCAGATTGGTCTCTGTAAGCTATGGAAACGGCAGCTTAGAAGGGCCTGGTCCAATTGCAGTCAGCGCCATGAATTATAACAGACCCAGGTCTGCAGAGACGATGGGGCAAAGGAAATATGGTTCTGTAATCAGCGGTAGGTAAGGGAATTAAAACAGTGCTCTGCAGCTCAATATTCTGTAATAACCTGAATGGGAAAAGAACAGACACATATATGTGTATGACTGAATCGCTTTGTTGTACACGGGACACTAACACAACATTGTAAATCAACTCTATTCCAATAGAAATGTTTAAAAAGAAAGGTACTCTGCAGGAGGCATATTTACATGTGCAGCGGTTACTGTTATCAGAACCCATGGGAAAGCATGTCCATTTTCTCTGACCCAGTTACAACCAAAATAGACTTTAAAACTTTCTAACAGTTCTTTGTATTTATCTATACACTTGGCCATTAGATTCATTAAAATCTTCCGTCGCTAAAGATCACTAAAAAACAAAAGAACAAAGCCATGCTATGTCTGTGACTGTGGAGGTCACGGCCTTTCCAGGTAAGTAAACATCAGGCCAAGTGCCGGTGTGTGCTAAGCGCTCACGGCCCATCGTAGCTGATCAGGATAAATAATAAATCATAAGCAGTTTTTTTAATCTCCTGTTCCCCAGGCTGTGCTATTTGTGACCCAGATTAACAGATTGAATGGAGCAACCGGTTAGAGAGCAGGGTTTGCCCAACGTGTCCTCCAGAAGACAGTCCTCCAGACAGGCCAGAGTTAGCACAGAGCAGTACAGCAGAGTGCAGACGATGCTTTGGGGAACTTAAAGATGTTGGTGAAATAGCTCTAAACAGCAGCTGGGATTGGAACCTCAATGAGTTTCCCCGCAGAGCAGCTACAGACAATGCTAAGGAGTTGACCGGACAGTCACTCTTGGTACTGTCCTCCTGCCTCTGTGCGCTGTCTGTCCAGAGCTTCAGGCTTCTCATCAAGTGGCACCAAGCGACCTCCTGCCCAAGCTGGGGAGCTGCTCAGTAGCTGAGCATCGAGGATAAGCCAAGGCGGGCGGGGCCCCAGGCCTCGGGCTCTGTGTAAGCAATTCTCAGTCACTCTGACTTGGCAAGTTCTTAGTCCTTAAGACGGTCAAAAGGAAGAAAGCATTAAAACTGCTGTTTCTACAAAGGCAACTTCGGTCTTCACCTTCCTAGCTGGAATAGCTGCAAAACCACTCTTCTGGTTGTCTGTTTCCTTAGAATTACCATGGAGACAGCCAACCTTCAACATCCTTTCCAGAATTTACCCTTTTTCCAGATTCCAGAAGAGGGGATCCCTGGCCTCTTTAAATATATTGAGTTGCGACAGAGTTACTGGGTCAAGTGTTCACTTCTGGGAGTAGAAACTGAGCATTTGTCTGACCACCTAGAACTAATCCATCCAGAAAGAGATCGGTGGCCTCCTCCTCCTATCCCTACCTTCCCACCACCCTGGGAGAGCAATACCCATAAAACGTCAGGTTTCATTTCAGTTTTTAAGCTCCCTGTCCCTAGAAGAATTTGATGGTGATTTCTTTTTCTTCCTTAAGCATGGTTCATTGGCATTTATTTTTACAATGAAGGCTATTGTGTCTATCTAGATTCATGCAGGATCCATTATAATATTAAATTCTCTTGGGGCAGTTTTCAACTCCAGGTGGTTACCTGGGTCTTTAGTCCTGCATCCGGACATGCCTGGAGCAACTTTTCCAGGGATGGTGACTCTGCCCTCAGCATCAGGAAGCTTCATCTGCAGGTCCCTGCAGACTAAACTCGACGCTCATCTCTCCAGAGCTTCATTTTTGCCACTTGCTAATATAGCCTTTATCAGTTGATGCAAGGAGCCTTAATACAATTCAGAAGCCCGAAATCCAATGAGAAATTCATTTCAGTCATAATTCATATGATGATGAAGATAGCCTGCCTCCTGAGTGGGGGAGGCGAGAGGCTGGCTTCCTCCCAAGGCAGCAGCCGGCTGCTGTTTCCCTTACAGAGGACTGCAGGTTTGGAACAAGCCTGTGCCCAACAGTGGTGATGCTGAGCCTTTTCCATTTGTTCCTCCATCTTTTCTCGTGGTTTAGAAAAGCACTGACCACAGTAAATGTTTTCCCCACCAGGGCCCCGGTGGCTGGGATATTCCAGAGTGCTTACCTGCCACAAAATCACCAAAGCCCACCGTGGTGAGAGTGACCACCACAAAGTAAATGGACTCCAGGGCCGTCCACCCCTCAATGTATTTGAAGATGACGGCAGGGATTGTCACAAACACGACACAGCCGGCCAAGATGAACAGGATGGTTGAGATGACCCGGATCTTGGTCTGACTCACTTGCTTTTTCTAAAGAAGAGCAAAGGAGAAAGAAAGACAGGGAAGTCAGCTCCATCACCCTGGATTCGGAAGATAAGAGGTAGAAAAAAAAAAACGTCAGTGGCTTTGGACCTTTCTTTGTCCGTGAGCAGCTTGGGGAGCATCTGATGAAAGCTGTGGACCCTCTCCTAGAAAAACGTAAGGACCGAAGTTTTCAGCTGGTCTCGGTGGTCCTTGGGCAAGAGACTCCTTGAATGTCCTTTGCACGGTTCCCTGACTGCAGCCCAAATGCTGACTTTCTAACCCCCTCACTGGTGTAAAGGAGACTGCTTCCCAAGAAAGGCCATTTTTGCCGCCGTTTCTCACGTGGCTTCACTGACCCTCTGTAGGAGGCACAGGTTTGGGGGTTCCTTCCACAGTGGTGGTGATGGATTTGCACCCGGCTTCCCTCGAGTCAAAGGGCACATGCTGGAAAAATGGCTCCTGAGACAGACCAGAAGGTTAGGATGAAAAGAAAAACACAGCTGACCTGACCCCACCCTCGTTTGGGACAAAACTCCAACCATCTGCCTGGGTGCTTCTTCGCCTTCCTGCCCCCAGCCAAGGCAGTACATTTATATCACAGTCTTCTTTTAAAACGCGTGTGTTTAAGTCAGTGCTGTGCTCGTCATGTTTGCTGGCTGTATAACCATCAAGGGACAGGGCAGGAGTCCATGTTGAATGGCAGGCTCCGTGTCTACAACAAATAATAGAAGCTCCACCTCAAGTCAGCTTCTGAAGGATTCAGTAGTTAAGAGGTGAAGATGCACCTAGATCGGGAATGACCCTGATATTGGGGTGAAAGAATCACACCTACGGGGTACCAGAGGCAGACTGGAGGTGCTGGTGTCCCCTTGAATGACACTCAAGACAACGCTGGCATCGCCTCCAAACTGAACAGCCTGCTAAGGTCTTCTCAGAGCTCCCAGTTTGCCATTGGAGACTGTCATCAGGGGACCCTGACACTATTACTTGACCAAAAACTCAGCATCTCATAAATGTCTGTTTAACACCAGAGTGCCCGGACCTGTGTACACTGCCTGGATGAAGCCCTGCAAAAGCACACATTCAAGGAATCGATATGGAAATCTCTACCATGGCATCTATTAATATTTTCTAGTCATCGCCTTCCAGTGAATTAAAGGGCAGAGCAGGTCCAGAGTACAGAGTGCATTTGGCATTCAGACACCGCATTTTATGGATGCAAAAGGAGCTTGCATAAGATGCTGCTAATCAGGCAGAGCTGACAGGAGAATGCAGCTGTGATTAGCTCTCAGTCCAGCGCACAGGGATGGAAACCGCTTTTCAAGTTACTCAACAGTTCACCAGTTCAGAGTCGCCAGAGCTCTCCTGTAAGGAAAGAAACCGGGCTAACCTCCGTGAAGAACAGGCCACCCTGTTTCCCCTTCGAGGAAGGAAGGCTGAGAATAAAACCTCGTCACTGGGCGATCCTGTCACCGTCCTGGAAATCCTAACCTTTCCTCACGGCAGGGACACCCCAGCCAGGTTTTCCAGGCCAAGAGATTCTCTTACGACCGACCACACAGCTCAGACAGGAAATGACCGTGTTCTCCAAGACAGGAAGGTTGGTTATGACCCTCTTTCTCTTCCTCCCACTCCTCTCTTCCTTCCTGACTTATGGAGATAAACCTCAGAACCACCTCTTCTTCTCTGGGAAACGCCAAGGGACACGAGAGCTGGAAAAGGGTGGTGGGAGGCTGCCATCCTCTGCAATCGAGCCTCACAAGCACCAGTCCCACCTGCCGAAGGCCCTGAGTCCCAGGTGTATTCAGTATGGTGGAACTGTGGGCAGGTAAGTGCAAAGAAGAGCTATAGTGGAGAATATTTATCTGCACAAATCTCAATCCGCAGTGAGATCAGTATAAGCGAAATGAAAGTGTTAGTCACCAAGTTGTGTCTGACTCTTTGTGACCACGTGGACTGTAGCCCCCCAGGCTCCTCTGTCCATGGGATTCTCCAGGCAAGAATCCTGCCGTGGGTTGCCATGCCCTCCTCCAGGGGATCTTCTTGACTTAGGGATCAAATGTGGGTCTCCCACATTGTAGGCAGATTCTTTAACCATCTGAGCCATCAGGAAAGCTAGTCCCTAAATATTCATAGGAAAAGCTAAAGAAATACAATCCTTCATAAAAAGGAGTCAAGTTCTCTGACTTCTAAGAGAGTACTCAGGATACAAAGTGGAACAGGAAAAAATAAATTGATCCATGCTGTTATATAGTTCCCATCTCCTCAGAAAAGCCATCAAAAAAAAGGATAATTTATTGATATTTTTGCATACACATTTTTTCCCACAAATGAAAGTACTGTGACAAGACAAATGACCTGAGAACCACAAAGAATGTTTTACCCATTTCATGCATTTCCATATTAGATCTTGTAGAACTTGGAGGGGGCAGTTAAGACCCCTCTGAGAATCCAGGAACTTCGTTATTATTATTATTATTAGCCTACTTTTGTTTGTAAACACGGACAAAAGCCAAAGCCCAAAAGGAGATTTTTATCATAGATCATTAAGTTAATCTAATTGCTGGCAACGGAACATCATTTTCCCCCTCAATAAATCGTCCTCTTCAAATGCATAATGAAATTAAAGTGAATTAAATGTTTGCGAGACACTTGTTAAGTCAGAAATTAGGATGTGAACGCAAGTGCAATCCAAATGAGGCTGAGGCTGGCAGAGGAGAGCTGCAAGTACGTGGGAAGCTGGAGCCATTCCCAGGCTCCAGGAGGTGGGCAAAAGAGATGATGGCACTGGGCAGCATTTGTTTGGTAGCAAAGGGAGGTGTGCAACAGAGGCTAGAGCGTGGCGTCTTAATGGCATTATCTGTCAGAGAGTTTATCTGCAAGTTAGCATTTCACCACTGCTCACTGCCCAAGCCAACCAACGTGTCCCTGGACCGTTTCCTCCAGACATCCTAGGGTGATGCTCAGCAAATCCCCGGAGGCTTAAATCATCAGGGTATTTTAGGGACTTACAAAATCAAGTGTCTTGCGTGTGTGTGTAGGCATATGAAATTGCGTGTACCCGTACTTCACTATAAAAGGAAGGGGTATGGGCATAAGGTTTTGATAGTATCTGTTATTCTGGAGACCCACATTTATGCTGTCCTCTAGACACTTAAGAAGAGTTGCCCTAACTGAACATTTTCAACTGCAGCTTCCACGATGGAACCACAAACGCGTCATCCAGTGATCTGTGGGTTTCTCATCCCCACTAGCTCTGCACCCATTCACCACTATTGTGCTTAAGAAGTTGGAGTCTCGGGGCAGCCTGCCAGACAAACACTCCATCCCCACTGCTAAGTGACTGAGTGACCAAGTTTCTCAACTTCTCTGGGCATCAGTTTCTTCCTCTAAAAATGGAGATAAGAGAGTCCGCCTCACAGGAGTGTTTGGAAGATGAAATAAGCGTGTGAAAGCTCAGCTCAGTGCCCGCTAAATGCTTGGTGACTGTTATCAATCATGTCTGATGGAAAAGTTCGAGTCTTTCCTTAGATGTGGGCAGTCCCACATTGAACGCTGCCCTCTGCTATGGAGGAACGTTCCCTCACATCTGGTTTTAAGATAATCTCTGTCTAGCTTCGGGTGGTCACTGCTGGGTTTCCCTTCCTGGATACATTGTCTCATATGATGACCTCCTTTTTCAATAAGAAATAAGTCCTCATTTTCTCTTGGTTCTTCTGTGCTGGCCCAGGACTGAGCCCTCAGACAGTCTCAGCTCACAATCTTGGAAGCTTTTCTGTTTGCCTTTCAGTTAGTTTCCCCCTCCCCAGCTTTTTTCATCATCCTTCTGAAACTGACAAGAATTGCAGATAATGTTTGGGGTGTCAGGAACCAGCTGCAGAGAGTCCCTAAAAGGCACCGCCCTTGTGTTCCTTGCCCCTCCCAACTCCCCTGCCACTTAGCGAGTCGAGCTGTGTTTCCACGGCGGGGTTGCTAGGCAAAAATCCCATTGCTTATTTACCAGTAAGCAGAGCAGTTACCATAAAGCTTTGTGAGAGCCCAGATCTGACTGAGTTAATGTGTTCTTAGGCTAACAAAACTGTTATTTGGGAAGAGATGGTTTGATACAATATTTGGGCAGAAGTGATAGAATACTTGTATGTATCTGTCCAAATCTTGTTTTCTCACTGTGTGGATTAGATGCTGTGGTCCTTCTTTCTCCATATGCAAATGACACGATGCACAACCACTTCCCGCATCCCGCTGGCTGGCGCTAAGTGTAGGAATTTCTGAGGAACTCAAACCCCACCTCCTATAGAGTTCTTTTAGTTGTCAAAATTATGTGCAATTATTCCAAAAAGCAAAATAAGCTTCATACACAGGAAACTGGGGAGCCAGTTCTAAGAGCACTCCTTCAAGAGAGGATGTACATACTAGCAATTCTGACAGCGTTTACCTGTTTCAGACCTCAGACGGCGAAGCCACACACCCAATTCCCATTAAGTACGATGCCCTACCACGCTTGTTTATTTCCACAATCTTATTTTGGAGAACAAGTATATTTCCATTCATCTGTGGGCTATTTCTTTTTTTATTTTTTTACCCTCTTCTAACATCTACTCTTCTTTTTGCTTTTATGCGATTTCTTACAATTCTGAGATTAGTGATCCAGATTGTTGTATCTGACTGAGAAACTTTATTTGCTGTGATTTTTAGCCAGGGATGTTGGAGATGTCATTGAATAATAAAGATACTGCAATAAAAATCCTAGGACGGGAGCTAGACATGCAGAGCTCTAGTTTATGGTTCAGCTTTGTTTTGTTGAAATGCAAACACATCACCATGGTAATACACTTGAGCTGAAAATGACTTCTCGAAATGGAAAGATAATAGGAGCTGCCTCACAAAAGAGCCGACTTTATTTTCTGATATTATTATGTTTTCCACAAAGACTCCTTTTCTAAAAGTCCAGTTCTAGCTAATGGTTTCAACATCACAACAAATCACCACGTAGTACCAGCAATTGTATAAACTATGAGGAGAGCTTTTAAACACCATTTGCCTATAATCTCCATGGCAGAGAGACTATAAACACACATTAGTGAGAATCACGCAGTAAAATCTCCATGGAGCCGCCTGAAAATGTCCCACGCGAAAGCAGGAGAGTATCTACACCAAAAAAAAAAAAAAAGCGGATACAGATCACACAAATGGATAGCATCTAACCCCAGAAGAGCTGGATCTAGCACCTGCCTCCGAGCCACACTGCAGCATCCAATAGCATCTAACCCCCAGAAGAGCTGGATCTAGCACCTGCCTCCGAGCCACACTGCAGCATCCAACAGGGTTTGGTCAGTTCAGTGCTTTGCTGGTATCCCCAGGCAAAGGTTTAGAAAAGCTTTGGGTATACGCAGTTAAATTGTTTTCATCACTGGATTTATCACTGGATTTTGTCACTGTTTTTTATCACATCCAGGTGCACCTGGGATGGAGACAAAATCTAGAAATAATAAAAAGAATTCTCAGCAGCTCCACTCCAGGACCACTTTAATTAAAACCTGTGAAAGTTTTCAAAAATTCTGTGGCTTTTCACATTTGAAGAAAATACTCTATTGGAACACAAGATTTTGCGCTCAACACTCAACCAGGTAATTCATTCAGCACATAATTATTAACAACCTTCTACATATCAAAGGTTGTTCTAATTGCAAGGAATATAGCAGTTAAAAAGAGAGAGAGAAAGAAGTTCCCTTCCCCATGCACACAAAGTCTAGTTGGCTGGGGCAGGCTGGGAACATCTGAGTCTTTGGCTGAAGTCTTTATGGCGCTGTCCGTGGTACCCAGCCCTGGTCTCACCATTGAAGGAAAGTTTTTACCTAATGACATCCCATTTATTAAAAACATCACCTTGTAGAGAAGAAATGACCATTCTTGTAGCTATTATAAGTGAAATACAAATAATTATGGCTGATTTGCATTGTTGTAGGACAAAACCAAACAACATTGTAAAAATTTTAATAAAAAATAAATAACAATAACAAAAGACTTATTTAAAAGAACTATATCAGGAATCACTTCAAGCCAGATTTTATTTGAACCCACTAAGCTATAGGTCGTAGTGGTAAGAGTCAGAAAAGGCAATGGCAACCCACTCCAGTACTCTTGCCTGGAAAATCCCATGGATGGAGGAGCCTGGAAGGCTGTGGTCCATGGGGTTGCTGAGGGTCGGACAGAACTGAGCAACTTCACTTTCACTTTTCACTTTCATGCATTGGACAAGGAAATGGCAACCCACTCCAGTGTTCTTGCCTGGAGAATCCCAGGGATGGGGGAGCCTGGTGGGCTGCCATCTGTGGGGTGGCACAGAGTCAGACACGACTGAGGTGACTTAGCAACAAGCTATAGGTCAAACTCTAGCATATTTACTCTAGCATAGCATGTCGTCCCCTTCTCGGCAGGAGGGGAAGGGGATGACAGAGGATGAGATGGTTGGATGGCATCACCGACTCGAAGGACGTGAGTTTGAGCAAACTTGGGAAGATAGTGAAGGACAGGGAAGACTGGCCTGCTGCAGTCCATGGGGTCACAAAGAGTCAGACACGACTGAGCGACTGAACAACTCAACAACAACAACAGGAGCTTTGATACCAAATCAAAAGCAAAACTTTGTACAAGTTGTGATTTGTCTTAAGTTCAAGGGAAATCAGTAAGGTTCATCTAAGGTTGGGGAAGAAAATCACAGATATGCTGCAGGTTGACTGTTGCTTGCAAATGATTCAGTGTCTATAAAACCTTACACATTGTCTAAATAATAAATCCTAGAATTAAAAAAAAAACTGTACCTATAATAGAAGATATATGGATCTTTGTTAGCTAAGCCCTCAGAAGCTATGTCCTAGAAATCAGAACAAGTAAGTGACCACACCAGTGCAGATGTAACCCTGGCTGAAGAGCGGTCCTTCTCTTTAGTTGAGGTATGAAAGGCAGGCCCATGGAAAGGAGAGGACAGGGACACTTCCTGATGAGCCTCATCAACAGCATAATTCCTGGCAATCCCGACAGATGCCATACCCAGCTGCTCACCTAGCCAACTTCTGCATTTGCTTTACCCAGATATCAGCAGCAAAACAATGTTCCCACCCCAAAATGCCCTCTCCACCATCACATGCACAAGCATACAATAATAATACTACAGTAACAACGCTACAGACAGCTGAAAGGCGGCTCGCTCTTCTCTTGCTAACACGGGTTCACGGTCACAGTGCATTGGCCAAGCAGTCCACAGCAGTCACGAGAGAAGAGCACCCGAACAGAATAAATGTTCCTTCCCATCCCTGATGCTTTTGCCCTTGTTCACGGGGCTCCACGTGTGTAACACACGTGACCCCTCTCTAGCCCCTCACTCTGACACAGGACCTGAGAACTCAGCGTCTCCCTCTCTTCTTCCTTTTGGGAAACAGCTGCCCTCAAGGCACACCCACTTGTGATCTCCTAATTCTAAGATTGTATGAAGAAGCCCATTTTTCCTCAGACATAAACGAAATTCTCTAGTACTGAGGGTACATAACAACACTGGGTTTAAATCTGTCATCTGGTTCGTCTTATTTCTCAGTTGGCTCATACCTTGGGTAGAAAAGAGGGGATGCCATTTACTTCTTTCAAAGGCCCCAATCGTCTCAAGTCTCCCTGCTCCAGTCCCCCTGGTACAACGTGTTTGTTTGTTTTAATTTTGGTGATAGCTCAATAATGATGCCACTGTGAGGCAGAGAAAGAGGTCAGACCATGTAGTATGCAGAAAATTCTTTTCAGTGGAAGGTGGAGTCCCTACTTTAGACTGTGGCCCCTCACCAGCAAGGAACACATGTAACAAAAAAGGAAAAGAAGGAGATTACTGTGAGCCTCTTGCTAAGAATGCTTTTCTGAAAGGAGATAAGGAATTGGGAAAGACCAGTCCTGGCTGGAGCTGTCAAGAAGAGACGAGAACCTTGCCCAGGGACTGGGGTCGGGGACAGGTTTGGTGAGGGGGTAGCTGGGATCAGTGGCCAGAAGGCAGCCACTTAGCACAGGTCAGTCCAGTGGTCCTGTGCCCCACTGTGGCTCATGAAGGAGGTCTTCAGTCTTTCTCGTCTTTTCTGGCATTTCTCAGTCATGTCACTGTTGCGTGGAACCAGCATCCAAGGGCATCTAAAGGGGATGGGAGGGAAGAAAGCCGTCAAATGCCCCCACCTTGGGTACGTGTAGCCCAGGGAGAAGGCATTTGTGGGCTTCCTGAAATAACTGTCTACATGTCCAGGAATCAAGATAAGCGACAAACAAGCATGTGTTTTCTGTGGCCTCATTTATCTTACCTGTTGGAAGATTTGAAGAAAGCCCCCAAGATTAACCAAATTTAGGCTAACACCTTAAAAAGCACCTGAGTATTACTGTGTCAATAACTGTAAAAATTCCTGGGTTTTATCGGGCAAGTAGTGAACAACCGCCTTCTCAATAGTTACACTCTTTCTTTCCTTCTTTCTTTTTAGACACTTTAATGAAAGCTCGTAGGAATGCCCACCCATATGAATCTACAAAAATAATGAAACAAGCATTAAAAAATCATATAAAAGGAAGATGTGTGAACTAGAAAGGAGGCAATGAGAAGCAAGAAAAATTAAGAAAGTCTTTGAGAAGGATGAGCATAGCTGAGAAAATGACTTAGGGGTTTTGAAAGCAAGACAGAATAATGGTTTTAGGGGTCTAGAATCTTCTTGGAGGTATAAGAAGGCTTTCAGCTGGGTTTGTACCTCTCTGTTTGAGAGAAAGAAAACAGAGGAGAGAGAGATGCTTGATCTTTCTAGTTAGACTGGGAACAGAGAAGTTTAAATAAGACTGGAACAGAGCTTCATAGAAAGTCACACAGAAATAAATCTTAAACTGGGAAGCCCTGCACTGAGGGAATTTGACAGAAGCATCCAGAGCTGAGAATTTTTCTTTAGTAGAATATTCCTCAAGCTGTGAATGAAGTTGAATCCTATAACTTTTCTATTCTCTCATTCAATAAATATTTATCAGGCACCATCTGTTATAGAGATAAGTCCACGGGTGGGCACCAGCCTCACAGACCTAGTGGAGCCAAGACAGACATTAAACAATCACACAAGCAAACAGATCATCGCAGCCTGAGAGGAGTGAGCAGCACTCACCAAACGAGAGAGTGTAGAGACCAGGTGATGCTATACGCCTATCCCGTTCCTCCATATATACAGCCCAAGATCACCCAAGAGGGAAGTGTGAGCGGAAGGGATAGTTAGGGAGCTTGGGATCGACATGTACACACTGCTTTATTTAAAATGGATAACAGTAGTAAGGACCTACTGTATAGCACAGGGAACTCTGCTCAATGTTATATGGCAACCTAGATGGGAGGGGAGATTGGGGGAGAATGGTTACATGCATATATATGGCTAAGTCTCTTTGCTGTCTACCGGAAACTATCACACTGTTAATTGTCTGTACTTCAATATAAAATGAAAAGTTAAAAAAAAAAGATCTACCCAAGAGAAAAAAATATTATATATTAACACCTATGTGTGGAACCTAGAATAGTGGTACAGATGAACCTATTTCCAGGGCAGGAATAGAGACGCAGACATAGAGAGCAAATCTGTAGACATGGAGGGGGCGGTGATGAATTGGGAGATCGGGACTGACGCACAGCTATGTATAAAAATAGATCACTGACTACTATCAGTTATGTGTACAGCACAGGGAACCCTAGTCAGCGATCTGTGGTGACCTAATGAGAAGGAAATCCAAGAAAGAGGGGATGGATATATATGCATGGGTGATGCGCTTTGCTCTACGGCAGAAGCTAACACAGCATTGTAAAGCATCTATGGTTGGTGGTTTGGTCACTAAGTCGTGTCCAACTCTTGCGACCCCATGGACTATAGCCTGCCAGGCTCCTCTGTCCATGGGATTCTCCAGGCAAGAACACTGGAGTAGGTTGCCATTTCCTTCTATACTCTGATAAAAATTTAAAAAAACTATTCACCCATGGGAGTAATGGGGCTTCCCTTGTGACTTAGTCAGTAAAGAATCTGCCTGCAATGCAGGAGACTCGGGTTTGATCCTGGGTCAGGAAGCTCCCCTGGAAAAGGAAATGGCAACCCACTCCAGTATTCTTGCCTGGAGAATCCCATGGACAGAGGAGCCTGGCAGGCTCCGTGAGGAGGAGTCCATGGGGTTGCAAAGAATCGGACACGACTGAGTGACTAAAACCACCATGGTAGTAAAGGGGGTTATTGCAAATGATTCAAGGCGGCAGACTGGTGCTGGAGAGAAGCATCCCTGAAGGAGGCCAAGGAGGTGCTAATGAACTCAGACTTGACATACTTTGGTTGGTTCCCGCTCCTAATGAAGTTTTCATTGATAACCTCATGCCAATCATCCAAGGTGGGTATCCTGACTCCCTGATAGATTTGTCCTCTTTGTATCAAAATTTACACAAATGCCTCAAGGACCTCCCAAGTGTGCATGCATTGTGGGCAAATAAATTCATGACTCATCTCTACTTATGCATAACCATTCTTCCACAATTATTAAAAAGTAGCATTGTTCTTTAATTTGATTAGAATGGATTCCATTAGAATGTGGATTTGATTAGACATGACCAGTCAGAATCCTATTTGTATTATAAATGAACACACACAATAAGTGTCCCTGTTGTTAGTTCATTCGCATAGCTTTTCCTTGTAAGAGAATTAAGTTATATACAAACCCTTTAATGGAGCTTACTGTAATGACAAAAGTATATTAATTCCTTCATCTTTCATGAAACGAGGCTGTTTAGCCATGCAGATGATAGCAGGAGTGAACATCACATGCTCCGTAAGAAAAAGTAATGCATGGTGGCCCACGCTTAGGCAGGGGCTGCGTCTCTGCAGACGACAATTTCTGTAGAAACGTATTCTCCTTCTCATACAGTTTTAGATGGCTTCAATCCTGCCAAGTGTTGAACAGAGATGTGCATGCTCTTACGTGAATAATTCTCCAGAGAGAACCAGAAACGGAGACCCCCAAAGACAATGTTAAAAAAAGGCCTGGATGTCTATCCAGGCCTTCTGATGTTCTCCTCATGTTGAGAAAAGACTAGAAAATGGAAGTGGACCCACCCTTGTGACACCCCGCTGGGAGTGTACTGTTCAAGACCATCGTGACGCTGTTGAAGGCCGACTAACCACACTACTCTCACGTCGTGATGGAATCAGATCCTAGGGCATGACCACGTTAGAGGGTACCGGTCATTCCTTTTTGTCTGCCCACCATCTGAGCCCCCTTCTCTGGTCTAGTGAAAGACAGAGACCTCTTCCCAGCACAGAAGCTGAAGAATGCCAGCGACTCACTTCCCTGGTCTCCCTACTGCAAGGACAGAAGCACGTAACCCCAGCTCATCCAGCCAGAGAGACGGAAGCCAGACCCTGAACGAGGCAGTAGAGAGCAGGTGTGGCAGAGCGGGTCCTGAAGTGTTCGTCTGAAGGTTGTTTCCTGTGCCCCCCTTTCTCTCTCTGGAATCCCAAAGGCCATTCTTAAATGAGGGGTGAAGATTCTCAGAGGCATGTAACCATTTCTTCATCTCCCAGAGACTGGATAAGACTTAGCTAGGGATGGACCCAGAGAGAGGGTGGAATGCCCACTCGGCCTGGAGAGGAAGGAAGCTGAGAGGGACTGAGTCTCCCTAGGTTCTGCCAGGCAGAACCCTCAGAGTGCAGGACCAGAGGCAGGGAGGCAGGGGTCTGATGCAGAGCTCTCCCCTGGGGCGGGACCACCTGCTTCACCACCTGTGCACAGCCCACCTCCCAAGAGTCCTGGATCCTCCTGAGTCTCTTCAAAGAAGACACTGAGCGGAGTAGAGATAAGGAGCGAGAACCTTGCCACAGATCAAGGTGGAGTTGAATAGGACCAGACGGGCACTTCCACGGGGGCGAGGGGCAGGAGGGCAGCAGTCAGCACACCACTGGTGTTACAGAAAGAGGCATGGACCATGCGGACTCCATCTGGGACTGGTGGCCCCAATGGTGGTATTATATCCCATTTCCAGGGATGGTCACAAAGGCAGTTGTAGCAGCATCGGGGGCCCAGAATCAGGGGGCAGCAGGGCTTGGTGCTGTCTGCCTGGCAGACACAGTCGTGGCATCTTACAGGTTTAATTCTATGGCATGACTGGGTCCTGGCTCTTGCCTGGGTACCTCCCAAGTCGAGGTCTCCGTCCATCTTAAGAATTCGGAAGCTACACAATAGCTTTAAATTTGTTTTTATTTTTATTGTTTATTTAAAGTAGCCATTTTTGGTGTCTCTTGATTCAGCTAAACTGCCACTCCTGGATGTCAGGGTAAACCGGCTTCAGCTGCTTGGAGGCAGGTCAGGGACGTGGCCTGGAATGGGTTCCCTGCTGGAATCCTAGACTCTTAAGATCAGGCAGAACTACAATCAGATGTGATTTAACTGCTTTAGGTAATATCCCTCTGACATTCCTAAATCTTCAAAAAAAAAAAAGAGTCTTGTTAAAAATTCCAGCTAGTTTCAACTGTGGTGTAGAAGAGGCTCTATCCTCTCCTGGGATGGATAGTTATAGGAAGTGTGGTGCCAGCCTCCAGGCCAGTGGGAAAGGAGCAAGTACCAACCAAGGCAGAGGGGTCTGCCACCTGCAGGAGGGGCCAGCAGCATTGCCAAGAGAGGTCCAGGGCGAGAGGAAAGACTGGTAGTCCAGAGGGGTTGACAGGGAGGATCAGGCTGTGGCCAGGACAGACACGGGCACGAGTGTGCTCAGTTGCTTCAGTCGTGTCTGATTCTTTGTGACCCTATCCACTGTAGCCTGCCAGGCTCCTTGGTCCATGGAATTCACCAGGCAAGAAGACTGGAGAGGGCTGCCATGCCCTCCTCCAGGGGACCTTCCCAACTCGGGGATGGAGGCTACGTCTCTTACCTCTGTCTGCACTGGCAGGCCGGTTCTTTACCACTAGCACCACCTGGGAAACCCGACAGCGGCACACAAGGGTGAAGACGCCTGCGAGGACCAGAAGAGAGCTGGGGAGGGGCCTGCTGGGGCGCCAGGCTCGAGGCCACACAGAAATGCAAAGAGAAAAGACCGTCATCCGCGTGTGATGGTCTCTTTGGACAACAGATTTTCACGTGGTTTTTCCCTCCTTAGTACCCTTCTGTGTTTCCAACGTCTCTCCAGTGACCGTCTAATCTTTTGTAATCTTTGCAGTGAAAGGACAGGAGGAGAGGTGGAGAGAAGGAGGAGGACAGGGAGAGGAGGAGCAAAGGGAGAGACAGGAAGTGACGACCATGCTACCGACGACTGTGCTCTAGTCGTTCCCCAGAGACACAGCACGAAGCCCCTGGAAACCGTGCGCTGTGTCTTCCTCTCTTGCGGGAAGCGGATGAGGACCATGCCTTTCCGGGAACACCAGAAAGAGCAGGGACAGTAGCTTCGGCCCCAGCGAAAGTAAGAGACGGGCCATTCTCAGACGGCCTTCCGAATCCCGGGACCGCTGGCGGAGGCGGCGGCGGAACCTGCGAGGACGCGGCCCTGTTCCCGTTCAGTAACTGCATCCCGCAGCACCGCCTGCTCGTCCCGGGATGCGGCAAGCCCCTTCCTGAGCACAGCTGCTGGGGAGCCCCGCTCCTGGCACACACATGCCGCCCCCTGAGCGGGTCTACACTCAGCATCTTTCTGAGGCACACGCCGCCCCCTCAGTCGGGTCTACACTCCCCGTCTCTCTGAGCACACGCAGCCCCCTCAGTCGGGTCTACACTCCGCATCTTCCTGTATCTTACCCTCCAAGGGGCTGATCATGTATCGGTGCCCAAACCCTGCACCTCCCCACTTCCTGTGTCTTTTTCCAGGCTGTCCCAGCCGCTGGGATCTTCTTCCCCTTTCACGCTGGGCAGAACTCTGTTTTACCCCTCTGAACGCCGTCCGGATATGACCTCCTGTAGGCCACCTCCGCCCTCTCCGTTACCGAGCCCTGCTTCCTGCCATCCGTGTTCCTTGCACGTTCCCCTGTCTCCCCGAACTGCCGTCCTGCACGTTGTCCCCCTAACCCTGCATCCAGGGGGCCCTGCATGGTGTGTTTTTCTACACTCGCTCCCTCTTTCTTAGCACCTGGAGAAAAGGCAAAAGCAACTCTTTATATTCCTGAAAGTTATACAGGCGCTTCCTGAAATTTTTTTTATAACCCCATTTGGTTTATAATACCCTAGGAGGTGACTCGGAGAAGGCAATGGCACCCCACTCCAGTACTCTTGCCTGGAAAATCCCATGGATGGAGGAGCCTGGTAGGCTGTAGTCCATGGGGTCGCAAGAGTCAGACACGACTGAGCGACTTCACTTTCACTTTTCACTTTCCTGCATTGGAGAAGGAAATGGCAACCCACTCCAGTGTTCTTGCCTGGAGAATCCCAGGGACAGTGGAGCCTGGTGGGCTGCCGTCTATAGGGTCGCACAGAGTCGGACACGACTGAAGTGACTTAGCAGCAGCAGTGGCAGCAGAAAGTGACTGGTAAATCTGTGAGGATGTTTGTGGTTGTCACCACTGGATGGGGCCCTCCTGGCACATAATGGGTGGGGAGTTAGTGTCATAAGTCAAAGGATTATCTCAAATTTAACATGAATAACCCACTGAGGAATATTCATGAGCTGAGAACATAACTCCCTTCTAGATAAACACACACACACACACAGTTCTTTTTGCACAGTTTTGATACAGGCTGAATTTCCTAAGACTATGACTCCAGCGTAAAATTCAGCAAGAAGGCTGAATTTTGACAAGTTTGGAACCTTGCCAACAACTGCTCTCTATCTTGGAAAACCACAGCCCTGGCAAGAAAGTCCCCGCGGCAAGCTTTTCGCAGTGGCAGTATCGTAGCCAATGAGGTTTATCCGAGGCGCGATTATTGCTAATTGAAAAAAAAAAAAAGAAAGTCCCCGCGGCAGCTTAGTCACTGATGTAACACACCTGGCCCGGCCTCTGCATCTGACATGTATTAATAGATGCAAGGTCTAACCATGTCCATGTGTCTCCCAGGGATTCATGACCAAGCACCTATTACAAAAATACGATTCCTTTATTATAAATTACCTTGCTTTTATTTTTCCTTCATCTTGCAGTTAGAAAATGGTGTGTAGGTTAAGTTGTACTACCTATGAAATTCGTTTGCATGTAGTAAAGGAATAGTAATAAATCATTGTTCTAAAAGGGGGTGTTGGGCAATTTCAGGTGAAACAAAGCAGTAAGAATATTGCCTAGCACTGTGAAGAAGGAGAGGTCTGATTCAGGACTGGGTTTACTGAACTGTGTAGGAGGTTTCCCAGGTGACTCAGTGGTAAAGAATCCACCTGCCAATGCTGGAGACACAGGAGACGGGGTTCAACCCCTGGGTCGGGAAGATCCCTAGAGTAGGAAATGGCAACCCACTCCAGTATTCTTGCCTGGAAAATTCCTTGGACAGAGGAGCCTGGCGGGCTACAGTCTGTGGGGTCGCAGAGAGCCTGACGCCACTGAGCGACTGAGCGACTGAGCGCGCGCACAAACATGCAGAAATCTGGAGATGAAAGAGGGCTGCCCTTTGGGCCAAATACACAGGCCTTTAGAATTTCCCCTGCGGACGCAGAGATTTCTCCCCAAACAGTATCATCAAGGATCTTACTTTTAATTGTGAAAAGCTAATTTTTTTAATGAATTTTTGAAGCGTAGTCGACCTACAACACTTAGATTAGTTCCGGGCGCACAGTCCAGCGGTTCGATATCTCTTATATTACAAAGGGATCACCGCGCCACATCTAGCTACCATCTGTCGCCACATGGAGACATGCCAGTATTCCTGACTGTATTCCCCCCGCTGTACACTTCATCTCCACGACTCTTAGTTTGGAACCAGAATTTCGTTCCTTAATCTCCCACACCTCTTCCACTCATTGTTTAAAATAATTTGACCAAGAGGAACTTTCCTCACAGTCTGGTTAGTGAGTTCTTTTCCTGTTGCTGTTTCCCTAATAATGGGAGAGAACCTGAATTCAAGATATTTCTCAAAATATTATTAAAGCTAAAGACATGATCACTTTTTTAAAACACTAGAAAAGAGACAGAAAGCAGCATGCCCATTTTTCAGGCAGAGAGCGGTCTCATCTAACCCTCCAACTACCCCCCGGAGAGGCTCCTAGAAGCAGGTGTCACATGTTTATCCGGCCATCTGGACAGGTCTTCTTCCCCTTCTTCCCTGGAGGAAAAGTTGACAGGCCTCCAAAGGGAAGGCAGGAGAGAAAGACACCCACCGGACATACAGAATCAAAGGGCTAAGGACAATTGAGACTTTTTTTAAAGAGCAACAGAGGCAAGAAGCAGACAGCGATGTCAGGAAAAGGATGAAAGCCAAAAAGAAAATGGTGCTAACACGGCCAGCACGCCATATGGCACTTAGATGGCATGCGTTTTGTTTCAAATGTTGATGTTTGCTTTCTTGTTAGTTGTGGTGCCAACTCTGTTACCGTCCTTGATAAAATTCATTTTGAAAAAAAAAAATCACACAGAAGCTTCTGTGCTATCCTGTGCTACCCTTAAAAATCACACATAAATTCCTTTGCTTTTTTTCTTAACTTCAAGCTCTAGATTCCTGTTTCTACATGTTCAAACTAAAGTGTAAAGCGTTGATCGAATTGCAAGGGGAAGACCCCGGTAACTGACACGAGATGCGGATCACGTTCATCTGTATTTACCCGTGAGACAGAAGAGAGGTGGGTGCGGAATGTGGATGCGGAGACAGCCAAATATGAATAGTAACAATCTAACACAAGCCCTTCAACTATTCCCCAGGCGCAGGTAGAAATGGTGTTGATGTTGTTTA
Organism: Bos mutus; assembly: GCF_027580195.1. Lineage (NCBI taxonomy): Eukaryota > Metazoa > Chordata > Mammalia > Artiodactyla > Bovidae > Bos > Bos mutus. Next base: position 85,927,454 of record NC_091626.1, on the reverse strand, counting down.
CAGTAAAATTCACTTCTGCCAAGGACTGGAAAAAAACTAACCCAAGGGACATTGCTCAGTCTAAGTGGAGCCCTGGTGGCAAGAACGCAGTTTCTGAACAGCAGCACAGCAAAATCCATCTTCCAGGGGGGTCCCAAGCTGACTTTTGAGGAGCCAGGTATCTTTGGGGAGGAAAGTCTTGGAACTCCTTGCTACTTTATAAAAATATGTACGGCCCTGTGTGTCTGGGTCTAGTAAGAGCACATGCAAGTGAAGAGGCAGCCAACGTGTAGCTAACATAGATTCATTTTCCTCCTTTGACTTTCTTTTCACCCTCGTGTCTCCGTGTTCTGTGGTGGAACACCATGGACACATCTGCCTAAGCAGCTGCAACTAATGAATGGCACAGCCTCCCCCCTTGCTCAGACGAACAGCGGGAGCTCACTCAGACCTTCCGGATTCTCCCTTTGCTGATTCATGGCCAGTGCATCTTTTCCTCCAAAGGTAATAACTGATGCTGGAGCTCCGTCCCAGGCCCAACTCCTCCTGTCCATCAGAGTCCCTTTGTCTGTTACTGCTCGTCTGCTTCATCTCCCCAGCCCCACCCACCTCCACGTCCATCCCTCAAAGGGTAGTGCCAAAGGCTGCCTTAGTAAGCATCCCTTCTTCAGTCAGGTTCACTGGGGCCACTGCATAGCCTGCACATGTTGGGTGTGTGGAAAGGAATCTGTTTGTTTCTCTTTCCAATTCACCATCAATATGTACTTATTGAATGCCTTGGAAGCACTTCCCAGGTGGCTCATTGGTAAAGAATCCGCCTGCCAATGCAGAAGATGCAAGAGATGAAGGTTTGATCCCTGGGTTTGGAAAGACACCCTGGAGAAAGAAATGGCAACCCACTCCGAATCCACCTGCAATGCAGGAGACCCGGGCACAATCCCTGGGTCAGGAAGATGCCCTGGAGAAAGAAATAGCTACCTTCTTGTCTGGAGAATCCCATGGACAGAGGAGTCTGGCGGGCCACGGTCCACGGGCTCACAAAGAGCTGGAAACGACTGAGTGACTATGCGGGCAAAGCACTTGGTACTCAGCAGGTCCCAGAGGCAGACAGAGAAAGGAAGGCAGAGGAGAATTCTCTGGCAGTCCAGCAGTTAGAAATTTGCACTTCCACTGCAGGGCACCTGGGTTCAATCCCTGGTTAGGAAGCAAAGATCTCACAGAAAAAGAAGAAAAGTAAAAGAAAGGCAGAGTATCCCTTAGCTTCAAAGCCTTTATGTTTTAATTAAAGAGAATAATCCATTAGCTACATAAGACAGGTGCATCACTGAAGACGTGTGACGTCAAATACACAAGCTGGAATTCACAAGGCCCCACCCTGAGCTCCCGAAGCTAAACAGTAAGTGACATCTACTAGGTGCTATGCGGGTGCCAGGCATTGCTCTCATGCATCAACCAAGTGCCCAAAGCAGTAGCTCCTGTTTTTAATCTCCATTTTTCAAACAAGGAACCTGAGGCGCTGCCCGGGGTCACATGGCTGGGAAGTGACAGCTCAAGGCTTATGCCCTGAGGCTGAATGACTTCCAAGGCCATCTGCCCGGCCCTGGCCTCATGATGGACACTGGTCTTCATCATGCCTGTTTCCTCCTTGGGAGAAGGGACTGTCCGTCTTTACTGTCATATACCCCCACCATGCGGAGAACACAGGAGGCCTTATTTGATTACTGATTAGGCAGCTGACCTGGGGAGAGGTATGAAGGAGCGGGCACTGTGAGCAGCTGGAGACTGAATCCCTATGAGGCAAAGGCAAGGCTTTCAGAGTGGCAGGGCCAGGTGGAAACCAGGCGTCAGCGGCCCACAGAGGCCCAGGCAGGCAGCCAGGGCCAGGGGCGCAGGGTGGGGACACGCCCGGGGATGGAGACTTGGCCGGAGGGGAGGGTCGGGGGCAGGTGGAAAGGAGGTGGGCGGGGCCCATCCTGTCCACTCTGTCCCCCATGACTGAAGGGGACAGCCAGCACGTCAGTCTCTGTGGCCTATAAAAGTTAAAGAAAAAGGAAAGAACAAGGGCTGGTGAAGATGTGCAGCAGCTGGAAGCCTTCGCTGGTGGGAAGGGAAAAGAGTGCAGCTCCTCGCAAAATGAAACAGAATCCCCACATGGTCCGTCATCCCATCCCTGGCTGTACACCCAAAGGAATTAAAGACAGGGCCTCGAACAGACACTTGCGTATCCACGGTCAAAGTGGCATTATACCCAATTGCTGAAAGGCCGAGCAACCCGAGTCCACCGACAGACGGATGACTGGATAAGCAGTACGTGGTCCATATCTACCGGGGAACACATTCCGCCTTAAAAAGGAAGGTAAGGATGACAGCCGCCGCAATATGCGCGAATCCTTACAGACATCGTGTTAAGGGAAACACACCGGTCAGGAAAGGACAGGTACTGTGCGAGTCCCTTGGGAGTTTCTAGAGCAGCCAAATTCATAGAGAAAGAAAGTGCAGTAGAGACTGCTGGGGGTTGGGGAGAAGGAGGAGCTACTGTTCAGTGGGCAGAGTTTCAGTTACAGTGGAGACAGATGGTGACGACGACTGCACAACAGAGCCAGTGCACTTAATGCCACTGCAGTGTCCGTTAAAAATGGTTGAAATGGGAGACTTCTGCTGCAGCCCAGCAGTTAAGACTCTGAGCTTCCCCAGCACGGGGCACAGGTTCAATCCCTGGTCAGGGAACTAAGATCCCCCTAATATCGTGTGGTGTGGCCAATAAATTTTTTTTAATTAATTTTAAAAAATGGTTAAAATGGCAAATTTTATGTTATGTATATTTTTACCACACTAGAACAAAACAGGCATAAAGAAAAAGTTAAAGGAGGCTCTGAAGAATCCAACATACTCTTGGGGTCACCTTAAATGAAAAAAAGATCTTCTCTGAAACAGTGACTATGGCCAGGACAAAACTGTTAATTCTACGGAAATATGCTGATCTGAAAAGACAGGCTTGCTCTCTACTTTTATAGTCAGCTTTTCTGATGATGGAAATCCCTTGCAAACATTAAAAAAAAAATCCTCAATTCCCACACATGAATAGGACATTAGGTGCCATTGATGAGATGGCTGGATGGCATCACCAACTCGATGGACATGAGTTTGGGTGAACTCCGGGAGTTGGTGATGGACAGGGAGGCCTGGCGTGCTGTGATTCATGGGGTCGCAAAGAGTCGGACAAGAATGAGTGACTGAACTGAACTGAACTGAGGTGCCACTGATTATGAAAACATATAAAGAAAAAAAGGAACTATGAATCCAGGAATCATATTTTTAAATGAACTTGAGTGGATTACTGATGATTACCCGATTTCCTGGTGATGGTAAAGAATCTGCCTGCTAAGCAGGAGACCAGGGCTCAGTCCTTGGGTTGGGAAGATCCCCTGGAGAAAGGATAGGCTACCCATTCCAGTATTCTTGGGCTTCCCGGGTGGCTCAGCTGGTAAAGAATCCGCCTGCAATGCCAGAGACCTGGGCTCGATCCCTGGCTTGGGAAGATCCCCTGGAGAAGGGCATGGCAAGCCACTCCAGCATTCTTGCCTGGAGAGTCTCCATGGACAGAGGAGCCTGGTGGGCTACAGCCCATGGATTCTCAAAGAGTTGGACACGACTGAGCGACTGAGCACAGCAGTATTCTGTCTACCAACAATGCTTGATGCAAGGAAAGATTCAGGGAACCGCATCCACAGGGTGAGAACCACAGCTCTGTTTTAACAAGAGACTAAACTCAGCAGCAAACTTTCAAGATACAGCACAAAATCATCAAGTTAAAATGCTACGATGCACAAACGCAGCTCTTCTCAGAAAATATCAATAAAATTAAAAGTATTTTCTCTCCCGAAATAAAGTGTACTTCCTGCAACAAGAATATACATTTCCTGGGCTCCATCAATTCAGGCAGCCCTTTCTTACTCAAAGCCATCAGAGCCTGCTCAGTAGGGTGACCATACCATAGCTAGCATGCTGTCACCCCCAAGGGAGCAGCCTCTCTGGGGTTAAGGTTCAGAGCACCAGCACACCTGTCAATAATGACGTATCCTAAACACTCTCCCTCTCCTAAAACAAGAAGTTCAGAAGTGGCTTAGAATTTATCAACGACCACTGACATACCAGTCACAGACCACACACCCCGCTCTGCACTGCGCAGACTCAGGTCAACCATGGCATCCCTCAGTTTTTAGGAGCCTAATTTGTCAGAGACCCTGATGCTGTGAAAGATTGAAGGCAGAAGGAGAAGAGGGCAACAGAGGATGAGATGGTTGGATGGCATCACCGATTCAATGGACATGAACTTGGGCAAACTCCGGGAGGTAGTGAGGGACAGAGAAGCCTGGTGTGCTGCAGTCCACGGGGTTGCGAAGAGTCAGACGTGACTTGGTGACTGAACAACAACTTGTCAGAAGCTACTCCAGAGTGCTTTATTACTTGCTTGGTTCCCAGAACTAGCATGAGGCTAAGTGTAAAAGAAAAAAAGGTGTCCTTTTTTTTAATATTGATAAATGTAATATCAAAAAAGAGGAGAATTCTATAAAAGGGTAAAGGATTATTATTCTATTATATGAGTGTCCTCCAAAGACCCAAACCACCCTGTGAAAATTGGTGATGAAGGGTGAACATGGGAAATCATCCACCTCTTAGGCTGGTTTTATGATACTAATAAAACTATGAGTACTAATAAAATTCTTGGACTAAATTCATAACTCAGAAGTGCCTGGAAGTTTTAAAAACCAGTTACCATACACACTAAGGCACTACTGGATTGTCAGTACTTTCAAAATGCAAAGATATAAAATGTTTTTGTGGGACTTTCCTGGTGGCCCAGAGGTTAAGACTCCATGGGTCCGATGTGGGGGGGCCCAGGTTCGATGCCTGGTCAGGGAACTAGGATCCCACGTGCTGCGTGACTTGGCCAAGAAAATAAACAAATAATAAAATGTTTTCTTCCCCAAATCCCTGGGATTCTAGGAAGCAACCATCTCTTTCATGGGCGTGACCCAGCGGGTGAGGAATATCCATACAAACATTCCAGAGACTTTCCTCGACTGGAGGGTGGTTTAGGAAGAGCTTCTCCCACCACTTTCCTGGAGTTTGTCCTTGGTATTTAGTCACTAAGTCACGTCTGACTCTTTAGCGACCGCATGGACTGTAGCCCACCAGGCTCCTCTGTCCATGGGATTCTCCAGGCAAGAATACTGGAGTGGGCTGCCATTTCCCTCTCCAGGGAGCTTTCCCAAACCAGGGATCGAATCCATGTCTCCTGTGTCTCCTGCATTTGCAGGCAGATTCTTTACCACTGAGCCATCAGGGAAGCCCTTCCACGAGTTTAAGACTAGTTAAATCCCCAGTGGGAATTAAAATCTTGACATTAATGCCCTCAAAGCCCAGCTTCTCAAAACCACTGAGGCAATCTGATGAATCCAGAAAAAGGAGAGTTGCCTTAGGAAGACAAGACCATGTGCCAAGAAGCTGGGCTTAGAGCTGTGTGTTCCTCTTACTGTCAATATCGAGTGGGCTGCACACAGGACAGAAATGAATGGGAGAGTGGAGAACGCAGTCTGCCTGGCAACTCCACTTGCAGAGGTGGGCCCAGACCAGTCAGCCGCCAGGACAGTACAAGGCCCTCTTCTACAAGTTCACCTTCACATTAATCACACAGCAGACATGAGCAAGGGGGCTTCAGCCCTAGATTAATCTGCAGAAGAGAACACCAAGCAAGAGATGTCTGACAACAAAGAGCCAGATTCAGGAGCTAGAGCCAGTGCAGAGAGAAGAATCTGAGGCAACAGGCCAGTTCAAAGTGTCCACAGATGAGATAAAGCTGGAAAACCAAAACCCTTTGGTTGCAAATAAAGACAGGGCCAATATTAGGTTTTTTTCTCAACTAGCCATCTTTGTCTGTCCCCAGGTCTTACTAAAGCTTTCATGAGAGACTCTTCTGAACCATCGGACACTATCCCTGCCTTACAAGAGAAAGAGGGAAGGAAGGATGGTGGGAAAGCGAAGTCTACGTGTGCTCATTGGGATGGGAGATTTGGTTTGGAATCTCTGCTGTCACTTATGGAGTGAGTGATCTTGGAGAGCTCACAGAACCAGTTCAAGCTTTCCAATCTCACAATTAAGAAGGTAAGAATTATCCCTTGAAAGCTTCAGTTCAGTTCAGTCACTCACTCATGTCTGACTCTTTGCAACCCCATGGACTGCAGCACGCCAGAATTCCCTGTCCATCACCAACTCCTGGAGCCTGCTCAAACTCATGTCCATCACGTCAGTGATGCCACTCAACCATCTCATCCTCTGTCGTCCCCTTCTCCTCCTGCGTTCAACCTTTCCCAGCATCAGGGTCTTTTCCAGTGAGTCAGTTCTTTGCATCAGGTGGCCAAAGTATTGGCGCTTCAGCGTCTATCCTTCCAATGAATATTGTGGACTGATTTCCTTTAGGATTGACTAGTTTGATATCCTTGGAGTCCAAGGGACTCTGAAGAGTCTTCTCCAACACCACAGTTCAAAAGCATCATTCTTCAGCGCTCAGCTTTCCTTATGGTCCAACTCTCACATCCATACATGACTACTGGAGAAACCGAAGAGCTTACTTTGAGACCTTGAGAGCATACTCTAGGTAAAGCCCACAACCCAGTGTCCAGCACACAGTAAATCCTCAAAACACATGCGCACCTTATCTCCAGACTTCCATACTGAGTCCCACAATACTCAGCCTGCCTCAACCAAATCCCACTGGACAAATGACAAGTCTCCCTATAAAGATCCCTGCATACAGAAGTTTGTAAATGAATGCCCATCCCAAAGTAGCAGTCAGATTCCCAGAAGCTTCCTGTGATCAAAGTTTGCCAGAAAGACGAAAAGAGACTCTGTTAAAGCTACCTTAAAAATGTTTAAAAGGTAAACATTATCCAGGCAGTATTTTAAGTAGTTATATTTTAGGCAATTTGATAGTCTTGCTGTTTTAGGAAACTGTGAAGATGCATTTTAAGGGCCATTAAAATATTCATCTCAGATGGCAACAGGAGACACCTAAGGGACATTGGCCAGTTATAAAAGATTGACAAGAAAGAGGAAAAATCATACATTAGATTAATCCCCAATGGGCTAGCTAGAGATAGTGCTGAGATGGTTTGCCTGCTGAAGAATAGTGGAACCAACTATCTTTGGGTATATCATCAGAATCAAGACTCCAGGCATGTTCCCTTAGTAGCTAGAATGATCTTATTCCTGGGCTTCCCAGGTGGCGCCAGTGGTAAAGAACCCACCTGCCAAGCAGGAGACCTGGGTTCCATCCCTGGGTCGAGAAGATCCCCTGGAGGAGGGCATGGCAGCCCACTCCAGTATTCTTGCCTGGAAAACTTGGGGTCTCGAAGAGTCAGACATGACTCGGCACACAGACAGCAGTCTCATTTCCGGAGTATAAGGTTTCTAAAGCCCTCTTTACGGACCCATCTGAGAGAAGAGAACTCTGAGCGGGAACAGCACTGGCCCTAAAGAGCTTCTGAGGAAGATTCATCCAGGGGGCCAGGATGCGCCCCTTGCGACCTGTGGCACAACTGATCCCTTAAATCCCAGCAGAGTCAAGTTTCTTAGCTGGGACAGTTTTGCCCTCGAGAAGACATGTAAAAATGTCTGGATATGTTATTGGCTCTCATACGGGAGACACTGATGATACTGGCATCTAGTGAGGCCAGGGGAGCTGCTAAACATCCCACAACACACAGGACAGGTCTCAAGACAATCTCCAGCCCAAAACGTCCACAGAGCCAAAGCCGGGCAAGACTGCGTCAGAGGAAGGGAGAAAAGAAGGACCATCCGACCATCATGGACAAGGGCTTCCCTGGTAGCTCAGCCGGTAGAGTATCCGCCTGCAATGCAGGAGACCTGGGTTCAATCCCTGGGCTTCCCTGGTAGCTCAGCCGGTAGAGTATCCGCCTGCAATGCAGGAGACCTGGGTTCAATCCCTGGATTGGGAAGATCCCCTGGAGAAGGGAACGGCTACCCACTCCAGCATTCTGGCCTGGAGAAGTCCATAGGCTGTACAGTCCATGGGGTTGCAAAGAGTCGGACCCAACTGAGCGACTTTCACTTTCTTTCATCATGGACAGACTGTGTCACGGCTGGCATTAAGAGATGCTGTGTAGTCTGTTTGGTGGACGTCACTTATATAGTTTGTGCCAAATGAACATTAGGGACAATATTCTTCAATGATTTCAGCTGTTCTGAACCTAATCAAGAAAGCTTTAAAAATATATGCCTTCTCTGCATTTAAAATCAGTTACCAGCGTTTCCCCAGGCTCAGTGGTAAAGAGTCCACCTGTCAATGCAGGAGACATTGGTTTGATCCCAAGCCCAGAAAGATCCTACATGCCGCAGAACAGCTAAGCCCGTGAGCCACACATGCTCTGGAGCCCCTGCTCTGGAGCAAGAGAAGCCACCGCAATGATAAGTCCGGGCACCGCAGCTGAGAGCAGCCCCGCCCGCCACAGCTAGAGAAAGGCAGCAACGGAGACCTAGGGCAGCCATAAATAAACAAATCTCAGAAACACTTACCTCCCATCCCCTTCCAGCCCCTTAGGAAAAGTAAGAAAGCAAACTGCTCACATTAAAACCAGGGTCTTCTCTCTGATCAAAATCCACAGAACAGGTGGCTCAGACGGTAAAGAATCTGCCTGCAATGTGGGAGACCTGGGTTCAATCCCTAAGTTGGGAAGATCCCCTGGAGGAGGGCATGGCAACCCGCTCCAGTACTCTGGCCCGGAGACTCCCATGGACAGAGGAGCCTGGTGGGCTGCAGTCCATGGGGTCGCAGAGTCGGACACGACTGAGGGACTCAGCACAGCACAGCGTGGCATCCGTGTAACGTTAGTCCCCCTGGGTTATTTCTCAGGACTGCACTGTGTACAAGCTATGCACTAGTACAGGCATGTCACAGGCAGACACGCGTTCACACACACAAACACCACACACCACCAGGCACTCTCAGCCACCACCTGGCCCTCCCCCGCTCCCCTGACTACTCAGGCAAGATGCTGGTGTGCATGACTAGTACCCCAGTGACCTTCACCAGTAATGCTAAGAGCTGGAAATCACAGTTGAAGCCACAGAGCTGAGAATAACATACAGTTCCCCAAACAAGAGCTTTTATCTTCTTGAAATAATAATTATTTTGCTCACCCCACTGCTGTGGGGACTAGTTCAAAGACACCCTGTGAGAAACAGAAGCCCCCCTGCCAAAGGTGCTCTCCAAAACCCTTCCTTGATTCATGCCAGGCACACGGCAGAGGTCTCTGGAGCCCTTGGCTTTCACCACCAGCCCCTTTCTCCAACCCAAAGTGACTAATTCCCCCACGAATTGAACATCATTACCAGATTGAGACTGTCATCACCCTGTCTTAAGCATTTGGCGGGTTCTAAAGTCCCCAAGTTATCACCACATTGATAAGCCTAGGGTAACATGTTATTTGTCAGCTACAGCCAAGCTCCTTTGGTTCCAAAGGCAAATAAACATTTCTGCTGTTTCCTTGGGAGGGAAAGGCCAAAGAACAAAAGTGTCCCTTGGTTTTAGAGGCTCTATCGGAAAGCCTGTGGATCCGCCAGATGAAAAGAGGCTGCTGCTCTTTACCAGAGGCCAAAGTCCAACTCAGAGCAGGAAAATGAGATCCAGTCCAAAATCTGACCAAGTTTCCTACAGCGTCCAATCAAGCGACAGTCAGCCCAGCCCAGCAAGAGCCCGCCCACAGCTGGGAAGGGAGAGGCCGCCCACTTCCAAAAGCTCCTTTGGAACCAAGGTCAGCCCTGCTCAATCCCAAGCAATTATCCTTCCTTGCTAACTGCTCAGATTTCCTGCTGGACACCTGGGAAGAATTACTTTTGCTCTATATGATGTTGTTTAGTTGCTAAGTCGTGGCTGACTCTTGCAACTCCATGGACTGTAGCCCACCAGGCTCCTCTGTCTGTGGGATTCTCCAGGCTAGAATACTAGAGTGGGTTGCCATTTCCTTCTCCAAGGGATCTTTCCAACCCAGGGATGGAACCCATGTCTCCTGCATTGGCAGGCGGATTCTTTACCGCTGATCTGCCAGGCTTTCCTTATGTTATATAAATATTTACAAATTGTCCCAAGCCCAGGCTCATTCACTCCACTCTTTGTGGTTTTAGGCAAGTCACCTAACAAATCATGGGCTCCATCTTTGTTGGATGCAATACGAGCATCACTAGAGATGTGGTCCCCAAAGAGCAAGGCCGCCTGCATGTAAATCCCAGGGATGCCTGTCATCCTACGGAGCCAACAGGCAGTCCGAGGGCATCTGCACACGGCATGGCTCATCGACTTACCCACCCCCTCGCCGTCCTGGGGATCAAACAGTGCGTCCCAGGCCCTCTTCCAGGTGGGTGGGGCAGGGTGACTTGTTAGAGCCAGTGGGTTGTGACTGGAGGCCAAAGCTCTGAAGAGCAATGTCATGTCTGTTCCCCTTAAAAAACCCTCATGTCTGGAGAAATGCCCAGGCAGCCGCAGCCTTGGAGAGGGTAAGAATACACTACTGGTGTTGGTGACCATCGTATGTAAACTAACCTCCTCTGACAGAGTCAAGGGGCTTCCCAGATGGCTCAGTGGTAAAAAATCTGCCTGCTATGCAGGAGACATGCGTTCGATTCAGGACATGATTCGAGTCAGGAAGATTCCCTGGAGAGGGAAATGACAACCCACTCCAGTATTCTTGCCTGGAAAACCCCCTGGACAGAGGAGCCTGGCAGGCTACAGTCCACGGGGTCGCAAGAGTCAGACACAACTTAGCGACTAAACGACAACAACAATACCGACTATACCTCAAAAAATAAAATTTTTAATGTGATTGAGTAAAAACATGCTATCTGGTCCTGAGGCAGCCATCTTGCAAACCACGTGGTAGTAAGTCTGTGGATGGAAAGCCGATGTGCCAAGGAAACTAGAGCAGGAGGAGAGCAAGCCTGGGTACACGCGCGTGACATTGTGACTCAGAATAAGAAAGATGGGTACACGTGCGTGACATTGTGACTCAGAATAAGAAAGATGTGTTTGGTCATGGTCTTACGGACTTCCCTGGTGGCTCAGATGGTAAGAGCATCTGCCTACAATGTGGGAGGCCCAGGTTCGATCCCTGGGTCAGGAAGATCCCCCTGGAGAAGGAAATGGCAACCCGCTCCAGTACTCTTGCCTGGAAAATCCCATGGACGGATGGAGAAGCCCAGTAGGCCACAGTCTATGGGGTCACAAAGAGTCGGACACAACTGAATGACTTCACTTTCACTTTCCTGGCACAGGGCTCCTAACACCCCTGGAATTTCCCGAGACCCATAAAGCTTCTTTTGTTATGTTATAGAAGTGGCTTTGGGGTCATCTAAGGATGGGAGTTGGTTACCAGGGAAACCAGAAAAAAACCAGGAACAGAGGGCTGAACTTTCAGCCACACCCTCACTGCACCCGCAACCCCTAATTTCCAGTGGGGCTGGGAGAGGGGCTGGAAATTGAATCAATCTCCAATGGCCAACGACTCAATGAGTCACACCAATGGGATGAAACCGCCATAAAAATTCAAAATGGAGGAGACACAGAAGGTTCCAGGCTGGTAAACCAGAACGCTCCACGTGCCCCCAGGCCAGGCCCTGGAGCCCTGGGGAGGCACCACTGGTTTGGGACCTTGCACCGTGTAGCTCTGTGTCTCACTTTTGATCCACACCCTGAAATGCTCCTGGTGATACAGCAGTAGTCTAGTCAGCAGGCTGGCCTCCTGAGTTCTCTGAGCCACTGTAACAAACTAACTGAACCCAAGGAAGGAAGGAGTCGGGGGGAACCTCTGATTCATGAACCTCCACTCATCAGAAGCGCAGAAACAAGCTGGACTTGCTCCATCGAACGCAGAGAGCAGGCCTGTGGGACTGAGCCCCTAGCCTGTGGGACCTGATGCCAATTCCAGGCAGACAGTGCCAGACTTGAGTTGAATTGTAAGACATCGAGCTGGTGTCAGAGAATTCCATGTGGGGAAAAAAATCCACACTCTGAAACTCGCACCAGAATCCTTTGCGTGTTGCTGGGAAAAGGATGCCTGACGCCTGAAGCAACCTCGCTCCAGGATTCTCCCTATGTAAGCTGTGTCAAATTCTTAACCCTCTGTAAATCAGCAGAGGGGCAAGGCCCATTTTCCTGGCCTCACATTCCTCATAGAAGAATGCCAGCCAGAGTAACACTCCTGCGCCTCCCCATGCCAAGCACAGCTGGGCAGGAGCTCACCCAGCGGACTCTGCAGGGGGCACCAGGTCCCCTCGCCCTGCTGGCTTGGCAGAAGGGACCGAGTCCCCTCACTGGGCGGGCTCGTCAAGAAGCACCAGGTCCCCTCACCGGGCAGGCTCGGCAGGAGGCACCGGGTCCCTTCACCGGGCAGGCTCAGCAGAGGGCACCAGGTCCCCTCACTGGCAGGCTCGGTGGGCTCGGCAGGTGGGACTGAGTTCCCTCGCCCAGCGGACTCAGCAGAAGGGACTGAGTTCCCTTGGCTTGGCTCGGCCCCTTTTCTCTCTTGTTTGAAACCTTCTTCAAAGGTTTCTTTTGTTTGAAGACTTTCTTCAAGGGAACTGCACTCTGTTTCACTCTCTCTGGTGTAGCAAGTAGAGCAGACCCTGCCCTCACCAAGGAGGCCTGTGCTACCGAAGACCAAGATGGTGTCGGGGGGCAGGGTCTCTAAAATGGCCAAAGATACAGCACCCTGACCCCCAGAACTCGGACCACGATGAGCGATCACTCCCATGACTCTTACCTTACACGGCACAGTTGATCTTAAGAGATAAGGTGAGATATCTCATCTCTCATCTAACTGTGGGTTTCTCTGGTGGCTCAGATGGTAAAGAATCTGCCTGCAGTGCAGAAGAACCGGGGTTTGATCCCTGGGTTGAAAAGAGTCCCTGGAAAAGGGAATGGCGACCCACTCCAGTATTCTTGCCTGAAGAATTCCATGGACAGAGAAGCCTGGCAAGCCTGGCAGGTGCGTGGGGTTATAAAGAGGAGGACATAACTGAGCAACTAACACACACACAAACATCTAATCACATGAGCTCTTAATCCACAGTGCTTTCTCCAGCTGACAGGAGAGTGCAAAGGGGAAGTCATTGAGATAGAAGAGGGATCCCATGCTGTCTTCGAAGATGAGGGGCCCTGTGCCAAGGAATGTATGCCACCTCGGAGGTGAGAATGGCCCCCACCCTATGACCAGCAAGGAAACTGGAGTCTCAGTCCTACAACCACAGGGAACTTATTCTTTGCCAAGATTTGAATGAGTGTGTAAGCAAACTCTTCCCCAGATCCAGAACCCAGCCTGCTTGACACTCTGACTTTTTAGCCTTTGATATCCTGATCACGAACCTTTGCCAGGCCCTCCCAGATGTCTTACCTACACAACAATGATGTAATAAACCAGTCCTGCCTTAAGTGTCTGCTGCTGCTGCTGCTAAGTCGCCTCAGTCGTGTCCAACTCTGTGCGACCCCAGAGACGGCAGCCCACCAGGCTCCCCCGTCCCTGGGATTCTCCAGGCAAGAACACTGGAGTGGGGTGCCATTGCCTTCTCCAATGCATGAAAGTGAAAAGTGAAAGTGAAGTCGCTCAGTCATGTCCGACCCTCAGCGACCCCATGGACTACAGCCTTCCAGGCTCCTCCATCCATGGGATTTTCCAGGCAAGAGTACTGGAGTGGGGTGCCATTGCCTTCTCTGGCCTTAAGTGTCTACGTTTGCCCTAATCCGTTACACAGCAGTATAAAACTAACAGAGCATGGAAATCCTCCTAAATCAGGGTGAAAATGGTTAGTAAGTCCTTCTGGCATCAAAGCTAAAACTATATTCTCTGATGAGCTTATTAGCACGAAAGCTGGCCTTTTAATCTCCATCTGACTTCTGTATCTATTTCTCAATTAGTTCATAACTCCAGAGGGGGAAAAAAAGAGTTTTCATTTATTCACCCCATAAAACCCCCAACAGTCGGATATTTAAGAATACTTTTGGCATTTCTACATAATATTAATACAATAACTCTCAACAGTTCTTTAAAAGGAGGCTCAGACCTGGAATGGGATAGAAGAATCCAACTATGTCACCTCAGAATCTCGGCACCTAGATTCTGTATCTTACCTTGACTCCACTGTTCCCACATACCAGGGCAAGGAGAAGACTGCGTCACTGAGAAGTGAAAATCACCCTCGTGGGAACCACAAATTCACACCCCCAAGCTTTATTGCTTTATACAATTTCTAGTTCTCAAAATAAGGCTTCCCTGGTAGCTCAGATGGCAAAGAATCCACGTGCAGTGCAGGAGACCCAGGTTCAATCCCTGGGTAGGGAAGATCCCCTGGAGAAACAAATGGCTACCCACTCCAGTAGTACTGCCTGGGAAATCCCATGGACCGAGGAGCCTGGCAGGCTGCAATCCATGGGGTCGCAAAGAGTCAGACACGACTGAGCAACCAGCACTTCCACTTCTCGAGAGTAAATGGCCTTTTAGATGTAGTTCAAATGAATAGCCAGCTTTGAGACTTTCTACCAAAACTGCACACAGCAAGCAAACTGAGGCAGAATCACTTGTTTGTAGACTGAGGAAGTGTGCTCGTAGTCCTCCTGGCACTCTGACACCCATCCACAGCACCTTCCAACGTTCTGCAAAGCACACCTCGTGTGCTGCCAATCCAGTGATACCTGCTGGCGCCTTCCTGAAAGGCTCCCGATCCTTGATGGCACCGCAAGGAAGTGAGCAGGCCATCAGCATAAAGTGAAATGTGAAATTCTGAAGGCCCTGTCCCAGAGTCCTGGTAATGATCCATTTGAGATGCAGCTTTAAGGGGAAGGAAAACCATCCTCTCTACTTGCAGTAAGAAATTCATTAGGGGAACTAAGTCCCCAAATTCAGGAGCAGATGCCGTCAAAATGATTGCAGCCTCTTCCTTCATTTAGAATACAGTTTCCAAATTTTATTTTTTGCTAAGGGGGAATTTCGAAAGCTTGTAGTCTGATCTTTCCTTTCCACAAATAAACTCAGATCTAGAGAAGCGATATAAAAATAAAAACACCAGATCAGACATTTCTCCACTTGAATTCTGTTCTTCTGAGTGTTCAAGCCACCAGATTCATTTTTCTAACTCAGAAACCATGAGGCCATGGCTAACAGGCTACCTCTGAGAAGTTCAAAACAGCCCTTGGAAACAAGGTTGCCATGTCTGGTGTAGGGAGACGGGAGCATCTGATGGTTTCCATGGTGACCACGGTGCCCAGGTGCACATTCTAATGAGGCTGGCGGGCCAGCCAGCAATTCAGACCAAAGGTTGTGGAAACTTCCAGGAAGACCCCCATGTCACCAAGCCACTCATGAAATTCTAATGATGGCCTACTTGCCAACAAGTGCCCCCTTCGGGAGACAGACACTCAGCGGCACTGAACTCTGTGTCCGGCCCTGTGCCGAGCTCTTTTCCGTACATTATTCCATTTCACCATCACCAAGACCTTACAAAGTAAATTCGAATTCCACCCCATTTTGCAGATGAGTAAACTGAGGCAGGGGCTTCCGCGGTGGCTCAGTGGTAAAGAATCCGCCTGCAGTGCAGGAGACATGAGTTTGATCCCTGGGTCAGGAAGATCCCCTGGAGGAGGGCATGGCAATCCACTCCAGTATTCTTGCCTGGAGAATCCACATGGACAGAGGAGCCTGGCGGGCTGCAGTCCATGGGGTGGCAAAGAGTCAGACACGACTGAAGTGAGTTAGCAAGCACACATGCAAACTGAAGCAGCTCATACAAAGTCCCCGAGCTTGCAGAAGACATCTCCAAACCAGCTCTAGAGCCTCATTCCTCCACTCAACTCAATAAGAACTTATGAAACTGCTCAAGGGGCGCACTCCCTTACAGTCTTCTAAAGAGAAGTTTATGTCATGATTTCCTGTCTCAGAGCGGAAAACAAGCGCAGCCTTAGAACTGATCACTGACCTATTTCTGCCCATCATTTCCAGATTCTGATAAAGAGCTCAAATTGTCATTTTTAAATACGGAGCCATCATAAGAAATAATTCCCTGAAGGAAGTTTGATAAATTTGAGAATTAGGTAAAGAGATGAGAAAGAGAGCAGAAATGATCTTACTCCTAAACAAAACAAGTGTTCTGTTAAATTTTATGATCAGGTATGAGCTAAAGGGCATTGGAAATCCCAGTCCAATCACTCCACATGCCTGTCACTGATACCAGGAATGCCACCTCTAGTAAACAAATCCCTTGCACTCAGATTTTTGTCCCTTGTTTCAAGGTGAGTATTCTCAAAAAGAAAAACTCCCTAAGGCAATAGCAATCATCAACACCTTAGTATGAGTCAGTACGTGAGCGGACTACTGCTGAGGGAGCGCTCAGCTGTGGGAGGAGAGAGAGGAAGGGGCCATGAGGAGACAGATACAAAGCACAAAGCAACGTCTGGGACTTGCAGGCATCTGGAAGAGGTCTTAGAAGCCAGGATCAGCCTAAGACGCTGGGCTTGGAAATAAAACAGAGAGAAGGAGCTCCAACAACAAAATGGAGGGTTTATAATTCTCTACTTTATTGCCAGGCTTCCCCGGTGACGCAGCGGTGAAGAATCTGCCTGCCAATGCAAGAGGCGCAAGAGACACGGGTTTGACCCCTGGTTCAGGAAGATCCCCTGGAGGAGGAAATGGCAACCCACTCCAGTATTCTTGCCTGGAGAATCCCATGGACAGAGGAGCCTGGCGGGCTACAGTCCATGGGGTCGCAAAGAGTCAGACACAACTGAGCGCCTGAGCACCACTTTATTGCCAGTACACTAAAAAACACATCTTCCTTCTTTAATAAGAAGCTGCGTATGCCACATGCCTCCAAAATATGTGTTGGAAAATCCACACTTAACCCTCTTGTGTTGTGATTCCAGGGACACTGACAAGAGATAGGAATTAGGAACCGTACCTGTGAATACCACGGGTCGAAATAAAAAAATCTGACCACAACATTGAACTACCCGATTGAAAGTGAGGATGACAGCATGAGACCCTGGTAATTTCTTCTGGATCCTGTCAGGCTAAAGCCAACTGGATCACAGAGGTTAGGGTTTAAACAGACGCAGTACTCACTCGAAAGACCTTCTCCACTCTTGCAATGCTTTTCCCAAAGATGGTTCCAAGTTGGTCTCCAATTCCAGCCAATAAGAAACCAAAGAGTGGAATTCCAAAGATGGCATATAAAATACAAAAGATTTTGCCTCCTTCAGTGCTTGGAGCAATATTCCCATACCCTGGTGAGAAATATTAAAAAGAGAGAGGGAGAGTGGTGAAGCGGCAGAGAAATTAGAGCACGGAACCAAAGAACCTGACTTCCTAGAGGGCTTCTTCATCCCCACCCTGAACCTCAGGAGTTTTAGGAGCGCTCCATTCTAAAGGCCCTACAAAATTGAGAACATCGTTTCATTGCGTCTCTTCTTTCTCTCCCTGTATACAGTTTCAAGAGGGTCCAGGTTTCCAGGATCTGATAAGATGACATGTATTTCACTAGATGACATTTTAGGAGATCTGTGGTCATCTAGAATTGCATTTCTGGTAGAAAATGGTACCACCCATTTCAGAAACATCAGACATCTTCGGCGTGTCTGGTTTAGGGACACTGGGCACCTGAGGAGGGTTGACCACTACTTTTTTAGATTTGGGAAGAGCTTCTCCTATCCAGCCTCGTCCTGTGGCCATCCCCTCTATGGGTCGGACTGTGGCTGTCTCCTGCATTTGCCTTCTTAGCGTGACGGGTGTTCCACATTCAGGAGGATGGGCGGTCTAGGACAAATTCAGAAAGGACCCCTGGATCATACAGCCCTGCCCTGAGAAGCCTGAAAAGAGGCAGGAGTGGAGGAGGAGAGGCCGAGCGCTCCTTCTCACGTGGGCCAGGATGCTGAGCTCTGCCTGGGTCTCTCTTTCTCTTTCCTGGGAACTCCACGCCACCTGAGTAGTGCCCACCCCGACCCGCCCACTTCTTGCACCAAGAATCCAGGGATCCTTGGATGCAGGTGTGAACTGAAGGTTTGGTGGTGGAATGGATGTGTAAACACAAAACAATTGTCCAACAGCCAGATCTATCGCTTGCTTCAAACAGCGCTTCGAAAACACCCACATCCACGTTCTCGAGAGTTCTGCAGCTAGGTACCTAACTAGTGGATATTTGGCTTACTCTCTCTGACAGGACTGAAGACGGTGGTGCTGGAAGAAAAAGGCGTACAGCATTAACACACGTTTTACAGAGATGAGACTCTAAATCACTCAGTGGTCACGCCAGTGAGTGCTGCAATATTACACTAACCAGTGTCTAGCTAGTCACCTAGCTTAACATTCTCTCACAGCAGCTGACAGGGAGCCTGCCTCTAACCTACACAGTAAGTGAGTTATTGGGCTCATGGCTATTAGCACGCTGGGGATTTGACACAGGAACGATAATGCTGACGGCCCGTCTGTCATTCAGCCTCCTGTGGGCCTGGAGGACTCACTCTTGCTTCCTGCCTCTGGGTGCTGAGTCACCCGGTTATTTTCCTGTTCAGTTTTCCAAATCAGAATCATTCAAACCTCTTATCACAAATCATCTAAATTATATAGCTTCTATTTTTTAAATGACTGTTCAGGCAAGCCTTCTAATCTTGCTTTTTTTTTGACTCACCATGATTTTTATTTAATTGTGGGAAAAAAAAAAAGGCTCTCAGAACTTTTTTCAGGTGTTTTCAGGAACTTGGACAAAATCATTCTGTCAGCATTTCCCTCTAGAATAATCTGATTTACATTAACACAGCCCTGTTAAAAAGGGATAAAGGTGCCTATACAGCTCC
Source organism: Bos mutus (assembly GCF_027580195.1). Taxonomy (NCBI): domain Eukaryota; kingdom Metazoa; phylum Chordata; class Mammalia; order Artiodactyla; family Bovidae; genus Bos; species Bos mutus. The sequence continues at coordinate 85,908,568 of NC_091626.1, read as the reverse complement.
AATTCCTGCAGGATTATGGTGACACCTGGAAATATTCTGGTAATTCATGGAAACATTTATGGCTCTGGCCATAAGTTTACTGTCTCCCAATTGCCTGATTACTGTCAAGGAAGCCGACTATCTTTTAGTTTGAATATCTCAGAAAGAAGCACATTGCAGGCACAGGGAGACACACTGAGGCCTTGAATCTGCAGAGCTGGCATCTTATAAACTTTAACAAGTGCTGCACACCTTCCACCAGCTTTTAGAGAGGATCTGCTCCACCGCTTGGGTCAGGACTGTGCTCAGGGGACATTCCCATCATCTAAAGAGCCTGAGAGCAAAGCAGGAAGAGGAGGCTCCAATCCAATACCACCACCTTCACCTGGTTATCCTCAGACTCACTTAACATCACCATGCCTGGCTCTGGAGGGGTTCAAGGAAAATGTGGGGGAAATCAGTCGGCCCTATGCTTCTAATGCAAAGTGTAAGCAGTAGCCTGGATCTTATTACAGTGGGCTCCTTATTCTGGGTTTCGAAGGCTAGGACACTAAAATTAGAGCAAAGTTCTCAGGCACTCAAGAAGTAATATTCAAATGAGCCTTGAATAGAGGATACTTTGGCCACCTGATGCGAAGAACTGACTCATTGGAAAAGACCCTGATGCTGGAAAAGATTGAAGGCAGGAGGAGAAGGGATGAGATGGTTGGATGGCATCACCAACTCAGTGGACATGAATTTGAGTAAACTCCGGGAGTTAGTGGTGGACAGGGAGGTCTGGCGTGCTGCAGTCCATGGGGTCGCAAAGAGTCAGACACGACTGAGTGAACTGACTGAGGGGCTTCCCTGATAGCTCAGTTGGTAAAGAATCTGCCTGCAATGCAGGAGACCCCAGTCTGATTCCTGGGTCGGGAAGACCTCCTAGAGAAGGGATAGGCTACCAACTTCAGTATTCTTTGGCTTCCCTGGTGGCTCAGCTGGTAAAGAATCCGCCTGCAATGAGGGACACCTGGATTCGATTCCCAGGTTGGGAAGATCTCCTTGAGAAGGGAACAGCTACCCACTCCAGTATTCTGACCTGGAGAGTTCCATGGACTTACATAGTCCATGGGGTTGCAAAGAGTCAGACACGACTGAGCGACTTTCACTTTCAAGCCTCGAATAAGCCTGTTTAAGACCATCACTTCACTTTGGATGTAAAGTAATTGCCATTTTTGAGTTATGCTGTATCTTGTGCGTGTCTGTCTGTCTGTCTGTCTGTGTTCCCTGCCTCTGATGAACTATATGGAGAGGCTGTTCTCCAGTTTGACACTCAACCCTGTTACTCTTAAGAAAATTGCATAAGGTACTTTTTGGAATTTTGCTCTGAGGCAACAGGAAGGACACATTCCTGGATTTTTGCCTCTGTTTGTACTGGGCCCTCGAGACTTCCCTGCCCGTTCTTCCTGAAGGCTTGATAGAACTTTGAAGTAAGGTGTCACGAGGCCTGAGAACTCAGGGAGTTAAACTTCTATTCTGATCCTTCCACTTGCTAACTCTCAGATCTTGGGCAATCTACCTTTCTGGTTCACTTTCCTTGTCTGAATGAGGGGGCTATTAATAGCACCTACCTTACAGCTTCAAGAGCTACATGTGAAGCCTGAGGACCCTTTGGAGATTAAATCCACAGTGAAACAGGAGGCCCAGAGTAAGCATTCAGTAAGGATCCGCAATTGTCACCTTGCCTGGGTTTTCTGCAGGAAGGAATCACTTTGTGTCTCCAGCAAAACTAAGTCCCAGGAGAAAAGAGATAGCTGCTTCTATTTTCTCCCCAGAAACCACCGTTCTCCCACAGCACCGAGGCAACTAACACAATGCCTGTGCCCCAGGCTGGACCGGCTGGATGGCACAGGGTTCCCACGACGGGACTTGGGGTGTAGGTCCTTGGGGCAGCGAAGGCTGGGGGGTGAGAAGCTGCAGGCCAGGCAGACGGAGCCCAGAGCATTACAAGTGGACTTCCTAAAGAGGAAGCCTCCGAGGATCCTCCACCAGCTGGGTTCCGGTGACGTTTGGCAGGAGGAGACCAGCCCAGCGAGAACACTCTGTTGTGAATGAGAAAGCCCACGGCAGCGCTCGGCGCCAGTCACCCCCAGGCTAGAAAAGAGCCCGAGCCCTTTCTGAAGACAAAGCTGGTGTTTACACAGGACACGGGCCTGAGCAGCACACACGGAACCCTCCCGTTTGCTATTTACGTGCCGAAGTCAAATCTTGGCCGAACCGTGTGCTGTTCAGCTCTGGGGTTTGGGTTAGAGCAAAAGTTCTCAAGCCAGGCTGTGCGTTCATGGGTGTGTGGCAGTCATGCAGCGTTCCCCACTTAAAAGGGCCTCGCTCTTGGTTTAATGCTCTGCTGTTGTCATTTTGAGGCTTTTAATCATTTTTTTGTTTTTTTAACAAGAGACTGCATTTTCACTTGACACTGGGCTTTGTGCCTTATGCAGCTGGTCCTGGTGGATAAAGTGGGGCTCTGTGGCTTACTAACCTTGAGATATTGGACAAGCCATCTAACGTCTCTGGGTCTCACTCCTCTCGTTAGTAAAATGAGGCAAATGAGAGTTAATGTGAAACTACGTGAGATGATGTTTGTGGAGCACAGTTCCTGGCACCTACTGCTGCTGTTCAGTCACCAGGCTGCGTCCGATTCCTTGCGACCCCATGGACCGCAGCACGCCAGGCCTCCCTGTCCATCACCAACTCCCGGACTTTAACCAAACTCATGTCCATTGAGTCTGTGATGCCATCCAACCATCTCAGCCTCTGTCATCCCCTTCTCCTCCTGCCTTCAATCTTTCCCAGCATCAGGGTCTTTTCCAATGAGTCAGTTCTTCCCATCAGGTGGCCAAAGTATTGCAGTTTCAGCTTCAGCATTGGTCCTTCCAATGAATATTCAGGACTGATCTCCTTTAGGATGGACTGGTTGGATCTCCTTGCAGTCCAAGGGACTCTCAAGAGTCTTCTCCAACACCACAGTTCAAAAGCATCAGTTCTTCAGCACTCAGCTTTCTTTATAGTCCAACTCTCACATCCATACATGACCACTGGAAAAACCATAGCCTTGACTAGACGGACCTTTGTTGGCAAAGTAATGTCTCTGCTTTTTAATATGCTCTCTGGGTTGGTCATAACTTTTCTTCCAAGGAGCAAGCGTCTTTTAATTTCATGGCTGCCGTCACACTGGCAGCTGGATTCTTGTCCACTGTACCACTAGGGAAGTCCAATAACTCTTAACTGAGTTCCAGGAGAGGGACACGGTTACTGGTTACCATCTGGGACCTGAGGAGGGGCTCTCTAGGATGCGGGTAGAGTCAAGTGACCTAATCCAAAAATGCCTCAAATGGGGAATTTCCTGGTGGTCCAGTGGTTAGGACTGTGTGCTTTCCCTGCAAGGGGTATGGATTCCATCTACCGTCAAGGAAATAAGATTCCAAATGCTGAGTGGCAAGGACAAAAAAAAGCTTCAAAGAGGAAATCTAACTGGATTCTAGAGCTGTTGGTGAGAACTCAAATCATTGTCTGCCCTTCCACAAATGATGTTTTGTGGGAAGAATCTGCAGATAGCTTCCTCCCGCTGAGGAAAAGTATACCCTGGAGACCCACCCGCACAGTCAGCAAATGAGAATCAGTTACTGAGAAAGCGGACAGGGTGCAGGGTGACCTCAAATAGGACAGCAGTCTAGTCTTCTCCTGGCGTGACTCCTGGTTTGGAGAAATACTTGAACATGTTCCCCTTGTGCCGCACGTTTGTAGATCTTCCTGTATAGCTGAGCACAAGAAAATCTTGTCAAAAAAAAAAGTGCTTTGATATCTTCAGATAAAAGGGACCTCTGTTACTGAGTAGTATCACTGCTTTTCAGGAAAAGACTATTATTCCTAAGATCTCTGTATATGCATTCTCCATAATGAGCACATTTTTTGTGTCTGAATAGCACATAACCTCACGTGGCTCAGGAGAGTCTCTGGAGAGCGATTTGGCAAGCCTTTCAAAGGTTCAGGCCCTTTGACACAGCATCCCCTGGGGGATCTTGCCAAGAAAACAAGCAGAGATGAAGATCGCCCTTAGAGAACAAGGATTTTCATTGTGATATCACACTGTCACAGAAGTGAAAACCACTGAAGCCTGCAACATCATGTGATTACAGAATTGGTAGCAGATCCAAAAGACCCATCAAAGATGATGCTTTTCCAAAGAGCCTTAGTAATATGGGGCAGTGTTTACAGAATTACGCAGCACATTATGTGAACTCAAGCAAGCACGCTAATATGTGCGTATTTCACAAGTAATAAAAGAGCTCCTCGGCTCCAACTGCCCTACTGCCTGAGTTCTAAATGATGGAAAATGTCTCAGAAAGAAGAAGAAAAATTAGCAGGCTCTTAGTGTTTTATAAGCCTTGCTACCACTTGTAATGAATGAATTTGCCACTAAATAATTATGAGAAATCATCATCTCCTCACCTTACTATTCTTTCTAACACTGTACTCCTGTTTTCTTTAGAAATTTCTAATGGTGTGACTTTCTAAAACTTTCCACCCGCAGTCAAAATTTAGCCAGCTAAATGGTGTTCAACTCACAACACATTATTTTTCAATTAAGACAGAGTGAAAGGGAAAAAAAAAGGCATTTTTTCCATCCACTAGAAAAGAACGCAATCGCTGTGCGACCACGGAGCCGTGCCCCTGACCTGGGGTTCGGGCTGCTCTTGTTTTGTTCGTTTTTGTCCCCTGCCTGTTGTGCAGCAGTTTCCTGTTCGGGCTCCATCTTCCCTCAGACTTTGGGAAAGGTCCCTATCCTTTGCCCAGGTGTGACACAGCATCCGTCCTCCCACTATAGAGGCAACAGCATCCCAGGTTGCCAGGACACCAGCACGTGGAAACCTAGGGGCTTATCCACTAGGAAGCTCCATCTAAGCCTTGAAACCAAAAGCAAGGAGCCCACAGGAGGAGGCGGCGGCGGCCGCAGTGGCCAGCAGGGTCCAGCCCGGGCTCTGAGGGCAGAGGACACTTAGCAGCCCTCCGTGATCTCTGAGCCGTGAGTGTGCATTTGTTAGGGTTTTTCATTAGGTGAGAGAGAACCCAAAGCACGATGGAGCCCAGTGCAGGGTGTTTAACACGTGTTAACTCTCTACGGGCGGCTTCACCCCAGCTCAAAGGCGACAAGCGGGACCTCACTTACGGCTCCCCTCCTGTTACTCGGCTTCTTCACTATCAGCTGAACTCTAGGCAGAAAAACCCCTAGAGGGAAGGAAATGGACAGCAGGGTCCTCCTGGCTTACCTTTTTCCCGATTTACCTCCAGTAAGAAAAAGAAGTCATTTCCTCCAAAACTCACGCAAAAGCCCCTGCAGGAACCCACTCGCTTACTGGCCGAATCCAGGAATCCTGTCTGTCTCTGAACTCAGGACTGTGACCGTGCACATGCACATTACTGAATTTCTTTCTTTTTTTATGCTTCTAATTTAATTTTAATTTTTAAATTTAAGTATAGTTACTTATGAGTCTCCCCTGGTGGCTCAGACAGTAAAAATGTCTGCCTACAATGTGGGAGACCTGGGTTCCATTCCTGGGTTGGGGAGATCCCCTGGAGAAGCAAATGGCACCCCACTCCAGTCCTCTTGCCTGGAGAATCCCATGGACGGAGGAGCCTGGTGGGCTGCAGTCCATGGGGTCACCAAGAGTCGGACATAACTGAGCAACTTCACTTTGCTTTGCTTGTGCTATAGTCACTTATAAGGTGCTAATTTCTGCTGTACAGCCAAGTGATTCAGTTATACACACATATATACACACATTTTAAAATATTCTTTTCCATTATGGTTTACCAGAGGATATTAAATAGAGCTCCCTGTGCTACACAGGACCTTGTTGCTCACCCATTCTGTATATAATAGCTTGAATCTACCAACCCCAAACTCCCCCCCATCCCCTCCCTCTTGGCAACCACAAGCCTTTCTCTGCCTGAGTCTGTTTCTGTTTTGTAGGTTCATTTCCGCCATGTATTTGATTCCACGTGTAAGTGACATCATACGGTGTTTGTCTTTCTCCTTCTGACTTACTTCACCGTAAATACCCCAGCGACACACGACCCCTTTCCCCATCTAATATCCAGACCGCTGCGCACAGTTGAACCTGACATTGGTCTTCTCTGGTCTGCTGCAGCGATGCCCTCAGGGGCTGCTGAGCTGGATGGCACTTTTTGCCCTTACATCAAATGGTGCCATGTCATCCTGCATCCTTTGTTGGATACTATGGGATTGAGGACAAGCATGATCTGATCCGGTCTGGAGTGTCTGAAAGGCTTCTAGGCCCCAGACTTCCTGGCATAATTTATGCCTCTACTACTTGGGATAGTTGATCTTAATACACTTGCAGATTTGTAAGCGCAAACCTAGTGTGCCAGAAATTATGTTACGAGACTTTCTAAAAGGAATGACAATTCTCGCTCACTCCAAGTTTCCTTATTGCACATAACTTTCTTGAATGCAACAAGGTAAAAGTCATACAGGTTCTGAAGATGAGGCCTATAACCATACACAAAAACCCGTGCCGCTACAACAACCCAGAGCTTCTGAAACTGGCACCAATAGGAAGACAATCACCAAAGATGCATTCCCCCCAAAAAGGCATACCCTCCAACACCCACCCAATGTGTGGCTATGAAAAGTAGGGGGAAGGAAAAACCTCACAGAAGGCCTCAGAGAGTTATGGGATTTGAGAGATTTGAACTAAGAGAGAGATTTCCTCCCACAGAATATAAACAAATGTTAATGCAAGAATCCTCCCACTGAGTGCAGAAGAATCTCCCTCTGTTTGGCCATCGCTGCTATGAACTGGTGATAGCTGTGTGTCTCCCATTCTTCTGAATGAGAATTTTTATTGCAATGTGACTTCACTACTAAACAAGGGCCAATAACTCTCAAACTCTTTTTCAGCAGAGCTGGGAAAGGGATGCAACCTACAGATTCCACCATATAGGTCAGGGTTACCCAAAGAAGCTGAGATTGCAGAGGCAACATGGGAAAAAATATAGAGAAGTACAGAGAATGATTAAAGCGCCCATTGATGGCAAATCTCAGAAAGTGTCAGTAAAAATCCAATTATGAAAGTGAGGGTCTCACCTTGCACTTCAAAAGATACATCCCTGTTTGCACCAAGTGTGAAATACAGTGTGAACAGGAAGAGCCGCAGAAGCCTTCCTGAGCTTGACCTGGTCCAGAGAAACAGAAGAGGCAGAGCTATGCAGAGAGGAACACAGACAGGCCGGGTCTGCAGGAGGCGCTCCGCCTCACTGGCAGCAGCAAAGACGGGCGTCTTGGCACGTGCGGCCAGAAAGGTTACTGACTTCTCCCTGCTCCCCTCTTCAAGCCCCTGGGAAAGTTCAGCAGAGAGCTAGTCCAGGGATATCCAGTGTGTTTGGCATCAAAAGAAATGCTCGGCGTGAAGATAAAGCTTCCATTAAAAAAAAAAAAAAGTGAAAGAGCAGCAAAACTTACCAGTGAATGAAAGACACTTGGCAGAAAGATGCTGCCCCAACCAGACAAAACCGTAAACAAGCATGAAGTAATCGCCTCTCAGAATCATCAGAGAGAAACCACAAAGATGCAGGAAATCAGGGAGAAGATGATGAGGTAACAAGTGTAGATGAGATGTGAGCTAAGCTAATGGAATCCAGGGAAAAAATAGCAAAGAAAAAAGTCCCCTAATGATCACAGTAATGAAAATAAAATTGGAAGACGTGCATGGAGGAGGTAAGACTGTGAAAACACACACGCACACAAAGAAGAGAGGACGGAATCAAGCAAGTGACACGACCCAGCTCCCAGAGTAACGGAAATAAAAGTGAACAAAGGGGCCCAATTAAACTTAAAACCTTCTGCACAACGAAGGACACTACAAGCAAGGTGAAAAGGCAGCCTCCGGAACAGGAGAAATAGTAGCAAATGAAACAACTGACAAAAATTAGTCTCCAAAATATACATGCAGTTCATGCAGCTCAATTCCAAAAAAATAAACAACCCAATCAAAAAGTGGGCCAAAGAACTTAATGGACATTTCTCCAAAGAAGACATACAGATGGCTATCAAACACATGAAAAGATGCTCAACATCACTCATTATCAGAGGAATACTAATCAAAACCACTATGAGGTACCATCTCATACCAGTCAGAATGGCTGCGATCCAAAAGTCTACAAACAATAAATGCTGGAGAGGGTGTGGAGAAAAGGGAACCCTCTTACACTGTTGGTGGGAATGCAAACTAGTACAGCCACTATGGAGAACAGTGTGGAGGTTCCTTAAAAAACTGAAACTAGAACTCATACGGCCCAGCAATCCCACTGCTGGGCATACACACTGAGGAAACCAGAATTGAAAGAGACACGTGTACCCCAATGTTCATCGCAGCACTGTTTACAATAGCCAGGACATGGAAGCAACCTAGATATCCATCAACAGACGAATGGATAAGAAAGCTATGGTACATATACACAATGGAGTATTACTCAGCCATTAAAAAGAATGCATTTTAGTCAATTCTAATGAGGTGGATGAAACTGGAGCCTATTATACAGAGTGAAGTAAGTCAGAAAAACGATATACTATATTGTATAATATACAGTACAGTATATTAACACATATATGTGGAATTTAGAAAGACAATAACCCTATATGCAGGACAGTGAAGGAGACACAGATGTATAGAACAGTCTATTGGACTCTGTGGGAGAAGGCGAGGGAGGGATGATTTGAGAGAATAGCATTGAAACTTGTATATTATCATATGTGAAATAGATGACCAGTGCAAGTTCAATGCATGAAGCTGGCCACTCAAAGCAGGTGCACTGGGATGACCCTGAGGGGCTCGTCCTGAGGGGGTGGGGACAGAGATGGGAGGGGGGTTCAGGATGGGGGACACATGTGCACCCATGGCTGATTCATGTCGATAAATGGCAAAAACCATCACAATATTGTAATTAGCCTCCAATTAAAATAAATAATTTAAAATTTAAAAAAAATTGAAAGCCAATTTTAAGGGTTAAAAAGGAGTTCAGGAAGATACTAGTATAGAAGACATGGAAAGAAGTAATGATAGATGTACAATTGGAATCCCTAAAGAACAGAGCCCAGACCATACAGCGGAGAAAATGTTTCAAAATGACAATCGAGACAGCTTTCCTGAAATAAAAGGGACAAAACCTCATAGCTTTATCAGGCGAATGATAAAGAAATAATCTTTTGAGTAGCTGAGCAGAAAGATCAAGTCAGTTATACTGATAAAAGGAGGGAAATTGCCTGCCATTAGGTTTCTCCACCACTGCATAAGCAGAGGGGGAAACAGAGTAACCAGCAAGATCCTTGAAAAACAATGTGAGTCACTGATTTCATTTCTAGCCAAACTGCCCTTCAAGTGTAAGGCTGCTGCTGCTAAGTCGCTTCAGTCGTGTCTGACTCTGTGCGACCCCATAGACGGCAGCCCACCATGCTCCCCCATCCCTGGGATTCTCCAGGCAAGAACACTGGAGTGGGGTGCCATTTCCTTCTCCAATGCATGAAAGTGAAAAGTGAAAGTGAAGTTGCTCAGTCGTGTCCGACTCTTAGCGACCCCATGGACTGCAGCCTACCAGGCTCCTCCATCCATGGGATTTTCCAGGCAAGTGTAAGGCTACCATTTGACAATACAAACACCCAGGGAATATTGCTCCCAGGAGCCATTCTTAAGGTTCAGCCAAGCAAGTGAAGATTGACAAAAGCAATGGCAAAACCACAGTGTAAACCGTGGCTAGAGATGAACACGGACAATATTCAACCGCAGAACTATGACTAACACAATGGGAGTACCCAGGCAGCAGAACAGAATGTGAAATATACACCCTGATGTCACAGAATGATACAGAGAGTAATAATTGATAGCGGAAGAGGAAAAGGAGTTGAGATGCTGAGTCAGTTCCCTCACTGCATTATATATGACCGCTGAGAGCCAAGAGTTATTATTTAAAGTGGGCAAGTCGTCTGACAGAAGCTTAAGCATATTTAATGATGTAAAAGTAAACACTGATAAGATGGCCTCAACTGAAACTGTGTGGTGGAGAAAGAGATGTCACCACCCATAACAGAGGGCTAATAAATACTGCTTAAAGATTTGAACCCTAAGGTTATTATATGCGATTATAATTATGAAGTTAACCCCTATGACAAACCAATTAACACCTAGGACAAAAATACAAGACTCCCCGAGGATCAGATAAAAGACACACAGAAATACAATGAGAACAAAAATTGGTGCAGGAAGTAAGTAATCAGAGCTCACCTTATGATCAGCTGTGAAGAGCATTTACCCAGCAAAGTAATGCAAACATTCACTTTTGATCTAATTAAACCACAGGGAAGGAAGGAGGACGGAAAGAGAGCCCTTCTACGGTGGGCAGGGATGAGGAAAGGGAACTAATTCCTCATCTTCCTCAATGGGAAGTCAAGAAATCATCACTAAAATAAAATTTGGGAAGTGCAGCGCAAATGTGATATTTAAAGACATGGAGATGAATATCAAAATAATCAAGCAAAAGGGATGAAAGCAATGTATCCAGGGGAGGTTAAAAAAAGAGAGACGGGCAGAGACTGCTGTTTTTCATAACAAACTTTGTAGAACAGTTTGGTACCTTCATGAATAACTGTAATAAGTACACTTTTAAAAAAGGAATTTCAACTCAGCTGAGCAATCTGAGTTCAACTGACCAATTCAGAGATTGATTTTTTTCACTTTAACCTTCCCATGAGGTCCATTTAAACTAAAGGTCCCCTAGACTTTCATTTTGAAAACTGAAACAGTTCATTCTACTTTGGCTTTTATTGAAAGCCACCACACAAGTACTGTGATAACTTGACAGTGTTTGGGAAGCCTCCTCCGAACCCCCGGCAGTCGTGGATTCTATGCGGACGAACTGTTGATTTTAGTGCCATTATTCAGGAGGGCCTGCCGGGGAAAAGATACTTGCAAACACATGGATACCTATGGTGGTGATGACAGTTCCAGCAAAGAAAAAGGCACTTCCCAGGTCCCAGTGACTGCTGTTGTTGGAAGAGTTTCCTATTGGGCTTACTCCTGCGTTGTCCGCGTCAAGAGCGTGCTGCAAGGAAAGTGAGAAAGCATGAGACTCAGTTAAGAAGTTTATCAAGATTCCCTTGCTCAAGAACCTGCAGTGATCTCTAGACGACAGGGTATGCGGACAAAAGCACAGTCACAAAGTGAAATACTGCAGTTAGAGAGGAAAGCGCAGCCCGGAACCCCACCGCCTGTGCCGGACCGCACAGCACCAAACCCGCGCTGAACACCTGACTCCACTGCAGCTTCAACCTGCTCCAGAACTGTGATCTTTCTAATACTTTTTCTCTTTCGATGAAGTGTCGTTGAGTCACAATACTATGTTAGTTTCAGGTGTACAGCAAGGTGATTCAGTCTCTTTTTTATTGTATTCCATTATAGGTCCTTACAAGAATACAGCTCCATCTGCTAAATCCCTCTGCTCATCTATTTTATGCAAAGTAGTCTGCATCCGTTAACCCCATACTCCTCACGTGGCCCTTTGGTAACCACAGCTTTGCTTTCTGTGTCTGTGACTCTATTTCCACCTTATATATAGACTCCTTTGTATTATCTTTAGATGCCACATATAAATGATATCGGGCTTTCCAGGTGGTGCTACTGGTAAAGAGACCGCCTGCCAATGCAGGACACAGGAGATGCAAATTCAATTCCTGGTCGGGAAGACCTCCTGAAGAAAGAAAGAGCAACCCACTTCAGTCTTCTTGCCTGGAGAATCCCATGGACAGAGGAGCCTGCCAGGCTACAGTCCACAGGGTCACAAAGAGTCGGACATGACTGAAGCTACTTAGCACACACACATAAATGACATGTGCTATTTATCTTTCTCTGTCTGAGTTATTTCACTAAATATGACATTTTTTTCATAATAGTTCTCTGTCCTATAAAAACCGTCCATTTTGTACAGACCCTGGGAGCATGCCTCCAGATGCTAGATGAGATCTGCCCAATTCATAAATCATTGAGTAAAGCCAATTAGATCTTCAAATCTACTTAGTAGAATTTTTATAACACTATACACTCACTTATTAAAAGTAAAAAATTAGTTTTAAATGGGAGGGGAACCTGATATATACTATATTGTCATTTATGTAAAATGTGCAGGTGTAGGATTCCCAGGAGGCTCAGTGGTAAAGAACCCATCTGCCAATGCAGGAGACGTGAGAGACACGGGTTCAGTCCCTAGTCGGGAAGATCCCCCGGAGAAGGGCGTGGCAACCCACTCCAGCATTCTTGCCTGGAGCATCCCACAGACAGAGGAGCCCGGTGGGCTGCAAAGGACACGAGTGAAGCAACTGAGCACGCACGCAGGGTTTACCCAGTCCTGGCACAGGTTACGCAGAACGCACAGGTCTTGAGTATCCACGGAAAGCGGTCTGTGAGGACTGGCCCCCAAAGCGGTCGTTCTTGGAAGACAGGATTTCAGTTCCTTTCCTCTCTTGCCTGTTTTGTTGGACTGGTTTCCCCTGAGTTGGTTTCGGGAGTTGGGAGCTAGGACCTCAGAACCTCGGGCAAGTTATGTTCACCCCTCTCAGCCTAGATTTCCTCATCTGCAAACTGGAGGTGATAATTCCTCCCCCAACAGAGTTACTGTGAGGATGAAGTTAGATGATTGATGTAACCGGGTGCCCAGCACTGGAGCAAGGCTTAACAAAGAGCTGCCAACTGTGTGACTGTCATTTCACTGTCCCCCCAACACACACACACACGCACACACACATACCTCCTTTTTAAAATAAATGACAGTGACTCCTCACTGGCTACTGGATTTGGAATTTCATACACTTTAAAATTCCCAATGACTTGGCCACACTGACGCTCCAACCCCAGCTCACATGACTGGAAAAGCCTCCAGCCCTGGGCAGGACCCTCTAGGAGACATCCCCTCGTACACCTGAACCTCTGCTTTGCTCTCCCACAAAGGTGCCCCTCCTTCAGGGTCTAATCTGGGCCCCAATTCTTCCAGGAGGTTGTTTGTTCAGGTTCCGCCCCCATGGACGGCCTAGGCCCAGAACTTATACCTCTTCATCACATACAAGTCACGGGTCTTTGATCACACATCCGCTGCTGAAGATCCTTCCAGAGTCTCAGCGTGCACAGAACAAGGTGGACAATCCCTCCGCAGCTCTTCCCGAGTAGGCCCTGCCAACCTCTTTCAAGCCAGGGGAGAGGGTAGGAGGAGATTTCAAGCAGGTGAGCCGTGGTGGAGAAGGGACAGCTGGGGGCTTCCCAGGGAGGTGACAGAAACATGAGCTACTTCTAGAAAGGAAGAGAGACTCCACTCTCTGCCGAAAACTGTAATAACCCCACGTGGATACTGCCAGACACAATTAACATTGAGATGTGATTATATTCATCCTAAATAATGGCCATTAAGCTTTGTTAACGGAGAAGGCAGTGGCACCCCACTCCAGTACTCTTGCCTGGAAAATTCCATGGATGGAGGAGCCTGGTAGGCTGCAGTCCATGGGGTCACTAAGAGTCGGACACGACTGAGCGACTTCACTTTTCTTTTCTTCACTGAGCTTTTCACTTTCATGCATTGGAGAAGGAAATGGCAACCCACTCCAGTGTTCTTGCCTGGAGAATCCCAGGGACGGAGGAGCCTGGTGGGCTGCCGTCTATGGGGTCGCATAGCGTCGGACACGACTGAAGTGACTTAGCAGCAGCAAGCTTTGTTAAAACGAGCAGACAGTGGTTGCCACAAATTAGATGACAACTGAAAAAGTCAACCATTGTTAGTTACGTTTTGCCTTCATTGATCTGAGATATTTCCAACTCTTTAGACCAGGGATCAAACCCGTTTCCAGAAAAAGCCAGACAGTAAATATTTTAGGTTTTGCGGGCCACATGTGGTTTTCGCTGTGTAGTTTTCCTTTCTTTTTATAGCCCTTTAAATATGCAAAACCATTCTTAGCTCACAGTTGTTCATAAACAGACTACTGACTGCATTTGGCAAATTGTTCGATCCCTGGGTTGGGAAGATCCCCACTCCAGTATTCTGGCCTGGAGAATCCCATAGACTATTCCATGGGATCACAAAGAGTCGGACACGACTGAGTGACTTTCACTTCACACTTCACTAGACAATTGACAAAAGGAAAAAACCTCTTTTGTTCAAGTCTTTACTCTTTCCTGCCTCTAAGAACATGAAATATTACACTAGCCACTGTTTCTAACATAAACCTGGCAGCCCAGAACTTAAAATCCAGCTGCATGGAACGTGTCTTTGCCCGAGGTTTAAATCAGCCTGATCTACAAAGGTCACTTCTTCACTGGTGGCTCTGCAATCCTCTGCTTCAGATAGAAGACAGAGGGTGAGTTCTTTCTGCTGGTAAAATACCCATTTTCACTCTCCTGTGAGTGCCATCAGACCAACCACAGGCCTTCAGCTTTGTTTATCTCTTCATCATCGATTCGGCTCTGATGGGCCCACCTCAGGGACAGCTCTAGAGCCCAGTCACTTGAGTGGCCTCAGATCACAGCATCAATACCTAATATTTACAACTTCTATGAAGCAGTGAAAAGAGTTTGGGTTCAATCCATCCTCCCTGTGCTAAGGACAGCACACTGACATCCAAAGCAGACCCAGTGCCGCATATAGACAGATGTGCAGCAAAGACAAGCAGGGGTAATTATTGGCTTCATCAAAAAAAAATCCAACATAAGATTCCTTTTCAAGTTTCTTTTCTCTGAATTATGCAATTGATAAATATTTAATGTTTACATATGTAACCCTCAAGGAAAGAATCTATCACTTGAAAGGAAAGGAAATTAACACTGGTTGAGTGTCTGCATTGAGGCAGGTGCTCTAGAAGCGTTCCTCCCTTTAATCCCTTCCACAACCTGTGTGTTATTCTATTCTATTCTTTCTACACTTGTGAGCACGTCATATTACCTCTCTCTTTCAAGATACGGAAACAGGCTCAGGAATGTCAAGTACCCCGTCTGCGGTCACACAGCCAGGAAGAGGAGGGTTCAGAATTCAAGCCCAGACTGATCCAAAGCCCTGGGGTTTTGCCCTTTCTTCTGCATATGGTACCCTGAACACAGTCACACTCACCAACCCTGTCCTCACCTCCAGACACAGAGGAGGGAGAAGGCTTGTCACTGTCCAAGAATTTAGACAGAAGAGACCTCCCAAGTGGTCATTTCTTCTTTTTTGGCTACACTGCGTGGCTTGTGGGATCTTGGTTTACCGACCAAGGATAGCACCCACGACTCCCTTCGAGGAGTCCTAACCACTGGACCACCAAGGAAGGCCCAAGCAGTCATTTCTAACTAGACTGCTTCCTTGAACATGTCGATAGAGCATCAGACTTCACTGGACTGCTGCAGCGGATGACAGCTCCACGGCTCAGCACTAAAAATTTAAAGAATACATAAAAACTGGGAAAAGTGGATTTTAGAGCCTGAGGGAGGGAAGAGAGAAAAGAGAGGGAAAGCACTGGGGGAATAAAAAAGGAAAAGAGGAGAGCAAAACAGACAAGTGTCAGCTGAGCTCAGTTACTGCAATGCCCAAGACTTCTAACAAGCAGGTCCAGGCTTTCCTGGCAGCTCAGTGGTAGAGCATCCGCCTGGCAACACAGGAGACACGGTTCAATCCCTGATCTGAAAGAGCCCCACATGCCAGCAAGAAGCTAAGCCTGTGCGCCACAGATACTGAGCCACAGGCTGCGACTGCTGAAGCCCCATTCGCCAAGAGCTTCTGTGCAATAAGAGAAGCCACCGCGGTGAGAAGCCCACGAACCGTAACAGAGTAGCCCTTGCTCTGCTAGAGAAAGCCCTCGCGGCAACAAGGACCCGGCACAGCCAGAAACAGGCAAATAATTGTTTAAATAAAGCAGGTCCATCTGGTACCCAAGTTTAACTTGCTTCAGATCTCGGATGTAAATCCCTCTCTTGTGCCCCCAAGTCTTCAATAAAGTGGGCTCTACAAGCAGATGCTTTGGGGAAGTGAGTTTAAATATAAGGGCACAGGGGGCTGGAATATGATTTACAAGCAGAAACAAGCAGGAGAAAAGAAGGCCTCTCCCAAGTCACCAAGCTCTTGGTAAGACTAGAGGATCCCCCCAGCCCAGGAATGAGGTGTGATACTGTCTAGATCTTTTAGATCAGAAAGACTCCAGCAAACAACCAGGATTAAAAAGAATCCACAATCTGTAGGTTATATACCTACAGGGAAAACCAGTATAAATGGGCTGCTATCACTTGAATCAACGGCATCATTTTAAACTCCATATTACTGATTGAATTCATAATTCTAACTTTATTAAATTTCTAAAGTATTTTCTAATAATCTTAGTTGTTTGAACTCAAGTAAAGGCTATTAAAATGAAAAGCAGTTGCTTTTAAGTTTTTTTCCGTCTCCATGCAGGCTGCAAAAGCGAAGATAAGCCAGCTCATTAGAAATGGCCAAGCACGTTGCTAACAAAATGACGAAACTGAGCCACAGTCTGGCTTCAAAGACCAGTTATAGGTTTGAGGTTCAACTCCCATCAGCATCATCTAAAGCCACAATCTCAGACTCAAGGAGCATCATGTGTTCACAAGTTCACCCACAACCAAGTTCAGAGAGGTCTTCTGAAAATCACAAGGAGATAATTATACTAGATGGGATGTGAGAGTTTCAAGAAAAGCATACTACAAATTAGAAGGCATCACTTTAAAATTTAATTCTACCCCTTTTTGAATTTCCTTTATAGCCTGTAAGTTAGAATTTCCAATACCCACCCAGCAAGGGATTCATAAATGAATGCTTCAGTCAATAGGAAATGAGTGAACAAACTATAGTAATAAATGTAGGCACATGGTATTCCCAGCAGTGCGAAGGGAAAGCAACTTATTTCTTTGTAATACAAACATAAGAGAGCAACCCAGCACCAAGAAATATAAGGATTGTTCTATGTTTAAAAAGCAGGTGAATGAAAGGTGATGACAGCGGTTAGTGTGCTGACATCAAAGAGGCCAAAACGGTGCAGCTGGTAAGGGATCCATCTGCCAATCCGGAGATGCAAGAGATGCGGGTTCAGTCCCTGGGTCGGGAAGATCCCCTGGAGTAGGAAGTGGCAACCCACTCCAGTGTTCTTGCCTGGAGAATCCCGTGGACAGAGGAGCCTGGTGGGCAACAGTCCATGGGGTCACAAAGAGTCAGACCCGACTGAATGTGAACACGTACGGATCTAAAATAATCTGTTTCTAACTTATTTACAAAACAGAAACATACTCACAGATTTGGGAATCAAACTTAAGGTTACCAAAGGGGAAACCTGGGGAGAGGTGATAAATTAGGAGCTTGGGATTAACATATACACACTACTGCATATATAAAATAATCAATAAGGACCTAGTGGACAGCACAGGATGCTACTCAATATTCTGTAATAACCTATATGGGGAAAGAATCTGAAAAAGAATGGAGATTCTTGATTCACAGCAAAGTGAATCAGATATATGTATAGCATTGCGTGCAGACATGAGCGCTCAGTCATGCCCAACTCATGACTTCCCTGGTGGGTCAGATGGTAAAGCGTCTGCCAACGGTGTGGGAGACCTGGGTTCAATCCCTGGGTCCGAAAGATCCTCTGGAGAAGGAAATGGCAACCACTCCAGTACTCTTGCCTGGAAAATCCCATGGACGGAGGAGTGTAGCAGGCTACGGTCCATGGGGTCTCAAAGAGTCAGACACGACTGAGCCACTTCACTTCACTTCAAGCCCAACAGTCTCCTTTGTCCATGGGATTTTTCAGGCAAGAATACTGGAGTGAGTTGCCTTTCCTTCTCCAGGGGATCTTCCCGACAGGGATCGAACCCACCTCTCCTGGATCTCCTGCATCAACAGGCAGATTCTTTACCACTGAGCTACCTGGAGAGTCCATACACACACACACTCTCACACACACACACACACACACCTCCATATCTCCATTCTTTTTCAGATTCTTTTCCCATAGAAGTTATTACAGAATATTCATATGTATAGTAGTGTATATATACACTACATAGTGTATATTACATAATAGTGTGTAATGTATTACACACATAATATAGTGTATTACACACATATATATAGTGTGTAACGGAGACGTTAGCTAATGCCATGGTCATCATTTTGCAATAAATTCGTGTATCAAATAAATACATGGTAAACCTTCAACTTCCACCCGGTTAAAATGTCAATTTAATCTCAGTGAAACTGGAAAACAAGTGACTAAAGGACTCTCCTCCTTTCCTGCCCTCTCCACCCCCAACCTCTCCTGCATCAGGACCCCCAGAAAGGGGGAACAGGGAGACTGCAGCCTCTCACAGAGGAGGCAGGTCTGAGGCTGACGGGAAGGAAGGGGCGTGAGGAGCCCCGGAGGCGCGCCACCAGGCTCCCCGTGCCGGCGTCCCTCGGGGCAAGGCCGGGCTGCCTAAATCAGAGTTTCAGGCAGTTCGTGATACCATCTTGAGCTTTAGTGCTGCTCGGGGATGAACCACGGCCCTCGGGGGACCACTAACTGTCTGTGGCTTTTCTCCTGTGATCTGTGCACCCCGTGAGATCATCTGTTTCTCTGTTTCCTCACGCGGCACCGGGAGGAAGACAGACAGAGGTGGAGCAGTCATCACTCGGCTTGTCTGAGACCGAGGAAGGCGGCCGACCGGAGGCATCCGCACCAACGCCAACGACCGCGGGGACGGTTTGATCTAGCGTCCGCACTCGCAGGGGCAGAGCGGCTCGGGTCGTGAGTCAGCCGGACTGCAGGACACGTGGTCTTCTTCCTGATGCTTACAGAGCGGGGACAAAGGGAAGGACCTCGTCCGAGGGCACAGGGTGGCTCCAGGCCTTCCGCGTTCTTCATGTCAGGAGGGCACAGTCAGCAGAGGGATTTAGGAAGGAGATGTTCAGCCAGGGGTCGAGGCAAGGTGGGGGGAAGGGGAAGTGGTTTCATAAATGTCCTCAGAGCAGGCGCGCTTTCAGCCATTAGAGGAGAGAAGGAAAGCCACAGGCCCTGGGAGACCGAGAAAGGCGGTGGGTACCCGCAGTCATCACAGCTGAGAAGTGCCCCTAATGACTCCAAGCCCCACAACAGGGTACAGGTCACCGCACATCTGCGGCGGAGGGGCCCCAGGTGAGAAAGGGAAGTATAAAATTAATCTGTTTGCCGCGGTGGCTTTTTATTTCTCCTGCTTCAGAAGCATTTCACATATCAATATTTCAGCAGCAGAAGTGAATGGAAAGGCTGCTTCACATCCCAGGGCAGAACCACACCATACACGTCCTTCAGACAACAGCGGGGAGCCACCTCCCAGCGAGGCGCCTCTTGATTCCAAGAAGTCCTCAGCGCAGAAAAAGAGTATCAGCACTTCATATATTCCTCTTGCCACGGGGAAGGTTTAAGGGGAAAGTGCACACTCCAGCCCGTGCAAGGTATTCGGCTTCCCCGAGCCTCGGTTTTCTGGTCTTTAAAATGAAGGAGGGGCTTCCCTGGTGGGCCAGTGGCTAGGACTCTGTGCTCCCAGTGCCGGGGGGCCTGGGTTCAATTCCTGGTCAGGGAGCTAGCCCACAACCAAGACTTTGCATGTTGCAACAAAAGAGCCCGCATGCTGTGACTAAGACCCAGCGCGGCCACATACATCTATTAAAGGTTTTTAAATAAAGGACCCTGCCTCCAGGGCTGCTGTCAGAACTCTTTGATGGATATATGACTTCAGACAGCCTGCCCTGTCATCCCGTACCCAATGATATTAATAATAACAGGAATCTAAGTACTTGCCAGTGCATAGATTAATTCAGTGAACCCTCATAGTGACTTGTAACATAGGCATCCCCCAGGGACACAAGAGACAGAGGAACGAGGACCTTGCCCATGATCACACATCTCCTGCCTGGCCAAGCCAGCAAGCGGATGCTCGGCCTTGGCACCCGGAGGATTATCACCCTAAATGCCAGGAAGGCAGCTTCCCTCCATCCTCTGTGGGCCTCTTTCTCCCTATCGCAGATCCTCTTAGCCCAGTTCCCTGCCTCTAGAGAGCAGGCTGCCCCCGCCCTCCAGGAGGAGACACCCCAAAGGTCTACAAGAGGTCATGGGAGAGGGAGACTGAGGGACACGGTCCCCACCTCCCACCCGGGCAGACGGCCAGTGCAGCAGACGGACCTGTGCTGGCCGAGCAGACCAGCCATCCTAATAGACTCACCGCCTCAGAGTCTCCCATCAACAAACCTTCCCCAAGACCTGCATGTGCTGCACGCTCCGTCACTCAGTCGTGTCCGACTCTGTGCAACCCCACGGACTGAAGCCCACCAGGTTCCTCTGTCCATGGGATTCTCCAGGCAAGAATGCTGGAGTGGGTAGCCATGCCTCCTCCTGGGGATCTTCCCACCAAGGAACCAGGCATAAAAAGGCAGCGCAAGCACCTTCAATGCCATGGGGGATACGAGGGTGCTGTTTACTTTCCTGCTGCCCTGAGTATCCAGCTGTGTGCAAATATTAGCCTTTCCTCAAGTCCCCAGGGGATCCAGGCAGCAGGCTCTCATCAGAGCTTTACTTACAGCCTGGTGATAAATGTACAGAGAGGGCTACCTGCAGACTGGACAGCAGGAGCAGAGAATCTGTTTGAAGAGCAAGAGAGAGAGACCCAACGTGAGCTGAACAGCCCATCCAGAGCTACTGTCTGAGCACGCGAGCTTTCCTCGCTACCAGTACTGGTCATTTCTCTGGGGGGGAAGTTCTGTAACTCGGTTCCTTAGCACCTGGGAATATATTAATGACTCACCTAGTCAAACAGTCATGTGGGACCAAGATACATTGGGAGGAGCCCTTCTACCTTTCAAATTGTGCCTTACCACACAGAATTAGTTTTCTCTCTCTGACTACATGCAAGGATGAAATAAGAGAAATCTGAAAGCATCCAGTACTCTAAGGAGGCAGAGATACATGTGTCTGCTCTGAAAAGATCAATACACTTTCAGACGAACTAACTGTCATTCTTTCATCTCAGTTTGGACTCAGACTCTCCAGACTGAGAAACAAATTTGCCAAGTGATGTTGAAAAATCACTCTGGTCCTAAGGAGAATGTCTGAAGCATGCCCCACTCTCTCTGCATTTGAGATTATTCCTATCAAAGATGAGTCTACCCAATTTCTGGGGAAAAATATATATATATTTTTTTCCACTGGGCTAAAAAAGCAGCTCCCGGAATTCTGATTCAATGCTGTGTGAGCAAAATCCAAGAGGATTACTCCTTCCATCCCCACTGCACTGGAGAGAGCTTGAGATTTAACAGATGATTAATCACGTCACGAAAAAGGGATGTTTCTGCTATCTTGCACTCATTGTAGCTTTGTGAATGAATGTAGCGCTTCCTGCCATGTCAATGAACAAGGATGTCACAGTCATCCTCGATTCCAGCCCTCCACAGGTGACTTTCTGAATCCAGGGAGAACCATGGTTGCTATCAGGTAGCCATCGAGCTGCCACAAGCTGCCACCACTCCCTAAGATGAGTAAGGAACTAAAGATGTGAACAATCAGATCCCAGGATGCTGGCCCCAGAGAGCTGAGATGCACATGAAAGGAATGATTTCAGGACCCCCAGACTCTTGTATCTTCCTATACATAGAAAATCGCTAAATTCCTCAACTTGAGATATCTTGTTTTTGTTCAGTCACTCAGTCATGCCCAACTCTTTGTGACCCTGTGGACTGCAGCACACCAGGCCTCCCTGTCCATCACCAACTCCCAGAGTTTACTCAAACTCAAGTCCATTGAGTCCGTGATGCCATCCAACCATCTCATCCTCTGTCGTCCCCTTCTCCTCCCGCCTTCAATCTCGCCCAGCATCAGTCTTTCCCAGTGAATCAGCTCTTCACATCAGGTGGCCAAAGTATTGGAGCTTTAGCATCAAACCTTCCAATGAACATTCAGGGTTCATTTTCTTTAGGATGGACTGGTTGGATCTCCTTAAAGTCCAAGGGACTCTCAAGAGTCTTCTCCAACACCACAGTTCAAAAGCATCAATTCTTCAGTGCTCAGTCTTCTCTGTGAGATACCTGGTTTTCCTAAATTAGCAATAATCTTTCAGTGTTCAGACTACCTGCCCTTTGCTGCAAACTTCTATGTAACCTGACTCCTCTCCCACCTCTTTGGAACAGTTCTCTCGGAGTTACTTGAGACGCCGTCTCCTGGGCTTGAAGTCCTTAAAATTCCCACCAAATAAAACATAACTCTCAACTTCCAGGCTGTGACTACTTTTTAAGTTGACAGTTTTCTGCCTGGACTCTTCCTTACTCTTGAGTGCTCCATATTAATCCCCAATTAATATTTCATTTCCTGTGCCCCTTAGAAAATGAATCAGCGCTTACTGGCACCTGTCTCGGATGAGTGGCTTGATGTGTGAGCAGACCGGGAACAGAAACAGCCCCAGAGCCTCTGAAGAAAGCTCAAGAACGTTCATGAAAACATTCATAGGAGCCAGGATCTACAATATGCGTCCTTAGCTTATTCAACCCGAACAAAAACCCTGTAATAACAAATCCTATTATCATTCCCATTGTTTATAAGTAAAGCAATGGAAATAAAGAAACATGCCCACTTTGTAGTAGTTAGCAGGCAACAGAGCTGGGCCTGGTTGCAAGTCCGCCTTTGACTCTGGCCTTCTCCTGTCTCCCACAGACAACTCTCTGCCCACCTCGCAAAGCTCTTTGCTAAAGCTTATCTGAGACATCACCTTCTTTCACCTGAAAAAGGGCAGCATGGAGACGTACAGAGAATTTGTACCTATGATCCTCCTTTTTCACAAGACAAAAGGCTAAACCCTGCCTTCCTCAGTAAGGCTAGAGCTCATCAACCAGCTTTGCATCTCTTCTGCTCATTTCTACCAAGAAGGGAGGGAAAAGGCATGTTCTCCTTGAAGATGGATAAGCAACCCTCAACTTCAGACTTAAATGATACATTGTGTACTGTGGTTCTTAAATAGAATCTGTTGACTCAGCCCAACATCCTTATGTGTAAATGCAAGGCCGTGCCCCTTGAGAGCATGACCAACAGATAATCATTCCTTTCCGTGGTCTTCTCACAGGAGAATGAGGTCCTTCTGGGGCTTCCGCAGGCTGAGTTGGAGACTCCTGCTCTGTGAATAGGGGCCTGAGCACTTCCTTACCTTCCAGCACCAATTACACTGGACTCTTAACGACCGGCCTCAAGCCACCGCAGTTTCCCCAACAGGGGCAGACCATCCTGGTGAAGAGGCAGGGGGTTTGGAGTCAGACTGCCTGTGTCCAGAGCCCAGTTCTACCTGCCTCTTAAGCTTGGGCAAATTATCTAACTTGTCTGCTCCTCAGTTGCTTAGCCCTACCTCAAACGATGACTGTAAAGACTAAATGACAAGAAAACTTTAGAGCAGTATGTGGCCACAGTGATACCGTATAAGCGAGCTAGTGAGACAATGAAGTCTGGGCTAGAAGCTTCTGAAGGACAGGGAGCAGGCATCTTGCATCATCTTTATTTTATTTTTCTAATCGTCAGAGTCTAACACAGGACCTACAAATTCATGTCCTCTGAGTCAGTGATGCCATCTAACCATGTGATCCTCTGACACCCTCTCCTCCTGCCTTCAGTCTTTCCCAGCATCAGGGTCTTTTCCAATGAGTCAGCTCTTCGCATCAGGTGGCCAAAGTATTGGAGTTTCAGCTTCAGCATCAGTCCTTCCAGTGAATATTCAGAACTGATCTCCTTTAGGATGGACTGCTTGGATCTCCTTGCAGTCCAAGGGACTCTCAAGAGTCTTCTCCAACACCACAGTTCAAAAGCATCAATTCTTCAGCGCTCATTGTCCTTAGGGTCCAACTCTCACATCCATTTCACACACTACTGGGAAAACCATAGCTGTGACTGTATGGATCTTTGCTGCAAAGATCTATGCCAGCAAAGTAATGTCTCTGCTTTCTAATATGTTATCTAGGTTTGTCAGAGCTTCCAAGAAGCAAGTGTCTTTGAACGTCATGGCTGCAGTCACTGCCTAAAGTGATTCTGGAGCCCCAGAAAATAAAACCTGTCCCTGCCTCTGCTTTTCCCCTGTCTATCTGCCATGAAGTGATGGGACTGGAGGCCATGATTTTGGTTTTTTGAATGTTGAGTTTTAAGCCAGCCTTTCCACCCTCCTCTTTCTCCCTCATCAGGAAGCTCTTTCGTTCCTCCTCGCTTTCTGCCGTTAGAGCGGAGTCACTGTGTGTATCACTTACACACTTACACTTACACACTTACACTTATGGTGATGCATACAGCGCATCACTTATGCACCACTTCTCTGTATAGCTGAGGTTGTTGATATTTCTCCCGGCAATCTTGATTCCAGCTCATGGTTCATCCAGCCCAGCATTTCGCATGATGTACTCTGCATAGAAGTTAAACAAGCAGGGTGACAATATACAGTCTTGTCGTGCTCCTTTCCCAAATTTGAACCTGTCAGTCATTCTGTGTAAGGTTCTAACCATTCCTCTTGACCTGCATACAGGTTTCTCGGGAGATGAGTAAAGTGGTCTGGTATTCCCATCTCTTTCAGAATTTCCCACAGTTTGTTCTGATGCACACAGTCAAAGGCTTTAGCCTAGTCAGTGAAGCAGAAGTAGATGTTGAGTGTGAAGTCAGGTGGGCCTTAGGAAGCATCACTACAAACAAAGCTAGTAGAGGTGATGGAATTCCAGCTGAGCTCTTTCAAATCCTAAAAGATGATGTGGTTAAAGTGCCACACTCAATATGCCAGCATATTTGGAAAACTCATCAGTGACCACAGGACCAGAAAAGGTCAGTTTTCATTCCAATCCCAAAGAAGAACAATGCCAAAAAATGTTCAAACTACCGTACAATTGCACTTATTTCACATGCTAGCAAAGTAATGCTCAAAATCCTTCAAGCCAAGCTTCAGCTGTACGTGAACCAAGAACTTCCAGATGTACAAGCTAGGTTTAGAAAAGGCAGAGGAACTTAAGTATATGCCACTAAAATTGTTTTAAATTACAAATTTTTTAATCTTGTTAAGTGAGATTTTTGCTTCACTTTAAACAAGGAACAAACACATGCACATCTGTAGATAAATGTGGATACTACAGCAATCATTTCTGGGTTTTGTTTTATTTTTATGAGAGTGTTTTTAGAACACTGACTTCACATTTGCAAATTCCTAGCGTCATGCCAATTGCCATTAGCTCTTTAATTTCTGGCTTAAAAGCTTTAGGTCTTCTTCACTAAACCGTGACGGAACCAACAACCCCAGGGATATAAACAATAATAGTAATAAAGTGGGAGCCTGCAGAGACAGGCCGGAGGCTGCAGGCCCTTCTTCCACACGGTGAACAATCTTCCGCACGGCCGCCTGGCTGGAGAAGGGGCAGTGCCTTCTGACTTCAGGGCAATGGCCGAGAGTGGCTTCAGCTCACCCGAGCTGCATCTTTGGGCACAAAGAACCGATCCTGCACTCACCAGAGGTCACCTGCTGCCTTGCCTGTGGTCCAGACTTCCTGCACAAAAGGCTGCTTGGGTAATGACCCGGAGGGGTGGGATGGTGTGGGAAGGAGGCTCAACAGGGAGGAGATGCACGGATGCACACAGCTGATTCACGCTGCTGGACAGCAGAAATGAACACAACACCGTAAAGTAATTACCCTCCAATTAAAAAAAAAAAAATGGCCACTTGGAAGAAGGGAGGGCCCAGGTCACAGAAGGAAAAGGCTGATCCTGCTGTGAACTCGGCTCACAGCAAGGATTTCCACAGGCTGCTGAGTGCCTGTCTTAGGAGTCATTCTTTCTCTAAAATCGTCATGTTCCTAAGTATGTAAAACTCTGGGGCTTTCAACACCAAAGAGTCTGCTCATGCATAAAGAACACAGACATGTACTCTGGACGACCTGACCGGAAGGAAAGGTCTCCGAGCACACAGAAAGAAATTGGTTTTCCAATTCACTTCTGGGAAGGTCCTAAACGAAGGGCTCTTGGTCTCCAAAACAGATACATAAGCACCACTCATTCAACTGCGAGCATCTGCCACGGACCAGCCACTGTGCCAGGCATAAGGGATATATTGATAAAAGACATAGCCCCAGCCTCAAAAAGCTCACAAACCTGGAAAAGAGACTGGTGGGAAAATGATGAAGAGCCAATAGAGTCTATAAGTGTTGGTCACTCAGTTGTGTCCGACTCTTCATGATCCCAGGGACTCTAGCCTGCCAGGCTCTTCTGTCCGTGGGATTCTCCAGGCAAGGATACTGAAGTGGGTAGCCAGCCCCTTCTGCAGGATTTCTTCCTGACTCAGGGATTGAACCCAGGTCTCCTGCACTGCAGACAGATTCTTTACTGTCCGAGCCACCAGGGAAGACCCATAGTCTAGCACAGAGGCGAATGTGAGTATCTGATGCTTCCAGGCCAAGCAGGGGACTACCACCATGGACAGGGGCTGGGGGTTCGTGAAGGGTTCTTCCTGGACCTAAGTTTTGTCACCTCTGAGGATACAACAGTTCAGAAATCCAGAGCAGAACACTTAGCAAAGTGCCATAGGTGGCACTCCGTAAATGTTTAGCTGAGGAATGGATGACTGGATGACTAAAATCCAGCTCATTACTATGGCCGCTACGCTCCAGTTTTATGTGAGGGGCCAAAATGGCAGTGGGCTGATTGATTGGGTCGTGTCACCTGCTGCCTGAAACAGTCAGGGCTCTCACAATGAAATCCAACATCAGGCCCTGGTAGGGTTTCGCCGCTACCTGTCTCCAATGTCTGTCTCCCGTTGCCAACAGAACTCTGGCCACAATACTCCCCTCCTCCCGAGTTCCCAGACATCCTGGCCTCCTTCCACCACGGGGCCCAACCTTCAGCTCCCGCTTCCCGTCTGCTGAGTCAGTTCTGCTCACATGCCTCCCAGCTCCAGCTACTTTGCTTTTGCAGCCTACATCTGGTTTTTGTTGCTGTTGTTCAGTCACTCCATCCTGTCTGACTCTTTGCAACCTGATGGACTGCAGCACACCAGGCTTCCCGGTCCTCCACCGTCTCTTGGAGTTTGCTCAAACTCTTGTCCATTGAGTCGGTGATGCCATCCAGCCATCTCATCCTCTCTCGTCCCCCTTCTCCTCCTGCCTTCAATCTTTCCCAGCATCAGGGTCTTTTCCAATGAGTCGGATCTTCACATCAGGTGGACAAAGTATTGGAGTTTCAGCTTCAGCATCAGTCTTTCCAGTGAATATTCAGAGTCGATTTCTATCTGTCTTTATTTATACGTATCTATGTGACGATTGGCATAAGGTTGGCCTCTCCCATTACCAATCAGCAGGTTGACCATGTAATTTATCTTTGAAACAGAGAAACTTTTGAAAGGAAAAGGGGTGCTATTCACAATTATTCCAGGGCTACAAAAGCTGAGATGTTTGACCATCCTAGTTATAAGCTCCAAGACGTTGGGGATCATGTCTGCCTTTTATTCACTATCATGTCCCCAGTACTTAGCATCGAGTCTGGCATACAGCAAGCAATCAAAAGATTTGTTGAATTAATGAATGAATGAGTGAGTGAGTGATTTGGGGCAGAAGAGAATGATAAATGTCACAGCCTTGGGGAGTGTTCATGGGTCATGCAGATTAACCAACAGCTCCTGCTTGTGGGGAGAAAGTTTGACAGCTCAAGATCTCTGGCCTTTTGTCTGCAGAATAGTAGCTTCAGTCACCATGACAACGTCAAAGGTCCATGACCAGGACCACAGCATCCTGCCCAGTCTCTCCTGCAGCTGCTCACACCACAGATTAACTCCTCCTCGACTAGAGAAATGAGTCTCTAGACCAGAGCCCACAACCCAGCCCCTGGCCCTGGCACAGATGCTCTCTGTATGTTGGGAGGGAGCTCTGGGT
Organism: Bos mutus; assembly: GCF_027580195.1. NCBI lineage: Eukaryota > Metazoa > Chordata > Mammalia > Artiodactyla > Bovidae > Bos > Bos mutus. The sequence continues at coordinate 85,880,590 of NC_091626.1, read as the reverse complement.
CGGAAGGCAAGCCCTGACTCTCAGGAAGGAGCTCTCCGATCCTGTGGTTTAAGTGGGTTTTCCTTTAGTCAGGAGGAATTTCTCCTGATACAATTACACATTCTTCAACACCATTGTGTCAAGTCAAGGATAGAGCATGGGCTCACCTATGGGGACCTTATCTTTGACAAAGGAGGCAAGAATATACAGTGGAGAAAAGAGAGCCTCTCCAATCAGTGGTGCTGGGAAAACTAGACAGCTACATGTACTAGAATGAAATTAGAACCCTTCCTAACACCATACACAAAAAGGAACTCAAAATGTATTAAAGACCTAAATGTAAGAGCAGAAACTATAACACTCTTAGAGGAAAACACAGGCAGCTCACTCTTTGACATAAATTGCAGCTAGATTTTCTCTGGTCCACCTCCTAGATTAATGGAAATAAAAACAAAAATATACAAATGGGACCTAATAAAACTTAAAAGTTTTCAAACACCAAAGGAAGCCATAAAAAAGATAAAAAGACAACCCCTAGAACGGGAGAAAATAATTGCAAATGAAGCGACTGACAAAGGGTTAATCTATACAATATATAAGCAGCTCCCATAGTTCAATATCAGAAAAACAAACAACCCAGTCAAAAAATGGGCACTTCTTCAAAGAAGACATATAGATGTCCAATAAACCCATGCAAACATGCTCAACATCACTCACCATTAGAAAAGTGCAAATCAGAACCACAGTGAGGCATCACCTCACACTAGTCAGAATGGCCATCATCAAAGAGTCAACAAACAATAACTGCTGGAGAGGACATGGAGAAAAGGGAACCTCCTGCACGGCCGGTAGGGATGTAAACTGGTACGGCCACTACGGAGAACAGCATGGAGATGACTTAAAAAAACTAGGAGTAAATCAACCATATGACCCAGCAATTCCATTACTGGGTATATAATGTAAGAAAACCACAGTTCTAAAAGATACGTGTACCCCAAGCATGAGCGGAAATCAAGATTGCCAGGAGAAACACCAATAACCTCAGATATACAGATGACACCACCTTTAGGGCAGAAAGTGAAGAAGAACTAAAGAGCCTCTTGATGAAAGAGAAAGAGGAGAGTTTAAAAGCTGGCTTAAAACTCAACATCCAGAAAACTAAGATCATGGTCCCATCACTTCATGGCAAATAGATGGGGAAACAGTGGAAACAGTAAGAGACTTTATTTTCTTGGGCTCCAAAATCACTGCAGATGGTGACTGCAGCCATGAAATTAAAAGACGCTTACTCCTTGGAAGAAAAGCTATGACCAACACAGACAGCATATTAAAAAGCAGAGACATTATTTTGCCAACAAAGGTCTGTCTAGTAAAAGCTATGGTTTTTCCAGTAGTCATGTATGGATGTGAGAGTTGCACTATAAAGAAAGCTGAGCACTGAAGAATTGATGCTTTTGAACTGTGGTGTTGGAGAAGACTCTTGAGAGTCCCTTGGACTGCAAGGATATCCAACCAGTCAATCCTAAAGGAAATCAGTCTTGGGTGTTCTTTGGAAGGACTGATGCTGAAGCTGAAACTCCAATACTTTGGCCACCTAATGCAAAGAACTGACTCACTGGAAAAGACCCTGATGCTGGGAAAGATTGAAGGCGGCAGGAGAAGGGGAAAACAGAGGATGAGATGGTTGGATGGCATCACCAACTCGATGGACATGAGTTTGAGTAAACTCCAGGAGTTGGTGATGGACAGGGAGGCCTGGCATGCTGCATGCAGTCCATGGGGTCGCAAAGAGCTGGACACGACTGAGCGACTGAACTGAACTGAATGTTCACTGCAACAATATTTACAACAGCCAGGATATGGCAGCTACCTAGATGTCCATCAACAGATGAATGGATAAAGAGGTTGTAGTGCATTCATACAAATGGAATATTATTACTCAGCCATTAAAAGGAGCAAATTTGAGTCAGTTGTAGGGAGGTGGATGAACCTAGAGCCTCTTATACAGAGTGAAGTGAGTCAGTAAGAGAAAAACAAGCACCATATATTAGCACATGTATATGGAACCTAGAAAAATGGTGCTGATGAACCTAGCAGAGAATGGATCTGGAGACACAGTTGTTGGGGAAGGTGAGGGTGGGAGAAACTGAGAAAGTAGCATCGACATCTGTACACTACCATGTGTAAACCAGTTAGTGGGGGGTTGCTAAATAAGCCAGGGAGCCCAGCCTCCGCTCAGCGACAACCCGGAGGGGCGGGATGGTGGGAGGCTCGGGAGGGAAGAGAGATGTGTGTGTATATAGTGATGACTGATTCTCATTGTTGTACAGCAGAAACCAAAACAACATTGTAAAGTAAGTTTCCGCCAATTAAAAAAATAAATAAAATTAAAAGAGAGAGAGAAAGCGTAGGCTCTGGAGTCAGAAAATCTGGATTCCATACCCACTTTTGCCACCAGCTAGTTGAGAGGACTTACCCAGGGCCCGTAGCGTCAGCAAATGTGGGCGGTAACAGTAGCTACCCCTCGGGATAGTGAGGAATGAAAATACGAGGTTAGGAACAGCCTGGCCCCGAGCCTGCGCACAGTCAGGGCCCCACCAATGGTGTCAAACAGTAGCCACCAAATCGAGCCTGAGGCCTCAGCACTGAGGAAACGAGCCAAGGCTCTAGGCATTTATTATCAAAGAATAAAAAACCCTCCGCGACCACAAAGTGAAACCCAGTGGCAAGGATCCTGCTCACCAACAGAAAAAGGCACTGAACCAGTCCAGGAGGGGGACCCCCAGCAGGACGAGGAGGGACCCCACCCCCAAGGTTCCCACCTCCCGGAAATTCCAGAGCCAGCCCACGGCAGGCCGTGGGAAGCTGCAGTCTTTCTCCAGAAAGAACCAGCATGCAGAGAAGGCCCTGAGGGTTCTGAGGGTGAAGCAACTCGACAAGACGGGGACTGAAGTGTGCCGGGGACAGAAGTCAACCCTCTGGACAGCGAGGTAACCTGCCCACTGTGGGTGGGATACACACAAGTTGCCGTGAGAACACTCTCCAGAGAGAGAGGGATCTTTCTTGCTTGTGCCACGACCGGGAAAGTCCTAGGTCCTCCCTGTGAGCACCTCAGTTAGCCCCTCAGTCATGTCTGACTCTTTGCGACCCATAGACTGTAGCCCGCCAGGCTCCTCTGTCCATGGGATTCTCCAGGCAAGAATTCTGGAATGGGTTGTCATTTCCTTCTTCAGGAGATCTTCCCGACCGAGGGATCAAACCCAGGTCTCTTGCACTGCAGGCAGATTCTTTATTGTCTTAGTTATCCAACACTAAATCCACTCCTGTGAAACACCACTCCCTTCAGCAGGGCCATTTCCAGGAGAAACCACAGCCCCGTGACCATACCAGACACACTGAAGACACTCAAAGTCTTTAAATGTATTCATGGCCTGAAAAGTGACCACTGCAGACCCTCACCCATGCAGACCGGAGCTCCCTCCCCTGCCAGTCAGGGAAGTCGCCCCATGATTCTGTGTCTTGATGGCTCCAGAGGATGGATGTTCCACTGCTTCCTTCCCGACAAGTCACGAGGGGAAGCTTCCAAAACAACTCTGCGGGAGGCAGAGAAGTAAGCACTGGTGGTGTGTGAGAGCCCAGAGGGTAAGATGCTCCTGCAGTGAAGTGACTCTCCAACCGAGCTGGTGGGAACAACGACTTCAAAGACCTGCTCAATGTGTCTTATTCACCTGCCAAAGCAAGGCAAGCCGTCCAGGTGCGCTTATCATCCACAGTTCCGTTCCCTGCACTTGGCCTTGGAGACGAAAGCTGGAACAGGGGGTAGGAAATACTGTTTCCTAAACGCCAACTCTGTGCTGGGAGTTCTGCTGAGCACCTATGTGGGTTATCTCACCCCCTCCTCCCAATACTCCAAATGAGGAGGGGCGGCCCCAGCCCTGCAATAGGAAAAGTAGTTCTAGGTTTAATGGGGTAAGGGGCTCATGGTCTTTTCCTTCCTTGATACCTCCTTCTTTGAACACACAACAGGCCACATGTGGAGTGCTACAGTCCTGTGACTGACTGGTTCAAACTTGAGAAAGGTGTAGGAGAAGGCTGTATATTACCCTCCTTATTTAACTTCTATACAGAGCACATCATTCGAACTGCTGGGTTGGATGAAGCACAAGCTGGAATCAAGATTGCCAGGAGAAATATCAGCAACCTCAAACATACAGATGATACCACTCTAATGGCAGAAGAGGAATGAAGAGTCTCTTGATGAGGGTGAAAGAGGAGAGTGAAAAAGCTGGCCTGAAACTCAACATTCAAAAAACTAAGATCATGGCAACTGGTCCCATCACCTCATGGCAAATAAAAGGGCAAAAGTGGAAGCCAGTGACAGATATTCTTTTCTTGGGCTCCAGAGCCACTGTAGACAGTGACCACAGTCATGAAATTAAAAAATGCTTGCTGCTTGAAAGGAAAGTCAGGACAAACCCAGATAGTGTTTTAAAAAGCAAAGACGTCATTTTGCCAACAAAGGCCCATACAGTCAAAGCTATAGTTTTTCCAATAGTCGTGTACAGAGGTGAGAGTTGGACCATAAAGAAGGCTGAGTGCTGAAAAACTGAGGCTTTTGAACTGTGGTGTTGGAGAAGACTCTTGAGAGTCCCTTGGACTTGCAAGGAGATCCAACCAGTCCCTCCTAAAGGAAATCAGTCCTGGGTGTTCATTGGAAGGACTGATGCTGATGCTGAAGCTCCAATACTTTGGCCACCTGATGGGAAGAGCTGACTCATTGGAAAAGACCCTGATGCTGGGAAAGATTGAGGGCAGGAGGAGAAAGGGACGATGGAGGATGAGACAGTTGGATGGCATCACCGACTCGATAGACAAGAATCTGAGCAAACTCTGGGAGGCAGCGCAGGACAGTGCTGCGGTTCATGGGGCTGCAAAGAGTCAACATGACTCAGAAACTGGACCACAGTACCACATCAGCTAAAAACGTCTCCTTCTCCCTCCAGTCTTTTCCTTGGAGCAAAAGGTTTAAGAAAAAGCGCAGACACTGTATGGAGGATGCAGACGGTTGACACAAGTGAGCAGTCTAGCACAGTGGTTAGATGTCTGGTCTCTGGAGTCCGGCATTCCGAGGCTCAAATCCCAGTTTAACCACTTATTTGCTGGGTGGCCTTGGGCAAGTTGCTTAACTTCTCAGAATTTTGTTGCTCATCCAGGAAACTGAATGATGATGATAGATCCTACCTGAAGGTCTGTTGCAAGGGTTTAAGGATTAAAGTACTTAGAACAAGCCTAGAGGAAGGGAAACCACCAATAAACAGTAGCTATTTTTTATGGTGACCACAGCTCCACAGGAAACCTCCCAATGCTGTCGTCTGCAGAGTCTCTCACCGGGTCTCAGGGACAAGAGTCCGCAGATGGACGGGTCTTGTGTGTGCTCTGCAGACTGAGCTGCTGAGGCCCAGCTTGGGTTAACGGCCTTGCCCCGGGGAACAAACGAGAAGGTGGACGTTTCTCCCTGAGGGATGAACAGCCGTCAGGCCCGGAGGACCGCAGCTCTCACTCAAGACCAGTGACTTTGTGGTCACCGGTCAGCCCGCTGTCCCGGTGACCTGCTCCCCGGGGCTGCCTCCATCTCCCGTCCCTGAGGTTCTCCCACGCGTGTCCTGGGCCCCACAGGGGAACAGTTAGGGGGAATCAAGGCCACAAAGCCAGCTTGGTGTCTACTGAATCACCTGAGGCCAAGCGACCCCACCAAAGTTGCTGGTAAAAGTGATGATCTTGGGGGCGGGGTAAGTCCCTGAGAGGACACACAAAGCTGCCAAGTGGCTTCCCTGGGCTCCGGCCACAGCGACTCAGCAAATGGACTCAGCAGCCCAGCTCAGCGCTCGGGAGAGTCGTCTCTGCGACACAGACTTGACACGTGAACAGGCGAAGCAAATCGACATTGGTCAGTTAGGAAATTTAGGATCTGAAGCCCCACTGGGCGTTTCAAGAGCTTGCTTCTCTTTTCCTTGAACAGAAAACCCCCAGATGCACATGGTTGAGGGGCTTTCTAAACTTCTTTTTTTCCTGTCTTCCCTAAGAAACAAATAGTAGCAGTCACCGTAGCTCAGAGTGGCTGAGCTTTTCTGTTTAATCCTCAGAGCTCCCTAAAAGGCGGACTCTGTCTTCACCATCTTCATTCTACAGAAAGAAAAGCTGGGGCTGCGGTGATGCCACCTCTCACCCAGGTCACACAGCCCGTGAGCGGAAAGAGAGCCTTAGCACGGGACAGCGACTCGAGCGCGGGTGCCGCCGGCCGTGCCACGCGACCCGCGTGGCCTCCGCTTGGAGGAGGGGTGCGGGCCCAGGGCAGGCCCTCTAGACCCTTGCTGGATGAGAAGTGAGTCGTTTTCAAGTCAGCCTTGTCAGACTCCCTTAAATGCAGTCTCATCCACTGTCATCTCGGCACGGCCCACCTACGAGGGCCCAGTATTCTTCCAAACGACTCCTCCTTCCTCCAGCTTCTCCTTCCTCCAACCGGACATCATGGCTGCCTCTCCAACAGAAAACGTCCGTCATGTCACAACTTTCTTGAATCTTTCAGCGAGTCCCCACTGCCTGTAGCAGGAAGCCCGAACTCCTTGGCTAGCCTCTCCGACCACCTCTCAGGTCCAGCCCCGTCCCCCATCAGCTCTCCCACACCTCCCCACTCCGGGCAGGTGGACCACCTGCAGCCCCCTCCAGGGACCCCCAGGCTGGTGGGATGCCCTCAGAGCAAGTTCTGAACGGATCCTTCCCACATTCCAGGTCTCTGCTCCAACACACTGGGTATGAGGGAAGGGCACGCGGGTCAGACTGCCAGGAGTAAAGCCGGGATCCTCCAGCTCACCTGAGCGTGCAGCTGCACCTCAGGCTGCCTCAGCGTTCTCCTCTGGAAGTGGCACGACAGACAGTCCTCACACGATCGCCACAGGGACCCAAAGAGACAAATACCACCAAGTCCTTCCTGACCTCTGCTGGCCTCCGCGGGCTCCCACTGTGCACACGCTTCACGGAACACCACGCCAGCCATCATCCACAGCATAAGGGATGACAATGCCGGCAGGAATGTGGAGAAGAGGGATCTCGGGCACCGGTCACGGGCTCGGAAACTGGCACAGCCGCCACAGAAAGCAGTACGAGCTTCCTCAGAAATCAAAAATAGAATTACCATATGATCCAGCAATTCCACTTCTGGGAATACATCCAAAGGAAACATAAACAACAACCAGAAAAGCTGTCTGCACCCCACGCTCCTAGCATCGTTCACAAGCGACGAGACGTGGAAGCAATCTAAGTGGCCGCTGACAGGTGAATGGACGCAGAAGTCCACACAGACAGAGGCAGGTATCACGGAATATTATTCAGCCATCAAAAGACGAGGAAATCCTGCCGTTTGCACAAACACAGATGGCCCTTAAGGACATTATGCTAAGTTAAATACATCAGATGGAGAAAGACAAATGTTTGCGTGATTTCACTTATGTGTGAAATGTTTTTTTTTTTTAAAAACTCATAGAGAAAAATATTAGAGATGGGAGTGGGGGAAGGGAAGTTGGGGGAAGGTGCTGGAAAGCTGCAGACTTCCAGTTTTAAGTCCTCAGAAGGGAAGGTACAGTTTGATGGCTACAGTGAACACTGCAATTTGGTATAGATGAGAACTGTAAGATAGGAAATCTAAGAGGTCTCGCCACAAGGAAAAAAGTTTCTCTCTGTGGACCTATATGAGATGATGGAGGCCTGCTCAACTTTTTACAGTAGTCGCTTCGCAATAAATACTCAAACCATTATGCTGCACACCTTAAAGTTATACAGGGATATACGTTAACTATATCTCAATAAAACTGGGGGGAAATGCCTCCACTCCAGTGAGCTCCAGTTACTGGCTGACACGCCTCTTCCTCCATGGTTGCCCAGTCTCCTGCCATGTGAGACTGGATGATTCCTTGTGATGAGTGGGCTGGGTCTTTAGCAGCATCCCTGGCCTCTCCCCACTAACCTCCCACACCATCTCTCCAGCGGTGACATAGAAAATGTCTCCAGACATTGAGAGATGCGCCTCCCCGCCAGAGGCAACCTACTCCCCATTAGGAACCACTGCTTAAAATTCTGAGCTCCTTGAATAACACTATAAACAGCAGCAGCAGCAATATCTACCTTTTTTTTTTTTTTTTTAATACTCACCACATGCCAAGCACAGTTCAAAGCCCTTCTCATGAATCACAGAATTTAATCCTCTCAAGCCCTAAGGGTGAAGGGTTTGGGGCACACTTTATTGATAATGAAACAGAATCATGGAGAGGTTTGTAACTTGCTCGTGGCACATTTTATTCTCCTGTTTCCTATCCCCAGCATCTAGCCTGTGACCTGATATAACAGAAGTTCAGTAGCAATGTAAAGAATGCACAGATGAATCTATTAATCAGATAGTCTCCTCCATAACAGCATCGAGGTCAGGGATGGTGACCCATCTGTCTCCTCTGCAGTCCGCAGGTACCCCAAAAAAAACCCTCCCCAGCTATAGGTCTTTTAAGCTATCCAGGCATCTCATGGGGGTTAGGCTATTCCAGTGGCTCAGACAGTAAAGAATCTGCCTGAAATGCAGGAGACCTGGGTACAATCCCTGGGTTGGGAAGATCCCAATGACTGGCATCTTCACTCCAGGATTCTTGCCTGGAGAATCCCATGGAGACAGGGGCCTGAAGGGCTGCAGTCCATGGGGGAACATAGAGTCAGACAGGACGGAGCGACTACCACTCAAACTGTTCAGACTGCTCTGTGTTTGTTATTATTAATAATATGAATTACACCTTCCAAATTCGGAGAAGGCAGTGGCACCCCACTCCAGCACTCCTGCCTGGAAAATCCCATGGACAGCGGAGCCTGGTGAGCCGCAGTCCATGGGATCACTAAGAGTCAGACAAGACTCAGCGACTTCACTTTCACTTTTCACTTTCATGCATTGGAGAAGGAAATGGCAACCCACTCCAGTGTTCTTGCCTGGAGAATCCCAGGGACGGGGGAGCCTAGTGGGCTGCCGTCTATGGGGTCACACAGAGTCGGACACGACTGAAGCGACTTAGCAGCAGCAGCAGCAGCAGCAGCACACCTTCCAAATTAGCTCTATGAGTGGTTCACTCAATTCAGCCGAGAGTCCTGACACCATCAGATAAATACCATCAATCTGACCTTTTCCTATTAGACAAAAGTATCACTGAGATACAATAATACTATTTCCCAGCATCCTGAAAGCCCTCCTAAACAGCGTGCTTCTTATGCGCACTCCAGAGAGCGCTGCCCAGAGGATGCTCGAAAGTGAGAGGATGCTCCCTGGTCCTAAGGTGTTGCCACCTGCAGCCTATGAAGGAAGCAGTGAACTGAGGACAGCGCATAATAATTTGATTCTTTATTGTTATTATTATTGGCTGTGCTGGGTCTCCATTGCTGTGCGGGCTTTTCTCTAGCTGCGGCGGGCCAGGGCTCCTAACTGGGCTGCAGGGGCTTCTGATTACAGTGGCTTCTCTTGCAGCGGAGCACGGGCTTCAGCAGTTGTCTTGCAAGGGCTCAGGAATCGTGGTCCTGGGTTCCCGAGCACCAACTCAACAGCTGTGGGACACGGGCTTAGTTGCTCCACAGCATGTGGGATCTTCCCGGACCAGGGACTGAACCCGTGTCCCCTGCAGTGGCAGGCAGATTCTTTACCACGGAGCTACCAGGGAAGCCCCAACAATGTGATTCTTAATTGACATAGGTTCAGTATTTTAACTACTTAGCTTTCAAAAACTGTAGATCAACACAGGTATAAACACTTACACCACAGCAGATGGAGATCTTAAAGCGTCCCATATCCAGGACTGACAGTCTATGCATATAAAGGGGGGTGGAAAAAGAAATGTTTTCTGTTAGAGAGCAAGGAAATCCAACGCTTTTTGACTCTGCTAAAATTCTGGAAAGCATTAAACATGAAGCAAATATTTAAGAGAGAATTAAGCTAACGATGCTGAGGCTGAAACTCCAGTACTTTGGCCACCTCATGCAAAGAGTTGACTCATTGGAAAAGACTCTGATGCTGGGAGGGATTGGGGGCAGGAGGAGAAGGGGACGACAGAGGATGAGATGGCTGGATGGCATCACTGACTCAATGGACGTGAGTCTGGGTGAACTCCGAGAGTTGGTGATGGACAGGGAGGCCTGGCGTGCTGCGATTCATGGGGTCGCAAACAGTCGGACACGACTGAGCAACTGAACTGAAGCTAATGATCAAGCAAGAACTACTTAAAGGGCTAAATACTCATCGGGTGAGGCAAGGAAGAGTCAGGTAAACCTCACTTTGAATCTCAGCTCTGCCACATTGATGGTTGGAAAGGTATTCAACCTCTTTTAGCATCAGTTTCTTTACCTGTGAAATGCGTAGAGTAGTACCAACTTAGAATGTTATTGGAGAGATTAAATGAATTGATGGATAGAAGGTGCCTAACTCACAATGGATACCTAACAAAGGGTAGATTTTTAAGTTGTTATAAAAATGATCTCATGGGCACACACACACACACCCCTCATTTCACAGAGGAACTTTTGAAGTCAAAGGATGGGTCTTAACGGCAACACCAGAACTACCTCTGTCATCCTGTCCTTCATTCTAGCCTCTGAATTCTTTCATAAAGGAAAAAACCAAAGAGCGGACAATAGGGAACTACTGAGTTAATAAAGGAACGCATGAATAAGCTCAGATACCTCGTGGCGTCACCACTGTTAGAGATTTCCTTTGATATCTCATTCCAAAAGCGTCTCTCTCTTGGGTAATAATTAGATGCAAAGCCATGCAGAGGCTACATGTGGATGCAAAGATAATAAGACATGATCCCTTTCCCCAGTGTCTCACTGTCTAAGGAAGGAAAATTCAGGCATGAGTCCAGATTCAATCCAGGCCTCCTATTAGATTATTACATATACGGCAACTAAATACAAAGGGTCTCATTACACATCAATGCAACATGTATAATCCCTTACTTAAAATTACTCCAGAATTATGTCCTCCATTCTTTACATCAATATGAGCCTTAAACCTGTGCTAAACAGATTAGCACAACACTCTCACCATCACAAAACTGTTTGTATGTTCCCATGAAAGGAGAAAAAAAAGACAAGTCCATCTAAGAAAGAGTGGTAAGAAACACTGCCCTTATCTTTTTAAATTGTAAGGTTTTATTTTTTTTAATAAAAATTGTGGGACATAGCATGAAGTCATATGCAGTCCCAGAAGGAAAATGTATATTTCTATTAAACTTAAGAGTCAAGTCTGAGGTGGCTCAGTGGTAAAGAATCAGCCTACCAATATAGGAGATGTGGATTAGCAAGAGTCGGACACAACTTAGGGACTAAACCACCACCACCAAGTCAGATTAGAGAAACATTTAAAAGATTATATACTAACAAAGAAAAGAATATAATGACAATAAAGGGGTCAGATCATAAGTGGCCCCAGAATTCCCCTACCTGTCAGTGGAGCTGAAAATAGATAAAGAAAGAAGCTGGCCCAGACTTGTGACTCATAGCAAGCTGATGTGTAGTAACCATTAGAATGTGTTATTGGATTATACTTGCTTTACAATGCTGTGTCAGTTTCCGTTATACGCATATATACGCCCAACTGCCCCCCACCCCACCCCTCTAGGGCATCACAGAGCCCCGAGTTGAGCTCCCTGTGTTATAGAGCAGCTTCCCACATTGATTTTACACATAGTAGTACATGCATGTCAATCCTAACCTCCCACTCTGTCCCCCTCTCCTCTTCCTCCCCCACTGCCAGCCCCCCACTGCTGTGTCTGCATCTCTATTCATAACCTGGAACTAGCTTCATCTGTACCATTTTTCTATTAATAGATTCTACATACATGCATTAAAATGCTGCTCATGCTCAGTCGCTAAGTTGTATCCGACTCTTCGTGACCCCATGGACTGTAGCCAGCCAGACTCCTCTGTCCATGGGATTTCCCAGGCAAGAATACTGGCGTGGGTTGCCATTTCCTCCTCTGGGAGATCCTCCCAACCCAGGGATCAAACCTATGTCTCTTGCAACTCCTGCATTGGCAAGTGGATTCTTTATCACTGAGCTGCCTGGGAAGCCCACGTGCACTGATATATGATTTCGTTTTTCTCTTGGGGTTCACAGGTAGCTCAGTTGGTAAAGAATCCGTCTTCAATGCAGGAGACCCCAGTTCGATTCCTGGGTTGGGAAGATCTGCTAGAGAAGGGATAGGCTACACACTCCAGCATTCTCCTACCATTAGAACTTAATGTGGGTCACACCAGGGCCAAAAGGAACCGTGAAAGCTGTCTCCTCCACCCCTCTGCCTTCCAAACTTGAGAACCTCCAGAAAAACGGGGCTCTCCCTTGCTTCTGTGTCACCACCCTCCACCAGCACGCCTCATGGTTCAGGAGGGTGTGCAGGTTAGAAACCAAACCCCAGCCACCACGCCTCATGGTTCAGGAGGATGTGCAGATTGGAAACCAAACCTCAGCTCAGAAGCTTCACCCTCTGTCACCTCTGCGGTGAAGCCCTCCAACTGGGCTCTCAGCGGCCCCCTTGTCCTCTTCCTGGGACTCGGTCCTCTCCGCCTGAGGTGCTTCTCAAGCCTCCTGTTTCTCTCCCCCCGCCCCGCCCCCCCACCATACCGCCTTAGATGACTCCTTGTTCCCCACACTCCCTTCCAGCCTCACTTCGCCCCTGCCAACACCACCCCACCTCTGCATCCTCTGCCTGGCAGGCAGGAGGCCAAAGTTCTCCACCTCCGTTTCTTTTTTGAATATTTTTTCCTTCCTATCCAAAGTACAGAGAGGCCCCAGCACGGTGCCTGACACACAGTGGATTTGCGAAACAGCGTCTTGCTCATCGCTGTCATAGACGTCCTTACTTCTTCATCCTTACAAAGCCACCAAAGCCTCTCCAAGTCTCTCGCGGCCTCCCCACCCCACTTCTGGTGGCCTTTTCTCTGCTCCATTCTCACTCACCTGGGACAGGTTAAGACACTCCTACTTGCTTAAAATTCTTTCTCTGACTTCCAGGCCACCCTCTTACCCAGCACCTCACACAGATGTAACGGTTAATCAGCCTACATAAGTGGCCTTGAACTTGGCAATCCAAAGCCCTCAGCCTGCTGCAGCCGCTGAGCACCGCATCCCAGAGCAGGTGATGCAGAACGCAGCCTGCTGCTGTGTGCTCTGGGGGACCCCTCTCCCGCACCCTGTCACAGGTCTCCACTCAAACATCACCTCCCAGAGAGGTCCCCCCTCACCTCCAGAAGCATCTCGACCAAAGGCAAGGCTCAGTGAGCCAGAAAGACAGACGTCCAGGCCGCCCTTTCCCCCCGCGGGCGAGGCGATGGCAGACTCCCTCCCTGCTCACCTGGATCAGCGTCTCCAGCTCCTGGGGGCTCACACAGATATGATCCCGCAGGAATTCCGCCTTCTCCAAGGCGATAGTGTTCTTTTGGCTGCTCTCAAAGGGCTGCTCCAACGCCCGGAAGACGAGACCACCCGTGACGAGGTAGACCACCACGACCACGAAGATGGCAACCACCGTCTTCCACTTCATGACGGTCTGCAGGCCCCCCTGGGCCGCGCCTTCCATCCTGGCTACGACCGCGGCTCGGGAGGACACGGCGAGGCGAGGCGCCAGCGGAGCCCCGTTAGCGGCGGCCTTGGGCGGGCACGCCGGGGGCGCTGCTGCAGGAACGGCCACTGGGAAACGGGGCGGGCGAGAGGGAGAAGAGAGTTCGTTTATAAACACACACCCTACACCATGTCACCGCGCAGACATCTTTCAAGCCGGCTGTCAAATGGGAGGGCTCAACATGGGTTCCCCAAGCCCCCAGTGAGGGAATTCAACCAGTTGCTAGGTGTCTGCTTGAATAAAAGCTGAGCACCAGGGGTTCCAGTTTTCAATAATAATAATAACTGAGTCTGAAATGTGTATATTTCTCTACAAGGGTCCAAATCTGAAAGCCATGTCTGTTATTTATCATTCAGCTCCTGCCTCAGTTTTCTTGTTAAGCAATGTGTGAGATAGACTAGGGCTTCCCTGATAGCTCAGTTGATAAAGAATCTGCCTGAAACGCAGGAGACCCCAGTTCGATTCCTGTGTGAGGAAGATCTGCTAGAGACGGATAGGCTACCCTCTCCAGTGTTCTTGGGCTTCCCTTGTGGCTCAGCTGGTAAAGAATCCACCTGCATCACGGGCGATCTGGGTGTGATCCCTGAATTGGGAAGATCCCCTGGTGAAGGAAACAGCTACCCACTCCAGTATTCTTGCCTGGAGAATTCTACGGACTGTATAGTCCATGGGGTTGCAAAGAGTCGGACACGACTAAGCGACTTTCACTTTCAAGATAGACAACAAACCACCATATTTTAAAAAGAAGTGCACTGTTCAATCTGGACAGGAAATAAGTAGGAAAAGGATACCCAGCAGATTTGTCCAAGCACTGAGGGCTAGGTGATACCAAGTGTACAGAAGATATGAGCATCTGGCAAGTTTAAAAGTTCTTTTCTTGAGGTCTATGGTCACAACAGAAGGGTGAGCTTCCTATACGGGAGAAGGGTCCAAACTCAAACACAGCACCTCTCAGATCAAGATGGAGGAATAGGAGGAGGACATGGAGCTCACTCCCCTATGAGCTGTGCCCCTGGGAGGGGGCTCAGAGGAGAATGGAGATTAAACTGGGAGAAGACTCTCCCTGGGAAGTGAGTGGTTCAAACCCCATAGTGGGGGCTCTACCTCTGGAGTTCTACAAAAAAAAAAATGAGCTCCCCTGGAGGGCTGGCGGGACTAACAGGAAGCCGTGGGAAGCTGGGACTGCACTCAAGAGGAGCGCACTGCTGCTGGCTCCTTCCCAAAGCAGGGCGGAGAGGGGCCAGCTGGCCAACTGGCCTACCACATCTACTTCAGTGTGTGTGCCAGCCTGAGCCGGGGGAACATTCCAGCCCCCCCGTCTCACGTCACAGCTCCACGGTGGGATGGGAGCTGCTATGAGGAGGACCTCAGCTGTGAGACACCGAGGCGGCTCAAACATGAAGCAGCACCTGAGCAGGGCAGAGGCAGCCATTGCTCTCACTGACGCAGGTCACATCCAGACCCCTGACGTCAGCCGGACCCCCACAGGCTGTACCCCAGCCCTCACCAAGTGCCTGGGACAGCCCCTCTCGCTCCCCCGGAGTGAGGGTGCCAGTGCGAGGAGGGAGAGAGCGCACACTTGAAGCGAGCCGAGCTGGCTTGGAAGCTCAGCCCTCAGAGATTCCGCTTTAAGAACCTGGAGGCTGACCCTGCCCCCCGCCCACCATAGAGTGATGATGGCACTCGGCACAGGAGCCCCAGGGCACACCTGTTCTGGCCCAGCCCCTCCGTCTCCACTCCCAGCTACTGCCTTGGTAGGAGGCACAACCCGAGGAAAGATGTCACTTGTGTTCTCATCACATCCGGCTCTTCCACCCAAGCCACGGGGCAGACACAGATCAAACAGGAATGCTGCAACACAAGGGGCAACAGAGAACTACCTTCCCTAATTTCATGAAGATAGAGAGAGATAAGGAAAGTGAGAGGGGGAGCTTGTCTCCGCTGGAAGAGCCAGAGAAAAACCCCTGAAAAAATAATTACTGAAACCAAAATAAATGATTTACCAAATGAAAAATTCAAAGATAAGTAATAAGAATACTAACTGAATTAGGGGAAAAAATAGATAAGCGCAGTGAGAATTTTAATAGGGAACGACAAAATGTGAAAAGGAACCACTCAGAACCAAAGAAAACAATAACTGAAATAAAAACACGCGAGAAGGACTTAGCAGCAGACTGGGTGGCACAGAGAAACGCATGAGGGATCTGGAAGACAGAAGAGCGGGAGTCACCCGGAACCGCCGGAAGGAAAGTGCACTCTAAGGAGAGCAGAGTGAGAGATCCCTAGGATAACCAACGTTCACATCATAAAGGGCCCAGGAGGGGAAGAGACAGGGAGAAGGGGGCTGAAAACACATTGTGAGAAATTCTGACTGAGAACTTTCCAAATCTAAAGAAGGAAACATACATCCAACTGCAGGAAGAACAGAGGGTCTCCAACAAGATGAGCCCAAACAGACAGACACCAAGATATAATTAAAATAACAAAACTGAGAGAATTCTAAAGACAGCAAGAAAAAAAAAGCAGTCATACACAAGGGATCCCCCAGAAGGCTATCAGCTGATTTTTCTGCAGAAACTTTGTAGGAAAGAAGGGGGTGTTGTGGCATATTCAAAGTGCAGGGAGGGAAAAGCCTGCAACCTAGAACACTCTGCCCAGCAAGATTATCAATTAGAATTGAAGGAGAGACAAAGAACTTCTTGGTTAAGCAAAAACTTAAAGAGTTCATCAATACTAAATCAACCCTAAAAGGAAGGTTAAAGGGTCTTCTCTAAGCAGAAAAGAAAAGACTACAAGAAGAAGTATCTATAGATAAAGGGGGAAAAAATCTCATTAGTAAAGAAAAGTACATAATAAAGTGTGAGGATCAACCACTTAAGTAAGCGAGTATGAAGATTAAAGGACAAAAAACGCTGGAAAATCAAGTATAGCTACAATAATCAGCAGAGGGATAAACATGAAAATGCAAAATATTACATCAAAAACAAAAAAAATGTGTGAAAGAGAAGTGAACATGTAGATTTTTTTGGATGTGTTTGAACTTAAAGGACTACCTGTTTAAAACTAATAGACACAGTTGCAGGTCAACATATAAGAATCCCATGGTAACCACAAGGCAAAACTTACAATACACAAAAACAAGAGAGAAAAGAACACAAGCATGCCAGGAAAGAAAATCATCAAACAAGCAAGGGAGCTAAAAGAACAAGAAAGAACTATCAAAACAACCAGAAAGAAAGCAATAAAATGGCAATGAGTACATACACATCGTCACTGTAAATGTCCAAGAACTAAATGCTCCAGTTGAAAGATACAGGGTGACTGACCGGATAAGAAAACAAGACCTATTTATAAGCTGCTTACAAGAGACTTACTGCAGAACTAAAGACAGACAGAGACTGAAAGTGAGGGAATGAAAGAAAAAAATGCCATGCTAATGGTAACAACAAGAACGTAGAGGTAACAATACCCATATCAGACAAAATAGACTTTAAAACAAAGTCATAGGAAAAGGCAAGGAAGGGCATTACATGATGATAAACGAATCAATACAAGAAGAGGATATTACACTCATGAACATACATGTACCCGCTACAAGAGCATATAAATACATAAAGCAAATATTAATGCACATAACAAGAGAAATTGACAATACTCTAATAGTAGGGTACTCTAACCTACATTGATATACAGATCATATAGATAGAAAATCAATAAGGTGACACTGGTCTTAAATGAGGGGCTTCTCAGGTGGCCCAGCGGTAACGAATCCACCTGCCAAGGCAGGAGATGCGAGAGATGCTGCTTTGATCCCTGGGTCAGGAAGATCCCCTGGCATAGGAAATGGCAACCCACTCCAGTATCCTTGCCTGGGAAATCCCTTGGACAGAGGGGCCTGGTGGGCTGCAGTCCATGGGGTCGCAAAGAGTGCAACATGACCTAAGCAAATTAGCACACAGGCAACCTTCCCTAAAGACATTACACTCAGATTTGCACCTGCCCTTGTTGCCACAGAGACGCCTAGCCTTGTCCGGGGCCGCTTTCTTTCCTTTTCGCCCTCATCTCCCATTCACTCGTCCCCCTCACTGTATCTCAGTGCCTGACACCTCTCACCATCCCCGTGGCCCCTGTGTATCTCAGTGCCTGGCACCTCTCACCATCGCCGTGGCCACAGCCTCACCCAGGCCACTGTCACACCCTGCTTGGCCCAATCCAAACGCCTCACCAGTGACCTCCTTGCTTCCACTTTCACCCACCTCCTGGGCTGTAAGTCTGGTGTTCCATATTGTTGCAGTGAAAAGGAAGAAAGAGGAATGAGTTTTGCTTTCAGAAATGAGATTTTCTTTCTTTTCTTTCCCTTTATTGAGGACAAAGAAAATAAAGAGAATAGGCCTCTTCACTCCTAGATTTTACTTTGTTCCTAATCTGTCGTCTATAACTAAGTTGGCTCTCCTCAAAGCTAACCTAACTCTGCTTTGAGCTACATCCTGCACCTAACACCATTTAACTCCATGCTGATTACATCCTGTGCCTTCACTGTGCTCCCTTCGCAGACCACTCTTTGTAGCTTTCTGCGTTTCAGAAAGAAGGCCGCAGGACAATAAACCAGAGACAAATGAACCCAATTAGCTGACGCCAGCTATGATTTTTTAAACAAAGCAAGGAGAAGAAGAAGGGGCTTCCCTGGTGGCTCAGCAGTAAATAATCTGCCTGCAATTCGGGAGCCACAAGAGATGTGAGTTTGATCCCTTGGTTGGGAAGATCCCCTGGAGGAAGGCAGGGCAACCCACTCCATTGTTCTTGCCTGGAGAATTGTGGACAGAGGAGCCTGGTGGGCTACAGTCCATGGGGCTGCAAGAGTCAGACGTGACTAAAGCAACTTGGCACACACACAAGAAGAAGGTAAGACCTTCATTACTTTGAGCCTTGTCATTTTCCCTGAAACCATGACTCAGACTACATACAGTGTCTCAGTTCCCCCAGGATGGGGTCACAGTTCCTGAGGCACTAGCCTGATGTGTTTCCCCCTCTGCCAGCTGAGGACTAAAGTCATCTTTCTATTTCTTCCAAATTCTGTATCAGTAATTTTTATTCAGCACTGATGGGCAGAGAAAGCCAACATTTGGGTGGTAACAATATCACTTCTTGAAGCACCTCCTCTATTTCTCCCCTGCTTGTTGTGTGGTCAGTAAAATAATAGCCCCCAAAGATGCCCCTGTTCTCATCCCTGGGAGCAATGAATACATTACTTTACATAGCAAAAGGAACTTTGCAGATATGATTAAGCTAAAGACCTTGAGTTGGAAAGACTGTTGCTGTTGTTCAGTCACTCAGTCATGTCCAACTCTGCGTGTCCAACCCATGAATTGCAGCACACCAGACTTTCCTGTCCACCACCATCTCCCAGAATTTGTTCAAACTCATGTCCATCAAGTCGGTGATGCCATCCAACCATCTCATCCTCTGTCGTCCCCTTCCTTCTGCCCCCAATCCCTCCCAGCATCAGGGTCTTTTCCAATGAGTCAGCTCTTCACATCAGGTGGTCAAAGTATTGAAGTTTCAGCTTCAGCATCAGTCCTTCCAGTGAATATTCAGGACTGATCTCCTTTAGGATGGACTGGTTGGATCTCCTTGCAGTCCAAGGGACTCTCAAGAGTCTTCTCCAGCACCACAGTTCAAAAGCTTCAATTCTTCGGTGCTCAGCCTTCTTTATGGTCCAGCTCTCACATCCACACGTGACCACTGGAAAACCACAGCCTTGACTATGGACTACATATGTGTGCGTGCTAAGTCACTTCAGTCGTGTCTGACTCTTTGTGACCCCGTGCACTGTAGCCCACCAGGCTCCTCTGTCCTTGGGATTCTCCAGGAAAGAGTAGTGGAGTGGGTTGCCATGCCCTCCTCCAGGGGATCTTCCCAACCCAGGGCTCAAACCCGCATCTCATGTCTGCAGCGTTGGCAGGTGGGTTCTTTCCCACTAGTGCCACCTGGGAAGCCCCGGACTATATATATAAACACACCCACAAAGGATGTTGTGACTAACCCATCTGTTCTGCTCAGAAACCACAGCTGTTCTCGCTCTAAGTTGCCTTGTGAGCTGGCCACCAAAGAAGCAGAGCTGGCCAGATGTGGGTGATGGCGGTGGCGGTGGCACAGGTGATAGGAGCCCCTGCCCCTTCCTGCACGCTTGCTCTGCCCCCGTCGCGCCAATGAACACTCTGTTTACATCGTCCCATTTGGTCCTCAACACGTGGTACTCTCACCCTTCATGTGAACCCAGGTCCTCCCAGAAGCAGATGCCAGGTGGGGATTAAAGGGATGTGGATTTTATTAAGGGAAACACAGTCAGGAGGCGAAGAGGGCCAGCAGACACACTGTGAGTCTGATCCCACTGAGGCAGAGTGGGAAGGAGGGTGGGCGAGGGAGTTCTGGACCACCTGAGGCCTAAGGAAGGCTCAGCATGGCTGACAAGGAGCTCTTGAGCCCAAGTCAGCCATGCTCAGGGTCCTGCATCCTGAGAAGAGATCTCCATTAGGGTCCCTGCTGCCTTGACCCTTGGCTGGAAGCGGTCCACGGGAGGCGGGCCCACAGCCTGTGTCAGAGAGCATCCCGGCCCTTGCTGGAGGCCTGCAGCTGGGCCTGCATGTCTCACGGTCATCAGGCATGCCCATTTCACAGACAAAGGAACGGAGACCCAGACAGCTTAAAGAGCAGAGTCCAGGTCAGGTGGCTAGACAGTGGCAGAGCCAGGATTAAAATTAGAATAACCTGACCTCAAAGTCAGTTCTCCTCTGGAGTGTATGTACAGAAAGCTAGGAAAAAAGGAAATTCCAGGGAAAACGTAAAAAAAAAAAAAAAAAACTTCAGAGACTTCACTTTGAAACATGTAAACAGTTTACATAATTCTAAAACAAAATTAATATTAAAAAATGAGTTGCTGCCCTATATTGCACACAAAAGAGTAAATCCTAAGAGTTCTCATCATATGGAAAAAAAAAAAAAAACCTTTTTTTTTTTCTATTTCTTTAATGCTGTATCTACATGAGATGATGGATGTTCACTAAACTTATTGTGGTAATCACTTCATAATGTATGTAAGTCACATCATTTTGCTGTGTACCTTAAACCCACACCATTCTGTATGTCAATTATAGCTCAATAAAATTGGAAGGTTAAAAAAAATTAAAAGAAATTCCAGTTGGAAAAAGCACTTTCATCTAAAATGTGTCAATAATGGACGCCTCCCTGGTGGCTCGGTGGTAAAGCTTCCACTTGCAGGAGACCCGGGTTCAATGCCTGGGTCGGGAAGATGCCCTGGAGAAGGAACTGGCAACCCACTCCAGTATTCTGGCCTGGAGAATCCCAAGGACAGAGGAGCCTGGTGGGCTACAGGCCACGGGGCCACAAAGAGTCAGACACAACTGAGCCACTAACACTTAACATGTAAAGTAATCGCCAATCATACGTCACCACCTCAACAGAAAGGGATTTGGCAACAAAAGTGCGGTCAAGACTTGATGAGACAGAAAATGTTGGAAGACAATGTCCCTTCAGTTAATCTTCATATTAAAATGTTTCCTCACAAATGGTAGCTCATTCCGTCTTTTTAACCTAACTGTGGGAGGATGCGGGGGCACATGTGGGAATCTCCTCGTTTGAACAAGTTCTTAGTAATTTTGTCTTATTCAGGCTTCCCCTTGCCCCATACACTTTACTGCATAATTCATTCACAGGTCGTCGACAAACACGTGAGTCTGCCGGGCCCCACGCTCAGCACTGGGGATGGATAAATGAATAAGACACCTCCTTGCTTTCAGATTTAATGGGAGAGCAGACAGAGAACTGATGCCCGCGTGAACTGAGTGCACCTTCACAAAACCTGTGTGGGGCAGGGTCACGATCTATCCCCCACGGACAGCTGCGGAACTGAGGCCAGGAGAGGTGACGCTGACTAGCTGTCACAAGCTGGTGAGCAGGGGTCCAGCTGCAGACCCCTGAGCCCAGGGCAGCCTTCCACAGCACCTGGGCCAAGTGGTACCCCCGGGGTTAAAGAAACGCAGCCGCCGGGGAGGCACCCTGTCACGCGGCCGCAGCACTGTGCCTGGCGACCCACGCAAAGTGCAGCTGTGACCGCAGCACGCGCAGGCAGGCAGGGGACACCCGCTTCCCCTCTGCAACCACGACCCCCGCCAGGTCTGGCTCTGCTCCAGGGCCACCAGCACAGGCAGCTCAGAGCTTCCAAAGAGCCCCCGGGGAAAGCTGAGCCTCGAGTCCCCAAAAGGCTTCCCTGGCTGCACCAGAAGGGAGATACGGGCAGCGGGGAGGAGAGAGGAGGAGAAGCCGTCACAGCAGCCGGTGACCTGCCTCTGAGAAGAGCCAACAGGATGCGTGTGCTGCCCTAATCTCAAGTACCCTGGCAGCCAAACCTGGCTTTTCCTGTTCCCACGTGGCAGCCCCACCTTAAACATGATCCAGCTGGCCCTGATGAGAATGCAGCGGTGATCACTCTAACAGTCTTGATTTTAAAGTCTAGTTACGAGAGAAATGCAGATCAAAATGACAGTGAGGTGTAACCTCCCCCCAGTCACAATGGCCATCATCAAAAAAATCAAAGAGCAAATACTCCTACACTGCTGTGGGGGTGTACGTTGGTACAGCCACTGTGGAGAACAGTGCGGAGAGTCCTTAAAAAAACTAAGCATAGAACTACCATACGACCCAGCAATTCCACTGCTGGACATACATGTGGAGAAAACCATCATGTGAAAAGATCCATGCATCCCAATGTTCATTGCAGTGCTATTTACAATAGTCAACATGTGGACGAAACCTACATATTCATCAGCAGAGGAATGGAGATAAGATAAGAAGATACACATACAGGCAATGGACTGTTAGTCATAAGGAAAGGATGAAATAATGCCATTTGCAGCAGCATCGATAGATCTAGAGACTGTCGTACTGAGTGAAGTCAATCAGACAGAGAAAGACAAATACCATGTGATATCACCTATATGTGGAGTCTTTAAAAAGGGTGCAAACAAACTTATCTGCAAAACAGAAATAGAGGTACAGATGTAGAAAACACACTTATAATTACCAGGGGTAAGAAGGGGGACGAGGAGAAACTGGGAGACGGGGCCTGACGCACAGATGCTGCTACATATAAAAGAGATAACTAAGAAGAACCTACTCTAGAGCACAGGGAACTCTGCTCAGTGCTCCATAATGACCCATATGGAGAAAAAAGCTGAAAGAAAAAGTTGATACATGTATATGTAAAGCTGATTCACTTTGCTGTGCAGCAGAAATGAACACAATGCTGTAAGTCAACTATACTCCAATAAAAATTTTTTAAAAAAAGAAGGCAGTGATGCTCAGCCTAGACACACTAAAGAACCAAGCCATGTCTCCAAAACCCTGCCCCAGACAAGGGTCTCACTTCAGGTCTAATCACTGCCCTCTCCTTCTAGTCCTCCTTGAAAACTCCAGGCTGTGTTATCAGATGGAAGGGACCAAGGTGTTGTGACATTTCTGGGATCCTTTAGAGACAGGAGCCAAGACAAGGGGAAGAAGGTCTAAAAGGGGAGGCAGAAGGAGGGAAGAATCCGCTGCCACCCTGACTCAGCTCCGTCCCTGCCTCCTCTCACCTGAATCCCAGCGGCAGCCTCCGGTCCTCCAGGGGGCGCTCTCCGGGTTGGGGCTCTAATCACGCCCACCGCACACCCAAGCTCCTCTCCAGGCACCACGTAGCGTCAGAAGAATATGCAGGCCCTGTGGCTTGCAGGAAGACTCCCTTCCGGGACCTGGGGCTTGCCTCTCTCCCTGGACTCTGGCTACCACACCTACACACAACCTTTCCCCCAGTCAAATCCAGCAGCACCCAGGCCCCTGCACGCCAAGCCCAGAGGAACAGGTCTTGCTTCTCGATCCCTTTCTCTCCCCCACTCTTTATCTGTCCAAAGGCTCCTCACACTGCAAAACTCCCTTCATGCATCACCACCTCCAAGAAGTCCTCCCTGACTGCCCAGCCCCCAATACAAACAGATGCCCTTCCTCTTGAGACTTTCTCTATATCTCAATGTGGAGTTTAGCACCGTGCCTACAGCTGGAAGGCTCCACGTTACAGTTTGCTCATTCTTGAATTCATTCATCCATTCATCCATAAATCTGCCTTACGCCAGCATTTATGACATCAAGTTCACACACGTGCCCAAAAGAAAGTTTAACCGTGGAGTGCGTTGAATTTGGTACGACTGGTGGTGGTGGTGGTTGTATTCCCACAGACACACATTCTGAGTCAAGTTTTTCAAGTTCTCAGAAAGCAAGTAGTCCAAGGAGAGCTCTTCACGGTCTGTTCAATTGCCACGGGAGGAACTATAAGGGAGACAGAGAAGGAATTCACTTCACCGTGCTCCAAATGCTCAGTTCTGAGCTTTCTTGTTCACTAAGGGCTAGAAGGTTCTCTTCTACTCATGCATGCAAAATGTTTTGGGGTTAAAAAAAAAAATCCTGTTGAATGCCATGAATCACCCTTGGTGAGTCACCTCTCTGGTACCAAGCAGGCAGAATTTCTCTCCAGTCAGCCTTCCTGGGGCTCCTCTGACTAGGATCAAACAGCATACATTCAGGTTTCAGGACTCAAAGACTGACCCCTGCCCCCGTAGTGCACTCCCAGCCTGAGAAGAAAACAAAGGTTGCCGAACTCATTTGGGGCTCAAAGACCACTGACTTTCTTCTCAGGGCTAGTAAGCAAATGCTTTCTCCCCAGTCAGTTCAGTTCAGTTGAGTCGCTCAGTCGTATCCGACTCTTTGCGACCCCAGGGACTGCAGCACACCAGGCTTCCCTGACCATCACCAACTCCCTGAGCTTGCTCAAACTCACGTCCCTTGAGTTGGTGATGCCATCCAACCCTCTCATCCTCTGTCGTCCCCTTCTCCTCCCGCCTTCAATCTCGCCCAGCATCAGGGTCTTTTTCAATGAGGTGGCCAAAGTACTGGAGTTTCAATTTCAGCATCAGTCCTTCCAATGAATATTCAGGACTGATTTCCTTTAGAATGGACTGGTTGGATCTCCTTGCAGTCCCAGGGACTCTCAAGAGTCTTCTCCAACACCACAGTTCAAAGGCATCAATTCTTCAGCATTTAGCTTTCTTTATGGTCCAACTCCCACATGCATACATGACTACTGGAAAGCCATAGCTTTGACTGGATGGACCTTTGTCAGCAAAGTGATGTCTCTGCTTTTTAATATGCTGTCTAGGTTGTTCATAGTCTTTCTTTCAAGAAGCAAGCATCTTTGTAGCGTTTTCATGGCTGCAGTTACCATCTGCAGTGATTTTGGAGCTCAAAAAAATAAAGTCTGCCACTGTTTCCATTGTTTCCCCATCTATTTGTCATGAAGTGATGGGACCAGATGCCTTGATCTTCGTTTTCTGAATGTTGAGCTTTAAGCCAACTTGTTCACTCTCCTCTTTACTTTCATCAAGAGGCTCTTTAGTTTCTCTTCACTTTCTGCCATAAGAGTGGTGCCATCTGCATGTCTGAGGTTATTGATATTTCTCCCAGCAATCTTGATTCCAGCTCGTGCTTCATCCAGCCCAGCATTTCTCATTATGTACTCTGCATATAAGTTAAATAAACAGGGTGAAAATATACAGACTTGACGTACTCCTTTCCCGATTTGGAACCAGTCTGTTGTTCCATGTCCAGTTCTAACTGTTGCTTCTTGACCTGCATACAGATTTTTCAGGAGGCAGGTAAAGTGGTCTGGTATTCCCATCTCTTTCAGAATTTTCCACAGTTTCTTGTGATCCACATAGTCAAAGGCTTTGGCATAGTCAATAAAGCAGAAGTAGATGCTTTTCTGGAACTCTCTTGCTTTTTCGATGATCCAGTGGATGTTGGCAATTTTATCTCTGGTTCCACTGCCTTTTCTAAATCCACCTTGAACATCTGGAAGTTCACGGTTCACGTATTGCTGAAGCCTGGCTTGGAGAATTTTGAGCATTTCTTTACTAGTGTGCTGCTGCTGCTAAGTTGCTTCAGTCGTGTCCGACCCTGTGTGACCCCATAGACGGCAGCCCACCAGGCTCCCCTGTCCCTGGGATTCTCCAGGCAAGAAACACTGGAGTGGGTTGCCATTTCCTTCTCCAATGTATGAAAATGAAAAGTGAAAAAAGTGAAGTCACTCACTTGTGTCCGAGTCTTAGCGACCTCATGGACTGCAGCCCACCAGGCTCCTCCATCCATGGGATTTTCCAGGCAAGAGTACTGGAGTGGGGTGCCATTGCCTTCTCTGACTAGTGTGTGAGATGAGTGCAATTGTGTGATAGTTAGAGCATTCTTTGGCATTGCCTTTCTTTGGGATTGGAATGAAAACTGACCTTTTCCAGTCCTGTGGCCACTGCTGAGTTTTCCAAATTTGCTGGCATATAAAGTGTATCACTTTCACAGCATCATCTTTTAGGATTTGAAAGAGCTCAACTGGAATTCCATCACCTCCACTAGCTTTGTTCATAGTGATGTTTCCTAAGGCCCACTTGACTTCACATTCCAGGATGTCTGGCTCTAGGTGAGGGATCACACCATCGTGATTATCTTGGTCGTGAAGATCTTTTTTGTACAGTTCTTCTGTGTATTCTTGCCACCTCTTCTTACTATCTTCTGCTTCTGTTAGGTCCATACCATTTCTGTCCTTTATTGGACCCATCTTTGCATGAAATGTTCCCTTGGTATCTCTAATTTTCTTGAAGAGATCTCTAGTCTTTCTCATTCTATTGCTTTCTCCTGATCTTCTCCAAATCTCTGGTTGTATTTATAAGCCCAGGGAGTAGCACAAAGTCAGGGAACTTCACCAGCAGACAGGCCTGAAAAATGAGGCTTTTAGCATTGAGGCCTCAACTCAGGCAGGAGCAGAAGGGATGGAAGGCAGGGCTCAGAGATAAGGAAGTAAAATCTATGGGTCCTAGTGATTGACAGAGATTGTGGAGATGCAGGGTTGAGGATAATACCCAGGCACCTGGTTTTAAGAGTGTGGTGTTGTCCGGCACAGAAAAGTCAGAAGCCTCGGTCTGCAGCTTCTGTGGCATATCCAGGTTACCATATCCAGTAGACATTAGGCTAAAGAGACTGGAACTCAGGTGCAAAATCTAGCTGGAAGCCTAGGTTTGAGAGTGATGAGAAGAGAGGTGGGATTGAAGCCACAGACCTGGATGCAATGGTCCAGAGGGAGACACAGAATGAGAAGAGAACCAAAGATGGTGCTCGAGGGAGCGACATGTCAGACACAGCAGAGGAAGAAGATCAAAACCCCAAAGAAAATCCAAAACCACTGCAGATGGTGACTGCAGCCAGGAAATTAAAAGACGTTGCTCCTTGAAAGAAAAGCTATGACCAACCTAGACAGCATACTAAAATGCAGAGACATCACTTTGCTGACAAAGGTTCAAACAGTCAAAGCTATAGTTTCTCCAGTCGTCATGTACGGATGTGAGAGTTGGACCATAAAGAAGGCTGAGAGCCAAATGATTGATGCTTTTGAACTGTGGTGCTGGAGAAGACTCTTGAGAGTCCCTCGGACAGCAAGGAGATCAAACCAGTCAATCCTAAAAGAAGTCAACCCTGAAGACTCATTGGAAGGACTGATGCTAAAGCTGTAGGTGCAATACTTTGGCCACCTGATGGGAAGACCCAACTCATTGGAAAAGACCCTGATGCTGGGAAAGATTGAAGGCAGGAGGAGAAGGGGACGACAGAGGATGAGATGGTTGCATGGCATCACCGAGTCAATGGACATGAGTTTGAGCAAGCTCTGGGAGATCGTGATGGACAGGGAAGCCTGGCGTGCTGCAGTCCATGGGGTCACAAAGAAACGGACACGACTGAGGGGCTGAACAACAAGAGGAAGAACTAGAAAGAATCAGAGAGGAAAGGAGGAGCACCAAGGCACGGCTTCCTGATATGAACAATGGTCACTGTTATTCCATTCCCCTCCCAGCGCCATTGCCGAAGCCTGGCCTGCAAGATGTCTCGGCCAGCATGTGTTCGATGAGCTGATTACTGTCACATACATTATCCTGCTGCTCATTAATGGTCTTCTCATAGACCATTCTTCTCTCCCTGGCTTCCAGGAAGCTCTTTTCAACAAAGCCTCTGTTCCAGAATTCCTGGGCATCATAGGTTACTTCTGGTAGCAGGCAGGGTGCCTTTATTTCTGCAGGGAAATGAACTCTCACTCAGCCTCACAGCACGAAGAGCTGAGAACCTGAGCTATTTCCTGCACACGCTGAGCTGACCAGCCTGGGCATCTCCCACAAGTCTGCTCATCATTTGAGAGCCAGGGCTGCCTACCTGCTGGTTCTCCCAACAGACCCCAGGCTCCGCCGTGTTGGCAAGATGGACTCAGGTCTCTTGACTCCACGGTCAAGGCTGCAAGGTGCACAGCCCTGCCTGGGGTTCTTTGGTTCCAAAATGCTTCTTGAGTACACGCGTTACTCGTTTCCTGCCCTAAGTTTTTCCCACACAATTTAAATTAGCTACAGCACTTGTTTTTTTTTAACTGGAGGATAATGGCTTTCCAAGGCTAGTTCCTGCCATACAACATGCATCAGTCATAAGTGTGCACGACCCCCCTGCCCCCCACGCCACCCCCCGGGTCACCCCAGGGCACCGAGCCCCCTGTGCTGGGCAGCAGCGCCCCTTGAGCGCTCTGCTTCGCGCACGGCGGGTACACAGGTCAGTGCTACTCTCTCCATTCGTCCCGCCCTCCCCTTCCCCTGCAGTGTTCACAAGCCCCTTCTCTACATCTGCGTCTCTCTTCCTGCCCTGCAAAGAGGTTCATCAGGACCATTTTCCTAGATTCTATATATATGTGTTAATACACCATGTTTGTTTTTCTCTGGCTTCACTCCGCATGGCAGCCTCTAGGTTCATCCGCCTCACTACAACTGACTCACAGCACTTTTAAAAGGGAAGATGTTTTTCCCCTCCCTTTAGGATTAAAAATAATATAAGCAGCTGCAGTTCCCAAAATATCGCCTTTATCCTGGGCCAAGGGCTTTAAATCCTATTGTCTGGACCCACTCCTTCAGAGCGGTTTGCCTCTCCCAGGTGTCACGTCAAAAGCAGTTACCTCTCCTGCAGCTTTCTGCAGGGGACCCCTCCCCACCAGGCTGGAGCCGGATGATCCTTCTAAAATTCCAATCTAGCTCCTTTTTGGTTGCGTGCGTGCTAAGTTGCCTCAGTCACGTCTGACTCTTTGCAACCCTATGGACTGTAGGCCGCCAGGCTCCTCTGTCCAAAGGATTCTCTAGGCAAGAGTACTGGAGTAGGTTGCCATTTCCTACTCCAGGGGATATATCCTGAGCCAGGGATCGAACCCATGTCTCTTATGTCTCCTGCACTGGTAGTGGGTTTCTTACCATGGGGCCATCTGGGAAGCCCCAGCTCCTTCTTAAATCCCTGCAATTTCTAACAAAATCTCCTGACTCTTCACATAGCCTCAGGGTCCCTGCTACTTCACCAGCCCTACACGCCCCACACAAGCAGTCCTCCAACCTCAGTAACCCCCGTTAGCATCAGCAGTCACAAACACACAGGTCCTGAGCAGCTGTATTCACCTAACCGAGTCTTTTTACAGATTCACAGTAGAAAGGAGAACCAAAAAAATTGTGTTGATCCATCAGAGAGAAAGATTCTGTGACTGAAGTCCATAGCCCATGCTATTCCTAATTCTCTCACCATAGGAGTTCATTGCATCCCACCCCATGACGGTGACAGAGGCAGCGAGAGGCACCTCACTAATTTTCATATTCATCAGAGCATAAGATCCATTGAAGTAGTACGTGTGCTAATGTTTCACAGTGACGAAAAAGGAAGAGGTATTTAGAACCTTGGTGTGTCCTTCACTCACTTTTTCAGCCAGCACATGCCAACTCTGTGCCAGGAACAGTACAAACTCCACACTCTGTGGCCAAGCTGCCAAGCCATCATCCCCTAGGAAGTTGAAGGGATCAGCTTTTTTGAGACGCGCAAAGCCGGCGAAGGCTCCCTGTAGCTTTGTTCTTCCGCTGAGTAGCTTTGATCTCTCTTCTGCTCTCGTTTCCTCTGCTCTGAACCAACCTTCCCTTCCTCTCCCATTCCAAACCTGTCCACAGATATTGCAGGACTGGCTGCTACAAAACTGAAGACCTTCCCTGCTTCCTCCATGTTCTTCCCTGACACGTGGGCCTCCCCTGAGGACAGTGCACTCGAAGAGTGGCCTTCAGGTGGAGGTGGCTCAGTCCCCGCCGCCCACAGTCTCGGGGCCAGGCTGTCCCCGAAAACCAACACGGCACCACTCCTGCCAACGCCCCGGTTCCTCTGAGACCCACGCGCCTCTGGCCCCTCTTTGTGCCGCCAGTGGCAGACCTGACTTCCCTCCTTGCTTTCTGAAGCCTTCCACCATCCAGGTCCTACTTTCCTCCTGAATGGTTTCATATTTTTCTTTTTTTTTTCAATGTTTAAAATCTTTATTGAATTTGTTACAACACTGCTTCTGCCTTTATGTTTTGGATTTGGGGCTGCGAGTCACGTGGGATCTTACCTCCCCAACCAGGGATCAAACCCCGCATCCCTCGCATTGGAAGGTGAAGTCTTAACCACTGGACCGCCAGAAACGTCCCTCCTGAATGATTTTCAGGGCCCCACAGAGAACCTACCCAATATGCACGCCTCCCTTTTCCCTGATTTCAGCAACACTTACCATCTGCCGTCCACCTCAATCACTGACTTAAGTCAGGTTCCCCAGAAGCAGACTCAGAGATACAGATTGACTTGTCAGCAATTTATTTAAGCGGTGCTTCTAGAAGAGCCTCCAGGGGAGTGGGGAAAGAGGAAAAATGAGGGAAAGAAGCCCAGCCCGTGTGCAATTGCAGATGAGCCCCCACCCCACCCCTGCCTGAGCCCTGGGGAGGGAGTCTGCAGCACAAATTACGGTCCTCCACCCCCAGATCCAGTGCCCCCTGGGGCAAGGAGGCTGGGAGTTCATGCCTACGACCGGTCACGAGCTACAGACACCCTAGGCTGGACAGACGTCCCTGAACCTCCCGAGAAGAAGCACGGGGAAACCAAGGGAAATCGTCTGAACTGGCCGTGGGTCCGCGCTGCGAGGGAAGAAGCACCCGGGTTCCGGAGGATGGGTGCGCAAAGCCAGGAGAACGTTCCGGGGGCTCGCGGAGCATGGACAGGACCCACGGCTCCTGCCTCCTCCCGGGCCACGTCCCGAGCCTCGGCATCCCGAGGAAGGTCCCCGCCTCAGAAGTCCTCAAGCAAGGAACCCACTGATGACTTGAGCGTCCGAGTCTCTGGCCCTCTTCCTCAATTCCTCCCGTCACCCGCCTATCCTCTCCCGCCCATTCCTGGGCCTCCCCAGTTCTCCTCCGCCCTGCCCTGCTCAGTGTAGAGGCCAGGTTCAAAGCTACCCACCTCCGCTCAGACTCCGCTCCCTTTCCCCCCGTCCTTTCCTGGAGCTACCTGGACACACCGCCTTCCGCCTCATTGCTGTCCTTTGCCTGGGGTCCGCATCCCGGCTGCAGGGAAGCAGACCCGGCCCGCGGAGGCCTGCCCGACTACACCTGGCGTTTCCTCCCTCACCCAGCTCTGGATGCTGCTCGCAAGTCGCCTGCCTCCTTGTTCAGAGACGGCAGTTAGGGTAAAGGTCATGAAGATAGTCAGGTACATCTTATATATCTGACTATAGACAAACCTGGAGCTGTACATGAGAATGCCTCTGCAAGGTAGATGTTGACTTGACAAAACGATTTTCTGCAAAGAGCAAGTTCTGCGTGCCTCCAAAATGGGCTTCAGTGTACTGTCATCCCTTTTTACAAACAGCTGATGTAGAATGAGGTGTGCTCTCCCCTCAGCCCATCTCCCGGGGTCAGTGAGACGAAGTCTCGATGCCCCCAGGACATTCTGCTTTGCAAGCTGCCTGGGCCGTCTTCCCTGACCAAGCAGCTTGTTTCACACTCACTAAAACCTCCTACAAATAACCTAGGCGGGGAAAAAAAAATTTTTTTTTTAGTTGGGGCTTCCTTCACTCTGCCTACTAGGTCACAAAAATGAATGAGATCTGTCAAAGGGAGAAAACGGTCTCTCCAGAACACCCGACAAGATGGCTCTGCGTTTCAGCATCCTCTTGTGGATGACTTCCTCTAAAGCGGCTCCTCTAAGGCCAGATTGGTGCTGCTGACGTCAGCAACATTTCGGGGATTTACTGCAAAACCAGCCAGCAGGAGCTGGGAGGGAGGCAGGGAGAGAGGAAGAGAGAAACTGAAAGGGAAAAGAATTAGTCCTCCAGGGGCTGGGAGACAGCCACGCGGAAAACGTGCCAATCCAGTGCTCTGAAGAAGTGGTTTGAAATATTCTTAAGAGCTTCTCATTAGTGAAGACTTACTGAAAAACTGGGAGATCTTTAAAAAGTAGGGAAGGGAATCTTCAATAAACCCAGCAACACGTAGGTTTGGGAGGACAAAATGGGTCTGAAGAAGGCAAGAAATGGTGCTGGCAGGGAAATCCTGGGGCTAAACCAGCCTCCAGGGGAATCTTCCATTCCAGGGAGCTGCTAACCTCCCTAGCAAGTAGGCTGGACCTTCTTGCTAGACCAACACCTCACTCCACCCCAACGTCCCCAGAGGGTAAATGCCTCCAGACGACCCTCGAATGAACAGGGACCCTTCCATCTCTGAATCGTCCACAGTCCCAATCCCAGTACACAGCACACAAGGAGCGTTCAACTCACGTACACGAAGCAGATTCGTTTCTCAAACGTTTCTCAAAGCCTGTTGTGCTTTAGGCACGAGAGGGCACAGGGTGATGGAGAAGAATTCTGCTGTCTAGGAGCTAAGCAAGGCAAAGACTCGGGTGAATGGGGGCTGTGGGAGTGAGGGTTATTTCACTTCCATTTCCACGTCATCCAGAAAAGGCTCAGCACTCAAGAATCTAGAGGTGTTCAAAACCTCAGAGAGAAAAAGGACCCTTGTATGGGTCACACAGAGATCTGCCAATCTGCCATGCTGGTTCATAAGCTGCTCCCCAAGAAACAGGTCATAAAGCAAGGGTGGAGGCTTTCCTGCTGATCCAGTGGCTAAGACTCCAGCTCCCAGAGCAGGGGGCCCAGGTTCAATACCTGATCAGAGAACTAAGTTCCGCATGCCACAGCTAAGACCTGGCACAGCCAGATAAATAAATATTAAAAAAACAAAAACCAAAGGTGTGCAAAGTTTGCTTTGATGTAATTTTCAAGGGTTAAGTCACTCTTCCACACTACCATCCTCTTATGGACCCTCAGACCCAAATCTGTTACACAGGCAAACTCTCTTTGCGATGAATCAGCCACAACTAAGCAGCCACCATAAACACGCTTCTTTTAAAGGAGGGCGAGAGTGAGAGTGAGCCGCTCAGTCCTGTCCGATTCTCTGTAACCCTGTGGACTGCAGCCCGCCAGGCACCTCTGTCCATGGGACTCTCCAGGCCAGAATACTGGAGTGAGTAGCCATATCCTTCTCCAGGGGATCTTCCTGACCCAGAGATTGAACCCAGGTCTCCTTTGCAAGTGGACTTTTTACCATCTGAGCCACCAAGGAAAGTGAAAGTGAAGTCGCTCCGTCGTGTCCAACTCTTTGCGACCCCATGGACTGTAGCCTGCCAGGCGCCTCTGTCCATGGGATTCTCCAGTCAAGAATACTGGAGTGGGTTACCATTCCTTCTCCAGGGGATCTTCCTGACCCAGAGATCGAACCTGGGTCTCCCGCAATGGAGGCAGACGCTTTAACCTCTGAGCCACTAGGGAAGCCCAGAAGCCCCTCCTTTAAAGAAACTGCCCAGCTATAAGAACCATGCGACATTATTAAAAACCCTATGACCAAACATAAATTAGATATTGAATATTGGCACACAGTCAGGCTTGATAAATCAATGTAGAAGATAAGTACTGTCTTCAGCTTGCCATGTAAAGGAATTTTAATTGTGCATGTGAGAACCTCGTAAATGGCAAAGCTTGGGGAAAACCACAGAGAAAGAAAAAAGAATTTCATAGAGAGTTAAATCCAGGCTTTGGGTTCTCTGATTTTAAACCAGGAATAGGATCTTCACAGAAAATGCAGCTGATATTTAATCCATCATACGCTTTGGGTTCAGCCTGTACTTAAATGCTTAGAAACTGCCTCTGAAGAGGTCATTTGAAATACAGTCTTGTGGTTATGACTTCTCCTCCTCCCAGGGGAAAAAAAGGAAGGAGAAAAAGTGGTCTGATCAATTAAAATAGCAAATGGCTCGACCCGACTATCTTGGAATTTGTGGGCATTTCCAAGAGTTCCCTGCCATTTAATGCCCCCTCAGGAGCCGAGTGTATTTAAGCTATTCTAACTTCAAGATGCCGACCTCAGCAAAGCTATAAGCGCCACAGCCTCGGGGCTAAAGTGGGTTATGTTGTGAAGTCCTTGGTTCCTCAGGTACAGCCAGGAATGGCACGCCATTTAATTCACTGAGAACTTCCATGGGAAGCCCACTCCGTGACGTTCTCTAAGGAGCATCACAAGTACAGGGGTAAGCTTCTTTCCATTCAAACATCACTGCACATAACGCAGCTTCTCTCACACCAGCATTTGACGAGGGCCCACCAAGCGCAGTACGCAACCTGCACAGCTGTGCACGGCAGCCCCAGCCCTCAAGGCACACCTCAGCTCTGTCCAGCTTTCCATCTCCCTACAATGTGGACATGAGCCAGAAATATTCTTGTGCCAGAAATTTCAGATTTCCTTTTATCCAAGTGAACGCTTGCTGCATGCAGCTCTCACACGTTGCCGTCTGTTAAAGAAGAAAGAGGATGATCATCACATCTTAAGGTTATTTTTAAAATCACTTTCCATCAAGAAAACCCAATATGAAAAAAGTAAATTGAAAACAAAGATCACAATATGATCTCTTTCTGGGACATATTTACATACTACATCAGTCAAGACCATCTAACAGGCAGATGATCTAAATCGAACTGAATTTTTAAAAAATGGAATAAACTCTCCCTTTTCTATGCCTTTTGGTTCTATGAGTTTGTGCTTGCATGGGCACTTTAAAGGTTATTTTCTGCAGCAGATGGGAATGCAGATTTCACCAGCAGAAGAGATTTTAACTAGTGACTGAGCTCTTGAGCCTGAAGTTAGAATAATGACAGCAATACCACTTAGAGACCAAATTATTAAACTAAAAATATCCAAGAGCAAGCAGTGGGGAGTAGATTAGAAGTGCTCAAACTTTTGGAACAAAACTCTTCCTTCAAGGAGTCTCCAGAGCTCTTTGGGAACCAGAAGATTCATGGAACATGATTGGAAACCACAAATCTGGAGGAAAGAATCTGGAGAAAGACCACCAACAAAAATATCCAGAGCTTGGGTTCTACTCCCAGCTTTGCACCAACCAGCCTTGCCACCTTCAGCATCTACTATGGGACCAGAAGACCTGGGTACTTAGTGACTGAACAACAAACCTTCTTCACTGGTGTGTGTGTGTGTTCAGTCGCTCAGTTGTGTCCAGCTCTGTGTGACCCCATGGACTGTAGCCCACCAGGCTCCTCTGTCCATGGGATTCTCCAGGCAAGAATACAGGAGTGGGCTGCCATGCCCTCCTCCAGGGGATCTTCCCAACCCAGGAAACGAACTTCTGTACCTTTCGAATCTCCTACTTTGGCAGGCCAGAGAAGGCAATGGCACCCCACTCCAGTACACTTGCCTGGAAAATCCTATGGATGGAGGAGCCTGGTTGGCTGTAGTCCATGGGGTCGCACAAAGTCGGACACAACTGAAGCGACTTAGCAGCAGCAGCAGCAGCAGCTTTGGCAGACGGCTTCCTTACCATCAGGGCTGCCCGGGATCCAATTAAATGGCCATAGGAAATATTTCATAATTGCAGGTTATAATAATAGTTAATTAACAAATAAGGTCTGCAGAATGAGAAATGTGGTCCCGACACTGAATGCAATGCTGACTACGTTTGCATTAAACTCATTTTGTGTCTTGTTCTGACTAGTTTCATTGTAACTATCATTAGGGATTGTCACTTCTCCCCCTCCAGAGAATACTTCATTGAAAACCAAAAGCTTTCATCTTCACCTTTTAGCTTGTCGGCTTCCTGTGGTCTCGGGTTGTCCCCACAGCGATTAGCACAGGGTTCTGTGCAAAGTCAGTCTCCCGTCAGCGTTTCATAACTAAAGAGAGCTCCTGAGTCGTAACGAGTCAACCCTAGAACTCCAGCACAACTTCGGTCAAGAGCAGTCAAGTCCTTTAATAAATACAGAAGACCCTGATTCCAGAGCATGTCCAAACTTAATGTATTGGATCCTCTAAGCCAGTCAGCCTCATCACGGGCCTCCTGGTTAAGCCTCAAGTCAGACCATATTTTTTTCAAAATGGGCCACATCTCCCATCCTGAAAATTCTCACTTTGTGACTTTGATATTCCTCCCTTGTGAACGTGGAATCTATGTTCCTTTTCCTGGAATCTAGACAGGCTTGCGACTAAGGCAGAAGGGACACCATGGGACCTCCAAAGCTGCCTTAAAGGATGGCACCACCTTTTCCCGGCCTTCCTGGACTGGCCTTCCTGGACCGGCCTTCCTGGACTGGCCTTCCTGGACCCGCCTTCCTGGACTGGCCTTCCTGGACCGGGCTTCCTGGACCCAGCCTTCCTGGACCGGCCTTCCTGGACCGGCCTTCCTGGACCCGGCCTTCCTGGACCGGCCTTCCTGGACCCGGCCTTCCTGGACCCGGCCTTCCTGGACCGGCCTTCCTGGACCCGGCTTCCTGGAGCACTCACTGCAGGGACCCAGCTACCATGCTGTTGTTTGTTGTTCAGTCGCTCATTTCATAGAGAGTTAAATCCAGGCTTTGGGTTCTCAGATTTTAAACAAGGAATAGGATCTTCACAGAAAATGCTAGCTGATATTTAATCCATCATACGCTTTGGGTTCAGCCTGTACTTAACGCTTAGAAACTGCCTCTGAAGAGGTCATTTGAAATACAGTCGTGTCCGACTCTTTGCAACCCAATGGACCGCAGCATGCCAGGCCTCCCTGTCCATCACCAACTCCCAGAGTTTGTTCAAACTCATGTCCATCGAGTCGGTGATGCCATCCAACCATTTCATCCTCTGTTGCCCCCTTCTCCTCCTGCCTTCAATCTTTCCCAGCATCAGGGTCTTTTCCAATGAGTCTGCTCTTTGCATCAGGTGGCCAAAGTATTGGAGCTTCAGCATCAAGCCCCAACTAGGCCATGTGGAGAGAGACTGCAGAGTGGTCCTGTGGAAGTGCTCCAGCCAAGAGCCGAGCTAAGATCTCATCTGGGACTCAGCATCTACTCCAGTCACGAGAGCAAAGATGCTTCCGGCTGGTTCCAGCCCCCACCACGGCCCTCCTTGTCATTGACACCCACAGCCTTTGAGTCTCCCCAGGTGAGGTTCCATCGTGGAGTAGAGACAAGTCATCCTTATGAAGTCCTGCCTGATTTTGCAAACTATGAACATAATAAAATGTTTGTTTCATGCCAGTAAGTTGATGTGGTTATACAGCCATAGCAACAGAAAGTGGCTTTGATCCATACTAGAGAAGAGGACGAGCTCATAAAACTGAACCATGGCAAAAACCAGCAACAGAAGCCGAGCATCTTATACACTATACACTGACTAACAGACGAGTTGAAGCAAGATTTTAAAATGATACTCTTAGTATATATAACACACCTTACCTGATTCTTCTATCTGTTGAATGTAGCACAGCAAACAGCAACATTAAAATCACTACCATTCATTGCGTGTTTATTAGGTACCATTTGTTGTATGCTTATTATTATTAGGGATTCCCAAGTGGCGCTAGTGGTAAAGAACCCGCCTGCTTATACAGGAGAAGTAAGAGACGTGGGTTCAATCCCTGGGTCAGGAAGATTCCCTGAAGAAGAAAATGGCAACCCACTCCAGTATTCTTGCCTGGAGAATCCCATGGACAGAGGAGCCTGGCGGGCTACAGTCCGTGGGGTCACAAAAAGTCTGACATGACTGAGCACACACAGTATGTACCAAGCACCACTCCAGACACTTCACACACATTCAGTTCAGTTCAGTTCAGTCACTCAGTTGTGTCCGACTCTTGCGACCCCATGGACTGCAGCACGCCAGGCCTCCCTGTCCATCACCAGCTCCCGGAGTTCACTCAAACTCATGTGCATTGAGTCGGTGATGCCATCCGACCATCTCATCTTCTGTTGTCTCCTTCTCCTCCCGCCTTCAATCTTTCCCAGCATCAGGGTCTTTTCCAATGAGTCAACTCTTCGCATCAGGTGGCCAAAGTACTGGAGTTTCAGCTTCAGCATCAGTCCTTCCAATGAACACCCAGGACTGATCTCCTTTAGGATGGACTGGTTGGATCTCCTTGCAGTCCAAGGGACTCTCAAGAGTCTTCTCCAACAACACAGTTCAAAAGCATCAATTCTTCAGCACTCAGCTTTCTTTATAGTCCAACTCACATCACACATATTAACTCATTTAAAATTCCTCTATGAAGTAAGCACTAGTCTTAGCCCATCTTACAGATGAGTTAACAAAGCACAGAAGGACTAGTGAGAGGCAGAGCTGAGATTCAAATCTAGCAATGTGGTTCCAGAGTGGGTAATCTCATCAGTGCACTTAGGGGTGTTTCTTGAGCCTTCTGTCCCGGACAAACACCGTGTGTGAGGCGTCGGCACCGCGCTCATCATGTAGTCAGCACTCAGTGAACACTGCTTCCTTCCTTCCCCACCAGTGACGCAATTTAGCTGCCACATTTTCTACAGCAAAAACGATGCCCTTCTTAAGCCAAATGGACACCTCTCACATTTTGTTTCACTCCTTGCTCATGTAACTGATGATTTCTGTATCTTCATCCCCAGTCCTGACCTTACCCAGAATTTTCGGATTTAGCCATCTATTCAGTCTGGCCAACTCCTTCCAAGAATATCCCGATTTTCACTGCATCTCCCCACCCTCACCCCACTGCCTGGTCCAAGGTGCAGACAGCATCCTAACCAGATGGCCTCGTCCTGCTGACCCTGCTCCCGCCCATTCCCCACACCCAGGAGACTTCTTTCTAAAATGCAAATTCAACCCCACCTCCCCCAGCTTAGAACCCTCCTGAGGATTCCCGAGCAGCCACCTCACTCCCCACCTCTTTCTCTCCAACCTTACTTCCGACCCCAAACCCTCCAGCCTCCAATTTTTTCCAAGTTAGCTCCCACCTCTGGGGTTTCCCAGCTGCTGAGCCCTGTGGCTAGAACACGCTCGTGAGGAAGCTTCTCCTCAACGCCCTGCACTCTGCTGGATGCCTCTGCCCCACTGCAGAAAGACGCCTCTGCAAGCAAAGGACCACTCACCCTCCGGCCCACTTCCTGACCTCTTGTCTTCACAGATGAAATTGTAGTCTGTACTTATTGGCTTGGCTACCACATATCACCCCCACTACAGTAAACCTCCCCTTCAACAGTATTAGATCTGATCTGGTTTGTTCCTTGCTGCATCCCAGCACCTAGATTAGTGTTCAGATGTTGAACATCACGGATGTTCAATATCTGTTGGATAAAATGAATGAATCCATTTGAGGAACCATAAATCGCTGGCAGTCAGGGAATAGTAGTAACTGCTCATCTTTGTGTCCCAAGTTCTAAACCCAATGTCTTTCCCACAGTAGGTAGTGAAAGAAAGACAGCGGGGAGGGAGAGGAGAGAGAAAAGGAGGCAGGAAACCACACTGTGCCCTTGAACGTTTCTGATCTGTGATTGTATCTGTGTGAAGCTTGACAAATATCCAAAAATTAAGTCCCACACTACATGCATTTAATCAATCACCATTATTGAAAAATACTTTCTCAAAATCAAGACTGTGGGGACCTCCCTGCTGACCCAGCGGTTGGGATTTCGCCTTCTAATGTGGATTCAATCTCTGGTCAGGGAGCTGGGATCCCGCAGACCTCCTGACCAAAAAACCAATATAAAAAGAAGCAACACTGTAACAAATTCAATAAAAACTTTTTTAAATGTTTAGGGGAAAAAATCAAGGCTGTCTTAAAAAGTCAGCATGTATGGATGCCTTAAATCTCTCCATTTTAATTTAAAAAGCATTTTTTTTTCTATTAGCCAATCTGTGAAAGTGTCTGAAATTATGTTAGATCTCCTAAGCTCAAGGGTGTAGTCAAACAGGTGGAGAGACAGTTGTCCCAGGAGGAAAATGAGAAGGGTAAAAACCCAACCCCACCCGACCCCACACAGCCTGCCCATTCGCAGGAAAGAATCCAGGGACCTGCCTGCATGGTGTCATCTCAGCCCGGGGTGGGGGTGCAGGGGGCGTGGGCAGACAGTACTTTCTTCTCTCCTGTCCTCAGCCCATCCCAGACTCTGCATACACCCTCCTAACCTTCTCCCTCCTCTAACCTGCCCTGAGGGAGCTCACGCTGGTCAACCCAGCAGCTGGCTTGGACATTATGAAGTGGAGTATTAGTCGTTCA
Source organism: Bos mutus (assembly GCF_027580195.1). Taxonomy (NCBI): domain Eukaryota; kingdom Metazoa; phylum Chordata; class Mammalia; order Artiodactyla; family Bovidae; genus Bos; species Bos mutus. The sequence goes on along the minus strand of NC_091626.1, from coordinate 85,840,361 downwards.
GTCATGTCCGACTCCGTGCGACCCCATGGACTGTAGCCCACCAGGCTCCTCTGTCCCTGGGATTCTCCAGGCAAGAATACTGGAGTGGGTTACCATTCCCTTCTCTGGGGGATCTTCCCAACCCAGGGATGGAACCCGGGTTTCCTGCATAGCAGGTTGATTCTTTACCATCTGAGTCACCAGGGAAGCCCATTATAACCCCACTCATTCTGGAGGTCAATCTTCACCTCTGCCCTTCACATAAATTTTCCATTTCCACTGAAGGAAATTCTGCAGGAGATTGCGAAGAATGTGCCTTTAGTATTCAAATGTTCCCCTTCAGATGAGCCCAAATGCACCTTCTCTCTGCCCTACAGAACCCCCCGGCGGTCTCTGCATGAGGGACTAGAGAGAAAGTCACTGGGCTCTTCTTTTTCTAGTCTCTGACCTCTTCGAGTTTGTCACACACGACCTCAGGTTGAAGCAGGACCCAGTGAGCAGTGTTAGATGAACCTGGGCAGGAGCCAGTTCAGTGGACTGATTAACATATGCTATTAGATTCTCTGGAAGACAAGGCAACATTTGCCCAAAGGTCAGGGCCATGAACTTGCAGCTTCGGGCCATAGCAGAATTGGGAGAGATATAGTGTCTTCCTCCCCCTGGGAGCTCTGCCTGCTGCCCACTTAGATGATCTGCTCTGCTGCAGCTGGTTCAACCTTTATTTACATACAGACTAAGACGGGAGGGGTTGGGGGCATGAGGAAAAGGGGAAGACAGAGGATGAGATGGCTGGATGGCATCACCGACTCAATGGACATGAGTCTGAGTGAACTCCGGGAGTTGGTGATGGACAGGGAGGCCTGGCGTGCCGCAGTTCATGGGGTCGAAAAAAGTTGGACACGACTGAGTGACTGAACTGAACTGAAGAAGGGAGCCAGAGGTGTACCCAAGCATCCTTCCAGGGGCATGTGAGTGTGCATGCTCAGCTGTGTCCGACTCTTTGTGACCCCATAGACTGTAGCCTGCCAGGTTCCTCTGTCCATGGGATTCTCCAGGCAAGGATACTGGAGTGGGTTGCTGTGCCCTCCTCCAGGGGATCTTCCCAACCCAGGGATGGAACCCGCGTCTCCATCTCCTGCATTGGCAGGCGGGTTCTTTACCATTGAGCCACCTGGGAAGCCCTCCAGGGGCACATACAGCACAGGAATTAATTGCATGAGCTTAGAGTCAGAGGGAACAGAGCTGGTGTCATCAGCTCTTGGACGATTAACTAACAGTGATTAGCTATTAGTGGCTTTAGAAAAAGCACTTAAACTCTCTAAAGCGTCTTATTCTTAAAATGAGAATAACACCTTTCCCTTAATGTGATGATGAGACATCAGCAAGTTAATTCACTTGAAGTGTCTCCCAAAATACCTAGCATGTAGTAAATACTCAATAAATGTCAATTAGTGTGGTTATCTCTAACACCATCATCATCATTATCATATATCTATTTTGGTATAAACATTGTATCTTATTGTTTTTTTGTGTCCAGCCCTAAGCAGAGGATCTGACACACTGTAGATACTTCAGTTCAGTTCAGTCGCCTCTGACTCTTTGCGACCGCATGGACTGCAGCCTGCCAGGCTCCCTGTCCATCTCCCAGAGTTCACTCAAACTCATGTCCATTGAGTCGGTGACGCCATCCAACCATCTCATCCTCTGTCATCCCCTTCTCCTCCCGCCTTCAATCTTTCCCAGCATCAGGGTCTTTCCCAATGAGTCAGTTCTTCACATCAGGTGGCCAAAGTAATGGAGTTTCAGCCTCAGCATCAGTCCTTCCAATGAATATTCAGGACTGCCAATTTTAAAAATAATCAGTATGAAGACTTCCCTGGTGGTCCAGTGGTTAAAAATCCTCCTGCCAATGCAGAGGACATGGGTTCGATCCCTGGTTTGGGAAGATCCCACATGCCGAGGGACAACTAAACCCAAAGGCAACCACTACTTAGCCTGGGCTCCAGAGCCCATGCTCCCCAACTGGAGAAGCCGCCACGATGAGAAGCCTGAGCACCGCAACTAGAGAGAGTCCCCACAGAGCAAGGAAGACCCAGGGCTGCCAAAAGTAAAATAATTAAATTAAAAATAACAATAATCAGTATATGGAAAGTAGAAAATACCCCCTAAAGATGTCCATGTCCTGGTCTCTGGAACCTTACATAGTAGAAAGATTTTGCAGATGTGATTAAGATAAGGATATTGACATGAGGAGACTGGGCATCCAAAGTGGTTCAGTGGTAAAGAATCCACCTGCCAATGCAGGAGACATGGGTTCATTCCCTGGGTCGGGAAGATGCCCTGGAGTTGAGGAAACGGCAACCCACTCCAGTCTTCTTGCAGGGATAACCCCATGGACAGAGGAGCCTGGCAGGCTACAGTCCACGGGGTCACAAAGAGTCAAATATGACTGAGCGACTAAGCACAGCTCAGCATGGGGAGATCACCCTGGATTATCTGCATGGACCCACTGTAATCACAATGTCATCACAAAGTCCTTACAAGGTGGGACCAGAGATGGAGGAAGTCATGTGAGAGCGAGAGCGAAGGTCGGAGTGATGCCGCCCTGAGCCAAGAAGTGCAGGCAGCCTTTGGAGGCCATAAAGGACACGGGAAGGATTCTCCCTTGGAGCGTCCAGAAGGAGCAGGGCCTGCGGACACCTTGACGTTGACCCCATGCGGAATGATATGGTCACAGATCTGTGCTGTCCTAAACCATCCAGTCTGTGACCATTTGTTACAGTAACAACAAGTACATGTGTCTAAGTTGTCTCAATTGTGTCCGGCTCTTTGAGACCCTATGGACTGTAGCCCTCCAGGCTCCTCTGTCTGTGGGATTCTCCAGGCAAGAATACTGGAGTGGGTTGCCATGCCCTCCACCAGGGGATCTTCCCAACCCAGGGGTCAAACCCACATCTCTTAAGTCTCCTGCATTGGCAGGTGGGTTCTTTACCACCAGCACCACCTGGGGAGCCCAGGAACAAGCACAATCGGTGACCCGTTCTGGGTGCGTGATCCGGGCCAGCTGCTGGGTGTACGTCTTGTATGCTTTCATTAAAGCTCAATGCTGTCCAGGATGGAGGCTCCACTCTTCTATGAGTGAAGGACAAAGCCTTTACAGAAAAAAAAAAAAAAAAAAACTTACTGGAAAATTCTAGCTGACTTTCGTACAAGGGAACAAAGCCCTAAGCTACATGGACACAAGAAAATGGCAAAATCAATTCTGCAAGGGGGGAAGTTGCTACTTTCAGAGCCGGAGGCAAATCTTTTCATTCACAGAAAGGGCACCCACCAAGCCACTTTATGCGGAAGCCTCTAGGTCAGTGTCAGACCAGAGGTGGGTGTTGGCCTGGAGGAACGGTGCCCTCTGTTGAAGCCTGAGAGGTGGTCCTTTGCAGCCCAAACGGGCAGCACCGAGGTGCCCTTCATCCCCACACCACACACACAAGCTGTGCTTTTCACCAGAAAGTCCTGAGCAGGACGAACATTTCAGAGCTGTTAGGAGCGGGAACGCACCCCGAGGGGAACACGGAGGGCGACTGTCCACACACACTGGTTTCAGCCTGCACAGCAGCCAAACTGAGCTCCCCCTCTGCCCCACCGCCCACCACTGCACCAGCTCTGTCTGCTTTATGCAGCGGATGGCCCTGCAAGGTTTTACTTGAAGAAACGGTTTCTCTGCAATAAGGCAATGTTAAGTGGGGCCTTTCTTGGGATTTATACTGAGGCTCCAAGCCCTTAACCTAGGCAGAAACTGCTCAGATGAGGTAAAGCTAGTTCAGAAACCCCCTGCCACCTCTGACCCATAGAAGAAAGCTCTCATTGGAGGAAAGGCATCTCCCAGAAGAAATCCCATGGTGGGGGAGCACTGCGCAGACAGGCAGCAAGAGAACCGCTCGGGCAGGTCAGGCGGTTGGCAGGAGAGCCCCTCCCTTCTCTTTACAGATTCACCTGTCCATCAATTGCAACTTCCACTCCTACCCTCGAAATTCCAGGCTCCCATCTCCAACTGTCTAGTTAAAATTTCCACTCAGTTATCTGACAGGCTTTTCAAATGCCACGGAGCCGAAATAGCACAGCTGATTAAAAATTAATAATAACAAAATAAAAGGAAAACCCTCAAGTCTTCCGATCTTTTTTTTAAAAAAGGATACCACTGCTCTTCCAAGCTGCTCTGTCCACAAACCTGGCTGTCATGTTTAATTCTTTTTCTTATAACTCTCAACACAACCATCAGCAAATCCTGTGGATCCCATCTCCAGAGCATGAATCACACCTGCCCACCCCTCTCCATCTCACCTGCTGCCTTTTATCCAAGCCACCAGGATCCTTTGCCTGGACTTCAATATCCTACCCACTTAACGTCCCAGCTTCCAGTCTCATCTGCCCTCTCCCTACGGCAGCCACAACCCACATGTTGTAGCAAAATCACCCTGATATATTTTTTTTTTTTGGCTGTGCTGCCCAGTTTGAGGGTTCTTAGGACCCCAATCAGGGATCGAACCTGCGCCCTCAGCAGTGAAAGTCTGGGAGTCCTAACCACTAGACCACCAGGGGATTTCCCCACCTTGATTTTAGGGCAACCACTCCAGCCTAATTCTCAGCCCTTATGCTAGACTTCCCTAGGCTTCACGCAGAGCCTCCGGGACTGAAGCACGTGACAAAGGGCCAGGCCAATCAGCACATTTAATCCTCGCCCTGCCCCACCATGATTGGTTAAAAGATGAGCATCTGGCCCTACACAGGCCAATCAGAACCAAGAAAATTTAGACGTGAGACTTCTGTTCCAGCCTTAGAGAATTTTATTTTTTCCCGAAGAACATGAATCTGGAAGCATGAAGCCTGGGAGCCAGTGGCAGCCATCTGATTACCACCAAGAAGGAACCTGCCCAAGAACAAGCAACGCAAAGGAGACAAATCAAGAAATGAAGGAACGCTCAGTCCTGGATACATTTAGTCCTGAGCCCTACACTGAGCTCTGCCTTCACTGTTCAGTTATAAGACTCACTAGTCCACTTTTGGAGAAGGCGATGGCACCCCACTCCAGTACTCTTGCCTGGAAAATCCGATGGACGGAGGAGCGTGGTAGGCTGCAGTCCATGGGGTCGTTAAGAGTGGGACACGACCGAGCAACTTCATTTTCACTTTTCACTTTCATGCATTGGAGAAGGAAATGGCAACCCCCTCCAGTGTTCTTGCCTGGAGAATCCCAGGGACTGGAAGCCTGGTGGGCTGCCGTCTATGCGGTCGCACAGAGTCAGACACGACTGAAGTGACTTAGGAGGAGGAGAAGTCCACTTTGGGGCTGGATTCCATTGGGACCAGGCTCTCGGTCATCTGCAATAGACAATGATCCTAACAGATACATCGGATTATCCAGCAGCTGTGTTTATGCCCATGAAGCTTAGGACTCAGTCAATCCCGACATGGAAACGGCCTCATACCCACTACACAGACAAAGCCCATAGCAGAGTTTGACTGGTTTCCACCACATCAGTTCCAGCCCCAGCATTGCCGTTAGCACCGAATCCTGACCTAGGAATTTGCTGATCTTTTCCTTCTCCACCTAAACTTAAGAAGCAACTTCAAGGATACTGTCCCAGCTTTCTCTTCTTCAGTTCAGTTCAGTCACCCGGTCGTGTCCGACTCTTTGCAACCCCATGGACTGCAGCAAGTCTGGCCTCCCTGTCTATCACCAACTCCCAGAGTTTACTCAAACTCATGTCCGTTGAGTCGGTGATGCCATTCAGCCATCTCATCCTCTGTCATCCCCTTCTCCTCTAGCCTTCAATCTTTCCCAGCATCTGGGTCTTTTCCAATGAGTCAGTTCTTCGCATCAGGTGGCGAAGTATTGGAGTTTCAGCTTCAACATCAGTCCTTCCAATGAATATTCAGGACTGATTTTCTTTAGGATGGACTGGTTGGATCTCCTTGCAGTCCAAGGGACGCTCAAGAGTCTTCTCCAACACCATAGTTCAAAAGCATCTATTCTTCGGCACTCAGCTTTCTTTATAGTCCAACTCTCACACCCATACATGACTACTGGAAAAATCATAACTTTGACTAGACCGACTTTTGTTGGCAAAGTAACGTCTCTGCTTTTTAATATGCTGTCTACTTGGTCATAGCTTTTCTTCCAAGGAGCAAGCATCTTTTAATTTCATGGCTGCAGTCACCATCTGCAGTGATTTTGGAGCCCCCCAAAATAAAGTCTCTCACTGTTTTCATTATTTCATTAGAAAGAAGACTTTCTGACCATTCAGGGGTGATATTTCCTCTATATTAATAATGAGCTACTATGTTCTGTCATACTTATAAGAGAAAATTAAAAATACACTTCAGTGAACACCTTTGAATTCTTCCCAGTTCCCAGATTTGAAAAGCTACCCTTGGCTTTTGAAAGACCGGACTCTTTCTGATGATATGTAAAATTCCTCTCGGCTATTCAATACCTCTCAGCAAAATAACACAATGATTTTAAATAATGAATCAAAACATCTTAAATTTCCTTGAGATCTATCTACATGGGATCTACAAAGGAATCCAATGATGGCAAAATATCTCCACAGATAGTAGAAACATAATTAAAATTATTAATTACGCCCCCAACGATGGACTATGAGCTGATTCCTAGAGCCAGCTTCCCTTGGGATCATGGGCTTTATTAAAATATCCATCACTGAGTTCTGGCATCTTAGCTACAATAGCACTTTCGCTCTTTGGGGGTTTGATTAGAATAAAGCAACAAATACTTGAACCTCAGCACTTCACTCCTCCGGCTTCCAGGTTCTTCTGGGCCTGCCAGGCATCTGGCCCCTCCCAGTCCGGGCCAGGTCATGCACCCGGGCTACAGCACACGGGGAAGTTCCCACGACACTGGGAGAGCCCTGCTCAGTGGACCTAATCTTGGATTCTGACGCTATTACCCGTCACTGTTCATGTTCTGCTCTGACCCTGGTTGGCTTCCGGGACCTCTCGTGATCAGACATAAATTCACTGCATGTTCTGAGACGTTGGATGCCACGAAGCATGTGGAAGTGGAGGAGACTCTAATGCTCCATAGATCAAAGCCTGTATCTCAGCTCTACCCCTACTCACTGTATAATGCTGGGCAAGTCCCTTACCCTCTCTGAGCCTCTCCGTTTCCTACAGGAAACAAGGATAACAGTGATGCTCAGTGGATACCTATCTCGCAGGACTGCTGGTTTGTAAGGAGCGTGTTTGATTCAAAACCACGATGAAATAGCAGCTCATACTGTTAGGATATCTATCATTGAAAAGACAAGAGATAACAGATGCAGGCGAGGATATGAAGAAAAGGGAATCTTTCTGCACTGTTGCTGGGGACGTAAGTGGTTGCAGCCACTACAGAAATCAGCATGGAAGCGCCTCAAAAAATTAAAAATAGAGCTTCCATAGGATCCATCCCAGTTTTGGTATATATCCAAAGGAAATGAAATCATTATCTTGAAGAGATATCTCTACACCCACGTTCACTGCAGCTTGGTTCACAATAGCCAAGGTATGGGAACAACTTAAGTGTCCATCAACTGATAAATGTATAAAGAAAATGTGATGTACAGATATATACAGATATAGATATACTATTAGCCTTGAAAAGAATATCCTGCCATTTGCAACAACTTGTATGAACCTAGAAGGCATTATGTTAGGTGAAATAAGGCAGGCATGGCAAGATACTGCATGGTATTACTTAGAGATGAAGCAAAATTTTTAAAAGTAAAACTCCAAACTGAGTAGAGTGGTGGTTGCCAGGGGGTGGGGGAAAAACTGAGAGGCCATCCAAAGGGCACAAGGATATAAGATAAGATGTGATGATACTGTACTGTATAATTGAAACTAAGAAAGTAGTACTTAAGCATTTTCACACGCAAAAAAGGTAAATATGTGAGCAGATGGATGTCTTAATTAACTCAATGGTGGGAATCCTTTCACAGTATATACATATATCAAATCATCACTTTGTACACGTTAAACATATTACTGTTTTATTTGTCAATTATACCGCAATAAAAATTTTAAAAGCATATTTTAAAATTAATTTTTATTGGAGCATAGTTTCTTTACAATGTCAGGTTCGTTTCTGCTGTACGGCAAAGTGAACCAGCCGTACATACACTCGAGTGTCCCCTCCCTTTCGGACTTCCTTCCCATTCCAGTCACCACCGTGCATTAAGTAGAGAACCCTGAGCGATACAGTACGTTCCCATCGGTTACCTACTTTATACATAGCGTCAGCAGCGTATCCACGTCACTCCCAACCTCCCAGTCCCTCCCCCCCCACTCTCCTTTCCCCTATGGTATCCATATGTTTGTTCTCCATATCTGTGTCCCTATTTGCTTCCCCGATGAGATTGCCCATACCATTTTTCTAGATTCCACAGACATGGACTAATTTAAACGGCTACTAACAGGACCCTTGATGAAAGGAGGGTCCCCATACACGCTGCTGCCGTCCTGTTCCTCCCCTGTTCACATCACCGTCGCCAGGCACACGCTGACCCGGGCCTCTCTCAGCGCGAGCTGCCGTCTCCCGCTGCGGTCCTGAATGCTGCTCCCCACTTCCCCGGCTCGGCTCCGTCTGGCAGTGCCTCGTGCACTGGATTTATGCAGCAGAGCAGAGATTGGGGCGGAAGGTGCAGAGACACAGGATGCTGCGGAATTTCTCTCCATCCTGCTGTTACTGCCTCCACAACTTGAACCCTTGACCCTCCATAAACCTTCCGACTCTTCTCTCTTAGATGTGGACATCTGGACAGCTGAGTTCTGGCATCCCTGAACCAGCTTCAGTGTCTAAAACTAGAGGCTTAGCAATAGTACAGAACCCCAGATGGGTCCCTATGTGCCTAGTCACCCAATCATGTCTGGGACTCCGTGGACTATAGCTCAACAGACTCCTCTGTCCATGGGATTCTCCAGGCAAGAATACTGGAGTGCATAGCCATTTCCTTCTCCCAGGGATTTTCCCAACCCAGGATCACACCCGGGTCTCCTGCATTGGAAGGGGATTCTTTACCATCTGAGCCACCAGGGAAGCCCCAAATGAGGCCATAATCTTGGTCAAAGCATGGTATGAATAACAGTGTTGTGTAAATATCTCCTATCAAATCTAATATACCATCAATAACAAAACACATCCTTATTTATGTACTTCTGAAAAATTAAAATTGCCAGTGCTGCAGCTGCTGCTGCTGCTAAGTCACTTCAGTCGTGTCCGACTCTGTGCAACCCCATAGAGCGCACCCTATCAGGCTCCCCGGTCCCTGGGATTCTCCAGGCAAGAACACTGGAGTGGGTTGCCATTTCCTTCTCCAATGCATGAAAGTGAAAAGTGAAAGTGAAGTCACTCAGTCATGTCTGACTCTTAGCGACCCCATGGACTGCAGCCCACCAGGCTCCTCCATCCACGGGATTTTCCAGGCAAGAGTACTGGAGTGGGGTGCCATTGTAAAGGATTGCATATCTTTGGTAGTAAGACAGATTCTGATTTCAGATTAATAAAACAGATATGTATAACATATCTATATGTATAACAAATCAGATATGTATAACAATCTGATTTCAGATATGTTACATAAAAAAAATAATGCTTTGTTGGGAAGATTCCCTGGAGAAGGAAATGGCAACCCACTCCAGTACTCTTGCCTTGAAAATCCTGTGGACGGAGGAACTTGGGGCAGGCTACTATCCATGGGGTCGCAAAGAGTCGGGCACGACTGAGCGACCTCACTTTTTCACAGAGCATTTCTCTTGGAGAAACATTAAAAAGTACAAAACACAGTTTTTGTGCGTACTTCCAAGAGTCCTGGGCACAGAGCCTTGCAGATAGTAAATAAACGTTTGTTGAATGAATAAATACATATGTGAAAGAATGCATTTTCTAACAGCTACATTATAACAAATAAATGCCCTTCCTAATAGCTGCATGATGATGAGGTTCTAGCATTTATTTATTTTTTATTATTATTATTTTTTAATTTAATTTTATTTTTAAACTTTACATAATTGTATTAGTTTTGCCAAATATCAAAATGAATCCATCACAGGTATACATGTGCTCCCCATCCTGAACCCTCCTCCCTCCTCCCTCCCCATACCATCCCTCTGGGTCGTCCCAGTGCACTAGCCCCAAGCATCCAGTATCGTGCATTGAACCTGGACTGGCATCTCGTTTCATACATGATATTTTACATGTTTCAATGCCATTCTCAGGTTCTAGCATTTAAAAAGAGAATTTGATGCAATAGGAAATAGTGCTCAAAATTAAATACATCATGTCACCAAACCTTCCACTTAAATTCACTGAAACAAGTAAGCAAACCTCGCTCTGAGCTGTTTGTTGCCTCTTCAGCAAAATGGAGACCTAAATACAGTGATAGATTCTAAAGTTTAGCGTCTAGCTAATTGCCAGCTTTTAAGGGAGATGCTATTTTTAAGTGTGCTGTATCAGGACCATAAAACTTAAGACCTATTTAGAAACACCTGGCATCATCCTCAGGGCACACTCTGGGTTTCTGGCAGCCCGGAGAAGGCACTGGTGTCTTTGATACCTGGGAATACAGACCCACTTAAGAGGGCCTTTTCCTTTCCTCTGTATCACTAAACTGGCTCTAGACTCTTTGGAACTCAACCAGTCCCTGCAGAGTGATGGGGATAAGGGCAAGTGAGGCAGGTTCCCTACACAGTTCCCATTAGGAGAATCCAGCCTCTGCTTCCTGTCCAAAGCAGCTCCCAAGAGTCACTTTGTCCTATCTGCTGTAATTAAAATTGGTGCATTTCATTCTGGGCACCACAGGGACTGGCATTATACGAAATAGAGAGATGAACAGCAACTGTAGGGACAAAGGTTGAATGAAATGGATGGATTTTGGAGACTCATACATTTAAAAGGTTCTCTGGGGAAATTTCCCCGTGACCATCACCTCTAGCATCAGCCGGTCACCCTTCTGCTCTGCACATGATGACCAATTCCAGACTCCGCTCTTGTTAATCCTTCATCCGCGGTTTGCCTCACAGTATTCACATTAGACTTCTCTCCAAGCAGACGCAGACCTGCACCCACAGTCACTGGCTATCAGATCCTTTTCAGGTGGAAAATAAGGAGTTGGAAGAGAAAAATCCTGTCGTGTAAGTGTCTCTAAATATATGTAGATTGCAAGGGAAATGACTACCATATGGATAAAAACGAGCCACTCAAATGATTTTCCGAGTTTCCAAGGACATTTCACCCACGTCCAAGCCAAGAGCAGCAATGTCCTTTTCCAGGGTTGACCGAAATGCTTCCAAAATTCTTAGCTACATTATACAGCTACTTCTCCTTGTGTATAAAGACAAAATGGAAGGAGGACAGAGCCTACACTGCCTCTGCTGATTCACAGCAGAGCATTTTCTGCAGGACACGTCCTTCCCTCCCCCGTGCCTACCAGGATCGCAATCACTGCCTTCTTTCTCCCACATTCAGTCAATATTCCCCAATATTCTGTACCTCGTGGGGGACACTGCTCTCCTTGTAAGTAGGAAGAATCACTGACTCCCGTATGCCGAGGGCCAGCGGATCCCCAGACCTCTGCATGGACCCTCAGCCTAGACCTTTATTCCTCTCTTCCCCACTGGGTCCTGACCTCTGTCCATCCCACGTGGCTGGGATTGGATTCATCAGGCCTATATCTCCCCCTCTTTGTGATATGCCATTCACGCCCTGCTTCCTCCAAATCCATTAAGAGCAAAAACTGTATGTAATTCATATGTTCATCTCCTTCAGCCAGCAGTTTGTACAAGGTAAGTGTTGAATAAGTGTAGACTAATCTCCATTTATTCAATTCCATCATGCCACAACTAGAAAGCTGCAAGGCCCTGAGTGTTCCCAAAAGCACAGCACACGAGCCACTGGTGGAAAACAAGATGACCATGACACTTTAGTGTCACTTTAAGTGACCTCTCTTCTTCTTTTTTTTTTTTAATTTTATTTTATTTTTAATCTTTACATAATTGTATTAATTTTGCCAAATATCAAAATGAATCCACCACAGGTATACATGTGTTCCCCATCCTGAACCCTCCTCCCTCCTCCCTCCCCATACCATCCCTCTGGGTCGTCCCAGTGCACTAGCCCCAAGCATCCAGTATCATGCATTGAACCTGGACTGGCATCTCATTTCATACATGATATTTTACATGTTTCAATGCCATTCTCCCAAATCTTCCCACCCTCTCCCTCTCCCACAGAGTCCATAAGACTGTTCTATACATCAGTGTCTCTTTTGCTGTCTCATATACAGAGTTATTGTTACCATCTTTCTAAATTCCATATACATGCGTTAGTATGCTGTATTTATGTTTTTCTTTCTGGCTTACTTCACTCTGTATAATAGGTTCCAGTTTCATCCACCTCATTAGAACTGATTCAAATGTATTCTTTTTAATGGCTAAGTAATACTCCATTGTGTATATGTACCACAGCTTTCTTATCCATTCATCTGCTGATGGGCATCTAGGTTGCTTCCATGTCCTGGCTATTATAAACAGTGCTGCAATGAACATTGGGGTACACGTGTCTCTTTCCCTTCTAGTTTCCTCAGTGTGTATGCCCAGCAGTGGGATTGCTGGATCATAAGGCAGTTCTATTTCCAGTTTTTTAAGGAATCTCCACACTGTTCTCCATAGTGGCTGTACTAGTTTGCATTCCCACCAACAGTGTAAGAGAGTTCCCTTTTCTCCACACCCTCTCCAGCATTTATTATTTGTAGACTTTTGGATCGCAGCCATTCTGACTGGTGTGAAATGGTACCTCATAGTGATTTTGATTTGCATTTCTCTGATAATGAGTGATGTTGAGCATCTTTTCATGTGTTTGTTAGTCATCTGTATGTCTTCTTTGGAGAAATGTCTATTTAGTTCTTTGGCCCATTTTTTGATTGGGTCATTTATTTTTCTGGAGTTGAGCTGTAGGAGTTGCTTGTATATTTTTGAGATTAGTTGTTTGTCAGTTGCTTCATTTGCTATTATTTTCTCCCATTCTGAAGGCTGTCTTTTCACCTTGCTAATAGTTTCCTTTGATGTGCAGAAGCTTTTAAGGTTAATTAGGTCCCATTTGTTTATTTTTGCTTTTATTTCCAATATTCTGGGAGGTGGGTCATAGAGGATCCTGCTGTGATGTGTGTCAGAGAGTGTTTTGCCTATGTTCTCCTCTAGGAGTTTTATAGTTTCTGGTCTTACGTTTAGATCTTTAATCCATTTTGAGTTTATTTTTGTGTATGGTGTTAGAAAGTGTTCTAGTTTCATTCTTTTACAAGTGGTTGACCAGATTTCCCAGCACCACTTGTTAAAGAGATTGTCTTTAATCCATTGTATATTCTTGCCTCCTTTGTCAAAGATAAGGTGTCCATATGTGCATGGATTTATCTCTGGGCTTTCTATTTTGTTCCATTGATCTGTATTTCTGTCTTTGTGCCAGTACCATACTGTCTTGATAACTGTGGCTTTGTAGTAGAGCCTGAAGTCAGGTAGGTTGATTCCTCCAGTTCCATTCTTCTTTCTCAGGATCACTTTGGCTATTCAAGGTTTTTTGTATTTCCATACAAATTGTGAAATTATTTGTTCTAGCTCTGTGAAGAATACTGTTGGTAGCTTGATGGGGATTGCATTGAATCTATAAATTGCTTTGGGTAGTATACTCATTTTCACTATATTGATTCTTCCAATCCATGAACATGGTATATTTATCCATCTATTAGTGTCCTCTTTGATTTCTTTCACCAGTGTTTTATAGTTTTCTATATATAGGTCTTTAGTTTCTTTAGGTAGATATATTCCTAAGTATTTTATTCTTTCCGTTGCAATGGTGAATGGAATTGTTTCCTTAATTTCTCTTTCTGTTTTCTCATTATTAGTGTATAGGAATGCAAGGGATTTCTGTGTGTTGATTGACCTCTCTTCTGACCTTAAGAAGAAACCTTCTTAATGGCCGTAGGTTTACTATAGTGTGCACTAGGAAAAATATATAACTAATCACAATATCTATGATGTTGTAGGTACTATTGCTGGGGGAAGGGCTACATTTATTTAATTTTTTAAATGAAGGTCTCAACAAAAAATATTAACAGTGATAGATACTACCATGGAAGGCAAAGTTAAATTTAGGTTTTTAAAAGTGAAATCTACTTACAGAAAAATAAACAGTGGTACAGATGATATCTAAATGAAGCAGAAAAATTAAAAAGCAAAGGCAGAATAGGAAAGACTGAAATTAAGAGCCCTTGGCCTCACCAGTACTCCCAGTTGGGGTCTGGTCTGCTCCCAAATGCCCCACACCCACTGCAAGATTGACCCCAATAGACATGCCTTCATGTCACATCGGGTCGCAGAACCCCCAGGAGCTCCCGACACCCAGCCACATCCTGTCTCCTATCAACAGTTCTCAGTTCTCTGGTCCTCTCTTCCCAACCCACTCTGATCCTTGTGGGTGGAGACTGCATGCGTCCCGCCCCTTGGGAAAATCCTGCAAACGCACACCATCTTGCTGAGATTAGTGCATTCTTTCCCCCACCCTTTCCTCCCCACGAGCCACATGCCTCCCTTCCCCCAAAGGGAAGGTTCAAAGCCATTTGCCTTTTTCCATCTCTTATTGCAATTCACCTTGTACTGCACACCCTTCATCCATCCCAGTAAGGTGCTCGCTCGTGACCTTGCCTTCATCCGCATGGACATTTCGTTGCCCTGATGAAGCTGCGAAGTTGGCCAGGGCTGACAGTGTGTCCACAATGTTGTGTAAAGGCTCAGTCCACCCACAAGAGTGTTGAGCAAAGCACAAGAACTAAGCATAGGTCCTGTAATAAAATAAACCAAAAACTGACACATCCAGAGAGCACGGAACTCTGGATACTCCACCAGTTTGTCAAACATGAACTTGGTTTAGAATGTGCTGACCCACAGCATCATCCAACTGGGATTCTCACTGCACTTGTCCCAAAGACCGAGTATTAAAAATTTTGTGCATGAAGAACCTGGCTTAACATTAGAACTCATCCCTGGGGTGTTTTAACAGGGAAGTCACTCTGTGGGGGAAAGGGAACCTTTGTACACTGTTGGTGGCTATGTAAATTGTAACCACCGTGTAACAGTACGGAGGTTTGTCCAAAAAACAAAAAATAGAACTACCGCACGATCCGGCAAACTTCACTTCTGGTTATATGTTAAAAAAAAAACCCAAAATACAAATTCAAAAGGATATATATGCTCCCAATGTTTATAGCAGCATATTTACAACTGCCAGATATGGGAGCAACCAAAAGCTGGCTTGAAAGTCAACATTCAAAAAACTAAGATCATGACATCCAGTCCCATCACTTCACGGCAAAGAGATGGGGGGAAAAGTGGAAGCAGTGTCAGGGTTTCTTTTCTTGGACTCCAAAATCACTGCGGACGGTGACTGAAACTCTGAAATTAAAAGACGCTTGCTTCTTGGGAGAAAAGCTATGACCAACCTAGACAGTGTATTAAAAAGCAGAGACATCACTTTGCTGGCAAAAGGTCTGTCTAGTCAAAGCTATGCTTTCTCCAGTCAGGTATGGATGTGAGAGTTAGACCATAAAGAAGGCCAAGCACTGATGCTTTCAGATTGTGGTGCTGGAGAAGACTCTTGAGAGTCCCTTGACAGCAAGAAGACCAACCCAGAATATTCATTGGAAGGACTGATGCTGAAGCTCCAATACTGTGGCCACCTGATGTGAAGAACTGACTCATAGAAAAGACCCTGATGCAGGGAAAGATTGAAGGCAGGAGGAGAAGGGGACGACAGAGGATGAGATGGTTGGATGGCATCACCGACTTGATGGACATGAGTTTGAGCAAGCTCTGGGAGATGGTGAAGGACAGGGAAGCCTGGCACGCTGCAGTCCATGGGGTCAAAAAGAGTTGGGCATGACTTAGTGACAGAACAACAACAGAGTGTCCATTAACAGATGAATACATGAAGAAGATGTGGGATACACATACAATGGAATACCACTCAGCCTTAAAAAAGAATGAGATCTTGCCGTTTGCAACAGCATGGATGGACTTGGGGGGCATTCTGCTAAGTGAAATCACAGGGACTTCCCTGGTGGCTCAGATGGTAGTGTCTGCCCACAGTGCGGAGACCCAGGTTCAGTTCCTGGGTCGGGAAGATCCCCTGGAGAAGGAAATGGCAACCCACTCCAGTATTCTTGCCTAGAAAATTCCAAGGACGGAGGAGCCTGGTGGGCTACAGTCCATGGGGTCCCAAAGAGTCAGACGGGACTAAGCGACTTCACTTTCACTTTCACTTTTGCATAAGTCAGAGAAAGACAAATACTGTATAATATCGGTTATATGTGGAATCTAAAATAAAACCAACTTGTGAATATAACAGAAAAGAATCAGACTCACAGATGCAAACTAGGGGTTACCAGTGGGGACAGGGAAGCGGGGAGCACCGACACAGGGGTAGGGAATTAAGAGGCAGGAACTGTTATGAGTGGAGTCTGGTTTCAGTTAGACCTGGGTTAGACTCTCAGCTTTACCATGTGGAGCCCCAAAACCTCAGGGCAATTCACTCACAGAGCAAATATGCATTGAAAGCTACCATGTGTCAGGCACAGCAACTGGCCTCCGTAAGTGGACACTCTCATTAAAATAGGAATGATAACGTTCCCTGAAGTAGAAAGACTGTCAGGACACTGTATGCAAAAGCCTGGCCCTCTGCCAGGCTCATAGTGAAAACACACGGGCATTGCTACCATCACGGTCACTACCTTCTCTTCAGTCTTTGTAAAACATCTAAGGTGACTTGGCATGCTCTCCTTAAAACTCTCTCCCCTTGGCTTCACGGAGATACCATCTTAGAGGTCTTCGTTAAGGCTTTTTTTTTTTTTAGTTTTTACTTATTAAATTCATAAGCAGAGAGAAAAACTTTTAGTGGCTGATAGGCAGGACGCGGGGAATTAGAGACAGAGGGCGACCTGCACAAGCGGGTGTTAGAAAAGCATCTCCGGGAAGGGGGCACTGGGGCTGAGATTGCGGATGGGAGCAGGAGCCCGCCACGTGAAAATCCCGGGGAAGCGGACGTCAGGAGGAGAAGGCGGGCTGACAATAACCCCTGGTGAGGAAGCGCCTGGTTTATTCAAGGAACGAAGATGAGGCTTCAGAGGACTGTTCGAAGGGCAGGAACAGAGACACGGACTTGTTGACACAGCGGAGGGAAGGGAGGGCGGGGCGAGTTGGGAGGGTGGCACCGACTTACACACACCGCGGTGTAAATGAGAGAGCTCGAGGGCACTGCTGTGTAACGGGGCTCAGCTCGGTGCTCTGATGACCACAGGCACGGGGTGGGGCGCTGGTCGGGGGTGGAGGGGGGCTCATTTGGGAGGGGACGAATGTATACGTGTAGCCGGTTCCCTGTGTCGTACAGTGGAAACTGACACAACATTGCAAAGAAAGTTGAAATGGATTATCAACAGCAGGAGTACGTAGGCAAACCAGTGAGAAGACTGTCAGCCATCCAGCTGAGGCTGCTAGAACCAGAGAGATGGGGGCAGAAGCAGAAACAAACAGATTCTGGATGGATTTTGGAGGTCACCATTGACTGGACTCGCTGATAAACAGAGTGTGAAATGCCAGAGGTAGAAAGAAAGGACTCGCTCATCGTGCCTACATTTTTCTTTCGGCAACTGTATACACGGTGGAGCCACGCGTGGAGGGGAGGACACGGCATGGAGGCGCAGAGGTTTGGGGTGGGAAGTCCACAGTCCTCTTTCAGTCTCCGGAGCTGAAGACAGACACGTGAGTGGAAACGTGGAGGAGGCAGGTGGATGTGGAATCTGGAGAGGCCCCCCTGGGATGCATGAAGGGCGACTGATACTACCCGGGGAGAACCAGAGACCAGGGCCCTCCAGTCCAAGTGCCTGGGCAGCCGGTCGTTTGGAGGGAGAGCATCGGAGAAGCTGAGGAGTGACCCCAGCGGTGAAAGCAAGCCCAGAGGAAAGATGCCCCCAAAGCAAGCAGTGGAAGTGACATGCTTCTAGAAGGAGGGAGTGGTCGATTGTGAAATCGGCCATGAGGTGTCAAGGAAGGGGTGGCAGCTCCTCCCCCTCCAATGCCAACAGACCCAATATTACTTAAATGTTGGCTCACTGGCAACACATTCAAAAAAGGTGGGCCCCTGACACAGGGGATAAATCTTAATCGCTTCAAGCCAATAGTAATAATATCATTTCCCTTTGGCAGGTTTAGGGATTAATGTAAGGAAAAATAGATTGTGGGGTCCCTAAAGGGAAAAGATCCTCCGTGATAAAAAAAAAAAAAAAGAGAGAGAGAGAGAGAGCTAGAAGGAAGAAGACCTCTCCAGTTCCTACACTGTTTAGACAACATAAGGTCTGCTGGAGCATCTGCAGCCCTCTTACCACCATTAGGCAGCTTTTGCCAACATGATGAAGGGAGGCAGGGCAGGAAGCTGGACAAGCCTGGGTTCTCAGAGGCATTACAAAGCAACCTAGGAGCCCCCTTGAGATGAGAACTCTTTTAACAGTAAACGTCCATACTGTTTAAGCCTCTTTTCATGGGACATTCTGCAACACGTAGCTGAAAGCAACCTCACTGACACTTCAGATAAAAGAACAGAAAGAGGATGCGACAGCCACTGGCAAGCCTGGGAAGGGCAGCCCCTGTGACTCGGTGATGGTTAGAAAGAAGAAGAGCTGAGGAAGCGAGCCCCTGACTGCACACACTTCTTCCCAGCAGTTTTGCTGTGAAGGGTGTAAAGGAAATTAGGTGCTGGCTGGAAGGGATGTGGGGTCAAGGGGATGATGGGGACACTGAAGTATGTCTATATGTTAGTGGGAATGTTCAAGCAGACAGGGAGAAAGACAGGGTTCATGAGAAGGAAGGAGAACCAAAAGGGCGCAAGTTGGGGGGGGCCCAGGATAAATGGAGGGGTTGGCCAGAGACAGGAGACATGCTTCATGCATGGAAGGATGAACGCAAGGGGGCAGGTACAAGTGCAGGTGGGGGAAATGATGACCAACTGCTTCTCCTTTTTTTCAGTGATGTAGCAAATGCCCCAAAAGTGAAACGCCTCTTTAGACCCATCAAAGGAGGCCCGGCCTCCCCTGTGAAGTCCATCCTGTCCTGTATTCTCAAACCCACCCCTTCAAACTCCCGTGAAACTGTCTCTGTCTCTTCTGGAGTATGTACCCTGTCTGGTGTCACAGTTTGAATCCCCTGTGCCACCAGAATGGAGACTCCTGGAGGGCAGGAAGCATCTCTTCACATCTCAGAACCTACCACAGAGCCTGACACACATGTCTAATAAATATGCGGAATAGGGAGTCTTAATGCCCTGGGGAAAAAAGAAAGTCAACCTTATTAGTCACAGGTTCCACACAGGCAAATCCTCCTAC
This sequence comes from Bos mutus, assembly GCF_027580195.1. Taxonomy (NCBI): domain Eukaryota; kingdom Metazoa; phylum Chordata; class Mammalia; order Artiodactyla; family Bovidae; genus Bos; species Bos mutus. The sequence continues at coordinate 85,820,910 of NC_091626.1, read as the reverse complement.
TTGCTAAAACATATTTATAACTCCCCAATCAATACTCATGGCACTTCCACAGTCATTCACAGACAGGTGCGGAGCAGGAAAAACAAAACTGAGTCTTGCAACACACATGTTCCCCACTGAAGTCAAACAAGGCAATGCTCTGCCTTCTCTGCGTCAGTTCTCACTCTGCAAGCAAGTGTCCTTTTTGTGGTCTATTTAGTGCCACATTTTTCACATTTTTGTGCTTTCCGTTGGCCATTTCACTGTTTAAAATTGCACTCAAGCATGCTGCTAAGTGTGTCTCGTGCTCCTAAGTGCAAGGCTGGCATTGCCCTTGCAGAGAAAATATGTGTACTAGGTAAGCTTCCGTCAGCCGTGAGTTACAGCGCCATGGGGTGAGAGCTCAGAGTGAATGAGTCAACGACATATACTAAGTGAGAGGTCTTTAAACGGAAACACACTTAAAACAAGGTCATGCATAGATCAGTGGACGGGAACGTGGTGACCGGAGGCTTGCGGGAACCTAACCCTAGATTTCCCCTAGAAGCAATGGCTCCGTGTTCACTAATTCGGTGCTTGCAGAGGTTGTACAGAGCACAAGTACTGCAAGCGAGAACCAACTGTATTTCATTCTGCCATCTTCTGAGAAAGGGAGTGATGGAGACAAAACGGTCTGATGAGGCTGAGACGAGGCTCATCAAGCCTTAGCTCTCTTTTCATGCTTTCTGGATTACTCACCAGCACCAGGATTTGCCACTAAAGAGAAAGCTGCTGATTAGCTGTAGACGGCGTCCTCTGAGAGCCATTAGTTTGCCTGAGAAGCATCTTGCGGCCTTCCCCTACCTTCTCACTCAAAGCCAGCCGGCTGGGGAACCAGGTAGCAAGGGAAAGGTAAAACCTTACCATACGTCTTCCTGTGGGTTCCCCCAAAGCTGATCCTAAGATAAAAGACGTGAGCACAGTGGTTGTCGGGAGGTGAAGAAAGCACCAGTTGGGAAATGGAAAACAAGAGAGACAGAGATGAGAAGGCAGCCAAGAAAACCGATAGAAAGTACAGCACCAAGCCAGCTGTCACTACAGAAAAATGGGGTTTTTTCCACTGCAGAACATAGTCCTTTTTTTTAGAACTTATTTATTCAGCTGCTCCAGGCCTCAGTTGAGGCACCCGAGATCCATCTTCACTGAGGAATGCAGGAGCTCTGGCTGCAGCATGTAAACCCTTAGTTGCTGTACGTGGGATCCAGTTCCCTGACCAGGGATCGAACCTGGGCCCCCTTGCATTGGGAGCAAGGGGTCTTAGCCGCTGCACCACCAAGGAAGGCCCATGCAGAATACACTCCTGACTTATCCCACCCAGGCCCGAGGGAACTGGGGTATTTACCTAACATCTCCCATCCGTCACTGGTCAAGGGCTGCTCTGGGGCGCTATAATTCTCCTGTACTTTCTGCCTTCCACGGGAGCAGTAAAGTAGGCTCGTAAAGCTGTTGTTGTTGTTGTTGTTCAGTCACTCAGTCGTGTCCAGCTCTTCGCAGCCCCACGGACTGCAGCACGCCAGACTCCCCATCCTTCACGAGGTCCCAGGGTTTGCTCAAATCCGTGTCCACTGAGTCGGGTAAGGGAAAAGGCCGAAAGCATGAGGACTGGCAGTCGAGTCACCCAGTTTGCACTGAAAGGGTGAGGGTGGGCACTGACGTGTCTGCCACATCACCCAAGGCTCAGAGTCTCACCCTGAACTGGCATGGGGCCGCTTCCATGAGAAATCTACCAAACAAGCACCCCGAGAGTCCTGGGGTCTCGGGCACGTTCCGCAAATTTCTAAATAGAAGACCGTATCCTACTAAGTTGACATGAGGTTTCATGGTGTATCTAAAGGAACCAGGCGGTAATAGATAAGGTCCTTTTCCTTCTTCTTTGGAGTGAGCAAGATGGAAAACTCGCTTGCACTTTCAGGGATCACGCAGGGCCTTTCCCTAGACTAGGATGGGAGAGGACAGTGAGACAAGCTGCTGCTAAGTCGCTTCAGTCGTGTCCGACTCTGTGCGACCCCATAGACGGCAGCCCACCAGGCTCCCCCGTCCCTGGGATTCTCCAGGCAAGAACACTGGAATGGGGTGCCATTTCCTTCTCCAATGCAGGAAAGTGAAAAGTGAAACTGAAGTGCTTCAGTCGTGTCCGACTAAGTCACTTCAGTCGTGTCCGACTCTTAGCAACCCCATGGACTGCAGCCTACCAGGCTCCTCCATCCATGGGATTTTCCAGGCGAGAGTACTGGAGTGGGATGCCATTGCCTTCTCAGCGAGATAGGAGCAGTTTGGGGAAACATGGGGGTCCCGCACGTCACAGGGTGTGCTGTCTCCCCACCACAGACTCGGTGGGCCCCCACGGAACACGGGGCAGAGACCCCTGTGCCTGCCCAGAGCCGGCTGGCACGAGGCCTCATCCTTCCATGAACAGCTCTACCCCCTACCCTAGTGCTGCCAAGCATCTCACGGCTCAGGAACGGCCTGCGGTGGGGAAGGGAGAGGTTTGATGGCTCTCCTCTATGACTGAAGGAGGCAAGAAAGACGACATCCCTTCCTCCCATCAGGTGACTGGGTTGCTGAGCTCTGAATCCAGAAAATACATTTCTCCCTTCGTTTTCACATCAATAACTTTCCCAGGTCAAGTCACAACGCTTGAGAAATGGACCAAAGAATGAGATTGGCCAACACAAGTCAAAGAAGCCACCCAGTGGGTGTTCAGCCATGAAATCATGTCCTCCTCCATCAGGTGGGTGAAGAATATCTGAGTCCTCAGCGGAGGGACTCCCACAGCCACAGCAAGGAGCAGGGGCCAGGGCCTCCATTCTTGGCAGGACACATGCCTCTCCCTGGAGATGGTGTTCAGCATGATGTAGATGCTCAATCAAAGGACAGCATGTGGACAAGCAGAGAATGGCCTTGGATGCAGCACAGACCTGGGTGCAAACTCCAGCTCAAGCACTGTCTACTTGGGTGGCCGTGAGCAGCTTTGGTTTCTGCATCTTTAAAATGGACCTAATACTACATGTCTCAGATGATCGACATTCATTCAAAAGTAGACATGGATGCCATGAATGAATCTTGAAAAAATTACATTGTGAAAGAAGCCGATCACAAAAAGCCATATGTCATGTGATCTGATTCATACAAAATCCAAGGAGACAGAAAGGTCAGTGATCACCTTGGACTGGGAGAGAGTGAGGGAAATTAGGGAGGGACAGCTGATGGGATGAGGTTTCTTTCTCGAGGGATTTAGAAAACTGAAAATCATATAGAGGTAACCATTGCACAACAGAATAAAACCACTGAATTGTATTTAGATGTCATTTTTATAGTATGTAAATTGTATCTTAATAAAGCTGGTTTGGGGGGCTTCCCTGGTGGCTCAGTGGTTAAGAATCTATCTGTCAATGCAGGAGCTACAGGAGACTCAGATTCTATCCCTGGGTCAGGCAGATCCCCTGGAGAAGGAAATGGCAACCCACTCTAGTGTTCTTGTCTAGGAAATCCCACGAACAGTGAAGACTGGTGGGACTACAGTCCATGGGGTCGCAAAGAGTCAGACATAACCGAGAGACTAAGCCCACACACACACACAAGGGTGTTAACTAGAAAAACAAGCAAAATGACCCAGGCTGCAGCAAAGGATATCCTACACACCAAGGCACTGCCCTTGATGCAGACCCTCAATAGACGGGTGCTGCCGGTCACAGCATCACCACCATCGATTTGGTGCCTCTTGTGCGTCTGGCACTGGGCTCCACCCTTTCTGCACATCACCTCATTTAAGTCTCCCAAGACTGAGGGGATGGGTGCTGAAATCCTCCTGGATCTCAGGTGGACAAGCAGGCACAGAGCTGGGGCCAGGGCAAGTCTGAGCTCTCGTACATGTTCTCATCACGCACCCTTCACCTCCAGCAGCAGCATGTTACCATCACCAGACATCACCAGGCAGGGCTCCCTTGATCACGAGAACTGGTTTAAAACAGAGCAGAAAGCTCCATTAGCGGCTGCAGGGCTTAGCCTGATGACCCAGGCTAGCATCCTTGACTCTCAGTCCGCCCTGCATACCAGGTGTAGCAAAGAGCCCGCCAGACTCACAACCAACCAACCAGAGCCCTAATTTCCCCCATTCAGAAGACACAGGCTTCCCTGGAGGCTCAGACAGTAAAGAATCTGCCTGGATGCAGGAGATCTGGGTTCAGTCCCTAGGTCAGGAAGATCCCCTGAAGAAGGAAGTGGCAACCCACTCCAGCACTCTTGCCTGGAGAATTCCATGAACAGAGGACCCTGGAGGTCACAAAGAGTCAGCCACAACTGAGTGACTAATTTTCACTCTTTTTTTCAGAAGACATGTAAATGTACATACTTTGGAAATTATGTGTAGCAAAAAGTTCCCATCTGCCAGAGAGAAAGAGAGATTATTTAAGAATCTAACATTTCAATCTCTTGCAGTTCCTCTGAGATTAATTTACATGTTGTCATCACCGGGGAAACTCAAACTCAGGTCGGGTTCCAGTGATCCACACACAAGCCACAGAGCTCCAATTAACAAAGGTGTTCTTAATAAAATTTCCATACAAACTAGGCAGTTCTAAGGCTCTCTTTGAAATCACTGCATGTTCTAACAAAATGTTGCTGACTTCTACAGGATCAACACTCATTCCCTAGGAAATTAACAAGCTAAATACTTTTTTCAAAGAGTAATGTTACATCAGAATGATTTTATTTTCAACCTACTGCATAGCACAGGGGTGAAAAAAGAAGGCACAGTCTGTTTTCAGGACATATATTAAGTTAACCATAAAAATCCATTCCAATATACAGTTCAGTTTAGTTCAGTTCAGTCGCTCAGTCGTGTCCGACTCTTTGTACCCCATGAATCGCAGCACACCAGGCCTCCCTGTCCATCACCATCTCCCAGAGTTCACTCAAACTCATGTCCATCGAGTCAGTGATGCCATCCAGCCATCTCATCCTCTGTCGTCCCCTTCTCCTCCTGCCCCCAATCCCTCCCAGCATCAGAGTCTTTTCCAATAAATCAACTCTTTGCATGAGGTGGCCAAAGTACTGGAGTTTCAGCTTTAGCATCATTCCTTCCAAAGAACACCCAGGGCTGATCTCCTTTAGAATGGACTGGTTGGATCCCCTTGCAGTCCAAGGGACTCTCAAGAGTCTTCTCCAACACCACAGTTCAAAAGCATCAATTCTTCAGCACTCAGCTTTCTTCACAGTCCAACTCTCACATCCATACATGACCACTGGAAAAACCATAGCCCTGACTAAACGAACCTTTGTTGGCAAAGTAATGTCTCTGCTTTTCAATATGCTATCTAGGTTGGTCATAACTTTTCTTCCAAGGAGTAAGTGTCTTTTAATTTCATGGCTGCAATCACCATCTGCAGTGATTTTGGAGCCCAAAAAGATAAAGTCTGACACTGTTTCCACTGTTTCCCCACCTATTTGCCATGAAGTGATGGGACCAGATACCATGATCTTAGTTTTCTGAATGTTGAGCTTTAAGCCAACTTTTTCACTCTCCACTTTCACTTTCATCAAGAGGTTTTTAGTTCCTCTTCACTTTCTGCCATAAGGGTGGTGTCATCTGCATATCTGAGGTTATTGATATTTCTCCCGGCAATCTTGATTCCAGCTTGTGCTTCTTCCAGCCCAGCGTTTCTCATGATGTACTCTGCATAGAAGTTAAATAAGCAGGGTGACAATATATAGCCTTAACGTACTCCTTTTCCTATTTGGAACCAGTCTGTTGTTCCATGTCCAGTTCTAACTGTTGCTTCCTGACCTGCATACAGGTTTCTCAAGAGGCAGGTCAGGTGGTGTGGTATTCCCAATATACAGTAGGTATAGACAAAAAAAATGCTTGATTCCACTTATAAGCGGTACCTAGACTAGTTGACGGAGACGGCAATGGCACCCCACTCCAGTACTCTTGCCTGGAAAATCCCATGGATGGAGGAGCCTGGTGGGCTGCAGTCCACGGTGGTCTCGAAGAGTCAGACACGACTGAGCGACTTCACTTTCACTTTTCACTTTCATGCATTGGAGAAGGAAATGGCAACCCACTCCAGCGTTCTTGCCTGGAGAATCCCAAGGACGGAGGAGCCTGGTGGGCTGCCGTCTACGGGGTTGCACAGAGTCGGACACGAATGAATCGACTTAGCAGCAGCAGCAGCAGCAGACTAGTCAAATTCGCAGTCAGAAAGAAGATTGGTAGCTGCCAGGGGCCAGGGAGCAGGGGGAGGGGGAATGGCGACAGTTTCAGTTTCAGAAAGTGAAAAACTCAGATGATGACGGTGGGAACTGCACAAGGTGAATGCACCTGCTCTCTCTGAGCTGTACAATTAAATGTGGTTAAAACAGCATGTTTTATATTACATGAGTTTTACCACAATTAAAAAGATAAAAAATAAAAGCAACGGCCTCATTTTCACCCTTAGCATAAAGTTTTAAGCCCTTCTGACTTGTTAAATGTGTGCCTGAGAGAGATTTCTGAAATGTGCAGGACTGACCTGAGAGTCTGTAAGAAAGGTTGGGCACTCTGGCCAGGTGGTGAGTTTCAGGAGGGCAGGAAATCTATGTTGTTCATCTCTTACCTCCAGGCCTGGAATAGTGCCAGGCACAAGGAAGGCGCCCAGTAAATATTACTGAATAAATGAAGGATGGATGTCTTCTCCAAGAGGCTGAATACACACCCACGTCCATACTTGTTATAGATTACAGAGGATTTAGCTTGAAATCTCAGAACCAGTATGCTCCAAGCTCTGGAAGAGCTACGTTGCTATTGTTGAGTCACTCAGTCTTGTCCAACTCTACAGTCCTGTGGACAGTAGCCCCCGGGCCTCTATCTGTGGAATTCTCCAGGCAGGAACACTGGAGTGGGTTGCCATTGCCTTCTCTAGGGGATCTTCCCGACCCAGGTCTTCCACACTGCAGGTAGGTTCTTTACCATCTGAGCCACCAGGGAAGCCCTTGCTGTTCAGTCGTTCAGCCCCGTCCCTATAGCTCTTCACTAATTATTCTTCCCAAAAGGAGAGAAACAGTAGCCCCTCCCCTGGTGTTGCACAACGGAGGTTAAGATAAGGGTGCAAACACCTGCTTTGTTTCCTCTTTGCTGTCTGAGAAAATCACCTGACCTCTCTGGACTCCTGTCTTTTCCTCTGAGAAGCTGCAGAGTTTGTTGCTGATGTTTGGTCATTAAGTGGTGTCCAACTCATTTGTGACCCCATGGACTGTAGCCCGCCAGGTTCCTCTGTCCATGGGATTCTCCAGGCAAGAATACTGGAGTGGGTCACCATGCCCTCTTCCAGGGGGTCTTCCCGACCCAGGGATTGAACTCGTGTCTCTTACGTCTCCTGCATTGCAGGTGGATTCTGTAGGCGGTCTGCTGGTCACGGAGAGCAGTGCTGGGGCTCAGCTGTAGACAGGGACTCGGGGGCTCCCCAAATCCCACCCCCCATGGCTGTTGGCTTCACTTCTCTTTAGAACTGAGTCTGAATGCAGAGATTATTGCCAGAGAAGCAGGCATTCACGCCCTGCAAAGCTGCGTTCTCACCCTGCCTGTTCATAGCCTCTCATTAATTCAGGCTTTGGGGAGGCCTTCCAAGCTGAGGCCACAAGGACTTGCCAAGCAGGGGTCCCATTATAGTCAAAGGAGAAATACCCCAATGTCACGATGCCCCCCACGCTCTGGGAACAAAGTGGCGGCGGGTGAGGAGGACATGCTGGCAATTTTTATTAGGCCCATTATGCTAAACTGATGTCTGAAAGCTTCCAAACGGTGTTTGAAGTGCAAACTACTGGATGTGCCGTGAGTTCCTGGTGTATTGATCCACTGACTCAGATATGCACATGATCACAGAATCCAAAGCCATGTAACCCAGCCCAGGAGAAGATTACATTCACAGATTGAAAATGCAGCTGCCATTGCTTTAAGATAGAATACATCCTCCACCCAAAAAAAAAAAAAAAAAAGTTACCCTTCTCATTTGCAAGCAGAAGTTAGGAATAAACCAACGAGGCCAAGAAAAGCTTTTCTCCTGTCTACATGTTTTTCAAAAATTCCCATGATACCTGTAAGAAGACAGAGTCCGCTGTGTAAGTTCTCCACCCTACGTGCCCGGCACATAGCAAGGATCCTCTACAAACATTTGCTGAATCAATCATTCTATTACAAATGATACTCATTTATAAGTGATTTAAATAATCTTTAAAAATACAAATCTGGGGACTTCCCTGGTGGTCCAGCGGTTAAGACTTCGCCTTCCAGCGCAGGGGGTGTGGGTTCAATCTCTGGGGAGATAAAATCCACAGGCTGCATGGTCAAAACACCAGAACATAAACATCAGAAGCAACACTGTAACAAATTCAGTGAAGACTTCAAAATGGTCCACATTAAAAAAAAAAACTTGAAAAAAAAAGTTTAAAAAAATACAAATCTGATCGTGTCATCCCTCCTACTTCAAACTATTCCATGCCTTCCCATTATTCTCAGGAAGAAAAAGTCCTTCCCAGGACCTACTATCCCCTGCATAACCTGGCCACCACCTCCCTACCCATCCTCACGCCCCCACTCGCCACACCTCACACTCTAGCCAGGATCACAATCCAAGTTTCCTGGCCAGAGACTAGTGGTCCTTCTACTGTGCCTCGCTGGCTTTCTCTGTTCTTTTGCAGCACATCCTCCCAAACCTAAGATCTAAACCAGAAGGTGAGCGTTATTCAAAACACTGAGTGTCATGAGCCACCATCGTTGCTCACGACTGCAATGAAATCTATATAACTACATCCCTACATAACTCTGCCTAATTTTTCAAAGTAAAAGTGGAAAGGTGGGGGAAATGATGTTGGTGTGGCCTGGTCTGCGTCATAACAAATCAGCTGTAGGTCCAGAAATTGAAGATGGGGACTGAGGAACTGAAGGGTCCATCGGAAGCTAAAATCACCCGTGTAGAATCACCCTGAACGTCAGTCCCTGATCAGAGGCGAGCCTGCGGGGCTCGAGGCAGAGGGTGGGGGCAGTTCCTGGATGAAGGAAAGGAGCGCAAGTCAACAGAGCCAGGAGCGGGACTACTGCACGTCTGCGTCCTGAGAGCGGTCCAGCCCTCGGTTGCTATGGTTACAGACGCCCTGAGAGTCGGCTCCGGAACGCGACAGGCCCCTCAGGCAGCCTCATTCAATCCACTCCCACCCCGTCCAGGGCCCCTCCTGGCCCTATTCTGGAAGCAGTGACGGACTCAACAAAGCCTAGGGAGGCACTCAAAAGACACCGCGCTCACCCGCCTCTGCCCGGACACAGAACTGTCCCCAGAATACAAAGTTGCCTCGGGAATAACCCGGGTGTTCGGCGCAACGTGGGAATCTCAAAGCCATTAGACGCATCCTGCTTCCTGAAATCATTTTCCCTTCAAGAATATGCAGAAAAAATAAGGTGGTTAAAAAAAATTAAAAAGTATGTTTACTCCAAATAAGTCTGAGAATGACTTCTCCCTGCGTGCCGGGTCCATCCCTGCAAGCACCCCCAGTCCCTGGCGCCTTGGCTACGTTCTGACTTGTGCTTCCCTCACACACACAGAAACACACCAGACACCCATTCCCTGAGACTTCCACTGCCCAGCCTGAAGGATGTCCTGTCTTGGCCTTATCCAAAGTGAAAGTGTTGGTTGCCCAGTCGTGTGACCCCTGGACTGTAGCCTACCAGGATCCTCTGGCCATGGGATTCTCCAGGCAAGAACACTGGAGTGGGTAACAGTTCCCTTCTACAGGGGATCTTCCAGATGCAGGGACTGAACCCAGGTCTTCTGCATTGCAGGGAGATTCTTTACTGTCTGAGCCACCGGGGAAGCCAGGCTTTGAACATGTAAAGAAGGCTGTTCAAGAAGGATGATCTGCAAAAGAAGTGGGTCCCGAGCTGCCTCCCTCAACCTCTGGTTTCACAGTGAGAGCGACTAGGGTGCATCACACGGTTACTTTTTGGTGGAAACTTACTAGAGCTACATGGAGCATGGTGCCCACACAAGACAGCCTCCGGAGATGCTTTTTGTATCCGAAAAATCTGTATCTGTATCTGCGTGGACTGGGTGGTATGCTGCAACCTACTGTAAGACCATATATTCGTATCTTATACAAATCATCATCAGGCTCGCTCTTTCTCAAATACCCTTTTGAGCAGTGGGTGATGAGAGGGGTAAATGGGAAACGCAGGGTAAGTGGGAAACGCAGGGTTAAATACAATCAACACAGTTTCCACCCTGCAGGCTTCTCCTGGAAGGCGGAGGAGGTGGACCTAAGAACTCCAGAGCTAACAGACCCCCAGCATTCAGCCCAGAGCTCTGAGGTAACTTAGGGCAAGTTGCTTAAGCTCTGCAGCCTCAGCCTCCTCATTCAGAAGGCAGGATAATCATCTCATGTGTTTCTTTGGACCAGAAACAGGACTACATGAGATGATGTCTCTCAAGCGCTGTGCACAATGCCCGGCGCTCAGTGTGTATTCAGTAAGCTGAGCAGGAAATGCTTACAGTGATTTTTAAATATTTCCTCAAATTCTTTGACGCTCTCTCCTTCCAAAGTGCATTTAATCACCCCTCCTCCCAAACGTGGTGGCTCACATCTCATGAAAAGAAGGAGGCAGCAAATCCATTTGCGGCCACACAGATGGACCTTGAGAACATTATGCTAAAGGAAATAAGTCAGAGAAAGACAGATACTGGGTGATCCAACTTACATGTGGAATCTAAAAAAACAAGACTCAGAGAAACAGAGAAGAGTCTGGTGGCTACCAAAGGCAGTGGGGTGGGGAGTAGGCGAACTGAGAAAAGGTGATCAGAAGGTACAAACTTCCAGCTGTAAGATAAATAAGTCCCAGGGATGTAATAGATAGCATGGTCATTGCAGTTAACAATACTCTGATATATATTTGAAAGTTGCTCAGAGAATAGACCCTAAAAGTTTTCTCATCATAAAAAATTGTTAACAATGTGAAGTGATGGATGTTGACTAAACTTATTGTGGGAATCATTTGACAATAGATAAAGAAATCAAATCATAATGTTTTACACCTAAAACAAATGCATGTTTTATGTCAATTATATCTCAATAAAACTAGAAGAAAAAACAAAGACTATGGTAATAATAACAATGTATGATTTATTTTTTTAATTTTACATGACTTTATATTTAGAACCATTTTATGCTTTATTAAAAAAAAAAACAAAACAAAAAAAACTCACTCTGCTTTTAATATTCCTAAAAGCATGTTAACCAAAATCTTGATTTAGGAAGACTTAGGACATTGTGCATCATTTTAAATACTTTCATTCTTTCAATAAGTATTAAAATGAGTTTACCATTAGGGTTCCAGAGGTCCTAATCATATCTAGTCTGTTCTCATTTAATACTTTATCAATTCCATTGTGTGCACACAGATTTCTGAGGTTAGGGCATGAAAGGCCCAACTGTGCTCCCTTTGAAGGGCTTACTCTGGAGGAAGTTGGCCATGTTGTGAGGATACTCAAGCAGCCTGTGGAGAGGTTCACAGCAGCAGGAAGTGAGGTCTGTCCCAAAGACAGCAGCAATCTGCAAGTCACATGAGCAAGTCACCTCAGAGGCAGATCTCCCAACCATAGTCAAGCTCTCAGATGACCGCCAGCTGCAGCCAACATCTGCCTACAACCAACAAGTGTCCCCCAGCCAGACAACCCAGCTACGTGGATCCTGAATTCCTGATAGAGATCATAAACACTGATCACTGGCTTAAGTCACTAAACGCTGGGGCCATTTGTCACACAGCAGTACTAACTCTCCAGGAGGAAATGAGAACAAGCCACTCTGCAATCTCACATGGCCAAGAAAACGTTTTCTTTTCCACACAACCTCTGGAAAGATCACTTGTGTCTCATCGAACACACTTTGAGAAATGTTGGTTGACAACTTAGTTTATAAATCTTGTTCACATTTATCATCTCATTTGATCATCTCAGCAAATGTGAAACGAATGTTACTATGCTCTCTCTTTTTTTTTTTTTACCCAGGAGAAAACTAAGTCTCCAAAAGCGTAAGTGACTTGTCCAGGTTCACATAGCTACTAAAATTGGTAGAACAATAACTCAGACTGAGTATTATGATTCCAAGCCATGTTTTTTCTTTATTATTTTCTCTGGTTCAGTGAGAACAGCCTAGGTGTTTTAAACTCGGCATAAGAATATGAGAGCCTTGGGACTTCCCTCATGGCCCCGTGGTTAAGACTTCACAGTCCAATCGAGGGGGCCCCAGTTCGATCCTTGGTCAGGTAACTAGATCCCACGTGCCACAATTAACACACAGCACAGCCAAGAGAGTTCCAGAAAAACATCTATTTCTGCTTTATTGACTATGCCAAAGCCTTTGACTATGTGGATCACAAGAAACTGTGGAAAATTCTTCAAGAGATGGAAATACCAGACCACCTGACCTGCCTCTTGAGAAACCTATATGCAAGTCAGGAAGCAACAGTTAGAACTGGACATGGAACAACAAACTGGTTCCAAATAGGAAAAGGAGTTCATCAAGGCTGTATATTGTCACCCTGCTTATTTAACTTCCATACAGAGTACATCATGAGAAACGCTGGACTGGAAGAAGCACAAGCTGGAATCAAGATTGCCGGGAGAAATATCAATAACCTCAGATATGCAGATGACACCACCCTTATGGCAGAAAGTGAAGAGGAACTAAAAAGCCTCTTGATGAAAGTGAAAGTGGAGAGTGAAAAAGTTGGCTTAAAGCTCAACATTCAGAAAATGAAGATCATGGCATCTGGTCCCATCACTTCATGGGAAATAGATGGGGAAACAGTGGAAACAGTGGCAGACTTTATTTTGGGGGGCTCCAAAATCACTGCAGATGATGACTGCAGCCATGAAATTAAAAGACATTTACTCCTTGGAAGGAAAGTTATGACCAACCTAGATGGCATATTGAAAAGCAGAGACACTACTTTGCCAACAAAGGTCCATCTAGTCAAGGCTATGGTTTTTCCAGTGGTCATGTATGGATGTGAGAGTTGGACTGTGAAGAAAGCTGAGCACCAAAGAATTGATGCTTTTGAACTGTGGTGTTGGAGAAGACTCTTGAGAGTCCCTTGGACTGCAAGGAGATCCAACCAGTCCATTCTAAAGGAGATCAGCCCTGGGTGTTCTTTGGAAGGAAGGATGCTAAAGCTGAAACTCCAGTACTTTGGCCACCTCATGCAAAGAGTTGATTTATTGGAAAAGACTCTGATGCTGGGAGGGATTGGGGGCAGGAGGAGAAGGGGACAACAGAAGATGAGATGGCTGGATGGCATCACTGACTCGATGGACGTGAGTTTGGGTGAATTCCGGGAGTTGGTGATGGACAGGGAGGCCTGGCATACTGCAGTTCATGGGGTTGCAAAGAGTCGGACACGACTGAACTGAACTGAACTGACAGCCAAATTAAAAAAAAAAAGAATTAAAGAATACAGGGAGCCTAAAGAGTCCCCAAAAGGAGGGGCCTCTGGAATAGGAGACCCTCTCAGATGGTCTAGAGGGTGAACCAGATGCTTCTGAAGGGCGTGAGTCTTTCCTGACTTCTGCAGAACAGGGACCCCTGCAGCCGTGATAACAATGGGACTCAGTACCATGCAGGGGGCTTATTACCCTCCAGCACTCTTCTAAGAGCTCCGTGTATATCACTTCATTTAATCTACACGACAAATCAAGGAAGCGTAGGCTGTCATCATCTCCACCTTACAGATGAGGAGACCGAATCACAGAGAAACGAAGCAACTTGCCCGAATCAGCCACTGGTCAGTGATGGAGCTCAGACTGGACTCCAGACTCCCAGGGCATGAAGGCGTCTCATGAGTCCGTGCCGCAGCTCTCTCCTTTTCCACAAGAGTTGAAGAGCTGAGACTGGCACCCGCAGCCCCCACCCTAAGCTCCTGTGATGCGCTCCAGCCCAGAGGCTAGGTGAAATGAACAGAAGATACATTTATGCCTGTCCAGTTATTTTAAGGAGGCATATGCTGAACCATACTACTAAACTTCTTCCCATATGGCCTCAAATCCCACCATGAGGCATGAATGCCTTTGGCCGAAAGCAACATTCTCAGCTGGTGAAGTGAAGGTTCAAACTGCCCAACATCATGTGACACTGAGCATCTCCATTCTGCCTGTCAGGCTCCTATCACCTTAAATTTGCTAAGTTACACTGTTTTTATCCTGCTGACATATTTGATGTGTTATCTGGGGACCCACAGGGCTGCTTACGCATTGGAAACTCATTTCTCGATAGTAAAATTGTTGCTAGCCAGTACGACAGAATTACAAATATCTGCATTTTAGCCCATTCTGCAAAGGTCACCGTGACTTTCAGACTCTCCATCACTTGAGCAAATCTGCATTGACTCGTCAAGCATTTCTTTTTAAACCGCAAACATTACTGTTGCGCCTACATCAGGAACTGGATGAATAAAAACTAGAACCCTTTGCATAAGAGGTAGCAGTTGAGATCAGAGCTCTGCAGAAAACAGGGCAAGGTGGGGGCGTGGAGCAGGGAGAATGAATGAAGGAAGAACGGAAGGGGAGGCGGAAGGGGGAGCTCCCGTGATCACACGTTCACGACAAGGACTCTACAAATTCTACACTTCACCACCATTCCACTTTGCTTCAAGGTTCCCCCCATGGGAAAAAGAAAGTAAAGTCATTGGTAGAACGGAAACTGGAGTTCCCTGAAATCCTGCCCACCTACCCCTCCACACCGCCTCTTATGCCCACCCCCGACTGCCTCCCTGGCTCTGGGAATGAAAGAAAAGGAGTGCGTCATTTCCCTGGGACCACCCCTCCCTGTGCCAATGGTTCTGGCCCTCAACCCCCAGGACAACCCTACATGGAAGACGAGGACACCAGCTTTCAATTTTCAATTCACACTACTCAGTCCCAGACACTTAAAGGGGAAAAAAGAAAAATTTCACTGTGTCTGCAAACCACAAATAGACGTTTTAGGCATAAACATGAGGATTTTGTTTCTCCATCCAGTAATGACCCTGACACAGTCAGGAGTCCACGGAGAGGACCTTTAGGAACAGAGCCCCAGGGCGGCCGGTCCGTTTGACCTCTGTGGGAAAGCTGCCAGGGCGGGGAGACCAACGTGTTCCTGGTGCCACGTTGGGGCAGATTCCATAACCAAGCCAGGCAGAGCCGAGCCCCTAACCAAGTCTAACCCCAGCTGGCTCACCCAGAAAGTGCCCTTTATAACAGAACCTGAGCAGAGCAAAGACGGTCACCTTTACCCACCTTCCAGCTTCCGCCAAGGGAGATGTCCAAACTGAGACTTCCTAATTGGCTTTCAGTAAAATGGTTTCATTCAATTTCATCATTAAACTCTCTAATTCCCCATGGACTAAAAGGAAAATGATTCCACTACCTCAAAAAAGGTACATTTGAGACTCACTGGTGGTCCAGTGGTTAAGACTCTGTACTTCCACCGCAGGGGGCACGGGTCTGGTCAGGGAACTAAGATCCCTGCATGCCATGCGGCATGGCCAAAAATAAATAATTTTTTAAAGTGTTAACAGACTTTGAGAATGAACTTACAGTTATAGGGGGAAGGGCTAGTTAGGGAGTTTGAGGTCAACATGTATACACTGCTATATTTTAAATGGATAACCAGCAAGCACCTACTGTGTAGCACAGGGACCTCTGCTCGATTCTGCTCTGTGGCAGCCTGGATGGGAAGGGAGTTTGAGGAAGAATGGATACAGGCCTAAGTGTACACTCTGCTGTGCACCTGAAGCTACCCCAACACTGTTAGCAGTTACACGCTGATAGAAAATAAAAGTTTGTCTTTTAAAAAAAGACAGACAAAGGTAAAAAACAAAAATAAGAATTAAAAACAAGTGTTTTGTTTTGTTTTGTTTTTTTTAAAAAGGTACAATTTACCTTTTTTAGCCAACAGTGGGTCCCTAGCACTGTGCCAACATTAAAAACCATTGTCTCGGCTGTGGTGAAATTTTCCAGTTTGGGGCAAGATGTAGTTTGTATGTTTTAAATGCATCTGATTTAAGATGATGCTCATGAAGAGCCCGCTATGGAATGAATTGCATCCCCTCCCCGCCCCAAGAAAAAAAATTCATATGTTGAAACCTAAATCCCAAATGCCACTGAACTAGTAGTAGGGCCTTTAGGAGGTAATTAACATCAAGTGAGGTCTTAAGGGTGGGGCTCCCATTTGATAGGGCTGGTGCCCTTTTAGAAGAAGAAGAGGCCCCCTGGGCACGCTAAGTCACAGGAAGGCATGGCAAGGAGGTAGCCACTTGCAGCCCTGGAAGGGAGCTCTCACCAGACACCAACCAGCTAGTGCCTTGATCTCGGATTTCCAGTCTTCAAAACTGTGAGAAAATAAATTTCTGTTGTTTCAGCCACTCAGTCTAGGATATTTTCCTGTGACGGCCTGAGCAGAGTCACATGGAGCCAAAGTGCAGATGTTTCAGAAGCAGGGTAGAATAGCAAAGTGAACCTACCCTGTCTTCATTCCACCCAGTGATCAATGGAATCCGCAAAAGACTGGAGCTCCCCCGGAAAAGAACCTGAGCCAAACCTGGGCCCGGATTGGCTTTGGAACATCTTCCTTCTTTACTTTCTAGGATAATTGTGCTGATTCTGGCATATTACTAATCCCATTTGGAAAGCTGATCTCCTGAAAGTTGGATATTAATTCAACATAGATTATTTTCTTTCCAGAAAATCTAAGCAATACAAATGTGTGTTTGGAAACACATTAATAAAGATTGCACTCCATCCGTCTTACTGGTTGAGCGTGGCTCATATTCGCAAGGGACCAAAATCTCTTTTGAACCAAGAGCGCAGAAGTGAGACCCAAGGCTCTTCCTTTGAACTCATGGGACAAAGGGTCTTCAACAGAACTCAGCTAGTGGAAGTACAACCTGCAGAAAACCACCATCAACCCTAAGGGCTCACTCGTCAGCCAAAAGACTTCTTCCTCTAAATCTCTCCGAGAAATCTGTGAATACACTTTCGGATCAGAAAGAATGATAGATTGTGGAATGGACAAAAATCCTGGAAGAGAAGAACGCGTGAGGGAAGCTGCCCTGCACATAAGCACGAGGAGGCCTGGGCTGGCACTGCCCGTTTGCAGCCTTGGGCCCCCAGGGAAGCCATTGACTTGTTCTATTCCCATCAGTAGTAAATCTAAGACTCCAATATTGACAAAAATAGGGCTGTTTAAAGAACAAATGAGATCATTTGTAAAAAGCTTTCTGTAAACTGAAAGGCAATACACACATACGATACAGGCCTCTCTGGAATTTTGCGTTAAACTATTCACTAAAAATGCAGCTTAAAAAAAAATCCAGCTCTGGCCCTAAGGCCTTGCTTCTCTCTCTGTTGTTACTGTTGTTATTTAGTGGCTAAATTGTGTCCGACTCTTTTGCCACCGTCATGGACGGTAGCCTGCCAGCTTCCTCTGTCCATGGGATTCTCCAGGCAAGAATACTGGAGTGGGTTGCCGTTTCCCTCTCCAGGGGAACTTCCCGACCCAGGGATCAAACCCAAGCATCCTGCATTGGCAGGTGGGTTCTTTACCACTGAGCCACCAGGGAAGCTCTGCTTCTTTCTCAAATAGATTTAAATACCCAAAGAGAGCGGCACGCCAATGGCCAATATGTGCTAGATTATTCCTGGGACACCAACCAAATCTGTGCCAGGCCGCATCTGCCCACCCACCTGCCCCCTCCACCCCCACTCCTGGTGAAAAGGCGAACAGACAGAAAGCAGCTTGCTGGAGGCTCTGGAGAGCTGGGCGCTCGCCAGGAGGTGGGAATGCCAGTCCTTCCTGATGCCTCCTCAGTTAGGGTGTTGCCATCCTACTGACACTTGTCCTCTGCCACCTGTAGCTTAAAAGAGTGCTGGATGATCTCCCATGGCATCCATGGGCCACATCTTCTATTCCATTCCTCGGATGATGGACATTCAGATTGCTTCCACGTTCTGGCTGTTGTAGATGGTGGAATATTACTCAGTCGTGAAAAGGAAGAAAACTGTGCCATTTGCAGAGATGTGCATGGACCTAAAGACTCTCACACAGAGTATCAGAAAGAGAAAAACAAGTGTCGAATAGTAACACATATATGCGGAATCCAGAAAAATGGTACGGATGAACCTATCTACAAAGCAGAAATGGAGACACAGATGGACAGAACAAACATGCAGACACCAAGAGTGGATGAGGGCATGAGCAGGGAGATGGAATTGGCATGCATGCACGATTATGTATAAAAGAGATGACCAATGAGAACCTCCTGTGTAGCACAGGGAACTCTGCTCAGTGCTCTAAAAGGGAAGGAAATGCAAAAATGAGTAGCTGTGTGTCTATGCGTAGATGATTCACTTTGCTGTACAGCAGAAACTAACACAACATTGTAAAGCAACTACACTGCAATTAAAAAGAAAAAGAGCACTGAAAGTTTCATCACGCTGCAAGTCTTAGAGACCCTCTTTGATCCATCCCTGTATCCCTACATATATTCAGCAAAAGATTACTGAGCATCCACTAAGTGCTGGGCACCGCCCCCCCCCAGAGCCTGGGGTGAAGACAGCGAACAGGGCAGGGAACATTCCTACCTGTGGAGCCCACCCACTAGCCAGGGAGGCTGGCATCAAAGGTGACATGTGAGCAAGTAAGTTGGTTTCAGCTCACGACAGGTACCAGGAAGACAACTCAGCGGGGGACACAGTGGAAGTGACAGGGTCAGGGAACCAGAGGCAAGGTTTTTAGATGCAACAGGGAAATCCCTGCTAACAAGGTGACGTGTGAGCTGAGACCGAGAGGACGGAAAGAAGCCAGCTACGCCAACATTCATTTATAAGCCACGGAAAGTGGGAGAAAGGCCCTGAGACAGGGGACTCATCTGATCTCCTTGCGGAACAGAAGGAAGCCAGGTGGCCCAGCGGTCAGACCAAGGGGATGCTGACGAGACAGGGTCAAAGAGGTTGTGTCAGTGGCCTCCTGGCACATGGACGGAAATCGAAGTGCAGAGAGGCCACGTGAGCAGCCCAATGGCACACAGCTGTTACTGCGACAGCAGCTTCTTTTAGAAACTAATTCTTTTGCTCCACGACTCAGTGTTTCACACCATGATGATATGCTTGCCTCGAGCTGTAGAGGTAGTGTTTGCGGATCTTGTTGGTTTTTAAAAGCTTTCAGCATACACAAAAGCAGCCGGTCAATCCCAATATTCAGGCGAACATCATCAAGAAGAGATCCCAACAATTTTAAATGTATGCAAGTCCTACTCTGAAAGCCAAGACTTAGAGCCCACCTCCTTCTGGGTAGGTCTTCCACAGTCACTCTGCCTTAAAGGCTTAGCTTTACAAATACAGAGGAAGGCCAAAAGCTCACCAGAGCATAATCGTTTTACACTTAGGTCTTATTTCTCCACCTAAACCTCTTGACAGTGTTTTGCTTAATTCACCCAAGTGCAATCAAAACCAATCTGTTCCCAAACCACCTTCATCTTGTGCTATTAAGTTGTCAGGTAACAGGGCCGTAAGCAAAACATAATTACAACTTCCTTCCAAAATCTGTGAGCAGAGCCCCCTGAAGGTGCAAGCTTGTTCATACCCTGGTGGTGGTTTAGTTGCTAAGTCGTGTCCGACTCTTACAACCCCGAGGACTGTAGCCTGCCAGGCTCCTCTGTCCGTGGCATTTCTCAGGCAAGAATACTGGAGTGGGTTGCCATTTCCTTCCCAACCCAGGGATAGAACCCAGATCTCCCACATTGCAGGCGGTCTCTTCACTGGCTGAGCCACCAGGGAAGCTCCCTTCATACCCTGCTTCTAAGGAACTTCCCCTCCTCATACCTATTATGACTCTAGATTCACCTTCATCTCCCCCTTGCTAAACACCTTTGGTCTATGTAAACCCTAGACAGCATATTCAAAAGCAGAGACATTCCTTTGCCAACAAAGGTCCGTCTAGTCAAGGCTATGGTTTTTCCAGCGGTCATGTATGGATGTGAGAGTTGGACTGTGAAGAAAGCTGAGCACTGAAGAATTGATGCTTTTGAACTGTGGTGTTGGAGAAGACTCTTGAGAGTCCCTTGGACTGCGAGGAGATCCAACCAGTCCATCCTAAAGGATATCAGTCCTGAATGTTCATTGGAAGGACTGATGCTGAAGCTGAAACTCCAACACTTTGGCCACCTGATGCAAAGAACTGACTCATTGGAAAAGACCCTGATGCTGGGAAAGATTGAAGGTGGGAGGAAAAGGGGACGACAGAGAATGAGATGGTTGGATAGCATCACCGACTCGATGGACATGAGTTTGAGTAAACTCTGGGAGTTGGTGATGGACAGGGAAGCCTGGACAGCTGCAGTCCATGGGGTCGCAAAGAGTCGGACACGACTGAGCGACTGAACTGAACTGAAACCCGAACTTCCAAAGAACAGACCCAATGCCTGTCCCGTGACCGAGGACTAACCCCTCCCCTGGAGGTGGATGGAGAGAGAACGGTTAGATGGGACCCAATGCCTGTCCCGTGACCAAGGACTAACCCCTCCCCTGGAGGTGGATGGAGAGAGAACGGTTAGATGGGACCCAATGCCTGTCCCGTGACCAAGGACTAACCCCTCCCCTGGAGGTGGATGGAGAGAGAACGGTTAAATGGGTTAATGGAGAAAGGGATGAGGTACCAAGACTGAGTCACTGCCTCCATGCCCTCCTCCTCCTCCCCCACGACTCCCTCACCCTCTTCTATCTTCTTCCTTGAAAGGCGCTTCTCCAGTCCCTGAGCTCTGGGATCCTCACCAGGTAGGAGACAGAGGTCTCAGTAACATGAGGGACAGAGGGGAAGATTGTTTAAGGGCTCATATTTTGATGCGACCCACTAGCTATGTGACCTCTGATAAGTTACTCAACCTCTCTGTTTTCCATTCCCTCACCTATAAAATTAGGATCGTCTCTTCCTTCTGTGGGCTTCCCTGGTAACCCAGTGGTAAAGAATCTGCCTGCAATGCAGGGGACTTGGGTTTGATCCCTGGGTTGGGAAGATCCCCTTAAGAAGGAAATGGCAACCGACTCCAGTATTCTTGCCTGGGAAATCCCATGGCCAGAGAAGCCTGGTGGGCTACAGTCCTTGGGGCCACAAAAGAGACAGGACAGCAAGTAGACAACAACTTTCTTTTATGATTAAAAAAGAAGACTGAATAAATGAATCTTCTGGTTTAATAACAATAAATAATTTAATTAACAATTTAATTAACCATTAATAAATGTGCACGAGTTCTCTACTGGTGTGAGATATGGCACCGTCACACCCGACTCTCCCCCTGCCTTTACCCCCTGGCTAGGAAAGACTGCCACCCACACCTTCAGCAACAACTGTGCCTGAAGTCAGAATATATTATTGGAAGGCAGCTCAGTGGCGTCCCGATGGCAATCAGGTGTCAAGTGGGGACAGTAACACTGTGCATCAGATAACTATTGTGAGCGTAAC
The DNA here is from genome assembly GCF_027580195.1 of Bos mutus. Taxonomy (NCBI): domain Eukaryota; kingdom Metazoa; phylum Chordata; class Mammalia; order Artiodactyla; family Bovidae; genus Bos; species Bos mutus. The sequence continues at coordinate 85,799,379 of NC_091626.1, read as the reverse complement.
TATGAAGTTCCGTGCATCAGACACCGGGCATGCAATGCTTGCTCACTGACTGCTGTGACTTTTATTGCAGTCTTTTCATTTTTAGCACCATTGGTTGTGACCATAGGTGCTACTTGCTTGCTTCTTCACTGTTTCAGGCTGTAAAATACGGGATGCATCTGTGCTTATCACTGTGACATAAATACGGTAGAAGGATGATTACATAGAAATGCATTTTAAAAGCCATGACAAGCTTCACAAAATCGGCCCTCCCTATCAGAGCTCCTGGAAAATCCTGATCTGATATTTTAGACAACAGCCCACTTGACCCACCTCCTGAATGACTCGGGCACGTCTCCCACTCAGCAAGACCTGGGCTGAACTCAGGCGTTTTCCCCCAAGACTGGTCCTGCCCTCGCTCTTCCCAGTCATTCCAGCCACCCCACTCCACACTTGCTTCACACAAAGCCTGTGCCCTCCCGAGCTCCCCAGTCCATCCATAGCTCCATCCCCACGGCCACCACTCCGGCCCACTCCACTACTGTGTCTGGTCCCTCACACCCACAGAGCCACACAGCATTTGCTTCAAAACTTAGTGCAGATCACGTCACTTCTCAGCTTGAAACACTTCAGTGGCTTAAGATAAAAAGTACTATCCAGCCCTGCAATCCACAATTCTCCCCTACCTGCAACACCACCAGACTTTAGGATCTGAGTCCATGGTTTCACCAGCCACGCCTCAAAACACATGCTCTCTTGGTCTCTGCTCCAGCCATGGAAACCTGCTTTCAGTTCCGCAAATACACACACTGCCTCTGCCTCAGGGCCCTTGCACTTGCTGTTTCTCCTTCTGCAAGTCGCCCTATTCATTAGCCAGTTCATCCCTACATATCCTGCAGGTCTCAATACACACGTCTGACTATCTCCCCTGACCACCCATCTCCCCTGGTTCTTGTCAGTCTCTCCCATCAGACGCTCTCTCAAACCCTTGGTGCTCTTTTTCATGAAACATACTGGAACACATGGAACAGGATATAAACTTGTAATTATGCACTTCCCTGTGCAATGATTGATTTAAGTCTCATTATAGACTCCGAAAAGACAGAGCTTTTTGTCTGTACCATTCTGACTATTTCCTGCACCTGCAACAGCATTTGGTTTGTAGTAGATATTCAATGAATATGTTTTGAAAGGATTCCTCCCCAAAAAAAGCAAACAAACAGACCAAAAAAGGCACAATTCCGTATTTCCAGAGATGGAGAGAGAAAATAGAAGGTCTGGGTTGTATTCAAGATAGAACAGCCCTGGTGCTGAGAATAGGCAATTATCTCCTCACTCTGTCTTCAAGAAGCTGGTCAATTCCTAAGACGTGTCCTCAACAATGACTGGGTTTCCTCTCTTCCAAACAGAAAAGAAGAAACACACTCGTAATAAACACACACACACACACAGATACACACACATCAGGCAAATTTCAACCCCAACTTGCACAGAGGCGTTGCGTTGTCTTGCCCAATTCAGCCTTCGGATGAGCTAAGAGAAAGGTTCGTCAAAGGCATGGCAAAAGCAAGAGCATTCTTGTCAAAACTGGACAGGAGGTTTCAACTTGCTCGGCTGGCAGAGTGATTGCTCAGGAGCAGCCTTAACATCTGTATGCTAATTAGAGACGCAGCGGCCGACCCTGGGCACACACAAATCTGTCTAAACCGCTCCCTTTTGAGTCCAGGGAACACTGCCCAGCATTTATGAGAGCCTGTACGCTACACTACTACTCGGGCTGGGGGCACACAAAGCGCCCCTCCCCGAGCCCTCAGCAGCCCCACCCTTCTGGAAAACCACCCCCTCCCTCCCGCTTCTACTTCCACCGGAGCCAAACTCGCCGCCTGGTTTGGTGATAAGACTGAGCAAAGATCGGGAAGGCCCCCAGGGGCTTCATTATTCCGCGCGCCCCAGAGAAGGGCCACCTCCAGGGGCTGCTGCTGCGAGGCGCAGCCTCACTTGCTGCCAGGAAACCTTTCCCGCTGGGGACACCCCGGGCTGGCTGGGGAGCTCCACGTCCAGGGGAAGGCACCCCACCCATCTTTGCCAGAGACAAAGATCACCAGAAACAAAGGAGACACACACACACTAACACACACCAAGTCAGAAGCAAACACCGACACTTGTGCAATCTCAAGCCAAACAGCCCGCTTGGTGTGTCTTTAGATAGATGTTGAAACAGTCCAGGAGGGACTAAGGGCAGGCGCGATCCGGGCCCGGCACCCACGCGGCCTCCGCCCGCCTCCCACCCCGCTGCAGCCCCCAGGCGCGGTTTCCAGCCCCCGGACACACATCGCCGGGAGCCTGGGTGCTTGCACTCCGGGATGCGCGCGCACACGCCGGGGATGGAGGCAGGGCCAGGGCGGCCAGAAGTAGGAAATACCAACCTTTAGGATCCCAGTTCACCTGTTTTCTTGGAGTCTCGATTGGAAATTTCATTGCTCCGTTGCCCGGGAGGGGAGGGAAAGGAAAAGAATCGAAATAATAATAAAGTCCTGGAGCTTTACCAGCCTCGGTACGGCAGTCCAACAAAACAATTTCCCAGGATGGGGGAGCCTCGGGCTGGCTCGTGGAGGAACCCCCGAGAAAGACTAGCGGAGCACACTCGGCTGAGGCGCAAACGGGAGGCTGCTTGGGTGTTTGCGCCAGTGGCGGGGCGGCCGGCAGCCCCCAGCCCCGGGTAAAAGGAAAAGTAAGACCGGAGAGGGGTGGAGGGGCAGGGAGGCTCGGGCAGATGAGGGAGCCACGCGGCTTCGCAATCGCGGGGCCGGCAGGCGTGGGGCAGAGCCGCCAGAGGGCGGGAGCCAGGGAGAAGCCCACTGCAGTGTCACTCCGGCCCCCCGAAGGCGTGTGCTCACACACTCCCGCACGCGCGCGCACACGCACACTCGCACACACTCGGCCGGCCGCGCGCTCGGGCGGGCACGGCCGCCTCGCTCAGCCGCGCGGGGCGCACAAGCCCCACCCCGGCCGCGGCTCCGCGCCCCCCGGGCGACGCCCCCCACTCCCCGGCCGGCGAAAGCCATTGGGCAGAGGGCGGGCGCGGCGCCCGGGAGCCTCCCCGCCGCGCGCCGCGGAGGCCGCGCCACGCGGGAGGGCGCGCCGCGGGTGGAGGCGCCCGGCGCCCGGGCAGGGGCAGCGGCCGGCGGCGGGAGGCGCCCGGAGGCGACGGGGAGCGGGCGGCGGGCGAGCGGCTACTTACTGGCCGGGCTGGCGCGCTCCGCAGAGTCGCCGCGGGAGCCACGCTCGGCCGCCCGGCAGGCGCTGTAGGCGGCGGAGGCAGGGCCGTAGCGGCCGCTCCGCAGACCGAGGGCTCGGCGGGGACCGCCTGTCGCCGCGTCCAGCCCGGGCGCGCCCCCAGCTGCGTTCCTCACTTGGGGTGTTCCCTCCGGCCCCCCGCCCGCACCCCGAGCCCGCGTCCCCGGCGCGCTCCGCGGAGGCCGGTGCCAGCCCCGAGCCTTTTGTTCTGGGGCCGCCCGGCGTCCGCCGCGCTCTCTCCCCGCCCGGGGAAGCTCGCTCCCCAGGCGCAGCCGGGCCCGGCCCCAGCTACCTGCCGCCCGGCCGCAGCCGCGGCTTGGAGCCCCGGGAGGGGCGGGGGTGGGGCCCGGATCGAGGCGCCGGGGCCCCTGCGGAGAACCGAGGTGCCAAGACCTGGCGGCCCCGGGAGCCCGAGGGCCGGGGCAAGGGAACCCCAGGATTGTTCCCGGAAAAAAGCTGAACTGGCGCCCTCCCCCTGCCCTCAAAAACCGCCCCCCGCTTGAAGCCGCCCCTGGGCTAGCGGTGGGACCTCAAGTCTCCAGAAGAACCTGGTGGTGCTGGGATGCTCTTGAATGAGCTACTCCAAGTACCAATATGTATAATGTTTACAAATTACTTTGGATGCCTAGCGACAGAGACTTGCACGCAGTAGATGCTCAGTAAATACTAAATGAAGGCCTGAACTGCAGGAAGTAGTGCCACAACAGGACGGAGTTAAGTTCCTGTCCGCTCACCGTCCATTCTACCTATGTCTTGAGCCCTTCTAGGGGCCGTCACTATGCTAGGTGCTGGCGATATGACAAAGAACCAGCTTGACATGGACCCTGCCTTTACAGGGCTTACTGCTCAGTGCCATGAAGTCGGGTTAGATCATTGTGGCTTTTACTTAAAAAAGAAACGGACGTGTTCCCCAGCCTGCCTTCTGTGGCACTAACTGCCTGCTTGAGCGTTTGCTCTAGGAGTGCATGCTTCTTTGGGGGCACCTTGAGGCTCCTGGGGATTCCTGTGTCAGCAGCCTCTTGCTCATCATCCATCTTGTGCTGTCAACCTCCAGGTTTCTGAGTTCCAGGCCAAGATCCACAGAGCTCACTGTCATCCATGGGAAGAGTGGGTAAGTGCTTTGTCACTGACCCGACAGGCGCAGGGGAGCTCTCTGCAGAGCCAGTTCAGTAAAACGCGTACCAATCTGATGGCACTGCTCTGACTCAGACCTTCAGGCAGGTGCAGTTTCCTAGGTGCTTCAGAGCCACCTTCTCTGGAACTCCCTTTCCACACTTTGCCTCCCTCTGCTAGGAGGCTGAGAGGATCCATGAGATTGGGAAATAAGACAAACGAAAAATTGCCCCTTCCCCAGCTATGCCTCCAGCGTGTGCCCTGCCTAATCACTTCTGATTCTTTGCGACCCCGTGCCTCCAGAGACACCAGTATATATGTAAATTCTGCTCCGAAACCCGAAGGGAGCTGCTTCTAAGCTCCTGTGCCAGCCTCCAGGGCCTCCTCCGTCCTCGCCTCCTCCGCTGCTCGTGGGCCAAAGGGCGCCAGCCAGTCTCTGCAGTGCATCACCTGCATCCGAGTCAGAGAGGTCTCCACGGAGAAACACAGTCTGTCTCCTGAATCCGGGGGGTGGGAGGGGGAGGCACACTTCTCTCCATCTTCCCTACATCACCTCCAACTGGCCTCACCTTGCAGATGAAAAGAGCAAACCCCCAGAAATACAGGAACCCTCCCAAGGTCACAACACAGATTCAGACCCGAGGGAACTCTTCTGGTCCTTGGACCAGTGAATCTGACCCTGAAGCTGTCATTCGGGTACTTTGGGATAATGAAGACCTGAATACAATAAGTTTCTAAGACTCCAGCCCCTCCGCCTTTGCAAAATGACTTGGACAAGCTTGATGCCTTGGGATCTATCCATACTTCAGGGAATTAGTTCACCGCCCAAGGCAAATTTGCATGGCACGAAATGCAGCCTTAGGGTACCTCGTTCAGTCAATCAACAAACATTCATTGATCATCCCCTGTGTACAATACTGTTGGCAGGTTTTTATCTGAAGTTATTTTGGCCCCTGGAGAATCTTCCCCAGAAAAGCATCAGCAGAACGATAGCAGTTTGGCGTGGACATATTGGGGTGAGGTTGCAGAATCAGGGATCTGGAGTTCCTGATGTCGATAAAGACTTCTACTAGTCTTTGGCTCTTAGGATCATCTCTCAGCTAAATCACTCCCCCCAACCCCATCTCCCTTTTCCCAACCTCTGGGGCTTCTCTCACCTCCATTTTCATTCTCCCTTCTCAGAATGTACACAAAAACAAGTTTTTGAGGGGGAAAAAATATCTACCAAAATCAATGAATTCATGAATTAATCCCAGCAACCCCTCCCCTAGGTGCCTGAAATCAAGCCCGACCCCTAAAGTGAGCACTTGGAATGGACTACGGGGCGGGAGCTGCGGAGAGGAGCGGGGCGGCGGGGGGCGGGGTGAGTTCCGAAACGGAGAGGCTCCAGGAAGGGAGCCCCCCTCCCAGGAAAAGCAACTTGGCGCATTAACCGTTGTGCTCCTGCAGTTCCCTTCCTTCGCCTCCAGTTCTCCCCGCTCGTCACTACAGACTCGATTACACTCACCCCAAGAAGGAGGAAAGAAGTGGTCGGTGCAGAGGAAAAGCATCCGAAAGAGGTGCTGTGCCAAGCGGTTCCCTCGCCTTCGGTTCCGCGGCAACTTCCATGGCTATTGCTGCGGGCGGGTAAAGTCTGGTGGGAAGGGGCCGCCTGCGGTCCCTGCGCTGGGAAAACAAAGCATCGTGGCGCCGGGTCTCCCCGCACCCACCGAGCCCCGCCAGCGGCCCCCGCGCCCTGGGCGCGTTCGGGGGCCAAGGGCGCTGGTCTCTGCCCGGGGACGCGTTTCCGCGGGCCACCGAATCGCTGCAGCTCAGAACCTGCGATAGTTGCGGCAGCGGTTTATTGGATGCCGTGTGGCCCGGCGTGGAAGGGAAGCTGGAAAAGCCCAGTCATTTCCCGCGAGAAAGTTTCCCGCGAGTTGGTGGCTCCTTTCCCCCTCCCCGCCGCAGCCCCGGGCGGGTTGAGGGAGGAGGGGCGCTGCCTGCCGCGGGGAGTCCGCCTCTCCAGCGCCGGGCACAGGGCAGCTCCGCCAGCGAGGAGCTGGACCCGGGATGCCGGGAGTCGCAGGGACAGTCCCGGACAGCGAATCGCAGCTTGCGGGATGCCGCTCGCTGCGGATTCGGCCAGAGGAAGGGGAGGAGGACGGATGTGGTTAGAATTTACTTCGAATTCACGGGAAATAGAGCGTATTCCTTATTCTGCCTTGGATTGTCTCCCTTTGGTTTCCCCATTCCTCCTTGAGGTCCTGAAGAGGTCCCCATCTTCCGTGATCTCCCCCACCCGCAAACACGTCCAAGTCCTCTTCTCAAAAGAACTGCAGAGAGATTTCCAGGTCATTTTGTGAAAGTAGTTCCCCCACCCCCACTCCGGCCCCTTACACACACACACACACACACACACACACACACACACACACACACACACACACACACACACAATCCCTGCGGAGACCCACTCAGTGGTCAAACTGATAGGATTATGCACCGAAGTCAACTTAAACTGCTCCACTGTCTTCTTTCCCCAGCAAAGTTTCCACTTTGTTCTCAGCATGTAATCATTCCTACATTTATCTTCATGTCCCAACCAGCATCTGCAAAAACACACCCTTAAATATATGTTGCTCTAATCTGAGGCTGTGCTTTTGGCTTGAAAAAGTTGGAGACACACCAGCAACTAAAGGGCAAGAGGGCTTCCTGTATCATCCTGCTCAACAGTAAACTCTGTGGGTAAATCCTGGAGACTATTTAGGTGACTCAAACCTCTGACTGGGGGCTAATGAAGACAGCATACTGCGAACCCCGGAGGAAGCTGTAATTAAAGCACCCAGCCTGAGGAACAGGTTTCATAACCAGGAACTACATCTGCTTCCCTTTTCAGCTTCTCTACTTTAAAACCTTTTTTTATTGAGATATAATTGACATGTAACATTATATCACTCAGGTTTACAACATAATGATTCCATATTGGTATGCATTGTGAAATGATCACACAGTAAGTCTAGTTAACTAACACCCATCACCAGACACAGTTACAAAACTGTTTTTCTTACAATGAGAATTTTTAAAATCATCTCTCTTAACAACCTTTAAATGTACAATATAGTATTATTAACTATAGTCACCATGCTGTATATTACACACCCAGGACTCTTTTAAATTTTTAGAGAATATTATTTAAGATCATGTAAGGCATTGTACCAAACATTTTACCAAAAAAAGTACAGAGCCAGAATCCTGCGTATTATAAAACAAGTTTTAACGAGATTCCCCCTCTCTGAGTTACCACTAAAGCATAATCCAAGGTAATTTTTTTAAAGAGATGAAGCTGGATTTTTTGTTTTGTTTTGTTTTCCCCTCAAGTTCTTATTTTGAAATTTTTCAGACACACAAGAAAGTTATAGTTGTTCAATAAAAACCAGAATCCAATCAAAGATTTCATTTGGTTATTATTGCTATTTATTATATTTTAGTCTAGAAAATTCCCTCCATCTTATTTTATGGCATTGATTTTTTTAAGAGAACAAATTCATTTGCTTTCTGGCAATGTTTAATGTCATGATGCAGCTAAAGAAAAGTTGAGTCAAGGGGAGGACAAACAATTTCCAGACCACAGCAGGTCATTAAAATAGCTCAACACCTTCTAGTTGAATTCAGTGTCTCCACCAATATCTATGGAACAGAAGGCAGTTGCATCCTCGATTACTCAAGTCTCTTTCCTAGACTTAGCCCTAGCCTAGTCAAAGAAGTTATTTTTGTTTCTTATCTCCAAATTGGCCATGTTTCAGGGATAAATGAGCATTTTCACACATCCACACCAGTTGACAAGCACATATGGTACTTTTCTGAATTTCAAAACAAGAACTCAGCAAGGTTACACACCATAATGAATAATTTTCATGTCATTCTAGGAAGGTTTTAATGTGAACCGAAATTTGAAGGCATGCATACTCTCAATAACCTGTTTATTTATGGGCAAGTCTTTCCCAGAGACTTTAACCTGGACAAAAAGTTGCAAATCCTTCAGGAGGATCTATTGTCTCCGAATAGTGACAGGTGCTTCTACCAAGCAGCCAGTGAAAGACTTGGGACAGTCTGACCGATAGAAAAAGTTTTGCTCAGTAGAGAATGGGACATCGACTCAGGGTCCGCTGGGAATGTTTGATATATGTTCATTTCATTTTTGTTGCTTTTAAAACAAGTATCTGTTTAGTTGAAAATGATTGGAGCAAATGTAATGTTAGAATTTTCCTCTCCTACCACTAGGTCATCTAAATATTTGCTGAATCATAGAACCAGATTTGGAAGAGGTCATTGCAAGATTCTGCCTAGTTCACCTTTCCACCTCTGAATAGGATTCCAATTTATATGACCATTCAAGATTTCTATAGACCAGGTCCACATAGTCAAAGCTATGGTTTTTCCAAGTCAATGTACCGAATTGAGAAATGGACCATAAAGAAGGCTGAGTGCCAAAGAATTAATGCTTTCAAATTGTGGTATTGGAGAAGACTCCTGAGAATCCCTTGGACTGCAAGGAGATGAAACCAGTCAGTCCTACAGGAAATCGACCCTGAATATTCACTGGAAGAACTGATGCTGAAGCCGAAGCTCCAACACTTTGGCCACTCATTGGTGAGGACCCTGATGCTGGGAAAAATTGAAAGCAAAAGGAGAAGGCAGGGGCAGAAGATGAGATGGTTCGACAGCAACATCGACTCAGTGAACATGAACTTGAGCAAACTCAAGGAGAGCATAAAGGACGGGGAGCCTGGCACGCTGCAGTCCAGAGAGCTGCAAAGACTCGGACCCGACTGAGTGACTAAGCAGCAACAGGATTTCCAAATTTAGCTAGTGATAGAGATTCCAAATTCTGTATTGATAGGCTTCCCCCAAATTTGCCAACTTGGGGGAAGTCAAATCTTTTCTCGCTTCCAATCTAAATCTCTTCCTTCCTAAGTTTTCCAGTACTTAAGTGAAGATCAGCAAGACCCTCACAATAACTTTTATCTATTAGAGATTAAATTGTGCAACAACCTTGTCTTCATGTCAAGTGATTCTCTTTACCCCTTTACCAAGATGTTCAAGCATTAGGCCAGCTCATACTTTTCTTGAAAACATCTTTTTTCCCACAAGTGTCAGAAAAGAAAATCAAAATCTCTCTAAGCCTTACTGAGTATCTCCATCTACAGAATAGGGATAAGTAATAAGTATTAATACAAACTATTTGGACAACTGACACCAATCTTCTTCAGTAGGAAGCACAACCAAGCAAGTGAACTGTGCCAAGTTTCATTCAGTCTCTTCATCTATAAAATGGGACACTAAACATAGTTCCACCTGCTGCTGCTGCTAAGTCGCTTCAGTCGTGTCTGACCCTGCGCGCGACCCCACAGACGGCAGCCCACCAGGCTCCCCCATCCCTGGGATTCTCCAGGCAAGAACACTGGAGTGGGGTGCCATTTCCTTCTCCAGTGCATGAAAGTGAAAAGTGAAAGGGAAGTCGCTCAGTCGTGTCGGACTCTTAGCGACCCCATGGACTGCAGCCTACCAGGTTCCTCTGTCCATGGGATTTTCCAGGCAGGAGTACTGGAGTGGGGTGCCATTGCCTTCTCCACCTACAGGGTGGCTAAAGGGGAAAATAGATAATAACAGTGCTTTGTGAAAAGTGCAAGAATTCACAGACGTAAGGGATCATTATTACGATTACTGGATCCACAAAGTTTTTCTAACTCTATGCCAGGCACATAGCAAACACTTTTAAAGATCACTCCATTTATTTCTCATAACAATCCTAGAAAATCCTATTATCATCATGATTTCATTTAAAACAATGCCTGACATGCATTAGGTGCTTAAATAGTTGTCAAGGAGGAAGTTGGAGCTTGGAAAGGCTAGTGGCTTGTCCAAGTAAACATGCCTTGTTAGAGATTGTAGAAATTGAACTAGGCTTCCACCCGTCTCTAAGTCAAAGTATCATTCCTTATGCGGAACTAATTACATAAAGTTACTTTGATCTCCGGAGTCCAGTCGATTCTACTTGAAATCGCAGCTGAAACTGTCTCTACATGTTCCCGTCTCCTTGACATCTACCACCTTCTGGGTCTCTTACATTCTTCGCCCTACCAAAGCGTGCTCTCTTTCCTCTCTGAAAGAACTGATGGATGTTCTTCCCACCCCAGAAGTGTTTGCATTTCAACAGTAGGTGAACCTTCAAGCCAAAATAGTGAATATGAATCTTAGACCATTCAGTTCAGTTCAGTCGCCCAGTCGTGTCCAACTCTTTGCAACCCCATGAATCCCAGCACACCAGGCCTCCCTGTCCATCACCAACTCCCGGAGTTTACCCAAACTCATGTCCATCGAGTCAGTGATGCCATCCAACCATCTCATCCTCTGTCATCCCCTTCTCCTGCCCCCAATCCCTCCCAGCATCAGGGTCTTTTCCAACGAGTCAACTCTTTGCATGAGGTGGTCAAAGTACTGGAGTTTCAGCTTTAGCATCCGTTCTTCCAAAGAAATCCCAGGAATGATCTTCTTTAGGATGGACTGGTTGGATCTCCTTGCAGTCCAAGGGACTCTCAAGAGTCTTCTCCAACACCACAGTTCAAAAGCATCAGTTCTTTGGCGCTCAGCTTTCTTCACAGTCCAACTCTCACATCCATACTTGACCACTGGAAAAACCATAGCCTTGACTAAACCAACCTTTGTTGGCAAAGTAATGTCTCTGCTTTTGAATATGCTATCTAGGTTGGTCATAACTTTCCTTCCAAGGAGTAAATGTCTTTTAATTTCATGGCTGCAATCACCATCTGCAGTGATTTTGGAGCCCAAAAAAATAAAGTCTGACACTGATTCCCCATCTATTTGCCATGAAGTGATGGGACCAGATGCCATGATCTTCGTTTTCTGAATGTTGAGCTTTAAGCCAACTTTTTCACTCTCCACTTTCACTTTCATCAAGAGGCTTTTTAGTTCCTCTTCACTTTCTGCCATAAGGGTGGTGTCATCTGCATGTCTGAGGTTATTGATATTTCTCCCGGCAATCTTGATTCCAGCTTGTGCTTCTTCCAGTCCAGCGTTTCTCATGATGTACTCTGCATAGAAGTTAAATAAGCAGGGTGACAGTATACAGCCTTGACGAACTCCTTTTCCTATTTGGAACCAGTCTGTTGTTCCATGTCCAGTTCTAACTGTTGCTTCCTGACCTGCATACAGGTTTCTCAAGAGGCAGGTCAGGTGGTCTGGTGTTCCCATCTCTCTCAGAATTGTCCACAGTTTCTTGTGATCCACACAGTCAAAGGCTTTGGCATAGTCAATAAAGCAGAAATAGATGTTTTTCTGGAACTCTCTTGCTTTTTTTCCCCCCATGATCCAGCAGATGTTGGCAATTTGATCTCTGGTCCTCTGCCTTTTCTAAAACCAGCTGGAACATCTGGAAGTTCACGGTTCACATATTGCTGAAGCCTGGCTTGGAGAATTTTGAGCATTACTTTACTAGCGTGTGAGATGAGTGGAATTGTGCGGTAGTTTGAGCATTCTTTGGCATTGCCTTTCTTTGGGATTGGAATGAAAACTGACCTTTTCCAGTCCTGTGGCCACTGCTGAGTTTTCCAAATTTGCTGGCATATTGAGTGCAGCACTTTCACAGCATCATCTTTCAGGATTTGTAATAGCTCAACTGGAATTCCATCACCTCCACTAGCTTTGTTCATAGTGATGCTTTCTAAGGCCCACTTGACTTCACATTCCAGGATGTCTGGCTCTAGGTCAGTGATCACACCATTGTGATTATCTGGGTCATGAAGATCTTTTTTGTACAGTTCTTCTGTGTATTCTTGCCACCTCTTCTTAATATCTTCTGCTTCTGTTAGGTCCATACCATTTCTGTCCTTTATCGAGCCCATCTTTGCATGAAATATTCTCTTGGTATCTCTAATTTTCTTGAAGAGATCTCTAGTCTTTCCCATTCTGTTGTTTTCCTCTATTTCTTTGCATTGATCGCTGAAGAAGGCTTTTTTATCTCTCCTTGCTATTCTTTGGAACTCTGCATTCAGACGCTTATATCTTGTCTTTTCTCCTTTGCCTTTCACTTCTCTTCTTTTCACAGCTATTTATAAGGCCTCAGACAGCCATTTTGCTTTTTTGCATTTCTTTTCCATGGGCATGGTCTTGATCCCTGTCTCCTGTACAATGTCACGAACCTCCGTCCATCAGGCACTCTATCTATCAGATCTAGGCCCTTAAATCTATTTCTCACTTCCACTGTAATTTAATCATAAGGGATTTTATTTAGGTCATACCTGAATGGTCTAGTGGTTTTCCCCACTTTCTTCAATTTAAGTCTGAATTTGGCAATAAGGAGTTCATGATCTGAGCCACAGTCAGCTCCCAGTCTTGTTTTTGCTGACTATATAGAGCTCCTCCATCTTTGGCTGCAAAGAATATAATCAATCTGATTTCAGTGTTGACCATCTGGTGATGTCCATGTGTAGAGTCTTCTCTTGTGTTGTTGGAAGAGGGTATTTGCTATTACCAGTGCGTTCTCTTGGCAAAGTTATGACCAACCTAGATAGCATATTCAAAAGCAGAGACATTACTTTGCCAACAAAGGTCCGTCTAGTGAAGGCTATGGTTTTTCCTGTGGTCATGTATGGATGTGAGAGTTGGACTGTGAAGAAGGCTGAGCGCCAAAGAATTGATGCTTTTGAACTGCGGTGTTGGAGAAGACTCTTGAGAGTCCCTTGGACTGTAAGGAGATCCAACCAGTCCATTCTGAAGGAGATCAGTCCTGGGATTTCTTTGGAAGGAATGATGCTAAAGCCGAAACTCCAGTACTTTGGCCACCTCATGCGAAGAGTTGACTCATTGGAAAAGACTCTGATGCTGGGAGGGATTGGGGGCAGGAGGAGAAGGGAACAACAGAGGATGAGATGGCTGGATGGCATCACTGACTCAATGGATGTGAGTCTGAGTGAACTCTGGGAGATGGTGATGGTCAGGGAGGCCTGGCGTGCTGCAATTCATGGGGTCGCAAAGAGTCAGACATGACTGAGCAACTGAACTGAACTGAACTGAACTCTCTTGGCAAAACTCTATTAGCATTTGCCCTGCTGCATTCCATATTCCAAGGCAAATTTGCCTGTTACCCCAGGTGTTTCTGGACTTCCTACTTTTGCATTCCAGTCCCCTATAATGAAAAATACATCTTTTGGGGGTGTTAGTTCTAAAAGGTCTTGTAGGTCTTCATAGAACCATTCAACTTCAACTTCTTCAGCATTACTGGTTGGGGCATAGACATGGATTACTGTGATATTGAATGGTTTGCCTCAGAAACGATCAGAGATCATTCTATCGTTTTTGAGATTGCATCCAAGTACTGCATTTCAGACTCTTTTGTCGACCATGATGGCTACTCCATTTCTTCTAAGGGATTCCTGCCCGCAGTAGTAGATATAATGGTCATCTGAGTTAAATTCACCCATTCCAGTCCGTTTTGGTTTGCTGATTCCTAGAATGTCTATATTCGCTCTTGCCATCTCCTGTTTGACCACTTCCAATTTGCCTTGATTCATGGACCTGACATTCCAGGTTCCTATGCAATATTGTTCTTTACAGCATCGGACCTTGCTTCTATCACCAGTCACATCCACAGCTGGGTATTGTTTTTGCTTTGGCTCCATCCCTTCATTCTTTCTGGAGTTATTTCTCCACTGATCTCCAGTAGCATATTGGGCACCTACTGACCTGAGGAGTTCCTCTTTCAGTATCCTATCATTTTGCCTTTTCATACTATTAGGCCATTAGCATCATAAAATAAATGAACTGTTGGGGAAGAGGTGAACAAGGAAAGTGAAAGTAGCAGTCGCTCAGTCGTGTCCGACTCTTCGACCCCGTGGACTGTAGCCCACCAGGCTCCTCTGTCCATGGGATTCTCCAGGCAAGAGTCCTGGAGTGGGTTGCCATTTCCTTCTCCAGGGGATCTTCCCAACCCAGGATCAAACCTGGGTCTCCTGCACTGTCTGAGCCACCAGGGAAGCCAGTGAGCAGGGAAGGAGGTGGCTGCTGCTGCTGCTGCTAAGTCGCTTCAGTCGTGTCTGACTTGTGCCACCCCATAGAAGGCAGCCCACCAGGCTCCCCCGTCCCTGGGATTCTCCAGGCAAGAACACTGGAGTGGGTTGCCATTTCCTTCTCCAATGCATGAAAGTGAAAAGTGAAAGTGAAGTCGGTCAGTCGTGTCCGACTCATATCGACCCCATGGACTGCAGCCCACCAGGCTCCTCCATCCGTGGGATTTTCCAGGCAAGAGTACTGGAGTGGGGTGCCATTGCCTTCTCCAGAAGGAGATGGGAAAGTGTTTATTTTGACTCTGAGACCACACCCAATCACAGCAGGTACATGTCCATCTTGAAGAATTCAGTCAGATAAGCAGTCTTGTTGGTATCACTTTGACTTTGCTAGGTCTTACCCAGTTCTCCACGACCACATGATATTGCTGGGCCATTCTTCTCTGCCAGTGGTCGATTAATAATGCTGGTTATAGAAAGAGGATCTCTTTCCAGTTCATGCCGTACTCCTATATTTAGATTCTGATGATATGCTATTTAAAATAGCCCTCTAATGTTACTGACACACGTTGAAATATGGACCCACTTGGATCTGTGAAATAATTAATGATCTACACCACTCTCTTCATCAGGAATCAAAGTTAAGCTGACAACTATTTCTAGAAGTCTTATTGTATCTTTTATGGAAGATCATTCTTTTTCATTTCTCTCCAAATATGGGGTATCATTTTTTCAGTAAGGGAGTCCAGACAGCTGTATTACCAGGTTTCAAAATGCTGATCATAACCTTTAGTTAGAATTCAGCATTTTTAGAAAACCTCCATCAATTATTACCCCATTATTCATCATAACAGGCTTCCCAGGTAGCTCAGTGGTAAAGAATCTGCCAGCCAATGCAGGAGACACAAGAGATGTGGGTTCAGTCTCTGAGTCAGGAAGATCCCCTGTAGTAGGAAATAGCAACCTGCTCCAGTATTCTTGCCTGGAAAATTCCGTGAATAGAGGAGCCTGGCGGGCTACAGTTCACACGATTGCAAAAAGTTGAACATGACTGAGTGACTGAGGACTGAGCACCACTAACCAGGCTTCCCTGTCCTTCACCATCTCCTGGAGTTTGCCCAAACTCATGAGTCGGTGATGCCAACCAAGCATCTCATCTTCTGTTGTCCCCTTCTCCTCCTGCCCTCAGTCTTTCCCAGCATCAGGGTCTTTTCTAGTGAGTTGACTCTTCACATCAGGTGGCCAAAGTACTGGAGTTTCAGCTTCAACATCAGTGCTTCCAATGAATATTCAGGATTGATTTCCTTTAGGATGGACAGGTTGGATCTCCTTGCAGTCCAAGGGACTCTCAAGAGTCTTCTCCAACACCACAATTCAAAAGCATTAATTCTTCAGTGCTCAGCTTTCTTTATGGTCCAGCTCTCCCATCCATACTTGACATTAGAAAAACCATAGCCTTGACTAGACGGACATTTGTCAACAAAGTAATGTCTCTGTTTTTCAATATGCTGTCTAGGTCTGTCATAGCTCTTCTTCCAAGGAGCAAGCCTCTTGAATTTCATGGCTGCAGTCACCATCTGCAGTGATATGGCAACTAAAGGGAAGTTACTCCCTCCAGTGGAAAAAGCACCATGTCACAGGCTTGATTTGCAGACAGTGCCTTTGTTCAAGCCAGAAGGCACTCCTTAGGGGTGGAAGGTGGAGGCTGGGGAGGACTCACCGGCACCAGAAGCCCAGTATGTCCAGAACTTGGAATGGGTTTCCATCCCCACTCGCCCACCAGCCGGGTGCCCACGTGCGGTGCACAAACCACACAACCGCACGCTCCTGCTCTTTACAGGAGATACAAAGACGGATAAATGAGCAGGAGTAGGTGATGGGTTCCGCTGATTCCAGATCTGTTCGGGGGAAATTTTTAAGTACTTTGTCATTTATGAATTAAAATTAGTTTTAGATTTGTTTTGTAGAATAAAATGTATTATTATGTTTGTCATTGAACATTTCCCACTTCTCTCGTTTCCCTTGTTTTTCTCAGAGAAAGACCAAAACATCATGGCTTTGCAACATCACAACCATGTTCTTCCTTGAAATCGATAAAATTAAGTTTGAACTTAATATTACAGTGATGCCTCCGCTGCTTTTGAGCCATAAGTAATGGAAATAATAAATTTAATTCTAAAATATTAGGGAGAAAAATCCATGCTCCACCTCTGACCAGCTGGGTGACTTATTCTTTTATTGGGAAAGCTCCTGGGATGATATGAAGCTCATACGTTTACAGGGATGTTTTGTTTTCCTCTACTCTGCTCTCTCCTTAGAAGATAGCATCATCTATTATTTTCCTCTTTGGTGCCAGGACTTTTATTTGTAATACAGACACATTGACTATTTTTCTGGCAAATAGAATTTTAAAAGCTGACATCAGAGAGCTCATCTATTAAATTTTACATTTAAGAGAGTAACCTGGAGTTAGTGCATTTATCCATTCTCCAGCTCTTTTTCCATGGAAAGCTACAGATCCTTGTCTTGTATATGATATTTACAGTAATCCCAGTCCATCAAACAGAGATGCAGTTGCTTTAGAAATTTTGAGCTTATTCCCATGAGAAAGCTGAATTGTAGAATGTAATCAGTAGTAGAAGGATTTTATAGAGATCATATGGTGAAAGCCTCCCAACTTTCCAGATGACGTGAAGCAGACTCCAAGGACCAACTGCTGCTTCTTGAGACCTTGTTTCAGTAGGCCTAAGGCCACGGGATTTCTTTCTTTACTAAGAGCCCCTGGTGATTCTTTCATGAAAAGTCTGGGAATCTTTGATGTCCTGGAACCCTTTGTTTTACAGACATGGTGATCAGGCCCCGAGAGGTGAGGTGAATCTCCAGATGCCGAACAGCTGGTCCATGACAGAGTCAGGACAGGATCAGAAACATCCTGAGCGGGCCTCAAGGGGCCCATGAAACGGACTAACAGATCTGAGAAACACTTCAACCCGGGGGAGGCTGGACACTGTGGGAAAACAAACACACGGTCACGTGTCAGAAATGTCGGTTATCCGAAGCTCCTCATTTCAGAAGCGTTCTGGTTAATCCAGCACTCATGAGACCTGCTGAACACCTTCAGCAAACCTTCTCTCCGATTGGCCCCAGATGCTTGCGTGTGGTCAGCCGGGCTTCCTTCATACAGCTAACTTTGGAGCTATCATTACCTGTCTCCTTCGTGCCTTTGGTCAGTTGTCTTTTCTCCTTAAAACATATCAAACCAGGCGTGTGTCTCCTGACTCACAGTTCCTCCCCATACCATTCACTTTATCATCCTTTCATGTATTTACTGCCCAATTTCTCTACTTTCCCGTGTCTAACTCTAGCACATGCTCCTTTACATAAACACTGTTTTCTGTATGAGACAGCAGTCACAGAGTGGAAGGGCCATCGTGACAGAGAACAGAACCCCTGATGTATACTCCCAGCTCCATCACTAGTGAATTGCATGACCCTGAGCAAGTCATTAGCCTTTCTGAGCTTCTGTTGTTCAATGAAAGTACTGAACTCTGAGCTTTCTTTCTATATGTACTCGCCCTCTCTTTAATAAAGGAGGGAACCATCTTTTCTCATTTTATTTTTCTGCCTACACGGAGCCTATTTCATGAAGCTACCTAGAGTACTCAGTCATTCAATAGATACTGACCCTTCCCCTCTTGGTCTGGCTTGACTTTCCCCCTCCCATCACAGGTGTACATGAGCCATATATCTGACCACGGCTGACCTTTGTTTAGGGTAAAGATTTTTTTTTTAAAGTGCAAACTGAGTGTCTTTCCAGTATCACCATTCCTTCCCATGAAATGGCTCATCCTGTAGATTGGCCCTTCATATTTGCCATGAGAACATTATTTCCATGTGTCTCTTGTATCTTACAGATTTTTGAGATAAGTATAGCATTTCTGATTTTTTAATGCATTTTGTCATACTATGTATATTATATACTATATAATTATACTATATTATATATACATATTGTATTCATAATCTTGATGATCTGATCTGATCACCTCTTTCTTTAGAATTTCCATTTGCTATTAGGTCTCTAAGGGATTGACTGATGGTTCAGCAGGTAAAGAACCTACCTGCCAATGAAGGAGACACGGGTTCAATCCCTAGGTTGGGAAGATCCCCTAGAGGAGGGCATGGCCTCCCACTCCAGTATCCTTGCCTGCAGAATCCCATGGACTAAGGACCTGGTATGCTACAGTCCAAATGGTCACCAAGAGTCACTGTGGTTTGGATCATATTGGTTGATGGTTTTGGGGGCGGGTTTTCTGGACTTTATTTATTTTTAGCCAAGCCACGCAGCAGGCAGAATCTTGGTTCCCTGACCAGGAATCGAACCTATGCCCCCCTGAAGTGGAAACACAGAGTCTTAGCAACTGGACTGCCAGGGAAGTTCCTCATTTATGCTTTCGGGTTTGTCTAGAAGTTACTTGGTCTCACAGTCACAACCATAAGCATGTTGGTTTGCTCTGATGATTTGTCTATTTATTTTTAGAAGAGCAGCTTTGAAAACATACGGCATTCTATAGCATATAAAAATGCTCTGTTCAGTCCATTGACCCACATTCAAATGCACTAACTTTAAACATACACGGGAGAGGATATGGTGTTGTTTTTCAGTCGCTAAGTTGTGTCCGACTCTTCGTGATCCCATGCACTGCACCATGCCAGGCTTCCCTGTCCTTCACCATCTCCTGGAGCTTGCTCAAAGAGAGCATAACAATAAGGAAATGATGTCTGGTCACTTGGAGTTCAAAATAACAAACAAGATTGTAGAAAAAAAACATGTAAGATTTCAGGACCTTGGACAGTCAGAAGTACTGTTGCTGTAATGCCTGGTGCGTGTGTACGGACGAAGTCGTTCCAGTTGTGTCCAACTCTGTGCAACCCTATGGACTGTAGCCCGCCAGGCTCCTCTGTCCATGGGATTCCCCAGACAAAAATACTGGAGTGGGTTGCCATGCCCTCCTCCAGGGATCTTCCCAACCCAGGTATCAAACCCACGTCTCCTGTGTCTCCTGCACTGCAGGTGGATTCTTTACCACTGAGCCACTGGGGAAGCTGTAATGCCTGGTATCACCCCATAAACAAGCTTGTGGTACATTTGAACATTTAGAGGGCCCTATCAGACAAGGTGCCTTGAAATACTGCGCTCGTCCTTGTTTCAGAGATGCAACGGCAAAGAGCCTGTACAAAAATAATGCAGAGAACGGATGGCAATGTCAGATACTGTTTCCCTATGCTTTCCTCTGACTTTTTCTCTAAAATTAACATAACAGGGAAAATAATTACTGGATATTCTGATGCATAAAGTTATTTGAACTCCAATCTGAAACCTAAGGGTGATCAAAACCCCAGACACTGACAAGTGTAAATTACTGGACCACAGTCTGAAACTTAGATACTAAATGTGGACTTCCCTCTTTATTTCCCCATATGTATTTCAGGAAATAAAAGCAACAAGCTTTAAAACTGATCATGGGTGATTTTCTATGACTCATATCTTACAAAAAGAAAATAAAGACTCCTCTGATGAGAGCTATAAAGTCTAGGCTCTATTCTCAGATAATACAAAAGAGTGAACATTCTTATCAAGACATTGACAGAACTCTAACCACGGCATGATAATAGAGCTGTTACAGTGCATGCTGAAAGACTGACACAACTCTTCCTTAGAAAATTTGCCTTTTCTGTTTAAAACATAAGCAAACACTTTGAACTGCACAATTATGAAGAACTATAGGTAAGGAGTATCAGAAGCAAAAAAGCTCAACTTCACTGCCATCCAAGAAATGTAAATTGAAACAATGGTATGCTGTTTTCCATCCCTCAGGTTGGCAGACATTAAAAAGATTTCGAAGGATGTGGGGAAATGAGCACATTCATTTCAGTTCAGTTCAGTCTCTCAGTCATGTCCGACTCTTTGCAACCCCATGAACTGCAGCACGCCAGGCCTCCCTGTTCATCACCAACTCCTGGAGTTTTCCCAAACTCATGTCCATTGAGTCAGTGACACCATCCAACTATCTCATCCTCTGTCATCCCCTTCTCCTCCCACCCTCAAGCTTTCCCAACATCAGGGTCTTTTCCAATGAGTCAGCTCTTCACATCAGGTGGCCAAAGTATTGGAGCTTCATCTTCAACATCAGTCCTTCCAATGAACACCCAGGACTGATCTCCTTTAGGATGGACTGGTTAGACCTCCTTGCAGCCCAGGGGCCTTTCAAGAGCACATTCATGTATTGGTAAATTGGTACCAGTCTTGATAGGGTGATTTGGAAATATAGATCAAAAGCCTAAAAATGATGATGAAGCTATGTACTTAATAATGTTAAAACTGATTCTCAATTCATTTTTATCTAGGAAAAGCAGGTTACCAAGTTATATAAGCATATATTATATATAAGCATGGCATCCAGTCCCATCGCTTTGTGTCGACTAGATGGGAAAACAATGGAAACAGTGAGAGCCTTTATTTTGGGGGCTCCAGAATCACTGCAGACGGTGACTGCAGTCATGAAATTAAAAGATGCATGCTCCTTGGAAGAAAAACTATGACCATCCTAGGCAGCATATTAAAAAGTCGAGACATTAGCTTGCCAACAAAGGTCCACGTAGTTAAAGCTATGGTTTTTCCAGTGGTCAGGTATCGATGTGAGAGTTGGACCACAAAGAAGGCTGAGCACCAAAGAAGTTATAATTTTGAACTGTGGTGTTGGAGAAGACTCCTGAGAGTCTATTGGATGCTAGGAGATTAAACCAGTCCATCCTAAAGGAAATCAATCCTGAATATCCTTTGGAAAGACGGATGCTGAAGCTTAAGTTCCAATACTTTGGCCACCTGATGTGAAGAGCCAACTCATTGGAAAAGACCCTGATGCTGGAAAAGATTGAGGGCAGGAGGAAGAGGGGACGAGAGAGGATGAGATGGTTGGATGGCATCACTGACTTGATGGACATAAGTCTGAGCAAGCTCTGGGAGATGGTGAAGGTCAGGGCAGCCTGGCGTGCTGCCGTCCACAGGTCACAAAGAGCCAGACATGACTGAGCAACTGAACAACAGAAGCACATATTGAATAATGACATGCTGGCTTGTGTCCTCTCCTTTTTCTAAAAGGACACAACCAACTTGTCATAATTCCATACAGTAAGGTAGTTGGGAAGATAGGGAGAGAGTTTGAAAGTGAAAGAGGAGAGTGAAAAAGTTGGCTTAAAGCTCAACATTCAGAAAACGAAGATCATGGCATCCGGTCCCAACACTTCATGGGAAATAGATGGGGAAACAGTGGAAACAGTGTCAGACTTTATTTTTGGGGCTCCAAAATCACTGCAGATGGTGATTGCAGCCATGAAAGTAAAAGACGCTTACTCCTTGAAAGGAAAGTTATGACCAACCTAGATAGCATATTCAAAAGCAGAGACATTACTTTGCCAACAAAGGTTCGTCTACTCAAGGCTATGGTTTTTCCTGTGGTCATGTATGGATGTGAGAGTTGGACTGTGAAGAAAGCTGAGCACCAAAGAATTGATGCTTCTGAACTGTGGTGTTGGAGAAGACTCTTGAGAGTCCCTTGGACAGCAAGGAGATCCAACCAGTCCATTCTGAAGATCAGCCCTGGGATTTCTTTGGAAGGAATGATGCTAAAGCTGAAACTCCAGTACTTTGGCCACCTCATTCGAAGAGTTGACTCATTGGAGAAGACCCTGATGCTGGGAGGGATTGGGGGCAGGAGGAGAAGGGGATGAGATGGCTGGATGGCATCACTGACTCGATGGACGTGAGTCTCAGTGAACTTTGGGAGTTGGTGATGGGCAAGGAGGCCTGGTGTGCTGCGATTCATAGGGTTGCAAAGAGTCGGACACGACTGAGCGACTGAAATGAACTGAATGTTGTTGTTCAGTCGCTCAGTTGTGTCTGACTCTTTGTAACCTCACGGACTGCAGCACACCAGACTTGGCCTTCACTACTTCCCGGAGCTTGCTCAAACTTGTATCCATTGAGTCGGAGATGCCATCCAACCATCTCATCCTCTGTCGTCCCCTTCTCCTCTTTCCCTCAATCTTTCCCAGCATCAGAGTTTTTTCCAATGAGTCAGTTCTTCATCACGTGGCCAAAGTATTTTGGAGCTTCAGCTTCAGTGTCAGTCCTTGCAATGAATATTCAGGATTGATTTCCTTTAGGATGGACTGGTTTGGTCTCTTTGCAGTCCAAAGGACTCTCAAGAGTCTTCCTGCTGGAGAAGACTCAGTTCAAAGGCATCAATTTTTTGGTGCTCAGCCTTTTATAATGTAACTGTATTCAAAATTAGTTACTGATTCTTTGTGTGTGGGGGCAGGGGTATGGGGCGGTGGGGGGCGGCAAAAGAGTGAATGGCCCCAGGCAAGTGTAGACAAATGGTTGGGGTCTGAATTACTCCCAGCTTTGAAGCCTGGGTGAAGACTTTGGATTTTACCCTGAAAGCAAAGGACCACTTTTCAGAGACAGAGCAAAGAAGGGGCAATGATTAGATTTGTGAAGTTTTTGTTTTCCTTTGTTGTAATTACTCTGGTTTCTCTGTAAAGAATGAAATGAGTCAAGATTAGAAACCTTGAAGATCAGAAAGGAGACTGCTGTAGAATAGATGAGATTAAGTCATTGAGAGTTGCTGGAAACAAACAGAAAGATTTGATTTACATTTTGGAAGTAGATCAGCAAGACTTACCAGTGTGGTAAGGTAGAAGGGAAGAAATCAAGGGTGTCTCATACATTTGAAATTAGGAATAACTCTGACAGTTATTCTTTAATATCAAATTTAGAAAGACTAAATCGCCTTTTTTGGTTATTAGTTTTCAAATGTTTGTATTGAACTATGTCACCGCAGTGGGTTGAATGGTGACTCCTAAAAATATCTGCTCACGTCCCAATATTAGGAATTGTGAATGCTACCTTGTTTGGGAAAAGGGTATTTGCCAATGTAATTAAATTAAGGATCTTGAGATGTCATCATCCAAGGTTATCTGGGAGGGCCCTAAATCCAAAGACAATTGTCCTTTTAAGAGTGAGGCAGATGTATACCTGTGGCCGATTCATTTTGATATTTGGCAAAACTACTACAATTATGTAAAGTTTAAAAATAAAATAAAATTAAAGAAAAAAAAGAGTGAGGCAGAGAGAATTCCATGGACAGAGGAGCCTGACGGGCTGTAGTCTCTGGAGTCACAGAGAGTCAGATGCGACTGAGCGAATCACACACAGAGGGAGATGACAGACGGAAGGGAAGACAGCATGACAGTGCCCGCAGACACCTGAGTGATGCAGCCACCGAGTGAGCACAGCTGTGCCTGTCAGTCCCCCAATCATGTCCAGCTCTTTGCGACCGCATGGACTGTAGCCCACCAGGCTCCTCTGTCCATGGGATTCTCCAGGCAAGAATCCTGGAGTGGGTTGCCATTTCCTTCTCCAGGGGATCTTCCTGACCCAGAGATCGAACCCAGGTCTCCTGCATTGCAGGTGGATTCTCTGCCATATGAACCACTAGGGAAGCAAGGCTACCAGCTGCCAGAAGCTGGACAAAGGATAGATTCTCCACTAGCGTTGCCAGAGAGAGCTCAGCCCTGCGGGATTTCAGACTTCTGGACTCCAGCACTGTGAGAAGACGTTTCTGTTGCTGCAACCCAGCTTGTGGTAATTCGTGAGGAGAGCAACAAGAAACTAATTTTAAAAACACAGATAGAAATCATAAGCATACAGTTTCATCAATTAGGTCAGTGTTCATTCAGTTCAGTTCAGTTCAGTCGCTCAGTCGTGTCCGACTCTTTGCAACCCTATGAATCGCAGCACACCAGGCCTCCCTGCCCATCACCAACTCCCGAAGTTCACTGAGACTCACGTCCATCGAGTCAGTGATGCCATCCACATCTCATCCCCTTCTCCTCCTGCCCCCAATCCCTCCCAGCATCAGAGTCTTTTCCAATGAGTCAACTCTTCACATGAGGTGGCCAAAGTACTGGAGTTTCAGCTTTAGCATCATTCCTTCCAAAGAAATCCCAGGACTGATCTCCTTCAGAATGGACTGGTTGGATCTCCTTGCCGTCCAAGGGACTCTCAAGAGTCTTCTCCAATACCACAGTTCAAAAGCATCAATTCTTCGGTGCTCAGCTTTCTTCACAGTCCAACTCTCACATCCATACATGACCACAGGAAAAACCATAGCCTTGAGTAGACAGACTTTTGTTGGCAAAGTAATGTCTCTGCTTTTGAATATGCTATCTAGGTTGGTCATAACTTTCCTTCCAAGGAGTAAGCGTCTTTTAATTTCATGGCTGCAGTCACCATCTGCAGTGATTTTGGAGCCCCAAAAAACAAAGTCTGACACTGTTTCCACTGTTTCCCCATCTATTTCCCATGAAGGGATGGGACCAGATGCCATGATCTTCATTTTCTGAATGTTGAGCTTTAAGCCAAGTGTTTCACTCTCCACTTTCACCAAGAGGCTTTTTAGTTCCTCTTCACTTTCTGCCATAAGGGTGATGTCATCTGCATATCTGAGGTTTTTGATATTTCTCCCAGCAATCTTGATTCCAGCTTGTGCTTCTTCCAGGCCAGTGTTTCTCATGATGTACTCTGCATATAAGTTAAATAAGCAGGGTGACAATATATAGCCTTGACGTACTCTTTTTCCTATTTGGAACCAGTCTGTTGTTCCATGTCCAGTTCTAACTCTTGCTTCCTGACCTGCTTACAGATTTCTCAAGAGGCAGGTCAGGTGGTCTGGTATTCCCATCTCTTTCAGAATTTTCCACAATTTATTGTGATCCACACAGTCAAAGGCTTTGGCATAGTCAATAAAGCAGAAATAGATGTTTTTCTGGAACTCTCTTGCTTTTTCCATGATCCAACGGATTACTCTTTCCCATTTAGAAAAAACGTTTAATCATGGAAATGTTCAAAGATAACACAAAAGCAGGGAGAGTAATACAATGCATCTTCACGTTCCCCAAACCCATTTCAATACTTGTCAACACACGGCCAATCCAGTTTCACGTGTACTTGCACACACCCCTCTGCAGCGGAACTGTTTGGAAGCAAATCCCAGTCATTGTATTATTCCTACTAAAAATATTTCCTGGGCTTCCGTGGTGAACCAGTGGTTAAGAAGAGTCTGCGTTGCAATTCAGGGGTCAGAGTTTCAGTCCCTGATCTGGGAAGATCCCACGTGCGGAGGAGTAGCTAGGCCTGCGCGCCGTAACCACTGAGCATGCGCTCCGGAGCGCACAAGCCACTCGACCACTGATCCCACTGCAGCAGATAAAGCCTGCTCGCCCATAGAGCATGCGGTCAACAAGAAAAGCCACGCAGTGAGACGCCTGTCGGCCACAACTCGAGAAAACCCACACAAAGCAACATAGACTCAGCACACCCAGAAATAGTTAACTAATTAAACAAAATTATTTTTAAAATTAAAATAAACACTTCCTAATAAACCTCTCGGAGAAGGCAGTGGCACCCCACTCCAGTACTCTTGCCTGGAAAATCCCATGGATGGAGGAGCCTGGAAGACTGCAGTCCATGGGGTTGCTAAAAATCGGGCAGGACAGAGCAACTTCACTTTCACTTTCACTTTCATGCATTGGAGAAAGAAATGGCAACCCACTCCAGTGTTCTTGCCTGGAGAATCCCAGGGATTGGGGGAGCCTGGTGGGCTGCCATCTTTGGGGTCGCACAGAGTCAGATGCGACTGAAGCAACTTTAGCAGACTTAGCAGCAGCAATAAACCTCTAAAAGATGACTCCTTTTTAACATAAGCAAAATGCCATATGTCACCTAAAAACTAACACAATATTCCTAAAAATATCGGATATCTAGTATTGGATAAGACTCTTGAGAGTCCCCTGGACTGCAAGGAGATCCAATTAGTCCATTCTGAAGGAGATCAGCCCTTGGGTTTCTTTGGAAGGAATGATGCTAAAGCTGAAACTCCAGTACTTTGGCCACCTCATTCGAAGAGTTGACTCATTGGAAAAGACTCTAATGCTGGGAGGGATTGGGGGCAGGAGGAGAAGGGGACGACAGAGGATGAGATGGCTGGATGGCATCACCAACTCGATGGATGTGAGTTTGAGAGAACCCCGGGAGTTGGTGATGGACTGGGAGGCCTGGCATGCTGTGATTCATGGGGTCGCAAAGAGTCGGACACGACTGAGCGACCGAACTGAACTGAACTGAGTCAGTATTCAAATTTGCCCCAATTGTCTCATATACGGTTTCTTTTTTCAGTTGGCCTGTTTGAAACGGGATCCAAGCAGGATCTGCATTTGGTCTGTGGTTCATAGATCCCTTGCCTCTTGATCCATAAGTGCTCTTCCGTCTTTTCTTTTTCCTCCTAACTTATTTGTTGAAGGAACCTTGTCAGGTCTCTTGCACAGTCGAGTTCCTTGGATTTTAGTCCATTCCTTGAGTGTCGTCGATAGTTCCCGATCTCCCCTGTTTCCTGTAAACGAGAAATTAGATCTCCAGCAGAGTCAGCTTCGCTAGTTTCAGCAGGGACACTTCATAAATGAGGTTTTGGATTTGCATTGCATCACATTAATGCCCCCGTGTCTTTTTGGGTGATGGTGAGACTGATCAATGGTTTCGGTGTCATCAACCTCATCTTTCCCTTATAAAGTTCCCCAATAGCTTTCCTCTGTTTTCTGTTCATTTGTGATTATTGCCTAGAGTGATCATTTGGGGTTGCAAAATGATGATGTTCTAATTCTTTTGCTCTTTTTGCATTTGTTAGCTGAAACTATCGGAGAAGGCGATGGCACCCCACTCCAGTACTCTTGCCTTGAAAGTCCCATGGACGGAGGAGCCTGGTAGGCTGCAGTCCATGGGGTCGCTAAGAGTCGGACACGACTGAGCAACTTCACTTTCACTTTTCACTTTCATGCATTGGAGAAGGAAATGGCAACCCACTCCAGTGTTCTTGCCTGGAGAATCCCAGGGATGGGGGAGCCTGATGGCCTGCCGTCTATGGGGTCACACAGAGTCGGACACAACTGAAGTGACTTAGCAGCAGCAGCTGAAACTATTATATAAAAAAGATAATTTCCTCATAAAGTATTTAATTACCTTCAGGTATGGAGATTTCCACGGACAGAGGAGGTTGGTGGGCTCAATGGGGTCACAAAGAGTTGGAGTGACTAACACTTTCAGACCTTCAGATGGTCCAAGCAGGAGAGGACCTCCTCCAAAAAAAATGTTCAATATTTTCTCTTTATGAACCAGTTTTCAGAATAAGGAATTGCTCTCTATCATACTCCAAGATAACTAATGAAGTTTGTTTTGTTTTGTCTTCTGTCATTAAAAGTGATGAATTTTGTTTTAGTTATTGTTTTATTTCTTTTGTGTGTGGGGGAGGGGGGAAGAGGCTAGCCGAAGATACAAGTGTACTGTTTCCTTGTCTATGTCTCCTGGGAGCCAGTGTCTATGAGTGAATCCTAGACCCATTCACTCCTAAATCTATAGATTCATCACTGATTTCAGCGCCCTTTATAATAAGGGAGGAGACAGAGGGCCAGAGCGACCTGGCATTTGCCAGAATAACTCACTTGGCTAGTAGCAGGCTCCAGGTGAGATTCCAAGTCCATGCTACAAATGCACATTTTGGGACTCCACCCCTGGAATAAGGTTACTTCTTCTAGCCAAGTGTCATTAGAAGATTTTCAGGTCTTAATAAACATCAGTCTAAGATTCATAGTAAATAGAATACCTGAAAACAAAGAAATCCCTAGCATAAATATGAACACTAAAAAATCAGATTGTACTAAAGAAAATCAAGAAATCATCCAGTAGATGTAAGGAACTCCTACAAATCAATAAGAAAAGATAGACATCCAACTGGAAATTGGGCAAAAGCCCTGGACTGACACTTCACAAAAGCAGCTATCAAGATGACCCATGCACATGTGAAAGAGTGCTCAACACGGTAGTCATCGAGTAAACGCAGATTCAAAGCGTAATGTGATACCACTGCTCACGCACCAGAAGTAACAAGTAACAAAAATAGCAGACAGCCACCAGGATTCTCATCAGTTACTGTTCAGAAGATCCCCCGAGAAGGGCATGGCAACCCACTCCAGTATTCTTGCCTGGAGAATCCCATGGACAGAAGAGCCTGGCAGGCTGCTGTCAGTGGGGTCACAAAGAGTCAGACAAGACTGAAATGGCTTAACACATACACACACACAACTGAGAGTGTAAACTGGTACAACCATTTGGAAAACTAGTTAGCAGTACCTATTATGTGCTTGTCCTCAGTTCAGTTCAGTCACTCAGTCGTGTCCGATTCTTTGTGACCCCATGAATCGCAGCACACCAGGCCGACCTGTCCATTACCAACTCCTGGAGTTCACTCAGACTCACGTCCATCGAGTCAGTGATGCCATCCAGCCATCTCATCCTCTGTCATCCCCTTCTCCTCCTGCCCCCAATCCCTCCCAGCATTAGAGTCTTTTCCAATGAGTCAACTCTTCGCATGAGGTGGCCAAAGTACTGGAGTTTCAGCTTTAGCTTCATTCCTTCCAAAGAAATCCCAGGGCTGATTTCCTTCAGAATGGACTGGTTGGATCTCCTTGCTGTCCAAGGGACTCTTAAGAGTCTTCTCCAACACCACAGTTCAAAAGCATCCATTCTTCGGTGCTCAGCTTTCTTCACAGTCCAACTCTCGAATCCATACACCACCACTGGAAAAACCATAGCCTTGACTAGATGGACCTTTGTTGGCAAAGTAATGTCTCTGCTTTTGAATATGTTATCTAGGTTGGTCATAACTTTCCTTCCAAGCAGTAAGTGTCTTTTAATTTCATGGCTGCAGTCACCATCTGCAGTGATTTTGGAGCCCCCCAAAATAAAGTCTGCCACTGTTTCCACTGTTTCCCCATCTATTTGCCATGAAGTGATGGGACCAGATACCATGATCTTAGTTTTCTGAATGTTGAGCCTTAAGCCAAGTTTTTCACTCTCCTCTTTCACTTTCATCAAGAGGCTTTTTAGTTCCTCTTCACTTTCTGCCATAAGGGTGGTGTCATCTGCATATCTGAGGTTATTGATATTTCTCCCGGCAATCTTGATTCCAGCTTGTGCTTCTTCCAGTCCAGCGTTTCTCATGATGTACTCTGCATAGAAGTTAAATAAGCAGGGTGACAATATACAGCCTTGACGTACTCCTTTCCTATGACATAGCAATTTCACTCTTAAATGTATACTCAAAAGATGTGGTCAAGAATGTTCATTAGGGGCTTCCCTGGTGGCTCAGTGGTAAATAATTCACCTGAAAATCTAGGAGACATGGGTTTGATCTGGGAGATCCCACAGGCATTGGAGCAAGTAAGCCTGTGCAGCACATGGGACCCACAGCTCTTGAAACCCAGGCGCCCGAGGGCCTGCGTTCCACAGCAAGAGAAGCCAGCACAGTGAGAAGCCTGCGCACTGCAACTGGAGAAGAGCCCTTGCTTGCCACAACTACAGAAAAAGCTCTAGCAGCAGTGAAGATCCGGCATGCTGCTGCTGCTGCTGCTGAGTCACTTCAGTCGTGTCCGACTCTGTGGGACCCCATGGACTGCAGCCTACCAGGCTTCTCCGTCCATGGGATTCTCCAGGCAAGAACACTGGAGTGGGTTGCCATTTCCTTCTCCAGAAGATCTGGCATAGTCAAAAATAAATACATAAAATTACATATCTATATAAAAGGAATGTTCATTAGAAGCAGGGTTGATAGTAGTCAAAACCCAAAAATGATCAAAATGCCCACCAACAATGGGATGGATCAACACATTGTACAGCTTCACTATTTAGTACTCTATAGCGGAGTGAACACGGACTGAGTGTCAGAAACATAAAGTTAAATGAAAGACCCCAGCCACAAAAGAGCACACGTTGTATCATTTCATTTACAGACAAGTCAAGACCACCCTAAACTAATCTACGTTAGAAGACAAGATAACAGCTTTTTCAAATTCTAAAAAATGAGGCTGTTAAAGACCTGGAAGAAAGGCAGTGACTTGAAGAGTTGGGGGTTTTCAGGACTATTCTGTTTCCTTCTGAGTAGTAGTTACACAAGCATGTTCCGTTTGTGAACATGCAGCTAGGTGACATTTATGTGCGTTTCTCTGGATACATGTTACACCTTAAAGGTTAAAAATTAAAAAGTGAAAGTGAGCTAAGTCTCCAGCCTGTCATTTCCAGCCTATTTCCTTCCATTACCAATCCCCTTGATGTTTTATAAGTCGACTTTCAGTGTTAAAATACTTGCTCTGTTTTTCCAAGTGGTGGGTGGTTGATGTGGTTTCTCTATAAATAGTTTGTAGAGTGGTTTTGGAAATACAGTGCAAATGTTAGTTTTAAGCACAATGTATTTTTCTCGTAGAGATCACACTATAAATCACAGTGCTTTTACTCAGCTTTACTTCATCTCTGTAGCCGAGCACCTGGAAGCACCCAGGCTTTCAGCTGCAGATCATGCCACAGTTGATTCCCAGGCAGATTACAGCTATTAAGAGACATTAGGGCAAGAATCAGGTAAAGTCTTCTTTGTTGACCCTGAAATCTTGTCTGAAATACTGAAATTCTGAGATCTGCTGTCCTTTTTCATACTATTTCCCAGTCGTGGTCTATGTTTAGTTGAAATGGGATAAAAATCATTTTTATCAGGTTTTAATACAAATCATTCTGGAGTCCAAACTCCACCTTCCTCCACAGGAGCCCTCAAGTCTTTCCTCCGACCAGAGCTTTTCTCAGCATTGCAACTTCCTCTCTAAATAAAAGCAAAAGAGTTCTGCATAAATACAGACAGAGGTTGGATTAACACTGAGAATAATCACATTACCCCTAAAAGCTGCATTCTGTTGTTCAGAATAATGGAGTTGGTGGGTATGCAAAGCCATAAAAAAATCTAAAAGAATATAAAAACTTTTAAATTATGAAACGATGAGTTAATGGCTAGATATTTACCCATCAAAATAAACACACACATAGCAAAGGGAATGCATCAAGCAGCTGATCGCTTTATTGTAAGTTAAGAATTGCACTTGTTTCGCATTCAGTAAGCTTATGCTCAAAATCCTTCAGGTTAGGCTTCAGCAGTATGTGAACAGATAACTTCCAGATGTACAGCTGGGTTTAGAAAAGGCAGAGGAACCAGAGGTCAAATTACCAACAGTCACTGGATCATAGAGAAAGCAAGGGAATTCCACAAAAACATCTACTGTGAGCCAGACATCTTGGAGTGCAAAGTCAGGTCCATCTTAGGAAGAATCACTGTGAACAAAGCTGTTGGAGGTGATGGAATTCCAGCTGAGCTATTTCAAATCCTAAAAAATGATGCTGTTAAAATACTGCACTCAATATGCCAGCAAATTTGGAAAACTCAGCAGTGGCCACAGGACTGGAAGAGGTCAGTTTTCATTCCAATCCCAAAGAAAGGCAATGCCAAACAATGCTCAAACTACCACAAAATTGCACTCATTTCTCAAGTTAGTAATGTTCAAAATTCTCCAAGCCAGGCTTCAGCAGTACATGAACCATGAATTTTCCGATGTTCAAGCTGGATGTAGAAAAGGCAGAGGACCCAGAGATCAAATCACCAACATCCAGTTGGATCACAGAAAAAGCAAGAGAATTCCAGAAGAACATCTACTTCTGCTTCATTGACTATGCTAAAGCCTTTGACTGTGTGGATCACAACTAACTGTAGGAAATTCTTAGAGATGGCAATATCAGACCACCTTACCTGTCTCCTGAGAAACCTGTATGCAAAACAAGAAGCAACAGTTAGAACCAGACACGAAACAACTGATGGTTGAAAATTGGGAAAAGAGTATGACAAGGATGCATATTGTCATCCTGCTTATCTAACTTATATACAGAGTATATCATGGGAAATGCTGGACTAGATGAAGCGATGAATCACAAACTAGAATCAAGATTGCTGGGAGAAATATTCAACAACCTCAAGTATGCAGACGATACCATTCTAATGGCAGAAAGTGAAGAAGAACTAAAGAGCCTCTTGACGAGGGTAAAAGAGGAGAGTGAAAAAGCTGGCCTGAAACAACATTAAAAAACTAAGATCATGGCATCCAGTCCCATCACTTCCTGGCAAATAGATGGGGGGAAATGGAAGCAGTGACAGATTTTCTTTCCTTGGGTTCAAAAATCACTGCAGATGGTGAGTGCAGTCATGGAATTGATAAGACACTAGCTCCTTGTACTCTTGCCTGGAGAATCCCATGGACGGAGGAGCCTGGTGGGCTGCAGTCGGACATGACTGAGCGACTTCACTTTCACTTTTCACCTTCATGCATTGGAGAAGGAAATGGCAACCCACTCCAGTGTTCTTGCCTGGAGAATCCCAGGGACAGGGGAGCCTGGTGGGCTGCCGTCTCTGGGGTCACACAGAGTCGGACACGACTGAAGCGAGTTAGCAGCAGCAGCACCA
This sequence comes from Bos mutus, assembly GCF_027580195.1. Taxonomy (NCBI): domain Eukaryota; kingdom Metazoa; phylum Chordata; class Mammalia; order Artiodactyla; family Bovidae; genus Bos; species Bos mutus. Next base: position 85,766,423 of record NC_091626.1, on the reverse strand, counting down.
GCTCCTTGGAAGGAAAGCTATGACAAACCTAGACAACGTATTAAAAAGCATAGACATCAATTTGCTGATAAAAGTCCGTATAATCAAAGCTATGGCTTTTCCAGTAGTCATATACAGATGTGAGAGTTGGTTCGTAAAGAAGGCTGAGCATCAAAGAATTGATGCTTTCAAATTGTGGTGCTGGAGAAGACTCTTGAGAGCCCCTTGGATTGCAAGGAGTTCAAGTCAGTCCATCCTAAAGGAAATCAACCGTGAATATTCATTGAAAGGGCTGATGCTGAAGCTGAAACTCCAATACTCTGGCCACCTGATGCAAAGAGCTGACTCACTGGAAAAGACCCTTACGCTGGGAAAGATTGAAGGCAAAAGGAGAAGGGAGTAGCAGAGGATGAGATGGTTGGATGGCGTCACCAACTCAGTGGCCATGAATCTGAGCAAACTCTGGGAAACAGAGAAGGACTGGGGAGTCTGGCATGCCGCAGTCCACAGGGCCACAGGGCTGGACATGACCTGGAGACTGAGCAGCAACAAAATAACAAATAAACCTTGGGGAGAGGACTCACATCCGTGTCCCCGAAGGTCAAGTATCAGGAAAATCAAGACCATGGTGCTTATAACCCATAATACTAAAACTCATAATTCCTGCCTTTTGGAAGTTGCTAGGCTTTGTTTTTGTTGATGTAGGATGGAGAGTATAACCTTCTAAAAATTTATGACATTATTTTTTGAGATTTCTCAGAACCTTAGCCTGACTTTTAAAACTGAATAAGATATGAAAGTTTATCTTTAATATATCTTTGATATGCAGATCAGTGGTTCTCAAATGGTGCTCTAGGAAGCCCTAGGGGCCTGGGGCTGCTACTTAATATGTAAAGGGCAGGACCAGCATTAACAAGTAACAACTAACCCCACTTCCCTGGTTTTCACAATCAGCTTCCACATGGGTTTTATTTAAAGAAACCATAAAGTTATTATTTAAAAAGAAAAAAAATTTTAAGTAGACAACTCATCTGACTGAAGTATCCTCAAAAGGAAAGAGTTGACGGTTAAGGAAACTGAGGCCCAGGCAGATTAAATGATTAATTTGCCCCAAATTCCAGAGCCAGCCAGGGGCAGGATTGGAATAGGAACTTCTGTTTTCTGATTCTGATCTGGATGGACTTTCCAAACTACCAGGTGCCCATAAAGAGCCTCTGCGGTTTCCAAAAAGAGGGGTTGGAACTCTTGAGTTGAAATTAGTACATGCCTTTATAGATCCCTTTAATTTCAGTGTTAAAACCCTTGATACATTTTTTAATAACACATAGCATGCTACATGAAATTATATGGGTAACAGAACCAAGGATAAACTATTAAGGCTCCACTGCCTGTTTGCTCCCAAGTGCTATTTGCAAACAGAAAAAGAAATTAGTTGCTAAAAATGTTTAATTGGTTACAGTCTAGAATCCTTCAAGAGTAAAAGTGTCATGGGAACCGATTAGCTCATTTTTAAGCTTAAAACAGGCCTTTTAAGTAAAGGTTTTTTTTTTTTTTTTTTAATATCAGAGTGTTAGTTCAAAAATACTACATATTTAAACATTGGCCTTCTCTCTGTCATGCCAGCTTTATTTTCTGAAGAAAATTCAATTTACTTCTTTTTTCCAGTTTGGTAGCCAAAGGGTTAAAGATGGGGACCACTTTTTTAGCCGTTACTATAGTCGGGCTCCCATTCAATCTAAATATAGCCACGCCTTTGCACCATTTTTAACCCTACAAAGCTAAGATTCCTGTCTACCCAAATTAAGGATAAGCTTAAATAGCCTACCCTCAGTTGAAACCATGGCAACCAGTACACAGCACACATCCCGCATCTTACCCGGTAGTCCTGAAAATTCTTTAATCACAAGACAGGAAATCTGTTTTGTTTGGTTGTCACTTGACAGATTTACACTATAGGAGGGTCAACCATCTGCTTTTATTTAGGGGGAAAAAAAGGATTTATGATAGGATAAGCTTTAAAATTAGGGAGAGACAGAGTGGTTTTTATTTACTCATTTATTTACTTACTGCCTTATTTCAAAAAAAAGGATCTACGGGAAGTCCCAGAACTTCCAGAATGGGACATGGAGAAACTGAGAGGAAAGATTGGAGTGTGGGCTTTCTACACTTTTGGCCATGTAAACGAGTGGTCTGGCAGTTAGCTAAATAATAAAAACAAAATTCCGTTCTGTCCAGTGGCACTACCAAGCAGCATGATTAACTTGTGCAACATGAAGGTATGTTTGTTTATTTTTCTGACTTTCGTTTCAAACTGAAAATAGCTTTATGATTTTTCTCTGATTGCAAAGTCAAAACACATGCTCAAGTAGACAATCCACGCATTTTAGAAAGGAAGAAAGTAAAAAGTAGCCCAAATCTCCCAGAGGGAACTGTTTAAAACTGTGCTGACCCTCCCCAACACCCCTCTGTGCCCGGATACGTGCATGCCTTAATAAATGTATGTAAATAAAGAGCATCCTGATGATGTTTTGTGACCTGCTTCCCCACTCAATTCATCGTGAAGATCTCTCCATTCCGATTAGTATAGATTTGTTACATATTCTACCACATAGATATACCCAGATTAATTTAACTAATACCCTAGTTAGGAGTATTTAGTGTGTCCAGCATTTCTCTATTATGAGCAACACTACAATGAAAACTTTTTACATAAATCTTTGTGCTACTGATCAATTGTCTCCACAGGATAAATTTCTAGATGTGAAATTGCTAAGTCAAAGGGTATATGTACATGTTTAAATATTTGGTCCATATCATGGGGACTGCACCCTGGAAATTGTGTACGTAAACAAAGCATGTGTGTAAAGCTTCTCTACACCCTCACCAATATTGGATATCTCATTCTTTATCTTTTTCTATCTAGTAGGCGAGATGTTATTACGTTTTGATAACAGCTCTGCTCTTGTCAATTCATAAATCAAAGAAAAGGAAAAATATAATTAAAATCTAGATGCCTAGATGATTTTGAAAGGTTCTTCCAGTTTAAACACCCTATAATTCTACAGAATGTCTTCAATTGATTTCTCTATTAAGAATCTATTATAAGCAAGAACCCAGGGGAAGAGAAGCTAACCGTGAGGGCCTAATGTCTATGAAAACAACCCTTTGAGATGCTTGTTTCAGTGCTCATTTTATAGAGTAAAAACATGGAGGTTCAGAAAAAGTTAAATAACGTAGAATCAGAGCAAGTAATCTGACTAGAAAGCTGAAGGTTTTATCATGCTGTGTATTATTGGGGTTCCTGTCCTTCAGGAATATACAGTCTATGCTGAGGCAGGGGTGGGAAGTGTAGGAGAGACCATTTTCTCATAAAAAGAATTTTAAGTCACATCTCCTGACAACTCAGGTCAAGCCCTTTTCCTCCTCCACCCACCCCGATCACCACCTTGCATCATTCCCTTAGGACTCAAAGTGGTGCTTTATGGATCACAGATGCTCAACAAATAAAGTCCCTGCCCCTCCCCATTTGCCTGCCTATTTGTCCAGGAGGGTTAAAGCGTTCTCACTGTAGACAGGGAGGTTCTACTATATGACAGTTGCCTGACAGCGTCAGTTGTGTCCGACTCTGTGCGACCCCACAGACGGCAGCCCACCAGGCTCCCCCGTCCCTGGGATTCTCCAGGCAAGAACACTGGAGTGGGTTGCCATTTCCTTCTCCAATGCATGAAAGTGAAAAGTGAAAGTGAAGTCACTCAGTCGTGCCCGACTCCTAGCGACCCCATGGACTGCAGCTTACCAGGCTCCTCCATCCATGGGATTCTCCAGGCAAGAGTACTGGAGTGGGGTGCCATCGCCTTCTCTGATAATTACCACCAGCCATGGGTAACTCACATTTTCTGTCACATTTTCTACAGCTCAATGTTAATTTAGAATGGCACATCTCAGCCACCATTACTCTAGCTTAGTTACTAGTTCTGAGAGCTAACAAAGAATATGAGCAACAGCTGAGGACCAAAAAGTTACTGAATTCTGACTGCTTACGTTCACTTGTGGTCAACAGGTCCAAAAGTCAGTGACTGATACACTCATGATGGTCTGGGATCTTGACTCTTCATAACCATTCTTGCACAGAAATAATATTTCACATAGTGCAAAATAGCTTTTCAATTTGTGTAAATATAGGACAAGCTGCAATTCAACTGTTTCTTCAGATTAAATATCCTCAAGCAACAGCTGGAAAAAGATATACATTTCCATTGCAAAGTTCACAGAAACCTCACCTAGTGTATAAAGCTGGGCTATATTTCCAGACAGTGACTAAGTGTTCCATGTGCCTTGGATAAGCTGCAGAAATGTTGATTTTAATCAATTCCTATGGTTTTTCTAGGTTCTTGGAGATGACACGTTTCGTTGGTGAGTGGTCTACCCCCTCTAAGACTAGCCTTTCTATGTGAGCGAGAGCACCACGGCCTAAGGATACACAGTGATAGCCGATCCCAGGAAAAAAAGTAGGCCTATAATATTTGCTGCAATAGACACATGCTCTCCTTTCTAATTTGCCATCTTTTTGCCCCAAACAAAAGTGTTATTATTCAACAACAAAGGGTCTGACAAAATGCCACAGAACTCATACTGCAGAGCGACATAAAAGCCGGAGATGATGAATGTTAAGTGCATTCTGGCTTGATTTATTTTAAAGAGATCACTTCTAAGATACACTTGGGATCAGTCCTTGGGGTATTAGAGATGTGTCCTGACAGCTGGGATTTGTCGGAACATGGGTGGCTTTGTTCTCTTTTACGTCTGCTTATGCCCACGCGTTTGTTGTCAGTCACCGCTCGGGGGGAGGGCAAAGCGAAAGATGACACAAGAGGGCAGCGGCTGCGGTGAGACCTCCTCTGTGGCTCGTGCGGAGGAGGGCGGACTGGCTGCCCAACGTCCTGTTTTTAGTAGTTGCTGCTATGATCATTTCAGCCAGTCCAACCTGTCCCTAAAAATGACTTCCTGTTTGGGCACTGATATGCAAGAGTAGGTCTTCCCAGGTGGTCCAAAAGTTAAGAATCCCTCTGCTAATGCAGGGGATACAGGTTTGATCCCCAGTTCAGGAAGATTCCACGTGCTTCGGGACAACCGAGCCCGAGCGCCACAACTACTGAAGCACATACGCCCTGAAGCCCATGTTCCGCAACAGGAGAAGCCACCTTAACGGAAGCTGGCTCACCGCAATTAGAGAAAGCCCAGGTGCAGCAACAAAGACCCAGCGCAACCCAAAGAAGTAAATATTAAAAAATATATATCCAAGTGTACACCCAAACCCATAACTCTTCCTCCTGTACACAGAGGTAGACTCAGCTTCTTAGCCTCCCTTGAGAACCGGATGGAATGTGAACGGAAGCGATGAGGGCCACTTCTGGTCCTGGCCCATAAAATGTTCCATGGATAATCCTCCTCTCTCTTCTCTCATCTGCCAGCTGGAGAGCCATGCCCAAGTGACCATGAAGTCATGTGGGAAAAATGGTGACACCCCCCTCCAGAAGCCAGAGCCTTGAATGATTGTTTGAAGATCAGCTGGCTAACACCAAGACCCCTGTCAACTGGAATTTACAAAAAGAAAATATAAACATTTATAATATCAGTTCAGTTCAGTCACTCAGTCATGCCCGACTCTGTGACCCCATGGACTGCAGCATGCCAGGCCTCCCTGTCCATCTCCAAATCCTGGAGTTTACCCAAACTCATGTCCATTGAATCAGTGATGCCATCCAACCATCTCATCCTCTGTCGTCCCCTTCTCCCACCTTCAATCTTTCAGGTTTCAATCATCAGGGTCTTTTCAAATGAGTCGGTTCTTCACATCAGGTGGCCAAAGTATTGGAGTTTCAGCTTCAACATCAGTCCTTCCAATGAATATTCAGGACTGATTTCCTTTAGGGTGGACTGGTTGGATCTCCATGCAGTCCAAGGGACTCTCAAGAGTCTTCTCCAACACCACAGTTCAAAAACATCAATTCATAGGCACTCAGTTTTCTTCACAGTCCAACTCTCGAATCCATACATGACCACTGGAAAAACCATAGCCTTGACTAGATGGACCTTTGTTGAAAAAGTAATGCCTCTGCTTTTTAACATGCTGTCTAGGTTGGTCATAACTTTCCTTCCAAGAGGCAAGCATCTTTGAATTTCATGGCTGCAGTCACCATGTGCAGTAATTTGGGAGCCCAAAAAAATAAAGTCTGCCACTGTTTCCACTGTTTCCCTACCTATTTGCCAGGGCTCCTGAAATGTGGTGGGAAGGGGATGATGGTTTTTTTTTTATAGTAGTTATCCTACCCTGACTACTACAGCATGGAGGAGCCCAGAGAAAGAGTAAGTCATGCTCACTCTGAATGGGCCTGTTCTGACCTCCTTTCTGGTCATCTTTTCTTTGACCTCCCTGTCTGTTTGCTCTCTAATAACTGACCCTGAGCATGATGGGGAGAAACATTGGAAAAGACATTATGAAGATGGAGAAGAACACGCATTGTTGCGAAAAGAAATGCTATCCTAACCAACAAATGAATGTTGGACATGTTCCCTAAAGGAGTCATTCTGCCAGGTGCTGGGAATACAAAGGCATCAAACCTCGTCTCTACCTTGGAATTAAGACAAATGTAAAAGGTACAGTCTTGTCCCTCAATAGGCTTACAAATTATTTGGGAAAACACAACTTCAAAGATAAATTGCCTAATGAGAGAAGAATGCATTTGAGTCGAGCAGAACTGATTTGCCATGCCAGAGATGCCCATTATTTGATTTATTAGAAAATGAATAATCTGTGCCTCAGATCTTCATCTTTAAACTCAGAAGATACCTGAGAAACATGGTTAAGGGTTTTTTTTTTTTTTTGGCCACACTGCATAGCCTGCAGGACGTTCGTTTCCTGACCAGGGATCAACTGAACCCAGGCCCCTGCAGTGGAAGCTTAGAGTCCTAACCGCCAGTGAAACCCCTTAATTTTTTTTAATTGGAGTAGAGTTGCTTTACAATGTCGTGTTAATTCCTGCTCTACAGCAAAGTGAATCAGCTATATGTTTATACATGTTCCCTCTTTTTCGGATTCCCTTCCCATTTAGGTCACTACAGAGTGCTGAGTATTAGACACAGTAGGTTCTCATTAGTTAACTATTTTATACTTAGTAGTGTATATATGTCAATTCCAATCGCCCAACTCATCCAGTCCCCACCATGTATTTTTAAAAAGTAGCTTTTTCCTAGCATTTTAACAAAAACCAGTGTCTAAAATTTTGGAGCTTTTTATCAACGTCCAAGCTCAACCCTAATTGAATTAAATTAGAATTGCTATGAGGGAGGCCTAGGTATTAGTATTTTTCAAAAGCTCCCCAGGAGATTGTTAATGAGCAGCCAGGTTTGGCCTCCAACACCTAAAGCTCATGACTTACCGACTGGTACTTTCTTTCTTTTTTTTTTTTCAACTGGTACTTTCGAATTGTGGTGCTGGAGAAGACTTGAGAGTCCCTTGGGCTGCAAGGAGATCAAACCAAGTAATCCTAAAGGAAATTAACCCTGAATATTCATTGGAAGGACTGACGCTGAAGCTCCAATACTTTGGCCGCTAGATGTGAAGAACTGATTCACTGGAAAAGACCCTGATGCTGAGAAAGACTGAAGGCAAAAGAAGAGGGTGGCAGAGGTTGAGATGATTAGATACTATCACCGACTCAATGGACATGAATTTTCACAAACTCTGGGAGACTGTGAAGGACAGAAGAGTCTGGCACTGAGCACCCCAAGGATTTCCATCTCATAAGTCTTCAACCTATAATATTTTCATGCTATCATAAGCGAAATTTTTAGAATTGTTAGAACAGTTATTCGGCATAATGCCAAGAACAGACAGTACAGTGGGGAAAGGCAAACTTTACATAAAATTTGAATATGAGTTTGATTTATTTCAAGTTAGTTCTCAAGTTGCTTTTATTATAAATAATGAAAATACCCATATAGAACAGTAAAAATAAAATCTATTGTAATTTCTAATTTGGGGAGACATTTTGAATTGTCTATTTCAAGTGGCCAAAAAAGTTACTTTCTAGAAGAATCCATTTCCATAGTGTAGTTTGAAGTCTACAAAAATTCTAACTATGTTGGGTTAGGATTATGTATAATAGTGAGGAATAGAAAATGCAGGCACTTCCCTGGCAGCCAATTGCATGCTTCCAGTGCAAGGACCACAAGTTGAATCCCTGGTCAGGGAACTAAGACCCCACATGCTACACAGCATAGCCAAAAAAAAAAAAAATTTGCAAAAGTTTAGTTTTTACTTTTATGAAAGTCTGACCCCAGGGTTGGACTCTACTAGGGTTGGACTCTACTCTAGGTTTGATATGAAGCTCCACGGTGTCAAGGTCTCAGGCTCCTTCTAACATGTTACTATGCTGAGCACTGCCTTCATCCCCAGGGCCACTTCACGGTCTGAGATGGCTGCTCCATGTCCTGCCATCACATCCACTTTCCAGCCCGGAGGAAGGAGGAAAGAGAAAAAGAAAGACATAGTTCTAGCTTTAAGGACACATCCCTAGTGTTGCATACCTCTCTTCTCTTTTACACTTTAACCAAAATTTTGTCATATGCATTGCACTTCCCAGGTGGCTCAGCAGTAAAGAATCCACTTGACAATGCAGGAGACACAGGAGACATGGGTTAGATTCCTGGGTGGGGAAGATCCCCTGGGAGAGGAAATGGAAACCCACTCCAGTATTCTTGCTGGAACATTCCATGGACAGAGGAGCCTGGTGGGCTCCAGTCCAAGGGGTCACAAAGAGTCAGACATGGCTGAATACACACACACACACACACACACACACACACACACACCTTGTTGCAGAGCATCAGGCTTCAGGGGTTGTGGTGCATGAGCTTAGTCACCTCCAAGCACGTGTGACCTTCCAAGACCAGCGATTGAACCCACGTCCCCTGCATTGGTAGATGGATTCCTAACCACTGGATCACCAGGGAAGTCCAGAGAAGCTGCTCCTTCTGAGGGGTTAATTCTCCAATGAAAAATGCTCCACAACTCAATGTGAATGACAGATTATCTCTGGATTATGGTATAGTGATCATCTCTCAGTTCAATTCAGTTTAGCAGCTCAGTCGTGTCCAAACCTTGCAACCCCATGGACTGCAGCATGCCAGGCCTCCCTGTCCATCACCGAATCCCCGAGCTTACTCAAGCTCATGTCCATCGAGTCGGTGATGCCATCCAACCATCTTATCCTCTCTTGTCCCCTTCTCCTCCTGCCTTCAATCTTTCCCAGCATCTGGGTCTTTTTAAATGAGTCGGTTCTTCGCATCAGGTGGCCAAAGTATTGGAGTTTCAGCTTCAGCATCAGTCTTTCTAATGAATATTCAGGACTCATTTCCTTTAGGATTGACTGGTTGGGTCTCCTTGCTGTCCAACAGACTTGCAAGAGTCTTCTCCAACACCACAGTTCAAAAGCATCCATTCTTTGGAGCTCAGCTTTCCTTATATTCCAACTCTCACATCCATACATGACTATTGGAAAAACGATAGCTTTGACTAGATGGACCTTTGTTGGCAAAGTAATGTCTCTGCTTTTTAATATGTTGTTTAGGTTGGTCATAGCTTTTCTTCCAAGGAGCAAAAATCTTTGAATTTCATGGCTGCAGTCACCATCTGCAGTGATTTTGGAGCCCAAGAAAATAAAGTCTATCACTGTTTCCATTTTTTTCCCCATCTATTTGCCATGAAGTGATGGGACCAGATGCCATGATCTTAGTTTTCTGAATGTTGAGTTTTAAGCCACCTTTTTCAGTCTCTCTTTCATTTTCATCATAAAGATCTTTAGTTCTTCTTCACTTTCTGCCATAAGGGTGGTGTCATCTGAGTATCTGGGGTTATTGGTATTTCTCCCAGCAATCTTGATTCCAGCTTGTGCTTCATCCAGCCCAGCATTTCTCATGATGTACTCTGCATAGAAGTTAAATAAGCAGGGTGACAATATACAGCCTTGACGAACTCCTTTTCCTATTTGGAACCAGTCTGTTGTTCCATGTCCAGTTCTAACTGTTGCTTCTTGACTGAATATAGATTTCTCAAGAGGCAGGTCAGGTGGCCTGGTATTCCCAACTCTTTCAGAATTCCTACAGTGTGTTGTGATTCACATAGTCAAAGGCTTTGGCGTAGTCAATAAAGCAGAAACCAGATGCTTTTCTGGAACTCTCTTGCTTTTTCGATAATCCAACACATGTTGGCAGTTTGATCCCTCGTTCCTCTGCCTTTTCTAAATCCAGCTTGAACATCTGGAAGTTCATGCTTTAGGTATTACTGAAGCCTGGCTTGGAGAATTTTGAGCGTTACTTTGCTAGTGTGTGAGATGAGTGCAATTGTGCGGTAGTTTGAACATTCTTTTGCATTACTCTTCTTTGGGATTGGAATGAAAACTGACCTTTTCCAGTCCTGTGGTCACTGTTGAGTTTTCCAAACTTGCTGGCATATTGAGTGCAGCACTTTCACAGTATCATCTTTTAGGATTTGAAATAGCTCAACTGGAATTCCATCACTTCCACTAGCTTTGTTCACAGTGATGCTTCCTAAGACCCACTTGACTTCACATTCCGGGACGTCTGGCTCTAGGTGAGTGATCACACCTTGGTGGTTATCTGGGTTGTGAAGATCTTTTTTGTACAGTTCTTCTGTGTATTCTTGCCACCTCTTCTTAATATCTTCTGCTTCCGTAGGTCCATACCATTTCTGTCCTTTATTAAGCCTATCTTTGCATGAAATGTTCCCTTGGTATCTCTAATTTTCTTGAAGAGATCTCTAGTCTTTCCCATTCTATTATTTTCCTCTATTTCTTTGCACTGATCACTAAGGAAGGTTTTCTTATCTCTCCTTGCTATTCTTTGGAACTCTGCATTCAAATGGGTATATCTTTCCTTTTCTCCTTTGCCTTTCACTTCTCTTCTTTTCACAGCTATCTGTAAGGTCTCCTCAGACAACAGTTTTGCCTTTTTGCATTCCTTTTTCTTGGGGATGGTCTTGATCACTGCCTCTTGTAAAGTATCACGAACTTCTGTCCATAGTTCTTCAGGCACTCTATCAGATCTAATCCCTTGAATCTATTTGCCACTTCCATAAGGGATTTGATTTAGGTCATATCTGAATTTGCCACTTCCATATTTGCCACTTCCATAAGGGATTTGATTTAGGTCATACCTGAATGGTCTCGTGATTTTCCCCACTTTATTCAATTGAAGTCTGAATTTGGCAATAAGGAGTTCATGATTTGAGCCACAGCCAGCTCCTGGTCTTGTTTTTGCTGACTGTATAGAGCTTCTCCATCTTTGGCTGCAAAGAATGTAATCAATCTGATTTTGGTATTGACCATCTGGTGATGTCTATGTGTAGAGTCTTCTCTTGTGTTGTTGGAAGAGGGTGTTTGCTACGACCAGTGCATTCTCTTGGCAAAACTCTGTTAGCCTTTGCCCTGCTTCATTTGGTACTCCAAGGCCAAATTTGCCTGTTACTCCAGGTATCTCTTGACTTCCTACTTTTGCATTCCAGTCCCCTATAATGAAAAGGACATCTTTTTTGTGTGCTAGTTCTAGGAGGTCTTGTAAGTCTTCATAGAACCATTCAACTTCAGCTTCTTCAGCATTACTGGTTGGGGCACAGACTCGGATTACCATGATATTGAATGGTTTGCCTTGGCAACAAACAGAGATCATTCTGTTATTTTTGAGATTGCAACCAAGTACTGCATTTCAAACTCTTTTGTTGACTATGATGGCTACTCCATTTCTTCTAAGGGATTCTTGCCCACAGCAATAGATATAATGGTCATCTGAGTTAAATTCACCCATTCCAGTCCATTTTAGTTCACTGATTCCTAAAATGTTGATGTTCACGCTTGCCATCTCCTATTTGACCACGTCCAAATGGCAACTCACTCCAGTACTCTAGCCTGGAAAATACCATGGACGGAGGAGCCTAGGAGGCTGCAGTCCATGGGGTCGCAAAGAGTCGGACACGACTGAGCGACTTCACTTTAACTTGCCTTGATTCATGGACCTAACATTCCAGGTTCCTATGCAATATTGCTCTTTACAGCATTGGACTTTGCTTCCATCACCAGTCACATCCACAACTGGGTGTTGTTTTTGCTTTGGCTCCATCTCTTCATTCTTTCTGGAGTTATTTCTCCACTGATCTCCCATAGCATATTGGGCACCTACCGACCTGGGGAGTTCATCTTTCAGTGTTCTATCTTTTGCCTTTTCATGCTCATCTCTAGGGCAGGAGAAAAACTGGGCTCAACCGGCTTGCTCTCATTTTGAAAGAATCATATAACTTGGTCTTTTAGAAAAATATATGACTTTATACATATTTCATTTCTCTCAGAGAGCTTAAATGCAGGTTTGCCTATGACAAAGGACTTAAGCAAATTCTCATTTACCATTTCCATTTTATGTGTCCATGATTGCACAATAAAATAAAATTTCTGCTTTTGGGGGGTGGTACATGCATAAGACACTAAACATACATAATGAAATGTCACTGAGATAATTGTCTCACTGCCTGTTTCCTGACTTAGTGGAACGAGCACTAAATCAGGAGTCAGAAAGCTGAGTTGTGTGGGCTGAGGGTGTGCTCTGGGCTCCAGCAGTCTTTTCTGCAAGATGAAGGTTTTGGCTTGGTGGTTACTGGCATCCTTCTAGCCCCTACATTTTCTGATGTACAAGGGAAAGTATTTGTTTACTGTTACCCTTGTTTAGAAAGTAAATTAATAAGGCTCAGAGCGTCACTGTTTTTTTAGCTTATTTGTCCAGTTATCTTATATAAGGATCTACTCTGCATGTTATAAATGACACAGAGGAAATCATTCTGTGCCCAGACCATGACCACAGTTTCCAGACTGTGCCTTCACTGTAGGCTGTGTCTCCTGTACACATTTTTAAACTCACAATGCTTTTTTTTAATTTGAAGTTTCCTATGGGTACACATTTCAGTGGACACTTAATATTAGGTAACAAGAGCTGTTTTCATTATGTGTTTTCATACTGTTGGAAATGTTAGATTTAAAAAAAAAAACCATGAAATAGTGAACACTGAAAAATTGTTGCAGACAAGGAAATGAAAGGACTCAGAGAAGGTTCAGTTCAGTTCAGTTCAGTTCAGTCGCTCAGTCGTGTCCAACTCTTTGCAACCCCATGAATCACAGCACGCCAGGCTGACCTGTCCATCACCAACTCCCGGAGTTCACTCAGACTCACATCCATCAAGTCAGTGATGCCATCCAGCCATCTCATCCTCTGTCATCCCCTTCTCCTCCTGCCCCAATCCCTCCCAGCATCAGAGTCTTTTCCAATGAGTCAACTCTTCTCATGAGGTGGCCAAAGTACTGGAGTTTCAGCTTTAGCATCATTCCTTCCAAAGAAATCCCAGGGCTGATCTCCTTCAGAATGGACTGGTTGGATCTCCTTGCAGTCCAAGGGACTCTCAAGAGTCTTCTCCAACACCACAGTTCAAAAGCATCAATTCTTCGGCGCTCAGCCTTCTTCACAGTCCAACTCTCACATCCATACATGACCACTGGAAAAACCATAGCCTTGACTAGACGAACCTTTGCTGGCAAAGTAATGTCTCTGCTTTTGAATATGCTATCTAGGTTGGTCATAACTTTCCTTCCAAGGAGTAAGCGTCTTTTAATTTCATGGCTGCAGTCACCATCTGCAGAGAAGGTTAGAGAAACCCATATTTCAGTCAATAAAGGCAGAGACTGACTGTGTCTGAGGGAGTCAGTAACCCAGTCTCATCTCCAGCATCTGAGCTTCGTCGTTGTTCAGTCACTAAGTCGTGTCTGACGCTGCGACCCCGTGGACTGCAGCATACTAGGTTCCTCTGTCCTTTGCTGTCTCCCAGAGGTTTGCTTACTTGCTCAAATAGTATAAAGAAGTAATTAATGCATCTAAATTTAAATAGTCCTGAATGTCCTTCATTTCTGTCCTTAATTTTGTTTAGAGTGAAGATTAGATCCCTTAGGGCATTGAAAAGGGATGGTTGTCACTGGTGGCTTACAAACTCAGGGTTTTTTACTTGATTGCATGTGGCTATTCAGGATTCCTAGGTACACCTAGAGGAGCTTTATTGCAACTTCCCAGAAATCCACTAATCATTGAAACTTCAGACTCTATTTTTTAAGTGAAAAAAATAATATCAGGGTAAAGTAACACATCAGTTATGCTTTTTGCTTTGCTTTCTTTTTAATGGTGAAGACACTTAGAGAATGTATTAAGTGGAGATAACCAAACCTTTAGGTCAAGCATCACCTTTGATGTATTGTGGCAACTGATTGGCAGTGGAAAAAGAGATAAAATGCTCTTCTTAAGCTATAGGGACAAGCTACCTAGTAACCACAGAATGATTCAGTTCTGTTCATGGAGACTTCCTCTCTTAATTGGATGAAAAGATTTAAGGAACACACCTGGGGAGCCATGGAGATGTATGATAGTTACTAGTGGGCTTAATACATGCAATTCTACAAGTGATTCTTTTCTTAGTAGCAAGAAATCAGCTAAGCTCCCCCCAGAGTCATAATCCTGTGCTCTTTTACACTGTAGGAAGGGACTTCCTTGGTGTCCAGTGGTTAAGAATCCACCCGCCAGTGCAGGTTCAACCCCTGGTTTAGGAAGATCCCACATGCCACATCCCACATCCCACACAGCAAGTAAGTCCATGCCCTGAACTACTGAGTCCAAGTTCTTGAGCCCATGAGCTGCAACTGCTGAAGCCCACACGCCTAGAGCCCATGTGCTGCGACAAGAGAAGGCACCGCAAGGAGACGTCAGCGCACCGCAGCCAGAGAGCAGCCCCCCTGGCCCCACAACTAGAGAAAGGCTGCCCGCGGCAAGAAAGACCTAGTACACCCAGCAATAAAATAAATAAATCATCTTAAAAAAAACCTTTTTAAAAATAAATAAACTGTAAGAAAAAAAACTAAAGTGTGGAATGGAGCATAATAAAAAGTGCAGTGACCTCTGCGTAGTGTTACACAATTGAGAATAATTTTCTATGGACAAGATGATACTTGTGTTCGGATATCAGAGTTCTTTTTCCCATGGGAACTCAAAATGGTCTTTTGGGATCAGTTTATCCTATTATCAGCCTTTCTTGTCTTTTTTTTTTTTTTTCCTGTTAGGATCATGTTGCTTTATTGAGAATTATGGTCATCACTGTTCTCTCTAGCTTTAACAATTAAATTAAGAAAAATCAAGTTATAGGTTGACAATGATGACATTTTTATTCATGAAGGGCCTTTAGATAATACAGTGATTTCTTTCTGTGCTCAGGAAAGAATTCGGTATGCATGCCACTACTGTTGGAGAAGTTCTACCTCGGAGTCTTGTTTCAAAATGCTTTTCACTCCTTACAGTCTTTGAGTAAGATTTGTAGGTTAATATTGTCTCCTGTGGGTTGGCTGTCTTCCTCACAGAGACACAGTTTAAAACTTTCCTAAAGCCCCCTCTAGTGACAAACAGCAAATTAATCCATTACTTCATAATATTTAATACCACCAAGCTCTAAAGTTCCATTTTCTCATCTATTTATTAGATAAATGAATAAGCTACAGTATTTTGATTGGAGAATGGTTAAGATATAGTCAATAGCTCGAATTTCCAAGGTTCCCACCAAAACCTAGGGGATTTTCTTTTGAAATAAAAACCAACATCATTTAATTCCATTTCTTTTCTCTGCCCTGAAGCGTACACCTTAAAAAAATCCCCTAAAAAATGTCCTTCATTTTTATCCTTCAGGAACATTAAAGATGAAAACATGTTTATAATGAGCCACTGAATGGGAAAAGATTATCTTAGCCTTTAGCTCTTGGTGTCTCCATTACATTCACTGCATAATTTTCATTCATAAAGCTAAGCATGGCCAAACAGAGAAACATAAATTCTCTAAATTATGAAATCAATGGTAATCTATAAAGATATAGATTAAATGTAAATGTAATAATACAATGTTTTAAAATAATAAGTAATAAAATACAATAAACTATACAGTATATGTATTGAGCTATATATTATGGTGTGTAATAAATATTATGGTATGTAATAATATATTATGGTATGTAATGATACATAGCTTATTTCATTTGTATCTCTTTTTCCAAAGAGCTTCAAACTCATCTAATTAAAAATAGGCTTGATTAAACCATTAAATAAGAGAAGAATACAAGCCTTGAGTCGTATCTGACTCTCTGTGACCCTATGGACTGTAGCACACCAGGCTCCTCTGTCCAGGGGACTCTCCAGGCAAGAGGTCTAGAGTTGGTTGCCATTTCCTTCTCCAGGGGATCTTCCTGACCCAGAGATCGAACCCGCATCTCTTATGTCTCCTGCATTGGCAGGTGGGTTCTTTAACTGCTAGCTCCACCTGGGAAGCCCATATAGAGTATATGTATTAGGCTATATATTATGGTATATAATAATATATAGCTTATTTCATTTGTGTATTTCCAAAGAGCTTCAAACTCATCTAGTTAAAAACAGGCTTGATTAAACCATTAAATAAAAGTAGAAGAATAAAAGCCACCTGCATAATATAGGGAATTAAAGAGATGAATAGAAAAATAGGCTATGAATAGTTATTGCAGCAAAGCATAAGTCTTAGTTTTGAGCTGACAAGCTAAGACAAAAAGAAGAAAGTCAGAAAAGTAAACATACCAGTGCATTAAGAGAGCAAAGTGCTTTCCTTCTGAAATACAGATAGACAAACCTCTAGATAGCAGTAACGAAAATGTATCATTGGAATCATTCCTTAACAATGAGAAATTCATGTTTTAATATTCAACAAAAAGTCTCAGGAACGTCTGTGCTCCAAGGACATTGCAGTTGGTGGTGACTCCCCATTGGAAGCGTGTTCCTGGGAGCGAACTCGACAATAAACCCAGGCCAGCTGCACACATTTACCCATGATCAGGGTTATCTCTGGGGATAGCAACCAGAAAGGATCTTCTCTCTCTTTTTTATACAGAGTGAAGACAAAGGATAATTAAATTAACTATCATAAAGGGACTTATGATAATATGTTCTCTGCTATGGTTGGAAAGAAGAGGACTCTCTCATGCACTTCTTGAAAGAACTGGAACAAAATACTTAGAAATCATGAAATGAGGATGGTTTCAGTTGAAGTTGGCTACCAAGCAATGTAGTCTTCACAAGCCTCATTTTGTTGTCTTTCAATCGTGGAACCCCTTTGCTTTTGGAAGCCAAAATTTACTTTTGATACCCAAAGGCTACTTTCACAAGAGAAACTGGCATCACCCTTGAGTGAGTCAGGTCACTGTGTTGCCTCTCCCAGGGGTGTTTGCCCTTTATGCTTCAGTTCTAATCCAATTTAACAAATGCTTACTGGAGGTCTAGTATATGCAAGATATTTTCCAGATGCTAGTAATGGAATAAAAGGCTTCCTGTTCTTAGCGATTTCAAGCATTAATGAGTAGGTAGGCAAGAGTGTCATTGTTCTCTAGGTAACACCTGACTCTCTGCCCCTCACTTCAGTCGCTCAGTCGTGTCCGACTCTCTGCGACTGCAGCGAAGTCCAGGGACTGCAGCATGCCCTGTAGCCCTGGGTGTCCTGCCCCTGTACCCTTCTAAATGACTTTTCGTCGTTGGGGCCACAGAACCGTCACACACTTCCACATTTCTCAATTCTGAATCTAATTTTCTCCTTTCCCTGGAGTCTTAGAAAATCAGGAGTCCAGGTGAATTTCTGGCTATAGATACACCTTTCCTTTTCATAATGTTCCTAATTTACTCCTCTGTGCCTGAATTCCCCTTCTGAGACAAAAGTCTTAAAAGAGAGAAAACTGTTATTTGCTGAACACCTCGTTCTGCCAGGCACTGCATGTGTTAATCCTTACAACTACAAAGTTGGTACCATCTCTTACATCTTAGACAAGGGGCTTCAGGCTTGGAGAGGTTTACAAAGCAACTCAAGAGATGTAGGAACTCATTGCAGCAGAAAACTCACAATCAGACGTTCCACATGTCTGCCTTCAAAGACAGTACTTTTGCCATTACAGAAGAGATGGTGGGGGGTGGGGTGCAATTTTGCGTCTCAGAGGACCTTTGGCAACAGCTGGGGACCTTTCCTGGCACAACCAGGAGTGGAATGGGTGGGCTGCTACTGCCATGCAGTGTGCAGAGGTCAAGGCTCGCTGCTGAACACCCCGCACTGCACAGGACAGCCCAACAATCATGCATCCAGCCCGGAATGTCCGTAGACCTGCTGCGGACAAGGACACGTTACAGAACGCTGCCCGGCCCCAATCTGTCCTCACGTCCAAGGATTCAAAAGTAACTCCTTCGAAATTAAACAAATTGTGGAAAGCCACGGATAATTCAACGCCTTGTTCACGCTACAACTCTCTTCCATAATAAAGGAAAACTGATGACTTAAGATTTTATTATTATTTTTAATATAAATTTATTTATTTTCATTGGAGGCTAATTACTTTACAATATTGTATTGGTTTTGCCATACATCGACATGAATCCGCCACGGGTGTACACAAAAAGGCGGAAGGTGGTGGTGAAAGAGGAGGGGGTGGGGGGAAGCTCAGGAAGCAGAAAGGAAATGTGAAGTGATTACTGGGATTAAGAATTAAGATAATATGTAGATGCTTTTCATCCCCAGGATTTTCACCAATCCAAATGTTCAAGTACTGCTGCTGCTTGTAAATTTATTTTGGGCTTCCTTGGTGGCTCAGATGGTAAAGCGTCTGCCTGCAATGCGGGAGACCGGAGTTCGATCCTTGCGTCGAGAAGAAATGCAAACTGATTATTGGGGTTAAGACTTAAAATAATACGTAGATGCTTTTCATACCCAGGATGTTCACTAATCCAAATGTTCAAGTACTGCTTGGAAATCTAATCATCTGGAGCCGGTTAAATGTGACCCTTAGCTCAACCAACAATTCTTTCCGGGACCCAGGGGACACGGACGCCCGATGAGGCCGGCATGTCTTCCCGCTCGTCCCGCAGCGACAAGGCCTGCCGGGTGCTGGGCGCGGAGTCCCGACGGGCAGCAGAGCCGCGCGTCCCGACTTCCTCCGCTCCCCTCTCGAGACCGGGGGGACAGGGCCGCGGGGGCGCGTCCCTGCGCGGTGACGTCACAATCCGGCGCCTCGGGGCCCTCCCTCAGCCGCCCGCCGCGCGTCAGTCTCCGGCCGCCTCCGCCACTGCGCCGCGCCGCCCCGCCCTCCGGCTGCCTCTCGCCGAACCTCTGCCGCGGGGAGCCGGCCCGGCCCCTGGAAGGGCCGAAGGGGACGCCGCAAGTCCCCGCGGTGTGGCCGCAGGAGAGCCCGAGCATGGACGCCAGCCGGAGAGGTAAAGGGCCGCCGTCGCGGGCGCCCGCCGGCTGCCCGGCCCCCTCAGGTGTGGGGTCGGCGTCGCTGCCGCGCGCGCGCGCTCCCGGGCCCCTGCTTGGTCGTCAGCGTGGCCTCCGAGCCCTCCACAAGCTGTCTAGGCCTCTCGCCGCTGAGGAAGCCTTGCGTGCGGGCTCCCCAGGTGCGCTTGTTGGCTCAGAGTTTGTTACTCCGGCCTCGGGAGGCCCTGTCCCCCTGAAGTCGGGCGGAGGCAGACCCCCCCTGAGCCCCGAATCAAGTCCTCCCCTCGCCCCCTGCACTTAGGGGTGAGCTTCGGTCTCTTCATCTCGATCGTGGTTGTAAAAACACCCATGTCTTGGAGCTCTTGAGGATTAAATGCAGATAATACCTACAAAGCTCTTGGCACACTGTTAACAGTGTGTACTTAGGCAATACAAAATCCTCCATACGGTAACCCCGCCCCCAGCCCCGCCCCCAAACTACACGGTAACCCAGGAACTCTCCAACCTCACAGTGAATATTGATTGCCTAGGAATCGTGTTAAAAATGCAGGTCTTGACGGAGGGGCTGAGATTACGCATTTCGAATGAGCTTCCAAATGATGTAGTGTTACTGGCTACAGTTTCAGTAGCAAAGAACTAAGCCATTTTCACTATGTATACTTGCACTTGACTGAATACTCTGGGTTAAAATGGGCATCACTGTGGAACAGTTGGAACCATGTAACTAACTCTCTAGAGTCAGCCCAACCCAAATAGTTTGCATCTTCACACTTTGTGAGCAGGGCAGATAAGGCAGTCTTCAGGCTTCTCCCAATTCAGTGTTCGCATCTATTTTAAATTATACCTTTAAACCAAGCTGCCAGATGGTTCCTAGCAATGTCTTGCTTTGCATACAAGTGTGCCTTTATTATGTAGTCATCGATCAAAATAAGTGCTGTTCTGAATGTAGGAGATAATTATTCATTGATCAGCAAGCTGTATTTTCTGACAGTTTACTATCTAAGTTCCAGAAAAAGCAAACAAAAATACGTTTATGGTTTTCAAAAGTTTTACCACAGAAGCTAACATGACTCTTGCTGTATACTGGAAACTATTCCGAAATTATGTCGAGTTTTAATGCACAAAACATCTTGTACATTGATTTCATGGTGAATAAATGAAAAAAATCATAAATAACTTCCCAAGGTCCCAGTAAGTGACACAACAGACTTTCAATCCAGGTATGATAAAGCAAAACCTTAGAGCAACTTAACTATCTCATGGTAGAAATGGGAGCATGGGAAAGGATATATGTAAAAAGTAGAGTATCATAGACTTAGTAAGTCTATTTGTTAATTAGGTTGTTTTTAAAATGAGGTTCATGTAAAAAAAAGTAAAAAGGTTTCTGTTTTTATAACTTACCCAATTTAACTAGCTCCATTTTTAGGACATTATATAATGTTTGATACATATAGTATCAAACATTGCTTTTTATTGAGCTTTTAAGAAAAATGTAATACTCAACAGAGATCTGAGGTAATTGTTAATAGAAAACCATAAATAAATTTAGCTAGAGCTAAAATACCTAAGAAGACATGGAACAATGGACTGGTTTAAAATTGAAAAGGAGTGTGACAAGGCTGTATATTGTCACCCTGCTTATTTAACTTATATGCAGGGTTTTTGAAGTCCAAACCCCTTCCCTCAGAATAGGACCCTTAAAGAGCTAATTAAGTTAAAATGAGGTGGTTAGAGTTGCTCTAGTCCCACCTGGGGGCTTCCCAGGCAGTGCTGAAAGTGAGAGTGTTAGTCACTCAGTCTTGTCCGACTCTTTGGAGCCCCATGGACTATAGCCCACCAGGGTCCTCTGACCATGAAATATATACAGAGTACATTATGTGAAATGCCAGGCTGGATGAATCACAAGCTGGAATCAAGATTGCTGGGAGAAATATCAACAACCTCAGATATGCAGATGATACCACTCTAATGGCAGAAAGTGAAGAGAAACTAAAGACTTGCCTCTTGATTAGGGTGAAAGAGGAGAGTGAAAACTCAACATTCAAAAAACTAATATCATGGCATCTGGTCCCTTCACTTCATAACAAATAGAAAGGCGGGAAAGTAGAAGCAGTGACAGGTTTTCTTTTCTTGGGCTCCAAAATCACTGTGAACAGTGACTGCAGCCATGAAGTTAAAAAATGCTTGCTCTTTGGAAGAAAAGTCATGACAAACCTAGACGGTACATTAAAAAGCAGAGACATCATTTTGTCGACAAAGGTACATATAGTCAAAGCTATGTAGTCATGTATGGATGTGAGAATTGGACCATAAAGATGGTTGAGTGCTGAAGAATTCATACTTTCAAACTGTGGTGCTGGAGAAGACTTGAGAGTTCCTTGGTCTGCAAGGAGATCAAACCAGTCAATCCTAAAGGAAATCAACCCTGAATATTATTGGAAGGACTGATGCTGAAGTTCTAATACTTTGGCCACCTGATGCAAAGAGCCAGCTCAGTGGAAAAGACCCTGATGCTGGGAAGGAAGGAAAGCAAAAGGAGAAGCGGGCAACAGAGGATGAGATGGTTGGATGGCATCACCGACTCCATGGACATGAGTTTGAGCAAGCTCCAGGAGATGGTGAGGGACAAGGAAGCCTAACGTGCTGCAGTCCTTGGGATCACAAAGAGTTGGACATAATTTAGCGACTGAACAACAAAATGCACCTTTTAAATTGATTAGATTTCATTACCTCTGATGATTTTAAGAGCACAGGGTACTAAGACATCTAAAGTTATTTATCTTTTATTGTTTATGGCCTCTGACATTGTGCTCTCTCACTTCTCTGTATATACCTGCTTTTTCTTTTTCTGTGAACTGTAGGGAAACACATTCATTAGGAAGGAACTTGGAAGGAATAAACTGCATACAGGGAATAAACTACATACTTCTTAGCCTGTTTCATATGGTATAGTAGTAGCATGGAGCATGATGTGAGTACTAAGCAATTTATATTGATCAGGACAGTGTAATGGTTAAGACTCAGGAGCCAGACTGCTGAGGTCTTGCTGCTGAGGTCTTGGGCAAATGACATGTCTTACCTCTTTGTGCTTCACCTATACAGTGTGAGTAATGATAGTACCAATCTCATAGGATTGTTTTAAGGATTAAGTGAGTTTCTAGCTACAAAGTGGTTAAAAGGTTGCCAGGTACACTTAACAGTATTCAGTAAGTGAATACAAGTGAAGAAATTCAACTCAAATTGGTTTAAGCAAAAGTGGGAATTTTTGAGCTCCTGTGGAGAAGAGTCTAGGGAGGGTAGAGCTTCACACATGGTTATATCCCAGTGCTCAAGCAGTGTTATCAGTGATCTTCTTTGGTCCTGGTTCCACTTACCTCTGTGTAAGTTTCCTTCTCAGGTTCCCATTGCATGGGGCAAGATGGCCACCAGTAGTGTCAGGCCTGTTTATGTTCTAGGGATTTCCTAATAGTTCCAGTAAAAGTCCCAGGACTGTGTCTCATTGTCTGGACTAGGGTCACATAGTCTTTGCTGATTTAGTCACCATAACTGGCCAGTTTGGGATGATATGCGCACCTCCGACAGTGGGATCCTCTTGAACCAGCTAGGCTAAGCGAAGGGAGGAGTGGTTCCTCAAGCAGGTTGAGGTCGTGTTTTCCTCAAAGGGGCACTGGATTCTGGGTGGGCAAAAAGTCAGCAATTTTTTCCTCTGGAGAAATAAGATTTGTTTGAGAGTTTGGTGGTTAGTTTTCTCCTTTTATATTTCTATATGCTCCTTCATGACTGTCTTTACTACCAACTCAAGTGTTACCACCTTGACTTCTCTTGTCCTAAGTAAGTTAATGCTTTTCCTTCTTGCTCTCTGACTTACAGTGTAGATGGAGCTTCTTGGATATTCTTATCTCAGGTGGTTTTTTTGTTTGTTTCACTGTCTTCCAGCAGGATTTGTTCTCTCATCCTGGATTTTAGTTCTACTGACTTGATACCTCTTTTTCTGTTTTCAAACATCCATATTTCTTTCAGACTTTGACTGTGTCTTCCCCACACCTTTATAGCTTATAAAGCAGAATGACCATTTACCCACTTAAAACATGGCTTGGAATACACTATATTTGCTTGTTGAATTCCATTAAACTCTGTGACTCAGCTTTCCTATCTTGGAGGTTACCCTTCAAAACACAATCACTTTTGGGGGACAGAAGTTGTTTTGTGATGAAGTATATATCTAGTTTTCTGATAGCCCATCTTGTCTGAAAGGTGAGACACTGGTGTTAGGGGAGATGCTAGTTTTCTGTACCCCAGTGTTCATTACAGCACTATTTGCAATAGGACATGGAAGCCACCTAGATGTCCATTGACAGATGAATGGATAAAGAAGCTGTGGTACATATATATACAATGGAATATTATTCGGCCATAAAAAGAAACACATTTGAGTCAGTTCTAATGAGGTGGATGAAACTAGAGCTTGTTACACAGAGTGCAGGAAATCAGAGAAACAAATTTTGTGTACTGATGCATATGTATGGAATCTAGAAAGATGGTGCTGATGAAATTATGTGCAGGGCAGCAGTGGAGACGCAGACACAGAGAACAGGCTTGGCATGGCTGGTGGGGGAGGAGGGGAGAGCAGGGTGTGTGGAGAGTGACGTGGAGACACGCATTACCATAGGTGAGATAGACAGCCAACGGGAGTTTGCTGTATGACGCAGGGAACTCAACCAGAGCTCTGTAACAACCTGCTGCTGCTGCTAAGTCGCTTCAGTCGTGTCCGACTCTGTGCGACCCCATAGACGGCAGCCCACCAGGCTCCCCTGTCCCTGGGATTCTCCAGGCAAGAACACTGGAGTGTGTTGCCATTTCCTTCTCCAATGCGTGAAAGTGAAAAGTGAAAGTGAAGTTGCTCAGTCGTGTCCGACTCTTCTCGACCCCATGGACTGCAGCCCACCAGGCTGCTCCGTCCATGGGATTTTCCAGGCAAGAGTCCTGGAGTGGGTCGCCATTGCCTTCTCCACTGTAACAACCTAGAGGGGTGGAATGGGGAGGTTCACAAGTGTATGCCTGTGGCTGATTCATGTTAATGTTTGGCAGTTTACAATTGCATAAAACAATTGTATGATTCATGTTAATGTTTGACAATTTATAATTCTGTACAGCAATTATCCTTCAATTTAAAAATATAAATAAAACATATAAATATATATAAAAAATTAAATATAGGATGTTTAGATAGAATCCAAGCAGGAGGGTAAGTGGATTGGACTAGATGAAGCTTAAGACATCTTTAATCATTAAGTTCTGATATTTTTATGTACTTTTATATAATAATTTTATAAGTTACTAAATTATTCTGTGAGAAGATCACTTTTTAAAAATTATTTTTAAGGACAGACCAGCCTATGATTAACTAAAATAGTTAATATATATATATTAACTCAAAATCTTATTGATTGTATCTCAAAATCATTTAAAAACCAACAGGTCAGTGATTTACGGAATAAAGTCAGTACATTCTCAAGTAACATAATTGATGTGTTTATTATTTTATCGAGTGAAACTTAAATCTCAAGGCAGAACTTTTTAAAAAATAACTTATTTTCTTAAAAAGAAAGCCTTTTATCTATGGCAGCAGGATTTTTATGTGATATATTATTGCTGGTTAGTAATTGAATTGATTGAATAAATTTTAAACAATTTTGGTAAAGATAAGCTTATGATTTTTTATGTGTTCAGTAGTGTCTTTGTCAAAGTTGTGTTTCATTTGTCCTAATTCATGTTTTTTTGTTAAAAGTCAGAGCAACCTCTGTCCTTCCCACATTTGATGCATCATGCCTATTTAAAGGACACTTGAGCACCAAAAGTAATGGTAAGTGAGGTACTTAAAATAGTAAAAGATGGTTAAAAGATTGACCAGTTGTGTTTCCTTTATTTGTAAATTATATAGCATGATGAAAAAATACTTCATTTAATCAGTATTTGAACTTCATACTACTGCTGTGCTGCGCCCAGTCGTGTGCTGCTCTGTACGACCCCATGGACTGTAGCCCGCCAGGCTCCTCTGTCTGTGGGATTTTGCAGGCAAGAGTACTGGAGTGGGCTGCCATTTCCTCCTCCTCCATACTACTACTTAGAATTAAATATTGCAAGAATTCCTGAGACTAGAGAGTGTAGGAGTTCATCCTGCCCTGGATGTGGCCCTGGTCGCCTCCTGCCCACTGTGGCAGCTCCAGCCCAGCTCTTCTGTTGCTGGCAGACTGCCCTGGCTGAAGGTTTGCCTTCCTTGTTAAAATGGTGATTAGCAGGTGGTTAAAGACACAGCACTGAAGAGGAAAAGCCAGGCAGAGAAAAAGAGCACTTGAAAAGTCCATTTTGTATCAGGAACAAACACTTGTCCAGATGGGGCTCTTTATCCAGTTGGAATTTCTGGATCCTCTGAAAGGAAAATCAACATTCTCTAAATCTATATTCTGTAAGATCAAACATCTTAATGTTTTCACATTTTAAGGACTTTAAATTTTAATGTACATTTTAAATATTTTATAATTGTAGCTTAAAATTTTTAAGCCTGGGTTTTTGGTCAAAATAATTGAAAGTCTTTTTTTCCTTATTTACATGAAAAATCTTTGATGCCGATCCTCCAAATGTAAAAGAAGAATCATTTTCAATTACTCACTTATTTCTTGGTAATAAAGCACATATATACACATGGAACTAGAATCATAAACTTCAAAAAATAATTTTTAAATAAAAATTTTGAACTAGTTTTAAAAGATACATAGAAAAACAGACTGAAGAGCAGTATGTCATTTACTAACTTTTTTTTTAAGAATATGTTGCAGAGCTGGTATAGAAACAGTGATTGTAAGTATGAGATTGCTTTGGTTCGCATCCAAACTATGTCCTTTATCAGCTGTGTGACCTTGAAGACGTCACATTCCTGTGCCTCAGTTTTCACATCTATTAAATGGTGATGATAATGACTAAATAAGTCACTGCATGTAAAGAGCTTAGAACAATATATGCATAGTACCTTTTCAGTAAATGTTTTTAGTAGTAGTTGTAGTATCAGTGTCAAGGTTATCATTATTGCATATACTTTTATTATGCATAGAATTTCCATAGAAGGATACACTAAAGAAGTAGCAAAGTTTACTTCTGGGAGAGAACACTTAGGGTCAGGGCAGGAAATTCACTACTTTTCAGTGTATATGCCGTTTTAGCTGCATTTTTTTTAACTACATGTATGTATTATTCTCAAAAACTGTTTAATATTTTTAAAAGTTATGCCTGTGTTTATGTTTATATTTTATATGTTTATACTTGTATATGCATGCTTAATTCTAAGATTTCTTTTAACATTTCAGATGAGGTCAAGAAGTTTAATGTCATCTAATTTCTTTGTGATTGTACTTATCTTAAGGTTGTCCTAATACTTCCAAAAGAATGCAGTGAACCGATTTGTAGGTCTTGTTTTCAGGTATAAAATTAGAAATTTTCGTCTCAGAATAGAATCTTCACCTGTAGGACCTGTTTGATTTCCCAGACCAGTGTATTCAAATGTTAAGCATGATAACAGTATTTTATCATCAGGCAAGCAGCTAAATATTTTTAGTTACGAGATTGACAGCTGTCAATAAGAAATAGTTTTGTAAATGTAATGGTAGGTATCTTCCAAAATCTCGTCCCAAAACTCTCAGGCTTGTAAAACTTAGAAAGGTTTGATTGAACCCAGAGTAGTCAGTAGCTCGTCAGTTGTCATTACAGGATGACAGCCAGGACACAGCATCACAGATACAATGCCAGTGTCTCCATGGTAAAGTTCAGAACATTTTATAAAAATGTACTTAATGCTGAGTAACTTGTTTATCTCATGATGGATTTTAATTAACTTTAAATATATAATGATTAAGTGTGTTTTAATTTTTAGCTTTGTGCACTGACTCCTCCTCTCTCAGACTAAGTACCCTCCAACTGGTCAAGAATCACATGGCTGTTCACTATAATAAAATCCTTTCAGCCAAAGGTAAACATGTGCAAATGTTACTTTCTGTACCCAGTTTAAACCCTTCTCAGCTTCACTTCTAATTTGTGTTAATCTGTAGCAAAAATGAATACATTATGTACCAGTGGGTTTGTGCTTGGTGTAGTAAAGTACCAGCTACAGATTCTATGCACCTAGCAAATTCAGAATGCCATTTATTAACTGTTTGAATCTAATGTCTCTGTTTCATTTTACCTGTGTTATTCCTAATATATTTTTGTGATTGGATGCTGATCTTAATACTGTGATTAGACAGTAATTTATAATCTGTTCTTTTTAACACATTCATTCTTTTACATATTGTCTATGGTGGCTTTTATACTAAAAGGCAGAGTTGACTGATTGTGATGAGGTTCTGTGATCCTGCGAAGCCTGAGAAATGTACTGTCTGTTTTTTCACAGAGCATGTTCACTGACTTCTGGTACAGACCATTTCAGCATTTCAGCAAAAACTTCTCCCTAGTCCTTTGCAGTCACTCTCTTCCCTCCAGTTCCTGGCAACCACTGATCTTTCTTCACTATAGTTTTGCCTTTTCTAGAATTTCATATAAGTGCAATTATACAATATATATCATTTTGGATCTAACTTATTTCAATTAGTTAACACTCTTGAAACTAATCCATGGTCAGTATTTCTTTCTTTTTTTTGCTAAGTAGTATCCATTTAGTGAATATACCATAGTTTGTTTATCGACGTTCACCAGTTGGTGGACATTTGGGTTATCTTGACTCATTTTTGGCTATTAGGAATAAACCTGCTGTAAACATTCATTTAGAATATTTGACCGTATGCTTCCATTTCACCTGGATAAATTTATTTACTAGGAGTGGAACTGTGGGGTAATATAGTAAGTGTATGTTTAAGTTTATAAGAAACTGCCAAACTGTTTTCCAAAGTGGCTGTCGTTTTCGTTTCCATCACTTCCACATCCTCACCAGCACTTCCCATTGGCAGTCCTTTTTTAGCCCCTGGATATGTAATGGTATCTCATAGCATTTTAGTTTGTATTTCCCTCACGCCTGATGATAAGAAGCTCTTTTTTCCTTTTTTTTAAATTGAAGTATAGCTGACATACAGTATTATGTTAGTTTCAGATGTACTACATGGTCATTTGACATTTGCTTATGCTCTGAGATGATCGGAAAGGTGAGTCTACTAACCATCTGTCCCCATAAAAAGTTAATTCCTGTGTTTTTGATTCTTTCCCTTAGGCCATGTATTACTTATTTGTGGCTTACTTATTTCATAAAAGGAGGCTTGTACCTTTTAATCCCCGTCATTTTATTTTGCCCCACATTCTCAGCTTCCTCTTTTTTGCCAACAGCATTTACTCTCTGTATCTGAATCTTTTCATTTTGTTTGTTTTTTCAGATTCCATATATAAATGAGATCATACTGTATTTGTCTTTTTTGTTCAACTTATTTCACTTCCAATAATACCCTCTAGATCCAGTAATATTATAGCAAAACACAAGATTTCATTTTTTGTAGCCAAGTAATGTTTCATTGTGTATATATATCACACCTTGTTTTTCTATTCATCTATCAAAAGATACTTAGATTGCTTCTATATCTTGGCTATTGCAAACAATGCTGCAGTGAACATACAGCATATAGCTTTTCAAATTAGTGTTTAATTTCCTTCAGGTGAATTCGCAGAAGTGGAATTACTGACCCATACGGTAGTTCTATTTGTAACTCTTTGAGGAGCCTCCATACTGTTTTCCATACTGATTGTACCAGTTTAGAATCCCACCAGCAGTGCATGAGGGGGTGCCTTTTCGTTGAGCAACTTTTCTTATTCTTATTTTCCATCTATGTATCTTCTTTGGTGAAATACCTATTTAAATCTTTTGCCCATTTTTTAGAAAATGGGTTGTTTGTCTTCTTAGTGTTAAGTTGTGAGAGTCCTCTTTATATAAATACAGTCCTATGTCAGATACATGTTTTGCAAATATTTTCTCCCAGTCTGTGATTTGTCAATTCATTTTCTTTATTTAAGTTTTTATTATGAAATAACTTTAAACTTAACAGAAAAGTTGCAAAAATAGTACAGAATGTCACAGAAACCCTGCATCTAGCTTTCTCTGATATTAAGATTTTATATAGCTATAGTACAATTATTAAAACCAGAAAATTAATATTGACAGTATACTATTAACTACAGACCTTATTTGAATCTCAGCAGTTTTTCACCAATGTCTTTTACAAAATTTTTTATTTTACCATTTGAATAAAGTTTTTAAAATTTTGGTTAAGTTTTAGCTTCTACACTGTTTCTAATCCATTTTGAATTAGTTTCTGCATAGGGTGTTATATAAGGATCAATTTTTTTGCCTAAAAATGTCCCAAGTACCATTTGTTGAAGAGATTGTCCTTTCCTCATGGAACCGCCTTGGCACTTTTTAAAAGATAATTGACTATATGCAAGGGTCTGATTCTAAACTTACTCTTCAGTTCTGTTGATCGTATGTCTGTTACGACATCACACTGCCACAATCCTTAGCATTACAGTGAGTTTTGAAATCAGATAATGTCACTGCTCTCATTTTGCTCTTTTTTCTCAACTTGTTTTGGGACTCCAGTTACTATATTGAGTGAGTGACACAGGTAGGTTAAGTCAGTGACACTCAGTACATTCGTTTTCCAGTGTTCACTGTTTCACTTTGAATAGTTTGCATTGCTGTGTTCAGATCCACCTGTGTTTCCTTCTGCAGTATCCAGTGAGCTGTTAATTCTAACCAGTGTGTTTTTTATCAAGGATATTTTTCATCTCTAGAAGTAGCATACATATCCAAACAAGTTCTGGAACCTCTTGTGATTTTGACTTTTGATAGTTATTGTCATTTATAAATATTAAGAATAGTATTAAAGCAAGTGATTATTCTCTTTCAGCTGCAGTAGACTGCTCAGTTCCACTAAGCATGAGTGCCAGCATCAAATGTAAGTAATTTTTAACATACTGCCTTTTTAAAAAAAAATACGGTAAACTGCACACACAACTTAAAATGTACCTTCTTCACCATTTTTAAGTCTACAATTCAGTGACGTTAAGCGCATTCTTCTTGTGGTGCAGCCATGACCACTGTCTGTTTCCAGAATTCTTTTCATCTTGGCAGAACTGAAACTCTGCCGGGTTTGTTGGGATCAGTGTATCCAGGGCAACAGCAAGAAGAGCTGCATAGCTGGTGTGAAATGAACCAGCTGAAGAGTGACAGGTGCTGAGGTCATTGAGAAAGGTCAGAGAGGTGCAGACCACGCGGGGTTTGGCCACGTGCAGGCACTGGGGCTTTCACTCTAAATGACACTGGAAGACATTAGAAGGCCTTGAGTAGAGGAAGAGGAATAGCCAGTTTCACTTTAAAAGTGTTTCTCTGGCTGCTAAGTTGAGAATAGTCTACAAGGGGCAATGGTAAAAGCAGAGTGACTAGTTGGGAAACTAATTCAAGTGAGAAATACTGGTGGCTTGGATCAGAGTGCTTGTGAGTAGAGGGTGTGTGTGTGCACATGCTCAGTCACTCAGTCCTGTCGAACTTTTTGCGACCCCCATGGTCTGTAACCCACTAGGCTTGTCTGTCCATAGGATACTAATTGTGCTTGTAAGCAGAGGGAGTATGAAATGGCTTGATTCTGGAAACTTTTCAGATGTCTGTCAACAGTATTTCCTGATGAACTGGATGTAGATAGAATATGAGAGAAAAAGAGGAGTGAGTTAAAGATGACTCCCAGTGCTAAAAAGACAAGAGTTATAATTCACTGACGTTGGAAATATAATAGGAAGGTATTTAGGGGAGGAAGTGAATCAAGTGAATCGAGAATTCAATCTTGGTCATTATAAGTTAAAAATAAATGCCTATTAGAAATCCAAGTGGAGATGCTGAGGAGGCAGTTGGAATGCAAAGCCTGGAGCTCAGGAGGAGGCTCCAGGGTGGAGATAAACACTCAGGAGTTGGCAGCATACATGGTATACTTACAGAGGTTTTGTTTTTAGAATTGAGACTTAGTGCTTATTTATCCCATGATACTTTCTGCCTGCAGTCAGTTGAGACAGTTTTCTTTATGATCACGTAAATGAAAAAAATTGTGATGTCTAGAAGAACCGCAAAGATTGTCATCACCACATTGAAGTATAGTTGATAATCATTCCTTTGTGTGTAACATAGCTGATGTGCATTCTCATCAGTACAAACTGACTTAGAAATAGGCTTTATAGTAGACGTATTTTCAGAAAGAAATGTCTCTGGTCTTGAGTCATGTCTGTTTTTATAGTCTTCTGTCAAAGCAGACAACTGAATTGATAGTTTCAGTCGGTGTCTGAATTAGGATGTCTCTATACTTTGTTGAATTGTTTAAGTAATTCCATATTCTAATGCATTAGAAAGGCTTTCCTTTTTATGTGTTTAGTTTTTGGCTGTGCGTGGGCTTTTTCCAGGTGCGGTGAGCAGGGGCTGCTCTCAGCGGGGCGCTCGGGCTTCCCTTTGCTGTGGAGCACAAGCTCCGTCGTTGTGGCACGTGGGCTGAGTTGCCCTGCTGCATGTGGAATCTTCCTGGGCCGGAGGCTGAACCTGTGTCGTCTGTCTTGGCGGCAGATTCTTAACCATTGGACCAGCAGGGAAGTTCCAAGAAAGGCTTTACCTTTTATGGCAGTTTTATTGACAAAGAATTTTCATACCATAGAATTTATGGATTTTTACTAAGTTTACAAAATTGTGCAGTCATCACTACAAACCAGTTTTAGAATATTTTCATCATCTTAAGAAGATCCCCAAAATGGTAGCTTTGCAGCTGCTTCCTCATCCCACTCCAAGACTTGAAAGCTGTTAATCTGTTTTCTTTCCCTGTACATCTGTTTATCAGTCGATTGACACTTTTGCTGTTTGTTCTTTGACCATAATAAATAGTGCTTCTGTGAACATTCATGTACAAGTCTTGTGTACGAATGTAAAGTTTCATTCCTCTTGAGTATATACCTGAGAATGGCCTTAAAAGTACAGTTAACTTTTTAAGAGACTCCCGAACTGTTTTCTGAAGTGACCATAACCATTTTACATTCTTGCGCCCGACATATTAGGATTTCAGTTACTCCGTATCCTTGCTAACACATTATTGACTCCTTTTTTGATTAATAACCATTTTAGAGTATGAAGTACTATCTCGTGATTTTAATTTGCATTTTCCTCATGATTAATGATGTAGAACATTTTTATATGCTTATTGGCCATTTGTATTAAATGTATCTTTAGTAAAGGTCTTTTCAAATGTTTTGTCCCATTTTCCCCCCAAATCAGGGTGATTTGAAACTTGAAATTATCTTGTCTATCAAGTTGAGATACATTCCAATTAAAAAGCATATGTTAAATTTAAAATTTTACATGAAAATACAAGTCATTTAATTTATGGTTAGACTCTTTAAATCTTTTATTTTTGGCTGCACTGGGTCCTCATTGCTTTGTGCAGACGTTCTTTAGTTGCCGCGAACAGAGGCTACTCTTCGTTGCTGAGCGCAGGCTTCTCCTTGCGACGGCTTCTCTTGTAGAGCCCAGGCTCTAGGCCCTTGGGCTTCAGTGGGTGTTGCTCACGGGCTCAGTAGGTACAGCTCGCGGGCTCTAGATACAGGCTCAGTGGCCGTGATGCACAGGCTTAGTTGTTCTGTGATGGAATCCTCCCGGGCCAGCTCAAACCCATGTCCCTGTATTGGCAGGCCGATCGTTAGCCACGGGGCCACCAAGAAAGTCCCTCACCTTCTTTTAAACTCTGAAACTGGACTAGCTTTCATTTTGCTGTTTTTCAGTCTTTGAAAATGACTCAGTACCTGACTTAAAGCTCACTACGATGTGAAACCACTTTTTTGGTTTGTATTTGCAAATGAATAGCAGTTAAGAAAAATGGAAGTCAGTTATCCTAATTAAAAATAATATTTTAAAATTTAATGTCATTTTTGGTCATATAAAACTTAAATTTTTATAACATGATGATATTGTCAATAGTATTTCATTTGTAGGGGAGTATATGAATGAATTCAAGCTCTGCATTTCTAACCTTTGTGTATCTATATCTGCTAGCAGTTGTTCCCTTGAGCCCTTAGGCTTAATCAGTTTGTCATATCTTGTTTGTGCTCTTTGAATAGTTAATCCATTTGAAGTTTCAGAAAACCATATGGATTTTTATTTACATATCAGTAGTGTAAACATTTTTAGCAAGAAAAAAAGTACTCTTTCTTGGTCTTCAATCATCAAAAAATTATTTTTTCTATTTTACTCTGTACTTCAAAAGAATTTTTTCCCCTCAGATGCAGACCAACAGCGAAGAGAGAAACTCAAAAAGGAATTAGCAAGGTGTGGGAGGGGGCTGAAATTTACTAAGACTACAGTGCATCCTAAAAGTCATTCCAGGTCATTACTTAACGCTCTACAAAAGGTAAGACAGCATTTTTACCTTTTCACAGTAAATGTTTCTAAGGTACTTCATTGATGATGCAACCTGTTTTTGATAGTGTTTGCTATAGGTCAGAATTGGTAGCCTTTCCTGTAAACAGTCAAATGGTAAATGTTTTAGGCTTTCCAGGCCACGCAGCGTCTGTTGCAACTGTGGCGCCACTGGAAAGTGCTGCAGACAGTATTTAGATGAATGGGCATCGCTTTGTCCCAGTCAGCCATTATTAACAGAAAAAGGGGGTGGGCCAGATTTGATCTGTAGGGGGTATAGTTTGCTGTCCACTGCTTTAGGTTTTTTGTGATACCCTTTATCATCTGATTAAGCAAGCTCTTTTCAATTCCTCATTGCTTAGAGAATTTTCTTCCTTTTTCATGAATATATGTTAATTTTATCAGCTGCTTTTTCTGCATTTTTTGAAATGGTGGTGCAGTTTTTCTTTCTAATCTATTTCAAATATAGTGAATTCAAATTGAGTTTCTAATGTTAAATCAGTTTTGCATCCTTAGTATAAATATAGCTTTGTCATGATATATTACCTTTTTTTTACACATTACTAAATACAGTTGCTAACATGTTGTTTAGGATTTTAGCATCTGTGTCCATGATTGATATTGACCTGTCATTTTCCCTTTTCTACTACGTCAGGTTTTGCTAGCCTCCTAAAATAAACTGGGTGCTACTTCCTCTTTTTCCATGCTCTAGAGTGGTTTATGTAAGTTTGTAACTATTTGTTCCTTGAATTTGATGGATTTCAACATTAAAATTATTTGAGCCTAGAGTTTTCTTTGTGAGATTTTTGACTGATTCAATTTTTGAAATCGTTATAGAACTATTTTCATAATTTGTACATATGTAGAAAGTTGTCCATTTCATCTAAATTTTCAAATTCTTGGTATAGACTTGCTCATAATCTCTTAAATCATATCATAATCTCTCTTGAATATGTATTATTTCTTCTTCTTATCTTAATATTGCTTATTTTTGCCTTCTTCTTTTCTTTATTATTCTCACCAGAGATTTGTCAGTATTATTCATCTTTTTAAGGACATATTTTTACTCTGTTGATCCTTTGATAATTTGCTTTCTAGTTCAGTAATGTTTATGCTTATCTTTACTCTCCTCTTTTGGCTTTCATTGAGTTTGTGTTGCAGTATTTTTTCTGCATTTGTTTAGCTTATTTTCAGCCTCACTTCTTTTGCATGAACATTTAAGGCTCTGTATTTTTCTCCAGGTACTACTTTAGCTGCATTCCTCAAGTTTTGATATGTGGTATTTTTATTGCAGTTTAATTCAAAGCATTTTATAGTTTCCATTATAATTTTTTCTTTAACTCATTGTCTTTTAGAAGTGTTCCTTAATCTCTATGTCTGTTTTTTCTCCTGGTTTTCTGTTTGCTACAGATTGCTAGCCTAATTATATTTTGATCAGGGCACATCTTTTTGATACTCATTTCTTGAAATCTGTTGAGATTTGTTTTATGTCCCAGAAGGTGGACAATTTTTTTTAATGCACTGGCGTTATGCGTTTGAAAAGCAAATATGTTTTATAGCTCTGTGCAGCGTTGAATAGATAGTGTATCCATTAGATTAAGGTTTATATACTGTAGATGTTCAAATCCTATTGTTTTTTTGTCTGATTAGTCTGTCGTAATTACATATTTAGGTATTTCTCAAAAAATTAGCACTATCAATTTTTGTTTTATATATTTCAGTCTGTATAATTACATACAGACAGACTTGTTCTTATTTAGTTGCTATCATGTCAGACTCTCTTGCAACACCATGGACTGTAGCCCAGCAGGCTCATTCTGTCCTTAGGATTTCCCAGGCAAGAATACTAGAGCAGGTTGCCATTTCCCTATCCAGGGGATCTTCCCAACCCAGGGATCAAACCCACATATTCTGCACTGGCAGGCAAGTTCTGGACCACTGAGCCACCAGGGGAGCCCGCATAGACCTAGACTTGGAGATGATATATTTTCTTGGTGAATCAGACCTGTTGTCACTGTGCTTTGAATTTCTTTACCTTGATGCTTTTAATGTTAATATTGAAGTGTTTTCTGATAGTAATATGGTTAAATTAGCCTTCATTTCGTTGGTATTCCTTTGGTACATCTTCCTCCATTTTTTAATCCTAGTAGTTTAGGTAGTTCAGATTATTCACTGATAATTTTTATTCTTTAAAGTGAAGCGCTTTGTATATTTTTATTTCTTCCTTCTTGTGTACTTTCTGTTTGACCCACGGTAGTAGGCAGGCTTCTGAGCCCCACAGTGACGCCTGTGTTTAAACAATCCCCTCCTCTTGCATGTAGGCAGGACCTGTAACTTGCTTCTAACCCATGGCGTGTGGCAGAGGTGATGGGATATCACTTCCATAGTTGTTAATGGCAAAGTGGAGGGAACTTCCCCCTGTGACTGAGAGAAAGAGAAACAGGTCAGGGAGTAATTTCTGTAGTGGTTGCTGTTCCCCTCTCCTAGCCATGTCAAAGAAACAAGAGGAAGGGGCTCTTTGTGCTCCTCCCCGAGAGCTTTTGGTGTGGTTTCTAGAGGAAAAGACTTGCAAGCAGGTCCAGACTCCCCAGGTCTCAGGCTTCGTGCACCTGCACTGGTCTGCACTCAGTCTCAGCAGTTAGCTGAAGCCGCCTAGCGCAGTCTTCTTACCAGCGTGTGTGCCCTTCAGCAGCTTCCGTCGCGGACACGCACGTGCTCTGGCCCTGTTTCCCCCTGCAGAGGCCTGTCTCACTGTGGGTTTCAGGTTAGTTGTTTGCTCTGTGACCCTTTTTCTTGTTGAAACTGAGAGCTATGTTTTTACCGTTTCTTAGCTGAAACTGCAAGTCTTTGTGCGTATGGGATGGTCTCTTTAAACTTTTTAATTTTGAAGATTTTTAGCATCTGTAAAGACAGCGGTATAATGAACCCACATGTTCTTGTCCCCCAAGTGCAGCCATGATCAGTTCAGGGCCAGACTTACTTCACATATAGCCTCATTCACTGCCTCCTTCCCAGATTATTTTGATGCAAATACCAGATATATATTTTTTATCTGTAAATATTTCTAAATGTATCTGAAAAACCACCATACCATTATTGTGCCTTTAATTAATAATTCCTTGATATCATCAAATATCTACTGTTCAGATTTCCCCATTGTCTCTTTCTTTTTAGTTTGTTAGAATTGGCATCTAAATAATTTCAACTAATTGATAAATTTCTTTTAATCTCTCTTCCTCTCGTCTTTTTATCCCACTGCAATTTAGGTGTTGGGAAAAACCGAGTCATTTGTCTTGGTTTAGGGTTTCTGTGGACCATCTGGGTAATGCAGATTTAGACTGCAATCTTGTATGGAAGCAGCATATGATTTCAGATTCTCAAAGGCCAGTGTTCCCTCACTGCCGGTGCTAAGAGAGGCAGGTTTCCTTGCAGGTCACTCCCTGGGGTGTAGCTGTGGAGAGGACCCAGATTTGTGAGCATAGTCCCCTAGGCTGTCTGGATGAGGCCCTGGGCTTTGTTTCCTGGCCCTAGCAATAACATCACCTGTTGCTAAAAGCCGCTGCCACAGCTGCCCTTCCTAGGCACCGAGCGGCGTCTTTTAACTCCAGCTCTTGAAGGCATTGTGCATGAGGGTGTGACATGTCAGCAGGCAGGGGGCGTGAGTAAGAGCATTTGTAAGTTAGCAGTGAACCTGGGTCCTTTTTATGTGAGGAGTGTGGGGGAATCAGAGACCACCTCTTAGTTGGGAAGTTATGTCGTCATATTGACTCATTATGTGACAGTTTACAGTATGGGGAGGGCTTCCCTAGTGGCTCAAATAGTAAAGAATCTGCCTGCAACGCAGGAAACCCAGGTTCAGTCCCTGGGTTGGGAAGATTGCCTGGAGAATCCCATGGATAGAGGAGTCTGGAGGGCTGCAAAGAGTTGGACATGACTGCGACTTTCACTCACTGCAGTGTGGGGAAGAAATGATTAAGACATGGTACATAAGACAGCAGAAGGAGCCCAAGGAATGTAAAGTAGAATCCCCAGGACTTGGTGACTGACTCGATGAAAAGCAAGAGGCAGGAATTACAGAATTCTCAGGTTTCTGGTTGGGGCAACGAAGAGGATGGTGCTCATTCACTGAAAGAATAACAGGACGAAGTGCAGGGTTTTTTTTTTTGGGGGGGGGTGGGGGAGGCAGATAATATAAAGTATGAGTTTACTTGTTTGGACCTGCTTGATTTGAGATGCCTTTGGAACATTTAATATATTCAGTAGAGAGTTGGATAGAAGTATCTGTGTCATGAAAGAGGTGTGGGCTGAAAATAGATTTGGGAGTCATCAGGAGAGCTGTAACTACGTTGAAGAGCCCCCAAGGCTGTCACACTGATTAAAAAGGACTAGAAAAAGAGCCTCTTCCTTTAGAGTAAACCGACTGTACACTGCACCATCTGGGAATATGTTCATCAACATTTGACTCATGTATGTATTTTCATATTTAGTGACTGTATTTTTAAACTGAAAATTTTAAATCCATTTCTATTATCTAGCGTTTTGAATATCAATTAATAATTATATTTTGAGGTAAGAGTGGGACTTGTTGAAAACAAAACATATAATTAAGTCTATAAATATAGGACTTTTTCATTAATTTTTTCTTTAGTCATTGTAACCCTGTAACTTTCTTTCTCTAAAAAGTTAGTTCATTATTCTTTTATATAGGTATATTTTTTTACTCCATTTAGACTTCATAGTAATTTGCAATTCACTTACATTTTTATAAAACTTGATAAATATTTCAGTTCAGTTCAGTTCAGTTGCTCAGTTGTATCCGAGTCTTTGCGACCCCATGAATCGCAGCACGCCAGGCCTCCCTGTCCATCACCAACTCCCGGAGTTCACCCAAACCCACGTCCATCGAGTCGGTGATGCCATCCAGCCATGTCATCCTCTGTCATCCCCTTCTCCTCCTGCCCCCAATCCCTCCCAGCATCAGAGTCTTTTCCAATGAGTCAACTCTTCGCATGAGGTGGCCAAAGTACTGGAGTTTCAGCTTCAGCATCATTCCTTCCAAAGAACACCCAGGGCTGATCTCCTTCAGAATGGACTGGTTGGATCTCCTTGCAGCCCAAGGGACTCTCAAGAGTCTCCTCCAACACCACAGTTCAAAAGCATCAATTCTTTGGCACTCAGCTTTCTTCACAGTCCAACTCTCACATCCATACATGACCACAGGAAAAACCATAGCCTTGACTAGACGGACCTTTGTTGGCAAAGTAATGTCTCTGCTTTTGAATATGCTATCTAGGTTGGTCATAACTTTCCTTCCAAGGAGCAAGCGTCTTTTAATTTCATGGCTGCAATCACAATCTGCAGTGATTTTGATAAATATTTAGGTGCATTTAAATTAAAATTATCATCTGAGGCATAATATTTTGATAATTAGATGGGTTTTATGGGTAATAGATGCCTGTGGTTATAATCTGCATTTACTGAAAAGTTTGCTACAATTAAAAAGAAAGTGGTAACTTTAGCCTGTGGACATACTAGCTATTTATATACATGAGATCAAGTAATCAAAAACCTTTTCTTTAATTTCCCACACTCTTAATATGGGTAACTTTTTTTCTCGCACATATTGACTCAAATGCTGTCACCTCAGATACTTAAGTCTGCACCCTGTGCTCCACACACAGATGTTCACATTCACTCACACCACTGGTGTAGCACGTACTGTGTGCTCTTAAGATTAGTTGAATATATGAATGTGATTATGTTCTTAAATAAATGTACTTTAAAAGCACTGTAAAACAACAAAAATGAGCTGTTGGTTTGTCTTATAAAATACAATTTGAAGCTTTTTGCAAAACAAGTGTAATCAAATTTTTAAATTGCACCCATCCTGTTCCACACTTGAATTGGTTCCTTAACTGTTTTAAAACCTGACAGTTGGCAAATGTCTGTATACTGTTTTTTCTGACATTATCCCTGAAAAAAATTGATTTAATACTCAGTTGTTCTGTGATTATAAAATTGACATAAAAACGTGTTTCTGTAAACTTTCAATAATTATCACTTTGTATAAATTCTTAAATCACAGAAACAGTTTATAACAAATTGCACTAAACTAGAAAGTGACAGTGGTCAGATTATCACCAGAATTTTTTCCCATTGACATATAATTGATGAGCCCTTTTCTGATTTTAGAACTTTACAGTGATTTGCTATTTTAATTTCGGTGAATTTACCAGTGTGTTACACATTTTCTGTGAAAATTGTATCCAAGCTTTCTGATATTCACAGCTAAAAATTATATAATCTGAAAAAAAGCAGATGGATATAGTTGATTTTACACTGTGTTCTACTGGTTTCCAAGAAAAGACAAGCTAGGATACATGGTAGAGATTATAAGATATACAGATACAGAAAAGTTTCATGCCTTCAGCTGATTCAAGAGCAATTTTCCCAGCCCATTTCAGGCACATGAGAGTATATTCCTGTCTTTAAAGACTTCAGTGTTTCATTTTGTTTATTAAATAGCCATTACTGATAAGAATTTTCTTACAGGCTGTCTGATGCTTTATGCATCTCTGCCTGCTATGATCTCAGTTTGTACTGTTCCCCAAGTACATAATAATTCCTGTGATTATTATTTAATAGCCCTAGAAGACTTTTCAGATCGAACTAGAAATTGCTTTCCAGGGATTCAGACTCCTCTGATATGTAAGCTGCAGTGTGAACCTAGTTTGGTAACACTTTTTACAACTAACATGTTGAAGTCATTAACTAAGTAGTACCCTAGTAACTCACAGTTTAATGCCAGAATACTTAGTTGCTTTGAGTCATTTTGCCTTATGTTTGGACAGAGTTAGAAAGCACTTGGAAAGGGAATAGGTAGATTTGCCCTATTTTAGGTGTAATCACAATATCCAGTTATCTGCAGTTTCCTTACGAGGCAGATCAGTACTTGAGTTAGCTGACTTGTTCACTACTACGAAAGGAGTGGAAATCCGTTTAAGGTCCCTGGAGGTATAAAAAATGAATAATTTGCAAACGAGTCTGTAAAATAGCATGACACAGTGGGATGAGTTCAAAGCTGTGAGACCCTGCACCTTGGTTTCTTCATCTGTGAAGCAGAGGAATGATTGTGCCATCACCCAGAAGTTGATGCAGTGATTAAATGAGCTGTGTGTGTACATGAACTGGAACAGAACCTTGCACAGGGTATTTACTCCATGCCTAGTAGTGAAGTGATGGAAGTTACTACTCCTCGTACTTCTGCTCACGGGCAGTAACAGTGTCTTTTGTGCATTGAAAGCACTCAGCTCCTCCTCATTCACCGTATCTTCCTCTTAT
Source organism: Bos mutus (assembly GCF_027580195.1). Classification (NCBI taxonomy): domain Eukaryota; kingdom Metazoa; phylum Chordata; class Mammalia; order Artiodactyla; family Bovidae; genus Bos; species Bos mutus. Next base: position 85,725,222 of record NC_091626.1, on the reverse strand, counting down.
TTTCCTCCTCATGAGCTTGTAGGACAGATACAACTGGCTAAATCCTAGCCTTTTTCACCTCAGTTTAACTTGCATGTAACTTCCCCTGTACCATTTAATGAAGTGTCTCAGTGTTCTGTTAAGGGTACACAGGTGTCCATAAAGTCTGGAATTATTGACAAGATTTCTTGGGCATCTTGTCTGTAAAAGAATAAAATATTACCAATACTCTTAAGCCTTATGAATCCACAGTAGAACTAGTTCTTCCAAAGTTAAAGCATACATATATACAACATAATATGACTGAGCCTTGAAAAATGAAATAATGCCATTTGCAGCAACAAAGATGCAGTGAGAAGTAAGTCAGAAAGAGAAAGACAAATACCATCAGTTCAGTTCAGTCACTCAGTCACTCAGTCATGTCCAACTCTTTGCAACCCCATGGACTGTAGCACGCCAGGCTTCCCTGTCCGTCACCAACTCCCAGAGCTCGCTCGAACTCATGTCCATCGAATCGGTGATGCCATCCAGCCATCTCATCCTCTGTCGTCCCCTTCTCCCACCTTCAATCTTTCCCAGCATCAGGGTCTTTTCCAATGAGTCAGTTCTTTGCATCAGGTGGTCAAAGTACTGGAGTTTCAGCTTCAGCATCAGTCCTTCCAATGAACACCCAGGACTGATCTCCTTTAGGATGGACTGGTTGGATCTCCTTGCAGTCCAAGGGACTCTCAAGAATCTTCTCCAACACCACCGTTCAAAAGCATCAATTCTTATGCTCTTAGCTTTCTTTATAATCCAACTCTCACATCCATACATAACTACTGGAAAAACCACAGCCTTGACTAGACAGACCTTTGTTGGCAAAGTAATGTCTCTGCTTTTTAATATGCTGTCTAGGTTGGTCATAGCTTTTCTTCCAAGGAACAGGCGTTTTTTAATTTCATGGCTGTAGTCACCATCTGCAGTGATTTTGGAGCCCAAGAAAAGAAAGTCGCTCACTGTTTCCATTGTTTTCCTGTCTATTTGCCATGAAGTGATGGGACCAGATGTCATGATCTTAGTTGTTGAGTTTTTAAGCGAACTTCTTCACTCTCCTCTTTCACTTTCATCAAGAGGCTCTTTAATTCTTCTTCGCTTTTCTGCCATAAGGTTGGTGTCATCTGAGTATCTGAGGTTATTGATATTTCTCCTGGCAGTCATGATTCCACCTTGTGCTTCATCCAGCCCAGCCTGGCATTTCTCATGATGTACTCTGCATGTAGGTTAAATAAGCAGGGTGACAATATACAGTACATCAGCCTTGATGTACTCCTTTCCCTTTTTGGAACCAGTCTGTTGTTCCATGTCCAGTTCTAACTGTTGCTTCTTGACCTGCATACAGATTTCTCAGGAGGCAGGTCAGGTGGTCTGGTATTCCCATCTCTTTAAGAATTTCCCACAGTCTGCTGTGATCCACACAAAGGCTTTGACGTAATCAGTAAAGCAGAAGTAGATGTTTTTCTGGAACTCCCTTGCTTTTTTGATGATCCAACAGATGTTGGCAATTTGATCTCTGGTTCCTCTGCCTTTTCTGAGTCCAGCTTGAACATCTGGAAGTTCTCGATTCGCATACTGTTAAAGCCTGGCTTGGAGTAATTTTGAATTACTTTGGTAGCGTGTGAGATGAGAGCAATTGTGTGGTAGTCTGAATGTTCTTTGGCATTGCCTTTGTTTGGGATTGGAATGAAAACTGACCTTTTCCAGTCCAGTGGCCACTGCTGAGTTGTCCAAATGTGCTGGCATGTTGAGCGCAGCACTTTGACAGCATCCTCTTTTAGGATTTAAACCCCACATGATATCACTCACACGTGGGATCTAAAATATGGCACAAATGAACCCATCCACGAAACAGAAACGAGACTCACAGACAGAGCGCAGACAGGTGGTCCCCAGGTGGAGGGCGGGTTGGGGGGATGAACTTGGACTTTGGGGTGAGCAGATGGGAACTGTTCCATGCGGAATGAATAAACAAAAGGGTCTGCTGTATCGTGGGAGGGAAGTATACTCACTATCCTGTGATAAACTGTCATGGAAAAGAATATTAAAAAATGTGTGTGTATAGCCGAGCCACTTGCTGTACGTCAGAAATTAACACAACATTGTGAGTCAACTCTACTTCAGTTAAAAAATTTTTTGTTAAACCAGAAAGAAATAAAGCAGGTCAAATGCCTCCCCTTTCAAAGCTTTCCCCCCTCATGGGAAGTTGAGAAAGAAACACATATGAACTTTTTCTGGCATAAATCTTTCTTAATTGTGTTTAAAATATCAATCACTTGAACTAGAGCTCCATACATCGTGAGAAGTACCTTTTCATTCCTTCAAAGCTTTTAAGTCACAGTGGAACTGCTGGCACTGAAGCTGACCATGACGACAAGGCAGGGAGGGGCAGATGCTGCGGTTGAGAGGGCCAGTGCTCAGAGTTGATTTAGAAACTCAGATAAAACTGAGGAGAGGGCAGCAGAGGCTGAGACAGTTGGATCAACCCAATGGACATGAGTTTAAGTGAAGGACGGGAGCCAGGCGTGCTGCAGTCCATGGGGTCACAAAGAGTCGGACACAACTTAGTAACTGAACAACCACCTCAGGACACCAGTTCAAGAGCACAAATATTGGTATGTGTTATTAATCACTTTTGGTTTCAGAAAGAAAAATGATTGCTATCACTTAGGTTTAGAATGATATTTTTATATATAAATAATTAAAAAATGAGTATAACTTCATATACGAGTTTCCAGGAACATAGATGTTATATTTGCAGGAGGTAGCCCTAAGGCTCTACATTTTTTAATGTGTAATCAGGAGATCCCCAATTATCTGAATTTGCAAATATGATTGATCACTGTTAAACCAAATGTTCTTAGCCTTCAGGAGAACCACAGGATGAAAACAGTTTATTAATCGAAGAAGTGAATGAATTTCCATCTTTTACACAGTCACCAGTAATTTCTTCTGAGAGACTAAGTCTACCTAAGTCTCAGAACGTCCTCACGAATTGTACTGAGAAGAACTCCAGCTGCTCCATGTCCAGCATGGATTACACTGCCTCTGGGTCCAAGAAACCATCCTCTGGAACCTCCTACGGCAGAGGGCCCAGGGGCACATTCCCCGGTTCCCAGAAGTTTCAGTTAGTTATTTCAAAAGCACCCAGTGGGGACCTTTTGGACAAACATTCTGAACACTTTTCTAACAGACATTTGCCATTCACCCCACGCACTTTAAAAACAGAAGCCAAATCTTTCCTGTCACAGTATCGATATTATACACCTGCCAAAAGAAAAAAGAATTTTACAAATCGGCGGATAGAAGCTGAAACTCAGACTGAATTAAGCAGGTATCACACTAACTTACAGTAGATGCTTTAAGATGCGGTAGAAATTAGGTGCTGTCCCTTGCGTTTCACCGTGTGCCTGCTGTGCCAGGCTCCACGTCTGCTGGTGTCCTTTGATTGCAGTGAGACTAATGTAACTTCTCCTTCTGCATGAATCATTATTAGAACTATCAGAGTAATTGTTAAAAAAGAGAAATAGCTATTAAACTTGTCAAGCTCTTTATAAACATGAATGTTATATATTTTAATTTATTGTTTCAGACGTGGTACTAGAACTTTTGTGTGGTTTTAAATATACTTCCAGAAAATCCTTAAAATACGTTATCAAACAGCATTTGTATAAATATGTTCATTGATTTATGTTAGAAATGGCAAAACAGTGGACTATGTGCAGGGAGAAAAAGCAGTTGTCTAACTACCCCTGTGCTCCCTTGCCTGCCGGTACTCAGCAACAAGTCCTCAGGTGTAATGTAGACAATTGGGATAATTTCTGGAAATTAAATATAATTTGCCTCAGTAATATTTTCATATACAGTAGTACCTGGCACACAATGAATATTCATTAAAGGTTGCCAAATGATTAAAGAAAGAAGCAAATCTTGTTAAGTATTGAGTGTCAGCAGATTTGTAATTGTTTTTCCTAGTGTTATATAAATGAATACTTATTTGGTACTAGGTTTTAATTATTTTTAAAAGTAAAAAACAGTTTGTGACTAGTATCTTTTTCTCTGGTTAAATATAAGAAGTATAACAACATCAGTCTGTATACATTTAAAGAATTAAGAAATTAAACCTAATGGTAGGATCTTCAAGTGAAGAGGAGATGATGAAAGCAAATGTTAGGTTGCTGCCAAAGTAATTGAGGTTTCAGACCTTGAATTTTAATCATTATAACTCGGCTCACACACATCTTTATTGATCAAAATAGAAACCATTACAGTCAACACGTTTTTGCCAATGAAAATTAGTTTGTTTATTCCTATAGCCTAAAAATCCATGCCTCAGGATTCAGTGACCTCTTGGAACACATTTTCTGCCTCGGGCTGGCTGTGGAAGATTTTTCCTTGCGAAAAGTCGTCGGGTTGCTTAAAGAAGTGGTAGTTGGCGAGAGGTCAGGTGAAGATGGCAACCGAGGCAGAACTTTGTGGCCTGATCTGTTCAACTGTTGAAGCATGGGCTACGCAGCGTGCAGTTGGGCGCTGTCGTGGACTGCAGGTGCTGCGGTCTTCGTGCAGCTCTTTGATTTGCTGAGCATACTTCTTGGATGAAATGTTTTCGCCGGGACTCAGAAAGCTGTAGTGGATCAGACCAGCAGCAGACCACCAAACGGTGACCATGATGTTTTTTTGGTGCAAATTTGGCTTTGGGAAATGCTTTGGAGCTTCTTCTCTGTTCAACCACTGAGCTGGTCATCGCTGGTTGTTATATAAAATCGACTTTTCATCGTACGTCACAGTCCGATTGAGAAATGGCTCACTGCTGTTGTGTAGAATAAGAGAAGACGACGTGTCAAAATGATGTTTTTGATTTGCAGTCAGTTCATGAGGCACCCACTTATCAAGCTTTTTCATCTTTCTAATTTGCTTCAAATGCTGAACAGCCATAGAATGGTCAACATTGAGTTCTTCGGCAACTTCTCAAGTAGTTGTAAGAGGGTCACATTCGATGATGGCTCCCAGTTGGTCATTGTTAACTTCCGATGGCCGCCACTACGCTCCTCATCCTCAAGGCTCGGTCTCCTTTGCAGAACTTCCTGAGCCACCACTGCACTTTACAGGCGTTAGCAGTTCCTGGGCCAAGTGCGTTGTTGATGTTGTGAGCTATCTCCACTGCTTTACAACCCATTTTGAACTCGAATAAGAAAATCACTCAAATTTGCTTTTTTGTCCAACATCATTTCCGTAGAGTACGTATAAAATAAATAGCAAGTAAAAGTCATAGGCAAAAAAACATAAAGCAAGGTGTGCACACTAAAAGGATGTGTAACATAGCCACATTTATTTAAGAATGCATTCCAGTATCAAATGGCAAATCTCAACAATGCAAAAACTGAAATTACTTTTGTACCAACCTACTATATTGGGTAGCTAATATATTGGGTTGGCCAAAAGGTTCATTCAAGTTTTCCATACCGTCTTACAGAAAAACCTGAACGAACTTCTTGGCCAACCCAATAACATACTTTTCTGATTATGTTTTTGACAGCTCTTTCAACATAATAGTTCCCATTTCCCTAGCCCCATTCTATCCAACTGAAATCTAGCTGCTATTTGAAAAAGGAACAAGAAGTATATGTGATCCAAACCATATCTATTTCCCAGTTGTATCATTAGAAATCTCTCAAGTTTTTTTTTTCCCCTAGATAGTAAAGCTTGTTTTCACAGTGTTTGTGTCTTGAAGGTTTAACAATAATTTCTTTTAAAATATTACAGCTTTAAATCTGATTTTGAGACAGTTGAGATCAAGAACGTCACAGATTCAGAAATGAACGTAACGCAGGTAATAAAAATGAGACCTCTTTGTGTTACACGTTAGGATTATAGCTGCCTTAATTGAATATGTGTAGCTTTTTGAACTGTGAAGAATAATCTCTTGGTGACATTTTTTGCATGTGATATAACCAGTATACAGAAGTATTGCCTATTTACAAATGGTTATAGCTCTCCATGAGTGGCCAGATGGATCCTGCCCAATCTGCTAAGTCATTTGTTGTTAATGTGTTTTCTAGATGGTTGGCTGGCTGAATGGATGGATGGATGAATAAAATATCTTAAATTCTTTTTTTTAATACCTTAAATTCTTTTCAAAGATGGAGACTCAAATCACTAAAGGAGCCAGAAAAAATTGTACAGAAGTTTAGTTTCTATGCCTATTTTCTTTTTTTTTTTAAGAGTTGCCACTGATAATATATAAAAATAGATGGATATTATTCTCCTGTGCTTGCTCTTTTTACTAGATCGTAAAAATCTTTTTTAGTGTTTGTATTTTGAATATTTAGCAATCATTTCTTTTAAACTGTTACAGCTTTAAGTCTGACTTTGAGATAAACTTTTTATTAATCATGCACTTGCTAATCATACAATTTTCAAGTTATTGTTGAAATTTTCAACAATATCCTAATTTTCAAGTTGTTTGTGAAAATGCTTTGTCTATTAAAATCACAAACAGACTCAGGGATAGAAGAATAAAATATAAGCACACTCAGCTTTTCTCCTTCCTTCTGAAAGTGGGTAGAGGATTGTGGGTTTGCATCTCGGCCATTAATAGCTGTGTGACATCGGGTTCTGCCACTTAAGGCCCAAGGACAGATCAGTTCCTCTGAGAGCTGAGTTACCACATCTAGAAAATTGTGCTTTTAATGCTCAGGATCATTGGAAGGAACAGGTGTTGGAGGTAAAACACCTAGTCTGACCTGGGCTCAGTGAGTGACGGCTGTGCTAGCTTGAGATGCAGGAAGAGGGCTACCTCCACAGGTGACTAAGTAGACTAAGCAGAAGGCCATTTTTATGACCTTGTACTCCGAAGGTGTATCTGTAACCCTGTAAGAAAATGGCATGTCCCTTACTCTATAGTCAGTACCACCAGCATCTACTTGAGTATCAGCTGCAGTAGACAGACCAACATTCAAAAGCACTTTTAACACTGTCAAGCACTCCACATAAATTAGCATTATCAAGGTTAAATCTGATCATTATATGCTCGGCACAGTACGTGGTCCCCAGTCAGGGTTCTGTAAAAGTAGAAGTTTGTTAGTGTTGTTCAGAGTGCCAGAGCTGCCACCGCTTTTACACGTTCGATAACATTGGAAACAGATGGCTGTTTTGAGTTTCTGAATAACAGGATATTTACTCTCAAGTTAACTTAAAACTTGCATTTCATTTTCTCTTTATATATATGTATGGTACTTAATACCATTTAAAATATTCCTCATTAAAGTATAAGAAATTGACTTATCTTTAAATAAATTTAAGAAAAAAGTCTTGATTGTATGAAAAATGAATTCTAAAATATCCTTTGTCCTAAAGGCATCAGTCACTTTTTTCTGCTGGATATCTCTACTCTCTTTCATCAAATATTTTTGGAAATTTGATGTTTTGCTTTAGCTCTTCTTTCATCGTATATGTGTGAAGCAAAATAAAGACTTACTCTTCTCGTTGTGTCTCCAGGCATCTGGTTGTGTGTCATATGGTACCAAAGGAAGAGCAACCCCTTCACCTTCACCAGGGCGTGGGTTACCGTGGGGCAAGGTTAGAGACGGTGCCCTCCAGTGTTCCTCGTCAAGGTATTCCACCTGTTTGTATCTAACCACTTTCCCGTGCAGCAGACGTAGAGCAGCGTGAGTCCTGGTTCATCTACATGCACTCCAGTCTAGTTTGGTATCACGCATTCAGTTTACTAAGGAAACACTACAAAGTAGGTAGTCACTAGAAAAGTGCAGATGGATTCATTCTGCTAATTCCTCACTAAAGGCAGAGGGACCCTGGCTTAACTCTTTCCCGTCACTGTTCATCCAGGAAAGAATTTTCCCCAAGACACATCCTGCAGCGCTGGTGCTCGCCAGTTCACACGGCGTAGATAGGGCTGGAGGACCTTACCACTCGAGGACTTGTCATGTGTGATCTGAACACTCATCATATGCTTTGTAGAGGAGGCACTGTTTTTTCAAATGATTCATCGTGTTTAACAATTACGAAACACTGCCTGTAAATAAAAATGATAGGTGGTTGGTCGTATAGAGCCTAAAAAATGCCTCTGATAGCTTTAACTGTCAAATGCATTTCCAGTGTCAGAGTTTGGATATGAGATGAAGGTGGTAGAAGGGAAAAAAGGACTCACAGATCAAGAATGACCTCCTAGAGGAGGTCTCCTTCCCTCGTGGAGCATTGGTAAAGAATGTGCCTGCCGGTGCAGGAGACACGGGTTCCACCCCTGGTCCGGGAGGACCCCACTGCCAGGGAGCAGCTAGGCCCGTGTGGAACAACCATTGAGCCTGTGCTCTGGAGCCGGGAGCCACAGCTCCTGAGGCCCACAGGCCCAGACCCACACTCCGCAGCAGGAGAGGCCACTGCTGCAAGAGGCCTGCACACTGCAGCTGGGGTAGCCCTCACTCTAGGCAACTAGAGACAAGCCAGAAACTAGGAAGATAATAAATAAATAAAAAGTAAATGGTTTAAGAAAAAAAGAATCAAAGACATCCTATACCAAACTGGAAGCAAGCACATGCAATCCCTCGGGCCCGGGTCTTTCCTTAGGCCTTTCCTTGGGGAGAGCTCACCTGTCAAGGCTTTGTGGAGATTTGGGGGGAGAGGAAAGGGGTTATTGCTAACTGCTCTGTCTAGAAATTCCTGATGCTTTAGCTCTCATCAGTTGAGCCCAGTCTGCAGTGAATATAAAGAATGACTTCAAGAAAGCGATAGTCATCTTTCCTAGTCAGTCAGTTTAGTCACTCAGTCGTGTTCGACTCTTTGCAACCCCATGGACTGCAGCATACCAGGCCTCCCTATCCATTACCAACTCCTGGAATTTACTCAGACTCACATCCATTGAGTCAGTGATGCCATCCAGCCATTTCATCCTCTGTCGTCCCCTTCTCCTCCCGCCTCAGTCTTTCCCAGCATCAGGGTCTTTCCCAGTGAGTCAGTTCTTTGCATCAGGTGGCTGAAGTATTGAAGTTTCAGCTTTAGCATCAGTCCTTCCAATGAACACCCAGGACTGATCTCCTTTAGGATAGACTGGTTGGATCTTGCAGTCCAAGGGACTCTCAAGAGTCTTCTCCAACACCACAGTTCAAAAGCATCAATTCTTTGGCTCTTAGCTTTCTTTAAAAGAAGTAAAATATTATAATTGAATATACCTGTGAATAGAAAGCTTGGAATTAACTAATGATGATATAACTGAATAACACACGGAATTTATAATGGCCAGCTTACAGTTTTTTTCCATAGGAAAATATGTTTCCAACATCATTTATATTTTACCCTTATTCAAATTGATTATCCTTTTTACATGATAAGTTTCGTAGTACAATTTTTAAAAGGATTACGAATTTGTAATTAGAAGACTAGTTTAAAAAATCTGTCTTTGCTACTTACTAACACATGACCTTAGCAGGTTACTTAGCCTTTCTGCCCTTTGGTGATTTGTTTAGAACAGTAATATCTTCCCAATATACTTGACAGGGTTATCCTAAAGATTAGATAATGAATGTGACAAGTGCTTTGAAATTCTGAAACCTGTTTATTACTAATGTATTACTGTATGCCAATCATTGCTTTGTTCAGATATTCTAATTTTCTTTTTCCAGGGCAGTATGTCAATATTCACTGCAGCCTCCTTCAGGGAGAAAAATATATTCTGAGTAAGAGCTCTTTGACTGCCTCATTTTGCTTAGTGGAAATGAAGAATTAAGGCTCACAAATTTTTATTAAATAAGTCAAGATTGAACATGAATTTTTCTTTACAACCAGCTTTGGGGTTTGGTCATATGCTATGCTATGCTAAGTCACTTCAGTCGTGTCCGACTCTGTGCAACCCTATAAACGGCAGCCCACCAGGCTCCCCGTCCCTGGGATTCTCCAGGCAAGAACACTGGAGTGGCTTGCCATTTCCTTCTCCAGTGCATGAAAGTGAAAAGTGAAAGTGAAGTCGCTCTGTCATGTCCAACTCCTAGCGACCCTATGGACTGCAGCCTACCAGGCTCCTGCGTCCATGGGATTTTCCAGGCAAGAGTACTGGAGTGGGGTGCCATTGCATATAGTACACACTAAATTTTAGAGACGGAGAAGGTGATGGCACCCCACTCCAGTACTCTTGCCTGGAAAATCCCATGGACGGAGGAGCCTGGTAGGCTGCAGTCCATGGGGTCACGAAGGGTTGGTTGGACACGACTGAGTGACTTCACTTTCACTTTTCACTTTCATGCATTGGAGAAGGAAATGGCAACCCACTCCAGTATTCTTGCCTGGAGAATCCCAGGGACGGGGGAGCCTGGTGGGCTGCCGTCTATGGGGTCGCACAGAGTCAGACATGACTGAAGCGACTTAGCAGCAAATTTGAGAGAATTATTAATGATTCTTGTTAATATTATTGATAGTATTATCCTGAAATATCTGAAATAATTATTAATCACTTCATTTTTATGTCTAATGAAAATTGGCCCCTAGATTAATAATACTTGCTAATTTTTTATAATCAGTACCCATAATTTTTATAAGTAATAATAAGATGAGATTTAGAGAAGTGCAGCCTTTTGGTAGCTCAGGATACCGTTCTTGGGCTTTTTTTAACCTCACCAGTTTTTTTTTTTTACAGATAATATACTTCTGAGCTTGAAAGTTGTTTTAGTTGGGACTGCATTTTTTTCAGGGAAAGCAATCTATTTTTATAGCGTTTCATTTGTTCTCAAGTTTGCTGCCTGTGAATTGGTTTCAAAGCATAATTTTTATGCAGTACTCTTCTGCTTGGTGTGCTAGTTAACTCTTCCCCTTAACGTTGACTTATTCTGTAACTGAAGTGATTTTAGGCATCCCTGGGGGCTCAGCGGTAAAGAACCCAGCTGCCAATGCAGGGACGTGGGTTCCATCCCTGGGATGGGAAGATCCCCTAGAAAAGGAAATGGCAACCCACTCCAGGATTCCTGCCTGGAGAATCCCATGGACAGAGGATCCTGGTGGGCTACTTGCTATTTACATTTTCTGTCAATTCACTGATTTTTAGCTAATTAAGATCAAACTTGTAATAGTACCCTACTTTTTGTGTAATAGCTACTAAAATATATAACTCATAAGAGTATAACAGAGAAATGTACCCAAGTAATTAAAAATTACCACTATATGTATGTACACAGATTTTTTCTACTCAAATATTTTTCCTTATCTACAGACTTGTCAAGAAAAAAAAATGTTTTTTTCTGCTCAATAAATTTCTCCACCTTGAAACCAGATGCTCTCCTCGGAGCAGGAGAGGATTTTGTCATTGAGGTTCCTGCCTTCTCTGGATGACCTTCCTCTTTCCCTTCTGCCTCACAGAGGGACTCACGCCTCTGTGGCCCGACCTGGCCAGGAGCCTGAGGACATTTAAAATGCTTGTCAGGAACATGGCCAGCCCCCACAGGGTCACCCCTAAGTCGCCCTCTTGCCCCTTTGCCTGGTTGCTTTGTTTTACTTAATCCCTGCTGCTTTTTTATTGCCTGATCAGCGTTGCAGACATCTATGAAATATTACTCTATCAGGGAATACTTTCTCATCTTTACTAAATATCCTTGCATAATTTGAGAAAGTAAACATATATTTGTTTTATAATGTTCCTCTTGATAATGTGAGATGGAAGTGTGTTTGTAATAGTACAGATATTTCAGTATAGGTAGTTATGCATCCTCTAATTTTCAGCATAAATAAGCAGTAATTTTTTTTAATAAGCAGTAACTTTTATGCTGTATATCACTTTGCCTTCACAGTGAAGAAGAACTGTTGTATCTGAGTTTCATTGAAGATGTAACAGATGAAATTTTGAAACTAGGTTTATTTTCAAACAGGTTAGATTTTTTTAATTGTATTGTGATCATTGAACTGTACATTAAAAACTCTTTGGTGTTAATTTTATTTATTTTCACATATTAGGAAATGAAAATTATATTGCTTTCTTAGGGGACCGTATTCTTATAACTGATATAAATTATAAAGAACATTTAATTCATACTCTTCCAGGGGATCCCTGGTGGCTCAGATGGTAAAGAATCCACCTGCACTGCAGGAGACCTGGGTCTGATCCCTGAGTTGAAAAGATCCCCTGGAGGAGGGCATGGCAGCCCACTCCAGTCTTCTGGCCTGGAGAATGCCATGGACAGAGGAGCCTGGTGGGCTACAGTCCACGGGGTCACAGAGAGTCGGACACGACTGAGGCGGCTGAGTACACATCTGTTGGTCGTGATTAGAGATATAATGATTATCACGTGTCCAGCACAAACGGACCGAACCCGGGTCTCCCGCATTGTAGACAGACGCTTTACCATCTGAGCCACCAGGGAAGTCCACAGTAAGTGGTAACTTTAACTTACTATGTCAGTTTGCCCTGAGTGGAATATCTTTTCAAGTATAATTTAGGAAACATTGTAAAGTAACGCTTTATAAGAGAATTTTCTTTAGAGTTTGCTTTTGGAGGATGAGTGTATGTGACAGAGAAAGGGAGGAGGGAAGGCTTTTGGTGTTTGTGAGAGAAAAAGGATACAGAGCTCTTTAGTTGGGGGGGGTGTTACAACCTCATGTCAAACAGTTTATTTCACAGAAATGTAAGCAGCGTGCAGTCTCTCAGAAGAGACATTGGCATCTGTTAACTTAAACATAGTAGAAGTCATACTAGCTTCCACACTGGAGAGCCTGATAGAACAGACAGGATTATAGCGTGTATCTTTGGAAAGAAAAAGGGTCATCTAAAACAGACTTTCCAGCCTTCAGTACTTTAGTTATGGCATGACTCTCTGTATTTAGTTGGTTTTCTGATTTTGAGACCATTAACATTTTTATTTATCATTTGTAGGTTTCTGGAACGACTGTTTGAGAGACATATAAAACAAAATAAACACCATTTGGAGGAGGTTTGTCTTAACTTTATAAGAAAAGTCCTAATATAGAAAGAATTTGCAAGTTTACCTTTCTCTCAAAGAATGCATTAAAAGCAGACACTTTTTTTCTCTTGCCCTTTCTGTGTATGTGGGGAGAGGGGAGATACAGGCAGAATGAGGAGGAAGCAGTATTAACCCCACGGAGGTGAGCAGCGCTGCAGCAGCCTTGAGTCGCCTAATTAATATAATTACTCTTGTATTTTTTTAATTCCAGGAAAAAATGCGCCAGCTGCTACATGTCTTAAAGGTGGACTTAGGCTGCATGTCCAAGGAAAACTCAGTAAAGCTAGACAGCGTGGATACATTGCATTTATGTGATGTTGAAAAGGCTGAGAATTTAGAACAAAATGAAAATAAAAGTGAACAAGATTTAATCATTCAACAGGAACGTCAGGAATACCAAAAAGCTTTGAATATGTTATTGACTATACCAAAGGAAGAGAATGAGATAGTCTCTTCAAATGACTTTTTCCTCCCCATCCATAAATCAAAGTGTTCAGAAGAGGTTATCGTTCAACAGGTGAATGAGGAAACAAACCTTGACACCTCAGTTTGGGATGGGAAAAATGGAAGCGTGTCAGACCGTTTGCTGGGCCAGGAGACCTCCGTGAGCGTCATTGAGGGCGACAGTGACACGGAGAGGGCGGAGGCCTCCACGGAGCTGTGCTGCCTCAGCACGGCGCTCGTGCCTGCTGTTCAGCTGTGCAGAGTCAAAGACAGTCAGGACGTGGAAGGACCAACGCTGAGAATCATGGAAATGAGCATTGAGGACTGATCTTGGATGTCTGATCTTCACCAATAAATATCCCAAATGGCCAATCATTCAATATTCCTTTTTTTTTTTTTTTTACTTTTATATGTTAAGAGTTCTGTATTTGTCTATGTTGTATAATAAATTACTATGAATTTAGCAGCTTAAAACAACACACATGTATTATTTATCACACAGTTTCTGTGGATCAAGAGTCCAGGCACAGCTTAGGCGGGTCCTCTCTGCCTTTGGTCTCACACACCTACCAGCCAGGGCTCGGCTGGGGCCATGGGGGTAGCTTCTGCTTCCAGACTCTCCCAGGTGGTTGGCAGGGCGTCTTTCCTTGAAGCTTTCGGTTTGAAGGCTTCCGTTTCCTGCTGACCGTGCCCACTGGAGGCTCTTCCCATTCCCTGCCGCGTGGCCCTCTCCACAGACCACTCACAGCGTGGCTGCCTGCCTCTCTAAGGCTCAGGGGAGAATGAGGGAGGCGCTTCTAGCCAGACGGAGTCTCAGAAAACATAATCCTGACGTGGTGCGTCACAGGAGTGACCTCCATCCTCTTTGCCATATTCTTTTGTTTAAAAACAAGTCACAGAGGAGCGCACATGTGTATTACACAGTACTCTATTTTCTCACTTGATAATATAATGATGAGAATCAGAAAAGTAAAAATTATCTGAATCAGGGTTTTCTAAATTAACAGGAGAAAGGATCTATTTTTAATTCTTCTGAAATGAATGCCTTTTTTGCTGATGCTAAATATACATAGATATTTGTAAAGCTAAATTTGCTATTGGAAAAAATGATTTCATGCTTACCTGTTTGAACTGAAACTAAATGCAATGCTTACCTTTATAGATAGAGTTAAAAGAAAAAGCGAGACCTTTTTTGTTTTGGCAATTAGGCAGTTTACATTTATTTGGAACAGAGGCTAACCACAGTCTGTAATATATTCTTTGTCATAAAAAATAGTGCTTTAAATAGAAAATATTCTTTACCCTTGGGATCAGCTTATTTCCCATGTCACTTCTTAATTAAACCTTTCTGTCTGCCACTGGAGGAGTTTGGTATGACAAGCAAAATCATATCTGTCCATAAAATTCCTTAAAATTTTCTACCTCTTTTCCTGTATTTTGTGATGATTAAAAAAAAAAAAATGGGAGCATTGTAAAATCAGAAATTTATGATTGGATATTACTGATGCTATAAAATAAAGATGTTCTTAAAAAAAAAAAAAAAAGTCACAGGTCTTGCCCACATTAAGAGGCAGGATACAAGGGTGTGAATGCGAGAAAGTGAGAATCACCCAGCTCCCCTTAGGGCCTGTGAACCACAATTTCTGAAGTCCCTTTATAGGGGAACAGATTTTACCTAGACATAAGTGATTTTGCAGGCACTGACTGGGGGAAGGGCCTATAATCTGGAGTAGCTTCTAAAACATTAAGCATCATCTGCTGTCATCTTGGGGCTTCCCTGGTGGCTCAGATAGTAAAGAATCTGCCTGCCAAGGCAGGAGACCTGGGTTCAATCCCTGGGGTGGGAAGATACCCTGGAGGAGGAAACAGCAACCCACTCCAGGATTCTTGCCTGGAGAATCCCATGGACAGAGGAGCCTGGCGGGCTAGTCCATGGGGTCACAAGGAGTCGGACACAACTTAGTGACTAAACAACAGTATCTTTAATTTCTTTCCTCTCTTTCCTACAGTATCTAAAGCGTCAAGGCCTTTCTAGTAATCAGTGAGCTTGGATGGCCTATTGACTGAAACGCCATCCCTTCTTGTGCAGATGAACATTCTACCAGGCCCAGTCTGATCCTTAACTGAACTCAGATATGTCTCAGAAGACTCATCTCTCCTGAGGTCTTTTCAACCACTCACAGTAATGGGAATATGTGAGTAACTTAGACAACGGTTTCATGCCTGGGCACCATGGAGGATAAAAAGATGAATCAGAATGTGGGTGATAACCCAAATGTTCTAGAAATTCAGCAATTCCCTCCAAGTATCTCATTCTTTAATTCAGGCTTTTAGCATTCTTTTGCCCACACAAGCGTTTCCCAAAAGGTGGTGCATATCACTGGAGGTATTAGAACTGGTTTCTGGTGGTGGGTGGATGACAGTCTCAAGTACGGGAAACTGTTCAGAACCCAGGCTCGGGGACAGCCTGCAGTATGGTCGGGCTGGGTGCCCAGTGTCAGGCCCCAGATCATCCTGCCCATTCTTTCCTTGGCCCTGCCGACCCCCGGCTCTCACCGTGGAGTTGTCATCTTACCCCCAACAGCAAAAGATGCAAAGTACACATTAGGCAACTGTGGAAAATCTAAACTGCCAAGATCTGTCAAAAGTCCAAAATAGGGATTTACTTGGCTTTCGGACTTCTAAATATACTGTTTTATCCAAGAAATTAAGCCATTTTCTAAATTGTGTAGAGAATAAATTTCAATATTACAAGTCTAAAAGACTGCATTTGCATAATTATTAATATCTATTGAAATAATTACGTAAAAGCCATTCTTTGAAATACTTACAAATATATGTTACGCAAAGTAGGCATATGGGCTTCCCTGGTGGCTCCGCTGGTAAAGAATCCGCCCCACAATGTGGGAGACCCCGGTTCGATCCCTGGGTCGGGAAGATCCCCTGCAGAAGGGATAGGCTGCCCAGCATGGTGTTCTGGCCTGGAGAACTCCATGGACGGCGTAGTCCGTGGGGTCGCAAAGAGTGGGACACGACTGAGCGCCTTTCACTCCGCTCCGCACCCCGTAGTCCTCTCTCACCCTCTGTGACCTTTCCTGGCGCCCGCCCGGATCTCCCGTCACGGGCTCCCCCGCTCCTCCAGCCCCCAGGGCTCCTGCCTTCCGCCCCAGCCTCACCACCACGAAGCCCGCACCCCCTTTCCCCCTCCGCTGGAGCTTACCGCCTTCCTGCTGCACCTCCCCACCTGGAGCCCTGCCCCAGACTCCCTGCGTGCTCCGACACGTCCGTCTTCTCTGCCTTCCAACTCTGGGTACAGCCTCTTGTCTCTGACCCCATGACCCATCCTGACTATATGTTTTAGGGTATTCTGTTGTTGTTATCCTCAGGATTCCCTGTAAAATTTAAAGAGATGAGCTGGTTTAAAGAATTTTTTTTTTTTTTTTTTTGGTTTAAAGAAACATTAAAAGTGGTTCTCAGATGCCCAAGGTTCTGTAAAGGTGAAGTAAATGGTTAAGTCTGGGAAACACTGGCTTAGTCTCAGATCAGAGATTAATTTCTTTCCCTCCGCTTCTCCTACAGCTCATTCTCTGACTTGCAGAGTCATTGATGAGTGTTTTGAGCCCAGTCGCTCAGGTTTGATCCTTATGAGCTGTGACTTTAAGCTGGTTACTAACCTTCCTCCTGCTTTTCATGTGTTGAACCGGGTAGTTACAGAGCCTTCATTGCAGGGTTGTAAGAAGTTAAACAGGTTCTTAGAGAAAGACTCACAGGCTGCTACTGTTATTGTCAAACAGACCAATAGACCATGTCACACTCCCTTCTTTAAAACACAAGCCAAACTGAGTTTCCTCTTGCTAACCAGAAAAGGTACAGGCGCCTTTGCATTTGTTTATAAAGTCATGCTTTCCTCCCAATTCATCTCTCGCCAGGCTCGCCCAAGCATCCTCGGCGTCTTAATTGCTTCTTCCCAAATAGGTCCCTCCCCTCTCTGCCCCTGCACCTGCCCTCCGCTCCAAACACCATCTCCCTCTGGGGCCCCTGGGGCCTGCACTGACAGCCCAGAGGGAAAGTAACACGGGGACCCTGAGCGGCTGCTCCGACAGATGTCCCCTGCTCTGGGTGAGACCTTCCACGTCTGCCGTGCAAATTATCATACTGTTTAGAATGCACTTGGTCTCCCGTCCTGGCGCTGGGCTTCTCAAGAGAAAGAACCTGTTTCTCTTTGGATCCTCAAAGAACGGATGCATTTGTTCATGCACTGAGACAGTTTGACCTGGAGGGGATGTTTAGCTCTAGACAAGGTTATAGGGAAACAGGACAGATATTTCCTCCTCTCTTTACACTCAGAGGGCAAATTCCCCATTTAGAAGGAGCAATGTAGCAAATTGCTAAATTACATGAAAATGTCATTTGCTCACATTTCAAATGGTTTAAAATATAAATTAGCATTCTCCTAAGAAGCTTTAAAAAGTCACATTTTTTTCCCCCAGTGAAAACAATTAGAAAAGATCAGAATAGCTTTTATGGGGCAAGATGACAATTCCTCAAGTGGTTGAATTAGCTGTGTGGTCACCAACAAATTACTTTATTCTGGGCCTTTGTTTAAAAAGAGTTCAGATTACATGATCCAAAGATTTCTCTTAGTTTTAATATGCCAAAGTTAACATTAGTTTAATTCTTAGGCTCTTTAGAAATTACAAGTTAAATAATCTACACCTAGAAGTGCGGACCCCTCATCACCCTTCATGTGCTAGTATAGTCTTGGAAAGCCGTCTGCTAAACTCACACTCTGGTGATAGGAGATGCTCACAAGCATGATGCCTTGCCCAGACTCTTAAAAGCAGCAGGGGCATCCGGTAATGGCACATCCCCACCAAAACAAAGCCGTGTGTTGAATTCCAAGGCCAGGGAGAAGACACTTTGAATTGGGGTAAAGAAAGCTTTGCTCCAAAAGCCACCCTTATTCCCTTGAGAACTGTCCTGTACCAACATTCAAGTTTTGAGGCAAAAATGCCTAGCAGTCCTGGATGCTAGGGTTCCACACTCACCTTCCAAGATTTTAGAACAGGTGGGTTGAGGTGGGCCAAGATGGCAAAGTAGAAAGACCCCGAGCTCACCTTCTCTCATGGGCATACCAAAATTACAACTATTTACAGAACACCTATGAAAAATATGAGCACCTACAAAAAAAGATCTTCTCCACCTAAAGGTATAAAGAGTATAAAGAAGGACTCACAGATGGGTAGGAGGGGGGAGCTGCATATAATCAAATCGCATACCCCCCAGGTGGGCAACCTACCAATGAGAGTTACAATTTCAGAGGCTCTCCCCGAGGAGCAAGGGGTCTGAGCCTCACACTGGGTTCCCCAGCCCAGGGGTCCTGCACCTGGAAGATGGATGCCCAGAATGTCTGGGCTTTGAAGGCCAGCATAGCTGGCTCCCAGGAGTCTCAAACTCAGTCCTAAATAGAACCCCATTCTTAAAGGGCTCACACAAAATCTCATATTCCAGAACCTAGGGTGGAAGCAATAATCGGAATGAAGTCTGGGTTGGACATTCCTGCCAGTCTGGAGAGTCTCCTGGAGAGGCAGGGGGCCGCGGGAGCCTGCCCTGGGGACTCAGGCATTGGCGGCAGCATGCGGGGAGCTTGTTCTACCACGTGGGCGCTGGTGCCAGCCAGCACCATTTTGGAATCCACCCTCTAGCTTATTTGGAGGCGGGCATGGCAACCCACTCCAGTGTTCGTGCCTGGGGAATCCCATGGACAGAGGAGCCTGGCGGGCTAGTCTATGCAGCCTCAAAGAGTCGGAAACGACTGAGCTACTTTATCTATCTATCTGTCTCTAGCTTATTAGCCTTAGGACCCAACTCTGCCCCTGCCCACAAGCCTGAAGGCACCAATACTGGGGCACTTCAGCCAAACGGCCAGCAGGGCAGGGGCACAGCCCCACTGACCTGCAGACTGTTGTCTGGTCGCTGAGTCCTGTCCGACTCTTTGCGAGCCCATGGACTGTAGCCCACCAGGCTCCAGTGTCCAGGGGATTCTCCGGCAAGAATCCTGGAGTGGGGAGCCATGCCCTCCTCAGGGGACCTTAGACAGGCTGCCTGAAGATCCCCCTGAGCCCACAGCTGCCCTGGAGCCCAGTGCTGCCCCGCAGTGGGCCCAGTCCTGGCCCCTCACCCCAGCGCACAGCAGTGGACTGGAGCCCCAGGCCTTCAGCCAGAGGACACGGGACTGAGCCCCCGCCACCAGCCCAGGCCCCGCCCCCGCCCCCGGGCTTCTGCTCAGGCCCCAGGGCCGGCCTCACCCGTCAGCGGGCTCACCAAGGGACAGCCACCGTGCGAGCTCTTTGAGTCCCGCGGACCAACACGTGGATGGCCTGACACCAGCCTCCGGACCCAGCCCCTGGAACAGACCAGCATCTCACATCTGTCGAAATGGCCGTCTTCTCAAAGACCACAGATGACGTGTGCTGGCAAGAATGTGGAGAAAAGGGAATCCTCGAACACTTGGCAGGAGTGGGAATTGGCACAGTCACTGCGGAGAACAGTACGGAGGCTCTCGAGGACGAAAAGCAGAACCACCACAGGACACAGCAGCTCCACTGCGGACGGTATACCCAAATAAAAGGAGTCACGCAGTGAAAGATACATGTACACCAACATTCATAGGGTTATTTACAATAGCTGAGACGCGGAATGGACGAAGAGTCCATCAACAGATGCATGGATAAAGCAGATGTGTTGTGAGTATATATATGTAATATGTATTTGTGTGTGTGTGTGTGTGTGTGATGGAATACTGCTGCTGCTGCTAAGTCCCTTCAGTTGTGTCCGACTCTGTGCGACCCCATAGACGGCAGCCCACCAGGCTGCCCCCTCCCTGGGATTCTCCAGGCAAGAACACTGGAGTGGGTTGCCATTTCCTTCTCCAATGCATGAAAATGAAAGTGAAGTCGCTCAGTCGTGTCCGACTCTTAGCGACCCCATGGACTGCAGCCTAGCAGGCTCCTCCGTCCATGGGGTTTTCCGGGCAAGAGTACTGGAGTGGGGTGCCACTGCCTTCTCTGGATGGAATACTACTGTCATAAAAAAGAATGAAAAATTTCCATTTCATCAACATAGATAGACTTGGAGGTTTTATGCTTAGTGAAATAAATCAGAGAAAGCTCATA
This sequence comes from Bos mutus, assembly GCF_027580195.1. Classification (NCBI taxonomy): domain Eukaryota; kingdom Metazoa; phylum Chordata; class Mammalia; order Artiodactyla; family Bovidae; genus Bos; species Bos mutus. The sequence continues at coordinate 85,704,635 of NC_091626.1, read as the reverse complement.
CTGTGTATCACTTACACTTGGAATCTAAAAAATACAACAGACTAGGGAATATAACAAAAAAGAAACATATATAAAAAGCTAGTGCTTACCAGCCAGGAGAGGGGTGGGGGGAGGGTTACGCAGGTGCAGGGGGCTAAGAGGCACGAAGTGCTGGGTGTGAAATAGATGAGCAACGAGGGTTTATTATACAGCACAGGGACACAGCCGGTGTTTCCTAGTAACCATAACTGGAGTGTAACCTTTAAAATTGGGAATCACTGTGTTATACACCTAAACACATATACTGTAAGTCAAGTATACCTCAAGTTTTTAAAAAATGGAAACAATTTTTTAAAAGGTGAGTTGTCCATTGTTTTTCCTGTGAAGAATATTATTTTATAAGTTTTCTGTTGCTGCTGTAACAAGTTCCACCAATGCAATGGCTTAAAATAAAACCTCCCAACTTACAGTTCTGGAAGCAGAAGTCATAAAGCCAAGGTGTTGGCCAGGGCTGCGTTCTTCTTGGAGGCTCTGGGGATGTGTTTTTCGCCTTTTCCAGTTTTCAGCGGCTGCCTGCATCCCTTCACCTGTGGCCCGTGCCTCCATCGTCAAGGCCAGCAGCGTGGCATCCTCAAATCTCTCACCTCTGCTTCTCTCATCACGCCTCTGCTCACTGTGACCCTCCCGCCTCCCTCTGAGAAAGACCCCGTGGTTCCTCTGGGCCCACCTGGATAATCCTGGACAATCTCATCTCAAAAACCTTGATGTAATCGCATTTGCAGAGTCCCTTTTGCCATGTAAAACATCCATAACTTCAGGGGACTAGATCACGGATATCTTTGGGGGCCCATCAGTAGACCACGATTGTAAATATCATTAACCTAATAAAAATGGTCTAAATAAAGACATAGTCAACCTATTGACTGTAGCTTGGCTATGTCATGAATCCCAAGTTGTGGTCTATATTGAACATTTATGACTTTTTCATACTGTTTCTGATTCAGAATTTTTAGACATGGGATATACTTCAAGAATCTGGATTTCAACACATTTTCAGTGTTGCTGTTGCTGATCCAAAAACAAGCCCGTTAATAAGTGAAGTGGACATTCAGCTAATGACACATCGCACTACCTTGTCAATCCTAATGGGAATCAGCCCTGAACGTTCACTGGAAGGGCTGACGCTGAAGCTGAGGCTCCAGTGCTTTAGCCACCTGATGCGAAGAGCTGACTCATTGGAAAAGACCCTGATGCTGGGAGGGATTGGGGGCAGGAGGAGAAGGGGATGACAGAGGATGAGATGGCTGGATGGCATCACCCACTCCGTGAGTTTGAGTGAACTCCGGGAGTTGGTGATGGACAGGGAGCCTGGCGTGCTGCGATTCATGGGGTCACAAAGAGTCAGACACGACTGAGCAACTGAACAACAAAATAAGTGAAGTGGACACTTAACTAACAACAAGTTGCACTACAGGCATGATTGTGTGAGGAGCTCTGCCAACCTACAGGGAAGTACATAAATATTTATTCTTCAAATATATTAATTGTTCCACAAATGTGCTGATTAACAAAGTTGGCTATTTTGACAAGAGGCATTCTAACTCATAAGTGATTGATGATGGTGGAAATGTGTGATGCCTGTAAACGACTAAAAGAAACATCTATTGTCTGGAACATAATTTAAAATAAACCATTGGAGAACTGGGACTAATTACATACCTTTGCAATAAGAACTAAAATGAAAAAAAAAATAGACAAAACAGCTGTAATTGTACTATTCACACACATATAATATCTTGCTACAATATTTATTTTATGGCAAAAAATAGACTATAATATATTCACTTCACATTTATCACATTCATTCAAACTCTTTTGCCTATTAAATGTACACACTTTTACAAACCAATGGCAGCTCAGATTTAAGCTCTTCTGATTATACATTATATATTGTTTTTACATTGTTGATCACCAGACAGTACCACATAAAATTGCTTTTTAAACTAGAAAATACGCGACAACTACATATACCATGTGATTTTGAAAAGGCAGAATTCCCAATGCATTGCTTGAATTATAGGGAACTTTCTGAGAAAATGTATTTCATAAAAAATTGTCTCTAAATATTTAAGTTTCTGCGGACATTTGAGTCATAGTAACAGCAGCCTGAATTTTTAAATATATTATTATCCAGATATTCATTTTTAAACTATGCTTTGCTTAATTTGCTATGGGTGGGGTTTGGACTGCTTCAGTTTGTAACAAAGAAATACACAACAACATCCTGTCTCGTTGCAGCAATCTTCACCTGAACCAAGTAGGACTGTTGGAACTCGGAGCATCCCCCTCGAGCACAGCCGAGGGAGACACTGACGTGGCTTCACAGGAAAACATTTTACGTCCGCGTGATAAAAGCTGTTTTATATTTTAATGTAAAAAATTACTTGAGAATACAGTAAAAAGCAACAAATATATTCTAAAGGCCCAGTGCCAACCTTCGGAGTAAGGTTTAACTGTTCAAGTTTTTTAAGGCTTAATACTTTAAAAAATATTTTTATTTTCTCCCCTCATTTTCAATGTGTTTAGAAATTGAATACACTGATAACTGTGTAATAGCTCAATTCTACAATAAGAAATTAAGCTGCTTACTTTTAATATAGAATTGAAAAAAAAATCTAATATGGAGAGTCTAAACGCACACTAACAGAAAAATCTTCAAAAATATTAAGAATCATCTCTGTACAACTACTTCTACTTCTCTATTGAGCCACAAAACCAAACTATGCAAATAAAACCCACCAAAGCACTACTAATCTACAAGTTTCACAAGTTATAGCATTTTTTTCCTTGTTTTTTCTTTCACCTTTTTGTTTTGTGGGCTTAAGATTTTGGTTTCTTTTTAATCTCGTTTTTATTAAGCCTGTTCTGAAAATGTTCGTCACCTGTAGAGAACATTTACTTTTTTTCAGGCATTTGTTAGGCTAACAGCACAGTGCGTGCGTGTCCAGTGGTGTCCGATTCTCGTGACCACAGGGACTGCAGCCCGCCAGGCTCCTCTGTCCATGGGATTCTCCAGGCAAGAATCCTGGAGTGGGTTGCCATTTCCTTCTCCAGGGGATCCTTCCAACCCAGGGATGGAACCTGCTCTTTTTCACATCTCCTGCATTGACAGATGGATTCCACTACCTGGGATTCCTAGACTGGGAAGACTGAACTTAGATTCCAGTCTGGTCCAGACTGAGCCAGTATGGTAATTATTCCAGTAAAAGTACAAGCCCATTAGATCCCTTCAGGACAGTTAACTCTAAGATTAAATCCCTTGTCAATAAATATTTCTCATTCAATGGCCCATTAATTTCATGTGATTTCTAATAAATTTCTAGAAAAAGATGTTTGGAGACTCTCGTAGCATCTATGACAGAGCAGTTGGACCTGTGATATTTGCAACTCTTATGAAAGATGAGTGACCTCGTTTATTTGTTCAGTTCTCCTCAGCTGATAAAGGAGCATACGGAGATGGAAGGCCATCACCATTACATCAGTCTACCCCAAAACGTGAGGGCCAACAGACACACGTCCGGGATAACCCAGATAATCCAACCGTCTGAACTTCCCTGGTCAGTAAAGACCGGCTCCTGAGAATGAATACATCTTTTCTTCACTAAGCTTTCAGAGCTTGAACTTAAAATACACATGAGCACTCAAAATGTTGGTGGTGACAACCGAAATAAAGGACTGGGCTTTATATAGTTTTAAAACCCCTACCAGTCAGTTTAAAATTGCAGATTCATTACACTGGCATCATGAACAGCTATAGCCAGTGTGGGGGCACTATAGATTTAAAGCCAAGGCATCTTTGAGATTTTTAAATGGTCCTTTTATATGACACACCACAAAGTCATGTTTAATGGACAGAATCATGTTCAAAAGATCTACCTAGTAAGTAATTTTTGAAAACTTCCCAACAGCACGTTAGCCACACTGTTAGTTCCATGCACATGCTTGTGTGCTAAGTTGCTTCAGTCATTTCTGACTCTGCAACCCCACGGACTGTGGCCCACCAGGATCTCTGTTCATGGGATTCTCCAGGCAAGAACACTGGACGGGGTTGCCATGTCCTAATCCAGCGGACCTTCTCAAGCCAGGGATCGAACCTGCATCTCTTATGTCTACAGGTAGTCCAATTATTCCCTTGTCACTCATTTGTATTTATTTGTGTTATTAAAAGCATAATTTAAAATAAGTATATGGTTACTCATTGGAAAGGACCCTGATGCTGGGAAAGACTGAAGGCAGGAGCAGAAGAGGACGACAGAGGATGAGATGGTTGGATGGCATCACCGACTCGATGGACTGGAGTTTGGTGGACTCCGGGAGTTGGTGGTAGACAGGGAGGCCTGGTGTGCTGCAGTCCATGGGGTCGCAGAGTCGGACAGGACTAAGCAACTGAACGATACGCTTACTATCTCTTTGTGAGCCCAGCAACATATTGGATAAAGTTCAGATTTATTCCAGTTTTTAGAAAATGAGTATTTTACATATTTCTAGAAATACGCCACCAACCAGGCCCACCTCACACACGTGTGACCTAGAGACACTCCAGCTGTGGGGACACTCACCGTGGGATTCCCGTGTCCTCAGCTGGGGGCCGCGGACCTCCCGCCACCTCCCTGGCCCAGGACCAGGGTCCCCTCCTCCTCCAGGCCAGGACCACCCAAAGGCAGACACGCAGTAGAAGCAGACAAGGCGGGGACGTGCTGCCAGCTCACCCGCCTCCGCCCAGCGCCCTCACGGGGTTCTCGGCACCCCGCTCACCCACCCCTGTCCCTGACCTTCACACACCACTCAAGTTTCTCAGACAAACGATGGGACACTCGTGACGTGGAACTCCCTCACGAAACACTCATCAATCTGACTTCAGTCGAGTGCTGAGGCCCAGGCCCCACTGCCGGGCAAACCAGAACTGGTCCTGTGCTCTGGCCCGCAAGGTGCAGCGGGGAGGAGGTTGCCCTGTGTGAGTACTGACGATGAGGGTGTGACTACCTTTTCAGACCCCTGTGGTTTCAACAAGCTTTGGGAGAACAAACCAGAGTTAGGGCCCACCTACAGTAATATTTCCCTTTGTAGACAATACTGTCAATACTTTCACATACATCGGAACTTTTAGAGCATAATTTTTATTTGGGAACTACCTGTACTATGCCAGTTTAACCACCCAAGGACCCTTTCAATTATTTTCTAAAATCCTCTGTCCACACACCCCTAACACATGAAAACCTTAAACCACCAAACTTTCTGATTTTTTTTTAAATTATAGATATTTAGGGTAAATGAAGCTCTTATTGCAGGACTTTGAAAAACTCATGTTCTTTCAAGAATTGTTTTCCCAAATTCCTAATGGACCTAGCTCTCTTTTTGAAGTGTCTGTCCCTCAGTTAAAAAAAAAGGGTCCCCTCTAATTTAGACCATTTAAATAAACTTTAAACTGGAAAGAGATAGTTTAGCTTCTTCTACCTGAAATGCTGATAGAAAGCAAATTCCCTAAATGTCTATCCAAAAGAATTCCCTTTAAAAGTTTTTTTTTTTTTTTTTTTTTAATTTTATTTTTAAAAAAATCAAATGATTTTTAAACCATCCCCTGGGCCTTCCCAGCGCACCAGCCCCAAGCATCAGCAGCATCGTAACTGAACCTGGACTTCTCGTTTCATATTTTCAATGTTTCAATGACATTCTCCCAAATCTTCCCACCCTCTCCCACAGAGGTTTTTTAAATGATTTACAATAAACTGTAGTTCTTTATATTTTAATAAGACCACTGGAGCGGGTTCGACCCTGGGTCTCCTGCATTGCAGGCAGATTCTTTACCATCTGAGCCACCAGGGAAGCCCAATATAGTTTTATATTACATGTAGTGAGAACATTTATATTCCCTTAATATTGTGAACAGTAAGTTACCGACCCACTTGAAAGGACTATCGTCTTTTCCCGACGAAGCAGCAGAAAGGCTGCCCGTGCCGTGCTGCCGTCAGCCCATCCTCACTCCTCCTCGGGGCTTCGGTCCTGGCCTTGGTCTTCCCGGGAGCTTCAGGGCAAGCACAGCTGCTGTCTCAATCCTGCCAACGTGGTTTGAAGGCTACATTCTAGGGTTTTCTGAATGTTTCACAATGGATGTTCCAGAAGAAAATAAGTAATGAAGATTGCAATTCCAAATGAGGTTCTAAAACAAACACTTTCCGTGTTCAAAACTATCCACTAGAGCGTTTCATCTGAAGAGCCCACTGCTCAGGAGAGCTGATGCCAGAGAGGCAGCACTCGTCAGCGGAAACACTGGCTTGTAAGCTACTCTGTGCGAAAATGCACGTTTTGCTAATTTTGATATGAAACTAAGAATATCAACAAACAGACAAAAGACACTAAAATACTGAAGCACTGTGTAAGTTTGGCAGACAGAAAATCCTCAACTCAGACATGCTGAGCCGATGAAACCACGATGTTCTACAGTTTGACCTTGAAAATCATATTACTCCAGAAGTCCAGAAATGTAGATTTATTTTTATTCAGAAATACTTTCATATTCTCTAACTGTTCATTGAAAGTTTAAAAATTCAAAAGGGACACAAAAAAATTACATGGATCTTAGAAGCTATGTCAAACATGCGAGTTTTAAGAGTGACATTTTATACAGTGTAATTTAGCCCTCATAATTTTCTTAAAATCAAATTATAACAGGAACACAAACATACCATATATTACTCTTTAAAATTTTTGTTTTACAATATGTTCTTGTCAATGGGACACTTCAAAATGTTTAAACCTGACAGAAAAGCATTTAAAAAAAAAAAGTACCAATGAAAGAAAAAAGTGTCAGAAACACACCTGTCCATTACCTGGTGTGAAGATGGGGACCACTGCAATGAAAACTCTGAATCCATTCTCCTGGGGGGCACGCTCTGAACATCCACACTTGGGTCTATTCTTTAAAATCATTTCAGACTTAAAATCAATTCTTCGTTACCAAGTGAGAAAGAGGCCCACTTTCAACACTCACTTTCATTGATGCCATCTGCATTTCCTCTTAAGCGGCTGGTTTCTGGGACAGAGTCAGGCAGGGACACGATGTTTGAAGGAAACCCAGTCTCCCAGCTAACCACAGACTCAGTGGTGACAACAGTGAGCAGAACCGCTTTAGGAGTGAACCCGGGCATCGGAACCGTCCCTCGGATACTGTTCACTGGGGGAAGTAACCCTGGGTTTGAGGTTTGGGAAGCTTGACGTGTTGGAGAAGCGGCCTCCGGAAGCTAAGAGAGGGCTCCTCAGCTGAACGTGCGGGCAGTCCTCCATCACCTCCTCGGCCCTGAGGGACGAGCCCTTCGCAATCCCCCTGCCCATGGGGAGGGGCCTAAAAGGGGTCTGGGGGGCTCGGAGGAGGGGGAACCCGAGACGCCCGCAGGGGTGAAGCTAGAGGAGTGAGGCGAGGGAACCCCGGGACATCCTGGACACCACGGTCATCTCCCGTGGCCCCACAGGTGTGGGCTGTGCTTTGGGAGAAGAGGCGAGACTACTAACAAACCCTTCCCTTCTTTCAGCCAAAAGAAAACAAAGCCTCTTCACAGCTTCTTTTAATAATAATATAAACCTGATTTGTTGTTTTTTTAAAGAAAGAGTTGTAGGTGGAAGAACTTCAAGGAAACACAGGGAGCTGTTACCCGTGACAGGCCCTGAGTCCCCGGGGTGTCTACGGTGGGGGGTCACCCACTCTTCCCGAACCCCGCTCCGCCCGGCGGCTCAGTCTGAGTGCAGGTGACGCTGCGAGCTTTGTAAAGACCAAGGCAGCTTGCATTTACCGCCCTGTGCCTCCTCTGCATGCGATCGCCTCCTACTCATCCTCTGTACTCTCACCCCGATCCCTTCCAAAACACTTTCAATATGTCTGCTGTTATGTACTGTTTCACCTACAAAGCAACATATATATTAAAAACAGATTTGTTTGCAACCAAAAAAAGTGCTTAAAACCGTCGTATGCAACTGTTTTCACTTCATTTTCAACCAAAAAAAAAAAATCAAACACATTTGGGTTTATGAATAATACTGAAAAAAAAACAGTGAATCTGATTATTCTCATACATGTATTAAAAAAATGTGCCTTTATGCCCCATGTTAACTTACAGTAACTGACTCATTTCCGTACCTTAATGAGTTGAACTCTTGCTTGGAAAATATAGAAAGTACAAATATATAGAACTTTTAGGATTAAAAAATTTTCTGAATATAAAAATGCTTTCTATATTTCAAAAATAAACACTTTTGGATTCTTGTTGTAGTTTTGGGTTTGGTAACTTAACTGTTAAGTACCCAAGGGTTTTTTTAAAAAATAACATGGTTTTAAATACAAAGTTATCCAAGAACCACTCACATCTGTGGATCAGCCCCATGAAAAGTTTAGTTTCTCAACAAGAAAACCCCAAATATTCTCGTCATAAAATAAAATTCCATTATCAAAAACTAGCTTAAGATAGAAAACTATACGCCTTAGTGATTGCCAGAATTGCCCAGCACAGCTTTAGTAAAATAGAGAGAACTGATCGAGAAAATACAATCTCCACATGTGTGCAAGTGCTGCAAGTCACACAGGGGCGCCGGGAAGCCGCGGCCTTGCCCTCGGGCACCGTCCGCCCCGGCGCGGCCCCTCCACCTCGCCCGGCCCGGCTCCTCCTGCGGCTCATCCGACGCAGCGCCCCGCGCTCCTCCCGCCACCTACGCCCGACGCGGCACCTGTGGAAGCGAAAGCGCGAGTCGGCCAGCACGTCTCCGTCCTTTCCGAGCTGTGAACGCCTCCGTGGCCATCCCGGCGAGCGCGGGGCCTAGATGAGCCGGGAGCTCCTGAGGAACTGGATGAGCACGCGGTACACGAACGTGTACTGGCACAGCGTCTGCACCATCAGCATCCGCTGCCGCCGCAGCATGTCCAGCACCCGCGGGACGTCCAGCGCCTGGCGAGGGAAGTGGGGTGAGGGCGCGGCTCCCCGAGACCCCGGGGCGGGGGCGGCCCTGGGGGCCCTGGCTGCAGGCAGGCAGCCTCTTGGCTACTCGGAGTCTCCCGCAGAGAAGCCCGAGGACGTTTGTGCAGAAAGCCCTGGCAGGCCACGGGGGGCGGGGGTCCCTCTCTGCCCGGCCCTGCGCCCGGCCCCCCTCTCCCCGCGCCCACAGAGGAGCAAGCACCTCGTTGTGCTCCAGGCAGGCGATCATGATCTCCGACAGAATGACGACGCCTGTCCGTCCCACGCCGGCACTGCAGTGGACCAGCAGCGGGGGGTTGGGGCTTTTGGGTTCACTCGTGCTGTTTGTATGGCGTCGAACAGACTGGATCTCTTCGAGGTATGCTGTGAAACACGGATGAGACAGACAGACACAATGCACTGAGGCCGATCAGGCCTACTGAGAAGGCGGCCCCACGCGCAGGGCACCGGGAGCCGGTGCACCAGCCCAGCTACTGGCCGACAGTGCGGTCTCGGCGAGCCCCTGCCTCTACCGGGGCTCTCGTTTATTCTCAACCGCAAAATGCAAAACTCTTCAGGGACCAGGAACTGCCTGCTGCTGACCATCCAAGTTATACTGTAAAACCTCTGCACTAAGCTTTCCCCTGAACGCTTGCAATTTTCAGTTTATAATAAGCCCAGCCTCGCATGCAACAATACAGAGGCAGGAAAGGAGAGGCTCTGTAGGTCTGCCTCTGTGGCGGCCTTCGCGGCGCCGGGAGCGCAGACGCTTACACAGAAAGCCCTTGAGGTCCTCGGGACAGCCGTGCTCGGGCCAGTCGGTGTACTGCAGGTGCCAGATGGTCCGCTCCTGCCCGCTCAGCAGGTGCTTCATCTTCAGGCCCGTGGTGGCGTAGCAGCCGGAGTCCGTGCGGAAGCGGGTGGTGATCTTGAACCGCCCGTAGGTGACGGTGTTGTGCCTCGAGCCGAGGCGTGGCCAGTACCTGAAGCTCTTTTCCCTTCCGCCCTCCTGTCAGAGACAGAGCGCTCAGAAACGCGGCCCCGGCCGGCCAAGGGCGCCCCTTCACGGGGATCCGTCTCAGAAACGCGCTGGGCCGGCCGAGGGCGCCCCTTCACCGGGACTCGGACCTGCGCCCCCGCCCCCTTCTCTGAAGTCAGGACGCACAGCGTCACCGTCACTGTCCGTCTGAGGCCGCGAGAAGGTCAAGGAAGAGAAGTGAGTCCTCACCTCCTCCGCCGTCACCATGGCTATAATCGCAATTCCCTGTTCCCACACCATCTGCCAAAAGTCCGGGCAGGTATTTTGCAGTGGTCCCTGAGTGGCAATATAGTCCCATTCAATTCCACTGACAGAGACCTGAAATTAGGGATTTAAAAAAATGAGTGTGTGTGTGTATAACACATGCATATACATTTGTTCATGGTAATACTTAAAAAGCAAACTGAACTATTTAGATAAAGACTTTCATCTTATTCTTTTTCCTTATTAGTGTAATTTCCATCACTGACACTCCTATAAGCACAAGCATTATGAGTTTATATATCATCTATATGTGACCTGGGACAATGTCCTTAATCTCTCCAAATCTCAGTTCTCATCTGCACAATAAAAATACTCCCTGCCCTCATGTTGCTGGGATTACTCAAGTCAGTATACTCAATGCCCTGCACATGACAGGGTCTCGGTAAGTGGCTGTTACTCCTGCCGTTAGTGCTGGTTCTTATAAAAATAACACCAGCATCAGCACACCCCAAAGTTCAAACACAACCTTCCCTCGTGAAGCACCATACATACTAGGATCAAGTACAAGCAGTTAAGTCAAAAACCTAAGTCAAGTGTCAAACTTCTGGGGGCGGGGGCAGGGAATCTCTTACTACCTAAGGAGTTCACCTCTGAACTTCTGAGTCAGGATCACCCCATATAATGATACTAAATTTCCACTTAAGATTGAAAACCTCCTTGAAAACATTCTAATAATTATGAGAGCTGTAGTCAGGACATGGGGTTAGATCTCGCTCCCCCACTACTGAGTGATGGCCCTAACGGCTTCCTGAGTGCCCTGGGTAACCCTGGGACAAAGACCGCAGCCCAAGTCACACCGCCGCATCCCACGGGCCCCAGGCCCCACAGCAAACAAGGACCAGGGGGAGGGCTGGGGGCAGGAGGGGCGACGCCCTTCCTGACTCGGAGGTCAGCACAGCGGCCCACACGGCGCTAGGGGGTGATCTAAGAATTCCTCCTGCTGTTGCTGAAGATCTTGAAATACCACCACAGAGCCTCAGCATTCAACTCTCACCCATCCAGTCACAGGAGACAGGATACGCTATTCCAAAGAAATGCTCCGTTTTTAAATATGTCACCCCAGTCACGTCCGACTCCGCACAACCCCATGGACTGCAGCCCTCCAAGCTCCTCGTCCATGGGATTCCCCAGGCAAGGATACTGGAGTGGGGGGCCGTGCCCACCTCCAGGGGATCTTTTCAACCCAGGGATGGAACCCAGGCCTCTTATGGCCCCTGCACTGGCGCATGGGTTCTTTACCACTAGCGCTGCCTACAGAACAAAGCTTGCCCGTGGAACTCTGCTCAGAGCTATGTGGCCGCCTGCAGGGAAGGGGTTTGGGGGAATGGTTGCCTGTGTATGTCTGGCTGAGTTGCCTCACTGAGCCCCTGAAACTATCCCAGCGTGGCTAATCGGCTACACCTCAATACAAAATAAAAAGCTTTTTAGAAATAAAAAGCTTATGCACAGATTCCCAAAGCCTGTCAAGGGCAGACTGCTGGGTCTCCGGGAAGTCTCACTGCGAAATGGCTCTCATCCAACGTCACCTGCAAGCTGAAGAAAATGTGGGAAAGAAGAGAGATAACACCTGATCGTGGACACCTTCTCATTCACTCACTAGAAGGAAACATCTTCTGTCCAGAGTAAGGAACTGACTGTGCAGCCAGTGTGAACAGAGGCTGCGGGGACGGAGAAGACAGAGCCTCTGGCTGTTCTCACCATCCTCGTATGGACCATCCCTTTTTTCACTTTATTGGGCGTAACGCTACCTCAGGTAAACGGCATCACCCTGCTTCGGGGCCGGGGCGGCGTGGGGAGCAGCACCACTCGCCCACAGAACAAAATGGTGTTTGAAAAGCAAAGAGTGGGCAAAGAGCGCAGACAGCTCCAGTGTGAGGCACGGCATTGGTGACACCATCCGACACACACGTGTGTCACATCAAAATGCACGGAGGTGCACGACAAGGAAAAAGGAGCCATTCAGCTGCTCCTGAGAACCTGTGAGCTAGAGAGAGGGCTTCAGATTCAGAAGCACCAAGGGCTCCAGGCAGACAAATGAGCGGCCCTGAAGTCCTGGGGACGATGCTGGGGGCAGAGGGACCAAACACCGTCCCCCCAGGGGTACGGATTTCCCAGCCTGCAAAACAGTGTCAAAATGGTTCAAAACAAGGGTGTTTTTTGAAAACAAGTCTCGCCACTCTTGTGTTAATGATTTAACTGAGGACTCTGCCCCACCATCCTACCTAACACTCCCCTCACCTTGATGTGGGAGGCGTTGATATAGCCGGTGTTGTTCTCCTTGGTCGGGACCAGCTCCACCCTGGCGTCGTCGTAGGGAAGCACGTCCTGGAACCGATTTCTTTCTGCGTTTTCAGGGAGGCGTGCTGTTGAGCACTCGCCATCAACTAGCCGTTTTTTAAGAATTCTTTCATATTCTGTGAATACCATTCCCTGTTCTAACCGCTGTTCCAGAATTTTACACTGGAAAACACAGAGCGAGAGATAATATGACTGCAGTCCCATGCCACACACAGCGGCATCTTGACTGCACGTCTGAAAACTCGCCTTCTGCCTCAAGTCTAGTGTTACCCAATACTGAAAATTCTACATGAAACCAAAGTTAAATTTAACAAGTCATTACACAGAAAGGACAAATGAAATAATCTTCTTGGTGAGAAATAGAATGCAAAGTTCTGTTTAAACTTGTTCTAGAATAATTCACTGAATTCGTTTTCTCTAAATCTATAGTCAATTACTTGACCCCCTTAGAAAGTTTGGGACTGCCTTGTATACACTGCTATAATTAAAATGGATAATCGACAAGGACCTGCTGCATAGCATGGGGAACTCTGCTCAATGTCAGGTGGCAGCCTGGATGGGACAGGGGTTTGGGGAAGAATGGATACATGTACGTGGATGGCTGAGTCCCTTTGCTGTCCACCTGAAAAGATCACAACATTGTTAACTGGCTATACTTTAATATAAAAAAAATTTTTTTTAATTACCTGACCCCCTAAGAACAGAAAGTTCTCCTGGAGAACAGTAAACCCTAGAGTAGGATAATTAATTCCAACTTCTATGAACAAGGGCTTCCACTTTGTAATATGACACAAAACACTAACAATAGTCCATGTTGGAAATTATCTCCAGGATCCAGGTGTAAGCAAAGTAATTTTTGCTTAGCATAATTCATGCCTGCCTAATTTTGACAGAATAGAACCTCACAGCAAATACGTCTCAGTCACAAAGAAAGTTCTGAGGAACTCAGTAGCTGTTCACTGTTAAAAGCCTTCGATGCCAGGACAGCGGTCATTGTCTTTCTTTCCTGTGAGTACTCACACGCAATTGCTGGTTTCCTCTCCCTTTACAGCCACAAGAAGGTAAAGAACGACAGCCAAAAGCCAACAGACAAAAATCAACGTTTAGCCCGAAATTATCTATTGAGGCATTAGCTATAAGCTTGCACCAGTTTTGCAGTCCAGATTACAAAGTTGTTAACACTGCTTTATGATTATCAAATGGCTTAGAAAATCCAGCAGATCCTCAGGAAGGCAGCTCTGCAGCCTCGGCCGTCCCCGAGAAGGCGGGCGGCCAGGTCCCGTACGTACCCGCTCATCGTTAGTGGCTCTGGCCGGCACGTCCTTCTCCTCATCGGGCAGCGGCAGTCGAGACAGGGAGAGTCCATTTAGAGCAGCCAATTTGAGAGGACCGATTTTTTTTGCATCTCCTCGGCTCTTTTTCATTCCCTACAAAAATAGTTATAGGCGTATATATCAAACATACACACATACAATCCCTTTGAGAGGAGACTTCAGTGGACTGAAGACGAAACAAACAGAGGGAGGGAGGTTCTCCTAAATCAACAACCGCAGGAGAGATGACGCTCCTACACACACACACACTCGTTTCACAAATATGAGGAGGAAGACATTCCATTCAAGGCCAAAGCCCTGATAAGTCTTCCAGATAGAAGGTTTTGAAATGCAGCTGGTTTCAGGGCTCTGTTGTAATGGAAGGTGAGGTTCCGAGCAGACAGCATTCCTTCACAGGACTCACTGGACTCCTGAATGTCAAACTGTGACACGCATGAAAATCAGCTGTAGTCCACGATAAGGGTTTAAATGTAGTGGCCTGACTGCAGTGAGCTTTCATACATTGAACAAACTAACAAACAAAAATGGTTTCGTTTTTAGTGTTTTCTGTGGTGGCTCTACTGTCTTCTACATTCTGCGGCAGACTTGTGTGACAGGGATTAGACTACCACACTTCTGGTAAACGCCGCATTTTCAAGTGAAGAAAACAGCAGGGCTGAAATCTCCATCATTACACCAGGCGAGGGTATGAGAGAGGGCAACCATGGAATTCTGTCTGCTGAAAACTGGTGTTTCTTCAAGCCAGCAATTTTGCTCTCGAAGGCAAACAAGCCCAAGAATGCCAAATCCTCTTTAATAGCCTATACTGAGAGGGTAACAGGCAGGAAGGCCAGGGGTCTCCAAATGGAGGAAATAGCCTGCAAATGTCAGACATTTTTCTCTCTCTTAAGCTGCAGGAGGAAACAAACTAGCAATATTTTTTCCTTCTCTATACAAATTTAAAGGGAGGTTCCTCTTAAAATACTGTGTTGCCATAATGACACCTGGTTTCGCCTGAAGTTAGCTATTCTCGAGCCTAGAGATAACCAATGCCTTTTTCTTATGGAAATGTTTGTCTTAAGCTATGCTAATGTGCTATGCCTTTACCCCAAACTCTGTCTCCAAGTCGGTTCCGCCTCTTGGCCCAGAACCTACTTGACAAACCAGTATGTTATACTCAGATATTGTTCCCCTAATCTATGTAAATGAAACTATTTGTATGGTGGTCTGCCCTTCTTCAAGATTCAAGTTAATCATTTTATGGCCCAGGATAAGCCATTTGGCGCCAAGATTATCCCAAAATGCATCTTATGGGTGAGGGGCCTGGTGCCATTCTGAATTTTAAGACATTCCTTTCTTTCATTAACAGACTGCTAGTGACTATATAACATCCAGCTGAAGACTAGCAGGGGGGTACTCTTTCTGCCCCCTTCTGATGCCTATGTCAGAAGCTTTCTCTATCTCCTTTATACTTCAATAAAACTTTATTACACAAAAGCTCTGAGCGATCAAGCCTCGTCTCTGGCCCTGGATTGAATTCTTCTCCTCCGGGGGCCAAGAATCCCGGTGTATTTGCGTGATTCAACAACCTTTCAATACCTCCTGGGAAGCCAGGGGATATAATCATAATGACAGCAGCCCTCCTCTGACAGCAGCGGTTTCCTCAGTTCTGTCTCATAACTGAGATCGCCTTTGCCCCAGCTCTGTCAGCCTTGGGGGAGACCGAGAGGAAGGCACACAGACCACAAGGTTCCTGCCTGGGTGACAACGTCAGGATTCTCGGCTGTGCAGGAGACGGGTGAGCGGCTGACAGTGAGCAGTCGGGGGCGTGGGGGCCGTTCTGACGGGTGGCGTCTGCCAGGTTCCAGGGGCCAATTCTCCCACCTCAGCTAACGTCAATCGGCCTCACAAGAGCCTGAAAATGGAAAACTCAGCTCCCGACAGCCAGGAGAAGTGGCCCCGGCACTTCTCGGCCTGAAGGACTGAAATGCCCCAGCACCATGCGCTGGGTGATTGGTAAGGCCAGCTCTAAAGCCAGTATTTGAAGAAAGGGGCTCACAGTCAACGCTCACCCCAAACACCCTTCACTTAGCCCTCAGAGGACGTGCTTTTAAGTGTACCGGCCGAATGGTGGCTTCTCGTGTGAGAACCACCACGCGAGACTGAGGGTGAGACAGAAACTCTTCCTGTAAACACACCCGTCCACGTCTGCCGGATAGCAATCAAGTCCCTGCAGGTGGAGACGGGGGAGAACTCCGGAATGTTCCTGCTTATCTGCCATTCATTCCACTGTTTTTAGTACTAAACCCCCAGAACCATAATTCACATTGTATGTTCATTCGCCTGTGATCACCATTAAAACCACCAAGGCGTCGGGAGTTACTACGGGGGGTCAGAGGGGTAGCAGGGGGCTGGACTCCAGTTCTTGGGAAGTCAGTCAGTTAAACGTATGATGCAACCTCACAGTAATATGTTAAACTTGACCAAGCACTTTCTATGAACCAGCACCTCACTTTTTTTCCTCCAACAACTCTCTGGGGTTGTCTCAGTTACAAATGAAAAACAAGAGTCAGAGAGATTAAGTTCTTGGCCCAAGGTCTCACCAGCTAGCTGGCTCCTTGTATACGGTAAACAGGGTCAAAACAATAGAAACCCTGCATTCAAGTCAGTCGGGCTGCACGACAGAATTCAGAAAACACTTTCGGAGCCGAGGCTTCAGTGGGACCTGACGCCACACCACAGAAGACAGAGGAGGGGTGCCCGTCCTGGGTCTCGGATGGAGGAGCCGAGGGGCTGGGTGTGAAGGGCCTGGCCCCCTGGGAGAGAACCAGCGAACGGCAAGGTCCGGACTCACAGCCGAGTCTTTCACTCTTAGGTCCTGTACCTATTCCCAGGCCACGGCTGCCATTCCCGTTCTTCAAGTAAGAACGTCCTTTTTTGAAAAGACCGGGGCGGGGGGTGGGGGGAGGCTTCCCTGGTGGTTCAGTGGTCGGGAGTCTGTCGGCCGATGCAGGGGACGCAGGTTCGATCCCTGGTCTGGGAGGATTCCACCTGCCGCAGGGCACTTAAGTGCATGGGCCGCAAGCGAGGGGAGCAAACGCAGGACCCAGTCACACGGTTGACACTGGGGGCCTCCCAGCCAAGGAGGGGGGCAGTCGTACCTTTGGAGAACCCAAATCAAGGTCCTCAGATTCAGCAGAACTCCCTGGGCCTGTTCAAAAACCACCGGGACAACAGGCTTGAATACTGGGCTCTACTCATCTGGGGCCAGACTCAGGCCCTGCGTTAAGACTAGGCACAGTTCTTGATGCAATCAGCGAAGAGTGTCAACTACGAGAGGGCCGGACCAGCTGGTGAGGACTCAGTTATTTCATCCCGCAGACACATACACACCCTGTCCCGCCCCGAATCACCAACGCTGGGCCATCCCCTCCACTTCAGGCAACCTGAGACAATGGCCTTTACTGTTAGGCAGTTGAGTAAGGATGTACTCCCAGGAAAAATTAAAAATCAATTTAGAGGAGAATCCACCTGCCAAGGCAGGAAACATGGGGGGTTCAGCCCCTGGTCCAGGAAGATCCCACGTGCCTCGAAACAACTAAGCTGCAGTGTCTGAGCCTGGGCCACAGCCACTGAAGCCTGCACACCCAGAGCCCCGAGGAGCCCCTGCGGTGAGCAGCCTGCCCGCCACTACAGAGCGGCTCCTGCCAGCCGCCCCTGGAGAAAGTCCATGCGCAGTAACAGAGATCCCGCACAGCCAAAAGTGAAGTAACTGATTTTTCAAGACAAACTTACAGTTCAAAACCATTCAGAGAAAATATATTTAAATCCACAGTACTAACTGTTAGTCATTCGAGTCTGTGTACACTCGTGCACTTCATAACCACTGCAGTACTGTGCTAATTGTCCTCCTGCCTGTGAAGATGTTTGTGACATCTCAGAGGATCTAATAATACACTAGGCCAGGACCACAAGTTCGATGCGCCCTCAGGTCTGAGTATGCTGACTGGCAGAAATTGGAGGCAGAGGCCCCAGCTGCCAGGACACAGGGGCACCTGGGAGACGGAGGCCTGAGCAGAGCGGAGCCTGAGCCAGGCAGCCAGATGACCCAGAGTGGACACGCGGACACGAAAACGGCACCAATGCCTGGGCAACGCTGAGGGCCTCACAGTGAAAAGGTTTCAGTGGGAAGACAGAGAACAGCAAGGCTGAGACAAGCAATTGTTACTTAATAAAAAAGTGTGTGTGTGTGTGTGTGTGTTAGTTGCTCAGCTGTGTCCAACTCTGCGACCCTGTGGACTGTAGCCTGCAAGGCTCCTCAGTCCATGGGATTCTCCAGGCTAGAATACTGGAGTGGGTTGCCATGTCCTTTTCCAGATCTTCCCGACCCAGGGATCGAACCCAGGTCTGTACACAATATTTTAAAATATACAATACAACCTCTATACAGAACAGTGTAGAAGAGAGGAGAACCAGCTACAGAGACAAACACAGGTTTAAAATCCAGTCCCTCACTAGCTGTGTGACCTTGGGAAAGTTACTCAGCATCGCAGAGTCCACTTTCTCATCTGTAGAGACAATAGGCCTGTTGTAAGCTGGACACAGTGAAGCAGCCTGCTCTGCCCTCGGGAATGCTCTGGGAATGGCCTTCACCAGCTAGAAATGATGTTATGCTGTTTCCTAGTTTGCCTCAAGTGGATAACAAACTGCTTAAACCAGCGTGCTTTATCACACCGAGTATGAAGGAGCTGCATTTTTCTACCAGGGGCCTTCCTTGGGCTCTCAGCTGACTCAGTCTCTCTTTTAAAGACATCTGGGGTGCTCGGGTTTTTGGTCTCAGTGAAGCAGCCCAAAATCACCCTCCAGTCCCCAGAGGTCACAGCACAGCAGTTTAAGCTGCACCCACACAGACAGGGACACACAGAACCCACTAAGGACACCTCAGGGGAGCCTCGCTGACCCCACAGGAGCCCACTGAGCCGCAGGCTGTTTTTACCGGTGGCTCACAAGGCAGTCTTGGCCCAAGTCGTGAAATCCTCACTCCTCTCCCCTGGCACCACCTTCTGGATACGCCCATCCACTGCTCCTATCCTACTCCACAGAGCCCCCTACGTTCACCTTTCCCTGGGTCTAAGCCTTATCTCTAACAATGTCACCAAGATTCTAGTCAATCCCCATCATTTCCAAAGATAACCAAACTCAAGAGTGTTCCAAAATAAAGCAAAAATAGAGTAAAATGTGTGTGTCTACTGGGCTACGGGGCTGTTTGAAAGGAGTTCAAAAGAAAAAGCTTTAAGAACTCGCGGAAGTCAAAGACAAGACGGACAAAGGGCAGACGGTGCAGAGAAGGGCAGGTTTGCAGGGGGCACCACGCTGTGGGGTGAGGCCCCCGCGCCCACCCCGCACGGCCCACGGCTCACCCCCAGAGGCGGAAGCCCTTCCACTGCATTCTTCTTCGCGGAGAGGAGATCGGACGCTGGCCTCTTCTGCAGGGAGTCCCTCCGGGCGCGGTACCTCCCCGACGTGGTAAGGTCCGACTCGGACGCCGATGGCGACAAGAGCCCGTCCCGCCGGGGCCGCGGGCCCTCCCCAGGCGCGGCGCCTGGGGCCTGGGGCTCCAGGATGTGCAGGGGCCCAGGGGCCAGGGGCGCGGCGTGGGGGGCGTCTGGGGGGCGGCCGCCCCGGGAGCCGAGTGGCGGCGCGGGCCCCTCCTCGGGGTCCTCGTCCTCATCCTCATCGCTGCTGTGGATCAGCACGGTGGCGTCCGACAGGGACTTCCCATGCCCACCTCGCAGGCTGCCCCGCAGCCCGGCGGCGCAGTCCTCCGCCCGCAGCGCCCGCTCCCCCGCCGCCAGGGCCGGTGCAGCCCTCTCCTGCAGCCGCAGGCCCTCGAGGCCGTGCGCCAGGCCGGCCAGCTCGACGCTGTTGCGCTTCTGCAGCCGCGCGCGCCGGGCAGCCGTCAGCGGCTCGCTCACCTCCTGCAGCGAGTGCGCCACCGGCGAGCTGTCCTCCTGGAAGGTCTGCACCGAGTGGTGCACGCGGCGCGTGATGAGGTCGGGGTTGCTGCTGCTGATGGGCGGCTGGCGGGACAGGTCCGGGGTGCTGTTGGCTGGCCGCGGGTGCGGGTAGGGGGGCGGTGGGCGGTACACCTGCGTCCTCAGGATGCTGGGCGCCGGGCAGTCGCGCGCCTGCAGCTGTGCGTTGGTCAGCTCGGGCACGCTCACGGCACCCAACCCCGGGCGCCGCCCCGCCGCTGAGGCATAGGGGTAGGGGGCCGGGCTGTGGAAGCTGTGGCTAAGGCTGAAGGCGCAGGGGGCCATGGGTGGAGATCCCGGGCGCGCGTGCTCGCGGATCTCGGGCTGGCTGTACACCAGGCTGAGGTTCCGCAGAGAGCGGCTCTGCCGCTCGGCCGGCGCCACGCCGCGCTGCAGCTGCTTCATGACCGTCTCGTAGTCCGGGGTCGGGCGGTAGGACGGCGGGATCAGGGCGCTGTGCCGGTGCGAGGGCACGTAGTCGGGCCTCAGGACGTCGCTGCCCGTGATGCTGGGGTTCGAGGACCCGGGCGAGGGCTGCAGGTAGGGCTGCGGGCTATTCAAGGAGCTGGTGCTGTGCGCGCTGTACACGCTGCCGTTGCGGACGCGCCCGCCGAGCTCCACCTGCGCGCGATCCAGGCTGGTCTGAGAGTGACCGTAGAAGCCGTTCTGGTTGGTCACGAAGAGGTTATCTGGGGGCGGGCGGGGCAAGACAGCGTGCATTTTATAATGAGGCTTTTTTCTGAATGTACTGAACTGAACCAATTACTCAAGACAAACACTGAGATGGCCCGAATGCTGATGACGTTTATGAAACTCCAGGCTGAAGGGACCCGGCGGCTCTACTCACACCGCCGGACCCTGGACGCGCAGTTTCTGGGCGCCTCGCCTCCTCACCTCCAGAATGGGGTGGTTCTGCCTGCTCCAAGAGTGGGATTCAGGACCTCACACCCAGTAAAGAACAGCCAAATCAATGTTCAGCATTAAGAGTACAACTACACCACCACAAAATGGGCTGTGCTGTGCTTGGGCACAGACTCAAACTCCCATGGCTTCTGCGGGAAAGCACACTCCTCCTTGGGTTACCCGCCCCCCTGCCCTGGCAAGAGGGCTCTGGGCCAGAGCCCCTTCCCTCTGGAAGGTTGGCCAGGGTGGCTGGAGGAGGAGGCAGGGGACTCTGTATCCTCTGTAACCTCTGCTCACATTCCCTTGACTGTGATTCCACAGGGAGGAGGGTACCCCGAGAGCAGTCAGAGCCAGGGGGCCCGACTGCTGGTGAAACTGTTTTACTAGAGACAAAGCAGGCTTTCCAGAAATCTGGGGAGCTAAGAGCAGAAATACCCCTAGGTGTGTGGCCCTGCTGATGCTGAGCGAGTTCAAGCACCGGCTGTCTGTAAACATTTCCTGAAATGAAACTCAAGGCGGACTGTGTAGATTCCTCCAGAATGAAGATAACAGGGCAAGGAGTTCAGCAGGATCTAAGCCTCACGAGGTCCTCGAGTGTCACCGGTAGCTGCACACCTCAGCAGGGGCGGGAAGCCAAGGAGACCCCCGCAAAGACAGCCGCCCCTGCCCGAGTAAGACGGGTCACAGTGAGCACCTCACGTGTCCACGGACGCTGCGTGTGCGCCTGCTTGGGCTGGAAGGAGGCCTGCTTCTTCAGTCCAGCCTGCAGTTCACCTGAAAACTACCCAGGGTGACTTCTAACACGTCAATGGAAAGAACACCAGAGAATAGTTGCCACTGATAAAAACATTCTTTTTCTGACTCAAAAGCCTCATGACGGTTTTGTCCAAGGGAACAGTAGGCCAGCGTCTCAGGCGTGGCTTCTATTCCGGCGGCACACACAGCCATGGAGACAAGGGCCTCAGAGGCAGCTTGTGCTCTCCCTGCGATCGCACCGAGCTTCTCCCGTCTTGCGAGCACCCCGAGGTCTGCATCTGTGGAGCCCCCTTTCCTCACAGCTGCCAGCGCTCGCTCAGCCTCACCCCCGCCCGCCTAGACCAGCATGATACCTGCTGGTCCTGCTCTGCGCACCCCCAAACCATCCAATGATGAGTCGGATGTGTAGAAGACTCTGCTAAGAACTAACAGGGCAGTCGGGGCGGGGAGGGTGTAGGGAATGATTAGGATCCAAAGAAAAAGGGAAAGGTAAGCACAAAAATCACAGGAACCCAAGGAAGTGTTGCAACTGAAGGAGGGAAGTGTAGCGAGTGAAGGAGCCCAGTGTCACAGGAGCTGGGGGAGGGAAGGAGCGCTTCCGGCTGGGGCTGAGCGATGGGGTCAGGGACACCTCCAGGACACACAGCACTCGGGACCTGGAGAGCGGGCAGTTGCAGTTTCACCAGCAGTCGGGCCCCCTGGCTCTGACTGCTCTCGGGGTACCCTCCTCCCTGTGGAATCACAGTCAAGGGAATGTGAGCAGAGGATACAGAGGATACAGAGTCCCCTGCCTCCTCCTCCAGCCACCCTGGCCAACCTTCCAGAGGGAAGGGGCTCTGGCCCAGAGCCCTCCTGCCAGGGCAGGGGGGCGGGTAACCCAAGGAGGAGTGTGCTTTCCCGCAGAAGCCATGGGAGTTTGAGTCTGTGCCCAAGCACAGCACAGGCCATCCGGCGGAAGCGCGTGGGCAGGGGGTAGGCAGGGAAAGGGCGCCAAGGGTGACAGTGGGGCGGGCAGCCGGGAGACTTGGCAGACATGGAGTGGCTGGAGGAGCCTGTGGCTGGAGAGAGCTCAGAGCGGGCGCAGGAGGTGAGACCTGGAACAGGAGCACAGAGGGGCATCTCAGAGGATGCTGAACACTAGACACGGACGATGGTCAGGGAAATGGGATGAGCCCGGCCACTGAGTGTCAGATGAACCGCGGAGGGTGGGAACTGAGGACGTCAGCGCCTGTGATGCAGCGACTCACGAGAGGTCTCAAAAAAAAAAAAGACTGCATTGGCAGGAGCAGAGGGATAGGGAGGAGGAGATACGGAACAGATGCTCCATGAAGTTAATCAGAGGCAAGAGGATTTGCAACTGTCTGGGTACTGAAGGCAAAAAAAGAAAAGAAACATTATAAACAGTTTGGAATCCCAGGAACCAGTGGGTGACTTCACCATAAAGGAGTACGGAACCTGGCAAAGGGCCTTATAGAGCAGGGTGATGAGCTCAATTCCAGGATGCCACTGCAGCAAGTGGCGGCAGCAGATAATGTTACGAGTGCTCCCACTCAGCCCGCGGTCCTGCTGGCCCCCTGAATGGCCCCCAGGCCGTTGGACAGGGGACACGTGGGGCCGCAGCTCAGGAATAAAGGTGGGCTGGGGAACGCAGACAGTCCTCCTCCTTGCTGAGACCCCAACTGCGGATGAGACGAGATCAACCGGATGCCTGTGGAGGGAGCGGGCCCTCGGCAGACCTCCGGGACAGGGAGCACCAAGGGGGCAGGAGCGGAGAGCATCCAGCGCGCAGAAGAGGCTGGAACGCTGGGGTCCGATGGGAAGGAGGGTGCGTGGGACCTGCGCGAGGGCAGCTTGGCGGAGCAGCACAGACGGGAGGGGAAGGGGAACCAGTAAGCAGAAGGGGCACAGAGTAGCGCTCTCAGAAGTGGGGAGAAAATGAAAGAAGAGACAGTTCACACCGCAGTCTGGAGGGAGAGGAAGACATTAGGAGGCTCGCAGAGAGAGGAAAAGAGAGGACCGGGGAGGAAACACACTGAAGAAAAGAGAGATTTTTTGGGGGTGGGGGGCGGGTGTCAAAGCCACAGGAGGGCAGAGTGGGAGGAGGAGAAGCCAGTGAGGAAGGTAAAAGCAACCCCCCGAGGCGCACACTCTGGGACTCCACAGTCGAATCCGTCCCCCTGCCCCTCCACCCCGCGCCCGGAGAACCTCACCCAACACACAAGGCGCAGCGCCAACAGCGCGCCACCGCCCTCCTCCTGGTCCCTCACGCCGCCCTCCAGTCCCCTGCGGGCCTGAGTCCAAGCACCCGCTTCGCCGTCTGTGCCGGCGCAGTCACCCCCCGCACAAAAGCAGGGGCAGCGGCCCCACCCGGGAGCTCGCCACTCCCGCCTTTCGAAGTCACCCCTCTTTCCAGGAAGCCTTTCTCAGACTGCCCAGCTCACGCTCGTCACAACATGCCTGTTCCCTTTGTACCTAAGTCATCTGTGTGCTTGTGTTATCCTCCTCTATTAGCTTCCACATCTAAGCTTCTTAAGATGTGGAATTACCTCTCTGCATCCATCTCCCCGCCTTTACAGCAGAGCCTTGTGGACAGAGTAAAGTAATAATGCTTGTAAAATGAATGCTGGAGATACAGCTTCAGAGGCCCTGTCTTCACATAACTCAATATGCCCATCATTTGAAAGATAAACATAAATAGAGGAAAATAATCGTTTACAATGGGAAGGTCTCAGGCAGGAAAAAACACAGAACAAGCCTGGGACCTCCCGGGCCAGAAATCACAGAAGCGCTCAGAGCCCATGGGGCACACGTTAACAGGACTTGGGAGCCAGTTTGAAGGAGTGCCCATGGGCCAAATTCAGGATCAGATCTGAGCATCAGAATCTGATACAACATGTTTACTACCCATATCCCCAAAAAACTGACTCTAATGAGTACAGGTTGGCTATCATCATGACAATAATTCTGTGAAGTTAAATTTTTAAG
Organism: Bos mutus; assembly: GCF_027580195.1. Classification (NCBI taxonomy): domain Eukaryota; kingdom Metazoa; phylum Chordata; class Mammalia; order Artiodactyla; family Bovidae; genus Bos; species Bos mutus. Next base: position 85,680,067 of record NC_091626.1, on the reverse strand, counting down.
TTATTTGTGTAATAACTTCAGGCAAAAAACTATCCTGGCTTCAAGGTCTCCAAGCCTTCATGATTTATTCAAATTATAGTAATTTTGTAAGGCATTTCAGAAATGGTGTACTTTACCTAGGGAAGAGGTGTACGGTTCTGTGTAATGTCCGTTATAGTGCAGCTGGGGTGGGGCGGCCATCGCATAGGGTTGCGGCTTGGGCTAAGAATCGGAAAGTTGGAAACAGGGTTAAAACACATCGTCTATGGAACATGTGTAAACAGTTCTTTTCTGGCTTCTTTCTTTTCACTGAGAAACTTCTGAAGGAGCCTGACGTATCATATATGAAAAATAAATATCAAGACCCTATAGCTCTTACCCTATCTATCCTTTGCAGGGTTTTCCAGAAAGGCAATGCTAAGCGCTATGCTCTGTTATCAGGCAGCAGACAGCACAAGAAAGCAGGAACAGACACAGGTTTCCTGAATTCTTATATAAACAATCAATTAGAAAAAACTTATATGTACTATCTTTAATCTTATTAGCTAAACCATCTAGTATTTTAAATATCTACTAACTTCTGATTACTCTTGGCTAATAGTCAATATCTTTAGTATTAGGTTGGACCTAATATTTTAAAATATATAACACAATAAATGTTACATATATAAATATTAGGCTTAAGTTGTAGAAAATCACCATTTCTTTGGTCAAATGTCAGCATACTTTAACAGTTCGAACTAAAAACGAACACTGCTAAAAGCGTATTTTATTAAGGAAAGCGACGGCACTAAAACAAAAAAAGGCAATTGTAATTTTCCTTCTTTCCTACCAGAGACATCCTCGAAGAAGACCTCCTCCTAACTGGGTTCACTATGACGGTCTGAGTTTGCCTGTAAAGATAAGACATGTCTTTGAGAAACACATATACACGTGCTCATATGCACACACTCTTCCTAGACATGCTAATAAGAAAGTAAAGGATAAATCTTCCCAAGCGACAAACTCATCCAGTCATCAATCAGAAAAAAGGCAGGTGGTCTCCCGGCTGCACTCCAGGGTCTGAGCCTCGAGGAGCAGCCGTCGGTCGCCTGGCCGAGCCCAGGACCAGGCAGGAAGAGCTGTCCCCGGTCCATGCAGGCAGGCCCTCCGGAGCGACCAGCAGCAGAGCGGAGGGGGCGCCAGGCCAGAGGGCCACAGACTCAACCCCAGGGAAGAGACGGCGCAAACGCGCTTCTCCTGCGGGCTGGGCTCAGCGCTGACCACCTCCGTTCTCAGCGCTCAGGACGGACCGCCAGCTGCCAGCCTCACAGCCAGAAGCAATGGAGTGCCTTTGATGGAGAGCCTGTGAGCCGCGGACCACACACATGATCAAGAGACAAGCTGGGAACTTGGGAAACTTAGGAGTATGTGTGTTAGCTGCTCAGTTGTGTCCGACTCTTTGTGACTCCCTGGCCGTCGCCCACCAGGCTTCTCCATCGATGGGATTCTCCAGGCAAGAATACTGGAGGGGGTTGCCATGCCCTTCTCCATAAGAATAGGTATTTCCTCTAAGAAACTAAGGTAGGGAGAGCAAAAGAGTAGGAACGTTGGTTCAGTGGGCTGGTGGTAACTCCATTTACTTTCCTTTGCAAGAAACTTCTCTCTGGTTTTAAGTGTACTTTTAAAAAAGAAATGAAAAGTATTCAGGAGTCCTGGCTAACATTTATCAGATAATTTGAGATTTTAAGCTTTTCAGAGCAAGCTCCATCTTTGAATAAACATAGGTCACAAAGAAGAAAAAGAAAATTCCTTTTGTCAGAATCTATCTTTTAAAGATAAAGGCAGGAATTTTTGTTGTTGTTCTTGTGTGTGGTCAGTTTTATTGCAAGTAAGATCTAGGAACCTATACACGTAGGATTCTTGGGTTTGATCATGATGCAATTTTGTCAAAGCTCTTTTTGAAAAACCTTTGAGCATATATTCCTGGCCCATAAGCTTATGTGACATGTAATAACAGATTACAAAAAATGTCATCCTTGGTTATAGTGTTCCTAAGGACTAATTATTAGAAAATCCGTAATCACAAAATGAACATGAATTCCATTTAATCAGTAAATTTACCATCTCAAGCCTCAAGTCTCGTCTCAAAAATTATTTTCAGCACTGTAACAACTAATTTCTTCTATTAAATCCCTTAATATTAGCTAATTTTTATATGATTTTTGCTGCTAAGTCGCTTCAGTCGTGTCCGACTCTGTGCAACCCCATAGACGGCAGCCCACCAGGCTCCCCCATCCCTGGGATTCTCCAGGCAAGAACACTGGAGTGGGTTGCCATTGCCTTCTCCAGTGCATGAAAGTGGAAAGTGAAAGTGAAGTCGCTCAGTCATGCCCGACTCTTAGCGACCCCATGGACTGCAGCCTACCAGGCTCCTCTGTCCATGGGATTTTCCAGGCAAGAGTACTGGAGTAGGGTGCCATTGCCTTCTCCAAGATTTTTGAGGTAAAAGAAAATTACTCCTAATAGAACTATCAAGTAGCTGCAACTGCTTTTATGAGTTGACTTTTTTTGATTAAACATTTTTAAAAGTAACTTCCTTTTATTATCATTGGAACGAATTAAGATTGTTGATGAAGAATAGATGTCTCTATTCCAAAGGATGTTCCCATTCTGCCAGTAATTATTATGCAACAAAAATAAAATGGATGTCAATTCCATTAGATTGCAAAAATACCCACATCAGTTGGTAAAACATTAGTAAAGTCAGGAGGGTGTATCTGAGCCTTTTTTCCCCTCTTATTTTTAATTGAAAGGTAATTACAATATTGTGATGGTTTCCGCCATACATCAACATGGATCAGACACAGGTATACACACGTCCCCTTGCTCGAGCCTCCCTCCCCCTCCCACCCCTCTAGTTGTCACAGAGGTCACAGTTGTCATCATGATCAAACCCAACTGCATCATGATCAAACCCCGGTCTGAGTTCCTGAGTCACAGCGGATTCCCACCATCTATTGCACACGTGTTAGTGTGTGTCAGTTCTCTTTTAAAACGCTCCTTAACTGCACACTGCTGTTGCTCAGTTGCTGGGTCGTGTCTGACACTTTGCCCCGTGGACTGCAGCCCTCCAGGGACAGAGACCAAGCCCTTCTGCATTGGCAGGCTGGATTCTTTACCATCAGGCCACCAGGGACGATCCTTAACTGCACGTTAATACATTCTTCAATTTAGCATTCAGGACTTGAAGACACTGCATTCTGCAGCCTCGAGGTTTACTTTTCCTTTACTCTCCATCATCAGGGCTAGATTTAGGCCATCCTAGTTGGCCTCTGAAGTTTATATTTAGTCCAGAGACTCACTAAATTGACTAAACCTTAAAAGGACTACAAATTCAAAACACAGAGATGAGGAAAATGGCCGTTGATAGGATCTTCCAACGAGGTGTCCAGAGTTGCCCAGCCGGACACAAAAACAAAGTCTGTTAAACACGAAGCCCAAGGATGTGAGCTTCGGAGCAGAGGCGGCACTCCGCATGGGGGTCTATCCTGGCGCCTGCTGGCAGCCCCCAGGGTGGAGGCGGCACCCCACACGGGGGTCTATCCTGGCGCCTGCTGGCAGCCCCCAGGGTGGAGGCGGCACCCCACACGGGGGTCTATCCTGGCGCCTGCTGGCAGCCCCCAGGGTGGAGGCGGCACTGCAGAGGCCACTTCTGCTAAAAACAAACCAGCACGTCTTCCTGCTGCCCAGCTGACGTAGGCAGCCTCTCCATCGGGTCTACATGTTCTAACCTCCTTTTTCTTCTTGCCAAAATCCTTGTCAAAGCAGTTTTCTAGGAGACCAGCTAAACTGAGTACACAAGAGAGAACGGTGAACAGTTGGTAGTGTTTAGGGGCAGTTACTATGCTGGTGGGTGCTTCTAAAAATGAGACAGCTAAAGATTTCGGGGGGGCTGGAAATCACTGGAATGTGTGTATTGGAGAAGACACAAGAAGAAAAGGTTGCTAGCCCAAGTAAAACAAATGACATTACTTACTGAAACAGTGCGAAAGGCTATACACGATTACCTCGGGGAATCCAAACACCAACCCTGAGAAGGAGGCTGGTGGGTATCTTTCCTTACAGATAAGGAAATGGATATTTAGATTAAGTAAATTGTTCCTGGTCACATGGCAAATAAGCAGAACTGGCATCAGAACCGGGCGGGTCTGTCAGATTCCTGAGCACACGCTCCTAATAGCTGATTACCTGACGCCCCCTCCCCACCCCAACAGACACATGGGCTCCACCGAGGCAAAGGACACACCATTGTGCCACTGGTGCCTGGCACACAAGGAAGCTGCCAAATGTGTGCTGAACAAGTGAAGGAGACAGTGAGTGAGGACTGCAATGGATGCTTACGGCTAAGCACTTACAATCTGGGCTTCCCTGACGCTCAGCTGGGAAAGAACCCGCCTGCAATGCAGGAGACCCCGGCTCAACCCCTGGGTCAGGAAGATCCACTGGAGAAAGGAAAGGCTACCCACTCCAGTATTCTTGGGCTTCCCTTGTGACTCAGCTGGTAAAGAATCCACCTGCAATGCAGGAGACCCCAGCTCAATCCCTGGGTCAAGAAGATCCACTGGAGAAGGGAATGGCTACCCACTCCAGTATTCTGGCCTGGAGAATTCCATGGGCTGTATAGACCATGGGGTCACAAAGAGTCGGACACGACTGAGCGACTTTCACTTGGGCTTCCCTAGTGACTCAGTTGGTAAAGAATCTACCTGTAATGCATAAGACCCAGGTTCAATCCACAAGTCAGGAAGATCCCATGGAGAAGGAAATGGCAACCCACTCCAGTACTCTTGCCTGGAAAATTCCACGGACAGAAGAGCAGGACAGGCTGCAGTCCACGGACTCCCAGCGTTGGACATGATTGTGCAACTAACTTTCACTTACAACTTACACTTGAGCTATAAAGACAGTAAATTTCCAAGAGCTGACTTTTGCTTTGTGAGCTTTGTTTCTTGTATATTTCAAGCTATAGAGGAGTGAGATTTTGATGCACAAAAAATATGTTGGTTAGTGGAAATACCCAGAAAATATTGACCTCAGTGACCTTCCTTTAATGGGACAGGGGCTTTCTCTTCTTCCAGGCTTCTCACGGTGTCTTCAAAAACCCTGTAGTAGGCCAAGAAGGGGGACAGCCCCAGCTCCCTCCGGGCAGGGCCAGTGCATCTCCTGATCACAGAAGTCTCCAGAACAGACTGGCTGCTATATTTGCCAGTAGCCTTAAACTGCAGGAACACTCGCCAATGCTGACAAGGCTGAGCAAGGAGCCCACTGGCGACAGGAATTCAACCTCCTCCTCTAGAGAAAGTCTGTGGAAACTTCTGCCACTCGGCTTTGCAGGTTTGGGGACACTAGACTCCCCTTCCCCCGCTCTCCCCAGAGAGGAGAGAAAGAGCCTCCCACACACCAAGCACCCTCTCAAGATTCCTTTTCCCTCTGATTCTTCTCATGCAAATTCAACAGGTCAATGATAGCATGAATGGGTCTGCGGCTTGGGGTGGCAGAGAAGGGGAGAGAAGTCATTTGACCTAAGAAACTGTCACTACCTCATTTAATTCCTATTCCAACTCTAAAGAAATGCTAAATAAAACTCACATTATCCTCACACTATAAATTAAGAAAGCAAAGAGAGGGATTCCCCTGGTGGTCCAGTGGCTGGCTCTGCATGCAGGAGGGTCAGTTCAATCCCTGGTCGGGGAACTAAGAGCCCACGTGTCACAGGCCAACTGAGTCCAAGTGCTGCAACGAAGGCCAAGCACAGCCAAAAAAAAATTCATTTCTCTTCACCTGGGGATCGAGTGCTACATTCACTTCCTGTAGAATGAAGAGGGTATCTTCCATCGTAAATTATTTCATAGCAATAGTTCATGAAAATGGACTTCCATGATTTAACACGTACGGAAATTAAAAGCAAAATGTAGAAAATAGACCTTTACATATAATTATTTCATTTTAAAAATACTCATTTTCCTTATACAAATGTAACATATTCAAATGAGGATCTAATATAAATGTGGTTTTATTTATATTTGGGAATAAATAGTAATATTATTTTTAAAAAATGAGCTAAGACTGAGTCATTTACCCCCACACACACATAAATTATTTATTTTCCTTCTGAACTTTAAAACTGTTACCAAGGGGTGATTTGCCAAAAAACTCTTTTAAAAAGGTATTAACCACCAACCAACAGGGATGCCTACTGGAAAAAGATTCTATCTTATGGTTTATTTCAAATGACTGATTCTCCATCAATTTCCAGGGGAGGTGGGGGGAAGTGAGCTGAGGGAATGATGGCTCATTATTACGAATACTCTTAAACTTATGAAAGGCTTTACATCTACGAAAGGGCTGTGGCCCAGGAGACTGCACACGTACTGCTCTGAGCGGAACACACGTATACACACAAAGCATTGCCACCCACGCCCGTAACAGCCCGGTGCGGAGGAGCCCCAGATGCCACCGCACGGGACCCCGGCGCAGCGGAGCCCGCCGCGAGGGGGCGCCCTCCTCACACAAAGGTGCGGGAGCCCCGAGCCCCGCAGCAGGCAGAGGTGGCGGCGGCCACGGGGAAGGAGGCCGCTGCGCCTGGGGGTTCGCGTTTTCCGCGGCCCCGGCGGCAGAAGCAGCGGGACTCATCTCATATGAAAGGACGGTGGAGGGAACGGGGATGCAGGGAACCCGGGGCCTCAGGGCTAATTAATTGCTGGATGGTCCTCCCCAGCGGACGTCCTTCCCGGCCCCAAGCCGGGCCTGCCTATTTCTCTTCGCACCGCTGCTCCTTCACACTGGGGCCCATGAACCGCGGAGCGCCTCTCCTTAACGGGCCCTAAGGTACAAGCCGTCCTTCCGTCAGGAATGAAAGGACGGCGGCGGGGAGCAGGACGGCTCGTCCCCCCGGACTTCCCGAGCCTGCTTCAGGCTCGTCACTCGGAAGCCGGCCCCGGCCCCGCCGGACGCCCGGGCCTGAAGACTCGAGGGAGGAGCCCTGCGCCCCCAGCCCCGGCGGACGGACGCGCCGGGCCCGCGAGGCTCGGCCCGGGCAGGGCCCACGGCCCGGACTCCCGACCCTGCTCCCAGCTGCCAGCCAGCGTGGTAGGGCGCGAGTCCGCGCTTGTCTATCTCCACAGCGTCCCTGTGAATGGGCACCTGGACAGTGCAGACGGGCTGCTGTGAAGCCAGAGACGAAGGCGGGCCACATGGCGCCTGACACAGGAAGCGCCGACTGAACCACGTGATAAGCGGCAGGAAAAGCAGCACTGAGCGCGGTACGCGACAGGCACCGCGCGGCGGCCGGGCAGCAGCGCTCACTCTGGATCTGCAGGAATGAGGGTGAGCCCGCCTGAGAACAGGAGGGCGGGCGCCCGGCGAAGGCCTGGGGCCGTGAGGGGCACCGGCAGGGCAGGGACCGAGGGCCCTGGGAGCCAGGACGGAGGCTCGGCGGGGCACTAGGCCCGGAGGAGGCGGGCTAGAGGCGAGGACAGCACAGACGTGGGCCTGAGCGATGACTGGGAGCAAAGCTGCACGTTTGGCTCATCGGTTAAGGAGACTGCCCAGAGCAGGCGCAACAGGGCCAGCAGGCTGACTGGGGGCCAGCTGGTGAGCTGGAGCAGAGGGCAGGGCTTCAAGAACAGGGGTGGGGAAGGAGCGGAACCGCTCTGCTTCACGTGGCCTTCTGCCGGGAAGCCTCTCCGAGCCTGTGCATCCGGTTAGGTACCCTTCTCCCAAGGGCTCTGACAGCACCACACACATCCCGGGGCAGGGCGCGTAACACTCGCTTCCCCGCGTTCACTCGGCAAATCCGTCAAGGCCCCCGGGGAGCAAGGCCCTTGCTCAGCACCGGGAATACAGGGGTTAACAAGAGGGGCGCGGTCTGGGCTCTACAGACAGGCCGAGGGCGGATGGCTGGGAGGGGATGCAGACCACAGAGAGGGGTTACCCAGATCAGGGGGCTGCGGGCCATGAAGGGGAAACAGGTAGCAGATGGAGACGGGTGCCGGGGTGGTCAAGAACCGCCTCTCTGGGCCTTGCCTGGGGGCCCCTGGCTAAGACCCTGCACTTACAATGCAGGGAGCTTGAGTTCAATCCCCAGTCAGAACTAGATCCCACATGCCACAACTAAGACCCGGCACAGCCAGATAAATATTTAAAACAAACAAAAAAACCGCTGATGAAGGGCACCTCTTAAGAGACCCTGATGCAATGCGGGGCCAGTACGTGAAGACTGGGGAGGGGAGGGGGTCGGACGGACAGAGGGCACGCTCACAGACCAGAAAGGATAGTAGTGTGGCTGGAGTGGGTGAGCAAGGAGGGCAGAGGGAACAGTGGAACCAGGCAAGCACAGCGCACACGCGGCTTTGCGCTTCCAAGGACGAGGGCGAGTCAGTGCAGGGCCTTAGGCAGAGTGAGAGGATTCCGGCTGACGATGCAGAGTCGGCTACAGGCAGGGAGGCCCAGAAACAGCCAGAGAGCTGCGGCAGTATTCCAGGTGAGAGCCAGGGCAGCCGGCACCAAGTTACCTGCTGAAGGACTGTCAAGATGGCCCGATTGAGAGACATTTTGAAGGTACAGAGTTCGCGGAGCGCAGGGACGAACTCCGCGTGGCAGGGAAGGGAAGCAGGAATGAGGAGGAGTTCTAGCTCCCGGGCTGGTGGTGCCTGTGCTGTGCCGCCGCCTGAGCAAACAGGCAGGAGCAGGAGCAGCAAACTCGGGCAGGAAGGCGAGCCGTGGGCAGAGAGTCTGGCTTTAGGCACTTTACCAAATCGGACAAGCCTGTGAGGCACCCAAGTGGAGATGCCAAGGAGGCAGCCGGGGGTGCGAGTGGAGAGCTCTCGGGAAGACAGGCTAGCGACAAAGTCAGGTGCACTGTAGGTACAGATGCTGCTACGAACCAGGTCAGGCCGAATCCCCTACAGGGTGAGTGTAGACGAGAAGAGGTCCGGGGGTGAAAGCAGCCAAGGTGACAGAGAAGAAACAGCCTCAGAAAGAGAAAAGGCAGGAGAACGGGGTCCTGGCAGCCAAGGAGGAGCACGGAGAAGAAACAGCCTCAGAAAGAGAAAAGGCAGGAGAAGAGGGTCCTGGCAGCCAAGGAGGAGCACGGAGAAGAAACAGCCTCAGAAAGAGAAAAGGCAGGAGAAGAGGGTCCTGAAAGGAGAAAAGGCAGCCTCAGAAAGAAAAAGGCAGGAAGGGGGTCCTGGCAGCCAAGGAGGAGCACGGAGAAGAAACAGCCTCAGAAAGAGAAAAGGCAGGAGAAGGGGGTCCTGGCAGCCAAGGAGGAGCACGGAGAAGAAACAGCCTCAGAAAGAGAAAAAGCAGGAGAAGGGGGTCCTGGCAGCCAAGGAGGAGCACGGAGAAGAAACAGCCTCAGAAAGAGAAAAAGCAGGAGAAGGGGGTCCTGGCAGCCAAGGAGGAGCACAGAGAAGAAACAGCCTCAGAAAGAGAAAAAGCAGAAGAGGGTCCTGGCAGCCAAGGAGGAGCACCGATCGGGGTGCAGGGAGGAAGGGGCAGGCAGGGGTTTGGTGCCGCCCAGCACTCAAGTGAAGAGCTCATCAAATGGCCACTGGGTGAAAGTCTCCGTTACTCTGACAGGGGCGTCAGTGAGGAGGTGGCTTAAGGGAAACGGTGGGAGGGAGGGGAGAGAGAAAGATGATGCAACTCTTTCCAAGAGAAAAGAAGAAAGATACAGCACTGTGGCTACAGGGATGTGGAAACGGGGAAGATGTGTTTAGAGGTAAAATGTGACAGCATGTTTGCGTCCTGACAGGAATGACCCAGCAGAAAGGGGCAGACCCATGGGGCTAGGAAAAATGTACATTAAGAAGGGGTGTAAATTCTTCAAATGGCTGGAAGAGCTGAATGAGCTTTTATGACTCAAAGTGTTGATTAAAAAAATTTTTTTCCTTTTAGCTTTCAAGAATTAGAATAATTGTGTTACTAGTTGAAAGAAATCTTAGAGGCCTATTTGTAGATACTAGAGGTTGGTCCAAAGCTAAAATGAAAAATAACTGAGAAATAAAATTTTAACATACAAAAGCAAAGAGATTATTATAAAAATGTCATTCAAAAGTTATCTTCTTAAAAAAAATTGCCCTTATAGATGATACCCTATAGCTCAGGATGAAAACTTTTAAGGGCATCATTTTCCAGTATCCACGGGCAGGGTATACTTACAGGCTGCACTGATTTAGTCTGTAAAATTTATGTCGCGCAACACAGAGTCTCCAGACGTATTTTGCTGTTTCCATGTCTTCCTAGCAAACAAAAGACGCACGAAGTAAAGCAAAGGACATCTACAACTTGATACAGACCTCATCTGAGAACAAGACAGACACGGGTGACATGGTATACCAAAGTCACTTCTAACACACAGTGATTCTTGCATTTTCTACCACTGCACTCCTCATATGAATGTTGTAATTAGGATTCAAACTATGAAGACCACCTGGAGAAGGAAATGGCAACCCACTCCAGTATTCTTGCCTGGAAAATCCCATGGACACAGGAGCCTGGTAGGCTACAGACCACTGGGTCGCAAAGAGTCAGACACGACTCTTTCACACTTTTGGGGGAAGTGTACATAGGGTGCTTGGCTCAAAGTGTGGTGTCTAACAAGGGTTTAATAAAAGTTTCAGTACCTTAAAAAAAAATTATGAAGACCAACAAAAAGCTCTCAATAGTATGATTCTTATAGTAACAGTTTCTGGATGACTTAGAAATATTTAAATTATGAAAATGTCATCTTTTATTTTTACTCAAAGATGTGACTAAACAAAACATTTTATTATTGACAAACAGATACTCAAAGACATTTTTAAAAGAAGTAACTCAGACTCATGGCTTTTGTCAAGAGAGTAAAGGTAACTGTGAAACAGTATTTCTACAGAGCTATTCGTATCAGTGGGAGCCAAGATGCCAGTGTTTCCTTTCTTCCCTACTTGTGCTCCTGTGTGCTTAGTCGCTCAGTCGTGTCCGACTCTGTGCGACCCCACGGACCATACAGGCTCCTCTGTCCATGGGGTTCTCCAGGCAAGAATACTGGAGTGGGTCGCTATGCCCTCCTCCAGGGGATCATTCCGACCCAGGGATCGAACCCCGTATCCTGCACTGCAGGCAGATTCTTTATAGCTGAGCCTATGTATGTAATTTAAAGGTCATCCTAATCATACTTAATAAACTGAGTATTTATCCAAAGACTCAATTCATTCAACAGTATTTACTGAGCAACTTTGCTAAATGCGATTATGCAAAATGTTACAAAGAATAAAATTTTATGTTTCATAAACTATGAAAAACTATCATTTTAAAGCTACTCCCCCAAACATACCCACAGAAATGTTAACTTTTAGGAAAAACAGTCCATGCAGATTCCTAATGTTTACTCACAGTTTGAAACTGGATGGTCTCCTCTTTATTTGCCAGCTCTAATGCAAAAAAGGACTTATTGTGGGACATGTTAGCAATATCATGCCACCTGAAGAACAACAAGCAGAAAATGGTCATATAAGTACTCAGATTTTTACTAAGAGACAGAAGATAAGATTTTTTTTCCTTTTTGAGCTTAATGTATAACCTATTATTTTTTATCATTTTAGGAAGAAAACAGGGCTTTAATTGGCTAGCATGCATTTTATAATTGAAGTGACAACACAGAGGTACAAAAAGTAACACATGTATACTAAAACAGAGGCAGAGTATTCAGAACTGTAAGCTCGGGACTTCCCTGGGGGTCCAGTGGTTGAGACCCCACGCTTCCAATGCAGGGGGCAAGGGTTTGATCCCCAGTCAGGAAACTAAGATCCCACATGCTGCACAGCTAGGCCAAAATAAATACATAAAAATGTAAACTTTACTCATCCTCGTTTGCTGGACTAGTTTGATCAAATATCCCACTCTCAGCTGCCTTCGTTCATTCAACAAACGCTTTAGCGGGCACCCGCTGTGACGATACCGGGCACCCTGTGTTCGGTCCTGGGGCACGAAGATGGGCGAGGGGCAGCGCCGCCCTCAGAGGGGCTCTGGCGGGTGGAGAGCACAGACCTAACAAGCATTGTTACCTTCTGGTACACAGGGCAAAATAAGACCCCGAGGTGGAGCAGAGATGCTCTACAAAGCTGGTGAAGCAGGGCCAACAGAAAGTTCAGATGATGGGAGCCCAAAGAGTGAACTATTCTGGGGGTGTTCACCAGGATTCAAACTCCAATTCTGACCTTTCTAACTGTATTTTAGCATGTTAAGGTTTTATATATTAATATCTTATTACACACTGCATAATTTTTACAAAGGGAAAAACAGGTCTGGAAGAAAAAATTTTACCCCTTTATCCTTCTCTATCTAATTAGATTTAAGTTTATTGAAATAAATAAAATTCATTCACAATAACTTGGTACTTCATTGCTTTTGTGTTTTAATTTTCTGGATGCACTGCGTACAGAGCATGTGGGATCTTAGTTCCCTGACCAGGGGTCAAACCCAAGCCCCACGCATTGGAAGTGCAGAGTCTTGACCACTGGACCTTCAGGGAAGTCTCTAATTGCTAAACCGAAAGATTATGAGTGTCATATTAAAGAAGGCATTTTAGAACTTCCTATCCAGTGAGGTAAAGGAAGCCCAGGGGGGTGTCTCCCATGTTCCTGTGACCTTTCGAGCAATGTCAGGGTCCTTCCCTTCGGTGCCAGCCAGATCCATCTCTGCCCCCTGCCCTGCAACTGAGCGTGCTGGGCAGACAGTGAGCAGCCTGGGGACCTGAGAGCAACTGCCCTCGGGAGCCACCTGAGCCAGGGCAGGACGGTCCAAGAGCGAGGACCTGTTCCCCAAGCTGGGCACACGCTCCATGGTCACAATCACCAGGGAGAATCATTCAGACCCCCAAAGGCAGGAGAGCAAAGGAAGTGAAGGGACACAGAATACTGAAAAGGGAACTGCCTTCGCCTGAAATCTCGCTGCTGCAAGCCAGCCACGCTTAGCACACTGCCATCTGTCCTCTGTCCTCCTGACTAGACTACATTCTAAGATTTCCACAAATGAAGAGTACCACTCTTTTTATAATCAAGAGAAGAAAAATCTACATTACAAAAAGTAATTTAAATGTTGGTATTTTAGGAATTTTGGTTCCAACTAGAATCAGGGAAAGCCTAGATTTCCCATGAGAAATAGCCGGGGAAACCAGAGCTCAAATGAAAAATGCGCTGCTCATTTACATGAGTGCGTGTGCATTTGTTCAGCCCCACAGTGGTGAATTTTGTTTCTTTCCCCTAAGGCTGGGGTACAGTGGGCACCAGGGACTTTATGCTGAACCTGATGAAACGTGTTTCTAAGGGCACAGAGCCCTTCAGCCTCCAGGAACTCATCCTAACATGCAAGCCTCAGCTACTGAGGAGAGAAATCGGATTTTGTTTTTGAAATCGACTGGGATCTAAACCCTGAAATAAATACTCATACTTCACATAGAAAAAAAAAGAAAAGAAAAGAAAAATTCACACACAAAGAATGGCCTCCATATGGTAAGAAAAGGGTCACATGTCTTTAAACATTTCCTAAGCAGGCCACCATTATAAACAGTTTTCTGCAATTTAGTTTTGAATTAAGTATCTTATAACTATTGTGGTCAGGTGCAATTTTATTCTAAGAAGGGCATGTTTCCATTGGGAGACACTTACTTGTGAGCAGTACAATTAGCACAGGGATCAAAACCCAATCACCTACAGGAGCCACTAAAGTGCGCAGAAAGAAAAGTACCTGAATACCACAGGGGGCCTCCCGCTCTTGTGCTTCACAAAGACGCCTTCGAGACACGCTCCGATGGATATGTCGCTGCCTTGGCTGTCCTAGGAGGAGAAAGCAGACAAGGAAACACTGGGGGCGGCAGAGACACGGGGCCCCAGGGGCCCACCTACCCCCACTCTTGTGTCCCATGTGGAAAAGGCTTGGGAGACCTCCCCTGAGGGGGAAAGTCTGCAAGGTATAAATGTGTCACCCTGGAAACACATATGAAAAACAGGTGGGCTCCTTAAGGAATTCTATTCCAAGAGTAATTCCAAGAACAAACGACAAAACAGGAATATCTCTTTTGCGAGAAAACTTCGGCCACGAGGACCTCAGCTTTCACATTTCCAAATGTCTGCACATCTCGGGCTTCGGGCAGCGCAGCGTCCCTGGCCTCCCCGCTAACCCGCTGGGACGACTCCGGCGCGCTTCGGAGGGCCCCGTCTTCGGGCCTCGCTTACCTTGGCAGGGTAGCTCTCTTCCCCATAGCCATCCATTCTCTCTACCTCCTGCATGTAGAGCATTTCCGCGTCAGGAGCTGTGAGGCCCCTGCAACCCGAGAGGCCTGTCAGACAGACTGTTCACAGACTAAAAAAATTTCAGAAGAGCTTGTTTGCGAAAAACTACGTCTCAATCGGGCATAAAGCGTTAGAGACGTTTCCAGTTTCTAAGCGTCTGTGATTAGTTACGTCAACCCACCAATTTTTACTGAGAATCAACTACACGCAAGAGCACTGTGCTGAATGCTGAGGGCTGGGTGTCAGGGCCGACCCCGTGGCCTGGGGGCAGGCCAGGGGGAATGCAGGAAGTAAAACAACCTCCCAAGAAGACTTCAGGGAGAGCCAGACTTCTCTCCAAACCACCACAGTGTCAGACAGTACTCAGCACTGTGTGCTGAGCGCCACACCGTGAGTGGGGCGAGGAAGGGTTAGCAGCCGGCTTCGGTGACAGCGTGACGAGGGTGGGCAGGTAGGCGGGAAGGCAGTGTGGGCAGAGAAGGCGCCCACTGCATGGACACCTCCTCTCCAACCTCACCTTCTGCTGCTCCACACACCCACAAGGTACCCCCACCACGACCACCCCAGACTCTCTGTGTCTTTGAACATGCCACGCTCCCCCACGCCTCCGAGCCTTTGCACGTGCTAATCGTGCCTCCTGGTCCAACTATCACCCACGTGTGCGCCTGGCCAACCCCTGAAGCCATCAAGACTCAGCCTGCACACCCTCTTGGTCACCTTGTGGGACTGCCCTGCGCTACGCAGACCCACCACCTTCTGTGCACGCCTCTCCCCCACACTCACGATGAGAACTGTGAACTGCCATGACACTGGGCTGCACTGCCTACCCCTGAAGACTCTGGCAGGTCACGGTTCTAGTCATCTTTGTGCCACAGCATTGAGCACTCGCCTCATAACAGAATAGCAGCACTAAATTATCTTTGAAGGAGATGCACAGATGAATGAATGAAAATAACAAAAGATAGAGCAAGGTGTGCCCGAAGGATTAATTATGCTGAAAAAAATGGGTTCATTTGGACAGCAGAAGATAGAGCTGGAACGGCAGGATTGAACCAACTTGTGAGAAGCCTTTAATCCCAGGGGTGATGAACTCAGGCTGGTGGAAAGCGAGAAGATTCACGAACACTCGAGGAGAGGAGGGGAGACAAGTAGAAAGAGCTATTTTAGGAGAATTAATCTTTTGTGAGTGACTGTCTGGATTTGAGTGGGGACAGACTAAAGGCAAAAGGTTATTTTTAACAGGAAGGGGTGAACAATAGGTTATAATTAGACAGACCTGGGTTCACATCCCACCTCTACCACATGTAACTTTGGGCAAGTTATTTATAGTCTTTGTGAACTTGATTTTCCCAATCTGTAAGGAGATAATAACATTTACCTTAAAGAGTCGTTATTAAGAATTTGATGATACATAAAGTACTTGGAGCTGAGTGGCACTTGGTTTAGCGTAAAACCTAGCGTTCTCCAGGACAGGGTTTTCAGAAAACACATCCAGCTTCACTCTCAAAGACCAGGATCTGCCCAGAAGCAGGGGCCAGAGCAACAAGCCCGCTGCTCTCAGCACAGCTTGCCTAGAGGACAGGGAGACGGCTTCCAAGGCGGCGGTGAGGCTGGGGGCAGACCCAGAACACCACATCTGCCACAAAGGAAAACAAATCTCTCTAATCTTGGTTAACCTGCACAGGGCCGGGCCACCGCCCAAACCTTCAGTGCGTGGGAGGAAGGACGGGCAGCCTTCAGGGGCTGGCCGCTCTCAGCTTTCTCAGCTTCATCAGTGACACAACGTGAATAACAGATGGGTTAATATGGGGAAGTGCTCGGAAGAGCGCTGGGCAGGCGGTGAGAGCTCTGCCCAGGTGGGGAGAGCTGGGTAACTAGAGTAGGCGCAGCAGCAGCAGTAAAGGTCCACATTTAATGCTGTCAACCCAGGGTTCAAATTGAAACAGGCACGAGTCCTAATCTGTCCCCACTTCTCAGCGTTACCTGTATTTCTGATGCAGTAAGGCCACTTTTTGGGTTGCTTCTTCCAACACTTTTTCATCCTGTAACCACTCCTGGAAAAACACACGACAGTAGTATGGAAACAAATCACTCAAATTTCTTAGGAGGAATCTGTGCTACTGTTATTGACTCTTGTCCCCAGCAGGCAAAACTAGGGCTAGAATCAGTATCTGAGAGCTTCACTAAAGGACATAATCAAGACCTTTCTGAGAATTAAGTGGCTTCTGCTCAAAAGCCAAAACACTTGCCCTGCCTTCTCAATTCATCCCAGAGAAACTTGCTGCTGACTAGTTGCGAAGTTGTGTCCAACTCTTTCCGACCCCATGGAATGTAGCCCATCAGGCTCCGCTGTCCATGGGTTTTCCAGGCAAGAACACTGGAGTGGGTTGCCATTTCCTTCTCCAGGGGATCTTCCCAATCCAGAGATCAAGCCCACGTCTCCTGCTTGGCAGGTGGATTCTTTACCACTGGGCCACCTGAGAAGCCCCCAGAGAGTTACAGATGGGTTATTTCAGGTTGTTAACATTCATCAGCCAGTTCCAAGCCCAGCACGTAACGGCACCTCCTGCATTCCCTGGCTGGCTGTGTGACAGTCAGAGCAGCGCACCACTTCCTACAGGTGTTGCAACACCTGTCAATCCCACCAGTATTGACTTTAAAAAGTAGAAAGCAGGGTCTTTTTGTCATCTACTCTTTAAATTGCTGATGAGAAACGATATTCACTTCAACATAATTCTGTGAGGTCTCAAGTTTTCAGTTAAAATCAAAACCTCTGTAGTTCCTCAGAAGCTGGAAATGAGTGCCTCTCTTTAGACTCACATTCAAACTCAAAATGAATTTCGCTGGCTGCAGCCCAGAGGCCACAGACTCTTCTGTTTCTGTGCTTTTACAAGGACTAGAAGTCTATAACAGGGAAAGCAACAACTTAAGTTGTTTACAAGAAGGAGCTGATTTTTTTTAACTTTATCCGTACCTAGTAAGTCTAATATATGGGCTTCATTTCAGGGATTATTAAGGGTCTAGAAATCACTGTTGATAAAAATGTCCAATGTCAAAAGAATTCTTACCACAGGAAGCAAGGCAAATTTCTGAAGAAAATCCTGGGATTCATACTGATCAAAGTCACCAAAATCAGCTATATAAAATCACAAGTATTCACATGTCAATTATGTTTAATTGGAAGCAAAGCATATACACAACTAAATTCAATATGAAGTATACAGATGGTGTGCTTATGATTTAGAAGTCAAATCTGCCTTATAGCTTATAAAATGTATATTTTAAAAATTCCTTTTAAAATGTCCAACTCTTTGTAACCCTATGGACTGTAGCCTACCAGGCTCCTCAGTCCATGGGGATTCTCCAGGCAAGAATACTGGAGTGGGTTGCCATTTCCTTCTCTAGGGGATCTTCCCAACCCAGGGATCGAACCCAGGTCTCCCATGTTGCAGGCAGACTCTTTACCCAGAGAGATTCATGTGTCTGGACTTGGAAAAAATGCCTCTTAATAAAGTGGAAAAAAAAAAACACACATTACAAATTGTATACAAATCATCTCATTTTTTTTGTCATTAGAAAACAAACAAAAATCTACCCTATAATCATATATGCCTACTTATGTACAGAAAAAATGTTAAGAACAAACCAAAGCATTCATAGTAGTGATTACCTCTAGGGAATGGAATTAGATCATCTGAATATGTTACAGTGAGATGTATTTGTTTAGAAATTTTTAATTGTAAAAGAAACTGATAGTTCAGCAAAAAGCTTATGAAAAACTAACTCTTAAAGCCAAAGATAACACTTAAGAAGATTCAAAGTACTTTGAAAAGGAATATGGCTTCCTGAGTACAGGGCATTTTTTTCATCTAGGAAGGATATATATTATATCTCCATGTCTGCTAACATCTGAAGGAATTTTATTAATCATTCTTCGCATTAAATTTCAATTTCCAAGATTAAATGCCAGTTATCATTTGAAATAAAGTCCCATTAGAACTCTTTCCAAAGTACATTGCACATGTAAACACATATGGATTA
The DNA here is from genome assembly GCF_027580195.1 of Bos mutus. NCBI lineage: Eukaryota > Metazoa > Chordata > Mammalia > Artiodactyla > Bovidae > Bos > Bos mutus. The sequence goes on along the minus strand of NC_091626.1, from coordinate 85,661,732 downwards.
AACATACGACAAACAACTCAAAAATACTTGTGAAATACAAAACTAATAATATTACGATTGGCAATGTTCTATAATCTAGGGCAACTATTTAAGAAACCAAACCAATGACATACGCTTGAAGTGTAAGCGAATGTGACCTTTTCAACCCCACTGTTTGGCTGATCTTTCTTCTGAAAATACGAGCTAGCAGCAGATCAAGTCCCTGCACTAGAGGAATACATGGCATATTAAATGTTTTTTGTGTGTGTGTGTGCACGTGTGTGCGTGCATATGTGTGTATTTCCTCTCTACTGTTGGTCTGTGCTGTGCTGACGTAATAACATGCTTAGCCTTCCAGAAGTCTCATATTTCATTCAAGTAATTCAAACCCATTCCTCCTCCACAAGGAAGCCCCTTAGATAACAGAAATAATATTCCACTAACACAGAAAACTACTCTATAGTAGTTACTTTCTATAGTCAGTTACTTTAAGAATTCCTTGCTGTTTTTGTTCAACATGTATTTTAATCTGATTGATCTATTACATTATCAATTGCCATTCTTTACCTTGAACAGCTAAGCCTGCAAGCTGAATTGCTTGTTCTAATGTACAAGGAATGTTTCCTTCCAAGATATCTTTCTTCAGCTGCAGATAATACTGATACCTATTAAAAAAAAAAAAGGTCAGTTTTTAAAAGTCAGTGTCGGTATTACCTCCAATCGGACACAATGCATTTTATCATTATTTGGTAGAGAAGCATCAACTAGTCAAAACTAAGCTCAGACGATTTCAAAGAATGACAGGAACATTCCTTGATCATTTCTATACTGACAAATACACAGACAGACACAACAATTTATTGAGTCACTTATCCTTAACTGTAGTTATTTGAAAGCTACAAACTATAGCCACCTAGGAAACAGCTGGTCATCTATCTTGTACCCTGTAAAACAGTCTCGGTAAGTTTTGTTGTTTTAGTTGGAGAAACAGAGAATCAGTGGCCAATCCATACTTTAAAAACCCTTTGGGGGAACTTGGTGATGTAAGACTTTCCTAGCCCTGGACAGTAAAGTCAAAAGAAAAAATGGTTCCTGATATTTCAGACCAGGCGCATAATAAAATATTCTTTATTGAAATACCAAAAAGGATAGTTGCTAAAATCCTTTATAACAGTCTTTTAATGTGGGCTTACTTCTGTTTATGTTTTCAGTATATAGGGTATTAGTTACCAGCACAACCTTTAGTCAAGCAAACTTCAGTTAAACTTCAGATCTCCAATTTAGCATTTTCAAGGAACTTGGGAAAGTCATAATCTGTGGGTTTAAATTAACTCCAGTAAACGGTGGGTACTATCACCCCTTCACAAGGCTGAACACACCAAGGAATGTATGTAAAGCTCTTAGCATAAAACTACAGTGTAGCTGGCACTTAATAAACAGCTGCTCTCATGGCTAGCAGCAGTCACCCACTTGCAGCCAGGCGGCAGTATTTCACCTGGCTGACTTCTCCGTTCTGATAAAGCTCTACAGTGAAGATCTGTTCTGCCTTCCTTTCATTTATTCACTAAGGTAATTACTGGGGCCTTCTATGCATCAAGCACTGTTCTAGATGCTGGGGATACAGTGCTGAACGAAGATCTGCCAACCCTCTGCCAATACAGGCTACAGGACTGTCTTGGATCCAGAATCTCTTCTGGGTTTGATGTCTGCAAAGCTCACAATGTGAGCTGTTCCCAGGCGCAGTTCACAATGGCGTTTCCTGGAGAGCCCCCCGCTTTAATCATTGCATATGAGTCCTTACATCATCCTACTTTATTTACCTTCGACATTTCTGTTCTTCGTTACCAAAAGTCTTGAGCAAAACACCATCTACTTCAATAAGAATTTAGATCCAACTTAAACCCTCTACCTGCTAGTGGCAGAACCCATAGATTTCCCTCCATCAGCAAAGAGAATGCTGGCAGCACTGGGTCTTGTCAATGAGGAAACCTTGCAACTTTCTCCCAGGAAGCTCCTTTCAAGCATCTAAAGTACTCTATATAGCCAGGACATGGAAGCAACCTAGATGCCCATCAGCAGATGAATGGATAAGAAAGCTGTGGTACATATACACAATGGAGTATTACTCAGCCATTAAAAAGAATTCATTTGAATCAGTTCTAATGAGGTGGATGAAACTGGAACCTATTATACAGAGTGAAGTAAGCCAGAAAGAAAAACACCAATACAGTATACTAACACATATATATGGGATTTAGAAAGATGGTAACAATAACCCTGTGTACAAGACAGCAAAAGAGACACTGATCTGATGTATAGATCAGTCTTATGGACTCTGTGGGAGAGGGAGAGGGTGGGGAGATTTGGGAGAATGGCATTGAAACATGTATAATATCATGTATGAAACGAGTCGCCAGTCCAGGTTCAATGCACGATACTGGATGCTTGTGGCTGGTGCACTGGGATGACCCAGAGGGAGGGTATGGGGAGGGAGGAGGGAGGAGGGTTCAGGATGGGGAGCACGGGTATACCTGTGGCAGATTCATTTTGATGTTTGGCAAAAGTAATACAATACTGTAAAGTTTAAAAATAAAATTAAAAATAAATTAAAAAAAAAAAAGTACTCTATATAGAATATGCTGTCCACATATTCCACTCTAAGTATTCTTGGTCTTTTTCTTAATCAAATCACGGGAAAACAGGTGCACAGTCTAGACTGAAGCCTAGATTATGGCACATACTTTCCTAACTGGTCTCCTGCCTGTAGTCTTGTAACCTCTAATCTACCTTCCATGATGGGTGATCTCGGTAGAGTACACATTTCATCATTCCCTTCCATTAACACTCAAAAATGCCTGTCCCTATTGGTCTATGACTTCATGACTTGGGCATTTCTTTTTCCAAGCCTCTGTTCTCCTCTCGAGGTAGTATCTGAAATTCCCTGAATAATCAGTTGCTTTTATTATCCCCTTACTTTGCACAAGCTGCTCCCTCTAACTAGAAAACTCCTTGTAAAGTCAAGTGAAAAGTCACCGTCTTTGCCTTCCCTATTCACGTTTCCCGCAACCCACTCCTCGGAATCCAGCGCTGTAATTCAGTTCAGTTCAGTCACTCACTCGTTTCCAACTCTTTGAGACCCCATGGACTGCAGCACACCAGGCTTCCCTGTCCATCTCCAATTCCTGAAGCCTGCTCAAATTCATGTCCACTGAGTCAGTGATGCCATCCAACCATCTCATCTGTCATTCCCTTCTCCTGACTTCAGTCTTTCCCAGAATCAGGGTCTTTTCTAATGAGTAAGTTCTGCACATCAGGTAACCAAAGTATTGGAGTTTCAGCTTCAGCATCAGTCCTTCCAATGAATATTCAGGACTGATTTCCTTTAGGATTGACTGGTTGGATTGCCTTGCAGTCCAAGGGACTCTAAAGAGTCTTCTCCAACACCACACTTCAAAAGCATCAATTCTTCGGCACTCAGTTTTCTTCACAGTCCAACTCTCACATCCATACATGACCACTGGAAAACCACAGCTTTGACTAGATGGACCTTTGTTGGCAGAGTACTGTCTCTGCTTTTGAATATGCTGTCTAGGTTGGTCATAGCTTTTCTTCCAAGGAGCAAGCATCTTTTAATGTCATGGCCACAGTCACCATCTGCAGTGATTTTGGAGCCTCCCAAAATAAAGTCTTTCACTGTTTCCATTGTTTCCCCATCTATTTGCCATGAAGTGATGGGACTGCATGCCATGATCTTAGTTTTTTGAATGTTGAGTTTCAAGCCAGCTTTTTCATTCTCCTCTTTCACTTTCATCAAGAGGCTCTTTAGTTCCTCCTTGCTTTCTGCCCTAAGCGTGGTGTCATCTGCAAATCTGAAGTTACTGATATTTCTCCCAGCAACCTTGATTTCAGCCTGTGCTTCACCCAGTCTGGCATTTCACACGATGTACTCTGCATATAAATTAAGTAAGCAAGGCAACAATATACAGCCTTGATGTATTCCTTCCCCAATTTAAAACCAGTCCATTGTTCCATGTCCAGTTCTAACTGCTGCTTCCTGACCTGCATACAGATTTCTCAGGAGGCAGGTCACGTGGTCTGGTATTCCCATCTCTTTAAGGATTTCCCACAGTTTGCTGTGATCCACACAAAGGCTTTGGCATGGTCAATGAGCAGAAATAGATGTTTTTCTGGAACTCTCTTGCTTTTTCCATGATCCAGCGGATGTTGGCAATTTGATCTCTGGTTCCTCTGCCTTTTCTAAAACCAGCTTGAACATCAGGAAGTTCAGGGTTCACATATTGCTGAAGCCTGGCTTGGAGAATTTTGAGCATTACTTTACTAGCATGTGAGATGAGTACAATTGTGCGGTAGTTTGAGCATTCTTTGGCATTGCCTTTCTTTGGGATTGGAATGAAAACTGACCTTTTCCAGTCCTGTGGCCACTGCTGAGTTTTCCAAATTTGCTGGCATATTGAGCGCAGCACTTTCACAGCATCATCTTTTAGGATTTGAAATAGCTCAACCGGAATTCCATCACCTCCACTAGCTTTGCTCGTAGTGATGCTTCCTAAGGCCCACTTGACTTGGCATTCCACTTGACTTCGCCTTTCCCTCCTCGAGCAGATCTTCCCAACCCAGGGACTGAACCCAGGTCTCCCGCACTGCAGGTGGATTCTTTACCAGCTGAGCCACAAGGGAAGGCCGTGCTATAATTAAAGCATGTATTATGATAATACACTGCAATTATTCATGTACACGGACCACCACCAGACTGTGACAACTCCTCCAGTGTAAGAATAAAGCATATCTACTTGTATATTCATCTCCCACCGTAACCAGCATAATTCTTACAGACCATATTATATCTTCAATAAATGTTCAAAGAAATGAGACAAAGTAATAAGTTACTGTTTTCTCCTCCTCGCTTCTACTCTGAAATCTTTATAGCTCAGATCTGCTCTGTAGTCAGTTCATGCCAATCCCTAGAACCTGATTCTAGCTCCTTTGGTTATCCATCTTATTTCAATAATTAACTGCAAACTCAGTACTTAGAATACTCCACAAACACAGGGCAGTATCAGGTTTTTACTATCTGCAAGCCATTGCGTTAGAAATGATTTGAAAGGCAAAGTTAAAGAAAACATGGATTTAAAATCTAAGAAAAAGATCTGTACACAAATAACTGTAGTGAGAGGCTATGACGGCTGCCATCTTAACATAAGTACAAGCAAATTCTAGAGTAGTCTGGAGAAGGAAAAGCTCACTGCAGCCTCAGGGGTCACAGAAGCTTTATGGAGGAGGTGCCTTTGGAACTAAAATCAGATGAACAGGATTCGGTTACGTGTATCTGAAAGAAAGGTCTCGGACACAAAGGTGAAACTGCATGCAGCATGCTCAGGACACTGAAGTAATCCAGCTTGGCTCGAAAGTAAGGTTAAACGGTTAAAAAGTGCTGGATTCTGGAGAATGTAAAAGGCAGGCTCAAGAATCCAAATTTGGGATAAGCAACAAGGTCCTATTGTTCAGCACAGAAAACTATATGTAACATCCCGTGAAAATAATATTCTAATGGAAAATAATATTCTAAAAGGAATGTGTGTGTGTATCTATATGTATGAATCACTAAGCTGTACAGTAGCAATTAACACAACACCGTGAGTCAACTATGTGAAAGTGTTAGTCACTCAATCCTGTCCAACTCTCTGTGACCCCATGGACTCTGGCTCGCCAGGCTCCTCTGTCCATGGGATTCTCCCGGCAAGAATACTGGACTGGGTTGCCATTTCCTTCTCCAAGGGATCTTCCTGACTCAGAGATTGAACCTGAGTCTCCCACATTGTAGGCAGATTCTTTACCATCTGAACCATCAACTATACTTCAATTTTTTTAAAAAAAGAACGCAAACTTGATTCCTTGTTTGTTTTCTTATCTCCAAGGAAAAAAAAAAAAATTAGTTCCTCTATCCCACCCCTTAATACATTCTATGCTTTCTGCATGTGTTCCTTTTAAGTGCATTTACTGGCCAATATTTTCTGATCTCAAACCCTTCCCCCATGTCTTTCTCCTTCCACACCTATGTACAGAACATGGCCACTGGGGTCAGAACTTCTACACATTTTCTTGAGGAGTAAACACATATTTTGTGGCTATTTTTGAAAAATCTCCTCTCTCATTTCATTGTTACTAAGGTCAGAAACAAATCCATAAATACATTAGGGGTGACATCACTTCAAGAGGAGTTCACAGCCAGGGTAAAAACGTCATTTTTCCTTGTAATCGTTCCTTCGTGCCCAGTGAACCCATACGTCAGGCAACATGCCACAAAGCACTCTGACACACCACATACCAGAAGCCCCAGGCAATGCTGTGGCTAAAAACGCGTGGTGAGAGGGCAAAGGTCAGTTTTACCTCCCGACTCCTCCAACCTTAGTCTCACTTTTCAGTCTCACTGGATTCCCTGAAAGCACACAGCACCTTCTTCCTTACCTGGTGATCTCCTGCTGCAGCTGTGAGACTGAAGGCACATAAAACACCACTCCAAAATAGACGGTAGGTTCCAACGCGTGCTTATCCAGCTGCTTCTTCAGAGGTTTCTCCAGATCCACCCACCGGCGCTGATTCTGCTTGTTGTAATACCAGAGGCTGAAGTAAGTGATCTGGAAAGAGGGAGAGTCACTGAAGGAAGCAGAGACAGACAGAAGACTTTGCCTGCTCTAGTCCGTGACCATTTCATACTGTTCATGGGGCTGGGGGGCGGGCAGAGGGTGAGGCGGTTAGATGGCACCATCAACCCCATGGACATGGACTCGAGCCAACTGCCGGAGACAGTGGAGGACAGAGGAGCCTGGCGTGCTGCGGGGCCATGGGGTCACAAAGAGCTGGACACAACCCAGTGACTGAACAACAACACACCCATGACCTGAGACCAAGAGACCACAGTTTCCTATTGCTTCTCTGCTCAGAAAGGGACCACGGCAAAACCTAAAGGGGGTAAAAACCAAACAAGAGGCAAGCTCTGTCTCTGTATAGATACTCATTCAGGAAACAGAGGCGCGGACCTCCTTGGTGGTCCAGTGGTTAAGACTCCGTGCTTCCCTGCAGTGGGCATGGGTTCAATCCCCGGTTGAGGAAGTAAGATCCCACATGCCACACAGTCGGGGAAAAAAAAATAGAGGCAAAGGTCAATTACACTTGCACACTATTTCTTGAACCCTGCACAAAAAATGTCTAGATATCAGAATTCAGCAGATACTACACAATTTTACGTAAGTTCAACAACAAAACAAAAGTCTGAAAATGTATGTCGTTCTCAGTGAGTTCCCTGGTGGTCCAGTGGCTACGAGTCAGTGTTGTCACTGTTGTGGCCTGGGTTCGACGTCTGCTCAGGGAACTGAGATCCTGCATTGCACAGCCAAGAAAAAAAAGGTTAGCTTTGAAAAATAAAAGTATTAAATGTATCATAATTAGTATTTTATAATAAGCATAACTGGGGTTCTTCCTAAATTTTGACCAGATAGTATTAATTCAACTTGTCACTATATTCAAATTTGGCATCTATAAATAAATGCTGCTGCTGCTGCTGCTAAGTCACTCCAGTCGTGTCCGACTCTGTGCGACCCCAGAGACGGCAGCCCACCAGGCTCCCCCGTCCCTGGGATTCTGCAGGCAAGAACACTGGAGTGGGTTGCCATTTCCTTCTCCAATGCATGAAAGTGAAAAGTGAAAAGTGAAAGTGAAGTCGCTCAGTCGTGTCCGACTCCTAGCAACCCCATGGACTGCAGCCGACCAGGCTCCTCCGTCCATGGGATTTTCCAGGCAAGAGTACTGGAGTGGGATGCTGTTGCCTTCTCTGCTATAAATAAATAATTTCATGTAAATACTGCAGATTCTAGTGGTAAAGATGCAATTGCAATAGCCAAAGCAATCTTGATAAAGAAAAACGGAGCTGGAGAAATCAGATTCCCTGACTTCATGCTGTACTACAAAAGCTACACTCATCAAAACTGTTTGGTACTGGCACAGAAGCAGAAATAAAAGCCCAGAGATAAACCCATGCACCTATGGTCAACTAATCTATGACCAAGAGGGCAAGAGTACACGGTGGAGGAGAGACAGTCTCCCCAGTGATGCTGGGAACACTGAACAGTTACACGTAGAAGAATGAAATTTAAACACTCTCTAATACCATACATAAAAATAAACTCAAATGGACTAGACGCCTAAATCTAAGGCTGGACACTGTAAGTCTTGGCTGAAAACATGGGCAGAACACTCTCTGCCGTGAATAGCAGCAATATCTTTTTTGATCCGCCTCCCAGCAAAAATAGATGGTACCTACTGAAACGTAAAAGCTTTTGCACAACAAAAGAAACCAGAAGCAAAGAGGAAAGACTCAGGATGGGAGCAAGTATCTGGAACTACCATACGACCCAGCAACCCCATTCCTGGGCATGTATCCAGGCACTGAAACATGTACAATATCATGTATGAAACAAGTCGCCAGTCCAGGTTCGATGCACGATACTGGATGCTTGGGGCTGGTGCACTGGGACGACCCAGAGGGAGGGTATGCGGAGGGAGGAGGGAGGAGGGTTCAGGATGGGGAACACGGGTATACCTGTGGCGGATTCATTTCGATATTTGGCAAAACTAATACAATATTGTAAAGTTTAAAAATAAAATTCAACGTGACACATGCACCCCCAAGTTCACTGCAGCACTATTTACAATAGACAAGACAGGGAGGAAACCTGAACGTCCACTGACAGGAGCAGATAAAAAGGTGTGGTACATATACACTGTGGAACATTACTCAGCCTAACAAAGAAGCAACGCCACACGCAGCAACACCAACGGACCTAGAAATCGCCACACTAAGGAACCGCATCAGAGAAAGACAGAGTGTCGTATGATGCTGCTAACACACGGAATCTAAAAACACAAAGAACAGTAAAATGAACTTACTTACAAAACAGAAACAGAGTCACAGATGTAGAAAACCTTACAATTAATGGGGGGAAGGTGGAGGGACAAACTGGGAGATTGGGATTGATATATACACAATTATATCTATTTTATATATAATGCTACGGAGATAAATATACACACATAGACAAGAAGAAGCTATAGCTACGGCAGTAGTATTACTTACGTGTCCTACTCAGAGGCTTAAGAAAAACGCCCAGATGTCAGCGTTTAAATCTCAGTTGCCACGTAACAAACCGTTTAAGTAAACCAATCCTAGCCCTTGACTGGGCAACCTGAAAAGGCGCTAATGCAGTAAGGACTGAGATGACAGCTTCCGGCCACTGCCAATACTTACCTCAAAAGTCAGTTCACAGATCAAGGCAACTGGCAAAATCACTGCTTTGTTCTAGACTCTAAAGTCACACTGTCAAACGGAGCTTCTCTGATGGTTGAGCTGCGGTATCTGCATTCTCTGGGGATGCGAAGTGCGGCCAGTGCAGCTGAGGAACCTAATTTCCAATGTCACTGAGCCCTAACGGACTGAAATAGCTGGAAACATCCAGTGGCCACTGCATTGGTTCATACAGCTTTAGAGCAACAATAATACAGTCAATAACAACACACGGCTATTTCTTTAACCGTAACCCTCAAAAAGTGAGTCTTCAGTTTACAGAGGGGGAAATAAAAACCAATATTAAAACATGTCCTCAATATTAATAAATTTACCGTACAATTTTTTTTTTTTTTAACAAACGAAGACCCATACCTTTCAAATGAGTCTATTAGGGGCTTCTCTGGTGGCTCAGCTGTAAAGAATCCGCCTGCCAAAACAGGAGATACGGATTTGATCCCTGATCCGGGAAGATCCCACATGCCGCGGAGCAACTACGCCCGGGCACCGTAACTACCGAGCCTGAGCTCCAGAGGCTGGGAGCCGCAACTCCTGGGCCCATGCGCTACAACTCCCCAACAGGAGAAGCCTGCAGGCCGAAACCAGAGGGGAGGCCCCTCACCCCGCTCACGACAACTCCAGAAAGGCCCGCAGGGCAATGAAGATCCAGCACAGCCACAAATAAACAAGTTTTTAAAAAATGAGTCTATTAATCATATAAACTCAACAAGAGTCAAAAATGTATGTATCTGTTTTCCCTTTATATCCAAATAGCTAGAGCAGTGCAGGAATTCAGTAAACTTTGAATAAAAGAACGAATATTCTCCTGCTTCTCAGCTGTCACCCAAATTATCACACACAACTGGAATATTCTGAATATTTACTATGTTGGACCAAGTTCTGTTCTAAGAACTAGAGCAATATTACAGATTAAATCACCACTATTACCTTATCCAATAGATGTTTGCTGTGTGTGTTAAACTCTAAAACCAGTGTTTCTCCAAATGCCGTCGTTGGACCGCCTCTGCTGGAATTACCTGGAGCGCAGTGAGGCCAACAGAGATATTAAACTCTCGTAATTCTCGTACCCACTCAAGTCTGGAAGTCACTGCACATGGCGCCCCGCCTCTCTCGATGTTATGCAGGAGACAGACAGTCGTATCAACAGCCTACCCTTGAAAAGCTGCATGGAAATCAAATTTTTGAAACCAAACACACTTTTAATACAGCAGAAAGTTGAGTCCTTCTGCTGTTAATTATTGCCTGCAGTTGTGATTATATTTGTAAAATAAAATATGTTATCTGTACGAAAAGAGTAGTATCATATTTTTGGAAAACAGGTACTATTCCTATTCCTTCTTCCATCTGAACTGCAACTTACAGAAAACAAAAATTAGTAATAGGAGGAAGCTGCTGCTAAAGTCCAAAGTCCTGGGTTTAATTTCTAACGCTTGCTGTGAAGTGGAAAAGTCAATTAGTCCAATTCCGTTTTCTCAACTGTATTAAGGCAATAATACCTCCCTCATAACTCCACCGTGAGATCTAAATGCAAAACATGTATGACTGCATTTTGCCACTAGAAAACCACTATGTTTTAAAAAGATTAGCTTTACCCACTCTGCCAAACATCAACAAAATCAACTGAAGATCTTGCCAAAAAAAAACCCAAGAAACCTTTCTAATTACATTTATTTGGTAATTACAACACAGTGCACTTCTGTTCATTGTATGTATGTTCTGTGCTCTATTTTAGATTTAGATTGCATGTACCATGTTTGGTCTATAACACATACCACTGCTATGCACTAAGTTCTACAAATAATTTTTTTTTGCCATAAATCCAGAAGCCTGGGCATTCTTTAGGATCTAAAACTATTTTGGTCATAAAAATTAAAAGGTCTTTAAAATACTCTGTAAACATTACTCTTCCCTTTAAATCTAGTTGGACTTGAATACTCTGAACACAAAAATTTACATAGAAGTATAAAACCAAAAGTTTATTATATAATTTATGAATATGAACAGACATTATTATACAAAAATATATGAATAATCTGTTAGCATTCTTAAAAAGCACATTGTAGAAGAAATAAACTCTTAATATGTGCTAAGCTTATTTACTTTAGCAATGCATTTATTACTTATGTCACACATATGGATAGAAAGCCAAAAAGAAATGCATTTGTGAAATTGCATCATAATTAGTTTTTTTACGAATGATATACCTTATAAAGAAGTAGTAAGAACCTTGTGCAAACAGCTGGATATAGATTTAGTAAATTATTAGTTGATTAGCTATTTTAGACACAGGAGAGTCTACGACTTTGGAACATTAACCCCTTTTATAGTGCAGTAAGTATTTGCCTTGGGACTTATCCCTGTTTTCAAGTGCTATCTTAAGTAGTAAAGGCTAGCCAAAATTTGATAAATTAGCCTAAATACAAATTTGATAAAATTTGTATCATGTAAAATTAGCCTAAATACAAATTTGATACAATTTGTATCATGTATTATATTTCTAAAGTTGCTACTAGAAATGTTCATATACATATGGATAACTAAAACCCTGTAACATTATAATCCTTGTATTCAATGCTTTCTTAGAATTTCTACACATAAAGAATGAAATAACAACATCTGATTCCAGAGGTTTTATAATATGGTTTGCTTCTAAGATGAGTAGGTAGAATTTGAGCAATAAAATGCTGTGATTAAATCTTCATCAGGCAAAGAATTTTCTGCATCTGGGAGGATTTCAAAGATAAGTACACAACATTTCCTTCCTCACTCTACAGGCCAGCATTATCCTGATACCAAAGTCAGACAATAGACACCACCGGAAAAGAAAACTATGGACCAATATCCCGTATAATTATAGATGCAAAAATTCTCAATAAAATACTAGAAAACTGAACCCAAAAGCATACTAAAAAGATTATACACCATGACCAAGCAGGACTCAACCCAGAAGTGCAAGAGTGGTTCAACATACAAAAAACAATCAACGTGATATATCAGAATTACGGATGTGAGGGGAAAAAAACAGTCCTCTCAACTGACATAGAAAAAGCAATTGGCAAAACCCAACACCTCATGATAAAAAATAAAAAAACTAGAAAAACCAGAGAACTCTCCAAAAGCATTTATGAAAAACCCACAGTTACCATCATACTGGATGGTAAAAGACTGAAAATTTTTTGATCAGAAACAAGACCAGTATGCCCACGTTCACCACTGCTAGTCAGCACTGCAATTGGAAATCCTAGCCAAAGCAATTAGGTAAGAAAATGAAAGGCATCCAAAATGGAAAGGAGCAAGTAAAAGTGTGTCCATCCACAGACGACATAATCTTATATATATTTTTTAAATCTCCAAGATGTCTCTACCAAAAATATCAAACAGAAAATAAGCAAACAAACACAAGTACTAGAGAATAAAGTCAGCAAAGCTGCAGGGTTCAAGGTCAACATGCAAAACCAGTATGGTTCCATACACCCCCAAAGGGAAATTCAAAAGGGAAAGTAAGAAAACAATGCCATTTATAATAGCATCCAAACAAATAAAATACTAAGAAATAAAGTTAAACAAGGAAGTGAGAAGATGTGTATACTCAACAATACAAAACGGTGCTGAAAGAAGTTGAAAGGTTGCTGTTGAATCACACGAAGACACCGGGATTCTTGGCCCCCAGCGGAGAAGAATTCAATCTGGGGCCAGAGACGAGGCTTGATGGCTCAGAGCTTTTGTGTAATAAAGTTTTATTAAAGTATAAAGGAGATACAGAAAGCTTCTGACATAGGCATCAGAAGGGGGCAGAAAGAGTCCCCGCTTGCTAGTGTTAACAATGAAGTTATATAATCCAAAGAATGTCTGGAGGTTGTAAAGACCTCATCAGACCTACTCCCATAATTTACATTTTAAGATAACACTGTCCTCAGGCAGGATACATCCTTGTAAAGACCAGGTCTACTCCCTTAATTTACATTTTAAGATAACAGAAGGTTTAATCCAAAGACTGTCCTTAGGCAGGATACATTATTGTTATATAATCCTAAGGAATGTGGAGAAAGAAAAAAAGTTTGTCCTTTCTTCCTCCTTGAGAATTCCAGACCCCTCTCTCCTTGGGGACCCCTAGACTCCTTATCAACCTGCCTAGGAACTGACTCTCTCAAAGTTAAATGGAAATACATCCTGTGTTCATCGGTTGGAACACTTAATGTCATTAAGACAGTAAGACTACCCAAAGAGATTCAAATGCAACCCCTATCAAACTTTCAAGAGACTTTCACAGAGATGGAAAAGCCAATTCTCAAATTCATGTGAATTTTAAGTGGCCCCGAACAGGCAAAACAATATCAAAAAAGAACAAAGTTGGGAGACTCACGTTTTATCATTTTAAAACTTACTACTAAAGCTACTCTTGAGAGTCCCTTGGACTGCAAGGAGATCCAACCAGTCCATTCTGAAGATCAGCCCTGGGATTTCTTTGGAGGGAATGATGCTAAAGCTGAAACTCCAGAACTTTGGCCACCTCATGCAAAGAGTTGACTCACTGGAAAAGAGTCTGATGCTGGGAGGGATTGGGGGCAAGAGGAGAAGGGGACGACAGAGGATGAGATGGCTGGATGGCATCACTGACTCGATGGACGTGAGTCTGGGTGAACTCCGAGAGTTGGTGATGGACAGGGAGGCCTGGCGTGCTGCGATTCATGGGGTCACAAAGAGTCGGACACGACTGAGTGACTGAACTCACTGAACTGAACTAAAGCTACCATAATCAAAACAGTGAGCTACCAGTATAAGGAGAGATGTTTAGACCAATGGTATAAAATTAAGTCCAGAGATAAACTCATGCATTTATGGTAAACTGATTCTCAATAACAGTGTCAAGACTATTTAGGGGAGAAAAACAGTTTCTCCAACAAATGGTCCTGGGAGAACTGAAGATCCTTAAGAATGAGGTTAGAACCTGACCTCACACCAAATACAAAAACTAACTCAAACTGGATCAGTGACCTCAATGTTAAGAACTAAACCACAGAGGTTCCCTGGTGGTCCAGTGGTTAAGACTCCACACTTTCAATGCAGGGGGCACTGGTTCAATCCCTGGTCAGGGAACTAAGATCCCACATACCTCATGGCACAGCCAAAAAATAAAACATAAATAAAGAACTAAATCATACAACTCCCTAGAAGTAAACACAGGAGTAAATCTTCATGACCATGAATTTGGAAATAAGATTCTTAGACATGATACCAAAAGTATGAGTAACAAAGGAAAAAAAGATGCATTTGACTTCATCAAAATTTAAAACTACATGTATCAAAGAACCAAAATCAAGACAGCAAAAAGACAGCCTATAGAATGGGAGACAATGTTTGCAAATCATGTATTTTCTAAGGGTCTAGAATCTAGAATACATAAAGAATTCACGCAACAATGAGAAGACAAACAATCCAATTTTTTTAAAAGGCAAAGGACTTGAATAAATACTTCTCCAAAGAACATATACAAATGGCCAAGAAACACATGAAAAAAAATGCTCAATCACCACTAGTTCAATCCAACTTAGAACCACAGTGAGACACCACTCCACACCCATTAGGACGGCTATAACCTGAAACAGAAAATGAGTGATGCTGAGCAAGCGGGGAAATTAAAAGCCTTGTACGTTGCCGGTAAGAATGTAGAATGGTTCCGCTGCCACGGAAAACTGTTTGGCAGTTCCTCAAAAAGTTAAACACACAATTCCCATGGGACACAGCAGTTCCACTCCTATTTGTTTTCCTGCAAGAACTAAAAATAGGTACTCAAACAAGGATTTAATACATGTATACACATGTCTATAGCAGAACTATTGGCAATAGCCAAAAAGGTGGAAACAACTCAAGTGTCTATTGGGAGAGGAAAAGAAAAATTAGTTATACATATAATGGGAGATTATTCAGTCATTTTTATAAAAGATAGATACGTGCTACAACATGGATGGGCCTCAAACACATTACAGTAAGTGAAAGGAGGAGAAGGGGGCGACAGAGGATGAGATGGTTGGATGGCATCACCGACTCGATGGACGAGTTTGAGTAAACTCCAGGAGTTGGTGATGGACAGGGAGCCTGGCGTACCGCAGTCCATGGGGTCACAAAGAGTCAAACACGACTGAGTGACGGAAGTGAGAGAAGACAGACACAAAAGGTCACATATTGTGTTATTCCATTTAAAGGAAATATCCATGAAGACAGAAAGTAGAGGTGGAAGTAGGAAGGAATGGGGAGAAACCGCTTACTAGGGAGAGGATGCCTATTTTGAGTAATAACAATGTTTTGGAACTAGATAGAGGTAAGATTGTGAGTGGAATAAATGCCATCAAATTGTTTACTTTGAAATGGTTAACTTTCTGTTGTGTAAGTTTCATCTCAAAAAAAGTTATTTTTGAAGAATCAAAACCACTCATACTTAAAATCAAAATACAGAATTTTTAAACTTTATTTTCAGGGGAATTCCCTGGCTGTCCAGTGGTTAAGACTCCATACTTCCATTGCAATGGGTCCCGGTTCGATCCCTGGTCAGGGAACTAAATTTCACAAGCCGTGTGGTGCAACCAAAGAGGGGAGAAAATGGTTTTTAAATGTTTGCTGCTGCTGCTGCTGCTGCTGCTGCTGCTACTAAGTTGCTTCAGTCGTGTCCGACTCTGTGCGACCCCAGAGACGGCAGCGCACCAGGCTACCCCGTCCCTGGGATTCCGCAAGCAAGAACACTGGAGTGGGTTGCCATTTCCTTCTCCAATGCATGAAAGTGAAAAGTGAAAGTGAAGTCGCTCAGTCGTGTCCGACCCTCAGCAACCCCATGGTTGCTTCCCACCTTCCAGGCTCCTCCATCCATGGGATTTTCCAGGCAAGAGTACTGGAGTGGGGTGCCATTGCCTTCTCCATTTAAATGTTTATATACATCAAATTCAGTTTATCTGACAAAGTCTAAGGGAAAAGAATGAACCAGAAATAGATGAACCTAGCTATGAGTTAACTATATTTTTATCTTCCAACATCTATACTTAGGTAAAAATTTTGGTGCAGTTTGACAGGTACCTGACAGACGCAATTATCTGAACAGAAATGAAAAACACTGAATAGGCAAAAATGTGACTGAATAATGAAAGACCTGCCAAAATGGAAGTAATAAAGTACATACCCTTGACAAAGAAGAAAAATATCTTTCTCTTTTATGGAATTTTTTAAAACTTTATTTTACACATACTTCTAATGAATTTAGTAACTTGGTTTCCCAATTAAAAGTAGATTAAAAGTGGACAAATGAAAGGGAAAAGACTTAAATAGCATGTTGGCAGGAGCAGGAAGTGATAGGTAACACTCTTTTACCAACAGAGAACACAGACAAACAAAAGTCCTTTCAAAGTACATTATAAAGAATGACAAAGACAAAGTAGTCTGGAGTTATTTTTCAAAGGAACAAATTAACTCTAAACATTAATTAGTCATGTATTTAATAACAACCACTGTTGATAATAATTAGTCAGTCCTTTTGTTTAAGATGGGTAGGGAAGTTCATAAACCTTTCTAAAGATTGGCACTGGTCTTTGGACCAAGGAGTTCTCCTTGATTATAGGCAAAGTGAGTTATTTCATTTCCCAAATATAGATAGAAAATAAATATATTTTATATACAGTTTTCAGTACTTAAGCCAACTGTGGTTTCACTTCTTCACTTGAAAGTTCAACCGTATTCTCCAAAGCCATGAAAGACACTTCCGTTCTTGCTATTTGAGGGAACTGGTGTTGTGTCTATTTCCTCCAGGGGCCACGCTTGCGATTCCCATAGCTGCCTATGTATATATTCACCCTTTCCTATTTTGTTCCGAACAAACATATCAGTAGCTTTCATAAAGTTATTCAATGATTTCTTCAGAGCTATCTAAATGTTTCACAGCGATTCCCTAAAAGTGTACAGATAACTGTGCCTGCTGTGTGAGCTACAATAAAAACAAGCTACACAGTTACAAACTGGCTTCTTTCCAGACACAACTGGTTGACTTACTTTAAACGAACTAAACATTTACTCTGAGAACAAGGTGATTTTGATAACCCAGCTTTCTGCTACCAGATGAAAAGAGAGTTTACAAACCTTAGAGCTTGCATAAAAGGTGCGGGGCCCCCAAATCGCAGTTGTTTAAAGAGATACCAGCTATTATAAGCAGGTCCAAATCCTGTCAGAATGTAAACCCCTTCCAAATCCAAGTCACTTCTTGTCTAATTATTTTAAGAGTCTCTTAGTTGTACTATTTTTAAAGCAGAGGGACATACAAATTAGCCAGAGGGTTTTTTAAGCCACTGATGCACTGAGTTTGATAAAAGTTAATCCCATATAAAATTGCAACTATAATTTTATCCTGATGCTTTTCTTAGACCAGGCAGGAGTCAGAAGGCTTTTCATCAGGAGAGAGATGAGAGGAGATAGCACTAGATAAAGCCTGTCCCTAGCAGAGATCATCTAACCAGGGTAGTTAACGAGTATTAACCTAATTCAAGGCTAGAGACTTACCTCTACACCCTGTGTGCCATAAATAATGAAGCACAGCACGTCTTCCTTTTGACAGATAGTGTGGTGGTCACAGTGCCTCAGAGCAGACAGTATTCTTTTCTTTTCTGTTTAATTTCAATCCAGTTTCTTCTGTCATTGGTCAGGTAATATACTATCCATTTCACAGTCAAAGTTATAATATATGACATCACTGCACTCTACATACATGAGGACTCAAGAAGCTAACAAACAAAAGTACATCTTAGCCCTGAAATCATACTGAAACGTATTCAACTGAAGCCCAAGTGACTGAGGTCCTCAAATGATCAGTGCTGGAGCATTTAATTTTCAGGCAAAGAGGAAAATGGTAAACCACTTTCTTGAAAGAAAGTCCAGGGCATAAACTGTCTACATATTATCTATATAGAGGACTGCTCATATCTTTTCTGTTTACCATCCTGGATAAAAAGATGCTATGAAGGAATAATGATCCTGAAACGCAATAAGATCACTCTTCAAAAAATATACTGTACTTTCTAAGAAAAATGGACCAATGTCTTAGAAAGATTCATCTATTCCTTCAGTGAATACTGACTGAGTATCTCCTGGGTGTCAAACACTGTCCCGGGTGGAAGGGAGATACAGCACTGAACAGGGCAACACACTTTCTACCCTCAAGTAACTTACACGACGAGAGTTACATGGGAGGAGAAAAGACAAGCACAATTATCTGAAAAGTTAGATCAGGATGAGTGCTACAAAGACATTCAATTATAAGATTAAACTGTCAAACATTTCTAAAGAGTAAGCTAGAATTAAACGGGAAATTTCGGTTCATATAACAATTCACCATGCAAAAGAGAGAGAAACGATTGAGATGTTACTGCATACACTTTCGACATCCAGGGCTGAGATTCTCTACGTGTACTACCACGTATAAGGTCACCTTGTTTCAGGCCCATTTAGTTAACTAGTTTGTTCTATTGTGGAATCCTTACTTATATCCCATTCTAAGAAGTGAATTCACTTTAGTTCAGTCATTCAGTCATGTCCAACTCTTTCTGACCCTATGGACTGCAGCACGCCAGGCCTCCCTGTCCATCACCAATTCCGGGAGTTTACTCAAACTCATGTCCATTGAGTCAGTGATGCCACCCAACTATCTCATCCTCTGTCGTCCCCTTTTCCTCCTGCCTTCAATCCTTCCCAGCATCAGGCTCTTTTCCAGTGAGTCAGCTCTTCGCATCAGGTGGCCAAAGTACTGGAGTTTCAGCTTCAATATCAGTCCTTCCAATGAACACCAAGGACTGATCTCCTTTAGGATGGACTGGTTGGATCTCCTTGCAGTCTAAGGGACTTGCAAGAGACTTCTCCAACACCACAGTTCGAAAGCATCCATTCTTCGGCGCTCAGCTTTCTTCACAGTCCAACTCTCACATCCATACATGACCACTGGAAAAACCATAGCCTTGAATATACGGACCTTTGTCAGCAAAGTAATGTCTCTGTTTTTTAATATGCTGTCTAGGTTGGTCATACATAGTTTTTCTTCCAAGAAGCAAGCGTCTTTTAATTTCATGAGTGCAATCACCATCTGCAGTGATTGTGGAGCCCCCCAAAATAAAGTCTCTCACTGTTTCCATTGTTTCCCCATCTATTTGCATGAAGTGACTAGACAAGATGCCATGATCTTAGTTTTTTTGAATGCTGAGTTTTAAGCCAGCTTTTTCACTCTCCTCTTTCACTTTTCATCAATAAGCTCTTCAGTTCCTCTTCGCTTTCTGCCATAAGGGGTGATGTCATCTGCATATCTGAGATTATTGATATTTCTCCCGGCACTCTTGATTCCAGCTTGTGCTTCTTCCAGCCCAGTGTTTCTCATGATGTACTCTGCATAGAAGTTAAATAAGCAGGGCGACAATATACAGCCTTGACGTACTCCTTTTCCTATTTGGAATCAGTCTGTTGTTCCATGTCCAGTTTTAACTGTTGCTTCCTGACCTGTATATAGGTTTCTCAAAGGGCAGGGCAGGTGGTCTGGTATTCCCATCTCTTTCAGAATTTTCCACAGTTTATTGTGATCCACACAGTCAAAGGCTTTGGCACAGTCAATAAAGCAGAAATAGATGTTTTTCTGGAACTCTCTTGCTTTTTCCATGATCCAGTGGATGTTGGTAATTTGATCTCTGGTTCCTCTGCCTTTTCTAAACCCAGCCTGAACATCTGGGAGTTCTCAGTTCACATGCTGTTGAAGCCTCGTTTGGAGAATTTTGAGCATTACTTTGCTAGCGTGTGAGATGAGTGCAATTGTGTGGTAGTTTGAACATTCTCTTTGTTCAAATCTCCGAAATTTGGGCCTTTTGGGGCTTGCTTATTAGCTTAATTAACAAATGCCTGTGTTTTAGGGCAATGGATAAATGGTAGCTGTACTCTTTTTCTTGAGAGGACAGTAAAAAAGACAGATAACCTTGGTCTAATTTGGCCATATTATAGTCTTTATATTTCAACTGAGTCACAGGAGAAAAATTTTTCATGTTTTTTGAAGTATTAGTTATTCCTTCTATCTTGTGTCACCATGAGCAATACTTTTAGTTGTAACCACATGATGTAAAAATGAAAAGAAGGGCTGAAATGGGTTTATTTAGGAACAGCTGCTTGTTTTTCTGACATTCACTTTTGTCAGGTTATATTATAGCTGTTTCACTTAGAGAACAAACTTACGGTTACTGGAGCGGGGGCAAAAGCGGGGAGAGGGAGAGTTAGGGAGTTTGGGATGGTCACGTACACACTATTTTAAATATAGCAGTGTGTACAGGCTGTATTTACAGGACCTACCGTGTGGCACAGGGAGCTCTGCTCAACAGTCATGCGGCAGCCTGCATGGGAGGGGAGTTTGTGGGAGAATGGAAACAAGTATATGTATGGCTGAATGCCTTCCTATTCAGCTGAAACTATCACCATGCTGCTTGTTAACTGGCTACAACCTAATACAAAATAAAAAGTTTTTTTAAAGTTACAGCTGTTTCATGTTATACTGAGAGGGTTATGGGGACTTCCCTGGTGGTCAAGTGGTCAGGACCGGGGCCCCCACTGCAGGAGGCATGTGTTCAGTCCCTGACCGGGGAATTAAGGTCCCACATCCCAGGTGACCGTGGCCAAAAGACAAAGAAATGATGATGATGTGGGGCAAGGCCACAGAAAGAGAAAGGGAATGAGAACGAGGACTTTCAAACTATCCACGAATATGGTCACGGTTAACATCTATTGTCTAAAAGAACGTTACCCCACGTATTTTCCACTGTCTTAAAACAAGAAACACAACAGCTCCACTGCCATTAAACTAGTCTTACCATGAAAGATCTGAAGATTAAAAAAAAAAAAAAATCAGGGAAATTACTTTCCTGGTTAAAATCCTAACTATACATGTGAAAAGTCTCAGACTTCTGTAACAACAAGCTATGTTTGCTTCTTCATTAATCGAGGGAGTTTGAAAACCATGGTTTCATCATACAAGAACTGATCTTTTTACCTTGCGTATGTATTAGGGGGTTTTCTACTTTTAACAAATACTTCTTCCATATACACAAATACTCCAAGAAAAGAATAAAAGTATATCCCTTTCTAATGTAAAAAAGCTATTTTCCCTTTTTTATCAATAATATAAAGTTCCATGTAATAAAGGCCACCTTAAGGGTCTAATGGATTTCCTTTTAATCGAAGCTGTTCATTGAGGATCAAGGAATGGGGTAGGGGATGGGGAGTACTTAACTCAGACACACACACTCAATATTTTAATGCCAGTTATATTTTATTCCAAGAAGTGCTACTTAAAAACACATACAAGGGATTTCCCTGGTGATCCAGCAGCTAAGACTCAGCTCCCAATGCAGGGGCCCAGGGTCACTCCCTGATCAAGGATCGCAACATGCTGCAACTAAGACCTGGTAGAGTCAAATAAATAAATATAAATGAATAGATTTTTAAAAATATATACAATATTTTCATTTTACTCAGAAGCAGAAGAGAATGAACGAGCCACTAGTGCGTATGTGCACTGAGGATAGCAGGAATTGTTCTCTGTTCCTATATCCAACGACCGTATATTCAAGGAGTGTAATGGTTAAAAGAGGGAATATAATGATAAAAGTCTGTTAACAACAACAACAGAAAACAAACAGGGACTTCCCTGGTGGCCAGTGGTTAGGATTCTGCTCTTCCAGTGCGGGGGACTCAGGTTTGATCCCAGACCAGGGAACTAAGGCCCCACACGCCACATGATGTGGCCAAAAACCAAAGTTTAAATGATAGAAACATGACTTGCAGGAGAAGGAAATGGCAACCCACTCCAGTATTCTTGCCTAGAGAATCCTGTGGACAGAGGAGCCTGGTGGGCTGCTGTTCATAGGGTCGCATAGAATAGGACACAACGGAAGCGACTTAGCATGCATGCCTTGGAGAAGGTAATAGCAACCCACTCCAGTGTTCTTGCCTGGAGAATCCCAGGGACAGAGGAGCCTGGTGGGCTGCCGTCTCTGGGGTCGCACAGAGTCGGACACGACTGAAGCGGCTTAGCTGCAGCAGCAGCAGTGCCACAAAGTGAAAATATAGGTCACTAACTAAAAACCACCAAACGGTTCCATTTCCACTTAAACCAAGGTCATACACTTTATGTCTGAACTTTTTTTATTTTTTGTCTTCATTCATATCTTGGTAGTTTTCCCTGCTTTCCAATAAAGTTTTTCTATGAGGGCTATTAAAAAAAAAAAAGAAACATGACTTGCAGAATTAAAGATGGAATAACAGTGTACGGTGTACGGTGGCGCTGTCCCCATGCCCGTAATTCACAGATAGCAGAATGGTTACACTTGGGTGGTGGGAGGAACTGCTGTAACAGATTGAAAGACACCTGTGTGCAGAGCAGCTGAATCTCAGTGACCCAGCTTCCACAATAAAGGCAGCAAGAACTTCAGCAGGCTCCCTAGTGCCACCACTTTTTCTTGCCTGCGTGCAGCCTCTGACTCTAGAAGCCTCCAAGTCCATCCAACAGCACTGCAACCAGATCTTGCTTTGGAAAATCTCTCAACAGGCAACTCTCCTGGGCTGTATTTCAGCAGACTGCAGCTTCCAACTCTGCCAGGGAACGAGCTCGCAAGAGGCCTCCTATCAAACGGTTCTACGCTCAGCACTTCAGACGTTCCGAACCATGCCTAGAGGCCTGATCGTGATTCATGCTCCTTCTCAGGCTTTATCTTTCCTTGCCTGATGCAACTTCAACATCATACTTTAAGCAAAATAGATTGTAGTAATTAAATAAAAGATAACAAATTTCAAAAGTACTTAAAACAATCTCCATCAGATTTGGGAGGCTGCAACTCTGACAAATGGCCCTTAAGGGCATGAGCTCAGTGCAGGCCACCCGTCACTGGCCCCAGGCTGCCTACGGGGTGGGGTGGGGGGTGGGGGGGGTGGTGGTGAGGGGGTAGGGAGGGGGGTAGGGGGGGCGGGGGGAGGGGAGGTGCCGATCAGGGAGCCGGAAGCACTAGTCCTGTTGTGGTTTCCTAACCGTGAGCAAGTTACTCAACACCTTTTGGCCTCAGCTCTCCCCACCAACAAAATGGGTATGAGATTGCCTCTCTCATAGGCCTGGTAGGAACTGAAATAAACAGAAACATTTAAAGCGCTTAGAACACGCAAGAGTAAGTCCTCAAGTAACATTAGCTCTGGTTATCAGAGTTTAAGTCCCCTGAAATAGTATAAAATTTCTCATTACGTCCTCTGTAGCACAGAAAATTGTACACTTAAATGCTAGCCCTTCAGTAACAGGGCTTTCTCTCTGGCAACTTTTCCTTGTCTTTCTCTTTCTTTCCTTTTAAAATAAATTATTTAAAAAAATGTAACAACTGGATTGCTTTTCTTTAGGAAAATGGCAATGGCTCAAAGAAAAAGCAGTACACTGCCGAGGGAAAAGCGCTGAGCCTGCCGCGGGAAGGCCTCAGCTGTAGCCGGGGGTGCCGCCTGCTGCCTGCCCAGGCAGCACTGTGGTGGATAGTGAGGTCTGCACTCCAGCCACGGGGGACAGATTCTGTACACACACTGATTCGCCCTCCAGCCACGGGGGACAGATTCTGTACACACACTGATTCGCCCTCTTAGACATATGTTTCATTATCAAACATGCTTCTTTTCCTTAAGTCACCATTCAGATGTAAATCTGACTTCAAAACGCGTGCCAATTAACAAAAATACAAACAAATAAGCATTTGCAAAATATGGGTGAGAATTAAGGTTATTTTCTAGATAATCCACTCCAAACTCTAGAAGGAAGAGAAAGGACATCACTTGGAATATTTTCATTCTCAGTGGTATAGTTCTTGAGCTTAACTGGCTGACTTAAGGACAACATCTTGAGTCACTTTTCTCTGTAAATTATGCTAACCAATGAACACATTTACATGATGAAAAGAGAAAACGGAAATGGCTAAAGAAAGACAACTCTACACTAAACAAGTAGTGGCTTCCCCGGCGGCCCGGTGGTAAAGAGCCCGCCTGCTCCGGCGGGAGCCGCGGGTCTGAGCTCAGGGTTGACCCCTAGGTTGGGAAGATCCCCTAGAGAAGGAAACGGTAACCCGTTTCAGTATTTTTTGCCTGGAAAAATCCCATGGACAGAGGAGCCTGGGGGACTACAGTCCATAGGGTCTCAAAGAGTCAGGCACAACTGAGCAACTGAACACACACGCAACACTCGTGTCCCCTGCATCAGGCCCCCCGTGGTGTGCACGCTGCCCATCTCTGGTCCCCTCCATTTCTCCCCCCGTGGTGTGCACGCTGCCCATCTCTGGTCCACTCCATTTCTGAGACGGCGGGAGGAGGAAGGAACTCAGTTATGCTCAGGATGAGACTGAGTGTGTGTGACGCGTCTAGTGCAGTGCTAGGCGCGTTGTCAGCGTCCAGTAGAAAGCTGCTGCTATTACCACACGAAACAATCACGCATGAAAGACACAAGACGCAGACGAGCTGTGCTCCTTCGGCCACACAGGGAGTGCTCAAGTGCGTCTAGCACCGGACCCTGCCTGGTCGCCCGTAAGGCTTGAATCTGATGTCTGCTAAAAATTCACTTGACATGGAAATTAATTTCTCAAGTCAAAGACTGAGCCATCTAAATAATTATAACATGACTGAGCAAAGACAAGCTGTTTTTCGATTCACAGAGAAATGAGCTGCCGCCACCCAGCATGGAATTACTTGTATATTTTCCTAGCCTGCTCAGTTAAAACTTGTTCAAAATAACACAATTACAGTGTCCTGTCATAAATAAAAACCCTGCACACCTTTTAGTGACTTCATTTGGATAATCTAGATGAAGCGGCACAAACCCTTGACAAGAGTTATTTCTACAACAAGCCACTCCTCATATAGGATTTGGGTCATGCATGTTTATTCTAGTGAGATGAACATCTTAAGATGATTCTTAGGAATTTAAATTGCCTTTGGATATCCTGTCAGTTCACTGAAAGATAAATCTAAGTGACATTTATGTACGAACAAACTGCTTAGAGGACCAAATAGAAAAATATTTGCTAAAGCAACATATTGTTTAAAACAGTGATATGAGCAAAAGCTTTGTTAACAGAAAAGAAAAAGCCAAGTTCAGACAGGGTGTGTATTCTGACAAGAAGAATGAAGTAGACTGCTCAACAACCGGCCGCGGGGCTGGGGAGTAGGGGGGGGTTGGTTAATGCGTGAAGGAAATATGAGTAACCCATCCCATCAGGGGAGAAGGGCCACACGCCTACTGCCTGGGTGGGCACAAAGGCGCTGCCTGGTGGGAGAAAGACGAGGATCCACTGTCAGAGGCTCAATGAAGGAGCTACCATTCACAACCTGCTCCCTTTCCTCCTTGAAAGGAGATTTCCTTTTTTTAACAGTAAGTTATCCAAGAGAGGAAATGAATACCTCCAATGCCCTTTCCTAAAATCTAAAGGCCATTCAAAACAGGCATTGGTTGGGGAAAGGGGTAAGGAGTGATACTTCAGAGGCAAATTATTTTCTTAAAAATATGAAGGTCTTGAATTTTTCACAAATGTTCACTACTACCACCTTCCCTCTGGAAAAAGAAAGAGTAGGGAAGAAAGAGACCCTGTTTAGCCCAGAGAAGGGGAAAGACTGCCTCATCCAAGAGGCTTCGAGGTCCACCACCTGAGCTCATCAATGAATGGAAAGAGGGGTGGATCCTAGACTCGCCTGAAATTGTGTGCAAGATTCTGCATTTTGATCAGATTCTCCAAAGGGTCCATGATACTTAAGATTTTAAAACTCATTAAAAAAAAAAAACTTTAAGGGTCAAAGTTCAAGCAGAAGAAGTCTGACACATACAAACTTAAATTCTGGCTCCTCTTCGTATTACCTGTATGGTTGCCCAGGTTAGCACTGCAAAATCATCCTATTTTACAGAACTTCAGTTTCCTCCTTTTAAAATGGAAGAGATAATGCCCAACTCACTGTGAGCATTAAATAAGAGATGCTAAGCTTCCAGCAACAACGTTCATCCACCCACAAGGAGGATGGCAGAAAGCTGTTAACAGCATCTAGTGTCACAAGGAATGAGATCTGAAGCCATAAGCACCAAGGATAGTGAAGAGCTTGGAGGGCTCCCCTAAAACTGCATCAGTTCCCCTGTCTGCCATTTTGTTACCAACTCACAAACCTCTGTATACGAGCAAATTCGCTCTCGATTCCATATGGTCACGAGACCACACTGCTGGGACAGACCACTGGTGAGAGACATTCAAGGACATCGCCAATGTCTCTTAGGTGAAAAATCCAGCACTGGCAGAACATCTCAGACCGTGAACCCCTAAATTTATTAGAAATTCAGTGAAGATTGAACACTCCGTTTCTCTGAGTAAACAGGTGTCCAAAGTCTGTAATAACTTGCGTGATACTTTATTGTAAAGTGCATAATATCTCCATGTTTGTACATAAAATCCCTCTACTTACTTATATGACCAGTTTTAATTATTTAGACCAAGTAAGAGAAGTAACAGAAAAATCTAACAATCAAGAAAAATCCTTGCTCATTTATAATCCAGTTTGGACTTTGGAAAGCTTTCTTTACTTAGATAGAGAGGCCAATCTAAGATTTAAATTTGCTTCAGATGGTCCAATAGGTGAAACTAATTTACTGACCCTTGTCTGTAACTCAGCCTTAACTGTTTTATCACTTACATACCTGAATGAGTAAATGCTCAGCCCAAAGGCTAAAAAGTTTGCAGGTACTCTACAATACCTTACACGTATTTCAGCTATTTTTAGAGTCCAAATGAAAATAGCTAGTACAGACGGAAATGCGCATGAAATTCTTGAGGCCTACTCAGATAACAGTCAAGATAAGGTCAGTGGATATTTGGAATACCTAAGATGCTAATTTAAAATAAAACACTCTGATGGCCAAGAACACTTTCTAAAGAAGTGCTTGAGAGCAATGGTTTGTATTAAATGCTCCATTCCTCTTTGATTCCAACAAATCCCACAGCCAAAAAATGTCCCCATTTGCCAGAAAACACTGTGAGAAAAATCGGTTTAAAGTTCAGCAAAGAAGCTGCCATTCCCCCGACAGAGCAATCTCATCCCAGACAGCCTCTGAAACACACGCTCTAAGTATTTCAGAAGAATCTCAAAATGAAAAAGAAAAAAGTCTAAAGAAAAGAGGTTCTCTGCTACCTCTGCTCAAAGTCTGTAAATGTTCAACTCTCTCCAGGAAGTAAAATCATACAGCAAATAAAGGCTGACTTGACTGAACTGTGGTCTCTGCTTATCAGTCTAAATTCAAAGCAAGAACCTTAACTTTTAAACTAAGCAGACACTGATTCAGCAACCACGCACTGTGGGGTGGTGGTGGTGGTGGTGTTCCCTCGGTCACGTCTGACTCTCTGCGACCCCACTGAGTGTAGCCTACCAAGCCCCTCCGTCCATGGGGTTTCCCAGGCAACAATTCTAGAATGGGTTGCCGTTCCCTTCTCCAGGGGATGTTTCCAACCCAGGGATGGAACCTGCTGTCTCCTGCGCTGCAGGTGGGTCCTCTACCGCTGAGCCCCTGGGGAAGCCCACAGTAGGAGGCCCAGGCGCCACTTCAGACGCTGGTGATACAACAGTCCTACTATGACGGAGGTTACATACCAAGGAGAAAAACCTGGCTCTTGTGTGATGCATTTCAAATACAATTTTCTGAATATCTGTGATAAATCAGAACAAAGTAACCAAATATCAAATTATAATTTTAAAATGAGAGGCCATAGTGAGAACTTCTAAGTTTTGCTAGACTTTAACTTTTTCAATAAAGTGCTTCAGAGATAACCTTAGGGGTGCTTAGTAGCCATTTGAAAACTGTTATTTGGAAAAGTTATGTATATATGCTATACATGCAGAAAACAATGGAGATCCTTGTTCCCTCTACACAAAATATTCACAAACAGCTGAAAGAAAACTGCCCTCTAAAACTTAAGCTATAAAACTAACACATTATGTATCATAGCAGAAGCATGAAAACGTTATCTTCAAAAGCTTTCCAGGTTTGTTTTTTTTCTCTTTTGGCCGTGCCACGGGGCTTGTGGGATCCCAGTTCCCTGACCAGGATCCAACCCAGACCTAGCAATGAGTCTTAACCACTGGACCACCGGGGAAGTCCCCAGAAGGCTTCCAGGATTTTTAAAATGTCCTGTTTTCCTAACTGGAGATCTAAAAACTTAAAAACTCCAACCAAATGCAAATTTAAACTGAATAAGAACATTAAGATAAAGACAGACATGCTATAAAAGAAATTACATTTCCCCTGCTCTGCCATGTGAGGACACAGTGAGATACCAGGAAGCCTCCAGCCAAAGAGGAGGGCTCTCAGTGGAGCCTGACCAGGCGACAGCTTGACCTTTGATCCCCAGCCTCCAGAAGGGTGAGAGATCACTCTCTGTGGTTTATGGGCCACGCCATGTGTGATATTTCGTTAGAGCAGCCTGAGTGGACTAAGACATACACCAAGAAGGAAAATAGCTGGATCATATGAATGTGAGGTACCGTGAGGGGGGGTGGGAGGTAGAAACCAGTTCTGCTGGGTCCTCCGAAGCTCCATAAACTGCGACCCCAGGCACAGGCCCCGGGCACAGGGTGCCTAGTGAGTTTTGATGAATGTGTATCAACGAATGAAGACACACACACACACAACGATTAAAAGCATATGGAGCAAGGGCAGTCTGCTGAGCAAGAAGCTGCAGACAGGGAGCGTCCCTGGTGGCTCGATGATCGAGAATCTGCCTGCAGGTGCAGGAAACACGGGAGGACAGCTGAGCCGGGAGGACGCCACATACCAGAGCGGCTGAGCCGCGCCACAGCCCTCGGGCCTGAGCTCCAGAGCCCAGGAGCTGCAACCACCGGGCCCGCACGCCCGGGGCCCGCGCTCCGCAGCAGGAGAAGCCACCGCAAGCGGGGAGAAGCCTGGACCAGCTGGAGGGGGGGGCCCTACGCACCACACTAGAGGAAAAAACAAACCCACATGCAGGAACGAAGACCCAGCATAGCCGAGATAATAAATGAATTAAAATTTTTAAGAAAATAAATAATATTTTGCAATGAATCTAATTAAAACCCAGGAGAGCACAATTAAAATGTGATTATCAAATGTAATATAAGCTTTTAAAGAATTCCTGAGAAAGACATGCCTTAGAGAAAAAATATAAACCTTAAGTCAAAATTTCATTTTTGTTTGCTTGTTTGTTTAAATCCTAGAGGTTAGTTTGAGAGCAAGAGGGAAGAAACAGAGAAGTAAAGACCTACTGAAGCTCTGTTTGTGGGCAGTGACGCTGTACAAATTAATTACCCCTGGCAGGAAAACAGAGGTTCCAATATACCTGCTAAATTACAGTGCTTTACTAAACTTCTGTTTAGTAAGGTAAGAAGTGCCATTACCAGTGGCCACTTTCCTTATTTGTACTATCGATATAAGAACATTTTATAAACAAACATGTATTCTCTTAGTAAAAGGAAGAAGCAAAGACACTTATAAAAGAAAGAAAGGAGTTCATTTGAAGAGGTCGGTCAGCATAGCGTGGAAATGGGAGTCACAACACCGACAACGGTGCCACAGAGCAACACTTGGAGTCTCCTAAACACCAGGGGCTCTGCTGAGTTTTCTAGCTCAGACTGTATCCTCGCAACCCGTCACAGAGCCAACAGTATCAGCCCCAGCTCACAGATGCAAAGCCACTGGGCTTGGGAATTAAGAAACTGGCCCAAGAGCGCACATCTGGTAGGTGGCAACACTGGGACCAAACCCAGGCGTTTCCAAGCAGCTGGCCAACGTCTCACCAGTCGCTGACCAGGCCGGCCTTCTCAAGAGGCCGACAGAGGCAGCGCCGGCCCGGACGGCCCAGACAGGACGCCGCGACTGTCCCGGGGGCACGGCCGCTCCCCGTGGGAAGACACACGTGAGGCTTTCCGCGCAACTTCCCCTGATTCCACGCTCACCAAGCCATGTCCGGTTTGCTCTGACTCCCAGCGGCCTGCCTACGGGGGCACACACACTCAGAGCCCTCATCATAATTCACGATCAGATACCGGAATTCTGTATCTCATCGTACATGACTGCACTTGCATCCTTGTTTTACAAATTCCCAATGAGCTGGGGTGACACAGGGCTTACTCTCTGAAGCACGTCTAGGTCTGACCATCTCACTCTAGACTGCAACATCCTTTCAGACACACTGCCCCGTGGGTGACACACTCTTGTCTCACACCTCCATCAAACCTTGGTAACACACACTTTCACAATTCCCCTTAAATTCTGTAAAAACTTTGACAGCCTCTCTTTAAACAGTGTTATGAAACTCAACGACATGCAAGGAATTTCAACAGCTCTGAGAGGCTGTTGCTATCCCGAACAGCAATGTTTTCCTGCAGCAATCCGCCCCCCACCTCATTTTAAAAAGCCACTTTCACACCTCAAATACAGTGGGTTCAGAAAAAAGTTGACAACGCACGTTAACTATATTGGATATAAATATACTAACCTTTTAGGTTTTAGTTCCTTAATGTACTATCAAATATCTCACATGGTCAAAAAAAAAAAAACTATGAAGACTGACAAACATCATTTAATCACACATTCAGCTTAAGAAATAAAATACTACCCTACAGTTGAAGCTGCCAGGTATAGCGTTATAATGGTATTACTGTATAGCCCTTGTAACTGTCATAATAGAAAAAAAGAAAAGTGAAAGTCACGTCCAGCTCTTTGTGACCCCATGGAATAGTCCATGGAATTCTCCAGGCCAGAATACTGGAGTGGGTAGCCATTCCCTTCTCCCGGGGATCTTCCCAACCCAGGGAGCAAACTCAGGTCTCCCACACTGCAGGTGGATTCTTTACCAGCTGAGCTACCAGGGAAGCCCAAGGATACTGGAGTGGGTAGCCTATCCCTTCTCCAGCAGATATTCCTGACCCAGGAATCGAACCGGGTCTCCTACATTGCAGGTGGATTCACAATAGAAATGAAATGATATTCAACTATCAAAGAAAGTAAAGATTTATGCTACCAGCTTAAATTTGGGCAGTAGCAAAATCTTATCAGCCAAATGTACATGCTATGATTCTAGCTTTCTTGACGGGAGACTAGTGCAAGATAACAAACCATTATCTCTTGACTGAATCTCATGAGTGATGTATGGACACAAAATAAGAACAGCCGCTGCCCTGACTCAGATGATTTCTCAACAGTCATTGGGTAGGATTAGGCCTGGGCCTAAGCCACCTGTTTATATCCTACAGAGCACAGCTTCTGAAGCTTTGAAAAGTTTGCTATACAAACTAACTTTCTGACCATGACTGTACTAAAATGTTGGAAATGGTGGGACAGCCCATCCGGGGGCAAGACATTTTCTAGGGGTCACAACTGTTCCCACCTAGAGCACTCTTCCTTTCTGTTA
This sequence comes from Bos mutus, assembly GCF_027580195.1. Classification (NCBI taxonomy): domain Eukaryota; kingdom Metazoa; phylum Chordata; class Mammalia; order Artiodactyla; family Bovidae; genus Bos; species Bos mutus. The sequence goes on along the minus strand of NC_091626.1, from coordinate 85,629,890 downwards.
AAAAATCACTCTCATCATATACCCACAGCTGGATGAAGCTGCTCGTTTCTGAGTCTGATAATCGCAAATAAGGGATGGCAACTTCTCTGGGTTTCCTGACTAACAGAGAAGCAAAGCAATGCCTGTGGGTTCAGTTCAACCTGTGCTTATAAGGACTTTTCAGGTCTTAACATATTAACCAGAGTTAATTTATTGTAACTAATAAATTAACCACAGTTCTTCAAGAAATTGACTCTACTGGTTATAGGCAGACCAGGTGCATGAGAAAGAAACCACAGGGAAAAAAAAACAAACAAAATAGGAAAAATGGGTGAAGGGAACAAAAGAGACGGGACTAAACAAACGCAAGCAGGCAGGACCAGTCACTGAGGCGGGCTCTTCTGGATCACTTTCCCCTTCTTGGGCCGCTGCACTTCCTTTCCTTCTAAGGTTCCTCTCACCTGAGCTCCGGACCCGCGTATGCTCTGCCTGTTCAGCATCTCCAACTGGGGCGGGAAGCTCAGCGCGTCGGAGGTGAGCGGCCCACACGCCTCCGCCAACTCCCCTCCAGCCTGCTCTTCCTTCTGCGTTTCTTCCCTTGGGGGGGGATCCCCACCATTTACCAGAAACCTTAGGATCCACCTAGACCCTGGCCAGTCCCTCCGCACCTGACAGGTAGATCCCCAAGATCTCCAGACTCGGCTCACTCCTCCTCAGCCCCATCCAGATCCAAGTGACTGCTATCTGCACCACAACCGCTCTTTTCAAATCATTTTCTCCAGATGCGGCACGGCTTCGTAAAAACAATCACGCCACGTGCGTGTTTAAAAAACTCTTCACTGGGACATCCCTGGCAGTCCAGGGGTGAAGACTCTATGCTTCTACTGCAGGGGGGCACGGGTTTGATTCCTGGTCTGGGAACTAAGATCCTGCATGCCTCGCAGTGTGGCCAAAAAAAAAAAAAATCAATTTTTTTTAATAAAGTTAAAAAATAAAAACTCTTCACTAACTTCCTAATTTGCAGGACAAGCCCCAAACCATAAGAACCCCGCACTGGGGGGGCCCTGGTCTGCAGCGTTACCTCTGCCTCCCCAGGTGCCAGGCAGATTACCTGCCTCGTATCTCTGGCCATGTGGGGCCAGTCTTTTCCAGCCCCTGACTGACCACCCCACCCCATCTTTTGGGGCCCAGCTCAGACATCACTCGCCCCAGGAAGCCCTCCCTCCGCTGCCTCTCCCTAACGTCCACAGCGCCTCCTGCTTCCTTCATCATCGCGTGCCTCATGCCTATCTCTTACCGGTACTAACGCCAGGCTGAGCTCCTGGTACCTATATGTGCTGCTCAGTCGCTCAGTTGTGTCCGACTCTTTGTGACCCCATGGACTGCAGCAGGCCAGGTTTCCCTGTCCTTCACCACCTCCCAGAGTTTGCTCAGACTCATGTCCATTGGAATTCCCCGGTGGTTCAGCTGGTCAAGAATCTGCCTGCAATGCAGGAGACCTGGGTTCAATCCCTGGGTTGGGAAGATCCCCTGGAGAACGGAACGCTACCCACTCTGGCATTTTGGCTTGGAGAATTCCATGGACAGAGGAGCCTGGAGGGCTACAGTCCATGGGGTCACAAAGAGTTAGACATGACTAAGCGACTTTCCCCTCCCTTTCGTGTCCATCGAGTAGATGATGCCATCCAACCACCTCATCCTCTGTTGTCCCCTTCTTCTTCTGCCCTCCATCTTTCCCAGCATCAGGGTCTTTTTCAATGTGCCTGGCCCTTAATAATTGTCTTTAATACTGACTGATGCAATGATGGGATGCTCACCAGGGGCACAGTTTATCTATTCTTGACTTTTCATAAACTATAGATCAGCAGGATTTTCCAGTCAAGACTATAACATAGGCATTTAAGTGAAATAACTAGCTTTTCCATCTTTCTCTTACCCTAGAAACAGGCAGCCAAAGACCAGAAGAGACCTGGGTTTAATTAGAGCCCTTTTCTTCACAGGCCTTACATAGCATTTTAAATGCAAGACATTATGTGGATGCTTGAGGATGCCACAACTTCCTTCAGACTGGGTTTAGGGCTTTTCCAGGAAAATCCTATGATTGCTGTAATAGACTATAGTTATCGGAGCTATCGCTTTACATGCACATTAAATCACACAGTCATTCCGAGCATTAGCATCACTGTTACCCCGTGGTTCAGATGAGGAAACCAGAGCTCAGACAGGTCACATTCCTCACCTAAGGTTAAACAACTAAACTGATGCAGAAACCACAAATTCAAACCAAAACATGTCTCTCAAAATCTGGCTTGACCTGTGGAAAACAAAGGGCTTCCCTTGGTGGCTCAGATGGTAAAGAACCTGTCTGCCAATGCAGGAGACGTAAGAGACTAGGGCTCGATCCCTGGGTTGGGAAGATCCCCTAGAGGAGGGCATGGCAACCCACTCCAGTCTTCTTGCCTGGAGAATCTCATGGACAGAGGAACCTAGCTGGCTACAGTCCAAAAGGTCGAGGTCACAAAGAGTTGGACACTATTTAAGCGGCTAAGCACGCAGGAATGCACGAGCAGAAGAGTCACTGAATGCTGAACAAATGAACGAACGTGGCTACTAAATCAGGATGACCCATGTGGGGTCAATACTAGAAGGTCAGAACTACTTGGACACTCCAAAATGCATTCCTTTTTTTTTTTTTTAAGTGGCTTAAAACAACTATTTTATCTTGCTCACAGTTCTGTGGGTCAAGAATTTGGGCAGGACTTGCCTAGGTGTCTGCCAGATGCCTGGGGGCTGAAAGGACCTATTTCCAAGATGGCTTCTTCATGCAGATGCCAACACGCATTCCTGTTTCATTCTGGTTTACATTTTGGGAGAACATATACACATTTTCAAAACTCAGGCATTGTGGGGATATCCCTGGTGGTCCAGTGGCTAAGACTCCACACTCCCAACCCAGGGGTCCAGAGTTCCATCCCTAGTCAGGGAACTAGATCCCACACATGGCAGCTAAAAGATCGTGCACGCCGCAACTAGGACCTGCTGTTGCTGCGTCGCTTCAGTCGTGTCCAACTGTGCAACCCCATAGACGGCAGCCCACCAGGCTCCCCCGTCCCTGGGATTCTCCAGGCAAGAACACTGGAGTGGGTTGCCATTTCCTTCTCCGATGCATGAAAATCAAAAGTGAAAGTGAAGCCGCTCAGTCGTGTCTGATTCTTAGCGACCCCATGGACTGTAGCCCACCAGGCTCCCCCGTCCACGGGATTTTCCAGGCAAGAGTACTGGAGTGGGGTGCCATCGCCTTCTCCGCAACTAGGACCTGGCACAGCCAAATAAATAAATAAATGTATAAGTATAAAAAAACAAACCTCATCTCAGTTCAGTTCAGTCGCTCAGCCATGTCCAACCCTTTGCGACCCCATGAACTGCAGCACGTCAGGCCTCCCTGTCCATCACCAACTCCAGGAGCTACTCAAACTCATCTCCACTGAGTCGGTGATGCCATCCAACCCTCTCCAGTTCTTTTAAGGGGCATCCCCAAGAAAAGCGCTCTTTGCTCTGTTTCATTCCCTCCTCACAGGGAGAGGGGCTCACAAGCTCAACTCAGGTTATCCTAGCGCCTGTGTGGCAAACCACTTCAGTGGTGTCTGACTCTTTTCAACCCATGGACTGTGGCCCTCCAGCCTCCTCTCTCCATGAGATTCTCCAGGCAAGAACGCTGGAGTGGGTTGCCATGCCCTCCTCCAGGGGATCTTCCCCACCCAAGGCTGGAATCTGGGTCTCCTGCATTGCAGGAAGATTCTTTACCATCTGAGCCAGCAGGGAAGCCCCAGATTATCCTGGCCAGGGAGGTACTCTGAGAAGATACAGCCAGCGAGCATTTATAGTAGCTTGGAAGGAAGGAGCAAAATTCGGCTGGAGAAGGCAATGGCACCCCACTCCAGTACTCTTGCCTGGTAAATCCCATGGATGGAGAAGCCTGGTAGGCTGCAGTCCATGGGGTCGCTAAGAGTCGGACACGACTGAGCGACTTCCCTTTCACTTTTTACTTTCATGCATTGGAGAAGGAAATGGCAACCCACTCCAGTGTTCTTGCCTGGAGAATCCCAGGGACCGGGGAGCCTGGTGGGCTGCCGTCTATGGGGTCGCACAGAGTTGGACAAGACTGAAGCGACTTAGCAGCAGTAGCAGCAGCGGCCTGCAGTTTTATTTTTTTGGCGGGGGGCGGGGGAGGCGGGGGAGGGGTGGCTTACCTCCCGCAGCTCCAGCCTTTGGGCCACAGCCTCCAGGCTCTCCTGGCCAGTGCTCTCCACGGACAGCGTGAACTCTACAAACTCATTGTTGAGCAGCTGGATCCGGGCAACTAGGCAGCTCTTGCTGGATACGGTGTAACGCCGCGTGCGTTTCAGTTTCAGTCCAAATGGTAGTGGCATCTTCTTCTCTCTTCAAGAGCTGGAGGGGTAAAAGCGAACAGCACCGCCAGCAGTCCAAGGGTGGTGATGGCCAGAGAAAGCGATCCCGTCCCGACAGGAAGAGCACTGCGGAGTCTCGGACTGCTCACCCAGAAGCTGCTGCCATCAAAAAGCAACCGAGTCTCCAAAGACCAGGTGATGGGAGCTCCCACGCCAGTGCTGGGGAGAGAGGGACGCTGGTTACAGGGGCGACAGCAACTCCGGCTTTGTTTTTAAAAATAAAAATCAATAAAAGCTGTATCTAAGGAATAAGCTTTATCTTCCCTCCGGAAAAAAAAAAAGCCTTAGAAGGATCTGGGAGGGGCTGGAGAAGTTTCACAGCAGAGGTGTGTTAGGCCCCGGGTCAGACTCCACCCCTCATTCAATTCCACAAATAGTAGCCACCACGTGCGGCTACCTTCAGGATGAAACGAGACAAGGGCTGGCACTATAGCCCCAAATTTAGTAGCGATAATCAGTGGTCCTCTTTCCTAAAATTTTGGGGTTTTTTTCATAGTTAACTCTTTTTGGCTCCCCGATACTCCAACTGTATCTTTAGCCCTTAAGTGAGTTAATTGCCAAAAAAAAAAAAAACCTCCAAAAGAGCTGTGTTCAAGTCCCAATTAGGCAAATTAATGCCGAACCCGAATGGAATCATCCCGTCACATGTGGCAGCTGTGAGGTTCAAATGAGGTGAACACTTAACAGGCATGTGCAGAACTTCCCGGTTTACAGATGTTTACGTCACCATTTCGATTTATTTATAAACAAACTGTAAAAGACTCTACACGCGCTGCTGACCGGATTACCAAGCAGAAGCCTGTCAGCTCTGAGAAGCCCGGCCCTCGCCCGTCTCCGGGTGGGGACGCCTAGAGGCGGTGAGCCTTCCCCGAGGCGGCGCCACAGCCCTGAAGAGGAGCGGGACGAGGTTTAAAACTCCAACCCTAGATAAAGACGCGAGCACGGCGTTCAACGAGCCCGTGCGGCTAACAGCGCCGAGGGCTCCGACTCCTCGCTCCCGGAAGAGCGGGCGGCGTTGCCCGGGCAACCGGCGGCCTCGGAGGCGCCGGAACCCTCCGTCTGCCGCCGCGTTTCCGAACGGACGCTCCCGGAGGGAGGACAGGCTCAGGCTGACGCCGGAGAGAACGCTTAAAGGACCCGCCTAGAGCCCCCGCAGACAAGCGTGCGGTTTGAGCCGGGTCCCTTTACCTCAGAACTGCCCCCCCCACACACACACACACCCCAAACACGTGACGTAAAACTTTTTTAAGCACGCCAGTTGGTGCGTTAATTCCTGGGCGGAAGCAAAACGGCCTTGAGCGGCAGCTTGGAACTTTGACACCGACAGGGTTTTTTTAATTCCCCGCAAACAAGTCGACAAAATCGCAGATATGGCCAGAATCCCGGGACAGCCCCCGCCCTCCGTCGTCTTCTGAACAGAGGCTGCCTCCGAGACGCAGCCTTGGACTCGGTCGCAGCTGGTTACCCTGCGCCGGGGCCGGGAACCGCCGCGCGGAGGGCCAGCGTCAGCCCCCCGCGGACACGGAAGCCGGTCCTCCGGAGAAGCGGCGCTCTCTCGGCCTCACAGCGGGGCGGGCTGAGCCGGGGGCGACCCCAGACTCGCCCTCCTCGGTCTCGCCTCCCCCACTGCGCCTCAGCCCCAGAGGTGATGGGCTCTCAGGGCTGGGCCGGGGTTGGGGCGGGGGTGAGGAGAACCAGCGTTTAGCTCTTACACTAGGCTGTGCAGACCTCACACTTTGTAATTCCATCTCACTGAAGTGTACTGCGCCTCTGAGGACAAGGCCCTGGAGCGGGTCTTTAGGCGTGTGTGCTAAGTCGCTGCCGTCCAACAGTCCCGTTGGACCCTGCGACCCCAGGCACTGTAGCCTACCAGGCTCCTCTGTCCATGGGATGCTCCAGGCAAGAACACTGGAGTGGGTTGCCATTCCTTCTCCAGGGGAATCGTCCCGACCCAGGGATCGACCCCCCCTGTCTCTTAGTTCTGCCTGCATTAGTCAGGCGGGTTCTTTACCTCTAGCGCCACCGGGGAAGCCCCCAGTGGGCCTTGTGGAGACGTCTAGTGAAAGTCTCTCAGTCGTGTCCGACTCTTTGCGACCCCGTGGACTGTACATGGATTCTCCAGGCCACAGTACTGGAGTGGGTGGCCGTTCCTTCTCCCAGGGACTGAACCCAGGTCTCCCGCCTTGCAGGCGGACTCTTTACCAGCTGAGCCAGCAGGGAAGCCCTGCTGCTGCTGCTGCTTCGCTTCAGTCATGTCCGACTCTCTGCGACCCCATAGACGGCAGCCCACCAAGGCTCCCCCGTCCCTGGGATTCTCCAGGCAAGAACACTGGAGTGGGTTGCCATTTCCTTCTCCAATGCAGAAAAGTGAAAGTGAAGTCGCTCAGACTCTCGCGACCCCATGGACTGCAGCCCACCAGGCTCCTCCGTCCAAGGGATTTTCCACGCAAGAGTACTGGAGTGGGATGCCATTGCCTTCTCCGAGGGAAGCCCTACAGAAAGTCTAAAAGGAATCAACTGCTAAGCCGTCCTTGCTCTTAAGCAGATTACAAGCATGCTATAATTACATACATGGCTGTATCTCTAATAAGGACCCAACCACGACTTTCTGCTTCTGTTGTCTGGGTTTGGGTTTTGTTTGTTTGAGCTCTGGTTATCCACAGATAGCCAGAAAAATAAAAGTTAAAAACAGGAAATAGAGGGAAAAGGCCAGAAGAAGAAAGAAAACTAGAAGTGCATAAGCCACTGTGTTAATTTAACAGCATTTGCTGTGTACCTCTGGAAGGTAAAAGCATCTTACTAAAGAAGGGAATAGAAAATAGATATTATGAAAAGACATGGGCTCCACCTGCAGTTTTCAGTGCTCTTGTTTGTGTCAGGGTATAAACCAAATAGCTCGTTGAGACAAAATGAAAAGTAAAAAAAAAAAAATCAAGAAGTGAGAACTTGAAATAATAAGCTTTCAACTAGAAAAATGCCTATGAGCCATGCATGTATAAATTTTAAAAGATTATAGATACCCTTATAGATAGATATGCTAAATACCCTATCAAGAGATAAGGTAATGAATTTAAATTTTACATACAAATTATGGTAACTGGAAACAGAACAGTTGTACAGAGGAAAGATGAAAATTTGTATTGGGGATGTTCAAACATAGTATTCACTTCACTGCAAATATAGAATTACGCCTTGAAGGCAGTAGATATTACATTATATAATTATCAACTTAAGCTCTGATGAAGCAGAGTAAAACTTTGCTGTCCCTGAGTTTGAAATATTTTATTGCATCAAGGATAAAGACAAGCCAACGTTTTCTCTTTTTTATTTTGGTAGATGTTATATAAAAAGTAATTGAAAAAGTGGAAGGGTATGTGTGTGTGAAACAATTTACACAATTTTCAGTTATGTACAGTATTTGCTACCAAATATTGTCATAAAGTTACAAATGTTTGAATAGAGGAGTAGAAATTGAAGATGCTTTGGGGGGGTGTCTGTTTCAGGTGTAAAATAATATGAAATAATTTGAAAGGTAGCTGCGTCTGGAAGTCTAAACTGATTACTAAATAGACATTCATAATTAGCTTTTGCAGGAAAATACACTAAGATATTTTGTTTCTCTACAAGATCACTTTGTTTTGAAATTTAAAAAATAGGTATATATTAATCATGTTCAAGTATTCAAAAGGTAGACTGAGGTATTTATTCATTTTAATGTTTTTACATCCCCTCTCAGAGGCTTCTCAAATACACTTTTAAATTCTGAATCCTGTAGTTTTCTGCTTTGTTGCTAGAGTCCTCATTACGTGTAATTTTACTAATGATGCTTTCAAATAAAATAATCTCTAAAAGTGTATTATTCTTAGAATAATGAATAGATACATAGCATTAAATCCAACGCATATTTGTCCTGAACACATTTATGCGTAAAACTCGAGAATAAAATGTGCAGGAAACAACAGACAACTACTTTCAGAATAAAATTTCTATCATATCCCAAAGTTAAAAAAAAAAAAAATCTGTCAGCAACCCTTAGGCATACAGCGGTTGTCACCTGGCGCACACGGAGTATTTTGAACCCGTTTGCGAGCATACGCTATTATAAGGCTTTCTCAGCAAAAAAGAAAATAAGACGGGCATGCCAAAAGCGGCCAGTCTAATCAGGATTTGCAGAAATCACAAGTCGGAATTTGCAGACCCAAGAATTCTTCCTTCCAGAGTAAACACTCTTTACTCCAAAAGCAAAACAAGCCATCACCACGAAACAGTCCTTCGTTCCTCTCCTTCTCGCCAAAGTTATCTGGCAAATCTCGCACTTAATATTCCGAGAGGCACAAACATACCTAAGACTTTTAAAGCCCCGATGCAGAATTAAGCCGCTCACAATCAACCGAGGAGCTCCGAATACAAGTTCAAGACCCCTCTGCAAATGCCTCAAGTGGAAGAGAGCCTGGAAGAGTTTTCTCTTTGTTACGCTCGTCCCTGCCTCGGGTCTGGGCAGCCGGGACGCGTCCTCCCCGGACTCGGGGTGCCGGCTGGCGGACACAGCCCCGCGCTCAGCCCCCGTCTCTCCCGGCGCCCCGCGCCCTCACCTGCTCCCTCCGCCGCATCCTCGGGGCCGTGCGACCCGCTCAGCGGCCCGTCCCGCGGGGCCCCGCCGCGCTGCCGCCGCAGCCGCTCCCGCACTCCAGCCCGCGCCGCGGCGCGCTCACGGGCCCCGCGCGCCTCGCTCCTGTGTCCCCGGCCCCGGCCCGCCGCGCATTCCCCCGCGCCGAGGGCGGAGGCCCGCAGCTGGGGCCAGCGGCGCCGCACGCAGAGGCCCGGCGCGGGCCGGGCAGCCGGAGGACGCGCGGCCGGAGCAGCGGGGCGGCCGGGCCCGGGCGTCCCTCCCCCGGGCCGGGCGGGCGGGCGGATCCGGAGAGGCGGCGGCGGCCCGTGACCTCAGAGGGCTGGAATGCGAGCGGGGGAGGCGCGGACAGCTGCGCCCGGCCGCGGGGAGGGGGCGCGCCGCTGCTTGTTTGAATCATATGACCGCTTATTTTAAGAGTTTCCAAATAAAGCGAGGCCTTAATAAAAATGAGAGGAGGGGGTAACATTTCGGTGCCAGGTAAAGGGTGTTATTCCCGCGTTACTAGGTGATCGGTAAAAGGGTATTATCGCCGGAGTTATTCGTTTACTCGTCTACATGTCTGAAAACTGTTCAAATAGTCTATTTCTTCTCCCTTGCTTTCGTCTAAGGGCATACTCCATAAAGAAAGGATTGATAACAGGGTGGGAAGGATTGGTATACGGGGTGGCAAAGTCCCCTTCCCCTAAAAAAGACTGTGTGTGAAAGTCGTTCAGTCGTGTCCAACTCCTTGCGACCCCATGGGCTGTAGCCCACCAGGCTCCTCTGTCCATGGGGTTCTCCAAGCAAAAATAGTGGAGTGGACTGCCATGCCTTTCTCCAAGGGGTCTTCCCAACCCAGGGACTGCGCCCCGGTTTCCCGCACTGCAGGCAGATTGTTTACAGTCTGAGTCACCGGGGAAGCCTCCAGAAAGATTGATATGCCTCAAATAACCTTTCGGTCTTCAGCAGAGCTGTATGTTCATGCGTCCAAAGTGGCGCTTTAAGGATAGGCGAACTCCAGAGTCTAGTTGTCTGGGTTCGAATCTCAGCTGCCAACGCTAACTAGCTGGAGGACCTTTGCAAATTTCTTAACCTTCTGTGCCTGCTCATGTCCTGTGAAATAATGAAAATAATCACTATTCAGCAACTTGTGTAAAACATACTGAAGTGCTTCATTCTGACCCCTAATAGCAACTTTTATTATTATATGGTATTATTACACTGCATCATTATTATTATTATTATTACTATTATTGCAGTCTACACTTAAGCCAAGGAATAACTGTGTGGTCCTAACACCATCGTAATAGGTGTTTCGCTCTTACTTGGCCAGTGGTTTGAGAGACTGGAGCAGAGAAACTTCTGTTATGTAAATTTAATGTAAATTATTTTTAAAATAGCTTTGTTTCTGGAAAGCTTTGTCTTCCTTCCGGCCTGTGGACTTTTTTTCTAGTTGCAGCAGCCATCTGCAAGGCAGGGGTGTGGGATCCTGCAGCCAGGGATCTAACCCTCATGCACAGATTCATAACCACTGGACCACCAGGGAAGCCCCTGGAAAGCTTTCTTATGTTAAATTTCATTTAGATTTCATTTCTTCAACAGTTAACTGACACTTATTGAGTACTTACTCATGGTCCCTGCTCTCAAAGGACTTCCGGTTCAGTGGGTGAGGACTAACAAGGCCTAAGGGGAAAGCTTCATCCTAGAAGTGCTATGGGAGAACAAACCCCAGGCAAGACTCAGGTTGGGTAATGGAGCTCAAAGCAAATAAGATTGCACGTTTCCAACTGGGAAAAAATCGATTCTGCTTATAACTGAATTTCAGCTGGATGCCATGAGGGGGTCAATGTGTGTGCAAGGGAAGAAAAGAGAAAATGAGTCACTTTTGGGTCTCATAAACTAGAAAGACTGACATTATGTGTGAGCGTTCTCTCTCTCCATCCCCAGACTATCCTCAAGACCTGCTTGCTACTTCCTCCTTTGAAATGTCTCAGGAATGCTTTCTTTGCTCTTTGTCCCTGAATGCCACCTCCCCGCCATCATTCTAGTCCAAACCTTCACCCCTCATCATTTTACATCTAGATTATTGCAACAAGGGTGGTCTCCACGCCTCTGGTTTCTGCTCCCTCTTCTTTCCATTGTTAATGCTAGGCTGACCTCTCCCTGGGGTTTATCACTCCCAGTGGATCCTCACAGCTAAGCTGCTCTGCTTGACCTTGGGCCTTAATTATAAACCAGCCTCAGCTTCTTTGACCATCCGCATTTCTCTCCTCTCCCCTAAGGCCCCCTGATGAGCCGAGTCTCCTGGCTCAGAGCACCTCCTGCCCGCCTTCCGCTTGTCTAAGCCTTCCGTTGCTCTCCATGCCTCAATTCAAGGCTCGGCTTCCAAGACAACTTGCTCACCACTCCATTCCACAGTGATCCCCACACTTGGCAAGAACGTTAAAAATTGTTTCATGTAGGCTTCTTTCATATCTCCTAGAATTCCTAGGACACTACTGGGCAGAGAGTAGGCACTAAATAAAAACTTGTTAATTGAATCGGGAAGAAAATGAAAGAATTTTAAAAATAGAAAATGATGGTAAAACCCAAGCAATGTTGGACACAGCTGAACCTCCTCCCTCACAATCCGCAAGTGCCACTGCTGACCAAGTGCTTCAGCTTTGTTTTCCCACAACCACGGTGATTAGACAGCAATGGCCCCCGACACGGCAAGCCGTTGGAACAACACCTTCAAAGCCAGTGGCATGAAATTATTACCTGGCTTATGTTTGCATGGAAGGAACTGACCCATTGGAAAAGACCCTGATGCTGGGAAAGATTGAAGCGGGGAGGAGAAGGGGATGATAGAGGATGAGATGGTTGGATGGCATCACCGACTCGATGGACATGAGTTTGGGTAAACTCTGGGAGTTGGTGATGGACAGGGAGGCCTGGCGTGCTGCAGTCCCTGGGTCGCAAACAGTCAGACGCGACTGAATTGAACTGAACTGAACTGATGGGTACCAAGATACAAGAATATTAAAAAATAGGGAATTAAACGTTTAATTATAATCTGCCTTGATAGCTTGGTGGGTACCAACTATCCCTCACTATATGAATTACCATCCTCGGAAAACAATTTAAAAGGAAAAAAATTACCATCCTTTGCAAGAATCTAAGTTGAAAGAATGCTCCATTCCCATAGAGATGATGGTGCCTGGGAGGAGGAGTGAGGTGAAATCTTCAGTCTCCAAATCTTGACTGTGTGCTCTCCGTACCACACTCAACACCACCCCAGGGGCAGCAACTTTTCCACTGCAAAAGAATGAGAATTTAGGGACTTCTCTGGTTAAATAGCTAAGACTCTTTTCTCCCAAAGCAGGGGGCCTGGGTTTGACCAAAGTTCCCCAGGTCAGGGAACTAGATCCCACATGCTGCAACTAAGACCCAGGACAGCCAAATAAATAAATATTTTTTTAATGAAAATTTAGGGGCTAGATACCCCTGGAATCAGAGAAATGATGATGTTGGCAATATATCTGTTCAACTGCACAAGACATTGAAGACAAATATGTCAATATCAATAGCAAAAACAAGTGCTGTGACTGGAGTTCCCAACACTTAAGGACTTTTGATCCAAGGGTGGACAGGCCACATAATATTTACTAATGAAAACACTTGTTCATTCAAACTGCTTTTCTTAGAACCCAAATGCTGCAAAGAGAAAGGTGAATAAGATGCATGGCTCTGTTCCCAAAGACTCACGGCGTGAGGAACACTCAAGTCAGTTCAGTCGCTCAGTCCTGTCCGACTCTTTGCAGCCCCATGGCCTGCAGCACGCCAGGCCTCCCTGTCCATCAGCAACTCCCAGAGTCTACTCAAACTCATGTCCACAGAGTTGGTGATGGCATCCAACCATCTCATCCTCTGTCGTCCCCTTCTCCTGCCTTCCATCTTTCCAGCATCAGGGTCTTTTCCAATGAGTCAGTTCTTTGCATCAGGTGGCGAAAGTGAGGAACAGGGGAATATATAATTCTAGCAGGCAGGTATACTCAATAGGTAGATATTTTAAGTCAGGGTTCCCCAACCTCCGGCATCTAATGCCTGATGATCTGAGGTGCAGCTGATGGAATACTAACTGAAATAAAGCGCACAGTAACTGTACTTGCTTGAATGTTCTCAGTACTATCCCCGCCCCTTCCGCCCCTCCACTGCCCCAGGTTGTGGGAAAACTTTCTTCCATGAAAGCGGTGCCTGGTGCCAAAAAGTTTGGGGACCACTGTTCTAAGTGGAGTGGGAATATCTGGTTTATCGCTATGATCAGCTTCTGGCTGAGTCTGGAAGGACAAATGTAAGTTCACCAGGCTTCCCTGGTGGTTCACATGATAAAGAATCTGCCTGCAATGCAAGAGGCTCAGGTTCAATCCCTGGGTTGGGGAAGATCCCCTGGAGAAGGAAATGGCCACCCACTCCAGTATTCTTGCCTGGAGAATTCCATGGACAGAGGAGCCTGGTGGGCTACACTCCACGGGGTTGCAAAGAGTTGGTCACGACTGAGTGACTAACACTTTCAGTTTCTTTCAGGCATTCCGAGAAAAACAGAGAAAAGCATTTCAAGCTGAAGGACACCCCTCTTCTAACCTCCTCTCCCATCGTGTGCAAAAAGGCGGTCGGTACCCAGTTGGAATTCTGCCCTGATCAGAGGCCAGAGATGCTAGGGGACCAGTGTGAAAGGACAAAGGGTTCCATGAAGCTGAGGTTGGTACTCAGGCCTCTTTGACTTCAAAACCAATGCTCTTGTTAGTCATCTTCTCTCAGACAGCCCTCAACTGTGACTGATTGAAATCTAGTCCTCATCCTATCTCCTAGAGCAAATACAGGTTTTTCCTCCTGAACCAGAGAGCTCTTCCATGCTGGAAAATAATTCTCATTGTCCTGCTTAGTCTTTCTCAAGCTGAATACCTACTCCTAGTTCCTCTAATGGTTTTTCTCAAGCACTGTTACGATAGTCTTCCTCTGGATGCAGTGTGTTTTATGAAGACGTGTCTTAGGCACCAGACCACTGAACCCCATCAGCTCAGTGGGGTTGTCCCCTCTGTAATCAAGACAGACTCTTGAGGTCTAAATATGCAAGTTCTTAAGCCCCTTGCAAGTTTCTTTCTGCAATTTTAAATAGATTGTCTTGAAAGTTAACTCTTTCTTGAACACACTTCAATACAAGTTTTCCCTATCCTGAATAAGTTTTAGTGAAAACATTCTCTGTCTTTCAAAAAGAACAATTCAAAAATGGTCTTTCAATATTATCTACATATTGACTAAGGATTTTATGCCCAGTAATGGCAGAACCTGTGTTTTCATTCTGAGTATTGAAATGGCAGGTAAAGAGAGAGAAATAACATGCCTGTCTTCTGGATCGCATGTGTCTTGGTTACAGGGACTCCGTCTCACTCATCCTTGTGCTCTGGTGCTTCGCACAGCATCTGACTCAGGGGAGGCGTTTAATTTTTAATCAACAGCCATAGTACTGCCAGTGAGCCAGGCACAGTTCAAAATACTTCATGATTATTAACTTCATTCTGATAAGAACTCTGTGAAAAGGAAACTGGTATCATACTTAGGTCACAGATGGGGAAACTGAGGCAGAGACGGGATAAGCAACTTGCCTAAAGCCTCAGAGCGAGTAACAGATCTGGGATTCAGCCCAGACAGTCTGGCTCCAGCATTCCTGTTCTTAGACACTCCGCTCTGTGCCTCTCATCCATTTTGAATGAGTGCATGATCATTGGATTTATCCATGAAGAATGCTTTTGTAATTCAGGTCATTATTTTATCCTGCAAACACTTCATAAGTGCTTCCTATATGTCCAGCATCCTGAAAGAAATTTGGGAGAAGTACAGACCTACCAGGAGTTTATAATATTGTTAGAGAGGACAAATGCGCTTACGTACACACATATACCCACAGGTGAACACTGCAGAAAGGACCTTGTGTCATATTAGCAGTTCCCACGTATGTTACAGTAATTCAGTAGAAGAAAAGGATTCTGTGAGGTGAAGGACCATGTGGCCAACAGACCTCAGGTGGCCTCAAGATTCCTGCCCCTGCTGTTTACACCCTTGAGGGTAAGACAGCACCTGTGACTTGCCTGCAGCTAATGAATAGGAATAGCCATCATGGTCAACAGAAGAGTCCGCAATGCAGTACTTGGACGCAATCTCAAAAACCAAAAAATGATCTCTGTTTGTTTCCAAGGCAAACCATTCAATATCACAGTAATCCAAGTCTATGCCTCAACCAGTAACGCTGAAGAAGCTGAAGTTGAACGGTTCTGTGAAGACCTACAAGACCTTTTAGAACTAACACCCAAAAAAAGATGTCCTTTTCATTATAGGGGACTGGAATGCAAAAGTAGGAAGTCAAGAAACACCTGGGGTAACAGGCAAATTTGGCCTTGGAATACGGAATGAAGCAGGGCAAAGGCTAGTAGAGAGAGAGAGAGAGAACACACTGGTCATAGCAAACACCCTCTTCCAACAACACAAGAGAAGACTCTACACCTGGACATCACCAGATGGTCAACATTGAAATCAGACTGATTATATTCTTTGCAGCCGAAGATGGAGAAGCTCTATACAGTCCGCAAAAACAAGACTGGGAGCTGACTCTGCCTCAGATCATGAACTCCTTATTGTCAAATTCAGACTGAAATTGAAGAAAGTAGGGAAAACCACTAGACCATTCAGGTATGACCTAAATCAAATTCCTTATGATTATACAGTGGAAGTGCAAAATAGATTTAAGGACCTAGATCTTATAGATAGAGTGCCTGATGAACTATGGACAGAGGTTCGTGACATTGTACAGGAGACAGGGATCAAGACCATCCCCATGGAAAAGAAATGCAAAAAAGCAAAATGGCTGTCTGAGGAGGTCTTACAAATAGCTGTGAAAAGAAGAGAAGCGAAAAGCAAAGGAGAGAAAAGGAAAGATATAAGCATCTGAATGCAGAGTTCCAAAGAATAGCAAGGAGAGGTAAGAAAGTCTTCCTCAGCAATCAATGTAAAGAAATAGAGGAAAACAACAGAATGGGAAAGACTAGAGATCTCTTCAAGAAAATTAGAGATACCAAGGGAACATTTCATGCAAAGATGGGCTCGATAAAGGACAGAAATGGTATGGACCTAACAAAAGCAGAGGATATTAAGAAGAGGTGGCAAGAACACACAGAAGAACTGTACAAAAAAGATCTTCATGACCCAGATAATCATGATGGTGTGATCACTCATGTAGAGCCAGACATCCTGGAATGTGACGTCAAGTGGGCCTTAGGAAGCATCACTACAAACAAAGGTAGTGGAGGTGATGGAATTCCAGTTGAGCTATTTCAAATCCTGAAAGATGATGCTATGAAAGTGCTGCACTCAATATGCCAGCAAATTTGGAAAACTCAGCAGTGGCCACAGGACTGGGAAAGGTCAGTTTTCATTCCAATCCCAAAGAAAGGCAATGCCAAAGAATACTCAAACTACCACACAATTGCACTCATCTCACACGCTAGTAAAGTAATGCTCAAAATTCTCCAAGCCAGGCTTCAGCAGTACGTGAACCGTGAACTTCCTGATGTTCAAACTGGTTTTGGAAAAGGCAGAGGAACCAGAGATCAAATTGCAAACATCTGCTGGATCACGGAAAAAGGAAGAGAGTTCCAGAAAAACATCTATTTCTGCTTTATTGACTATGCCAAAGCCTTTGACTGTGTGGATCACAATCAACTGTGGAAAATTCTGAAAGAGTTGGGAATACCAGACCACCTGACCTGCCTCTTGAGAAACCTATATGCAGGTCAGGAAGCAACAGTTAGAACTGGACATGGAACAATAGACTGGTTCCAAATAGGAAAAGGAGTTCATCAAGGCTGTATACTGTCACCCGGCTTATTTAACTTCTATGCAGAGTACATCATGAGAAACACTGGGCTGGAAGAAGCACAAGCTGGAATCAAGATTGCTGAGAGAAATATCAATAACCTCAGATATGCAGATGACACCACCCTTATGGCAGAAAGTGAAGAGGAACTAAAAAGCCTCTTGATGAAAGTGAAAGAGGAGAGTGAAAAAGTTGGCTTAAAGCTCAACATTCAGAAAACGAAGATCATGGCATCTGGTCCCATCACTTCATGGGAAATAAATGGGGAAACAGTGGAAACCGTGTCAGACTTTATTTCTGGGGGCTCCAAAATCACTGCAGATGGTGACTGCAGCCATGAAATTAAAAGACGCTTACTCCTTGGAAGGAAAGTTATGACCAACCTAGATAGCATATTGAAAAGCAGAGACATTACTTTGCCAACAAAGGTCCGTCTAGTCAAGGCTATGGTTTTTCCAGTGATCATGTATGGATGTGAGAGTTGGACTGTCAAGAAAGTTGAGCGCCGATAAATTGATGCTTTTAAATTGTGATGCTGGAGAAGACTCGTGAGAGTCCTTTGGACTGCAAGGAGATCCAACCAGTCCATCCTAAAGGAGATCAGTCCTGGGTGTTCATTGGAAGGACTGATGCTAAAGCTGAAACTCTAATACTTTGGCCACGTTATGCGAAGAGTTAACTCATTGGAAAAGACTCTGATGCTGGGAGAAATTGGGGGCAGGAGGAGAAGGGGATGACAGAGGATGAGATGGCTGGATGGCATCACCGACTCGATGCACCTGAGTTGGGATGAACTCCGGGAGTTGGTGATGGACAGGGAGGCCTGGCGTGCTGCAATTCATGGGGTGGCAAAGAGTCGAACACGACTAAGCGACTGAACTGAACTGAATGAATAGGAACAGATAAAGGATTTTCTTTTTCTTTCTTTTTTGAAAGTGCTTGGTCTTCCTTTCAGCTTCTCTAGTTGCTCCGTGGTAAGTGAGATCTTAGTTCCCTGACCAGAAATAGAATCTGCATCCCCTGTTTTGAAGGGATTCTTAACCATTGTACCACCAGGGAAGTCCTCTGGATGATGGATTTTGCAAATGGAATTAAGACCCTAAATCACGATTTGGGTGTCAGGCCCTTGGATATTGAATACTGTGTGTGTGCTCTGACTGACTGACTCTTTGTGACCCCATGGACTGTAGCCCACCAGGCTCCTCTGTCCATGGGATTCTCCAAGCAAGAATCCTTGAGTGGGCTGCTATGTCCTCCTCCAGGGGATCTTCCTGACACAGGGACTCAACTCATGTCTCTCGTTCTCTCCTGCATTGGCGGGCAAATTCTTTCCACTGAGTCACCTGGGAAACCCTGATTTAATCAAATAAAAGCCCTTAAAAGAAGGACTGGGCCTTCCCTGAGCTCAGAGTCTCTCTCTCCGAGCTTGATTTAGTGAGCAGCCATGTTGGAGAAGGCCATGGTAAGGAAGAGTGGGCACATCTGTGATCTGAGGGTAGTATCCAGACAACAGCTGGGAAAAAGCTGAGACCCTCACTCAATAAGCTTCAGTAATTCTGCTTACAATCTAATCTAGCTTGAAAGTGGCTTCTTCCTCAGTCGAACCTCCAGATAAGAGCACAGCCTTCCATATGGGCAGGAGAGAGACTGCTTTCTATGCTTATATGATCAAGGACAGGGAATATTAAACTGCTATTAATAGAAACAGTAATGTCAGGTACAGAAACCAATCTGAGTGGAGGAAGGGGAAGAAGAGGAAGATTTCAGTTTTGATGTGCTGGCTTTGGAGCAAACACAAATGCCTGTATTTATCTGGAATTTGGGACTAGGGTTTAGGTGAGAACTTGAGGCTGATGGACATGAGAGTTGGACCATAGAGAAGGCTGAGAGCTGAATAATTCATGTTTTTGCACTGTTTTGCTGGAGAAGACTCCCTTGAGACTCCCTTGGACTGCAAGGAGATCCAACCAGTCAATCCTAAAGGAACTCAATCCTGAATATTCATTGGAAGGACTGATGTTGAAGCTGAAGCTCCAATACTTTCGCCACAGGATGCGAAGACCTGAGTCATTGGAAAAGACCCTCTTGCTGGGAAAGATTAAGGGCAAGAAGAGAAGGAGGCAACAGATGAGATGGTTGGATGAGATCACTGAGTCAATGGACATGAGTTTGAGTAAACTCCAGGAGCTAGTAAAGGACAGAGAAGCCTGGCATGCTGTAGTCCGTGGGGTCTCAAGGAGTCAGTCACGACTCAGCAAGTGAATAACAAGGCTGATGGAATATTCGACTATGATCATTACAAAGGTGAGAGTAGAAGTCCTGACAATTAAATATTTCTCCAAAGAAAGGGATTTCAGAGAGAGGCGCAGCAAGATTAAGATTTAATTTGGGGAAAAGGCCACGGAGGGATGAGGGAGCAGAGAGGCAGAACCAGACATAGGAGAACCAGGGTAGTTGTGGCATCAAAGAAACGACTGTGATGAATTGGCTGTGAGGCACTGGGTATTCCATTTTTCCCTCCAAGTGTGATTATAATGCAACCGCTGGGAGGCAGCCTCTATATCACACGTAGGAAAATTGACTGGAGACCGAATATCCAAATCACTATCACACGAAACCGCAAGTGAAGGCTGGATTCAAATTCAGATCTCACACCAAAGCCAGAGATCCTTCCCTGGCACGTTTAAACGTACTTAAATTCCAACGGGGAGTGCGGGCGAGGAGAGGAAAGGTCGGAAAGCCACCCACGTGCCGGGAGAGGTTGGGGGGAAAACCCGGGCCGCCGCTCTCCGCGCCGCTAGCAGAGGGCGCCAGGGCGCACGCCCCGCGGGCTCCAGTGCGCAGGCGCAGGCGCAGGCGCAGGCGCGCGCGGCGGGGCTCGAGCCTGTGGGGGCGGGTCACGCAGGGCGCGCGGCCGGGAGCGGCGGTGGCGGTCTGGCTGCGGGCGAGGAAGCCGGCGCCGGGCCCCTGGTCCGCGGGACGCCGCGCAGTGCCCGCCGCTTGCCGCCGCGGAGCCATGGAGATCGGCACGGAGATCAGCCGTAAGATCCGGGTGAGGCCCGCGTCGGCGGGTGAGGGCCCGAGGCGGGAGCCCGGGCGGCGGCGGGCGGCGGGCGCGCGGTCGTCAGGAGTAACGGGGGCGGTGGGCCCGGCGCGGGCCCCGCGGCCTGCTCGGCGCTGGAGGCGCTCCTGCGGGGCCGCCGCGGGCCTGGGCGCAGCCGCGGCCTCGGAGAGCGCGGCCGCCGTGAGGCGGGAGCCCCCGGGGGGCGCGGGGAGGCGCGGGGGGCCGGCGGGAGCCGGGGGCCGGGGCCCGGGCGGGGCGGCCGGGGCGCCTGCGGGGCGCGCTCCGCCGAGTCGGCTCCGGGCCGCGGCCGGGCTGTTGCCCGGGGCCGCCGGCCTCTCACTGGCTTGTCTGTCTTTTCGCCCGCAGAGTGCCATTAAGGGGAAATTGCAAGAATTAGGAGCTTACGTGGGTAAGTTGCTATTAGCCTACCAGACTGTGAGCGTTCGGCGAGTTTCATTTCGAGTGACCGCCTTTTTCCTGTCATACCTCTGATTTTGGACAGCCGCCCTTTTTACCTTCCGATCTCACCCTGCTGGGTGCTTTTGCTTCCCTGAGTCTTGTCATTGGAGGCTCTCCGTGCGGCGTGTTTTGTGTTTGTTTTGTACCGTCCCCCACATCCCTTTCTAGGACGGTGTTTTGAAATTGTTATCTTCTTCTGTTGAGGCTCTGTCATGTTTTCCTTCATGTTTGCGTTTTATTTTTCTGGGTTACTGTTTTGCATGTGAATGTTTGATGCTTTTCGGTATTTGCCTCTGTCATGGTTCGTTGCCGTTTACTTTCGGGTCTCTATTTTTCCTGTCGGTTTTTTCCTTAACCTCCCCACAGTAAGCTCTTTTCTTTTTCTTTTTTTTTTAATGTTTTATAATTTGAGTGTTGACTCTGGGCCAGGCACTGTGCTTAAAATTGTTTTATATGCATTAGGTCACCGTAATCCCCAGGAGAACGGTGAAAGGTAAGTGGTAATATCCTGAATTACACAAGCAAGGAAACTGAGGCTTTGAGTGCTTGATTTGAGCAGGGTTTTGTACTTTGAGACCTGGGTCTGTTTGGCTCCAAAGCTGGTGCCTCCTGTAAAAATACTTGACTTCCCTGATGGCGCGGACGGTAAAGCGTCTGCCTACAATGCAGGAGACCCGGGTTCGCTCCCTGGGTCGGGAAGATCCTCTGGAGAAGGAAATGGCGACCCACTCCAGAACTCTTGCCCGGAAAACCCCACGGACGGAGGAGCCTGGTAGGCTACAGTCCATGGGGTCGCAAACAGTCGGACACGGCTGAGCGACTTCACATCACATAAAAATAATAGCTTACACTCATGATAGTGATCTTCGAGGTGTGGGAGACCCCAAGAGTCTCTGAAGTCAAAATTATTTTTATATTAGTACTGACAAGATATTCGCTGTGCTGGCATTTGGATTGTGCGAAAGTGGTGAGTAAAACTCCAGGTACCTTAGCCTGAGTCAGCATCTCAGACCAGACTTCACAAGAAATCCTAGTATTCACCACCCTTCCACTTGCAATTACAAAGAGAAAAAAGGCTAGTTTCACTTAAGAAGATAAGTGATAAAATAGTCTTTTAAACCTTGTCTTTGATTACATCTTTTTAATATGCAGTGTTAGGACATAGGGAGTACTCAAAAGTGTTTCTGCCATACAGAAGCGTGATGGATTGTCTTGAAACAAATTTGTGTGATTGGGTTGAGAACTGAACTAGCCATTTTTTTTTCATGGAATTTTTTTTTCTTTTTTTTTTTTTTTGGAACTTTATTTTTTTAAGTTCAGTTGATTTACAATATTGTGTTAGCTTTAAGCATACAGCGCAGTGATTCAATTATGTACTTTTTTCAGATTATTTTCCATTGGACACTTTTACAAAATTTTAGAGTTCCTGGGCTCTACAGAAAATCCTTCTTGCTTATTTATTTTATATATTGTAGTTGGTTTGTGTTAATCACATACTTAAAATTTATCTATCTCCTCCCCCCACTTTACCCTTTAGAACATCATTTTTAACTTCTAAGAAGGACTGACATGCTAGTTCCATACATTGGGGTATTTGGCAGTCATTTTTCTTGAAAGTGAGCAAAGATAAAGAATTAATAGACTTTGTTGCCAGTGACAAAGGGTTGAGCTTTCAAATGAAAATTGGAATTTCGGGAAATTTGTGTCTTCCTCTGCAAATTTGACAGTGTGATAATATCAGCAAGTGATTCTTCTACGTTGAATAATGAAAGGTATCCATTACGGCAGTGGTTTGTATAGCTCATGGACCATTATTTTTTCAAATGACCAATGCGAGATGTTTTAAAATTGCATAGGAAAAAAAAAATTGCATAGGGAAAAAAAAATTCATTGAAAGTACAGAATGGATCAATGGATTTTCATGTAACAAAATACAAAAAGACAGTGATAAAGTTTTGTTTCGGTGTAGTGTCACAGAAAAATATCCACATTCTCTGAAAAGGCTACCAAAATACTCATTTTTCAATTGCATATCTTGTGAGATCAGATTTTCTTCACATTCTTCATGTAGGACATACAAGAGATTAAATGCAAAAGTAGAAATTAGAATTCTTTTAAACCAGATGTTTAAGAAATTTATAAAAATAACTTACTTTTTGCATCTTCTTTTGGAAAACTTAGTTATTGATAAATATACTATTAATATAAATAGTTTTATTGTTAATGGGATAGGTATGTTATTTTAAATGAATTAATAAAAAATTCTCAGTTTTGGTTTCTAGTATGATAAATATTAGTAGATACATGTACATGAGTAAAAACTGTTAGGGATCATCAATAATTTTCAGTGGTATAAAGGGGGCCCTGAGACCAGATGGTTGGCCACATACTAATTATTTGTTGTCAAGATTGTTATTGGACTTTAACAGATAAGAAAATTGAGACTTAGAGGTTAAAGATGAAGCTGAACCAGCATTGATTTATTCTTTTATTCATTCAGTATTTAATGGATGCCAGCTTTGTGCCAGGAACTTGATTTAAGTCAAAAAGAAATCCACAGAAAACCTGCAGTGAGAACCTTCTTCATTGTGGCACATGAAAGCATAAAGACATGTTAATTGGGTTGACCTTCAATCATAGTGGTGATTCTGATCATTTATAAAAAATCTCAACAAGAATTTTAAGCCTCTTAAAAAGCTGATTACAAACTTGCTGTAGTCCAATGTGAAATGTAGTGAAGATACCATATATTTTATAGTTTTGAAAGTATTTTCATACATTTCTGTTACCTGAACACAATGCTGAAGTGGGGATGGCAAGTAATTTACTTCTTTTTATAAATAATGAAATTAAATATTCTGGGAGAGCTAAATAAGCTTGGTCAGCAGCAGATACAAGACCCAAGAACTCAAGTCTTCCTGGTCCCTGATGTTTCTGTTATTACTTATAATAGAAACTTGATGAGCTAACAGAAGAACAGGAGTCACTGCTGTATGCTTCTGTAGAACTGATCTGTGCCAGCTGTTAACAGGTCAGCACAGCTTCTCAGCTTGTTTGCCTCTGCTTCTTAACTGGATGTTTCCTGAGGGCAGAGACTTCATATTGGTTGTGTCCCAGTGGCCTAGCTGAGTGCCTAGTTTTTTTCATAAATGTTGATTAAGTGGGTAAACAGGGATCACCATTAGATATTTTAAATAAAAAGATATTTAAATAAAAAATTTAAATAAAAAGACCCTGATGTGGGAAAGATTTAGGGCAGGAGGAGAAGGGGATGACAGAGGATGAGATGGTCGGATGGCATCACTGACTCAATGGACGTGGGTTTGGGTAAATTCCAGGAGTTGGTGATGGACTGGGAGGCCTGGTGTGCTGCAGTCCATGGGGTCACAGAGTCGGACACGACTGAGCGACTGAACTGAACTGATATATTATTCATTTACAATTAGCTACTTAATTATTTGTATGTATATGCATAATTGTCCTGAAAAGAGTAACTTTCTAATCCCTTTCTTTGTGTTAGAATCTTAAAACCTTTAAGGTTATGGAAATGATCCTTTAATAAATATTTGAGTATCTATTTTCAAACCATTGGGTGGGATACAAAAGTGAACAACTTTTTGTTAAGAGTTGATAAGGTTTCATTCATGTGTTTGTCCAAAATGGAATGCTTCAGGGAGGTGGCAGTTACAGCTCAGAGCAGCCTTCAGTTTATAATTTAGATGCATAAGCTTGCAGAAACCTTCAGCATTTTGCAGTTTTTCAGTACATAGATTTCAGATGATGCTATTAGAATTTTGTAGGAATGTATCATGAACACATTTACTTTTCATTATCTTATTTTTCATATTATGAATTTCTAACATTTTTGTTAAAATATAACTGTATACCATAACCACCCATTTAAAGTGTAGTTTGCTGTGTCTTGATATGTATACATCATAATCAAGCTAATGAACATATCCATCACTCCCAAAGTTTCCTTTTGGATTTTCTTGGAGCTCCTTTGTATCCCTCCCTCCCATCTTTCCATGTCCCCACCATTTGCCAGAGCAGTCACTGATCTCATTTATATAAAATTTTATATAGTGTCAGAAAACAGCTTATTTGTTTTCATTAGTGACTTTATGAGGGAGAAAAAGTGTCAAGACTGCCGCAGCACTGCGGCTTGTTTCCCTTTTTCGGGTCACCAGTGGCAGCCTGTGGTGGGGACACTGCGTAAATAAGGGAGGAGGCTTTTTGACTGAAGTTGCCAGAAAGCAGTCGAGCCTTTCGATACTTTACAAAGAAATAATAAATGAATGGCTGCTTGTTCTTGCTTTTATCCTCAGGTTGACTTGCATGCTTCCAGCAAGTATTCTGATTTCTGTTTCCATTTGTAGATCGATCTTCACATTATATTTGTGCTTTTCTTGAACTAGATTTTTTGATGTTTCTTCTTGAAACAAATGTCTGATAGTACTTCTGAAATGAACCTTCCTACCTACATAGAAATGTTATGAATATTTAAGGTATTAAAGAATCTAAAAGAATTGTTTTTGGGATCAGAGTTCCTGATAAATGGCTTTTGCTTTGTTTTTACTGTGGTGGTTTTTTGTTTTGTTTTTGGTCTGTTAGGGTGTAAGAATGAAACAGTGAGTTGAGTAGAAATTATTTAATCTTTTTAAGATATGATTTTTTAAATGATGTAGAATTTTGGGGTCATTTTAGTTTACTTGATGTTTCTGCCAGTTTGTTACCCTAACTGAAATGTGCCTTTACCAAGGATAAAGCTGTTCCTTGAAAAATGAGTGTCATTTTGAAATACAGAACTAAACAGAACTCAATATTATTCTTGAGAAATGTCCACTATGCTTTCTGGAAGCTTGTCTGAAATTAATGAGCATTACTAAAAAGGTTAAAAGAAGTGAATGCTCTCTCAAGCTTGATACTGTGATCAGAATATTTAGTTGTATAAGTGTTCATTAGTTATTCCTAATTCCTGTTCTTCTAGTAATTCAAAAACCTGTGGAATAAAGAGAAAGCTATAATTTAAACCATCGTAATTCCAGTAGAGCTGAGGTGTTCTTTCAAGCACGTCAACTTCAAGTAGAAGAAAATATTAAGGAAAGCGTAAAAAGTCTTTATATACTTTTCCTTTTAAATAGATGAAGAACTTCCTGATTACATTATGGTGATGGTGGCCAACAAGAAAAGTCAGGACCAAATGACAGAGGACCTGTCCCTGTTTCTAGGGAACAACACAATTCGATTCACCGTATGGTATGTTTCTGAATATTTACCCTCAGAACAAAGTTTGGCACGAGCCAAGAGCAGGTATTCTGTCTGCAACGTGGTTCTTGACAGGAAAGTCAGATTTAGCCTTGTGAGGTAGGTTGTGAGCGTTGACAGCACAGCCTCTGGAGCCAGACTGCCAAGGTTGAATCCTGAATCTGCCTGTTTCCTTGGTTTTTCCATCCACGAAATGGGAATAGTAAATCACCTTTATGGGGTGGTTGTGAAAATTAAATGAGCTAATACATGTGCTTACAGCTGTGCCTGGCCCATAGCAAGTCCTCAGTATGTGTTGACTGTAGTTACTGTTTCTTTTTAAACTTCAGCGTTTTATCATTCCTTTTCCTCCACCAAAACCAGTTATAGATGTTTTTTGGACTTGGTTGACTTCCTAAATTGCTTTCTCCAATGAGCTAATAATCTAGGGGGCAGTTTTTTTACAAAGTTACAAATCATTTTTTTAAAGTTTGAAATTTTGAAATTGGCTTTGTGTTCAAATATAAATTAATACTATAATTTTTCAACGTTCTTTTTCAAACCACACGTTCATTCCTTTAGTTGAGCATACTGATTGAAAGCATGAGGTCCAACTTAAGAAGGGAGACCAGGTTCTTGTGTAAGGTTTGAGGTAGAGTGAGAGCTGGGGAGGGTAACGATGTGGCTGAGAACAGAGCAGGAAGGACTCTGGTAAACTGGAAACCGCCAGTTCAGCACGAGTGAGTGACGATGGAACAAAGTTGCCTGAGCAGAGTGGCCGGCTTAATTTGAATAGCAAGAGACTGGGAGATGAGAGAGGCGAGGAGGGACGGGAAACTGATTGACTTGCCATTAAACCACAGTTCCTCTTAAAGGCGTTTTTGCCCCAGCAGGCAGCTGTATCCTTTAAAACTATCATGAAGCTTTCTTGAAATTCCACACAGAATTCTCTGGGTTTATATTACACATTTTCGAAGAACATTGAGTGCAGTGTACATTCCATGGGTACATTCAAGGCACGTTTTGGTCCATGCACTCCTGCAGTGTGGGTGGCTTAACCCACTTACTACAGTTTGTCCTCAGAGTTTACCAAAAGCCTGAGGGAGGCTGTGGTGCTTTTGACTGGGGAAATTAACATTATAATGAGTATTGCTTTTTTTTTTTTTTTTTGATTAAAGCCTTAAGCAGTTCAGGTCCTTGTTTTGTTTCATGCACATTTTTTATGACTGGACTTTGGTTCAACATTGGATCCCTCTGAGTCCCAGTAATACGGGAGATTGACCTAGTAGATCCTTTCTCAGATAACTTGAGGGAGTTAGACAGATTTCTTACGTAAACAAACTGAACTGAGTTTGAATTTAAAATCAGTTCCACTCTTTCATTTTACCGTAAATTTAGTTCTTTAACATGTTCCGATAAAAGTAATGGTGTCCCTCTTCTGACCCTTTTGCTTTCTTAAGCGTCCACCAGCACCAACCACAGACAGACTGTTCTCATTCTTTGGAGCCCTGCAATAACTGTGATCTTAGGGGACAGTGGCACTTGACTGGGTTCTGGGTGAAACATTATTGTAATATTTTCAGAAGGCACGGCCTCCTAGAAGGATTGTTAGGCAAATTTGCCTTGTACATAACTACTAAAATAGATTATGTTATAGGTAAGATGGTGGTTTGTTTACAGCATTAGTTTTGAAAATAATACAGTAAAATGATGATGTAGTAATTTTGAAATTAAGTTTTTCACCTTGCAGAATTAGGTTCTTCTAGACGCCATCTAAGTAGATAAAAAATAAACAGTGCTTTCAACAATTTTAGCAATGTTCTATTACATATTTATGGTATTTTGTCTTATTTTACCATAAACTACCTTGAATCTTTTGTCCTTTTGAAACAAAATACTATGATTTGTGGATCAAGACTGTGTGGTCAGATGATATATTTGCCCTTATTTTTGCAGAGGCTAGATGACAAAAATAGTGATGAAAAAAATAAGACTTTTTTTTATTATCCTACAGTGTTTATATAAAGCCTTTTTTAGAAAAAATGTAAAACTTTCTTTTAATACCATTTATCAGTATTTAACTGAAGAATTGACCTGTAATGTCAGATTTAGAGTGACAATTGAAATCCAGTCTTTCATGATAAAAGGAAGCTTTAACATTTTGGGTTTGTTTTTTTCTTTTAGGCTTCACGGTGTATTAGATAAACTTCGTTCTGTAACAACCGGTAAGGTTCATAAAAATCATGTTTGGGTTTTTCTGGAATTTGCTGTAATATGATTGTTTTTCAAAAGTTATTTATACTGCTTTGGGAAAAAAATCCATGAATTTGAAAACAGTTCATTTGAACTTTTTAAGGAAGCAAATGTTTTTATGAATTTAAGAGCAATAAATTTAATATAATTTGAAGACAGTTTAAGTAAAGAACGAAGAAGGCAATGGCACCCCACTCCAGTACCTCTTGCTTGAAAAATCCCATGGACGGAGGAGCCTGTTAGGCTGCAATCCATGGGGTCGCTAAGAGTCGGACACCACTGAGCAATTTCACTTTCACTTTTCACTTTCATGCATTGGAAAAGGAAATGGCAACCCACTCCAGTGTTCTTGCCTGGAGAATCCCAGGGACGGGGGAGCCTGGTGGGCTTCCGTCTCTGGGGTTGCACAGAGTCGGAAACGACTGAAGTGACTTAGCATAAGTAAAGAAAGTGAAACTAGGCAGTTTATCCTAAGGAAATAATTATAGATGTGCGCAATGATTTAGCTTCAAGGATGTCTCAGTGTTGAAAATTACTTAAAAGTGCAGTAATAATGAATTGGATAAATTTATATCACTATGGGATAATGTTCAGCCGTTAAATATGTTGTCAAGCACACATATTTATTGCCTTTAAGTAATTGATATAGCTTAAAGGGACCATGTGTTTTTCTTTCTAGACCCCGCTAGTCTGAAGTCTTCTGATACCAACCTCTTTGATGGTAACGTACCTTCAAACAAGAGCAGTTTCAGTCGAGGAGATGAGAGAAGGCACGAAGCTGCAGTGCCACCTCTTGCAGTTTCTAGCACTAGACCTGAAAAAAGAGAGTCTAGAGTTTCTACAAGTTCACAGGAACAGAAAGCCACTAATGTCAGGTAAGAGTCCTGTGTAGACCTATGGGCAGATGGGTGTGTGTGACATTTACATTAGTTAATATGTCTTTTAAGTTGCTGTTTTCAGACATTTTGAAAATAATGAAGTCGTTGGGAGCAGTTTTTTGGAATAAAATAAAGATAAGACCAAAGAATGATTATATTTTGCATAAAATGTAAAATCAAAGTAAAAAAAAAAGAATGCAATTTCATAGTAGTTTTTAATAGAATACATAAAGTTATTATCTATACTTTTGTGTTAAGATGCATCTGACTAGTCTTTGAATAGCGGAAGATGCTGCCTTAAACTAGGAACACACCATTTTTGGTTTTGTTTTCGTTTTTTAACAGACAGACTTATGATGATGGAGCTGCAACCCGACTAATGTCCACAGTGAAACCTTTGAGGGAGCTAGCACCCTCTGAAGATGTGATTGATATTAAGCCAGAACCAGATGATCTCATTGATGAAGACCTCAATTTTGTGCAGGAGAATCCCTTATCTCAGAAAAAAACCACAGTGACACTTACATACGGTTCTTCTCGCCCTTCTATTGAAATTTATCGGCCACCTGCAACTCGAAACACAGACAGTGGTGCTCATTTAAACAGGTTGCAGTTTCAACAGCAGCAAAACAGTATTCATGCTGCCAAGCAACTTGATATTCAAAGCAGCCGGGTATATGAAACAGGACGCTTGTGTGAACCAGAAGTGCTTAACAGCTTAGAAGAGACTTACAGTCCCTTCTTCAGAAGCAACGCAGAAAAGATGAGTATTGAGGTTTGTATATACTTTTGAATTCTGCGCTGTTCTGCTGAAAATTGTCCGTTCTTAGTTGTAAGTTGTATATGAAATAACATCACATATTGCAAGTTTGTTTTAAACTGATTTCTGAGCTGCTCAACATAAACACCAGTCTCATTTTCCTCTCCACAACTGGCTTCTACAGATATTTTGCATCTTGTTTATTTTCCTAGGATGCTAACATTTGAGATAGCTTTAACCTTACGGTGTAATTTTGGGAGGATTTTAGGTCATGAGATCCTTCATGGCTATGGTAAACAGTTGAGGAGCTCCACTTCACGGGCTTCCTCAACAGTACTGTACGCTGCCATGTATGAATGACAGTAAAGCACTTTTTGCTTTAGCTTAAGATTGACTATTAGAGATATTACTTTTATAAGAAAGCAGGGAAATAGCCCATGAACTTAATTCTTAATATTGCTTAAGATTTAGCTTAAGATTGATTATTAGAGATATTACTATTATTACTTTTATAAGAAAGGGAAATAGCCCATGAACTTAATTCTTAATATTGCTTAAGATTTAGCTTAAGATTGATTATTAGGGATATTACTATTATTACTTTTATAAGAAAGGGAAATAGCCCATGAACTTAATTCTTAATATTGCTTGGCTTTTTCTTTATTAAGTATTCTGTAGTAGAACTTTATCTTCTGAGACTAGGTAAGTGGAAATTTATATGATTGCAGGAAGAAAACTTTCGGAAGAGAAAGTTGCCTGTGGTAAGTTCAGTTGTTAAAGTAAAAAAATTCAGTCACGACGGAGAAGAGGAGGAGGAAGACGATGATTGTGGGTCCCGTACAGGAAGCATCTCCAGCAGTGTGTCAGTGCCAGCAAAGCCTGAACGGAGGTATCTGAGCATGTCTGTAAATTAACCTTTCATTGCCTGATAGAGTCTTGGGTTTCTTGAAGAGGACATCATGAAAGTACAAATTTAATCCCATGTAAGACTTCTATCCCTGGGTCAGGAAGATCCCCTGGAGGAGGGCATGGCAACCCACTCCAGTATTCTTGCCTGGAGAATGCCATGGACAGAGGAGCCATGGGGTCACAGAGTCGGACGTGACTGAGTGACCAACACACACACATGACTTTTCCATTGGTAATCTTTTTCCGTTAAAAACCGTAACATGGGTGGGAGGAAAGCTGATCCAAATCTGTTGTTTGAAAAGTTATAAGGTTCCAGTCCAGTTGGTATTTCCTAAAGACTACAGCTAGTCTGTTCCAGACCAGAGAAGGCTGTAGTAAAGATACAGTGGATGGCTAGCATGTAAAGAACTCCAATCTAAAGTTCAATTAAAATACCCTTCTTTTTCAGACCGTCACTTCCACCTTCTAAACAAGCTAACAAGAATCTAATTTTGAAGGCTATATCTGAAGCTCAAGAATCTGTAACAAAAACAACTAACTATTCTACAGGTAATTTGAATGTTTATAATTCCTGAGTAAGCTGTAGATGATTGCTCCTCAAGTGGTGATAAAAATGCCTGCTAAACATTAGGGCCAAGGCGAGAATGATTAAAAGGAGATGTGACCACTGTGAGAAACTTTCTCAACCATCAGTAGAACTTAGTTCTTTGAGCAACTGTAATGCCTTTTATTCCCTTTTTCTAATAAGGGTAAAATATATAATGGAAATCTTAAAAGGAGTTTTGGTAAATAAGAGATTTTCATGTTTATAGCATTATAGCCAACGTTAGATATACATTTATGTTGTATGAAAGGGAGCAAAATCCAGAATCGGTGGGAATTAGAAAAATTTGTATAGCATATGAACAAGTTGGTTTCTTTCCTTTCAATAAAACCTGTTAATGGAATGTGAGGCAGAGAATTGACTCATGTTCTTGCCCCAGTCCTAGTGGAAGTACTAAATGGTTTTATGAAAGATTATAAAGTATTAACACATTTTTAAAACAGAGGAGAAGAATGAGCTATAATATCTTACACGAAACCCGTCCTAAAGTGTAACCAAATGACGGGCCTCACATTGCTGTCAGGCTCGGTGCTCTGTGCCCTGCGTGCTGTGTCTAATATGCAGATTTTCTGCTAGTAAGCTGTAATGGTTATGCACTCTAAATTTTTTAATTTTAATTTTGCTACAGATTTGGTGACTGTCCTTTTAGCATTTTTCTGCTTTTCTCTTCTCTTGCATCTCTGTGTGTGACCCTTTCTTAAAATGAAGTAAACTGTAAGCTAGCAACTTTGAAGCCTGGTAGTCATCTGTACCCTTACTTCTTGTCATCCCTGATTTAACCCTGAACATAAACAGCGTTTGAATTATTAGGTAAAGGCCAACTTGACGTAACAATTCCTCTATTTACATTTTCTTTTTTGGTCTGTCAGCAATATTGAGTGTTTAGAAGGGTGAGAAATTTAGATATCACTGTGAACTTGAAATTTCCTACTTTTGTAATTGGAGAGAGTCTCAAAAGATTTTTGAGACATAGCATTGAAATTCTTTATCCAGGCTATCTAGATTATAATTTGAAATTATTGCACAACCATGAAGCGGAACCCAAACCGCATGTGGTAACAGCACGTGCGCTGCAGCGCGTTTACTCACGCAGCGTACGGTGTGCAGACGCTTTTATACAGGCGTGGGTGACTCAGTGCTAAAGGGAGACACGTGCTATCTGTGGACTGTTCCTAACAGCTCACATATTCTAAACCCAAGGAGGCATTTATCGTTTAATGTGATACTCACTGTTGAGTTTTGACATATCACTTCATTTGAATGTCCTTCTTTTTTTGCTTTTTATGTAAAAGTCTCACAGAAACAGACACTTCCAGTTGCTCCCAGAACGCGAACTTCTCAGGAAGACTTGCTGGCAGAAGTGGCCCAGGGACACGGCAGAGCCCCCAGAATAAGCTCTCCTGTTAAAGAAGAGGAGGCGCAAGGAGGCAGTGTAGACGAAAGGCAAGGTAATAGTGTCAATGGGGTTTCGTTTCCTACTGTACTTTTTTTCACAAAGAAGAGGAGGCACAAGGAGGCAGTGTAGACGAAAGGCAAGGTAATAGTGTCAATGGGGTTTCGTTTCCTACTAGACTTTTTTCACATCACATATTTTCCAGTGAGGATTTATGAAATCTTGGTTATGCTGTGAGAAAAGGGCCCAGTAGGCCCATGAATAGGAAAAGGGACCATGAGGGGAGTCTATACACTTTTCAGAATTTAAAAAAGCATATTACTGGGGAATTTTTAGTGTTCTCAAAAGTGGAAAGAATAGTAGAGTGAATTCCCATGAATCCAGTCACCCAGTTTTTTCAGTATTTTGCCAGTCTTTAGTTATGTGGATGCCTGCACTCTTCCTTCCTTTTTGGTAATCCTAGCCCTGTTCCCTTGAACTTGAAGTCTTGCCTTTAAATCTGCCCTTTCTGAGCATCACTGTCAGAGCTGCCTCATTGTCCCGGTACTACTAGTTTATCCCCTTGGGTCTGACATACTTCCAGCTAATCTTTCTGCTTGCTTTCTCTCAGCCCCTCACCCCCGACCCTTGGACAGACTCTCGGACAGACTCTCCTGTCTAAGTGTGACTCTGATGCTGTGACTGCTTTGTGATAGCATTTCTGGCTCCTCTTCCCACTCTGCGTCGTCCAGGAGTGATGCCAGCAGCTTGGCCTTTCGGCAGCTTCATTCATTATCTGCCCCTGGGCCTGCCCAGCCCTTCTCCACTGCTTTCTACCCCGTTTCTTCTGTTCCTATTAGGAAAGACTCTAGTTTGTTCTTTCCCTCTTCTATAAAAAACTCCACCAAAGCTGCGTGCTAATTGTGACTTAATACTTCTACAATGCTGGAGTATATTTTTTCATTCCTCCTCAGCTGGGTCCTTTAAATTGTTCCATGGTCCTCCCAGATTTATTTGTTTCATGAAACCTTATGCTTCCATCTTATATTTGTCCCTCTCTCTCCTTTTATTTTTTAAAAAGTCCTTAACCTAGGGTGTGCAGTTTGCTGCGTCCATATGTGCGGTTCCAATAAATTATGGTCCTGAAAATGGGAAAACCCCAAAATAGCCAGTAGGTACTGATTCAAAGAATAAATGGGCCAATTTGTTTAAAGCAGTGGAAACTGGGATTTGAGCTTTAGTTAAGGATTTGCAGTGAATTGGCGTCTGTTAAACAGGTTTGAATGTGTGATTTCATGATGGTTCCCCCCCACCCCCATGGTGGTATTTTTAAGTAAACCCTTGCTGGTGGTGGTGTAGTTGCTAAGTCGTGTCCGACTCTTTGGACCCCAGGGACTGTAGCCTGCCAGGCTCCTTTCTCCTTGGGATTCAACCAGGCAAGCATACTGGAGTGGGTTGCCATTTCCTTCTCCAAGTAAACCCTTAATTCGTCCTTTTGGAGGATAATAGATACTAATTCATTGCTGTGAGAACCAGAAAAGTAAAGTTGAGCATTTATGCTTTCTTTTCTTTAAGGGTGGTACCACAGGGTGACAGAGTCATACAGGAGTTAGTGCTTGTGTCTGTAAGCGACGTTTTATCAGACTGAGCTCTGTCCGTGTATTTATGTATGGTCTCTGGCTCTCATACTACAGCCACAGAGTTGAACAGTTGCAACAGACCATGAAATCCACAAACTTAAAATTGAAAGTATTTGCTATCCCTTTTGATATAGAAGATGAAGGGAGCATCTTTTAAAATTATTTCAGCTTTTAGAAGTGAAACAAAATGATAGAATTATAGTAGTTTCCCCCCCAACTTACAGTGACTTAGTGAATCTAGGCACTGATAATGGCTACTAAAACTTTTAAAAGTGAAAATCCACTATTTTGTGCTTCCTGATGAAAGAATAAAAGACGACCCTAGTCTTGCCAGAGGATGTGAACCTGAGTGATAAAGCCTCTGGTGCAGCAGTCAGCTGGCAGGAGATACTGAGGCCATGAGTGTGCAATAGGCAAAATGTAGTTTGGGGGGCATTATATATATCAGTAGACTTACAAAATGCAAAGGACAAGGGTAAGGTGTCGTGTCTGTGTATGTACACTTGTATGATAAAATCACAAACTAGGTATTACTCCGGAGAAGGCCATGGCACCCCACTCTAGGACTCTTGCTAGAAAATCCCATGGACGGAGGAGCCTGGTGGGCTGCAGTCCATGGGGTCACTATGAGTCGGACGCGACTGAGCAACTTCACTTTCAGTTTTCACTTTCACGCAATGGAGAAGGAAATGGCAACCCACTCCAGTGTTCTTGCCTGGAGAATCCCAGGGATGGCAGAGCCTGGTGGGCTGCTGTCTATGGGTCGCACAGAGTCGGACACGACTGAAGTGACTTAGCAGCAGCAGCAGCAGCAGGTATTACTCTAAAAAACATCTGTGACTCCTTGTGGATAGGAGTACACAGAGGGAGGCTAGTGGGGTGGCTTCTTGTTCGGTTGCCAAGTTGTGGCTGCCTCTTTGCGACCCGATGGACTGCAGCATACCAGGCCTCCCGGTCCCTCACCATCTCCCGGGGTTTACTCAAACTCATGTCCATTGGATCCAACGATCTCATTCTCTGTCTCACTCTTCTCCTGCCTTCAGTCTTTCCCAGCATCAGGTCTTTCCCATGAGTTGACTCTTCACATCAGGTGGCCACAGTATTGGAGCTTCAGCCTCAGCATCAGTCCTTCCCACACCCAGGACTGGTCTCTTTAGGATGGACTGGTTGGGTCTCCTTGCAGTCCAAGGGACTCTCAGGAGTCTCCTCCAACACCACAGTTCAAAAGCATCAATTCTTTGGCGCTCAGCTTTCTTTATGGTCCGACTCTCACATCCGTATATGACTACTGGAAAGACCATGGTTTTGACTATATGGCCGTTGGTTGGCAAAATGATGTCTTTGCTCTTTAATACACTGGTTTGTCAGTAGCTTTCTTTCCAAGAAGCAAGCATCTTTTAATTTCATGGCTGAAGTCACCATCCGCAGTGATTTTAGAACCAGAGGGGAGATCTATCACTGCTTCTACCTTTTTCCCTTCTGTTTGCCGTGAAATGGTGTGATCTTAGCTTTTTTAATACTGAGTTTTAAGCCAGAGTTTTCATTCTCCTCTTTCACCTTCATCAAGAGGCTGTTTCATTCCTCTTCGTTTTCTGCCCTAAATTTAGAGTGGTGTCATCTGCATCTCTGAGGTTGTTGATATTTCTCTCTGCGATCTTGGTTGTAACTCATCCAGCCCAGAATTTCACATGTTGTGGGGTGGCTTACTTAGTTCTATTTTCTAGCTGAATAAGATTATAATGGTGTTTTGCCTTACAAGAACTCATTAGGTGTTTTGTGAGGCTTTCTGTATCATTGTTTTGTTTTAAAGTAAAAGGTTAAGAAACTGAAAAGGGGTGAAGTGCCTCTGCTACTGAAGACTAGTACTGCTAGTACTGGTATCATTTGTTCACAAGCGCAGAGCCACACTGTGAAATTCATTAGTGTGCTTAGTCACTGTTGGTAGCTTTGTCTCCAACAGGTTTTTAAAAATCTAAATATGCACATATAATGGCTGGAGCTGTGGGTAGTGTTCGCCCATCCTTCTGACCTCTGTATTTTAATGAGCCTAGCCACCTCACAGTGCTTTGCTTTTGTCTTGGGTTAATCTGTCGCTCAGAGTGTATTTGGCCAGTCTTGAAACATTTATCAGAGCAGCAGCTCTTGCTTTACTGATTCTCTTCTGGTGTGTGTTCCCTTTCATTGATTTTTGCTCTTACTTTTAGTATATATGTCTATATTTTCTCTTACTAACTTGTGTTAGCCTGATTTTCGCAAATGTAAGCATCTAAACCCTGGGATTCTCTCGACGCGCCATTTTTGCTGCACATCACAAAGTTTTAGTTATTCAAGTGCATTTAACATATAGAATATGGGAGTTTTGGTTTGTCTTTTAATCGTTTTAACTATATACTGTGGACTTATTTGCATTGTGATCAGATAATGTGATTTGTATAATTTTTTTTAAAGTAGTTTAAGACTTAACATAGTCCATTATGTACATCTTCTATGTACATTTTGAAAGAAAGTGGATTCTAACTGTTGAAATGAAATTTCTGCATTTAGTAGTTAAAACTCTATAGCTAGTATTATTCAAGTCCTGACCTTGCTGAGTTTTTGGTCTGCTTATCAGTGATTGAGAGGGTTTTGAAATTGCTTGTCAGGATGACAGATCTGTCTTAATTTCTCAGTACTTCTGGTAGATTTTGCTTCTTTTACTTTGAGGCTATTGAACTAGGCGCATGTATATTTAAAATTGTCCTGATGAATTGAATCAGGAAGGTACATCTTCCTGATGAATTTAAACTTTTATCCTTATCTGTAACCCTCCATGTATTAAATGATGCTTTCATCTAAAACTCAGTTTTTTCCGATTTTAATGTAGCTAGTTAGTATTTGCCTCATACATCTTGTGTTCCATGCATTTGTTTTTAGTCTTCTTTGTCCTTGTTAGGTGTATGTCTTTTAATATTGTAAAGCTACATTATTGTTTTAAAATTCCGTCTGAGCTTGCTTTTTATATGAGTTTAAACCCTTCACATTTATGACGATTATTGATGGAGTTGGACTAGTTTCTGTCACCTTTTTTGGGGGTTTTGGGTTTGCCTGCTTTTATTTTTTGACCTTTTTTAAAGATTTATTAATTACATTACATTGTAATTGTTGTTGATTGCCCAGCTTTACTTTATTTTGTGTTTTTTTTAAATGGTTTTTGTTCTTTTACTGGTTACCACTGACATTTTACCATACAAATTTAGTATTCTAAAAGTCTATTCTGACCCCATCTGCAAACAGTAAATGGATCTTAGAATATCTTCGCTGCAGTCTTTACCTTCTCAGAATTTACATTGTGTTTCCAGTGCCTCATCTTGGTCCTTTTCTTTTTTTTTTTTTTTTTTTGCATAAATTGGGTACCATTATTATTTAACCCAGGCTGTGTTTGTTCAGATTTACCAAACATATTATGTTTATTTTTTTTCTCAAATCTCTTGAATGTTACTTCAGTTCAGTTCAGTCTCTCAGTCGTGTCCAACTCTTTGCGACCCCATGAATCGCAGCATGCCAGGCCTCCCTGTCCATCACCAACTCCCGGAGTTCACTCAAACTCACGCCCATTGAGTCAGTGATGCCATCCAGCCATCTCATCCTCTGTCGTCCCCTTCTCCTCCTGCTCCCAATCCCTCCCAGCATCAGAGTGTTTTCCAATGAGTCAACTCTTTGCATGAGGTGGCCCAAGTACTGAAGCTTCAGCATCATTCTTTCCAAAGAACACCCAGGACTGATCTCCTTCAGGATGGACTGGTTGGATCTCCTTGCAGTCCAAGGGACTCTCAAGAGTCTTCTCTAACACCACAGTTCAAAAGCATCAATTCTTCGGCGCTCAGCTTTCTTCACAGTCCAACTCTCACATCCATACATGACCACTGGAAAAACCATAGCCTTGACTAGATGGACCCTTGTTGGCAAAGTAATATCTCTGCTTTTGAATATGCTATCTAGGTTAGTCATAACTTTTCTTCCAAACAATAAGCGTCTGTTAATTTCATGGCTGCAATCACCATCTGCAGTGATTTTGGACCATCATTTTACAGTATTTGGAAATATTTTTTGATGTGTATTCTTTGGAAGTTTCTTTAGAACGGGTCTGTTGGTGGTAAATTTCCCAAGAATCTGTTTACCTACAAGCATGTTCAGTTCCTCTTGTTCTTGTGCAGTGGCTTTGCTGCGTATATAAATCTGGGTTAGCAGCAGTCATTTGTTCTCACCACCTTGTTTGTATTATTCCACTGTCTTCTGGCTTCCATTGTTGTTGAATGGACTTCTGTTATTCTAATTGTCTGTCGTTCCTTTGTAGGTGATCTGTCCCTTTTCTGGCTGCTTTCAAGATCTTCTCTTTGTCTTTGGTGTTCTGCAGTTTCACTATGATGTGTCTAGGCATGGATTCCGTTTATTCTTCTATTTGGTATACGTTGAATAAAATTTTACATCTAAAGTAAAATACATTACAAAATACATGCTCACCCTGGAAAATTTGGAAAAAGAAATTGTAATACTTGCTGATAGATTAGAAGATAAATAGTACAGAGCAATTTAAAATAACAAGTGACGTATTTTGCTTCTTTATTTTCCACGCTGGTTCTCCTGGAGGCCACCTCTTATAAATGCTCCTGTTTCTTTCCTTTTCTCCATGTAATAATATGCTTGTACCACTGTTTCCTAAGTCAGCTATAGTTGGTATGTTTTGATTTCTTGCTTCAATATATTAGAATCTAACCCGCAGTTTTCCTTACCTCCATGCCTATATAGTAAATTAACTGTTTTTAGTTCATCGATTGATTACTTTTTATAATTTTAAGTAATATACCTATTTCTTGTGTAATTAACTGTGTGTATCAGTGTATTTTGACTCCTGAAAGATAAAGATATTTATGTCCTTAAATTCTTACGTATCTCTTCTCATCCCCTTACTTTTTAAATTCTGTCATCTCTGCTTCTGTATTGCTGAAGAAGATCGGATGCACAGGATGTTCTGATTTTTGTTTTGTTCTTTTGTTGTTGTTCTGCTTGTCTTGTTATTACTCTGCTTTGTAGGTTGGCTCTAAAAGTTGAGAACCAAAATCTTTAAGATACGAAACACTTATCAGGCCCAACTTTAGATCGTCTCGTCCAGTTCTTGGTCTAGGATTTCCCTGGAGTTGTTTCTTTTCTTTTCCTTGTGTTCAGTGTTTTGATTTTTTTAGGTTCTTCCCCCCTTCTTTCCTTGCCCTCCTGTAGTATAGTTGGTGTCTTTGGGTTTCCCTTCTTTCCTTAAGTGCCTTCCTGCTAGAACCTCTGTCCTTGTCTTCTCATCCCCCGGTCGCTCTCTGGTCTGCTTCAGTTCCCCCTTGTTGGCTCTCTGGTCTGCTTCAAGGCTCCGTTCCAGGGTTCACTCCCCCGAGTTCACGTTGCGTTTCCTAGATCCCCCTTGTCTTCTCATCCCCTGTTCTGGTCTGCTTTTCCGTTTTCCTTGTGTTCTTCAGTGTTTTCTGATTTTTTAGGTTCTTTCCCTCTCTTCTGCTTCAAGGCTTGCCCTCCTGTATTATAGTTGGTGTCTTTGGGTTTCCCTCCGTTCCAGGGTTTACTCCCCCGAGTTCACGTTGCGTTTCCTAGATCCCCTTCTTCTCATCCCGGTCGAGTGCCTTCCTGCTAGAACCTCTGTTCCGTTCCAGGTCCTTGTCTTCTCATCCCCCGGTCGCTCTCTGGTCTGCTTCAAGGCTCCGTTCAGGGTTCACGCTGCCCGATCCCCTTGTTCACGGTCTGCTTCAAGGCTCCGTTCCAGGTTCACTAGATCCCCCTTGTCTTCTCATCCCCCGGTCGCTCTCTGGTCTGCTTCTGGGGTTCACTGCACGCTTCCTAGATCCCCTTGTCTTCTCATCCCCGGTCGCTCTCTGGGTTCAGGGTCCACTCCCCCGAGTTCACGTTGCGTTTCCTAGATCCCCCTTGTCTTCTCATCCCCCGGTCGCTCTCTGGTCTGCTTCAAGGGGTCCACTCCGTTCACGCAGGGTTGTCTTCTCATCCCCGGTCGCTGAGTTCACGGGTTCACGTTGCGTTTCCTAGATCCCCCTTGTCTTCCATTTTTGTCACCAGATCATGAAAAAACTTAGGAGAAAGTATGGGAAATAAATTTTCTTGGCCTTTAGAAATCTAGTGTTTAATTGATACTAATTGATTCAGTACAGAAGTTTAATCCTCAAAAGTTGGAAGACGTGACTTCTTTGTCTTGAGGTTTCTTTGTTTATGCGGAGAAGTCGATTGCCCATCTGATTCTTAGTCCATTATTAATACTAGGGCTTTTCCTCTGGAAATATTTAGGATTTTCTCTTTTTCTTAATGGAAGAATAGTTGATTTCTATTTCAGGTGTACAGCAAAATGATTCATCTATACATGCATATATACATACACATACATACATACATATGAATTTTTTCCTTCAGATTCTTTTCCATTGTGGCTTGTTACCCTGTGTCCCTGATGTCTAACATTTACTGTGATGAGTCTAGGTACAGTTAGTTACTGTCTCTTTTGGGTCCTCAATTGTGACTTGATCATGTTCTACTCTGAAATATTTTCTTTTTTTTTTTTTGAAATATTTTCTTGACTTTCTCTTCACTTCCCCTATTTTTTCTTTTTTTTCCAAAACGGGCAGATTTTTTAAAATTTCCACAAGTTCTCTCTTGTTTTGTTTTTCATATTATCTTGTGAATACAGGATCATTTCAAATTGTCTGAGGAACATAGAGGGTTTGAAGGATTTTTGTTTAAGAATTCTTTTTTGTTCCCCCCAAAATAGTTTCCTATCAGTTTTCATTTGCTCTTTTTGCTATTTCATTTGTAGACTCTTTTCAACAAGTCTGATCCTAATTTAAGAAAGTATTAGTCACTCAGTCCTGTCAGACTGCGATCCCATGGACTGTAGCCCGCCAGGCTCCTCTGTCCATGGAATTCTCCAGGCAAGAATACTGGAGTGGTAGCCATTGCCTTCTCCAGGGGATCTTGCCAGCCCAGGGTCTAACCCAGATCTGCATTGCAGGCAGATAAATTCTCTACCATCTGAGCCACCAGCAAAGCCCCCAGTTTAAGAAAAGGCAGTACAAAGACTTAGCTAGAGTTGGGCATGGGCTGGAAGCTTTATCGTTGGCAGGTTTTGTTTTAAATAAAGCAGGCAAGGAGGTGCTTTATCGGCCTTGAAATTGCAGAGGAATTTCCCTGGGGGCGCCGTATACTCCTACTAGCTGCCTGGATTTTCCCCAGATCATTTGCTGAGTTTCTTTGGAAAAGAGTATTTTTTTTAATTAAAAATTTTATCATTTAAATGTTGTGTGCCTATACCATTCGGAAAACCTAGTTTTTTGTTTCATATCCTTCGAAATCTTTGCTGATTGCTCCAGCCTCTCATCCGGTGCCCCTGTGTTCATTTCATCTGGCTCAGCACTGCCAACTCTCAGCTTTGTGTTTGGACCTTGGACCTGAATTCCTATCCAACTGTTTTATATATCTCCTTGGATATATAGTGAACCCTTTTAAACTTGTCTAAAACCAAACTGCTAACATCTTCCTAGCCAATCTGTTCTTCCTCCAGCCCTCCTTGTTTTAATTAATGGTAGCCATTCTTTGCAGTTGCTCAGGCCAGAAACCTGTGCTGTTCTTTCTTTCACACTTTCTGCCTTTCTTCCTTTCTTCAGTCTCCTTTCCTTCCTTCCCTCCTTTTCCCTCCTCGTCATCATCTACCTTCAGAATATATTAAAGTTCACCCACCCCTTATATCTCTGCGTCTTTTGCCCTCGTGAAAGCCATCGTCCACGACTTGCCTTGATGACTGCGGCGATGTCCTTCCTGATCTGTCCCTCGCAAACTTCCCTGTTGCTGTTCGCACAGCAGAGAGGGATCCTTTTAAACTGTGAGTTGGATCCCAGCACACCCTTGCTCAGAACCCTCTGCTGACTCCCTGTTATGCTCCCAAGGACAAAAGCCCTCCCCGATCTCATCACCTACCCTGCCAGGCCCCCCATTCTGTTCCTCTTGCTCTTCCCCAGACCTGCTTGGTGTGTTTCTCTTTCGGAGCATTCAGAGAAGAGCATGTGTGAGCCGCTTTTGCCCTCTTCTGGGAATGTTTGCTTCCTGTCGTCTGTAAGCTTGCTCATCTCTGAGGCCTTCCTTAGGCTCCCAGCCCCATTCTCCCTAATCCACTTTCCTAAAACTTTTTTCCTCTGTAGCACTTAACTGCCATCTTTTTTTAATCCAGATTTGGGACTTTAAATATCAGGAACATAAAATATATTTGTTTTTGAGGCTCATCTTCCCCTCACCACCTCAGTGGAAGCTCTTTGGCAAGGGCCGGGGGAGGGGTGTGTGTGTGTGTGTGTGTGTGTGTGGTGTTTGTTGGGGGGGGTGTGTGTGTGTGTGTGGTTTGTTGGGGGTGTGTGTGTGTGTGGTTTGTTGCTGTGTGTGTGTGTGTGTGGTTTGTTGCTGTTACTGAGCACCCAGAACACAGCTGGCATGGGGTAGCAGCTGAGTAGACGTTTGTTGCCTTCGTGGGTGTGTCGCTGCTGCCTCGCTTGCAGCTCTCCCAGTGTCTTGTCTATGGCTCTTCTGCTGGGCCTCAGCCAGTATTCATGTGTGTGTGTTCTGTTTTCCAGAAGTGGTTGAAATCTCACCTGCTATAATCTGCTCCCTAACCACACAATGCTAAAGTCATTTTTCAGTCTGTACACTCAATGTATGTATCTCGTTTATATACACACACTCAAATGCTATTATTGATATGTAGGAACATGTAAAAACAGAGTTCTAAGGAGTATCAAGATAAAAAATATTTTTAATATAATAGAATTTCTGATTTCCTTTCTCCACCTTCGTGGAGGAAGTGGATTATTGTCTTGGAAACCCAATTTGAAATCTA
The DNA here is from genome assembly GCF_027580195.1 of Bos mutus. Classification (NCBI taxonomy): domain Eukaryota; kingdom Metazoa; phylum Chordata; class Mammalia; order Artiodactyla; family Bovidae; genus Bos; species Bos mutus. Next base: position 85,586,821 of record NC_091626.1, on the reverse strand, counting down.
CTGCTATATGTTGGTAAGAATTTGCGCCATTTTCACGTTCTTTACTTCATTTTTATGGACTCTCCAGAAGGAGAGGCTATAAATGTATATACTTAAAGTATATCATGTTGAACTGGAATCACTGTGAAGACTCCTGGTAAAAAGGAGTTTTCGTATTCAGAGAAAACAGGGAAAGTGCCCCCTCCGTCCTGCCCACTGCCTTCTGCAGAGTAAGCTCCACACTTGCAGCAGGTGTACGTCTGCAGTCTTAGTGTTTTTAAAAATCTGTTTGTACATATCCATCCTTTCTGGGTAGAGCAGAACTCTAAGTGTATTTCTGTACACACATACACATATGTATAAAAAGAGTTATACCACATGGGTTTTCTTTGTAATGCATTTTGTTCCATTTACTGTATCATAGAAGTGTCATAATACAGAGGTTATGAGTAGGGGCTCAGGGAGATAGACTGCTAGGGTGTTAAACCAGGCTCTGCCACTCACTCGCTGACCTTAACCTTTCTTGAGTTCTGGTTTCCCAAGAATATGTGAACTTTCTCTGTTGATGAATATTTACATTGGAGTCTGTGGAAGGATCGTTGCTTACTTTGCATTCTGAAGTTGAGCTGGGCACGCATGGGTGAGCAGGAAGCCTCCAGGGGGCTCCTTTTGGGCACCTGTTTCTTTGTGACCCATCCCCTGACACCCCCCTGCTTCTCTCACTGCAGCAATGTCTGCTGCCCTCCAGTGGCCCCTGACGTGCAGGCGGTGCCGGGCCCAGGGGGTGCCACGCCACCACCGTTAGCTGGCGCTCCTGAGGAATTCCATGTGGCTCCAAAGCCTTGTTAACTTTGAAAATTATTTTCTGTATAAAGATTTTGAAGATTTAGGTTAGTTTACAGGTAAGAATGAAGAAGTAAATAAAGATTCTTATATAAATGTCAGTACTTTTTCTTTATTCTGTTACAGGGAAGCCAAAGGCTGCAGTTCTTTATACAAATTCTTTTGGAGGGGCTGTGGGGAGTCGTGTTCACCATCTTGCATCATCATATTTTGCACAGCTTATTTGTTGGCTTAGTGAGTAAAACAAAGTAAAAACCTTTCTCAAACTATAGCCATGGAGAGATATACTCTGATGCATTCTCTGAATGCAGCAGACATTCTCTTGGATCGGAGGGCTTTAATTTTGTTAAGATGATGATACTCCCCAAATAGATCTTGGATTCAACTCAGTCTTTGTTAAAAATTTCTGCTGGCTTTTTTCCAGAAGATGCAGGCTGATTCTGAAATTTACATAGAAGGGGAAAGGACTTGGAATAGCCATAACTATTGAAAAATAATAAAATTAGAGGACTTACATTTTCCATTTTCAAAACTTACTGCAGAGCTGCAGCTATGCCATCTCCTGGCACTGGCATAAGGGTGTACATATAGATCGGTCGAATCGGGGTGAGAATCCAGAAATGAACCGGTGTGCTTGTGATCTGTTGTATTTTGACAAGGACGTAAAGACTGTTTATTGGGGAAAGAAGTCTTTTCAACAAATGATGCTCGAGAACTGGATAGCCACATGCGAAAGAATAAAGTTGGATCCTTACCGTGCACCATATATGAAAATTAACTCAAAATGGATCAGATGCATAAGTGTAAGAACTAAAATGACAACACTCTTAGGAGAAAGAGTTTGGTATAACTCAGTGAAGTCGGACTAGACAGTGGTTTCTTGTATGTGGCACCAGCAGCACATACAGCTAAAGAAAAAATAGGTGAAGTTGGGCTTTATCGAAGTTCAAAGCGTCTGTGCTTCAAAAGATAACTATCAAGAAAAAGGCAACCCACAGAATGGCGAAAAGTCACCTATGTAATAATTATGTAGCAGCAAACCAAGGCCAAATCCTCATTGTCTCTGTCTTTAAATTTCCACCAGGTCTCATATCAGTACAGTTGAATTCCATCATCACCACCATTTTTAATAAGGTTTGTGTCTCATTAGAGACATATGGGTGTGATCAAAGGTCCAGTTAGCTTCCAAATAGTGTCCTATTACTATTTTCAAGGGGAAATGAAATTCAAAATACTAGATAAAACAATTTAAAAATAATGCGAAGCTTGACAGTTACAGGTACATTGATGAGCAAAAGTACATTAAGTACACGTCATATTCAGGTATAAAGTACTTTATGTTATATTGCTTATTTATGCCTCAGGTCTTCAGTGGCCCTTTTCATATGAGGTAAATAATAGAAAATTCTTGGTGTGTCGTGTGTCTGCTTCCAGCCAATCACAAGCCAGAGTTGTTTCCTGTGTAATAATAGGGTCTGTTGTTTGGAGAGGAGCTGTAAGTAAGACTTACAGGATACAGGGGGCTGTGTGTTAAGGCTTCTCGGTTGAAGCAGAGAGAAAATTGGGTCTGGTTTGTTGAGCATTTTCAGATTTACTTTGAGTTCTGACTCCAGAAATGTACAATCCTGTCTTTTCAATTACAGGTTTTAAAACGTTACTGATGGTTTAATACTTCTTAAAGTCACAGCCTTAATGATTGCTTTTACTTTTGATGAAAGCTTAGTGAGCTGTGAAAGAAAAATTACCAAATATTAAGGAGAGAGAATTTTATGAAAATGTCATCAAGGTTTCCATCACCATCTTTACCAATTTTCTTTTCTCCTGGGCCAGTTGACTTAGGTTCAGTAACAAGTTCCTCTTGTTCACTGAATGAGCTAGACAGTATTTCCCATCTTTTAAGGAAAATATCAACTGATATCAATGAAATTAAAGGGATGAAAGCAGCAATTTTGACAGTGGAAGCAAATCTGTTTGATCTTAATGTTAGAGTGTCACAGAATGAAGCAAAAATTTCATCTTTGGAGGTTAAAATGAATGAGTATTCAACGTCTGAAGGCAGCAGACAGTTTGAAGATCTTCAGGAGGAAGTAGATTTTGCATCACAGTCAAGGACTACTGATGTAAAAATAATTGGTTTCCTTAGAAACATTGAGAAAGGTAAATTTTTAGAATGTGGTATTGGGTAACTTGACTGTCGTTTTCATATGGAGGCAGCAGGTCACAGAGAACTTGAATTTTTCGTGGACCTTTAATGACAAAATCTGTACATGATTTGTATTAGAAACCTAGACTTTAGAATTCCATCCTTTTTCGTGGATCTCTAAAAATGGTGTTTTGAAAAGGTTAGAGAGGTGAAACAAAACTTGAAATGTGAGAGAATGGTCTTCTTTCATCTATCTATTTGGTGAAATTACTTTAAAATGTATAATTCTGTCACTGTTCACTGTTTATGCTAAAGAGACCTGTTAGTATTTGAATTGGAAGAGCATACTCCCTGTAACCTAATCACATGTCAGTTTCCCAGGCAGCCCTTCAGGAATACAACTTGGCTAAGTATCTGTTTCGGGTCAGCTCCTGAGGATTTACTGGATTTTCAACCATGGTAATTTTGGAAGAAATTAACTTATTCTGGGGAGTAGGGCACATCATTAGGGAGTAATGTAGTGTAACTCATATTTAAAAGAAAATAGCGGATAACAATTTGGCAAATTTTAAACTTTTTTAAAAACCTCTTAATGAAACATGATAGTTGGTAAGCAGCTGCCAACTTAACATGCTTGCACTGAGTGAGCAAACTGTCCTTGTGAAACTGATGCAGTAGGTTTACTAAGCAGCAGCATGCACGCTCTCACTGATACTTCAGTAGTGTTTAGAACCCTATCAACTGCGTCCCTTCCTACACCGTACTGTTTGGCTTCTAAATCAACAAGTGAGGACCGAGTATCTGCTAGGCTGGGGTGTTCGGAGAAGTATGACGCCCTCGCAAACCTCAACTTGAAGATAGAAAAATCAGTTCTATATCTCTGTTTTGTTTTGCAGTGTAACTGAGAAAATTGTGAATCCATTTAAGAAATAATGCTCGAGCTGTGTGTCTTTCTTGCAGGATCGCTAAGTGCTTGTCCCGCGTTCTGTGGTAGAGGGCCTGGGCTGCAGCGCTCTGAGTGTCTCCTTCCCTGTGTGCTGCTCTCTGCCCGTCTGAGCCTCAGTGTGTCCTTTGGGAACTCTGTTCTGCGGTGGGGGCTGCCTTACCCGCTGAGAGCCCAGCAGCAGAGGGAGACCTCCTCGCGGGGATCTTGCCGCCGGCTGTCGCCCGTCTCCCCGGGAGCCAGCCGAGGGCCCAGGCAGCTGCCCTGCTGGCTTCTGCAGCCCTTTGCCTTCATCACTGTGCTTCTCTCCAGTCCAAGGAAACCAGCTTCCAGACAGGGAGAACCGTGGTCATTTTTGGTTTAACCTGAGTACAGGTTTTTGTCTTACAGACGTTTGGTCTAGGATTATTATTAAATTGTATTGTGGAAGCTTTAAGTTATTTTAAAGACTTTCAATTAGGAACCCAGAAAGATTATTTTGGTCTTAATTTCTGGGAAGCATATGAGCTGCTATTGTTCGTTTTTTTTAAGCATAGTGAAGTTTTAAAATTTATGTTCTAGGAACTCAACAGAGGCAGTTGTTATCCCGATTGCAAATTGACCCCGTAATGGCAGAAACTCTGCAGATCAGTCAAGGTTGGTGCTAATATTAAATTTCCATTTGTAATCTAGCATTTTTCAGTTGCTATTTCCATTCCTTACACCTCATTTAATGTATCCTGTGTCTCTTAGACCGTGCCCTAAGATGCTACATTAAGATCTGTGAAAATATTTTAGGGCCAGGAGTCGGGACCTGCGTTTTCTTCATGCTGAGTGGTGTTTACATTGTTCACCTCACACAGAAACTTGCTTCCTCTGACACCATCTCACCCCGGTCCCTGGAAACTGTTGGCTGTTCATGCCTCTGCTTTAGGGACCTCTTGAATCCTTACCCTGCTTTCCATTGAACTTTCTCCATTGCTCTGAGCTGCTTTAGTGTCCTCTGGCCTGTTAAACCTTATTCTCACTTTGATTTCGTGTTAGAAATGTTGTGGCCAGGTGTTTACCCAGAGCTTATCATTCTGAGAGCTGCTGTAACTTGTTTGCCTGTCTCCCTGACCCCCAGCACACATAGGCACATCCCACGGGCTACCGCAGGACCGTGGTGAGCACCTGATTTATGTCTGGTGGGACCGTTGTTGGAAGCTCTGGTTCCTTGACTACTCCGTGTCGACTCCTACTGAATTTTCCTCACCTGTGTTCAGGACTCCACAGTCAACAACGATATTCCCTTACCCTTCCTGGCCTGCTCAGAAAGGTGTGCTTATTCTCTCCAAGGATTACCTTCTACCCAGATGCCACATCATACCCAGTTGGCAAATACTTTGGTGTTGACACCCTTCTGTGACTTTCATCTCTCCCTCTCTCTGGTTTCTCCCTTCTGTCCGTCAGAGTGTTGAGATACACTGCATCCTTGATTTTGCCCTCATTCCCCAGCATTCCATCCTGCTTCTGCGTAAGTACTTTCATTCACAATGTGTGGTAGCTGCGGTCGGTGTGTTATTGGCACCGTCGGCACTTGCGCATTTCGTGTCTCCTTCGCTTACTTCCGTCCACAGTGTGTATTCTGTCTGCATCAAGCCGCTCTCCAAGGCTTACGTGTGAGCACAGCCGTTGCCTGCCTCCCGCTTTCTGTTATTTCTGAGAGCCCTTTTGTTTCTGCATATCCCTTTATTTTATTAACACCCTGGGTTTATTTCATGTCCTCTGTACTTTCTTACTTCTCTGAAGATATTAAAGGTGGTTTTGGACATTTTCTCCCCTCCCTTCTTGGTCTTGTTTTCTCCAGGTGGTTTGTTTTGATCACTGTCTTTCACGATAGAGGTTCTCAGGTGTCTGAGGATCCTTGCTTAACTTGTAATTTAAGAGCGGGGTGCTTAAGCTGATTGGCCTTTTGGGTTCATTAATTAGAGGATGAGGTAAGGGACTTCTGACTTCTGAGTGTAGGTCCTGCAGTAAAAGAGTGGCTTGTCTGGCCTGTCTGCTTTGGCGGTGCTGTGATGTCTGTGTCTTTGAGTCTTTTAGGTTGGTCAGCTTTTCCAGAGAAAGATGGTTCAAGAAGTGGATTGGGTGCCAGGGTTCTGGGAGCTCAGTGGGGACGGAACTGAGGTAGGCACCTCAACATTAACTTCTGTGTGATGTTTACTACACACACACACAGAGACAGAGACGCAGACAGACACACACCCTGAGGGAGGCACCTCAGCAGTTACTACTGTGTGATGTTTACTACACACACACACACACACACACACACACACAGTTTTCAGAACAGTACTTCTTTCAACATGGCTGGCATTCATTAGTCTAGAAACCCTCTGTTTTTACCTTTTCAGGAGTCTAAAGCTCCACTTTGCTCCAGGGGAGAAGTGGTCAAAGATTATCAGGAAATCTAACTGCTTTTTACAGTTTTAATAGTATGCATTGAGTTAATTTTGCACCTTTTCTGTCAGACCATGACGCTTCATCCGTAAACCTCTTGAGCAATGATCAACAGGAAAGCATATTTCCAGTTATTCCAAGTGTCTTCAAGGGTCGCAGTAGGGGAATAGCTGTGGTAAGGATCACAGAAAAGAAAACGGATACATAGAGTTTAGGGAGAGCTACCTGCTTCTGGATGGATCCTTGAACCTGCTTCTGCTGTGCCCTGCCTTCTCCCAGCCCCTGCCCAGGCCCCCTGTGCTGCCCACTTCTTGGCCTCGGAAGAAGCTTGGGATCCATATTATTCATTGTTAGTTGAAGACTCAGCTTTTAGAGATCTACTAAGTTTTCCCCTTTTAAAATGTGCTTATTGCCCCCGACATACCATGTACCCACTGCAGTTGACGTGTAGACTCTTAACCACTGGAACATCAGGACAGTCCCTGGTTATCTCTTCTTTTACAATTATTTTCTTTGTGAGGTGTTTTTTGTTTTTTAATTTAACCCTTTACTGACATTTTATTAGAGTTTCAGTTCAGTTCAGTCGCTCAGTCATGTCCGACTCTTTGCGATCCCATGAATTGTAGCACACCAGGCCTCCCTGTCCATCACCAACTCCCAGAGTTCACTCAAACTCATGTCCATCGAGTTGGTGATGCCATCCAACCATTTCATCCTCTGTCATCCCCTTCTCCTCCTGCCTCCAATCCCTCCCAGAATCAGGGTCTTTTCCAATGAGTCAACTCTTCGCATGAGGTGGCCAAAGTATTGGAGTTTTCAGCTTCAGTATCAGTCCTTCCAATGAATAACCAGGACTGATCTCCTTTAGAATGGACTGGTTGGATCTCCTTGCAGTCCAAGGGACTCTCGAGAGTCTTCTCCAACACCACAGTTCAAAAGCATCAGCTCTTCGGCGCTCAGCTGTCTTCACAGTCCAACTCTCACATTCATACATGACCACTGGAAAAACCATAGCCTTGACTAGATGGACCTTTGTTGGCAGAGTAATGTCTCTGCTTTTGAATAGGCTGTCTAGGTTGGTCATAACTTTCCTTCCAAGGATTAAGCGTCTTTTAATTTCATGGCTGCAATCACCATCTGCAATGATTTTGGAGCCCCCAAAAATAGTGTCTGACACTGTTTCCACTGTTTCCCATCTATCTGCCATGAAGTGATGGGACCAGGTGCCATGATCTTCGTTTTCTGAATGTTGAGCTTTAAGCCAACTTTTTCACTCTCCTCTTTTCACTTTCATCAAGAGGCGTTTTAGTTCCTCTTCACTTTTTGCCATAAGGGTGGTGTCATCTGCATATCTGAGGTTATTGATATTTCTCCCAGCAATCTTGATTCCAGCTTGTGCTTCTTCCAGCCCAGCGTTTCTCATGATGTACTCTGCATAGCAGTTAAATAAGCAGGGCGATAATATACAGCCTTAACGTACTCCTTTTCCTATTTGGAACCAGTCTGTTGTTCCATGTCCAGTTCTAACTGTTGCTCCCTGACCTGCATATAGGTTTCTCAAAGGGCAGGTCAGGTGGTCTGGTATTCCCATGTCTTTCAGAATTTTCCACAGTTTATTGTGATCCACACAGTCAAAGGCTTTGGCACAATCAATAAAGCAGAAATAGATGTTTTTCTGGAACTCTCTTGTTTTTTCCGTGATCCAGTGGATGCTGGCAATTTGATCTCTGGTTCCTCTGCCTTTTCTAAAACCAGCTTGAACATCTGGAAGTTCACGGTTTCACGTACTGCTGAAGCCTGGCTTGGAGAATTTTGAGCATTACTTTACTAGCGTGTGAGATGAGTGCAATTGTGTGGTAGTTTGAGCATTCTTTGGCATTGCCTTTCTTTGGGATTGGAATGAAAACTGACCTTTCCCAGTCCTGTGGCCACTGCTGAGTTTTCCAAATTTGCTGGCATATTGAGTGCAGCACTTTCATAGCATCATCTTTCAGGATTTGAAATAGCTCAACTGGAATTCCATCATCTCCACTAGCTTTGTTTGTAATGATGCTTCCTAAGGCCCACTTGACTTCACATTCCAGGATGTCTGGCTCTAGGTGAGTGATCACACCATTGTGATTATCTGGGTCGTAGAGCTCTTTTTTGTACAGTTCTGTGTATTCTTGCCACCTCTTCTTAATATCTTGTGCTTCTGTTAGGTCCATACCATTTCTGTCCTTTATTGAGCCCATCTTTGCATGAAATGTTCCCTTGGTATCTCTAGTTTTCATGAAGAGATCTCTAAGTCTTTCTCATTCTGTTGTTTTCCTCTATTTCTTTGCATTGGTCACTGAGGAAGGCTTTCTTACCTCTCCTTGCTATTCTTTGGAACTCTGCATTCAGATGCTTCTATCTTTCCTTTTTTCCTTTGCTTTTCACTCCTCTTCTTTTCACAGCTATTTGTAAGGCCTTAGAGTTTCAGGAGGATGCAAATGTGTGGATTCAGCCTGTGGTCCTCACCCAGGAGGTGTCGCTAACTCTGCCATCTGTCTGCTCTGCCTGACGCAGGCCGCGCTCAGGAGTGTTGATGGGGTGACGAGAGGCTCGTGTCGAGAATAAAGCTGTTTTCTGTGCACACTTGTCTGCGCTCTGTGGTGTGTGGCCCTGATGTTCCCATGTTTTCTTCCATCTCCTGTCGTTTGTCTTCTGGGACTTCACTGTCTGTTGTTCCACTAGTTCCTTTTCCTTCTCCTTCAGTTCCCTTCCTCTCCTGCCCCTTAAAATGTTACCTTTATCCTGTATCCTGCCCTGAGCATTATTTTCATCTCATCCGTATTCTCCCGAGATGCAGACTAGTAGAACTGCTGTGCCTCAAAGAGGGAGAAGAGGGGGGTGAGGAGCCGCAGCCCACAGACTGCACCCTGGCCCCTCCGTCTGCTAGCTGTGCGGACACAGGTGAACCAGAGGAGAACTCAGTGCAAACCAGGCGTCTGCAACCCAGGAGGGATCTGCTTCCTGGGCTCTCTGTGAGGGCTCAGGGAGAAGATAGCCATGCTGAATATGTACAGTTGACCACACGTTGTCATCTCACCATCAGCAGAGACTCTGTTTCTTTCTTCTCTCCCGCTCGTAATAATAAAATCTGAATTTTCAACTTCTTTCTGAACACCTGAGAGTCCTGCAAAGACCTCAAACTGAAGAAGCCTGAACTGGAAACGTGTCTTTGCCCTCTGTTGAGTCTGCTCTCTGCCCTGTCCTGATCGTGCTCCTCCCCCTCCTCCTACACTCATCTGCGTCTCTCCTGCCCTTGCAGGGGGAGGCAGGTTGCCTCTTCCTGGGACAGTCGTTTAAAATGCACCTGCTGTCACTGCTAGTGCCGCGTGAGTGTAGAACGTGTCTCCCCTCCTCTAGGTGTGCGAGAGGAAGGCGGCGTGGGCAGGAGCCCCATGGCTGAGACCTGGGGCTCCAGTCCATCCCTCCCACTTTCTCTTTTTCTAAAAAAACATGCTCATGTCACTTCACTACTTAGAAACCCTGGTTTACTTCTTACTTCTTGACCAGAATCCAGGCTCATCGGCACAGGGGCACATAGAAGACCCTTTAGGCCTCAAGCCTTCTTGCTATCCAGTCTGTTCAGCCCGCCACTGGGGTCCCTCTGTTTTTCTGCTTTTTCTTGGCGTAGCTCGCGCAGTGCTCTTAGGTTTCCATTTTACTTAACGAGTGGCCCTGAATCCGCGTGCTCTGAGCTTTGGTCTCTGTTGCCTGTTGAGGAGCAGAGCTGCTCCTGACGTTGGTCGTGACACCTGCTGGTGTGCCGGCGGTCTGTGTCCCGGGCCTTGGGTCTTGGTGTATTTTATAAAGTACTTGAGCTTGAAAATTATATTGTAGGTGATGTGATCTGTGGCTGCTTGCATTAAAGTTCAGTGTTATCCTTGCTGTATTTTTATCGATGTCTATTCATCTTAAAATTCTTTTTCAAAGTAGTCTGTCTTCAACCAGTCAGAAACTATGCCACTTTTATTGTTTTCATTCGGGTGTGCTCTGTTCCATAAGTGTGCAAAATGAACAAAACAGATTTTAAAGAGTTTTTTAACAATAGCCTTTGTATCATGATTCTAGGGCACATTAGGAGTCTGTATTCTTTGTTTATAGAAAATATTGTTGTACTTTATATTGTTACTAATATCCCATTAGGTACCTCATGGAAGAACCTTTCTTCTATCTGTAGGCAGGAAGTTCATTAGAATGCCTTGGTAATACGCTGTATGAGCAAAGGAATGCTTGACTTCTTTGAAAAGATGTTTGGCATAGAATTGCAGCCTTATTCCTAAGTTGAACCATTGTAATTTTCCTTTAAAATAATTACAAATATATAAAGGATTGACATTCTTCTCACGTGTGTGATGTTGGGAATGCAAGATAAATTCAGAAGTAAACATTTGTGGCCAATTTCTTTGGCTCAGATTACTATGACATGGAATCCATGGTCCATGCAGACACAAGATCATTTATTCTGAAGAAGCCAAAGCTGTGTGAGGAGCTCGTAGTGGCAGCGAGCCAGGCGTCGGGGATGGAGACCGCAGACGCCCTTCGGGCCCGCTCGGGACACCTTGTGCAGACACGGTAGATGGCCTCTTTGCTTTGTAGCTCACGTGTGTTGATAGACAGTGGAAGTTAACCGCCAGCGCCCAGCCCCCTCCTGCCCGTCCTGGCCCCAGTGTAGATGCTGTGTTGACTGAGAAGTTAGGCCGTGTGTCATAAGGCACACCCAGTACTCAAAAATTTCAGTTCATCTTTCTTATTCAGAAATCTGTTACCATACAAGTAAGTCAGTATATGATTTAGCTCTTTTAATAAGATTATTTTCTTTATGCACATCCAGGAAATGAAATTTTAAAAGCCAGATGATAAGAATTAGGACATCTCAGTCAGAGAGTTAGCAGATTGGGTTGGGGTGATTATCGCCATAGATAATGGACTGAATGTTCTGTAAGGAAACAAACGTAGAGTTAATAAACTTAGTGTGTACAGAACGGCTGGCTCTTGTGTTCTGAGCATAGATGCTGACTTCTCCATTTGTTTCCACATGACCCTGTGAAGGTCCAGTGGGTGCCGGGGTCAGGGCTGAGGGAGAGCGCCCTGAGGGCAGCCTGAAGGGCTGGTGCCGACGCCACAGAGATTGGCCCTAGTCATCGTGCGTGAGCAGGAATCCGCTAGCCGTCCCTGGGAGTCCTGTCAAGGCTTGTTTGTTAGTGAAGAAACTGCAGACCAGTCAGGGCAGTGGTAGTTTTTTGAAGAGCGCTGTAGGAGGCTCGGCTTTTTGTGCGTTTCCCTAATTCTGTGGTATTTTCTATCTGTCTGGCAGAGATCTTGTACAACCAGATAAACCTGCGAGTCCCAAGTTTATAGTGACGCTGGACGGTGTCCCCAGCCCCCCAGGATACATGTCAGATCAAGAGGAGGACATGTGCTCTGAAGGAATGAGACCCGCACAGCACCCTGCAGCCTCACACGGGGGCCTCGCGGGCCTCCTCCACCCGCAGCGGTCGCGCGTGCTGAGCAGGCAGCTTGAGGACCCAGATGGTAGCTTTGCAAACGGTGTGTGGGGGCTCAGCCCGCCCTCTCAGGGTGCCGGCGTCACGAAGGACGTCTTTGCCATGTGTCTCTACCTCGAATGAATGTTGGTTGGAGGTCTTTTAATCGTAACTTGGTGGTGGCCTGTATACTTCTTCAGACTAAATGGCCAATTGAATTTGAAACTGTTTGTCCTCTGTGTATGCCAAAGCGGAGTTCCACCGTGGAGGCCTACAAACCCCTCTCCACGATGCTTGTTAAAGGATGGATTCTTGCTTGGTGCCTTGTTTATCCTTTTTTCCCATTTAGAAACTGTATTTGTTATGTTCCTCTTGAACCAGCAGCAGTTGGTTACTCTTGTAATTAGTAATTAACTGGACAGAAAACTCTATTTGGATTTTGATGTTATTTCTACTTCAGTGAAATTCCCTTGAAAGGAGTTTCTTATCTGATACTTCAAAGTACTTCTTGGAGGTTTAGGAAAAAACCTTGTTTAAATTAATATAGAAACATTGTAGTAGAGATGAACTCAGTTCAAATGGTGACATGATTTTAGGCAGATGGACACTTCTTAGCAGTGCTTCTCTCACTGGAATCAGTGGCCAGTGCAGTGCCTTGAGCATTTTCATTCTTGATAGTGAATACCAGTCATATTCCTCACAGCTTATAAAGATTTTAGGAACACCTTCATTGGTAAACCAGAGAGACAATTACTGAATATTAAATATGAAGAGCCTTAAAGAAAAAGCAATAATGGGTTCTGAAATTTTCCCACAGTAATCCTCTTCTTGTTAGAGATACGAAAATGTATTAAATACCTTTTTTAGTCACTAAAAATAGCCTTTAGGGGGAGATCGTCAGTGAGCAAAGGACATATTGCTGCTATCTTGAACAAAGTGGACTGCTGTGAATCAGTTCTGATTGGTGGAGTGAGTTATAAAATCTTGACTTTTCTTTCAAAGGAAGAAAAATTGTACGTGTTAATAACAGAGGTGATAACTGCAGTAGTCAGGCAGTTCAGATTTCTTGACCCCATATATTTTGTTTAAAATATGAGAAGATTCCAGTGTTTTAGTACTTTGGATTTCAGTTTGGTAGTTTAATTTTTGGTACCTTAGGGTCTTGTTTAGTTGCCAAGTTGCATCTGACTCTTTGTGACCCCACGGACTGTAGCCCCCCAGGCTCCTCTGTCCATGGGATTCTCTAGGCAAGAATACTGGAGTGGGTTGCCATGCCCTCCTCCAGGGGATCTTCCCGACCCAGGGATGGAACTGGCGTCTCCTGCACTGGCACGTGGATTCTTTACCCCTGAGCCACGCGAGAAACGCAGTTTCAGGTCTAATTTGGTTTAAACGTAGACATGCGTGTGCAGCTTTATTGGTGTATGCGCCACAGCAGTGACCCTCTGGGTAGCGGAAGCTGTCCCTCAGGCTGCGCGGTGCTGTGGCTGTCACAGAGACGCCTGTGATGGGGCGCTGCCTTCACGGCTTTGACCCGGGCCTCTCAGTTTCTCGCTGCTGCTCAAAGGCAGAGCTCTGTGGCGGAGGACGCAGGGAGGCCGAGAAGGCCCCATCAGGAGGCTCTCGTCCGGCCTGCTCTGCCTGCCCGGGTGGGGGTTTGACACTCGGTAGTTGCTTTCCTGTCCAGTGTTTCAAGGATGCCACCAATCGCAGCGGCTGTTTTAAGCCACCCTGGCTGGCCTTTCACGGCAGCCCAGATTTTATACTTTGCGATAAAAAGTGAATTTGCCTCTTAAAACTTAAACAGGAAGAGTGTTCATAGCTTATGAAGTAAACGTTAGAGAAAACCAGAGTTGTGAACTTTGTGGAGTTTCCTCACTGTGGGTGGGGTTGTACGGGTGGCTTGTCAAGGTTTCCTGGTTAGGGAAGCTTGTGTGGGTGTTCTGGTGGGTGGAGCTGGATTTCTTCCCTCTGGAGTGCAATGAAGTGTCCAGTAATGAGTTATGAGATGTCAGTGGGTTTGGAGTCCCTTTGGGCAGCCTGTATATTGAAGCTCAGGGCTGTGTTCCTGTGTTGCTGGAGAAATTTGTGTGGTATGTCTTGCTCTGGAACTTGTTGGCCCTTGGGTGGTGCTTGGTTTCAGTGTAGGTGTGGAGGCGTTTGATGAGCTCCTGTTGATTCATGTTCCCTGGAGTCAGGAGTTCTCTGGTGTTCTCAGGATTTGGACTTAAGCCTCCTGCTTCTGGTTTTAAGTCTTATTTTTACAGTAGTTTCAAGACTTCTCCATCTGCACAGCACCGTTGATAAAACATCTCCTTTCGAAGACACTGGGCTGCCTTTCTGGGTGCCTACTGTCCTCTGCCGGCATTCAGAAGTTGTTTTATGGATTTGCTCAGCATTTAAATGTTATTTTGACGAATCTGTGGGGGAGAAAGTGGTCTCCCCGTCCTCTTCCTCCGCCATCTTCTGAACTTTGTGTATGTATGACATTTTTTTGTCAGAAAGATACTGTCCTTGTCCAGTGTCTAACTTCTTAGTGTTGCTCCTGAGAGCTGTCAGGAGCTACTTTACTCCGTTTCCAGAACACCCTGCTCTTGGGTATTCTCTTAATGTCTGGGTTCTCATGTATATGCCAGAGTTTAAAGCATGTTCTTTAGGAGGGGAAGGTGAAACACATTTTCTCTGCAGGAATTACACATCAAAAAAAAAAATTAATAATTGGAGAAAACCCTTCCTTCCAGACTATCGTAATTTGAGACTAAGGATACTTTTCTATCCTGGAGCTAGATAATGACCTTCACTGAGTTTAAAGGCACGTGGGCGCAGTCTTGGCAGTCTGGGGGTGCTCGTGGTAGGCTTCAGGGCCAGGCTCTGTGCCGTGTTCTCGTTCTTGAAGATGGAGGTGGGCGCGCTGGAGCAGGAAGTACTCCTTAAACTGGCTGTGGAACTGCCTTTGATCGATTGCCTGTGCTACATTCTTGTTTCCATGGAATCACAAAGCTCTAAGGAAGACAGTTTCTCTTGGTTTAGATGAGGAAACAGGAGTTCGGAGATGTTGGAGCACACGCCCAGGGTGTCTAGCTCAGCCGGTCAGCGACAGAGCCAGGTTTGAGCTGCAGGAGGACTCGGTGGTGTGGTTGAAGTGCTGTTTGCTCTCATAAACATGAATGAGAAATTTGTTAGTAAGACCCTTGGGTTTTTTTCCTAGGGTGTCGGATCAGTAGCTGGCATCTCATTATGGTCTTCAGGTGTTACTTGGTTTATTCTATGTTTTAAGTTTCAGTTAGTTGCTGTCATTTAAAAATTAGATGGCATAGGGGACTTCACTGACCGTCCAGTCGTTAGGACTCCCAGCTCCCACTGCAGGGGCCTGGGTTCCCTCCCTGATCGGGGAGTGGAGATCCTACATGCCGCACAGCTCAGCCCAAAAACAGAGTAGAGTTTAGATCCCAGATGAAAAGGTGTTTGCTTCCTGAGTCGGGCACAGTCTGGTGGCACGAGTACCGTTTGCTGACATCGGCGTCGTTGAGGGTGTCGTTTGACGCGCCCGGGAGGGGTGGTGCTGAGCAGCACCTCGGGGTCACACGTGTGCTCTCCCCACCGCTCTTCTGAGCAGGTTTCCTCCGTGAGGCTTTCTTCCATCGTCACCTCACATCTGGACAGCCTCACGCTGATCTGTTAAGTGATCCTCTGGGCCCCTCTAGGTCCTAGGACATTTGTGACGCTTTGGGCAGAATCTTTGCCTTCCTTTGTCCATTGATGTGAATTTATCACCTGTACCTAGAAAACTGCGCATGCCTCGGCGAGTGGGGACACTTGTTTGTAGACACTGACTGTCCTGACCTGAACATGAGAATTCGTGCACGCTTTTATCTCCTCGTGTTTCCAGTTCCCATTTCATTTTATTGGTTCCCTAGTTGACACTCTTTTCTCTTTTAATCTTCATTCAGCTGAAATAATTCTGAGAATTGGAGTTCTTCGGGGAGAACTGACTCTTGTTGAGCGTCCCTGTCCGCTTTCCTCTTCCCGTTGAGAACACTAGTCTACATCCTAGTAATCTTTCTAAGATTCTAGTTGTATTATTTGGACTCATTTGTTTTGTGTTACTGTAGACATAGAACGTAAGGCTCTAAGACTGGGTGTTGAGGGAAGTTTACTAAAGGGGTCACGTCCTGAGTTGGTTATAATAAGTGAAAGACTTTTGGTTCGTTCCCCTCTGTAGCTGAGATGAGCGAGCTGAGCGTGGCGCAGAAGCCGGAGAAGCTGCTGGAGCGCTGCAAGTACTGGCCTGCCTGCAAGAACGGGGACGAGTGCGCTTACCATCACCCCGTGTCGCCTTGCAAGTGAGTCGCAGCAGCTCGCGCCTGGCTTTCAGGTCCCTTCCTCGGGAGAGCCTCCTGGCGCTCCTGTGACCAGGCGTGGGCTTTGTAACTGCGTGCAGCGGAGGCACTTGTGAGCCCTCCAGGACAGCGCACACTGGTGTCGTCTGAGCGCGAGGCGGCAGGGGTCGCCTCTGTGCCTCTTGAGGTGCTTAAACTTCTGGGTTTGAGGATTCTGTACATTGAAGGAGTAACAGACAGGTTTGGCCTTGGGAGTTTAAGATGAAGCAGGGCAAAAGCTAACAAGAGTTTTGCCAGGACGCACTGGTGGTAGCAAACGCCCTGCTGCATAAAGTGTTAGAGAGACCTCAGTTACAGAGTAGACGGTGTCTCTTCTTGTCCCAAGAAACACTTCTGTCTCTCATGGTGACTTGGCTTGAGATGAAAGTCTGTGATTCCCCCAGGCCTTGAAGTAGGCATTTGTGCCCTGTTTTGATGTCTGGCGTCATTTAGAAATGGGAGTTTGCTTTTTTTTTCTTGTTACTTCAGTGTTTCTCAAAACAAGTAGTAATGGAATTAAGAGCACAATGGACCATCTCTACAAAAAAACCATGTATTTGGGAGATTAAATGTGAATAATACGTTTTATTTTGTTTTATAGAGCCTTTCCCAATTGTAAATTTGCTGAGAAGTGTCTGTTTGTTCATCCAAATTGTAAATACGATGCAAAATGTACTAAACCAGACTGTCCCTTCACTCACATGAGCCGAAGAACCCCAGGACTGCCTCCAAAACCAGGTCAGTGACTGCACTTCTGCATTTGAGTGAAGAGGGGAAAGTTTTGTGACTGTGAACTGAATTAAAAAGAAATAGTTTGAGGTCATTGTGTAAGAATCAGTTAACTAGTTTTACAGAACAGGTGTGTCCATTCTGTAGCATTCTAAAGTGTTGGATCTTGAGTAGTGAATATTATAAATGTCCATTTTTTAAAGTAGTTCCCATAAAAACATCCACAAACTGCACTGAAAATTATTTTGCCAAATCTCATCTCTGTCCGCAGTCACAGCACCAGCACCGCCTTCCAGTAGTCAGCTGTGCCGCTACTTCCCAGCGTGTAAGAAAATGGAGTGTCCCTTCTATCATCCCAAAGTAAGAACTTTCACCTTCCCAAAAAGGAATTTAGTGGCAGCTTGTTCACTAGCAAACTATATGTTGTCTTCCTTTTTTTTTCTTTCCCAGTTTAACTTTTTTGTTAAAAGTTAACGTCATGGTTTTTAAGACCTTTAAGTTATTCCCTAGTTGTCCCTGAACCTGTGTGTGGCCCGTTAGGCCCAGTTGTCTGAACTGGTTTAATGTTAGTAGACTAACCTCCCGTGGGCTTAGACGGTAAAGAACCCACTTGCCAAGCAGGAGACCTGGGTTCCATCCCTGTGTCAGGAAGACCCCCTGGAGGAGGGCATGGCAACCTACTGCGGTATTCTTGCCCGGAGACTCCCACGGACAGAAGAGCCTGTGGGCTGCAGTCAGTGGGGTCGCAGGGACTCGGACGCGACTGAGCGGCCCAGCGCAGCAGCCTCCTGTCCCGGATGCTGCTCGTCGGGTTCTGCTCTTCTTTGCCCCAAACGTGTGTCCCCCTCCCCACCCTCATGCCAGATGGGAGGCGCTGAGGCGCAGCGGTGCTCAGTGACGCCATCTGTAGTCCACACGGGTACCTGCAGTTGGTCGACGCGTCTCCAGCTGTCTGGCTGCTCGGCATGAATCACCTTCTCTTTGAAAGGCAGCCTAGTGGCCACGTGAGAGGCCTTCAGTTCCCCAGCTGCAGTCGGACGCAGATGAGGGTGAAGATGGGGGGTGCTGGGCAGGATGGGCAAGTGGTTATTACAGGAGTGAGAGGAACTCTGTTATACGCTCAGCGTCCTTTTGAAGTTTACCTTGTTACTCTTCGATTAGGATTTTGTCTTGGTGGGCGTGCCTGTTTGAGGGCTTCAGTAGTAGTAAAGGAAATGTGAACAGTCTGTGTCTGCTGCCCCGTTGCCCTTCCAGGCTGGCTCCTGTCACCCCAGGGGGCTGTGGGTTTCTGCGTTAGCTTTGCAGGTGTTGTTGAAACTGCTGTCTGTCTTCAGCACTGTAGATTTAACACTCAGTGTACGCGACCTGACTGTACGTTCTACCATCCCACCATCACCGTACCACCACGGCATGCCTTGAAATGGATTCGACCTCAGACCAGGTAAAGGTTAGAAGTAGTTTTCCTAATGTCATTTCAAATGCTTTTCTAGTATATGTAGTACTTTCTTACATTTGTAAGCATACAAATTTGGGGGGAGCATCACTTTTTGTCTGCTGTTCACTTAAGGGTCTTTGGCAAAATAATTTACTACATAAACCAAATTTTGTTTGATTCAGCAATTGCTTGTTTGCCTCAGACTTTAACTTCTGAACGCACTATGTGAGCTCAAGGCCTTCAGATCACAAACTTTCACATCAGTTTTCTTAGACATTGTTAAACGTTGAAATTTTCAAAATGTTTTACTGTGACCCTTACATTTAAATGCATATATTAGTATCTTTTATGTACCTTATATAATTTATTCTTTTACAAACTTTATCTTTACATTGTAATCTGTAGAGCAAATGTCTGAAAATACTCAACTTCTATTAACTGACGTTAATTAAAGCAGCTAATTGAAAAACTTTTGGTTTTGTTTATTCAGTGACTGACACCCAGTCCTGCCTGACAGAAGAGTGTGGCGTTTGAGAGTTTCCACCTGCTGATGAAAGACATTCTACAGAATTTGTCAAATCTTTGAAACTTGGAATATATTGCTTTCATAATATGAAGTTTATTGCCTATCTGAAGTGTCTAATTTTTCAAGTTTGTAAGTTTATTAAGTGATTTTAACATTGGGTCTTTTTTTGTTGTTTTGTTTTGACTGCAAAGACAGTTTAAGGAGAAGCTGAAATCTATTAAAACACTTGAGGCGCGTTTGTACTCTGTGTTCAGGTATCAGAATTTACAACGTGGTGCCTTCACTGTTGCTACTGCTGATCCAGCCGAGGCCCAGCAGTGCTGTGTGGAGAGTGCTGTGTGAGGGGAGGGTCCTTATTCCAGAAGTTGGATGGCTGCTCTCACGTTCCGACTCCCCAGAAGACAGGAGTGGCCCAAAGTGCTGAGGTGGCATAAAACAGTTATTCAGTCCTGCTCTTTAAAGTGACTTTAGCCTGAAAAGCATGACTGTGAAGGCTTTTTGAGTTGAGTGCTGCTTTGGTGAACGGCTCCCAAATACCTGCTCCCTTGCTTCTGAGAAAGGGTGAGTGAGGGGGGTGTGCAGGATGAACGTGGTTGGAATGGCAAAGGCAAAAAATAGGAACAGCTCCTTAAAATGCTTGCATTTACTGTTAACGTATGCTTTTTAAATAAGTATTTTGGGGATCTACATTATCACAAAATTATACAAAAATTTTTTACAAGTATATACATAAGGTTATCAGAACAAACTTTAACTCACAAGATGACAGCTATACATACATATTCTCACGTTCTGAAAAATAACATTCTCAAATAACTCCACAGAAAATATAATTACTGAAGATAGTTTTTTATATGTAAAAATTAGATTTAAATAGTGTATTTGAAATGACAGTCTATAATTACAGAGATCAGATGGGTCAGCTGCAAAACAGGACTAGGCTTTTGGGAACTGAGTG
Organism: Bos mutus; assembly: GCF_027580195.1. NCBI lineage: Eukaryota > Metazoa > Chordata > Mammalia > Artiodactyla > Bovidae > Bos > Bos mutus. The sequence goes on along the minus strand of NC_091626.1, from coordinate 85,566,949 downwards.
AAAATGCAGAGTTTTGTGTGTGTGGTTTTAGAATTGTTAAGGCAAGAAGTGTCGAATGCTTTAGAATTAAATAACAGCTCACTGATTTTTAAAGACAATGTAGCTTTTCAAAAAGTAAAACTAAAAGTTGGTTAGAAAAAAAGAGTTAATGCAGAAAGGATAGTAAAGATCAAAATATTCTAAGGACCAAATTAAACTATATAAAAAAAAGTTGTTTGACATGCTTATTAGTCATACATCCAAGAGAGAAAGGGATAGTAAAACTACATGGGTGTAAAAGTCCATGTTTCAGATGCTAAAACCTGCAGCCTTGTGGCCAACTCTTTGCTGTTGGAAGAAGAAAGAATTAACCAGTTATTAAACCATCTTCTAAGTTGCAATTTGCTGAGCTTATAAGACTTGAAACATCAGATCGAGCAAGAGAGTACACAAGGGCATACGTAAAGCTCTCGTGTTGGTAGCCTTGGCTGAAATGCAATTCCACTTCATTCTAAAAAGTTTACTCCACCGAATCTAAGGTATTTGTTCATTCGAGTGTTGACTTGAGATGCTTTATTTCTGCAGAAGAAATTTGTTTTAAATTGTATTTACAGAAATTTAAACAGACTTTTTAGTATCAATGCTCATAAATGGAGTATATTTGTATTCTCATAATTTCACTGTAAAGAATGTAAGCGGGAGACAAGAGCTCAAGTGATTTAGTTCAACCGTTTTGTGAGGAAATAATGTGCTGAAATCAGATTTTTTTCTGTTTAAGGAGACACATTAAGAGTTGCATCTTTCAGCCGCTATGCTTTATGGGCAGGCAGAGGTTCACTATAACTTGGTCCAAAATGAACCACCATCAAAAAAGTTCACAGAAAAAGAAGGGAGTAGAGGTGGCCGTGAGTGGCACCAGGATGTCTGGGCATGCGTTTCCCTAGAGAGAGGCAGCCAGCGGTGCCAGGGGAGGGCTCAGTCAGTACTGCACACGGGAACAACCCTTTGGGTTAAAAATAAACGGTGTAATGCACGCGGCCTGTCCCGGCTGTTCACCTGGCCTCAGTTGATGGTTGGTGTGAGGACGGCGGTTGTGGGCTGACGACTGAACTCCGTGGGACCACGTCAGGACTCGGACAGCAGGGATTGAGGCCGCCGCCCGCGGGGAGAAGGACGGCGCAGGGGAAGCAGGTCATCTTCCTGCTTACTTAAAGCAGGTCATCTGTGTGGTTCCACGATTACGGCTGGAGTTTCTGCCTGCGCTCTAATGAGACTGAAATTTCTCTTCAGGCAAAAGCAGGTAAACTTGACCCAAGGAACATTTGAAGCTGCACCCGCCTCAAATAGAGGGGGGAGTGTGCTTCAGGGGAATTTTTAGCTTTAACTTATTGACTGCTCCTATAGAAGCTTTAAATATTAGTGTTTCATCAAATTGGGCTTAATTTAAGAGAATCCATTGACACGAAAATGAAAGAGAATGATCTTAGTGTTTCAAGCTTCTTAAATGAACACCCCAGTCAGTCCTTCAGACGCAGCTGTTCAGAGCTCTAAAACCGACCAGGTTCAGTCACTGGTTGGGCTTCCATGATGTAACTCGGCCTTTTCTGGTTTTAATATTTACAGGGTATTGCACATAGGAGACAGATGACCAGAACCCGAAAGGCTCTATTGCACACAAAGATAATCACACGTGAAAATAAAAATCCACAGGACCAATAGCGCATCTTAAACTTCTTCATACTTAGAAAAATATATTTTTAAATAGCAGTCTGCATAATTTCCAGTCCTCAGGAAACTAGAGAGAAGCTAAATAGGAAGTTCCTGAATGGCAAGTACTGATCTTTGGCAGCATTTAAAGGGAACAGGAGTAAAGACCTAAGGTTCAGCCCCAGTCCACCAAGGAAGAATTGTAGACGAGTTATATAAGTGGACTGATACTCACTGGAAGTCCGCCTATGGGGTGGCATACATTAAACAAAATTTTTCCATAGAAAAAAAGGCTATAAAAATTTTATTTCAATAGTTACTAAATTGTGTAACTTTGTAAATGTGAATTTAATGCTTTAGTTTCCATGTTAAATGTTTCTATTAGATTGCATCTTTAAATACTCAGCATTCTCTCCCAGTTAAATAGTACTACTGTCTAAAACCTTAAACTGTACATCACTGGAAATGATGTTTATCATACTTTTTCATTAATGAGGCTATAATCACGTTCTACTGTTGAGTTACAGAGATGAATTCTGGATGTTAAGAGTGACAGCTCAGAAATGAAAATGTAGTGATCGTATACTACTGCCTTGGGATTTGTTCTTGAATTTAAAACTTGCAGGAGAAAAATGTCCTTTATTAACGCTCAGGAAGCATTATATTCTCCAGTAGACCTCCTGTATGTTTTCTTAGGGAAAATAATGTTTGCCTTTTAGAAACTGATCCTTTTTAGGGTGATGGTATATTTCCTTATGTAAACCAAGGATAAAATACTAAACAGTTGAATCTTGAAAATAAAAATTCAAAAAAATTTTTGCTAAAAAAGAGGATGAAAATTATCCAAGTTGGGTTTTTAAGGTTTTGGTTCGTTTTTTTGAGGAGCTCTGTCTCCCAAACCTCCCCAGCAGGGCTGCCAGATCTGCATACTCCCCAGAATGGAGGCTGGCTGTCACCATCGGTTCATTTAATCCTTTCTTGACATGGGATTACCTGGCAGTGTGTGGATTATGGACAGTTACCTTGTGCATATTACAAATATTTTGAACCGATCAGTCTTCATTTTGACAAGTTTGGGCATTTATCCCTGTTTCAGTCTTCAGTTAGCACCACTTGACTGCGCAGGGCTTGGTTCTGATTATTTTTTCCGCTTGTGTAGTCCTGCTTTTCTCAAGGCTGTTAATTTACAGAATCTTCTCAGCATCCATATCTTTCAGTGAGGCATATGTACACATTTCCAGACAAATAAACTGCAATCAGAAAAAACAGCAGTGAGTTCATGATACTTCTAGATTCTCAGAACAGTTTTTCAATTAAGCTTTCAAATCATACATGCATAAAATCTTTCCTTTTAAAGTCCTTTTATTCTCTATTTACACAGTATACAAACTCCAAAGAGCCATCTGGTTTTGCTACCTTAATGATGTTGACTAGCTGAGTCCATACAATGAACCTGTCAGAAGAAGTGACATTAAATCTCTTAACTAGTAAGCTGGCGTATCTTGGGCTGAGAATGTCACCAACCTGCAGTCATCACCGCCAGCACTAACAACGTGTCGATCACCGCTGGTGAATCGGATGTTCGCCACGTGGGGTGAGTGCCCCAGGAACCTTTTGTGTTTTGCCTAAAAAACAATAAAGACCAAGGCTCAGCGTGTGTGATAGACACAGAAGTCAAAGTTCTTTCTATCAGGAACCACCATCTCCATCACAAAGACTGGAGAGGAAGCAGTTTGGACCGCAGCTATTGATTAAATGTTTTTTCAGAGTGATGGGTCTGCATTGAAAAGCACTTGCAGTTTGGTAACAGGTGGATTAAAGCTCTGGTAAAAGGCTGAGTGCAGCTTTGTTAGGGTTGTCTGAGAGACGGCGTGACTTGAGGGAAGGGGAGATGATTTCTAACCGCTTTTATTTCAGATTAATGGATTTAGGAAGCTTGGAACAAAGTTTAGAATCACAAATTTCAAAATATTTTCAAATCATGAGAGGACAATATATTTTAGCACATAGTATGTGGGAAAATGTACTAATGATTAAAAGTAAATTGGGGGTAAAGTTACATAAAATACTAAACCCAAGATAAACTTACAAATTTTTCAGGACATGGGAAGTCAAATAACTTAACCATGCCAAAGTCATCTCCCGTTACCAGGCTGATTCCTGAACGAGAGACACAGGCACAGCTGACATCTGCTTTCTCAGCGTGTCTGGACCAGATTCCCATAACTTCATCTCCTAGAATACTACAGAGAAGGAATAAAAAAAAACCCACCATAGCAAACACAGGTTTACCATACTGAAAAAGTTTCATGGTAATTAATCTCTACCTAATTACATTATGTAGATATAAGAATAAATTATGAAAAGGCATTACCTGGAAGCCTGAATTTCTCCTGGGATGTGAGTCCCCCACACATACACCTTTTCTTTTTGAAATTTTAGTTTTAAGGGTTTATAGACTAAACAGTCTTTCAAAAATTCAATTAATACTTTACAATAGCTGACAGAACTATTTTAAAAATTAAGTGTTTATGCTATAGGAATTTGATGGCATCTTTCATTTTCACTGATGATTACTGATGGTTAACTTCCACAGCCAGCAACTTTGAACCCATTCATAAGGTTTCATTTCTAACAGCTGCTATCAATAACATTCCTATAGAAAGAGAAATAATACTATTGCCTAACAATACATGTTTCTGTTTGTTATTAAACCTACTTAAGGAAATATCATGGTATCTTTAAAGTCACAACTTTGATTTCCTTTAATTAAATGAACTGACATAGAAATATACTTGATCAAGAGGGGTCCCACCCTGAGTATATCATTTTCTTAGGAAGAATTCAAGATGGTAACAAAAACTTAAAACTCAGTTACTTTCCCTCAGCGAATGGCTCTAGCTGTTCAGAAATAGGATTTTCTAGCTTTCCTGACTTTCAGTTAGTTCTTCCCTTCTGAAGACACGAAATATTTACCTAGTCCATGTAGCCCAAGTGATTCTGTCAATGGCAGCCTGATCCATAAGGTGTTTTCCTGAAGGCACTTCATAGACATGCCGTTTATAGCAACCAGTGGAGACCTTTCATAATATTAAAATGGAACAAGAATCCCATCATGTGAGAAGTAAAAATCCAGAAATAGTTCATAGTATACTGGCAAAATGCTACTTGATTTACACTTCTAATGTAATTAAGACTAAAAGATGACTGTAAAAATCTGAGCAAAAGGACTCAGAAGAACAGACTGGTAAGGAATTATGCAGAAACTGCGCAGTGGTAGTGAATGAAAGGCAAGAGCTGAGCTGGGAGCAGGAGTCTCAGAAGCACTAACCATGGAAAAGCGGAACTACTCAGAAGTGCAGTGTGCGTGCTGTACCTGGAGGTGTCTGCCGTCTGCAGAGAAGTCCATCTGAATGACGAAGCTTGGGATGTCTTTGCAATAGCTGATTCTGTTAAGGGTGGGGCCCAGTGTTAGGTCATAAAAATCCACTGAATTCTCACTGGAACCCACTGCTAGAAACCGGGAATCTGGACTAAATCTGAACATACAACAAGAGATGACATGCAAAGATGCATTAGACCACATGGAATACAGCAGTGTAAACATTTACGGGACCTCCCTGGTAGCCCAGGGGCTGAGAATCCACCTCCCAGTGCAGGGGACGCAGCTCAGATCCCTGGTCTGGACACTGGAATCCCACATGCCTCGGGGCAGCTCAGCCCGGGCGCCACAGCTCGGGCCCCTTGAAGCCGCATTAACTAAAACCAGCTTAGACCAGTGGCTTCCTGCTTAGTCCTTAGTAAGTATTCAAGACGAGAGTGTGTGATTCGGCCTCAGATTTACCTGATAGGCAAAACAGATTTTATAGACTGATACCATATTTGTTTTATATGAACAGGTTTATATTTTACGTCAGTGTTAAGTGGTTCCTGATTTTTCATCTGATTTCATCTTTAAAAATATCTCAGCTTTTAAAAAACCACTAACAATTTACATATATTACTAAGTTACATAATTCAGTAAGATAGGATTCTTTTATCTGCGAAGATTGTATCTTAACAGCAAGGGACACAGACCAGCTTAACTCATGTCAGGCTATTAGATGAAGGGATGCAACTTGGAGCTTGGAAGAAGTTATTTTTAAATAAAATACTATCTGCCACATAAATACAGAAAGTACTATTTGCCTAGTGATCACGTGAAGCCATATGGTTTGGTGTTTTGAAAGTGCTCCATGGTCTTGCTGACATACCTTCGGAACACTGGAGGGCTTAGAGAAGCCATAATTACTGTTTTATATACTGACATCCTGAGGAAGGTGTCAACTGTAAAAACGGTCTTACTGGTAAAAAGAGTGCAAGTTCTGACAGACCTGGGTCCAGTGTTCTGTGTTGATCACACAAGTGCTCAGTAAACAGTGTGCACGCATGCTAAGGTCACTTCAGTCGTGTCCGACTCTGCGACCCCGTGGACTGTAGCCCACCAGGCCCCTCTGTCCATGGGATTCTCCAGGCAAGAAGACTGGAGTGGGTGGCCATGCCCTCCTCCAGGGGATCTTCCCAACCCAGGACCGAGCCCAGGTCTACACTTCGGGCACTTACCACTAGCGCCACCTGGGAAGTCCCGGGTTCAGTAAACAGTAACCACCGGTAACAAAAGCTTAAGCACTGAAAAAGGCTCCAGAAAAATTTTAATGCAGATTCTGGAGCACAGATGTTCAGTGATAATGGATTAAAGGAATGAACTATATATTCAGTAGAGATTAAGAGAAGTAAAAGGTGTTTGTGGTTTAAAGTTTTAATTTTCTAGGCTTTGTTAAGAGATGTTAGGGGTTTTCATTTTCCAGGTTTTTTTCTCTGTGCCATGCTGCTTGAGGTACCCTAATTCCCCGACCAGGGACTGAACACAGGCCGTGGCAGTGAAAGTGCCCAATCTTGACCACTGGGCTGCCAGGGAATTCCCGAACTTTGCAGGCTTTCAAAGGGCAGGTGAAAGGTAAGGCTTGGGGAGATGAGCTTGCTGGACACGTGTTCATCGAGCATCCCCGAGGACTTGCTGCCACAAGGCGCTGTGGCCCAGCAGACCCGTGACTCAGAACAGAGAAGCAGGCACGCACATGAGCAGCCAGGTCTCAGCGCCCAGTTTCTGGGGGGTGAGATGCTACAGGCACTAAGGACCTTTTCTCCAAGTTCAAGCTGGACCAGTTAGAGAACACCCTAGACACCCCATTCCGCTGGCTGACTGACCTGATGTCATGGATCGCACACCGTCTGTCTCTCTTCTTTCCCCATATCTTTAGGGAGCTCACAAGTAAAATGATAAATTCTCCGTTTTTCATCCCAATGGCCACCATGTCCCCTTCCGGACTGTAGCATACGGTACGAGCGGCGTGTCCCAGATTCACTTTGTTCAGCATCTTCTGCATCAGAACCAGGGGGGTCAGAGAGAATGACATTAAGTAGAGAGCTTACAAAGTAAACAGTCTCCCCCAAATTCTCCACACAGTTGTGAACTTGCTAAGTGCAATTTAGGACTCTGCTGCTTAGAAACCATAACATCTTTGAAAAGCTGCACGCACTCTGTCGGCAATGTCCCAGAGCCTCACTGTCCCGTCTTCCGCAGCGGACAGGAAGAAGTCCCTGGAGGGGTGGGTGGCGAGTCCCCACACAGGGCCGTCCACGTGCCCGCTCACCAGCACACTGCATGCCGCATTCTTCTCTCCAACTTCAATGATTTCAGCGCTCCTTGTCCCTACCAGTATCTTGCCCTGAAACACAAGTGGGGCCAAAACAGTTACTGGACCACCACAGCGGCTGCTCTCAGCAACCCCAGGATGGCCTGCCGACCTCTGCGATGCTGCAACCTGCAGCAGGAAATGCACACACCCTCCTCAAGCTGCAGCGGGGCTGCCTCTGATAAGCCCGTCGCAAGGTGAAAATGTCAGAAGTGCACTTCACACACCTAACCTACCAAGCGCGACAGCCCGGCCTGCCTCACACACGCAGGACGCTTAGCTAAGCCCATTCTGTAGCAACATGCCGGACGCCTCGCATTGCTCAGAGTCCTGTCCTCAAAGTGAAGAACAGTGTGACTGCCTTGGCACAGACAGTCGCTGTAGGGGAACTGCTGATCCCGGGACTGCGTGCTGACTGGGAGCCGTGGCTGTGCTGCCCTGCGTCACGAGAAGACTGGACCAGAGGTCACTGGCTGGGGAGAGCAAAACCACACATCCGAAGCATGCTTTCCACTCAATGTGTATCACTTGCATTACCTTAAAATCGAAAAACCTCAACTTGCAGACACTCAGTATGTCTGGTCTTGTTCCCAGTTACTGGCATAAAGCTCCTGAAAGTGAAAGTCTGACTCTGCGACCCCGTGGACTACAGCCCGCCAGGCTCCTCTGTCCATGGGATTCTCCAGGCAAGAAGACAGGAGTGGGTTGCTGTGCCCTCCTCCAGGAGACCTTCCTGAACCAGGAATCAAACCCAGGTCTCCTGCACTGCAGGTGGATTCTTTATCAGCTGAGCCACTGGGGAAGCTTCTACAACCCTTAGAATTCCCCGGGTGATGAACAAGATAGGTATCTTTTATGCTAATCAGGTGACACCTGGACCTCACGTTAAGGGGGTGGTTGACGGCAGACCCGTGTGCTTAGAGACGGCCTGGCACTTTCACTCTCTCTTTCCCACACCTCGGCGATGGGAGAGGGGCTGATGTTGACCGATAGTGAAAGAGTTAATCAGTCAAGACTGCATAAGAAGCCTCCACAAAGGCCAGGGTTTGGAGCGCTTTCGGGCTGGTGAACAAGGGGAGATGCAGGCTGCGGGTCTGAAGCTCCACACCGCTCCATGTACGTCACGCCGGGCAGCTCCACGTCTGGCTGTGCCCGAGCTACACCCTTTACAGTAAACTGGCGACCCAGTAAGGAACACATCTCTGAGTTCAGTGAGCCGCTCAAGCAAGTTAACTGAACCCGAGGAGGGGCCGTACAACTCTCTCATTTATAGCCCGTGGGTCAGGGCACAGGTGACTGACTGGTGTCTTAAGTCCAAGAAGAACTGTGGGAACCTCCAAACGACAGCTGACCAGAGGTACAGGCAGTAACAGCTTGGCATCTGAAGGGCTGTGGGGCGGGCCAGTCTGGCAGGACTGAGCCTCCAACCTCCTGTGGAACCTGAGGCTTTCTCTGGTAGATACTTTCAGGATATAGTTGAATTATGGACGCTGGAGAATTCCTTGGTGCTGTGTGGGAAGCACTCCTGAACTCAGCACCCACACACTGGATCTGCATCCAAGCCAAAACCACCTGCTCTCAGAGAAGTCGTCGCCTGGACTGATCTAGCAGCAAGCCAGGCACCAGCTCACGCAAAGCTTTCTATGGCCAGACGCGCACCCCAGGGGCACTCGGCCAGGCGCTAGGCCACGCTGACCGCCGCAGGCCTCGCTTCTCCAGTCCTCCAAGTTTTGACGTTGACTGTGTATCGCAGACTAAAAATCTCCAGGAGGAGTAAGTGCATTGGGATATGGGAAGAAAGTACTGAATTTTAGTTAAAAGTAACTGTAAATGAAAGTAAGCATACCTAATATTTAATAGACTAAGGATAACACATATATGCATTTCATAAACACACTGTGAGTGCATGTGTAGTCAAAGGGTTTTAGAGCAATGTGTGGTTTTTCATCAAATGGAGACAGCTGCCTTAATCAAAACGAGTCAACTGGCAAAGAAATTCAACCGTCTACCAGAGTGGATTCAAGAAAACGAGGCGCTATATAGATACAGAGCTTAGGGGAGCAGCAGCTTGTCTTTCTGCAAACCGAGTAGCAGAGAAGAGGCAGGGAAGCTGGACGGCGCATCTTTGCAGCGCTGTCCCGCGAGCTGCGGGGCGAGAGGCGCGGGGCGCACCTTGCCTCTGCACACGGAGCGCACGCAGTCGCTGGCCTGGTCCGTCTCCAGCCGGAAGGCGCGGCACCGCCTCAGCTCCTGGTCCCACAGCTTGACGGCTCCTCCCTCCTTTGACCTGAGAAAAGAACCGCCCAGACCAGAAGACGCACTTACTGTTGGCGCTTACAGATACTTTTCATTATAAACAGACTACAAGCAGAACGCTAAAAGACACTCCAGTCTTTACATTACTCTAACTTTCTATGGCAATTTTAAAACACACTGGGTCTCAAGCATTCAGTTCAAGCAAATTCTATGGAAATTAATGTTTCCGATGTCAGCATAAGCCTGCTTAGTCTGTCCTCGCCATTTGTACCTTTTACTCTCATAATACTTTTTACCAAGGAAATGCGCGAAATGATTCTTTTTTTCTGGCCATGCCACGTGGCTTGCGGGATCTTAGTTCGCCCATTAGGGATTGAACCCAGGCCACAGAAGTGAAAGCATCAAGTCCTAACCACTGGATCTCCAGGGAAGTCCCCAAAATGACTCAATGGTAGGAGGAAAATGGAAATGTAAGGTTAGATAACAGGATTAGCACTGCTATGCTACAGAATATATTTTCAGGGCCAAAAGGGCACATTTCTTTCCGCCTATTATTATTAGATATGCTACAGTTTAATAGGTTACTAGTGAGTAGGAGTGTGTAAGGTTAGTTAAGGTATGGAAACACCAGTGTCACAGTAATATATGCACAAGATTAAATACAGCCTATTTACGGTTTTTCTTTTGGAACAGGTGGAAAATATATTCCTTTATTTTCTTCTAAGACGAACTGTCTTAGGACAAAACCGTGCTCCCACAGCACTGTCACACGGTCCTCCTCTGTGTGACAGGCAGACGCTGCGCGTTTGTGGGCTCTTTCAATGCTGTGTAGGAACGCACTTATCTCCTGGTCCCATATACATTCCACTTTAACGAGGATATGAAGGTATCAGTAGAAAATCAATGGTAAGTTATCTTGTTTCCACTGGGAGATTTAAGTCACTGAGCAAAAGGCCTTTCTTCAGACTCACATTTTGAGGTCCTGCCTTGACTTTATCTGACAAGTCTGCCTTGAGCACAAGCAAACAAGGCAAAGTGTATTTCTGGCAACCCCTCGTCCTTTCTAGCCAGCAGTGTGCATCTTATCCCTTAGTATCCAGTCTGAACAAAACAGAAAGCAGTCAAGATGCATCCCAAACCCAACGGCAAGGATCCCCGCAAAGGTCACCAGCAGAATTCTACTCAGCAAATATTTACACAGGCAGAGAGACATGAAGAAAATTAATTCCTAACCTGCAGGATAGCTACCCATGAATATTTCTGAAAAATGATCACCCCAGTTGCTGGAGCTTAGATCTACCTACAGTGTCAAAAAAACTGGGAGCGATTTAAGGCCAGAAATAAGAATCATCACGAAGGCACTTGTATAAAAGGCAATAAAGGAGAAGCACTTGAGGAGGAAGGTCAGAGAGGCTAATCCCCGTGACCCTGACGTAACTGCGAACCGCAGCATCCTGACGCAGGGTGTGCGGTGAGGCTGCGAGAAGAAAGGGGACTCACCGTCTCTCCTTTCCCCCGGTGACGATCAGCCCGTCTCGAAGGGTGGTGTACATGGCAAACACAGGCCCGTTGTGAGCTCTGGCCACGATTCTACACAATATGTGGTCTTTCCACACACAGACATCTCCACTGATGGTACCTGTAAACGTCAAGTTATTCTGAAAAGGAGTGGGGAAGGGGAGATAAACTCATCAAAGGTTCAGGCAGAGTCAAACAGCAATTCTCTACGTAAGCGTGAGCTGCGGTCACCCTTTTGATACAAGGAGCACGGATGGCAGGAGGAACAGTGGGGTCAGGTGTCAGAAAACCTGAACTCAAGGCTGTTAGGGCCACTTCCTTTTCCATGTCTGTTGCCTATTACCTGGAATAACCTTGGTCAAGACTTCTAACCCCCACCAATATCAACTTTTTCATGTGTAAACTGAGAACATTCACACTCTCTGAGTTCCCTTTGAATTAACAATGCTGTGATCCTGGTTTATTTCACCCCTTTGAATCGCTTCCCTCTAGTTCCCCAAGGAGTAACTTCAAAGTCACTAGTAACCCAGAGTGAAAAAAAGAACAGGAAGTGAAAATAACTTTCATAATAGTTTTGATAGGTTTGATAAAATATTTTGTCATGGAAGGTGAAACTTATCTGTAGCAAAATAGTAGTCTTGCAGTTGTATATGAAAATTAACATTTCCCATGATTTCTTAAAATATAAAAGTCAATGCATTTCTGCAATGAATCCAAAAATAAGATAAATCTGTTAAGGTACCAAAAGTTTAAGAACGCTTTAGGTCATCTCAAGAATTTCGGTCTTGATATAATTCGTTTACACAAAAACAAGAGAAATCAAATCCTGCATTATATGCTATTCTGTCTCCATTTAACTTCCTTTTTAGAGCTACTTGTATAAGATCCTGCACTGAAAACAATATGGAAAGAACCAATCAGAAAATAAGATTTGAATTATACCAAAAAACAGACTTTCTTTAATCTTTCTGAGAATACTAGTTTGTATGTTTAATTTCCCTGCAACAATTTAATACTATTTCAAATTCCTCGTATTTATGCTTAATCTCACATTTAGAAAACAATGATGATACTTTTCATACAGGAGCATCTTTAGTTTATGCCTTATCTGCAACTGCAATGTAAACACTAGCATTTTACTTGCCCTGCTCTTCGCATAGCCCCTAGCGTAGCGGTGGTTTAGTGGTTAGGTGGTTTCCAACTCCTGTGACCCCTTGAACTGTAGCCTTCCAGGCTTCTCTGTCCAAGGGGTTTTCCAGGCAAGAACACTGGAGTGGGTTGCCATTTCCTTTTCCAAGGGATCTTCCCGACCCAGGGATCAAAACCTGGGTCTCCTGCATTGTAGGTGGATTCTATACTGACTGAGCCACCAGGGAAGATTAGAGCATATTCAAAAAGGCTTAAACTGAGTCAGTCCAGTTCAGTTGTTCAGTCGTGTCTGACTCTTTGTGACCCTATGGACTGCAGCATGCCAGGCCTCCCTGTCCATCACCAACTCCCAGAGCTTGCTCAAACTCATGTCCATCGAGTCAGTGATGCCATCCAACCATCTCATCCTCTGTCGTCCCCTTCTCCTCCTGCCCTCAATCTTTCCCAGCATCAGGGTCTTTTCCAATGAGTCAGCTCTTCGTATCAGGTGGCCAAAGTATTGGAGCTTCAGCTTCAGCATCAGTCCTTCCAGTGAATATTCAGGACTGATTTCCTTTAAGATGGACTGGTTGGATCTTCTTGCAGTCCAAAGGACTCTCAACAGCCTTCTCCAACACCACAGTTCAAAAGCATCAATTCTTCAGCGTTCAGATTTCTTTATAGTCCAACTCTCACATCCATACATGACTGCTGGAAAAACCATAGCTTTGACTGGACGGATCTTATTTGGCAATGTCTCTGCTTTTAATATACTATCTAGGTTGGTCATAGCTTTTTTTCCAAGGAGCAAAAATCTTTGAATTTCATGGCTGCAGTCATCATCTGCAGAGATTTTGAAGCCCAATAAAGTCTGTCACTGTTTCCATTGTTTCCCCATCTATTTGGCATGAAGCAATGGGAGCGCATGCCATGATCTTGGTTTTTTGAATGTTGAGTTTCAAGCCAGCTTATTCACTCTCCTCTTTCACTTTCATCAAGAGGCTCTTTAGTTCCGCTTCACTTTCTGCCCTAAGGCTGGTGTCATCTGCATATCTGAGGTTATTGATATTTCTTCCAGCAACCTTGATTTCAGCTTGTGCTTCATCCAGTCCGGCATTTCACACAATGTACTCTGCATATAAGTTAAACAAGAAGGTGACAATATACAGCCTTGATGTACTCCTTTCCCAATTTGGAACCAATCCATTGTTCCATGTCTGGTTCTAACTGTTGCTTCTTGACCTCCATACAGATTTCTTAGGAGGCAAGTAAGGTGGTCTGGTATTTCCCATCTCTTTAAGGATTTCCCACAGTTTTCTGTGATCCACATAAAGGCTACAGCATAGTCAATGAAGCAGAAGTAGATGTTTTTCTGGAATTCTCTTGCTTTTTCTTTGATCCAACAGATGTTGGCAATTTGACCTCTGGTTCCTCTGAGATCTAAATCCAGCTTGAACATCTGGAAGTTCTTGGTTCACATACTGTTGAAGCCTGGCTTGGAGAATTTTGAGTATTACTTTGCTAGCGTGTGAGATAAGTGCAATTATGAGGTAGTTTGAACATTCTTTGGCATTGCCCTTCTTTGGGATTGGAATGAAAATTGACCTTTTCCAGCCCTGTGGCCACTGCTGAGTTTTCCAAATTTGCTGGCAGATTGAGTGCAGCACTTTTGCAGCATCATCTTTTAGGATTTGAAAGAGCTCAACTGGAATTCCATCACCTCCACTAGCTTTGCTTGTAGTGATGCTTCCTAAGGCCCACTTGACTTCACATTCCAGGATGTCTGGCTCTAGGTCGTGGTTATCTGGGTCATGAAGATCTTTTTTGTATAGTTCTTCTGTGTATCTTGCCACCTCTTCTTAATATCCTGTGCTTCTGTTAGGTCCATACCATTTCTGTCCTTTATCGAGCTCATCTTTGCATGCAATGTCCCCTTGGGATCTCTGATTTTCTTGAAGAGATCCCTAGTCTTTCCCATTCTGTTGTTTCCCTCTATTTCTTTGCACTGCTCACTGAGGAAGGCTCACCTCTCCCTGCTGCTCTTCAGCACTCTGCATGCGATGGGTGTCTCTTTCCCCGCCTCTGTCTTCTCTGCCTCCTCTTTTCTCGGCTGTCTGTGGGGCCTCCTTTGTGCCTTGCTTTGTCTTGGGGGTTGTTTTCATCATCGCCTCCAGTACAACGTCACGGATCTCCATCCACAGTCCTGCAGGCACTCTGTCTATCAGATCTAATCCCTGGAATCCATTTGTCACTTCCCCTGTATAATCATAAGGGATTTGATTTAGGTCATACTTGAATGGTCTAGTGGTTTTCCCTACTTTATTCCGTTTAAGTCTGAATTTGGCAATAAGGAACTCATGGTCTGAGCCACAGTCAGCTCCTGGTCATTTTTTTTTTTTGCTGACTGTATACAGTTTCTCCATCTTCGGCTGCAAAGGATATAATCAAACTCATTTCAGTATTGACCATGTGATGACGTCCATATATGGAGTCATCTCTTTTGTTGGAAGAGAGTTTTGCTATGACCAGTGCGTTCTCTTGGTAAAACTCTGTTAGCCTTTGTCCCGCTTCATTCTGCACTCCAAGGCCAAACTTGCGTGTTACTCCAGGTGTCTCTTGACTTCCTACTTCTGCATTCCAGTCCCCTCGATGAAAAGGACATCTTTCATGGGTGTTAGCTCTAAAAGGTCTTGTGGGTCTTCATAGAACCGTTCAACTTCAGATTGTTCAGTATTAATAGTTGGGGCATGGAGTTGGATTACCGTGATACTGAATGATTTGCCTTGGAATCAACAGAGGTCATTCTGTCGTTTTTGAGATTGCATCCAAGTACTGCATTTCAGACTCTTGTTGACTATGAGGGCTCCTCCTTTTCTTCTGAGGGACTCCCGCCCACAGCAGCAGATGCAATGAACACCGCCCATTTTGTAACAAAACATTTGTGCTGATTTGCACTGTTGCTTCAAACATAAAAAAGTCAATTAGGACTAAAATGCTTATCTTCAAGTTTATTTTCCATTAGAAATGGGCAATTGATTAAATAAGGAATTTTGTATGTGAAGAAAGTTAATGTATATGGGCATAATAATGTCAAGCATTTGAGTGTGTACATTTTTCATCCAGAAAGGAAATTACTGGTCTTGTATTAAGAAACTCCATGATATTTAGCTGAAGTTTGACATGGCATACGAGCATTTTCAGTGGTGGTTTTCCTCAAAAATGTAAGTTTTAAAATTTCAGAATTATACTTTTCTTCCTTCAAGTATTACACACCCAACATAAATACGTAAAGAAAACCAACTTAGGTTTTTGATGCACCAAAGGATTGAAAAAGCCTGGCCAGGACAAGATATTAAAGGAAAGACAAGTGTCTTGTAAACCTGAAGTCCAAGTGGCATGGGGGGTGGGGAAGAGACGGCCCTGGCAGCACCCTTCCTAGGAAGCCAGGGCAGGGCTGTGCTTGCGCTGGTGAGACACAGGTCCCGAGCACTTCCAACCTCAGGATAAGCAGTGAGTTAAGATGACAGGAAGCACAGGAAATCCTAAACCAAGCACCCTCTTAAACACTGGAAAGTCATATGTCACAATATGTCTTTTATTCTGACAAATTATTAGGGCCTCGGAGACGTAGGGTGACAGAAAGTTAAGGCCAGCTTTTGGGAATGGCCACGGCCCAAGGACTCAAGTCTCCATTGTAACCTTTCTCCCTCGTTCACTTTCTTTCCCACTCCCTGACTCCTCAAAGTATCAGAACTGGAAAGATGAAATACAGGCAGGACCGGGACACAGGCTAGAATTAGTGGACTACAGTGCCATACACCCCACGTTCGTGTGGCTCATCTATCTAAGGCGAGAAAATCCCCAACAGTCCAGTCTGGGTAATTCACAGCTACACGACCACAGGCAATTGAAGAGACATACTGCACCAAACGCAACAGCAAGCATGGTCTGCATCCGCGCGTCCTCCAGAGTGCTCAGGAGCCCCTTCTTGCTAAGAAGAGCTCTTCCTGCCAGGGTCCAGAACTTGACGTGCTTTACTCCCACAGAGACAAACTGGGAGTCTGAATCTGGTCGGAATTCAGCCACAAAAATACGCTGGTTGTGACCAGCTCTGCTGGCAATTTTGGCACCTAAGAAAAAAGATACAACAGAATTTTCCAGGTGAGTATAAGAACTAAGTTGATTTTTTTATAGGATTAAGCAGTTATTGAAAACATACAGTTCAAAAAACAAATGCTTATGGAAAGAAAGTGCAGGGAATTCCCCAGCAGTCCAGCAGTTAGGACTCGGTGCGTTCATTGCCAAGGGCCCAGGTTCAGTCTCTGGTGGGAGAGCTAAGATTCCACAAGCCTCGTGGTGCAGCATCCACCCCCTGCCCCCTACACACACACACACACACACACACACACACACGGGCCTGTCCCTTGCACTGCTATCTAGCAATCCTGCGCAGACGATTACTAGTGCCCAGGGTCCTTTTTACACACTTTGCAAGTGATGTAGGATTCAAGGAGAGCTTCATTATAATTTAAGGGGCATTTTAGATTGTAGGAACCATCATCTCTTTTCTTTTCTATGCAACTCCATGAATTTCACTTTTTATTTTTTCACAGTTTGGGTCTTTGTTCTCTCTGCGCCCATCAGGTCATGAGTTCACAGGGAATGGGCTCCCGCAGCTCAGGCTCCTTTCCACTGGTTCTCAGGAAGTGTGCTTCTCTGGGTGGACCAGCTGGAGCTTTGGCTGAACCCAAGTCCCTTTCTCTCTGGCTTCCTTCTTCTGATCATTTTCCTTCAGGCATTTCGGGAAGCTATCTTGGCTGCCAGTGTGTTTAAAATGCTCAATGCACACATTAACTCCCTTGGCAGGGATCCTGCCCCTGTTTGTTCACAATAAAGCCAGACAGCATGCTGGGTTACACTGCAGCCTCTCCCATTGTGCCATGGTGTCGTTTGTGGGGCGTTCCATTTTAAACAGTATCTGTTCCCTTGATGTCTACACTATCACCTTTATCCTGGATTTGCAAGTATGTGGCCAAAGGACCAATGCAGGGCCATGCTTTCTGAGAGCCAGAGAACACGCATTAGGGGCTGCTCCTCTTGCCCTTCGTGCTGGTCACTCTGGCGAACTGCTGGAAGATGGCAGTTCTGGCTGAAAGGTGCATTTCACTTTTTTAACAGCTCTGTAACAGCAAAGTTCTGTGTGCAGTGTGTTACAGTGGATTAACAGCATAGTTATGTGTGCAGTGTATTACAGTGGATTAACAGCAAAGTTCTGTGTGCAGTGTGTTACAGTGGATTAACAGCAAAGTTCTGTGTGCAGTGTGTTACAGTGGATTAA
Source organism: Bos mutus (assembly GCF_027580195.1). Classification (NCBI taxonomy): domain Eukaryota; kingdom Metazoa; phylum Chordata; class Mammalia; order Artiodactyla; family Bovidae; genus Bos; species Bos mutus. The sequence goes on along the minus strand of NC_091626.1, from coordinate 85,549,288 downwards.
CAGCAAAGTTCTGTGTGCAGTGTGTTACAGTGGATTACTTTATGGCGCTTCCATGATCACTTACAACAGAATTCATTTCCATTCTTCAGTAAGATACCTTATAACCAACCAAATAATAACTACAAGACCCTTTTATGCACAATTTCTTACTGAAAGGAGAGAGCAGTGAATCATTTTTAATATTAGTAACTCATTAATTTATGCTTTGTTTGCAGTTTCACTGGGTTTTTAAAGTGGAACCCACCTACAACAGCTTTGTATGTGTACTGAGTAGGGCTGTAATGAATAATGGTTTCAATCAAGAAGTTAATACAAATATGAAATAGAAAATTCATTTCACCCTATATTTATTTATTTATTTAAATTACAAAGAGAAAAATCCTACCTTCTTGCCATCTCCAAATGGTAACTGTATGCTCTGGGTCTAGCCCCACAGAGAGCAGGAGTTTCCCAGTAGCACTGAAACTCACTGAACACACCCCCTTTGAATGGTAGCATCTTAGGATGGACAAAGTCTGCTTGTTCACGGCATCCCAGATGTGAATAGATGGAGCTGTGGCTAAACAAAGACAGCATCCAACAGCTGTGATACACCTGTTACAGACGTTTCCATTGCTAAGGCTGACGCATACTTATGTCTGAAACACGGAAAAATACATACCAAAGGACTGTATACTTAATAAAAAATAACTCAAAACTAAGACTAAATTTAAAAAAAAGGAAAGAAAAAGGAGAGACAGGGAGAAAAATACAGACTACTTCCTCAGGCTATAGTCTAACTGCACTTTTGAGAAAACAGATTTTAGACAAACAAATTAGGCAATCACAACTCTAAACAACTTTTCAAAAAAAAGCGTGTTCTAGACACATGTTAAGTCTTTGTATAATTATGTATATTATGGAGAAATATACAAACATTACACAATAATTAAATACCAAGATATATTTAGTACTTATGTTATATGAAGAAGAGACTGAAAGTGAATACAAATTGAGAAAGGCAATAGGTAGGAAATCACATGACTAGATCACAAAGGAAATTTTCAACCGAATAGACATACATCTGGTAAAAGCTAAGTACATATCACTCTATAAGACGGTATTTTTTTTTAAAAAAACAGGATTTTATGGGAGAAATACTACTGCTTATCCTTTTAAAATTATACTTTTTTTTTTTTTGTAGCATTTTTACTGGCTAAATATAAATTAATTTATATTTAATATATAAATATATATATTTATAATATATAAATAACTGGCTAATATAAAAAGATTTTGAATTTTCTAAGTTAAAAAACCATAGTTTTGAACTGTTCTTTTTTCATGAATTGTACCCTATAAAAAGAAACAGATTTATGTTCAGTCTCAGAACACAAGTACTTTTAGTAAAATAATTAATACATGAAAGTGCATTTGCTTCAAATTATAAATCTACAAATATTGCAAAAATAGAGAAACAGTACATCTTGACAAGCTGTCTTAAATCACTTGATGCAGAAAGAAATTCTAGTCTCTAAAGAAAACAGTCTGATAAATTTAGACTATATTTTACACCATCTACAATTTATAGTATACAATGACAAATTAAAGCTGACAGTTATTCAAACAAGGTTATAATATATTAACCCAGGGAGTTAAATTTTAGTATCATTAAGTAAAAATTATTCAAAGATTTATGCAACTGTAAAAAAATAAAACCACCATGGAAATAGACATAAAAATTTACCACATAATAGAGCATTTATGTGTGAAAAATTGATCACAATAATTTAAGCACTGGACTAAAATTAGTACATTCCTCATTCAATAAAAGTGAAAGGATATGAGGAATTGGTAAACTTAATTCAGTAAGAAATGCTAGATGATTTATACATGCACACACACACACATATACTGGAGATCATTCTATAATTTTTTGCCAGTGACAAATATTAAACAGGTCTTCTGTAATACAGAAATGCTTTTATATCTATAAAAAGAAACTCTGGGCAATCCATACACTGTATTTGTCTAAATGTGATGATGTAGCTAATGGATTTTTAAGAAAGAACACTCAATATTCTCCAAATTTAATATTTCATAAATTACAAAGCAAGTAACTTTCAGTAAACTGAATTCCCGAACATTTCAAAGTTGTATTAAAAAAATCAAATGAGATGGTAAGAACTTATACCAAGAATTCACGTCTTAAAACATATAGGTCTGACTATGTTATGAGACTGTTACACACTTAGAGTGCTCTAAACGTACATCAGTAGCAATATTTAGGACTTAAATTACTGGACATTCTCAAGGTCTACCTTACAAAAGGTTAAATTGTGTCGTTTGACTTTCTCCTGTAATTTGAAAGTGGTCATGCCTGAAGCTGGAGTAGCTGAGATCCTACTCCTGCTTCTGCCCTTCCTGAGGTCGCCAGAGAGGCACGTCTCATGGATTTGGCGTGTGACCAGGGACATCTCGTCCTTTCCAATCCCTGCCTCTGGGCGGTTCTGTGTTCCTGTGGACTCAGGCTCAGAGAAGTTAAGTGCCTTGCCCTGGGTCCCACACTGCGGTGTGGCAGAGCCAGCCTCTAGAGGCGCATGCTGTCAGCGCCTAGCTGCCACATTGACTTTCTCGGGAGAATCAACCCTACCAACGATTAGTAACCATTCTTCACTCTCCATCTCCAGGACACAGATGCCACAGGGTCCCTCTCTCTCTTAAGTAACTTTATTAGTTTATTTACGGCTGTGCTGGGTCCTCGTGGCTGCACAGCGCCTCTCTAGCTGCGGAGCATGGGCTTCTTGCTGTGGGGTCCTCTCTAGCTGCGGAGCACGGGCTCTTTGCTGCGGGGGCCTCTCTAGCTGCGGAGCACGGTCTCTAGGCTGCGCAGAGCTCCAGGCCCTTCAGCAGCGGAGGCACGTGGGCTCAAGAGTTGCGGCTCCTGGGCTCCAGGGCACAGGCTCAGGAGTTGTGGCGCCTGGGTTTACGTGCTCCGTGGCCTGTGGGATGTTCCCGGACCAGGAGTCGAACCTGTGTCTCTTGCATCAGCAGGTGGATTCTTTACTATGGAGCCACCAAGGGAGCCCATAAGGGTCTCTTAAAATTACAAATGGATTTCATAAGAATCAACGTTTTAAAGGATTTTTTTTTTTCATCCCCTAGTTTGCCTTGATGCAGCATAGTAAACAGTGCATTTTAAAAACAAGATTTTAATATGGACCATTAAGTGTACCAATGGCTGAGACGGTAAAAAGCATCTGCCTACAATGCAGGAGACCTGGGTTTGATCCCTGGGTCGGGAAGATCCCCTGGAGGAGGAAATGGCAACCCACTCCAGTATTCTTGCCTGGAGAATCCCATGGATGGAGGAGCCTGGCGGGCTACAGTCCACGGGGTTGCAAAGAGTCGGACACGACTGAGCGACTTCACTTCTTCTATACTGGACATCACCACTGACGTTGGACCCAGCACTCCTTCCTCCCTTCTTAATAAAGCTCTGATTTTATTCAGGAATCCATGCCTCCCTCATGCAAATACAAGCAATTCAGGGCAAAGACACTGCGTAGTCAACTTAATAGTCTACGCCCATTGTGGTAAGACCTCCACACATCCTACAATCCTTCTCGTCCCATCCCCTCACCCCCTGACATCAGTGATTCAGTTCAAGTCTTTGCTCACATCTTAAAATGACTTACTCAGGCTAAAAGGCAGTACTAATTTTATTATTATTTTTTAAAATATTCATTTATTTGGCTGCACTGGGTCTTAGTTGCAACATGTGGGATCTAGTTCCTTAACCAGGGCTCAATCCTGGGCTCTCTGCATTGGGAGTGAGCGGTCTTAGCCACTGGGCCACCCAGGGAAGACCCAGGGAGCACTGATTTTAGGTCGTGGTTTTGAAAATGGATTTTATTCTCTTTCCCACTTGATGAAAAGGCAAGGAAACATATAACTCCAACCCTTCTATAACACAAACACAGCCTCGTGGGTGAAGCCAATGCTGTGGATGGCAGAGGGGAAGGGCCGGGAAGCACACTGGGGCTCCTGAATCAGCAAAGGCAGGTGGGCGCCCTCCCTCTGCACTCCAGGGCAATGATCAGTTTCCTTCTTTTCGGTCATGAGAGGGTCCGTGGAAGACCACTAAGTCATGTAATGAACTGCCTATAGGGATAAACAGGGACCTATTCCAGTCAGAGCTCTCTCTCCTTGACTTGCCTTAAGGATCTCAAGTGTCAGATTCTTACCTCCTTACACAGTCTTAGGTGGGCTGAAAACACTCTGCCAGAGACAAAAGATGTTCCCTTAGGGTCTACTCAAAACACAACTATTGTACTCAGATGGTAATTAGACCATACCCTCTCTAATACACACGTTTATTCTCCCACATTCCAAAGTGAGACTTTTGAAACTTCTCCCACTACCTCAGCACCGCCTCACCCTCAGATGATGAAATATCAACAGAAGCATCAGAGAGGATCTTCCTTATTTTCCCACCTCCAAACCTACCAGTTTTCCTGCATTTGAACCTACACTCCCTTCATTCCTAATGACTGCAGATAATTTCTTCCTGCCCAACTCTCTCTCCCAAAGTATTGCGCTATCTCATTTAGCCAGCTGCTCAAGCAAGAAATTAAGTTACTCTCTATTCCTTGCTTTCCATCATGCCCTCAATCCACTCTATCAGAAAGACTGCTGGATCTACCGCTAAAATCTAAGCCATCTTTGCCTAGTTCTATTTTCACTCCTACCACCCTGGTTTAAAATGTCTTTTGCTTGAACTACTGCAAGAGCCTCCCAATTTTCTGGAGGCTCTTTCCTCTCTGTATTCTTAGTAGTGCAGAGAGTGATGTACTCAGAGTGTAAATTAGATCACATAAACTCCCTTGCCTACAACTCTCTGGTGATGGACTCTGTACTTAGTAGGAATGCAAACTCCTCTCTATGACCTGCAAAGCCCCACGTGACTGACCCAACCTCTTTCAAAGTTCATCTCAGAGGCCTTACTCCAGTCACACTAACTTTCCTGTTTCTTGATTCAGCTTTAGGGCCTCCACAGCAAAAAGTTAACACAAGCAGGACTGAACTCACCATCACTAGAATGGCCTGCTTGCCAGCGTGTAAGAACCTGACTTGTGAAATGTTTCCTGTGTTGATAAGGCCATTCTGTCCATCTGGGGCACCGAGCACCCGCCTTCTGCTGGGAGCATGCTGTTTCAGTCGTTGCGGCTCTATGTCTATGCGATCAGCCCCCAATAACGAATCTTGGTCTCTGAGTCTTCAGGGGGCTGCCCTGGGCGGAAGCTGGTAGAAGCAGGTTGTGTGTGACCCCCGGAGCAGTGCTTTGAAAGAGACACAGACCCAGGACCACCATGCCTTGATCCTCTAGGACCTCTGAAGGTGTGGGTGGTCTAGGAGTCTGAAACCAGGCCTGAGTCTGGAGCCCCCAGACCGCCCTGTGGCCGTCACTGTTTAGTACCATTTTTGGCCTAGCTAGGTCTTACCACTTCTGAAAAACCACTGCTTTGTTGCTATCACCCTGTTGTTTTTTTATCATGTTGATCACCGTCTTAGATCATGCTGTTTTTAAAAATGTACTTATTTATTGCCTGTCTCCCTCTAGAGTAGGACTCAGCAAACTGTTACTGTAAAAGAGACAAAATTGAAGATATTATGCAGGTTCTTATGTAATATAAGAAAACAATTTTCTTTTGTGGAAAACAAATTTCCACAAAATTTTTATTGATGAAATTCACTGAGTGAAAATTTTTATAATATTGATCTACTAATGCGAATTAATTTTCTGAGGGGGAATATTAATTCACTTAAGTGGGGTTCAAAGTCAATGTTCTTTATTTTTTTAAAAAAATTACAAATGTTCATCTGTTAATGATGACCTATAATGATTTTCAATTCTGACAATGTCTCACAGATAGGTACTGTCAAATATGAATATCAATCCATAAGCAAATGATTTTAACTGAATATGTTAATCACTTGGAAGGCATTCAGAAAACTGTATTAGAGTTCTGGCCTGATGTTTGTCTTTTTAGCATGTATTATATTGCAGAATAATAACTATAGATTGAACATTAGGTGGAAGTTCCTCAACTGTACAGTTAAACAGATTTTTTAAATATGGCAATTTTCTTTACACTTGTATCAAGATCTAAAAAAAATGCTGCTGGAACTGAAATTTGAGCCCAGAAAATATATTTGCTGCAAATTTGTGTGGGAAAGGAATCTGGTGTCTTGTCTTAATCTCTGACAGACGAGACACACACAGCGCAGTTTGGCATGACTCGTGGCTCAGAGGTCAGTTGTCTCCACGTGCCCTTCCTGCAGCGTGAGTCTCACGTATAAGCACTGTAATTTCAACGTATGTGACTGTGATTGTAGTTTCCTGGTAACTTCAGGTTGAATCATTAAGAAACATTAACAAATCTGCAGCAAAAACTAATTTCCAAAGCCATTCAGTTTTCCATAATAGAGACTGAGGGCAGTTAGTCTCAGAAAAATTTCAGTCCTGGCTCTGAGTGACGGAAATTGCAAAGAACAACAACAACAAAATGTTACGACTGCTAAACCACTAAACTGCTGTGGTAGGGCGAGTCCAGACATTCACCTTCTATTTCTGACAGAAATTAATAACTGATGATGGTTAAGGCTATGAGAGCAAATAAAGTTAACTGCTGACTCTCAAAAACAAAATACGGAGGTTCAATTATACATGATAGATTGAAATATTTTTCACAAAGCAGCTGCTGAGGAATAACACAGTGAATAAACCATAGGCTTCAAGTGCCTTTAAAGTTTATAAGCCTTGTAAATTTTACAAACTATCCTCTTTTCTGCTCTAGCTCCACACATATTTTTACCACCCTCAGTTCTAGTACATCTTCACAGATTCTACTTCAGGTTGTACTGAATTGATGTTTTCTTAAGTTATTTGAAAATATTATCTTTTCAAGTTGTTCCATGGAGACCATTTATAGAGGCAAACTGTCACTTAAAAGTCAGCACTGATTCCTCCAGTAAACAACTGGCAACACCTGTCAACCTATCAAGAACCAAGGGAAACCACTCAGAATCACCCGCCCCCTTTTTTGCCTGTTTTTAGTGACTACTGATGTTCGCAAAACCCTCAACTGTTTTAGCAATGGTTCTTGGCAAAAGATCTTAAACAAGTTTACTTTCTCTGGACACTCATTCATTGTAGTCAAACATGACTTAATTAAGCCAGCAATAAACAGCCTGTCTTAATTAGCGAACAAATGAGTCATTCAGAACCTTACTTAGGTTTTAGCCACATTTTATTTTTATTTTTTGAAGAAACTCTGTTGTGATGAGATATTGTGTTTTTTAAATAATTTTTTTAAATTTTATTTATTTATTTTTTGGCCACACCACACTGCATGCGGGATCCTAGCTCCCTGACCCGGGACTGGACCCAAGCCGCCTGTGGTGGAAGCCTGGAGTCCCAGGCACTGGGCCACCAGGGAAGTCTCAAGATACTGTTTTAAAGTTCCTAATTTTTCTGATTTTTGCTTTCCTATGACCTGGGGATATTGCAACAAAGTCAGTATGGAAATGTTGACATATACTGTATTCTTTCAGCACAGCTACAGTATCACTGCATAAAAAGTACAATGTTTTACCATCTCATTTGACAACAAAATCCACACTTAACTGTGCCTTTATAGTTTGACATTCAGTCTATTTTTCCTTTCCCCTCTCTTGTTTTGCCATGATAGATATGCCATGGTTAAAAAAACCAAATGGCAGCAATGTGGATACACCTAGAGAATGTTGTATTCAGTGAGATAAGTCAGATAAGACAAATACTGTGCGATATCACTCATATGTAGACTCTAAAACACAACCCACATGAACGCATATGCAAACCAGAAACAGACGCACGGATGCAGAAAACGAACTAGTGGCGACCTAAGGAGAGAGGGAAGCAGCTGGGGCAGATGAGGGGTAGGAGATTAAGAGATACAAACTGTTTTGTACAAAGTAGGTAAGGATATATTGTATAGCACAGGGGAATTGTAGCCATTATCTTATAGTAGCTTTTAGTGGTATGTAAGCTATAGAAATTGAATCACAATGTTGTATACCTGAAAGTTACATGATGCTGTACACCAACTAGACTTCAACAACAACAAAATGTTGTGGAATACAGCAATACATGTAGCACTCAAAACCTGTCAAGCTTTAAAACAGAACCACTGCGATCTGTAGTGTGCCAAGCTGCACGGGAAAGCAACGAGTGTTAAAACAGTCTCTGCTGCAACCCTGCCATGAGGGCACCATAGCTGCCGTGGCCAGTACGTGACTGAACAGGCAGGGCCGTGCCAGAAACCTTATCTGTGGACACTGAAATCTGAATTCCATACACTTCTCATGTTTTCTGAAATTTTACTCCTTCTTTGATATTTTCCAACTATTTTAATGACTAAAAACTATACTCAGGCGGTGAGCAGATCTGGCCCACGGGTTCTAAGTCTGCTAACCTCTGCTCTTGGGTGTAGCCCAAGAGAGCAAGGCCATTGTCTGCTGTGCTGAATACATTTGTGGTTAAATAGTCAAATCACAAAATCATGCTTTATCCTGGAGGAGAAGGAAATGGATACAAATCACTGGGAAATGTTTTTTTATCAGACTGTTAATACTTACTACATTATATGAACTGAAATTGAGTTGAAAAAGCCTAGCTATTATAATATCTAAAAACAACTGACATACATTTGTTCATCTAAGAGCTTTGTAACTTCACAAAGTCATGGTCAAATTCAATAATAAAAAGTTATTTTCAAATCTTTAAATGTTCTGTTGATCTAACATATGCAATAATTTTGATGATTATATAAAAATAGTAATTGAAAATTTTTTATTTCTAGGCAATAAAATGTACTGATTCATACTTAAGATCAAATTTTAGCCCCACCATTATTCCTACCAGATATATGATTATGGCAAGTTAATACCTACTATGGAGAATTCTTGTGACGACTAAATAGGTAATACAAGTAAAGTGCTTACAACAATTCTGAGCATACTAAGAAAGTAAAAATTCAGTTAAAAAAAATTACTGTAGATTGGGCTCAGTATCATGACATTAAAATGATGTATTCTTGACTTTTAAAAAACCCAAAATAGTTCAGCTATCTTATTACTCTGTAAAAATGTAGGCTATCACTACTTAACAGTATGAGTAAAGTAGAAAGTGATAGGTTTCCTTACCTGACATGTCTGCCGAATCACCTACAATGGAAAAGCAGCAGAGAAACAATGATCCAGAAACAGCATAAACACCATATGCAAAACTTATAAAAACTCAACTACCAGAAGATAATTTTAAATGGTTTAAATAATTGTGTCATATATAAAATTACGTAAAATTGAGTTATACTGTAAGTGAAGCCACTAATTTCAATTATATATGCATATTAGTATTATATGCATATGACCTTTCAATCTTTAGATCAGTATTTTCTTTAGTGAGTTACATGAAATTATAAAAACACTTAAAATAGTACTGATATGGTTTAAAATTGATATGAGTTTATTTTGGTTTACAAATGCCCTGCTAATAGATCCTTCGGGCTTTCATGTAGCTCTACTTGAAGGGAAGAATCAGATCTAAATCACCTGAAAGAAATGATGGTAAAAGCTGGCATGTAACTCAAGGAAAGGAAGGCTCTTAATTCAGGCCACAAACTAACCCCTTTCTTATTTTTTTAACTAAACATTTTCTGAGTAAAAGACTGCCAAAAGAGAAAATATGAAATTCATTGTATTTACAGTAGAAATATTTATTAATCAAAATTTTAGAGTCAATAATCTTTAGCAAGAAAGAAAGCAGAAAAATTTAGAAACCTTTTTTAGATAGACGATTGTTCTCTGCTTTATTAGAACTTTATGTCCCTGTGTGCTTCAGTTGTGTCCAACTCTGTGTGACCCCATGGACTACTGCAGCCTGCCAGGCTCCTCTGTCCATGAGATTTTCCAGGCAAGGATACTGGAGTGGGTTGCCATTTCCTTCTGCAGGGGATCTTCCCAACCCAGGGACTGAACCCACGTCTCTTACGTCTCCTGCATTGGCAGGCGGGTTCTTTACCACTAGCGCCACCTGGGAAGCCTATGAAATTATTGTTTCAAGGACATATTGATAATGTAGATGTAGTGTCCTGACCTGGAATATGAGAGAAAAGGCAATAATGTACTTGACTTTGCTGAGAAGACCAGTCAGGATATACCACTTTTAGATTTGAACATGCTCTGATGACAACTAAATGATGACAGTACTTGAAACTATGTCACATGAAGAATGGTTTAAAACTGAGGGTTTTGGTTTTGGAAAACAGGCTTATCCTGGAATGTCTGTGGGCCTGGGGCAAAATAAAGAGTACAGATAAAGACCTAACCATCACAGGTCTAAATATCTAGGTGCCCCCAAATGAGGACCGGTGAACTACAATGAAAGAGAAACAGATTTCTGTTCTATATGAGGAAGCATTTTACAACAGAGCTTCCTAAGGAGAGGTTAGGAACACTTACATATAATAACATTCCTTCAGGCCCATAATAGATAATTGTTTTTCCTAAAGTCATAAAGTCAGAGAAACATTAATTGATACAAGTAAAATTACGCAAAGGACACATTCTCCAATGGTTTCTTAGGTCAATTTACAAAGGCAATAGAAATAAAAAGCAAAAATAAACAAATGGGATCTAAGGAAATTTAGAAGCTTCTGCATAGCAAAGGAAACCATAAATAAAATGAAAAGACAACCTATAGATTGGAAGAAAATATCTGCAAATAATTTGACCAACAGGGCTTAATTTCCAAAATATAGGAACAGCTCATAGAACTGAATGACAAAAAACAAACAACCCAATCAAAAATTGGAAGAAAACCTAAACAGACATTTCTCCAAAGAAGACATACTGTTCAATATCACAAATTATTAGAGAAATGCAAACCAATCACTTGATACAGGTCAGAATGGCTATCATCAGAAAGCCTACAATTTTTTGCGAGGGTGTGGAGAAAAGCGAACCTTTCTACACTGTTAGTACGTATGCACGTGTTAGTCCCTCAGTCGTGTCTGACTCTGCGACCCCATGGACTGGAGCCCGCAAGACTCCTCTGTCCATGGATTCTCCAGGCAAGAATACTGGGGTGGGCTGCCATTTCCTCCTCCAGGGGACACTGTTGCTAGGAATGTGAATTGGTGTAGCCACTATGGCAAACCATGCAATTCCTCAAGAAACTAAGAACAGAGCTGCCATATGCTCTGGCAACCCCACTTCTGGGCATATATCCAGAGAAACTCGACTTTGAAAGGACACATGCATCCTAACGCTCACAGCAGCACTGTTTACAAGAGCCAAGCCATGGAAGCAACCTAGACGTCCATCAGCAGGAAGCGGTTAGAGAAGACGTGGTACATATGCACACGATGGAATAGTACTCAGCCATAAGAAAGAATGCAACAATGCCATCTGCAGCAACACGGATGGATCTGGAGATGAGCATACTAAGCGAAGCAAGTCAAAAAGAGAAAGCAAATCCCGTATGACATCACATACAGTGCAATCTAAAACAGGACACAAAGCAGCTCACTAATAAACAGAAGTAGACTCACAGACAAGGGAAAGGACACGGCGAGGGAGAGACCGAAGCTTGGGGTTAGCGGATACAAACTACCATATATAAAACAGATGAACACCACGGTCTCACTACATACCGCAGGGAACTCTATTCAATTTTCTGTGATGACCCGTAACAGAAAAGAACTGAACTACCTGCTGTACATCAGCACCTAACACATCACGTATCAACTGTACATCAACAGGATGTAAATAACTAATAAATCCGAAGCTTAGAATATTGTGTATGTAACAGGTTCAGAACTGACCTACTTTCTTTTTAAAAGGAGAAAATTTTTACAGAAAGGAAGAAAGGTCTTTGTGGCATAACTCTAGAACTAATAGATAACAGAGAACAAGTTTCTAACTGATCATATTAAAGCATAAATTATCTTATTCAAGAAGGAAAAAATGCCTGGAAAGTTGCCTTAGCCATTGAGGCTCACTGAAATCCAATAAACCCAATGATTTTGATCATTTTTACAAACTATACAAGGGTTGTGAAGATCTCACTGATCAGGTAGGTCTGTACGTAGCAGTCACAGTGATCAATTACTGGTAGATTTGTCCTAAAGAGATTTGCCACCTGCTCATCATTTTGCTTGTGGAGTTACGACTTTTGTCAAAGTTTTCTAGAGAGTTGAAAGAAAATAGCAAGACAGGGGATTTCAAAACCAGGTGGCAAATACGATCACCGCCAGAAGAAAGGGCAGAAGGGCTCACCGGCAGCACAGGCTCGGCTTCTCCGCTTTCCAGGGTGTCCCCTGCCGAGGCAGAGGCTCTGCCCGCTCACCAGTCACTTCTCAGCTCCTCTTACTTACCACTCCCGCCTCAGACTCTTCCTTCCTGCTTTACGTGCTATTAAATACAAACTTTCTGCTGCTCATAAATTTCTGCTAAAGGATTAAATCCAACTATTTCAACCACTATAAAATACAATGCTCTTCATTCTGAACTGTCTGAACAGATAAACAAAGTGAAAAAAAAGTGCCTGGAAGCAAATAATATGGTAAAACTGGACGTGCGCTTCATGTATAAATGCGTTTCAAACAATACACAAAAATGTTTTAGTCTTTTCCCCTAGGATACTGAATTAATTTAAAGAAGACAATTACTTAATACTATTTCTTTTTAAAATACAGAAACATACCTACTTGGCCAGTTGCCACTATGTTGATAAATTTGGGGTGCTGATTTACAGTGAGGCACAGAATATCATCATTATGTTCCTGATAAAAACTCTGAGTCCCTATAAAAAAAGAATTTGAAAATTAAATTTGAAAACGTAAAACGTGAAATAGTCAAATGCACTTTACTCGGAGTAATAAACTGCTGTGTTTCACTTCCTTGCTTATTTAACATATATTTTTTGAGCATAGTATATATCCTGCATCCTAAGGATGTAAACGTGACTGACAAATCCTTAAAGTAGCGAACCCTGAGAGGCATAACCATGTAAAACCAGGCTGGAGACATCAAGTGCCACAAGAGAGTTAAAGATCAAAGCGCTGTGCAAATACGCAGTGATCTGTTCTTCTTACGCACAGATGGCACTCCTGAACTGACAACAGACTCTGGAAACGTGAATGTGGCTGGGGCACATGTTTCAGGAAGAGGAATGCTTGAAGCAAAGATACAAAGTCAGGGAAGCCGTGGGTATGCATACAGATGGCTCGTTTGGCTGAAATACAGGGTAACAAAAAAGAAAAGTGAGAAATACCGTTGGACAGGCAAGTTTGAACTAGAATTACAGAGGATTTTGAAAACAAGCCTATTATTAAATTTTATATTTATTCTGTAGTCAGTGGGGGGGTACTGAAAAAATTCTGATCAAAGAAGTAATCTGGTTCATCTTGTGGCAGCGACAGTGGACAGGCCCTGGCAGACCGTGGCTGTGCAGGAGGCAAGGAAGGGAGGCTCCTGCAAGCCAAACGGAGAGGCGGGGACGAGGCCAGGCTGGCAGACTGGGCCCAGGCTACGGAGCACTGTCGACACTAGGTCCTCCCAAGAGCAAAACGAAACCAAAGGAAAACATTTTAAAACAACGTTTAATATATCTAACATTGCTTTTGAACTTCTTCTCAAAGTAAAATGTGCTTCATATTTCCCAGGGCTGAGTTCAGTTAAAGGAACAAACAAATAATTATATATGCTACTGACTAAATCAATAGATTAGTTAACACATCAGGACTTCTTGGACTATACACACAGCAATGTACCCGCAGAACGGAGAGAAGCCACTGGGGCAGGGGCTTGGTCATCTCTCTACCCCGGCTCTCTGCTGCTGCTGCTAAGTCACTTCAGTCATGTCCGACTCTGTGCGACCCCATAGATGGCAGCCCACCAGGCTCCGCTGTCCCTGGGATTCTCCAGGCAAGAACACTGGAGTGGGTTGCCATTGCCTTCTCCAATGCATGAAAGTGAAAAGTGAAAGTGAAGTCACTCAGTTGTGTCCGCTCTTAGTGACCCCATGGACTGCAGCCTACCAGGCTCCTCCATCCATGGGATTTTTCCAGGCAAGAGTACTGGAGTGGGGTGCCATTGCCTTCTCCGATCCCGGCTCTCTACATCCCATCATTAGGAAGCTGAGTAACTAAAAACCAGGAAACTGAAGCAAACTACATGTATAAATATGCAAGTGTGTTTACTCTCCCATCCTTATGTAGTGTGTCTTTTCTTATCTTCTATATTCTCTGTGAAGGATAAATGAAGCCTCAAAGAGGATTTTCTATTAATAAGAGATATTTTGTAATGACCTAAAGTATTGAATAGAAAATTACCATTGATTTGTATAATCTTGATGAATCTTTTTCTTAAGGAAACTAAAACAGATATACCATATTAATGATTAATACTGACCAGGGGTAGGGGATTATGACTCACATAATCTATTCTATCTAATTAGAGTGAAGCTACCAGAGGGAAAAAAAAGCCAGAAATGTTTGTACTAGATAAACTGTATCTTCAATGCAAACAGTGACAGACTATTTTGTTGGGCTCAAAATCACTGCAAATGGCGACTACAGCCATGAAATTAAAAGATGCTTCCTCCTTGGAAAAAAAGCTATGACAAACCTAGATACTGTATTTAAAAGCAGAGACATCACTTTGCTGACAAAGGTCTGTCTAGTCAAGGCTATGGTTTTTCCAATAGTCACGTATGGATGTAAGAGTTGGAACATAAAGAAAGCTGAGCGCCAAAGAATTGATGCTTTTGAACTGTGGTGTTGCAGAAGACTCTTGAGAGTCCTTTGGACTGCAAGGAGGTCAAACCAGTCCATCCTAAGGGAGATCAGTCCTGAAAATTGACTGGGAGGACCGATGCTGAGGGTGAAACTCCAATACTTTGGCCACCGATGCAAAGAGCTGACTCATTTGAAAAGACTCTGATGCTGGGAAAGATTGAAGGCGGGAGAAGGGGACGACAGAGGATGAGATGGTTGGATGGCATCACTGACTCAATGGACATGGGTTTAAGCAAGCCCCAGGAGATGGTGAAGGACAGGGAAGCCTGGCGTGCTGCAGTCCGTGGAGGTCACAAAGAGTCGGACACGACTGAGCAACTGAACAACATTCTGACTTTATGAAGTTTATAACTTTATGTAATAAAGCAATTCAAAATTAATAAAGAGTATTACTAGTAGGATTATCACATCCTCGGTCATCAAATGATGCTTAGAGAACTTTTTCAACAATACAATCAGTTAAATAGACGTCAAGAAATATTTTCCCATCTCTTGGATCTAACAGACATCATCAGTCAAGTCACAGGCAAGCAGCTTTCTCAGTTAACCTTTTTGGCTTTCCAAGCCCTCAGCAGGAACACTGCCACTCCATCGCCAGTCCCTAGCTATCACTCACCCAACATGTCCCTTTCAATCACTAACTGTCAGAGACAACCACTTGCGGGGAAACAGAATAAAGTTATCAATGTTTCTGCTGTGAAACATGCTTTCAACACACAGTCATCCTTCACTTCTAATCGAGATCTATAAGCACTTTGCATTATGAAGTCCTTTTCTGCTGTGCTATACTCTCAAGATTGTAAATTCCTTAAAATATTACTAGGAAGTTCTACAGTATGAAATATTCATATTCCAGATTCATGTATTTTAATTATTTATATTTTTAACAGAGTTTTAAGATGCTAAGTCAGAGAAGGCAATGGCAACCCACTCCAGTACTCTTGCCTGGAAAATCCCATGGACGGAGGAGCCTGCTAGGCTGCAGTCCATGGGGTCACTAAGAGTCAGGCACGACAGAGCGACTTCACTTTCCCTTTTCACTTTCATGCATTGGAGAAGCAAACGGCAACCCACTCCAGTGTTCTTGCCTGGAGAATCCCAGGGACGGGGGAGCCTGGTGGGCTGCCGTCTATGGGGTCGCACAGAGTCGGACACAACTGAAGCGACTTAGCAACAGCACCAGCAAGATGCTAAATAAAAAATACTCAATTATAAAAAGAGGGGAATGGAGAATTAGCGTTTCCTACCTGTAGCAACATTGTGAAGAATTCCAACAGATGCGGTGTGATAAATTATATCATCACCATCATTTAAATAGTGAACATTATTCCTGCAGTCTCTGCCTCGATAGCCAAAAACAAGCTCCAACACAAGGTCCTAAAACAATGATAAAACCATTACACATTTGCTCATGTCTAAATGTTCACCATTATTTTGTTGCATATAGTACTGGTGGTCTTCAGTCAAACTGGAGGATGCATTTTTGATTTATAAATTTCAAACACAAAACTAAGCTAGATGCGCCTCTCGAAGCTTTTTTGAGCAGCTGAAACACACATTCCATACTTTTCTACATAAATCTATAAAAATGAAAAGGGAAGCATACTGTCATCTGACTCCAAGAATTTTAGTTCTTAAGATTTTGTGTGTTAAACACTGAAATACTTTGTGTCCAAAAGAAAAATATATCAATTTGTGTTAACTGTTAGTCAAAAATATTTGATCTGTATATATAACTGAAGATAAATTAGGTCCAAGTGATATGCTTCCAAGGATCCAAAGAGTGTATCAGCTTCATGTACTAAGCATGCCGTCTCTGATAACTCAGGCTAAAGATAATTCTGGGACTCCAAGTGCCCATTTTCACTGACCCTGTGAGGCTGAGTGGGGCAGGAGGTACAACGATCACCCTCCCACAGCCTTACACCTTGCTTTTGACCTCACAGAGCAGTCTGCTTAAGGACTTCCCTGTAGCTCAAATAGTAAAGAATCTGCCTGCGATGCAGGAGACCAGGGTTTGATCCTTGGGTCGGGAAGATCCTAAGAATTCCAAGAACAGAGAAGTCTGGCGGGCTACAGTTCGTGGGGTTGCAGAGTCAAACACGACTGGGTGCCTAACACACAGCCAGCAGTCTGTTTGCTATCGCTGACACCGGGATTATGAAAGTGTGAAATGTGGGAGAGCTCTTCTCTTTTGCTCAATTATTGTGGAGAGTTTCTTTGCTTGGAAGCAGGGCTGTTATTACACTCTACAGTGAATACATCATGGGGTAAAAGCTCCTGATTTAGGATAAATATTACATCCTTAACTTATAAGTTCAAACCACTAAGTACAGGACACTCTAAGGTGACTGTGCTTCTTTAAGCCATAGATCATTCCAGACATTTACATTTAGAAGTTCTCTGAGATATGGTTCAATTCAGGGTATTATTCATAGAAAACTAAAATACTAAAAAAAAAAAAAAAAGGGAACAGAGGATGTCAATCCAAGCTCAGACTTGACAGTTAGGCAATCAATTTTTACAACTGAACAAAAAAGAACACTCAACACACTTATTTTCATAAAGAATAATGGTAAGATCTGGGTGTTCTACAAACAGGAAACAGAATAAGCCCTGGACACATTCTAAGGTGCAAGTTAACACCGGGGTGGATTTTCCTCACCTCTATGGGCCTCTTTTTCTTGCCAACGTTGTTGGTCTGGAGTTTTTCTGGTTGTGGCGGGGCCCTGCTCACTGGAGGCCTGAAACAGAGAAGCGGGAAAGAGGAGGGGAAGCATCACCCGGCGTCCTCACCCAGCTCCTCTCAGCCCTCCAGAGAGCAATGTCTCTGACACTCCACCCCAAGAGTGAACCCCATCTGTGTTTCTCACTAGACTCCATCCTCTGTATCTTGGCATCTTCTAAGGCAACAAGGTAGAAAGAAAATGTCAGAACTTCTGTCCACTTTTCTTTTAATTTCTTTGATGTATGTTCCATAAATGCAACTAATACAACAGCATAAGAACAGATTGGTGATAAAAATATACAAATGTTAGTTTTACAAACTCAAAAGCTTCTTGATGGGGTGCGTTACCAACAACAGCCTAGATTACTGCTCTAACGTAGCTATCTCAGTATCTTGCACATGGCAAGTACTCAATATATTCTTCTTGAATTTTGAAAATATTTCTATAAACTTTCCATACTGTTGGCGATGTAAATCACATCTGAGTTCAAAAGTGTGCTCATCACTGGGTCCTCTGTGCCCTTTATCTTCTCCTCTGAAGTTCCTAGTGTGTTTATGGCAACACAGTCAGTTAGGCACACAAGACATTTTATGTCGACTCTGTAAAAGGTTATTACTATTGCCTCCAATTCCTCTTCCCTCGTTTTCACTATTTACTTCATATTTTGCAAACTTACACAGTAGCTCTCAAATCTATTCCTCTCCCTCTGTTTCCAGCACTAAGTTCAGAATCTATTTATAATGTGTCATTAGGTATATGGAGCTCCCATTCTCAGCTATTTAAATGTGGCAACTCTTCCATAAAGAAAGCCTTTTGTTTACTGTTTTTTTAAAACCCACATCATTTAGTTTAAACTCAGATAGTCATTATTCAAATGTTTAATAAGCTGAACAGTGAATCTTAATCAGTCATATATCAACTCACCCTTCAAATTTTAATATTAATTGAGTAACAACTAAATCAGAAAATGATACAACTTTCCAGTCAAGAAAACTCTAACATTTCTGAATAAATTCATGAAATGAAAGGCATAACAATATATTTGCATCTTCAAAGTGATTTTCAAGGTACACACCTATAAAAAGTAAATAAAGTGTTATGTCTTGAACATGTGATATAAATGTGTATTTTCATACACATGTGAAGCAGTATGTACAAGTATATGACCATGACTGATGACATACAAGTTTTGCACTTGCAACACTACATGAAGGACTCTTCACATTATCACAAAGATTTTTGATTCCAAATCTTTTTCATATACTTTTAAAATGTCTATAAGTAATTAATATAATTAGTATTTTAAAATATTTCTGCTAAAATCATTTTAAAGAATGGGAGCAGCCTTGCCTTCTCCTCCAAGTTCTTGACCTTTATTCAGTGTTATTGTCTGACAGCTTTAATAAGTATATAATTTTTATCTCTAAATCCTGTATAACAATTAAGCGTATTTTAATTTTTATAAAGATAATTTATATAGGATATATTATTGCTTAAAATTATACAACTTGGAAAATTACACAAGTCAAATGGATTAAGTTTTAGTAAGGCAGTTACTTATATGTTATGAATCCAATTATTAAAGTGAAAAAGTCATGTCCGACTTTTGTGACTCCATGGACTGTAACCCACCAGGTATGACTCCAATTACTAAGATATAGTCATTTCAGGGATAGTAATTTCAAAGGAGAAAAACATGGAAAGCTGTGAACAGAGGTAAAGAACACAGCTCATTAATGGTAAATATCAAAGATAATAAAAAGACAACATCAGGCCTCATGGACTAGAGCAAAGAGAGAGGGTTACCTGGAGCCTCTTTCCAGCAGCAGATAAAATAGGGAAAAGATTACAACACAAATCTGAATTTAAAATAGTAGTAAAATATGTCCTGTAATAAAATACTTTTACACATTTAACCCAGATAAACTATATGGTATATAGTAAAGGCCTATTGTTTTTATTTATTGCTGTATATAAAAAAAGGCTTATTCCATTAATGGCAGGGAAATCAGAAGAAAAAAGATGAAATGGAAAAGAATTCAACATGTTCTATGTTGTATATAGCTTGCCACTCTTATTTTCCACAGTGCAAACTGAATTTCAAATAAAATACGGAAGCTTATTTAATGTTTATTAACGTAAAAGGCTGGTAGCACTGCACTGCTATTAAGGACTGTCTAAGGAACTGAACCTCCCCCTCCTCTGACCCCAGAGGGATTCCCAGTCAGCCAATGTAACCAAGCATGCAGAGGGAGTCTTGAGACCATGTGGTATTTGGGACTGTTCCAACAAAGGAGGTAACTATAAAAAAATTCCCCACAGCAACATAATGGCTGAACAGAACTGGAAGGATCATAGCTGTTAATCTCATCCCCCCTCCCAATGAAACCAGAATTCTCTTACATGTCTAGAACATCCCTTCACAACCCTGATGACAAGTGGGCATTTACTAAACCCTGCATGAACAACTGCTTGTAAGACGGCAATTATCTCTCCACTTAGTTTTCTTTTTTTTTTTTGAAATGCAGTGATTCCAAAAACGATGAATTATCCTTTATGTGAAGCGGCCACCCAACTTTCCTTTACCCTGTGTTTCTTTTTTTTTTTTTTTTTTTACCCTGTGTTTCTTTCTAGTTCACTGTAAATTGTCAAGGTCCCTTTAAAATGCAGAGCTCAGTCCTGAAGAAGCTATTCCAGGTCTGATGCTAGGTCTGAATGTTTTACTTCCGATAAAATAGTGTAAGATTATGCAGGCCTTTTCAAGAAGTCACATCACACTCCAGACTCATATCTTTGCACACATCACCTCCTACTTAAAACAGAGTGAATTCCTGCTGCCTGCCAAATTAACTAAGGAGTACCTAACATTTGAAGTTCTGCACAATCTTTCTCAATTACTTGTTCATCTTATCTGTCAGCATTTTCCTGCTGGCGCCTTTTTTAACTTCCAAAACAGACGAGGCTTTCCCATACTGTCCTGTTTCAGAAACTGTCTGAAGACACTTTTATTTGACTAAAGGCAGCTATCAAACGACCCCAAACAGTCCTTTCTGGCACATATAATTTTATTAAATGTGTAAATATCACTATTGCCCTATGTTAATGTTTTGAAATTAATGAATATATTAAACAAGTATGACATGAAACTAACAGCTTTGCTATCAACTGGAAAAGTTTTCACAGATAAATATGTGTGATTACTGTTTTTACAAGTCTTGAAATTTAAGGAAAAACTAAAACTATTAGAGTACAGGCGTTTCTGAAAAGTCATCTGTAAAAACACTGATTATAAGGAAGACCCTTACAACAACACTTACATATTGTATCTTCAAATGCAACTCTTTTGTAGGATTTGTGCTCTTTCATTTTCTAATTCTTTCTCAGCAAAACTAGTGCAGTGTTTTATAAGGAAAAAAATCAGTACCTTAAAATACCACAAAGACCAAACAGAAGAATAAATTTTTGAGTAAAATATTCTCTTAAATAAAATAACTTACCTTACTACTCCCTGCCTTCAAAAGAAGCAAGAGAAAAAAGTAAGGAGATGAACAGATATGAAAATTGATTATGAATAAAATATATCAGTTTAGTAGACAGAATAAAGGTAACATGTCAATAAAATTCTAAGGAAATACAATAATGCCTAAATTTTATGTCATGTTCTGATTTATTAAAAAAATTGGAAATTTGATTGACAAGTAACTACTTTAAATACATTAAGACTTGTCATAAAAATACTTAAACAGAAAAAGAAAAACATAAAATTATTAATGTCATTTAGGAAAAAAGAATCCACAAAAAAATCAACTAAATAAAGTCAAAGTGTCATCAGAAATATTTTCCTTTTAAGTAGATATTTGACAAACATTTGTTTTGTTTATAAAATGTTTTGTATTTGATGATGATGTATTTTATCTAAAACGGAAGACAATTATGTATACAGACCATTTAACCTCTTCACAAAAGTTCAAAGCTGATGAAAAAAAAAACTTCATTTTCATCTCCTTTGATTCTTGCATTTGATGAAAATGAAGACTCATAACTGTGAATCACACTAATGACTTTTCTGCCTTGGCATTTTCAGGAGAATTTAGTAGAACTAAATTATAAAATAATTTGAGAACAAAATGTAAAATAAATAAAAAATAATTTTGAGAATACAAGTTAACAGCAAAGATTACAATTATGACAGTGTCAACCATTCTTTGTGAGCAGTAAAATATTTCTGTCAGAACTTGGGTCACTTCCACAATGAAGGAGGAAATTTAAGTGTTTTACCATGAGGGATGGTCTACAGATTAAAATTAGGTCATATTTTCTGACATACTCCATTTATCTGCTAAATGATAATATTTTCTTTAAAAATCAATATAATAAATGAAAAATAATAATGAGAATATCTAGAGTTTCTTCTTCCCTATATTACATTTTTTATTATGTGAGATATAATTTCTTTTAGGGAATATTAAGTACTATACTGAAAATATTCTAATTATGAACATCCACATTTGCATACTGAGTACATCATGAGAAACGCTGGACTGGAAGAAACACAATTTGGAATCAAGATTGCCGGGAGAAATATCAATAACCTCAGATATGCAGATGACACCACCCTTATGGCAGAAAGTGAAGAGGAACTTAAAAGCCTCTTGATGAAAGTGAAAGAGGAGAGTGAAAAAGTGGGCTTAAAGCTCAACATTCAGAAAACTAAGATCATGGCATCCGGTCCCATCACTTTATGGGAAATAAATGGGGAAACAGTGGAAACAGTGTTAGACTTTATTTTTGGGGGCTACAAAAATCACTGCAGATGGTGACTGCAGCCATGAAATTAAAAGACGCTTATTCCTTGGAAGGAAAGTTATGACCAACCTAGATAGCATGTTCAAAAGCAGAGACATCACTTTGCCAACAAAGGTTTGTCTAGTCAAGGCTATGGTTTTTCCTGCGGTCATGTGTGGATGTGAGAGTTGGACTGTGAAGAAGGCTGAGCGCCGAAGAATTGATGCTTTTGAAGTGTGGCAAAACTGAACTGATGGCTCTAATTAATAAATATACAGGTAGTATCTATTACTCTGTGGATATTTAATTTCAGTACTAAAAGAAAAAGCTCTTAGGGAGTTCCCTGGAGTCCAGTCGTTAGGACTCAGCACTTTTACTGCTGTGGTCCTGGGTTCAATTCCTGGTTGGGGAACAAAGGTCTCGCAAGTAGTGTGACATGGCCTAAACTACAGTAAAAAAAAAAATTTTTTAAAGGAAGTCTGTCAGTATTAACCAGATATCTCCTTAGGTTACTTTGTATTTTAGTCCAAGAAAGGGGTGGTGGAGAATTACTACCTAAATTCTTTATATACATTACTTCATTTCATGAAATACTCCATAAACTGTGGATTATAATATTTATTTTACCTCTGAGGAAACTGAGGCTCAGAGAGAATGAAAAGTTTCTCAAGGTCAACAACTGGCAAATAATAAAAATGAGTATTTTAACCCATTTGCATGCTAAGTTGCTTCAGTTGTATCCAACTCCGTGTGACCCCATGGACTGCAGCCTACCATCTCCTCTGTCCATGGGATTCTCCAGGCCAGAATACTGGAGTGGTTGCCACGCCTTCCTCCAGGCAATCTTCCTGACCCAGGGACTGAACCTGTGTCTGCCTGCATTGGCAGGTGGGTTCTTTACCATTGGCACCACGTGGGATCTTATTCCAAAAACTATGCCCTTTGAACTGTCTTCAGAGTCAAGTCACCTCAACCTTGAATACTGTACAAGTATTTAGATCATGGTATGTTCAGCATTAAAAAAAAAAAACATACCTCTAGTTTAATATTCTGCCCCTTCTTATGCCTTTATGGCTTCCCTGATAGCTCAGTCGGTAAAGAATCCACCTGCAATGCAGGAGACCAGGGTTCAATCCCTGGGTCAGGAAGATCCCCTGGAGAAGGAAATGGCAACCCACTGCAGTAATCCTGCCTGGAAAATCCCATGGACAGAGGATCCTGGTGGGCTACAGTCCATGGGGCCACAAAGAGTCAGATACAACTTACACCACAAACAGATCATCACTGTTCACCCCTGTTTTAAGTGACTCTATGCAGTTCACTGATCCATATGCCTCTTCACTGTTTTCTATCTTCTCTAATGATTTTAAAAGCATCAGGCTCACAATTTTTCTCTTGATCTGTCATTACACTAAGATACTTTATTAAATGAAGTTCTCTTTCCTCATAAGACTGCAGTGCACATAGCCTTATTTTGATTTGCCAATTCTTGACAAAGACCAATAATTCCCAGAGACAAGCTATACTTCAACTTGCCTTTTTGGAAAAAATTTAAAATAATGACTTTCTATCCTTGATCAAATGCACATGGATAAAAAGGCCTTTTCAAAACTTAAGCATCTCTCTGGTTCATGTGCGTCCTAAAACATACTAGGTATTAGATTCAGTTTGTATTATTTCTTGAAACCCTACCACATATATTTATAAAAGTTAGCAAGTAAGATTCCTTTAATCATACAGACTTTATATATAGCATCATTCCCTAAGCTACTTGCAAAGGACAGCGTCATTACCAAAAAGTATTTCAGGACAAACATGCTTTCTAAGAGAAGCTGGGGCTGTAACATGCAAGAGCACCACCGATACTTATTTTCTACAAAAAATTCATTCAGTTAAACAATTCAATTTCTAATACTGATAACTTTTTCTTCATCTAGTTTTAAACTTGATTGTTACCTCTCATCAGTTGAGGGTTCTTTTTGTTGTAAATGAGGCTTGATTCCAAACATTGGGCGAATATTTGTTGATAAGGCTCTGATGGTGTAACTGATTTCATTCTCCCTTGTGACATCACTGTCATAGCCTAACATCAAAATATAAGAATTATTCTCTACGTTATAGCTGAGGATCTCAATTATGATCTTAAAAATCAGATACAAGGACATTAAACAATATGAAATAAGTTAAATACATCGTGTTATAGTCAAATTATGAAATAACAAACAGTCAGTAAAAATGATGTAGAAGAATATTTAGTGATAAAGAATGCTGATTAAGTGATAATAGCAAGCTACAAAAAAAAACCCTCAATATGATGCCATTTTTGTAAAAAAAAAAAAAAAAAATAATGTATATAAATACACATACCCCTATGGGTAACATCCCAAATGTTAACAGAAGTTACCTCTCTGAGTGTTCAAATTATGGATGCTGTGTTCATTTTTTTATTGCAAAATGTACTTTCTAACTTTTCTACAATGAGTGGGTGTTACTAGTATAATAGGAAAAACACAGAATTATTTTAAAGGATGAGGTTCAATACTATAAATTTATTTTAGTAGTGCTTCTTTAAAGTATGATTATCACACACTGCTAAATGAAGAATAAGTCATCAGTATATGCCAACCTGTTATTTTAGAGTCGCAAAAAAAATTCTGGTGTTAAACAGACCAAAAAGACTGAAACGATAATTATTCAAGCATTATTATTACTTATTAAACTTCTGCAGTTTAAATCAGTTGTGCTAAATTTTTTCTATGTTTTTGTTAAAATACCTTAAAATGACATACCCCCATCTTCTTCAGAATCTATATCAGATTCTTCGCTATCACAAGGTCTTTTTTCTCGATAGCCCTCCATTTCATTTGTCCAAACCATTAAAGACATATCTGCGCCTCCTAAGGTAACCAACATGCTGTCATCGTAAGTCCAGCGAACATTTGTGACATGTGTACTATGGGCCACGTACCTCTTAAACTTTCCAAATTTTCCCTAAAAATTAAAAAAAATTCAAATTTCTGAGAAATTTTATTACTTGAAAAGTTTTTATAATTTTGAACTTCTTTCTTAATCTCTGATTGGAAATTAATCATTGCAAAGGCACTTTGTTAAAAAAAAAAAAAAGAGAAAATACTGAAACTCACTAAAATAAAAAGTAACCGCTCCCAAACTTAGTGAAGATAGGATAAACTAGTATTTTTGCACTCTGCTGTGCTATGGGCATAACTCTTTTGGAAATCAACTTGGTATTCTACATTGAAAAGTATGAAAATGCTGACCTTTGTCTCACCATCCCTTTTTAAGAGTATATGCTAAGGAGACCTTATCTATACAAAAAACATTCGCCATAGTACTGACTTACAGCAGTGAAACATTTTATTTTATTTTATTTTTTTTTGAAACATTTTAAATACTGTAAATATTCAACATAGTAATAGTTAATTATGGTGGATATCTTTAAAAAAACTATGGATATGCAGACATATTATTGTCAGAAAGAAACACAATAACTGGGAAAATCAGGATACGAATGCCTATGTACATACAGCACGGCCATATTAACAAAAGTAATTAGCAAACATTTCACTATATGCTCATGTACATATCTTTCATTGTAATTCATTAGTGTGTTTGATTATAAGCAGATGTTACACACAGTAGTGTATTTTTCTTTTAAATATAAGGACAAATCCAAGATACTGATAACTTTTAAATCTACAACACTAGCACTACTGGATTACACAGGTAAAATCTGAAATTTTACATGGATATCTTCTCAAGGGTGTTAAAATAAGACATGTCTTAAATAAACAAAACGTGTTCAGTCGCTCAGTCGTGTCCAACTTTGCAACCCCATGGATTGTGGCCTGCCAGGCAAGTATACTGGAGTGGGCTGCCATTTCCTTCTCTAGGGAAACAAAACATAGTAATAGTTAAATTAGTGGACTTTTTTGGAAACGAGGAATCAATAAAATCAGCTGAAATCGAAGAGAAATCTGTCATGAAAACACCAGAAGAAGATCATTTCCCTACGATTTTCTGGTTCTTGCTAGTAAGGAGAAGAAGAAATCTGTGGACCAGCATTCTAGAACATACTCTTAGGGCTTCTACACCATCTAGAACACTAAGAGTGAAGCCTTTATTAATAAATGTCTTGTTGGAACATTCGTGTCAAGTAAGGTTCTACAACTTCAGTGTATCTAAAACAAGGACTTGTGAAATATTTTCTTGGGTACCTGAGTTCTCTATGGGAATTTTTAAAACTTACAGTTTCATTTCAATGCTGAAATGAATTAATTAAGACCATCATGCACCGAATATCATGATTTCAGTGCCATATTTCAAACTTATATATATGTTCATGTTGGTGCTAGATTATAACATACATCTGAATTTGTGACAAGGAAATGCGTATCTATACTTGATGTCATGAATTTTATTTTTGTGCTAAGTGAAAGCCTAATATTTCCCAGTAGTTTGAACAGAAGAAAGCAGTAAAAGGATTCAGTCATCACATAGCATACAGTTAACGTGGGCACGTACACTTCAAAGAATCTCTACAGTTTGGTTTTATAAAAATAGCATTATTCATCACATTAAACCAATGTTGTTTACTTTGATTTTAGAGGTATTATAATTTATAGTGTTTTACATTTAATCAGCGGAGAAGGCAATGGCACCCCACTCCAGAACTCTTGCCTGGAAAATCCCATGGGTGGAGGAGCCTGGTAGGCTGCAGTCTATGGGGTCGCTAAGAGTTGGACACCACTGAGCAACTTCACTTTCACTTCTCACTTTAGTGCATTGGAGAAGGAAATGGCAACCCACTCCAGTGTTCTTGCCTGGAGAATCCCAGGGATGGGGGAGCCTGGTGGGCTGCCGTCTATGGGGTCACACAGAGTCGGACACGACTGAAGCGACTTAGCAATAGCAGTAGCAGTATATTTAATCAGAACATTTTAAATGTTAAAGTTGTAAATATCAAGAGTTTGTATTTAGTGTTAATGATATATATTTTATCATACGAATACTAAAATTATTTAATATTAGGACTAAAAGAAGGATTCTTCTAAAAGGAATATTTATACTACTCAATACTCAGAAACCATACAATATAATATGTAACTTAAGATATGGGATCATAAATTATAATACTACTTCTAGATAAAAGCTATAAACATGATGTCAAGAACAGGAAATAAATTATGAACCTTTCATATTACAACATTATGTATTCCGCATGTGATATTCATATTACAACAGTGAAACGCTATGAAAGGGCATTACCTTAACCATTTTTATAGTTATGATCATTAGAATTAAAGAAAAACACATACTTTAGCAGGATATCTAAATAACTTCACAAATCCCAAATCGTCCCCAGTAGCTAGGACTGTTTTGTCACTGGTGAGGCAAGAGGCAGTTACGTCCGTGACCTCTCCAATTACTGGCCAAATTCCCTCACAGCAGAAACCAAGCACACTTGTCCATGATGCCCAACCAATTTTTTCTGCCTAAAAAATAAAAAAAGACTGCTCTAAGTTTATAATATCTCACTCTAAAACATTAACAACAAAAAACTGAATATTCTTCTTTGTAATTAATTATAGATCTCACAAGTAAAATTAAAAGTTTAATAAAAACAGTGAAACAAATTATTAGTTGCTCTGGTTCTGTACCTTGCCAAGTCCACTAGTTCCTGCAGAAAAATTTTAACATAACTTCATTCAAGATTTATTTATCCACTGTGTATTCTAGATGCTGAACATACAGTGACAATATTAATAAATAGGACTTTTTCTGCTCTTAGAATATCAGAAACGGATTCTTTCATTTCATGTCTAAACTTCTACTAGTACTTTTATAAGCATGTTTTCCAATTAATCATTATTGGAAATTAAGAATCTGACTTACAATCCCTCTCCTTACTAAGCCACTTTCAAATTAAATTTAGTTTCTCTTCCTTGGCCGTGTCAAAAAGTTTTGCTAATAATGTCAGTCACAAAACCACACACATTTTTTTTTCTTTTTCTTTTTTCCTTAAATAGAAATTTGCCAATAAGCATCTTAGGTACATGGGTTCCAAAAGATTCGACAGAGATGCAGTAATCCAATCTTAGACGGCATGTCTTTTACGTGCTATTGTATGCTTCTTGTCTTTTAAGTAAAGTAATTAGAGAAGAGCTAGCCATACAAGTAAGCAATTTATTCCTTTTCTTAACATAGCATATTTTCCTGTACCCAGACAGGCATCTGCTTTCTAACCACTATTAGTCATATCAACATTACAAGCACTACTATCTTCCTACCTCTCCACTGGGAATGGTTTGTTTTTTCCCTCTGGGAGCTTCAAAGAATAACTGTTCTTTAGCACCAGTGTTGACCTGTAAAAGCTTTCCTTAAAAAAAAAAATTAAAAATATACACATATATAAAATATAAATACATACATAGTTAGTATGATGTTTAACTTTTTTGGGAAAAATTTAGCCTTAACATAAAACCATTTTCCTTTGCATCAACCATAATAAAGTAATTAATATATAATAAAGTAATTAAATTCCTAAATGGCTTAATGCGTGTGTGTGTGTGTGTGTGTGTGTGTGTGTGTGAGCACGCGCTTCCCAGGTGGCTCAGCAGTAAAGAATCTGCCAGCCAATGCAGGAGACGTAAAGAGATATGGGTTCAATCCCTGGGTGGGGAAGATCCCCTGGAGGAGGAAATGGCAACCCACTGTAGTATTCTTGCCTGGAAAATCCCACGGACAGAGGCTCCTGGTAGGCTGCAATCCATGGGGTTGCAAAAAGTCTGACACAACTGAGTGACTGAGCATGCACGTGTGTGTGAATAAGTTATTTCTGTCATCATGCATATAAAAATCCTAGAAATAAAATTTGAAGTATCATTTAAAATAGGAAAAGGAGTACATCAAGGCTGTATATTGTCATCCTGCTTATTTAACTTATATGCAGAGTACATCATGAGAAACGCTGGGCTGAAGGAAGCACAAGCTGGAATCAAGACTGCTGGGAGAAATATCAGTAACCTCAGATATGCAGATGACACCACTCTTATGGCAGAAAATGAAGAACTCAAAAGCCTCTTGATGAAAGTGAAAGTGGAGAGTGAAAAAGTTGGCTTAAAGCTCAACATTCAGAAAACTAAGATCATGGCATCCGGTCCCATCACTTTATGGGAAATAAATGGGCAAACAGTGGAAACAGTGTTAGACTTTATTTTTTGGGGCTACAAAATCACTGCAGATGGTGATTGCAGCCATGAAATTAAAAGATGCTTACTCCTTGGAAGGAAAGTTATGACCAACCTAGACAGTGTATTGAAAAGCAGAGACATTACTTTGTCAACAAAGGTCCATCTACTCAAGGCTGTGAGGGGTTGGACTATAAAGAAAGCTGAGCACAGAAGAATTGATGCTTTTGAACTCTGGTGTTGGAGAAGACTCTTGAGAGTCCCTTGGACCACAAGGAGATCCAACCTATCCATCCTTAAGGAAATCAGTCCTGAATATTCATTGGAAGGACTGATGCTGAAGCTGAAATTCCAATACTTTGGCCATCTGATGCAAAGAGCTGACTCATTTGAAAAGACTCTGATGCTGGGAAAGATTGAGGGCAGGAGGAAAAGGGGACAACAGAGGATGAGATGGTTGGATGGCATCACTGATTCAATGGACATGGGTTTGGGTGGACTCCGGGAGTTGGTGATGGACAGGGAGGCCTGGCGTGCTGTGGTTCATGGGGTCGCAGAGTCGGACACGACTGAGTGACTGAACTGAACTTTTAAAATATATATTTTAACTGTATTTGGAAAAACTAATTTACAATACCATATTTACAGAGGTGACTATCTGAAACAACAACCCCTCAAAATGGAGCATTTAAAATATTAACCTTTATTCAAATTATTAACACTGACATATGCCACACATTCTGCTAAAAAACAAAGATATTCATTAAATCCTGTATGTTAAACAACTATGATAATTTTAGGGAATGTATCTTATTGAATGCTGGGGAAATTACATTAAAATTAGGAATTCCCTAGTGGTCTACCGGTTAGGACTCCGGGCTTTCACGGCTGTGGCCTGGGTTGAGTCCCTGATCAGGGAACTGACAGCCTGCAAGCTGCAGAGCACAGCCAAAAAACAAAGAAAAAGGTCAAACACTGCTCTTAAAAAAACCCTAATTAACAGAACTATTTTCTAAAATTTCAGTGACTATTTATATCAAACTTATCCGGCAAAAACTAGGACAAATGACTAAAAAAGAATAATATTTAAATTACTTTACAAATTAAGAATCTATCACTTACTGTACTATCATTTGAATTATATTAGACGAGGTATTGAAAAGTCTAAACTCCCAGCATTCATCTTTAGATATGAAATAAAGTAGTGAAAATCATTTTGAGAATAATGTTTCTTTTTCACAGTGCTTTTGAACTCATCTGTCGAATTATTTGTCTCTAAAGTAGCTGTACTAAATCAATGAAACTTTATCAAACAGTAAGTTACTGAAATTCTTACCTCTAATATCCCAGTCGACATGGGTTATGTAACTGGTAGCGCCTTTGCATATTCCTACTCGTTTACTGCTCATGACATTGTATATATCTATAAAGCTATCATGCGATGCTACAGCAAGATATTTCCCAGAACCTATAATAGAAACATAATTGCTTGAAATTTTCTACAGTTAGAAATATTTTTTATACTGTACAACTAGAGTTAATTTTCTTAATTTTTTTGGAGGAACTTTAGGTGTTTTGCATTTTATAAAAAGACATATGAGTCAAGCAATTAATGGTAATATTTTTCATACATAATTAACACAATGAAATAAAATTTTAATGTAGTGAGGTAGTGTGATGGAAAGAAAATGTCAAAAATTATACACAAAGTAATTTTGATATTCTTTGCATTTAACAAAACTTTAAATTTAGGAAAAAATATAAGTAAGCTAACGTAAATAAAATTTGCCTTAACATTAGTAATTCCATAGTAGGTTTTGTCATTAGTAATGAATACATGGAAACTGATAAAGCAAAATTAATGTAATTTCAAAAGCATCAGGAATACAATGAAAAGTTATCTAATCCCTCAGGTTACGAATGAGGAAAAGGAAGCTCAAAGAAATGCCTTGGCCCAAGTCACACAGAAACTTTAGTGACAGAACTGGCCCTAAACCAGATATTTTGCCACTGATCTACAGTGCTTTCACCTCTCACTATACTGCCTCTTCTAGTAAAAAACTAAAATTCCGAGATAAAATAACAGTAAATAAAAAATCACACATTGAGATATTCACTGTCATACTCAAATTAATAATCAAATATGATTTCAATGAGATCTTACCTGGTGAAAATCGAATATCTGAAATAACATCTTTTCTGTGGTGAAAAGAGACAAGATCTTCTAGAGTATCTGCATTTGCCATTAAGAAACTTCCATCATTGAGACCTACAGCTAAAGCTTTACCATCAGGAGAAAAACAGCAACACCTTCCACCTAAAAAACAAAGAAAGCATGTATCAGGGGATTTTCCTCTATTAAAAAAAGTATATGCTTAAGAAAACTTTGATTTCACAGAGGAGGATTCCTATGTTTATTATAGCTTCAAATCAATATTAGAAATAAAGACGCAGATAATAAAGTTTTTTATTGAGAACAATGGTACAGAATTCCAAGCATTAATTAAGACAAACCATTCCTTTTCTGAATGTAGGAAAAGTGAGTACTGATAGTGACCTTGAAAGAAACTAAGCTGATGAAAAGAATGAGAGATTTTAACTACATAAAAAGCCAATAATATAATATATGTGGAAATTTTGTTGTTTCTATTAGGGGAGTTTGCTACCTTTGCAGTTTCTATCCAACAAACAAGACATTTAAGAAATAAGGTCATCTTTATAAAAATGATTTCAAATTTTAAAAAACCTGAAAATAGGCAATTATTAGTTTAAGCCAGGAAGATTTATACACATTTTAAAACTATACATGAAGAAATCATATTAATATTATTAACTAAAAAAAATAAGGGTTAATGCCGAACTGGCAAACACAAAAAATGGGCTTAACCCAACAGCAAAGGATGTAGCAGGCAAACTCATAGCCCTAAGGCTTTTGATATCTTGCATAAACTCTGGAGTGGGACAGATAAGGTACAGCTGTTACAGAATGAAAAGTTATAGAATGAATTGAGAATAAGCAGTCACTTTAATCAAGCATATATTAGAAATCTAGGATGTGATTTCTGATATTTAAGAGTCAAGAGATGATGGTGACCTGAAGCAGAGTAGCAGCAGTGGAAGTAGTGAGAAATGGTAGGATTTGTATACCTTTTGAAGAAAGAGATGGCAGGACCTTGACCAACTGGAAGTAAAGCAGGAAACAAGAGAGAAAAGTAGAGGCTATGTTTTTTGTTTGAATCATGATGTTATTTACTGAGATAGGAAAAACTAGGGGAGGTGTGAGTGTTTGTGGTTTTGTGCCCTTAAGAATGCCTGTGAGAAATTCAAATGAAGACATCAAGGAGGCATTTTGTTATATTAATACTTCTCTGGAGCTCAAGGGAGAATATAGGGCAGGGATATATTATACATAAAGGAGGTAGCGGTTACAGCCATGAGACTGGAGAAGGACTGTTATTCATTTACTGCCTCTCAACTCCAAATCCGCCCTTATTTTTCCTGCTCTCTGATTACTGGGGGCTTCTCAGGTGGCTCAGTGGGTAAACAATCTGCCTGCAATGTAGGAAACACAGGAGATATGGGTTCGATCCCTGGGCTGAGAAGCTCCCCAGGAGGAAAGGGCATGGCAACCCCCCCCTCCCCCCCGCCCCAGCACTCTTGCCTGGAGAACCCTGTGGACAAGAGTAGGTTGGTGGACTACAGCCCACGGGGGCGCAGAGACACAACTGAAGCGACTGAGCGTGCACGCACTGACTGGGGCTGGACCCTACAGATGTTTTTCCTTTGCTAGCAGAGGGTGCTGGAGGGAAGGCCAAAGAAGAAGGAAGACCCTTATCTTCCTTCCGATATGCTGTAACCAGAGGGTTAATGAGGGGACAGGAGCTGGGGGTAGGGGGGTTTCTCTGCCTTCATAGCAGAAGATCTAGATCAGCCTGAGGGCAAGTTTCTTTTCTACTGGCAGGCAGTATGTTCCTGAGGCACCTATACCTTTTCCAAAGAGATCTGAATCTCCGCCCCAGGGAAGAGGGGAGGGTTCACCCTTTAAGTTTATTCCTTGATCTCTGTCCCTAGCCCTATGGGTGGCAGCTGCTTTCTGCAGCTGCTACTTCCCCTTAGAATCCTCTTTCACATCTTTTAGTAGTTAAATCACCTTTCATTAGCTAACAATCCATATTAAAATTTCCCTGTTCAAATTACTGGGGTGGTTTCTGTCTGTGATTGATACACAATAGTACTAAAGTGGTCAAAGGAGGCATATTGTTAAAGATAAGATTTGCGGAATTGGTTCAGTCATGCCTTTGGGCTTCAGCGTAGTGCTGGGTCCCTGCCAATGGGAAATGGGATGCAAGCCATCCAGGGTGTGCACTGGCATAGCAACAAACTAAGCTGTGCCCTGTGGGTGACTGAAGTACCCACTGCAGAAAGTGCCTGAGGAGTCCGAGAAGCTGCTGCCCTTCACCACGACAACAATGACAATGACCACGAGCTCGGCACTGTACAGAAGATTACACTGAACGCAGAGTTAACAGAATGAAATAACAAGCCCAGGTCCTTTAAACTCTCAGCGTGAGTCATGGTCTGAAGAGAGAGCTTCCGTGACAAACCTAAATGAATTTCTGACGGGGCCGATACTGCCAAAAACCTAAATGAATTTCTGACGGGGCCGATACTGCCAAAAACTTACAATGGTAATTGAATTCACAGACTCGCCAAGTTTTCTTGTGTGAAAGTGAGGGCACTGGTTGGGAAAAGAACTCTTCACCATGGACTGGGAGCTCCTGGCCGGACTTCGACAAAACTGAGTCTTGATTTTCTAAGTTGTTTGGAGTTTCACTGGCAGAGCAGAGAGCTTCCTCTCCTGGAAGACTCACCTTCTGCAACAGATGCTTGCAGAGGATGTCTAACCTCCTGAAAAACCATCACCATCATTCCTTTGCCGTCACTAGACCCCTAACTTGGATCAAATCTCAGCATGCTCTAAGGCAGAGGTTGGTAAACGTCTTAAAGGACCAGAGAATAAATATTTTCAGCTTTGCAGACCACATCAGCTCTGTCACAACTACTGAACTCTGCTCCTGCAGTGCAACAGCACACGGAGACAACACGTGAAAAAACGGGCATGGCTGGGTTCTGACAGAGCCTGACTTACAAACTCAGGAGGTGGAGTGGACTGGATGCATGGGCTCACCTCTGACACAGAGGAAGGGATCCTAAACCTCAGGGAGGTAAGGATACTGGAGAAGATCTTTCACATGCATCCTGCATACCCTCCCATCAATTACAGATTCCCTGAAGAAGTCCAGAAAATAGTCCCTTCACAAAAGCATTGAGAGATACATTCATTAAGGGCAGCATCTGCGTCACTGAAAAGCTCTGTGTCCCTGAAAAGCTCTGTGTCCCCCACTTAGAGGTCAGGAAGTGGAAATGTCACCACAGGCTCCCTGATGAAAAAGACACTCCTGGAGAAGCAGACGCCAAGCAGCAGTGCTTAATCAACAAAAACAAGGTATGTTCTTTCACCAGAAAGGGCAGAAGGGATGTACTACTAATCACAATATTTTGGCTTGTGGAGATTTCTGTTGGTGGTTAATTAATCACAGGGTCCCCAGGAATGAAATAAGTAAGTTACTAGATTAGTGTTTGATCTACATAATAGGAAAAACTCCAGACCTGGTGGCTAAAACACCCGACTTAAATCATCACAGTGGAGAGTCATAGACTCCCAGCAACTTTTCAGACCTAAGCAAATCCATATACTCAGAGCCCCCTGACTGAAGGGAAGGCCAAGTCCCAGTGAGGAAGAACTATGAAGCACTGCTGCAGGTATGTCGGTATGTAGCAAAAATCTTCCTCCAAGGTTTGGGGGCCACTTAGTAGAATGACTATGAACTGAAGAAAAGGAAAGACCCAAACTTCTAGGAATTACTAGACATGGGCTCCGCAGTGACACTAGTTCTTAAGAACACAAAATGCTGCTGTTGTACAAGCAGTAAAAGTGGGGCCTTAAGGTAATCATGTGATAGACGGATTCTAAGTCCAATTTCAAATCACAGTGGACCCCATCCAATTCCTGAAGTGGAACAGATACACTTGGCAACTTGTAGAATGCTCTACGCTGGCTCTGTGGATCCAAGGGGTAAGGAAGAACTAAATGAAAACCCGTGGAAATTTCTCTGCTACTAAGACAATAAACGGAAACAAAACCGCAAGCCTGAGAACTGCAAAAATCAGTGATATTACCTAGGACATGAAATACGCAGGAATAATAATTCCTATCATATTGTCATTGCTTGTTTGGCCTGTACTGAAGTAAGATGGAGTTAGCTAATAACTCTGGATAATAAATTTAATCAGGAGATGATTCCAATTGAAGCTACTCTTCCAGATCTTTACTAGAACAAATTACCATAGTCCCTAGCATTTTACAGCATTTAACAAGCAGCTACGGCCCTGGCCAATATGCCCTTTTATCTCCATACCAATTGTAAAGACCACTAGAAGCAGTTTGCTTTTACCTGGCTTGCATCTGTGGACACCTTCAAATCCTTGCCTCAGGGCTATTTCAACTCTCCTGTTCTCTGCCATTGGAGAAGGAAATGGCAACCCACTCCAGTGTTCTTGCCTGGAGAATCCCAGGGACGTGGGAGCCTGGTGGGCTGCTGTCTATGGGGTCGCACAGAGTCAGACACGACTGAAGCGACTTAGCAGCAGCAGCAGCAGCAGTTCTTTGCCATAATAGAGTCCCCAGAGATCCTTATCATCTTGACACTCCATAAAACATCTCAGTGCTCTACTACACTGATGACATTATGCGGAGCGGATCTGGGGAGCAGGAAGCAACAAGTACTTCAGATGTCTTAGTAGGACACAAGTGAATTAGGACAGTGGCAGATAATTTCCACAAAGACATAGGAACCCTGTCACCTCAGTGATGTTTCTGGGGATCCAATGATCTTGGAATATGTCAAGCCATTCCCTCCACCATGAAAGACAAATTGCTACACCTCCCATCACCTACCACAAACACAAGGAGCAAAATGCTTGCTAGGCCTTTCGGGAAGCAACACAGCACATCTGAGTGAGCTGCTCTACCCATGTATCAAGGTGCTTATAAGCTTCCGGTGGGGGCCAGGACAAGAAAAGGCAAGCTGACCTTCCGCTCTGATCTTAGGATGAAGCAGATTTAATGACCTTCAAAGTATCTGCGGCGCCTCTGGAAAGGTCCCAAAGGAACATACCTCAGATGGGAGAAAGGTCATGTCCTTTACAGGTAACTATTTTCCTTTTGAGATGCAGCTTCTGGATTGCTACCAGATCTCACTAGACAGCAAGTAAATGCCTAACTATGGGATATCGGGTAACTGTGTCCCGAGCGTCCTTTCATAAACTGAAAATGACATGACCAGGCAAGTTACTGACTGGGTGTTCAGAAGAGCAATCTGTCATCAACTAGACACAGAATAGAAAAGACCAGGCTTGGCGAGATCTGGAAGTTACAAGTAATTTGTATGAACAGGGGGCTCAGAATCCTTCAGCAATAAATCCTACTGCAATGTCTCTTCTCTCTCTCAATCTGTACTGATGGCCTCAGAGGGGTTCATTATGATCAACTGAGTGAAGAAGAAAAACACTGAGCCAGATTTTCAGATGTTCCTACATGGTATGTTAGTCTTGATGAAACTGAAAGAGGAGAGTGAAAAAGTTGGCTTAAAGCTCAACATTCAGAAAACGAAGATCATGGCATCTGGTCCCATCAGTTCATGGCAAATAGATGGGGAAACAGTGGAAACAGTGGCTGACTTTATTTTTTGGGCTCCAAAATCACTGCAGATGGTGACTGCAGCCATGAAATTAAAACACACTTAATCCTTGAAGGAAAGTTATGACCAACCTGGATAGCATATTCAAAAGCAGAGACATTCCTTTGCCAACAAAGGTCCGTCTAGTCAAGGCTATGGTTTTTCCAGTGGTCATGTATGGATGTGTGAGTTGGACTATGAAGAAAGCTGAGTGCCGAAGAATTGATGTTTTTGAACTGTGGTGTTGGAAAAGACTCTTGAGAGTCCCTTGGACTGCAAGGAGATCCAACCAGTCCATCCTAAAGGAGATCAGTCATGGGTGTTCATTGGAAGGACTGATGCTGAAGCTGAAACTCCAATACTTTGGCCACCTCATGCGAAGAGTTGACTCATTGGAAAAGACCCTGATGATGGGAGAGATAGGGGGCAGGAGGAGACAGGGACAACAGAGGATGAGATGGCTGGATGGCATCACCGACTCGATGGACATGAGTTTGAATGAACTCTGGGAGTTAGAGATGGACAGGGAGGCCTGGTGTGCTGCGGTCCATGGGGTCGCAAAGAGTTGGACACAACTGAGCGACTGAACTAAACTGAACTAAAGCATCACAGCCACACTAGGCGTAACCCCAGGGACTGTAGTAAAACTCCCCAGTGGGCAGGTCTTCAAGCAGTGCACCTGGTTTATCACTTCTGTAGTGAGAGATGACTACACAGACAGATTTATACTGATTCATTAGCAACTGTTCACTATTTGAATAGATAGAAACTGGAAGAAACAGGATGGGACGATGAGAGGAAAGGAAATCTAGAAGACAAACGTGTGGGTAAAACTCTCAGAAAGGGCATACATAGGCTGTGAAGATTTTTGTGTCCAAAATAAAGTCCAATACGTGTACCTATTGCAGAGGAAGCTCTCAATAATCAGATGGACAAAACAATATGTTTTATGGACAACAGGCAGCCTCTTTTCCTAGCCAGCTAGCACTTGCTTAGTGGGTCAAAGGTGGCAAGGGCAAAGTCTCTGCTTGGGTTCAAAACCACAGACTTTTCTTTACCACAGCTGGTCTTGGTACTGCTCAATCTGCTAACAGTAGAGACCTACTGAACCTCTGATAAGGAACCAGTCCTCAGGG
Organism: Bos mutus; assembly: GCF_027580195.1. Taxonomy (NCBI): domain Eukaryota; kingdom Metazoa; phylum Chordata; class Mammalia; order Artiodactyla; family Bovidae; genus Bos; species Bos mutus. Next base: position 85,510,746 of record NC_091626.1, on the reverse strand, counting down.
AAAATAGCCCAGCATCTGGTGGCAAGCTGATTACACTGAGCCTCTTTCATTACGGAGAGGACAGAGTCATCCTCAGTGGGACAGACAGGACTTTTGGATTCACCTTCCCTGTCCACAGAGCTTCTGCTAGCACCACTATCCATGGCCAGGATACCTAATCCACCATCACCAAATTCCAAGGTTCTGATCAAGGAACTCTTTCATAGTGAAGGATGTGCAGCGTCTGGCTCATACCTACGGAATTAGCTAGTTTTATCACATACCCTCATCTTCCACAGAGGGCTACTAACAAAATGATGGAATGGCTTACTGAAAACTGATGTATAGAATCTTTTGCAAGCAATATCCTGAAAGACCAGGGTTTTGTGTTACAGGATGCAGTATATGCGTTAAAGCACAGATCATTATATGGTGCCATCTACCTCAAAGTCAGAATCCATGGGTCTAGAAATCAAGAAGTGGAGATGGGAGTCCCTCTTCTCACTATTATATCTAATTGTGTCAAATATTTTTGCTGTAAGCTACTTTGTCATAGACACTTTGCCACAAACATATTCACCACATAACTAACTGATTATGAGGCAATTTTGCTATAAGAGATAAAATAACTAGTTGACAGTCTGGTTTGACATATGCAAAACAAAAATATGAATGATGATGAATTCTTATTTTGAAACAAACTACACCAGATGAGAAAGAGGCTGAGGGCCTACAAGGCACAGAGTTGAACCCACAGATCCCATGGAACTTTAGAATGTTTATCAACAGACATGGGACAATCCATGTTCATTAGTAAAAATGTCCACCAAAGCAATCTAAAGATTCAATACAGTCCCTATAAAAATTCCACTGGCATTTGTCAGATACAGAACTAATCATCTTAAAATTTGGATGGTACTACAAAATACTCCAAAGCCAAAGCAATCTTGAGAAAGAGCAACAAAAGTGAAGACTTCACTCTCTCTGATTTCAAACTATATTACAGAGCTACAGTGAGCAAAACAGCATGATGTTCACATAAAAACAGACACACACAATAATGGAAAAGAATAGAGCCCAGAAATAAACCCATGTACATATGGTCAGTTAATTTACCAAAGAAGTCAAGAATGTACAGTGGAGAAAGGAGAGCCTCTTCAATAAATTGTGCTGGGAAACTAGAATGGCCACATGCAAAAGAATGAAACTGGATCACTATCTTACACACAAACAAAAATGAACTCTATAAGGACTGAAGACTTGAAATGTAAGATGTGAAACCAAAGAATTCCTAGAGGAAAACTTAGGTGGTAAGCTCCTTGACATAGATCTGGGAAATAATTTTTTGATCCTGACAACAAAAGCAAAAACAACAACAACAAAATAAACGAGTGAGATGATATCAAACTATAAAGCTTCTGCACAGGAAAGAAAATCAGCAACGAAAAAAAAGCAACCTACATAATGGGAAAAAGAACTGCAAATCATATATCAGATAGGGGGTTATACATCCAAAATGAATAAAGAACTCATAAAACTCAATAGCAAAAAATCCACATTGGTTTAAAAATGAACAAATACTGAAATGATATTTTTCTAAAGAAGATATACAAATGGCCAAAAGGTACATGAAATGATACAGAGAACAGACAGCAGCTACAAAGGGGTGGTGGGATGGGCTGGGGGTAGTGGAAAAACATTCAGGTTTGATTATAATTAAAAGCTAAAGTCACAGATACAAGTTTCAAATAGGACATTCCCAATATATCCCTATACAGAAAATTGCAAAGGCTGGCAAATATTTATTTTACAGATATTAAGAATACAGACATTAACTCATGTTGCATATTAATACTTCTGGTTATTTTTATAACTAGTTACCATAAAACTGAATTATTTGGCAAAATTCTAGTTTATATTAACTATAATGTTAAGCCCCAGGATCATAATATTTGCATATTCATTTTCTGAAGAAAACTGTATTTGCTTACTGAATGTTTAAAAGAAATAACTGTGTTTTACAATATTTAAACCATTATGATATCAGTATTTTGTTATAATTAAGTCAATCAGCATAAAACCACATGCCTCTTTAAAGTTATGAAAATCCACTTGTTTTTCTCTTGAATTAATGAAGAAGTAAAAATAAAAGTTATTACAGAAGAATATTTAAGAACAAAAATACAGTATTATGACTCTTCTAAACAACCTAATACAAAGATCTACTTCTAGAAGGAGCCAGTAATACCGGTAGACAATTTTTCTGGTCTAATACATGACATAAATCCAAAGATTCAGAAAAGACAACAAATCCTAAATACCAGACCACATACATGCACAATGTTATTAAACCTCAAAACTATAGAAAAATGTAAAAGAGAACAATGAAAACCACTGAAATAGTAACTCTGAGTTAAGAACTCTAGAAGCAGTTAAATTAGCATTCAAGAATGAGAGTTAAAAAACAAACAAAACACGTTCAGACTGCAGTACACCAAGGGCAGGGCAGCGGCAACAGCTCACCCCGAGTGACACTCTAATGCCAATCAAAGGTTTAAAAACAACAACGAGAAGCTGCATGAAACAGATCTGCTTTTAAAGAACTGCAGTATCAGTGATAGAATATTTCTGTTAGAATAGGCCATTCCCACCACCCTATTCTTATATACTACTGGTTCATTCAGAAGACGATGAGAGCACTTCCAACAAATCTTCATTATGGAAATTCTAAAACTCTATTTCAGAAGAAAATGACAGAAGAAAATGTTTGAGATACAAGAAAAAAAGGTGAACAAACAAATGCATATGCATAGATAAATCTAAGTAACACTGACTGCATGAAATGACAATAATGTCCTCTTGAAGGGAGGTTTAAAAAAACAGAGATCCTCAAAAAAATTAAAAATAGAACATCATATGATCCAGTAATTACATTCGTGGGTATTTATCTAAAGAAAACAAAAACACTAACTCAAAAGATACATAAACCCCTATGTTCACTGCAGCATTGTTTACAATAACCAAGACACAGAAACAGCTTGGTTGTCCATGAACGCATTAAAGTGAAAGAAGTGAAGCTGTGTGACCCCATGGACTGTACAGCCTACCAGGCTCCTCCATCCATGGAATTTTCCAGGCAAGAATACTGGAGTGGGTTGCCATTTCCTTCTCCAGGAGATCTTCCCAACCCAGGGATCGAACCTGGGTCTCCCGCACTGCAGGCAGACACTTCACCATCTGAGCCACCAGTGATTAAAGGATAAAGGAAATGTGGAAATGTGGTATAGATGTGTCTGTATGTATGTACATATACATGTGTACATATACATGCACACTAACATATTCAGCCAGTAAGAAGAACAAAGCCTTGCCATTTGCAACAACATGGATGGACCTGGAGGGCATTACGCTAGGTGAAATAAATCAGACACAGAAAGACAAGACTATATCCCACTTACACGTACAATCAAAGGAAAAAGCTCCAAGATACAGAGAACAGACTAGGCTGCCAGTGGGGCGGGGCGGGGGACTGGGTAAAACAGGTAAAGGGAGTCGAAGGGTGTCAACTTCCAGCTACAAAGAAAGTAAGTCATGGAAGCGTCACGGACAGCATGGCAACTACAGTTAGTAATACTGCACTGCGTATCTGGAAGTTTCAAGAAAACAGGTCTTAAAAGTGCTCATCATAATATGAAAATTTTTAAGTATGTGTAGTGATGTTATGGTGATTATTTCACAATATTTGCAAATACTGGATCAATATGTTGTATACCTGAAACCAAGGTAAAGTTCTGTGTCAGTTATATATCAATGTAAAAAAAGAAAGAAAATCTGATGGCAAGTGTGTTCTGAATTTGACTGGTCAGGACAGCCAATGGACTTGGGAAGGAAAGAATTTTTTGACACTGGTTTTCTATGCACAAAGATGAGATTGTGGTTTTAGACTCTAACTATAACTGTTCACATTGAAAGTTCATGTATAAAACCACTGGCAATTCTCACTAGTTTCTGAGGAAAAATAAAGAAATACAGTATGTGCAGGCACGTGCATACACACACGCCAGAGAATGAAAATGCGAGAGATCAGTAATTAGCAGAAACGGGTGTGGGGGAAGGACAGCGCCTGGCACTCTGGCGCTCCACAGACTGTGAGTAACTTCAGGTGTTCAGTTAGGCATACAGGACAGCAGCACGAGAAAAAGAGAACTGACTCTTTTAAGTCAATAGAAGGAGGGAAAATAAATCAGCTGAATGAACTATAACAAGTTACCTAATTTCAACTTGGTTCTCATATTGCCAGGTAATTCCTTCCTTGATCTGTGTACTCTATCATATTTCTTAGTCACAATTCCCAACTTTTTCAGCTAGAGCTCCTCCTAAAATATATCCATGCTACAAATAATATTCTCTACCACTTTCCCAAGAAATCTGAAGCTCATCTAGCCTAATAGTAAAAATTTTGCTCCAACAATTGAACTCTTTGTTGTTCTGTATTGACAGGATATCCTACAAATGTTCCCTGGCAGTCCAACTGTTCAGAGTCCATGTTTCCTATGCAGAAGTTCCAGGCTTGATCCCTGGTCAGGGAATCCCTGCTCCCTAAGATCCCACATGCTGTGCAACATAGCCAAAAAATAACAATAAAACAAAATAAAATTAAATATCCTCCTCTCAACTCTGCTACCCCCTTTTAAGCTAAGGCTTTCTTAGTTTCTGATTCTAAACTACATATAATCTACAGTCATAAAGGGTAGAAAGCTTAGTTTCTGTTTCCTTCCTATATTCTTTTTTCCAAAATGATATGGAAAACTGACTCAGGATAGGCATGAGCAGAGACGGTCCCATAAAGCAAAGACTGAATATAACTAATTTTATTTATATACCATTATGAGCAAGCAGATACAGAATAAATATTTAAAGTATTTTTTATATATTTAGTATAGCTTTCTTACATTTGTGAGGGTTAGAAAATTGTGACAGTTTAATCTATGCTCAAGTCAGTGAGGCACTTACCTTTTTTAAGTTTCCGGACGGCCAGCATACAATGACTAGGAGAAAGATCCCATATTCTCAAGGTCTTATCATCACTTACAGTAGCACAGATGGGCAGATAAGGGTGTGTAGCCAAACCCCACACCTCTCCTTCCATGTGTCCCTGTAAAGAAAACATAGTTAAGATCATTTCAACCTAAAGATATTTGTGTTTAGAAGAAAAATAAAAACATTCAATAATATATGATAATGAATAATAGATAACTCTAGTAAAACTTCTCTTTCTTTGGAATATACCTTAAAATATCTTTGTAACAACTTTATCTTCAAAGTTACAATTTAATCAAGTTACTATTGAAACTAGCTTCAAAATCTTATAACATGTATGGTGGTGGTTTAGTTGCTAAGTCATGTCCGACTCTTGCAACCCCATGGACTGTAGCCTGCCAGGCTCCTCTGTCCATGGGATTCTCCAGGCAAGAATACTGGAGTGGGTTGCCATTTCCTGTTCCGTATAACGTGTACAGGGTAGAGAAAATAGGAACTGGCTGCCCAGGAATGCTAATGATTGCCGTAGGTGAGGGACTTCCTGCATGACAGAGTAAATAGTACTGTAGACTGGTGCACCAGTGAAACTGATAGAAATTGTTTTTTAAAAATTAAGTCTCTGGAAATGGTTTCAAGAAGATAAAACAAAGGAAGAAACATTTACCTAAGAAAATCTGCTAAAATTCAGTAAGAACAGTGAGAGTTTGCTGTATCTGAACTGAGACGCACTCTTGTCCTCCCTGCTCAGTGACACGGACACTCCATACCAGATGGAACCAAGAACAAGGGTGTGCTCTCTCCCCAGCCACGAGCTGGGAGCCTCCTCCCACACAGGGCAGGTGTCCGTGTCCTCCACCTGCTCCCGGCTCCCTGTTACTCAGGCTAAACTCCGGTGATCGCTGCTGAGAGGTGCGAGCTCCCCCCTCACTCCCGGTTCTGAGATGCAGGCTCTACCTCAGGTGCAGTAGCCGGTGAGAACACAGGGCCTCAAAGGCAACCCAAGAAGGGCTGAGGCGACCGCCTCCTCCACACGAGTGGGCACTCACATCTAAAGCAAAGGACACTCAGAAAAACAGAAGCATTCCACTATTTTCACCCTCAACTCCAGACCCCTGGATCAGAAATTTTTCCTGAAGGGAGAAGCAAGTCATAACACAGCATCCAGCTTCTTCTTCATTCACTACAGTGTGGAAAAGCTGAAGACTGAGGGTGCTCTCAAAAACAACAGAGGTTGTGATGAAAGGAAACTGGGAAACAACCGAGACTCCCTGGACATGGCTAAACTGAAGTCGAGGAGAAACAGGAAAATCTCATAGATGGGAAGAGACTGATTAAATTCAGAACAGATCTGGATGCTTTTTCCCTAAAATCAGAAACAAGACAAGGATGTTTACTCTCATTACTTTTGTTCAACACAGTACTGGCAGATCCAGGCAGGATAATTAGGTAAGAAAAATAAATAACAGGCATCTAGATTGGAAAGGGAGAAATAAAACTATCTCTATTTGCACATGACATAATCTTATACAGTATGCAGAAAATCCTAAAAAAATTACCAAAAAAACTCTTAGAATATATGAAGTTATTTAAACAAAATACATACATGTACACTGAAAACTAAAAAACATTGTTGAAAAAGTTTAAAAAGATCTAAATAAATGGAGAGATCCATGTTCATGGATCAGAAGATTTAATATTATTAAGAGGCGCTAGCAACCCACTCCAGTACTCTTGCCTGGAAAATCCCATGGACGGAGGAGCCTGGTGGGCTGCAGTCCACGGGGTCGCTAAGAGTCAGACACGACTGAGTGACTTCACTTTCACTTTTCACTTTCATGCATTGGAGAAGGAAATGGCAACCCACTCCAGTACTCTTGCCTAGAGAATCCCAGGGATGGCGGAGCCTGGTAGGCTGCCGTCTATGGGGTTGCATGGGGTCGCACAGTCGGACATGACTGAAGCAACTTAGCAGCAGCAGCAGCAGCCCACAAACTGATTCACAGAACACTGCCGCTACAAACACGGTTGAACGTGGTTTTTGGTACATACAGGAATGCACTTGTGTGGTATATGTATATTCCCACACTTTAAATTACTATAGTTTTATATTATCTTTATTTCTAGCATGGAAAGTTTCCCAAAAAGACTTTTTGACTACTTTTAAATAGTTTCTCTTCTAGATGATTAAAAAAAATCTTTCCAGCATTTGTGAAAAATCTCATTAGGATATGGATTAGGATCATACTGAATTATTTACTTGTAACTCTCTTACGTCTTTAGTAAAATAGTATAGCTTTCTTAATACAGGTCCTGCATTTTTTAACCATCTTTACTTCTGGTTACTATGCAGTTCTCTTTGTGAGTACCGTTTTTGTGCCATTTGTTTTAGCTGGTCATTGCTAGACCAGCTAGACCACGTAGAAATACGACTGACTTCTACATGCTGATTTTGCATAAATGCTTAAGGACTTAATTAGTTATAGTAATTTTTCAGTTTATTCTCTTGTTCAAGGCATAAGGTTATAACATCTTACAATACTGACATCCATCCAGTGTCACCCATTTGTTTCTAATACATATACCTTTTATGTTTTGTTTTACTGGATTGGCTCAGACCTCACACACAGCGTTGGAAAATAATGGTGAGACCTGGTATCCTTGTCTTGTTTCTGACATTTAGGAGACAGTAGATATTTGAAATCTTTAACTCTATAATAAATATTAGAAAACAATAAGATGTCATTTATTACTTCTAAAAATCTTTTCTTACAATTGTGAAACCATCTGTATTTTTTAACAAGCCCATATATGGATTCATCTGTAAAAGTGTATCTGTGTAAATATTTTCCAGGAGATCATAAATATTTAAACACCATGACTCCAACATCTTTTTACTTTAAAGGAATATCATGTGACTGAAATTAAAGAGTAAGACAAGAAGGTTTCACAGGTAATCTACCATACACTGTTTTGCTCTTTGCTCACAAATTCTCCTTGTTACAGAAGGACAGCCTGTTAACGTTAAAGCACAGTGTTTTCATCTACACGTGCTCTTTGGTGACTTAACAGGAATGAAGTAGGGGTTGGAAGAAATCAGTCTGCATTAAGAAAGAAAACAATTCTTTTTCAGGGTAGAAGACAAAACTCAAAGGGTGTTACTATACACAGTTGCATGAGGGCAATTTTCCATTAGGACAGATCCTACCTCACCTGCTATGCCTTATAGGATCAATACCCATAACATACATAGGAAATGTAAACTGAAAAATTAATATAGCATTCCTGATAGAAATATCAAGGACTAGCTAATTCTGCTATTTCATTTATATTTCTACCACACAAAGTTTGTACTTCTGGATTTTCAAAATTATTAACATATTTTCACTCATAAATGTTTTCAGGAGTAAAATTTTGGCACACATTCAGTTTTTGCTTTTCTAAGTTAGAAATTTGAGAAAGAATGAACTAAAGAGTTTCATAGGAAAAAAACTGCCTTAGGTTCAACAAATATATTTCAAAGAAATAAAGTATAAAATAAATGGACTGGGTTAAATTAACTACAACTAGCTTTTCTTTCTACTGGTTTGTTCTGTAATAAATTACTGAAAATATTGGTAATTATTCCACATGATAATGTACCTATTATTTACTGATACTACTTATTTAGCTATAATTAAATTTAATTTTTTTTGCAAATATTAACAAGTATTTCCCTAAATAATTTAACAGTATTTTTCACCACTGTCAGCTTTTGGTTTTTATGTATTAAACTCATTATATACAAAGGGGGAAAAAACACATTAACATTTAAAATTACCTGGACCAGAAGTGTTATTGGGCCACTTTTATCCACTTCTAGTATTTCACCATTCTTTGTGCCAACTAAAATATGACCATGTCCTAATGATATGGCACGTATAGATGGGTTATCTTCCAAGAGAAGACCTAAAATGTTAAATGGAGATGTTCTTCTAGGTATGAAGTTAATATAATACAAGGATGTATATACTGCCAATGATGCTATTTTGACAATGCAAATCATGTTACGAAATTGCTTTCTCCTATATCTTAAATATTCTAATAAATGTATCATATTTTTCTCAATCATTCAATTTACTAATCTCAAAAGTGAGAACCACTTACATACTACAATCCCATTATTATATATTATCCCAGATCCCCTACTACCGGTCTGACAACTGTTTCTTTTCCTTTTATATTTGCTCCTCACCCACCTCCTGCCCCTCTTAGAGCATGTACAATATTCTGGTTCGTAATTTTAATTCAATTTGACTTAAGATTAATTCATTTATGTTTATTGTGCCCTAGGCAGGCTTCAGAGATATACTGGTAAATGTGACACAGCCGAGTGCCTGCCCTCACAGAGCATACAGTGAGGAAAACAGATCCTGTGTGAGGAACATATTGAAAAGGGGAAAAAGGGAATTAACCCTTTTTTGAGGTGGGAGCGGGTGGGAGTATAAGGAATCATTCTAGAAGAACCAGTGTTTGAGATCTGAACAATGAGTGTGCATGTGTGTGCGCTGTCATCTCCGACTCTTTGCAACCCCATGGACTCCTCTGGACCACAGGCTCCTCTGTCCATGGGACTCCGCAGGCAAGAACACTGGAGTGGGTTGCCATTTCCTTCTCCAGGGGCCTTCCTGACCCAGAGACTGAACCCGGGTCTCTTGTGTCTCCTGCACTGGCAGGTGCATGCTTTGCCACTGTGCCGCCTGGAAAGCCCCAAAAATGGTACATGGCCAGGTAACTGGAGGCAGTGGGAGGTGGGGAAAGGGGAAATTCTAGGACAAATGATAGCAGACAGACAGGCCTGGAGGTCAGAGACAGAACGCTGCAGTGCCTCGATGCAGGAAGGGTGAGAGAGGGAGGGTCAACAAAACTCTACAGCAAAACAAAAGGCCAAGTCTGAAAACATATCCCTGACTGGCGGTAAATGTGACATCCACATGGTGACTTTCTTTGAAACATTACAAATGTTAAAAACAACCGCCTTGTATTTGTTTACATTTTACTCTGTGTATCACTGAGAATAGATTTTGAAAGGACAGCCATGATTCTGGGATCCAGATAAATAGTTTCTCTTTTTAATATTGAATGCTGACGCATGTTTAGTAAAGAAAGAAAACTGTACCCCATGTGCTCCACCTCAGTGATCACCATGTTAATGAGCAATTAATCTTTTTTCCTACAAACCGGCAAATCTCAAATCACCTTTAGATCCTGGGGCCAAAGCAGCTCTTTTTATAGCGTAGGTCTTGAGACATCTTTCAAAGGAGTCATCCCAAAGAGCAACTACCCCATCTTTCCCTCCAGTTACAAACCCCTATGAAAGTGAAAGGTTTAATTATGTTAATAGAAGTCTAAGTATTTTTAGAATAATCATCTTCCTTTATAATGAAAAACTCTAGAGGAAACAAAATTTACAGCCAAAAATTATAGCATGTGAAAAACAAACATAGAATCCATTACATTTTTTAAACATCAACATGGAACCTGCAAAAACATTTACAGTGACACAAAACATTCCAGTTTCAGATGAGGACTTTAAAAGCAGTTTCCAGTCTGGAACCATAACGTAGCTCTACCACCTTCACCTGGAGGCTTCATAATTCCATCCTTTAAAAAGAAGGGACAGTAATAGTAGCTACCTCACAGGATACGGTGACAACATATAAAACACTTAATTTTCGACACATAGTAAGTGATTAATAAATACTATTAATAAGTTAAAAATTTTTTAACAGCAGACATATTCTATTCTGGGTTCAGGAGTTTGAACTCAGACCTTATTTTAGGTCAGGAAGACTCCAGCTCACATATCATTACTGGGTAGCTCAGCTAAGGAGAAAGGCAGTGCTCTTGTACTTGTGAAAATGTTTTACATTCCATAGTCAAACTATGTTTAATTCAGAATTTAAGTGACTTACTTTTTCCAATGCATGCATACTGAACACTGGTCCATCATGTGCTTTAACTGTCTTTACAAGAAAGATGTCTCGCCAGATACACACGTCTCCTGTGGACGTTCCAGAAAAAGCCATGTCCTCGGTCCGTCCGTATACTGCACACATCATGGTGTCACTTTTCCCCAGGGTGCCCACGTAGCCTTTTCTTCCAATCAGTCCTCCCCCTGGTTCACAAAAAATATTATGGAAGTGCAACTTTCAAAACGTGTAAAATACAAAGCCATAACATTTCTTCTCTGCTGTTTTTCTTATTTAAAGAGAAAGACATGTAACAGTAAGGGGAATTAAAAAAAAAAAAATACAGGTCTCTCAATCGGTGACCTAGACAACATCTTGCTTGGCTGAGGCAGCCATACCCACGGGTGCATGAGGTCATAGCTTTTGGATAAACAAAAATATATACTAAAAGTCAGTTCAAATCCATCTCTCGATTAATTTTTAAGAAAACTATATATCACAGAGTTGATACAAAAAGTCATAAAAAATACAACAAACTCGTCTATATCCATTATCAACTTACACAAAATTACTACAACAACCAAAATGGGTGCTGACTGCATCTCCTTTTTTCTCCTCCTATTCTGGATGTGATGATGATTATTCTCACACATTCCCTTACACATATTTTACTACTTATTTATGCATCCTTAGGTAATAGATCTTTTTTCATGTTTAAAACTTTCCATAAATATCATCCTATATGCCTTCTTTTGAAACCTACTCTTTTTACCAATGATTTGCTATGGAATTTTACCCCTAGAAACCTCATTTTCATAACTATATAGCATTCTATCATAACATTTTATATTCCATATAACATTTTCCTATAAATGGGGACTGAATAAAGTCGTTTCCAAGATTTGGCTATTGAAAACAATGCTGCTCTAAACATTCTTGCAAGGGCCTTTTCTATAGAAGTGCAAGAAGTAAGCCAGAAGGAAAAACACCAATACAGTATACTAACGCATATATATGGAATTTAGAAAGATGGTAACAATAACCCTGTGTATGAGACAGCAAAAGAGACACTGATGTATAGATCAGTCTTATGGACTCTGTGGGAGAGGGAGAGGGTGGGGAGATTTGGGAGAATGGCATTAAAACATGTATAATATCATATATGAAACGAGTCGCCAGTCCAGGTTTGATGCACGATACTGGATGCTTGGGGCTGGTGACCCAGAGGGAGGGTATGGGGAGGGAGGAGGGAGGAGGGTTCAGGATGGGGAACACAGGTATACCTGTGGCGGATTCATTTCGATATTTGGCAAAACTAACACAATATTGTAAAGTTTAAAAATAATATAAAATTTTAAAAAAAGTGCAAGAGATTGTCTAGGATCGCTTAGGAATGGTCAGAGAATATCTGCAAAAAAATAGCGCAGAGATGAGAGCTATCATCTCTGTCGCCAAACTGTCCTCTAAAGTTGATATAACAATGTATAGTCCCATTAATCGTGAAAAGAGTTCCTCTGCCTTCTCACCTTTCAAGAACACTTAGTCCTTATTGGTCATTCATTACCTATTGATATGTTTTGCCCATTTTTCCAAATGAACTCATTATTTAATCACTTATTCAAGTAATACATATGGGCTTCCCTAGTAGGTCAGTCAGTAGAGAATCTGCCTGCAGTGCAGGAGACCTAGGTTCAATCCCTGGGTCAGGAAGATCCCCTGGAGAAGGAAATAGCAACCCACTCCAGTACTTTTGCCTGGAAAAGCCTATGGACAAAGGAGCTTGGTGGGCTACAGTCCATGAGATCACAAGAATTGGACATGACTTCACAACTAATCCACCACCACAATATATATATATATATATATATATATATATATATATAAAAAATGACTTCATTTGGAAAAAGCGGGCAGAACATATCAATAGGTAATAAATGACCAATAAAAGCTCATTAACAATTAGAGAAATACGAATTAAAACCACCATAAGGTTTAATCGATATTTTACACCCCCAGTTTGGCACAGGAGAAGCCCAGGACTCTCCTCGTCATTACTGGACTCTACGCTGTTGTCTCAACTGCAGAGGACAGTGTGGCAACAGCAGCGCTGTGAGCATTGTAAGGATTTAACTTTTACTCTAAATGAGATAAAAAACATTTGGGTAGCGGCATGGCAAAACTCTGCATATCACTTACTACCAGGTTCATTTGGATTTCTGTGTTAAGGGTAATTTGAATAGTGGCAAGGATGAAAAGAGTTAGGCTATATGGATCATCTGGGCAAATGATAACGGTGGTATGGGCCTGGTGGCAGCACAGAAAAAGACGAAAAGCAATCATATTTCAAATGTATTTGAAAGATTGTCTTTTCTTAACATAGCAGCCAGAATTTTGAGCGCACTTGCAAGGGCAGTTAAAGTCAAGTGGTGAGGGGGAGAAAACAGATTACACTTCTCTCAAAAGAAGGAGAAGATAAAGAGTAAAGTTAAAGTGTAAATAGGGGCTTCCCTGGTGGCCCAGTGGTTAAGACTCTGCACTCCCAATGCAGGCAGCCCGGGTATGATTCCTGGTCAGGGAACTAGAGCCCGCAAGCTGCAACTAAGATCTGGTGCAGCCACATAAATTAAAAAACAAACAAACAAAAACAGTGTATGAAGTGTAAATAACTATTGGACACGTTTTAGTAGGTAGATTAGAAGAGAAATCGATTAGCAACTGGAGGGTAGAGCTGAAAGAGGGTTCCTGATTTACTTATTTAAGATGGAACAATCACACCCAAGTGTATGCTGAAGGGAAAGAGCAGAGAGGGAAACTGATGGTCCGGGAGAGACAGCGAAGGAGAGCTGGAGCGATGTCCTTGAACGGATGAGAGACACGTTCTAGTGCGCAAGCGGAAGGGACTGGCTTTCACTAGAGCACACTTGTCCATTCAGGGCAGGGCCAGCAAACTATGGGCTGTAGGGCAAATCCTGCCACCACCTGCTTTTGAATGGTGCCCAGAGGAGCACAGCTGCAGGGACGATGTCTGTCCTGCTCTGTTCCCCAAGACTGCCTCCCTAACCTTTGGCTGCCAACTATTGACTGCCGTGGCCCTGAGCGGGTCACCATGTGTGAGCTGAGAACTTGACTACGGCAACCGCTGGGCCCTTCCTTAGCAGAGAAATCACAGTCCCAGAACTGCCTTGCCTCTGGCCATCTGCCCAACTGAGAGGGCAGTGCTTTCCAGAAGAAGACGCACGAGAATCACTGTCGCCAGGGCAGGGTGAGGCTGGCCATGGTCCCTCCAGCCCAACCTGCCAGTCCTGTTCACCACTGGTCTTACAGGGAATGTCTCTAGGTGACGGCAACTGGGTAGAAACTAGGGAAGAAAACCCACCTGGGTAGGAGTTTTCTCTCTTGTCCTGTAAGTTCCTACATCATATTCTTGATTTTTGTCTCTGGGTCTGAAAAGCCTAAAATATTTACTAATTTGGCCAGTTACTGTGTTTTCCACCTCCGCTTTAGATGATCATTATTGAGTTTCCTGACACACACAGCACAGAATGTCCATACTGTACAAGTTCATGTCATTGCTGCATTTAAAAACTTCCAGTGGCTCCCGGCCCCACCAGCCATGGAAGACAGTGCAAGCTCCGTAGAGTAAACTTCTCTAAGATTATGTCTGGGACAGGAGGTAAGACGCCTTTTCAGTCTCAGTCCTAAGTCATCTTTAACTTCATGTACATAAAGCTATGCATGTAGAAGATAGTCAGATGGCATTTATTCAGATTAATAAAGTGGCTACTTGTTTCCCAGTTGGCTAGTGAACTCTGAATCAGAACTGCAAAAGTGAGAAATGCTGAAATGCACCAAAATCTTAACATCGATCCTTTCCTGGTGCAGTTTCAGGTCTACTTTATGTCTATTCAAAATTAAGGAAAAAACATATTCAATGGCAAGTCTTTTCAGTTTAAATATATGCTTTCTTTAAGTCCCTTATTTCCAACAAATTTACAGTTTAATTTTTTTCAATATTGCAATAATAAGCATTACTTGCCTTGCTGGGTATTTGCAATTCCAAGTTACTAAGATACTTAAAAGTTTTGTCTAAACATATGGGAATGAAAATTACAAATGTGAAACTACTTTTCACTTTGCAAATGTATTAGTAGAACACTATGATACAGTGAATTTGTGACAAAGTATTAAATTCGAATCTGAAAATCGACTCACGTTCAAAGCAGTTAACAATCTGAAAGCTAGTTCACCCTGGGAAGTACCGTCACCAACCCTCTTCTCTCCCAACCTGCGCTTCATCCTCTCTGTAACTTCACATCATGTCCAAAAAGTTTAAGTGTACTGAGACTTTGTCAAACTGCTGGAACTTCTAAGTATACTATATGATTTGGAAAAGAGACTTTTTAATTTTAAAATGTGAACTCTACTATCAGTAATTTACTAAATTATTAAGGTAATAAAACATTCTATTTCTATATCATTTTATAGCACATAAACAATTTTGAGAAAATTTTTCATTTTTAGTTAGGACTACAAAACATGTCTTTAATAGAAGAAGGAAGTCTGGACATCACTTGATTAATTTCATAAATTACATTTTTTTTTGCAAATATGAACACTATCAGTGCGGCCAATAAATGATGATAAAATATTTGTTTAAAATGTATCAAGAAAACTGTGGATTGTTTTTTAAAATAAACTTTATTTTGGATAATTTTAGATTTTCATAGAAGATGCAAAGATAACACAGAGTGTCCTATATACTTCTCACCCACCCAGCTTCCTGTAACATTAACATCTTAATATACTGTAGCTACTTGTCAAAACTGAAAAACCAACATGTTTGATACATTACTACTGACTGAATTCCACACTTCAATACCACATTGCACTTTATCAAATCACTTTCAAAAGTAACACTTACTTAAAATTTCAAAGGGAACAAAACAGAAGCACTTCCTTACCTGCTCTACGCCAAAACTTCATGTGTTTAATTCCAGCTGTAATTAATTTATCAGGCACGTACGGGTTCATTTTTACAACAAAAATCTTATCTTTACTTCCTCTGAAATAAATACAGAAATGCTTTAACACTAAAGATAAATCTCTCCTGTAATAACCTTTTGCCTAGCCCATACCCTATCTTGATTACTCCATTACTAAACGCTTGGTCCACCTGGGCTATGTGATCACGCTTTTGTACATTTGCTATTCTGTCATTATTTTAATCTATTAACTCTTCCCAACAGAATCTTAAAAGGAACAGTAAGAACTGAACTTGTTTTGGGTAGCATCTACTATAGTACTGTGCAAAGAGAATGTCATTTGTGGCATAAATGAGTTAAAGAAAAAATTTTTAATAGTACTCAGTTATAGCTTAATATAATCTTTACAAAGTCCTCTTAAACTATCTTTTATCTGGGTACTGTTTACATAGTATGAGAAAAGTATTTATCTATATTTTAAAAATGCTTTATGTATCTCTTTAGGGAACTCAAAGTTAAAAAACAGTCTCTGACACTGCTGACTATTTCCTCCTTTAAAGCAATTGTTAATATTTTTACTATTACAGAAATAATAATGCTCACTGTAGAAATTTAGGAAATGAAAACTACAACAGAAAATAATCTATAGCTTCTTTGTGATATGTGTATATGTATCTCCTTTCACTCAAATACATGAGCATTTTATCATGTTTTCAAATGACTACAGATTAGCTTATCTTACAGTGAAATTCACTCTATCTACCTATAAGTGGACATTTTAGATAATAGGTACTTCCAATATCATATTATAGTTACATTAATAAGTGTGTTCATAAAGGATAAACCTACAAATGAATTCTGAAATCATCTGTCTTTTTACCACAATTACACTATTTATTCAATGGTAATAAAGGCAGCAGCAACTAAAGATGTAACATGTTTACTTCATTTCAAAACTGTTATAATTTAAAAAAAATTTAAGTCCAAAGGAATTTCAGTCTTTTGCCAATGTGATAATCAAGTTTCTTTCCCTACCTTGCTACTGAAAGTTTCTCTCCTTTCTTCCAGTCCCACAGCACAACAGTGTGGCTATCATCTATTCCAACTGAAGCCAAACGTTTCCCATCCGCTTTGAAAATTAATCAGAGAAACAAACTGACCATTAACATTCAGAAGATAAAAACAGTATGTATTCTGTCACCACAGTGCCATATTTAAAATTTTATAAAATAATGTTAAATGGTAGGCATGCATATAGCTGGGCTTTCCTGGTGGTTCAATAGTAAAGAATCCACCTCCCAATGCAGGAGACTTGGATTTAATCCCTAGGTTGGGAAGACGCCCTGGAGGAGGAAATGGCAACCTCCTCCAACATTCTTGCCTGGGAAATCCCGTGGACAGAGGAGACTGGTGGGCTGCAGTCCATGGGGTCTCAAAAGAGCTGGTCATGACTTAGTGACTAAACAACAATGCACATAGCTCTGAAAAAAGCAGGATTCATAAGGGGGAAGGGTAGTTTCTCAGTGCATTTATCTGCTGACTTTTCCTCTGATCTCATTTACCTCATCTATCTATCAGCCTGGGATAGGGGAAAGGAGGAAGATAAGGAAAGTGGGAAAAAGGTATGTAAAAGATGAGAAGGAAAGAGAAAACTAAGAAAGAAGGAAGAAGCGATACACACCAATGAAATTCACCAGAGGAACTCTACTGTGATGAAAGAAGTCATAGGAATTATAAAACGTAAGTCAAGTGAAAAAGATATAGGTTATAACTTCTCATATAGCTCAGTCAGTTAAGAATCGGCCTGTGATGCAGGAGACCCGGGTTTGATCCCTGGGTCGGGAAGATCCCCTGGAGAAGAAAATGGCAACCCACTCCAGTGTTCTTGTCCAGCGAATCCCACGGACGGAGGAGCCTGGCAGGCTATAGTCCATGGGGTTTCAAGAGTTGGACATGACTTAGTGACTAAACCACCACCACAACTACATATTGCCATTAATATGATTGTTGTGAAAAAAAAAAAAAGACTTAGTGAAGATCAATTATGTTAGTTGTTACTACTGTCAAGTAACAAGTAACGGATATTAGACAAGTGATTGAGCTAAGTCAGCCACACTGGCAAGTGTGCATGTGTTTAGAAGTTGGAAAGATTCAATCTGTAACAAAATGTTTGCCACTCTGCCATACTTTCTGCAAACCTTAATTGGTTTGTTATCGCTACCAGTTGTAATTTTCCCGTTGACTCTGCTATAATTCCGTTTCCTAACTTTTGACAGATATGTGTACGTGTAAATACATTCCTTCCCAAACTCTACTATGAATAATTCACCATCTCTTCAGACAGAGCTGCAGAAAGCACAACTTTACTGTTTCTTAATATAAAATTCTCTATTAAAGGCATTTCACCCCTCTTTCCCTACTGGCGAGCTGCAGTCCATGCAGTTGCAAAGAGTTGGACACGACGCAGGGACTGAACTGACCCCTCTTTCCAATCAACACCCTAGCCTTCACTGTAGATCCAGGTGTAGTTGTTCAACTTTTATATGTGTAGCAAAGACTTAACTTTGAGACCTAAAGTTATTCCTGTAAGACAGATTAGAACTGTCACTTCAAAGAAATGTTATAAAACAAGTATTTTAGTTTTCATCTCTTTCTTTCTTAGCTTTCACCCTGGTGGTGGTGGTGGTCTAGTCACTAAGTTATGTCCGACTCCTGTGACCCCGCAGACTGTAGCCCACCAGGCTCCTCTGTCCATGGGATTCTCCAGGCAAGAATACTGGAGTGGGTTGCCATTCCCTTCTGCAGGGGATCTTCCCAACCTAGGAATCATCGAAGGCAGACTCTTAAGTGACTGAGTTATGAGGGAAGCCCTGCTTTCACCCTGAACATTTTCAAAGTTTACTCTGTGACTGAAAAACATTAAGGGAGATCAGGGTTTGCCCAAGTGGGACACATATACCACTAGAAGTATCTGAGACATCTCCAGAGTTTATATAGACAAACATCTTTTATTTTAATAAAAACATCTTTATAATAATGGGTATTAAAATTACACTCATTACATTATAATTATAAACCAGCTGGCAAACCCACACTTTCATAGTCTTGATAGGCTACGATCACAGTATACACACTTGATAATTGGTCTTTTTTTTAAAAATGCCAATCAGATAACCTTATTCCCTTCTTTAAAGCTCCAGTGACCTCTCATACATTTAGAATGAAATTCACATCCTAGGTCCTTTACAATGTGATCCATCTGCCTTCTTGATAGTCTCTCATGAAAGTCATTTTTAAATGACAAGTTTAGGCAACACTGATTAAGACAAAAATACTGTATACTGCCTCTGAATTTTGATCATTCTTATTGAGACAGAAATTCCCTTACCTGAGAAATCAACAGCACAGACACCATATTGGTGGTAGCCCTTTAATATCGACAATGGTTTAATGGTTTCCGTGTCCCATATGTGAATTGAGGGATCCCTACCTACCTAAAATAGAAAGAATGATAAAAGTCATTTTATGCAATTAAACCATTTATTTTCATACCTACAAAACAAAATAAAACAAGATATTTTGCAACTTTTGTCATATTTGCTACAGATTTCAAGTAAAAAATATAAAGATTATGTGATCAACATTTTTCCCATACGTTTGTTGAAAAGCTAATGAGACTAGGTTCAGGGTTTATAGGAATGTTCTAGAACTATATAGCTCCTAAACCTTATACTCTACTTCATCAATAGAGATAATGCTTCCTGAGCACCTACTACTGGCAGTGTTAGCAACCTAATGTATGCTAGTGTGCATTAAGACAATTAGATAAATTTTGCAAACTAACTGAGAAAATAAAAACATCTGGTATGTGCTTAATGAGGATGAAAGGCTGTAGAGAAAATCTTCATGGAAATTATGTTACTTGTCCTGGGCCTTCAAAAAGTGTAAGTCTTGGACAAAAAGAGAAGCAAGCAAGTACATTCCAGGCTAAGATAATGGTACAAACAAAGATGCAGAGAGGTTAAAGCACCAAGCAGGTTCAGTTCAGTTCAGTTCAGTTCAGTCGCACAGTCATGTCCGACGCTCCGTGACCCCATGAAGTGCAGCACGCCAGGCCTCCCTGTCCATCACCAACTCCCGGAATTCACCCAAACTCATGTCCATTAAGTCGGTGATGCCATCCAGCCATCTGATCCTCTGTCGTCCCCTTCTCCTCCTGCCCCCAATCCCTCCCAGCATCAGAGTCTTTTGCAATGAGTTAACTCTTCGCATGAGGTGGCCAAGTACTGGAGTTTCAGCTTTAGCAACATTCCTTCCAAAGAACACCCAGGGTTGATCTCCTTTAGGATGGACTGGTTGGATCTCCCTGCAGTCCAAGGGACTCTCAAGAGTCTTCTCCAATACCACAGTTCAAAAGCATCAATTCTTCAGCATTCAGCTTTCTTCACAGTCCAACTCTCAAATCCATACATGACCACTGGAAAAACCATAGCCTTGACTAGACGGACCTTTGTTGGCAAAGTAACGTCTCTGCTTTTCAATATGCTGTCTAGGTTGGTCATAACTTTCCTTCCAAGGAGTGAGCGTCTTTTAATTTCATGGCTGCAATCACCATCTGCAATGATTTTGGAGCCCCAAAAAATAAAGTCTGACACTGTTTCCACTGTTTCCCCATCTACTTCCCATGAAGTGATGGGACCAGATGTCATGATCTTCGTTTTCTGAATGTTAAGCTTTAAGCCAACTTTTTCACTCTCCACTTTCACTTTCATCAAGAGGCTTTTGAGTTCCTCTTCACTTTCTGCCATAAGGGTGGTATCATCTGCATATCTGAGGTTATTGATATTTCTCCCGGCAATCTTGATTCCAGCTTGTGCTTCTTCCAGCCCAGTGTTTCTCATGATGTACTCTGCATAGAAGTTAAATAAGCAGGATGACAATATACAGCCTTGACGTACTCCTTTTCCTATTTGGAACCAGTCTGTTGTTCCATGTCCAGTTCTAACTGTTGCTTCCTGACCTGCATATAGGTTTCTCAAAAGGCAGGTCAGGTGGTCTGGTATTCCCATCTCTTGAAGAATTTGCCACAGTTTATTGTGATCCACACAGTCAAAGGCTTTGGCCTCGTCAATAAAGCAGAAATAGATGTTTTTCTGGAACTCTCTTGCTTTTTCCATGATCCAGTGGATGCTGGCAATTTGATCTCTGATTCCTCTGCCTTTTCTAAAACCAGCTTGAACATCTGGAAGTTCACGGTTCATGTATTGCTGAAGCCTGGCTTGGAGAATTTTGAGCATTACTTTACTAGCATGTGAGATGAGTGCAACTGTGTGGTCGTTTGAGCATTCTTTGGCATTGCCTTTCTTTGGGATTGGAATGAAAACTGACCTTTTCCAGTCCTGTGGCCACTGCTGAGTTTTCCAAATTTGCTGGCATATCGAGTGTAGCACTTTCACAGCATCATCTTTCAGGATTTGAAATAGCTCCACTGGAATTCCATCACCTCCACTAGCTTTGTTCGTAGTGATGCTTTCTAAGGCCCACTTGACTTCACATTCCAGGATGTCTGGCTCTAGGTGAGTGATCACACCATTGTGATTATCTGGGTCGTAAAGCTCTTTTTTGTACAGTTCTTCTGTGTATTCTTGCCATCTCTTCTTAATATGTTCTGCTTCTGTTAGGTCCATACCATTTCTGTCCTTTATCGAGCCCATCTTTGCATGAAATGTTCCCTTGGTATCTCTAATTTTCTTGAAGAGATCTCTAGTCTTTCCCATTCTGTTGTTTTCCTCTATTTCTTTGCACTGATTGCTGAAGAAGGGTTTCTTATCTCTTCTTGCTTTTGGAACTCTGCATTCAGATGCTTATATCTTCCTTTTCTCCTTTGCTTTTCGCTTCTCTTCTTTTCACAGCTTTCACCAAGCAGTTAACAGGACTTAAATTTTAATTATTCCTTTGGACTCAAGTAATCACTTTCTCTATACCGATTAAGCTATATTACATAATAACTTTGTCTATAAAGGCAACTCCTGAAATAATAGGGCTGCCAATTAGCATTGATTTTGAGGTTCGTTTTTTATAAATATATAACAAAAAACAACACTGTGATCAGTCAACGTTTCACTAAGTTATTAAACACTTTCCTCTGTCCTGACATTTCTCTTCAGATCTACTATTTTCTATATAAGCTGGAATTCTAAATCACCATTTTGAGCTACTTCTGGTTTAGGTTTCTTCCAGGTGATATGAATTGCTCCTGTTAATGGCATAGGTTGCCATTCCCTTCTCCAGGGGAATCTTCCCAACCCAGGGATCAAACCCAGGTCTCCTGCACTACAGGCAGGTTCTTTACCATCGGAGCCACCAGGGAAACCTGGTCTTTTTGTCAGAATCCCAGCTAAAAGTCTAGGATAGGAGGAGGTAAGGTTTTCCTCCCCTACACTGGTTATCCAGGGATATCCTGTGGGCATCCTGACTTTTAATTTAATTTGGCCCACATTCCCTAAAATGGCAGAATCATGGTAGTAAATGACCAGTTTTTACAGTCTTATTCCAGGAGTATCAGAATAATGTCCAAACTCCTTCCTACAGCACTGCAGGTGATCCTTGCTACACACAATAGGCACATAACTGTGTGTTAAGAGGAACCTTGACATAAACTAGCAGTGAAGGTAAATGGTACCCCTGAGGCCCCCACTAACCCACTTAATTATTTCTCCCACTAAAGTCCACCAATAACTCTAAGATTTGTACTTTAGGTTGCTCACAGTTACTTAAAGAAGCTATGTTTTATTTCAGTTTTTTTTCTTTTCTTTTGCTCCACTGTTATACAATAAAACAGAAAGCCTTCCCCAACCTCCCCTCTGTCAGGTAAACTATTGAGTTCAAATGGCACCATCTCTATGAGGGTTTCCCATTCCATTAGGCATGATTAATCAGTCCTATATTATATTTCAAGAGGGCTTTATACACACCTAATAGTGGGTCTCAGCAGGGGTGACTTTTGCCTTCCAAACGCTGTCTGGAGATGTTTTTGTTTGTCACAAGTCAGGGGCAGTGTGATTGGCATCTACTGCACAGAGGTCAGATACTCTGCTAACACTGTGCAATGCACAGGATTCCACTGTGCACAAAAACCCAATTATTTTTACAACAAAAAATTATCTGGCCCCAAGTGTCAACAGTTCCAAGGTAAGAAGCCCCGATCTATACTTCTGACCCTGTATCACAATTTTCTTGCATGTTTGCCTTCCCTCACAGATTATTAATGTTTTACCATGGCAAGAAGATGTTTTATTTATATTCCCAGAGATTTCCTGGCACACAGCACATGCTCTATGAGTGTTTTCGAATGAATGGAAGAAAAGGGGAAGAAAAGGAGGAAGGGATGGGAAGGGGAGAAAAAAACAACGAGGGGAGATACAAACCCAGGGAGGGGAGATGGGAGAGAGAAAGAGTTTTCTCACTTTTCAAGGAAGCTACCTGGGATGATGCAAGCTGCCTGCCCCTGCCCTCAATATATCCCCGAAGGTATCCTTAACCCAGTGTTCAAAGCCAGACAGACTGAGGATGTTGGGTTTTTACCACATATTAGCTGAGAGATTTGCAGAAGGCAATAGCACCCCATTCCAGTACTCTTGCCTGGAAAATGGGGTCGCTAAGAGTCGGGCACGTCTGAGCGACTTCACTTTCACTTTTCACTTTCATGCATTGGAGAAGGAAATGGCAACCCACTCCAGTGTTCTTGCCTGGAGAATCCCAGGGACGGAGGAGCCTGGTGGGCTGCCGTCTATGGGGCAGCACAGAGTTGGACACGACTGAAGCAACTTAGCAGCAGCAGGAGCAGCTGAGAGATTGGAGAAGGAAATGGCAACCCATTCCAGTGTTCTTGCCTGGAGAATCCCAGGGACGGGGGAGCCTGGTGGGCTGCCATCTATGGGGTCGCACAGAGTCGGACACGACTGAAGCGACTTAGCAGCAGCTGAGAGATCTTTGAGAAAATCATGTATTTTCCTTAAACCTAAAATTCCTCATTTATAAGCTGGGGGCAAATGGTTTCACTCTCATATAGGTGAGGTGAGAATAAAGCAAATATACATTAAGAAATTAGTAACATGCTTACACAGAGTAAAGTGCTTAAACACAGTGAGAATTTATAGGTACACCCCTTCCTTTCCTTCTCTAAGAATAAGAATATAAAGAGGTGTATCAGTTATGACTTTTCTGTGTTTTCTCCCTTGGTAAACCTGAACATGTTACTATCATGATAGAAAAATAGAAACACAGTCGTCCTATTTGTTACAGAACATTTCTTAGATAATTTATTTTAGATAATGAAAAAATCAGACTTCTTACCTTAATGTTACTCACAGATTAAAAAAAAAATATTATTCTGACAGAAAGAAGTGAACCCAGAGCTCACCGTTCAAAATTCAAATTATAATAATAAGTAAAACAATAAAACTCTAAGGAAAACTATAATAAAGAATTTTCATTTGTAATATGAAAATAAAATCCCATTCTAAAGAATTCATTTCCAAGAACACAAAAGGAAAAAAAATGGACTAATCTAACTTTAAACCCGAAGGTCTAGCCTGTCTAACCTGTTATCACATAGTCTTTCAAAGGACCTACCTGGCCTGTTGCCACGTAGTCTTTCAAAGGATGAAGAGCCAGGCAGAGAATGTCATCATCGTGACCCAGGTAAAAACGCTGTGTGTTCTGCTGGCGGTTATAAATGACACCCACTGCTGCCACATGGTATACAATTTCACCAATTTGAGTATAAAACAGATTACTTCGACAGTCATAACCTCTGTAACTAAATATAGAAAATATATCATATAACATTAACTTTGGTCTTTCACTGGTAAATACGGACTATACAGAGGATGTTTAATTTCCAGTTTTACAAGATATTAAATAATTTAAAAAAATACAAATATCTCAGATCCCAAAACTTTTGTGAACTGCTCTGATTACAGACACCTAAATCTAAGGTACAATACTCAGTGAAATAAAGTACAGAAAAGTGTATATTGTACATTACTATTTGCATAAATATAAATACTAAATTTAAATATTATAAAGCAAAAAGTTGCTTTTTACAAGTGAAAGGGTATAGAAAAGAATGTACATTTTATTATATATAAATACATATACATAAAATGTACACTTGTATTATACATAAATATTTCTGAAATTAAGTAAAAGTAATTCCCTTTGGGTAAGATGGAATGATAGCTGGGAGGGCAGATGTAGGGAAAAGATCTTCAGAGTGTATCCTTTTACACACATTGTTGAACAATGAAGATATTATATATATATATAAACAAAAATAAGTTTAAACTACGATTTAAAAATAATATATACGTCCAGAAAAAAGTAGCTAGGTCCTCTAAAAATGACCAATATAATTCCATTTATAGGAACCTGATTTGCACTTCAAAGAAACCCAATTCATAAAACCTAAGTGCAGAGAAATATTGCCATTTGAGTCATTTGCAGTAACATGGACGGACCTAGAGACTGCCACACTGAGTGAAGCAAGTCAGAGAGAGAAAGACAAATATCGCGTACTGTCACTTACATGTGGAACCTTAAAACATGGTACCAGTGAACTTACTTACAAGACAGAACAGAGTCACAGATGTAGAAAACAAACAGGTTACCAGGGGGAAACTGAGGGGAGGGATAAACTGAGAGATGGGGACTGACATACACACACTGTACGTAAAGCAGGTAACTAATAAGGACATACCGCATGACACAGGGAACACCACCCAATACTCTATCATGGTCTACAGGGGAAAAGAGTCTAAAAAAGGGTAGACACATGTGTATATGCAACTGATTCCGTTTGCTGCACACCTGAAACTAACACATAGTGAATCAACCACACTCCAACAAAAATAAACAAAAACCCCCAAATGCTTCCACTGGAGGTAAAAAAGCTTTTACTAAATAAATAAATCTGTTTTCAAATTCTTAAAAACATTATAAGCCAGGTAAGAGGATTACAAGGTGAAGGGAAGGAAAGAGCTGGATTGGAGACTCTGGTGTCCCAGGATGAAATGTGAGCCCAGGATTGCCAGGTGTTCTAAGAGAACCCAGAGACAGTATTTTATTGAAATTAAGACATGAAGGCCAAATTGCTTAGGCTAAAACAAGCCACAATATCATTCCAAATTAGACATATTTAGGGGAGCAGAGAAGGCAATGGCACCCCACTCCAGTACTCTTGCCTGGAAAATCCCATGGATGGAGGAGCCTGGTGGGCCGCAGTCCATGGGGTCGCTAAGAGTCGGACACGACTGAGCGACTTCGCTTTCACTTTTCACTTTCATGCATTGGAGAAGGAAATGGCAACCCACTCCAGTGTTCTTGCCTGGAGAATCCCAGGGACGGGGGAGCCTGCTGGGCTGCCGTCTATGGGGTCGCACAGAGTCGGACACGACTGAAGCGACTTAGCAGCAGCAGCAGCAGGAGAGATGATAATCTCTTATATTTCATATTTTTCTTGTTTTAAGATAGATCAATTTCTTATAAATACTAAATTTTCACAAGACAGTTTTTTATTTAACAAATACTTATATAGTGCTTATTATGTGCCAGATAATACTCTAAGTCACTACAAGTATTTACTTATTTACTCCTCACCAGAACCCTATGAAGTAAAGCACTGTTATCTCCATTTTACAGATGGTGAAACAGAGACAGAGAAGTTAAGTGACTTGCTCAAAGTCACACAGCTGGTAAATGTGAACCAAAATTCAAACACATAAATGAAAAGTAGTTGTTTTGTACCCGTGAACAAAGTGTAACCGAATACTATTTCCTGGAGCCCGCTCTCTTCTTTTAGAAGTACCACTTTTTTGTTTCTCTTTGTATTGTTCTTTAAGCTGAGGTAGATCTTCTTTGTAAACCTTTAAATAATGTACATAAGTAGAAATATTCTTAGAATATAAATTAATAAAGGTGTTGTAGATTCCTAATGTAACTTCAGACATTGCGTAACTATGATCACTAAACTTTTAATAACTAAAATAGGAAGGTTCTTTTTGAAATTTACTTCCTTGGAAAGACAAACTAATTTACATTGTCTAAGTATCAAACTGACAGATACATATTCAGTTTCCGTGAATTTTTTATACTTCGGAAGAGAACATTTTAAAGGAAATCAATGTAAGTGTACTGTGACAAAAAGCACATATATTATATAATAAAACACAATACAGGCACAGTTAGTATATCAAGCACTTAATATAAATAACATTTTATACAACTATACTTTAACTCTGAAAGAGGGAAACAGCCATACATTTCTTGGAAACTTACAAACCACGAAAGATAACAATAGATGAGTAAACAAGGAGCAAGATAAAGAAGAAATTTTTTCAGGAAAAGCTCATGTGGTAATAAAAATTACCTGCCGACGGTAAGTGAGCTGGGTCTCTTGCTCAATTTCAGAATCCAGTTCTGGAACATCAGACAGGTCTGAATCTGATTCATCACTATTAGAGTCTGCAAGACTTTCTGTAATTTATAAAAATGCATCATTACTTGTTTAAGTAAGATTCACTTTCAAAACAGCACAATAAAATTAAGGATTGCAAGCTGACTGTGCCAACTGACATGGAGACAGGCTATGAAACAATCAAATGAAATGACCTATTCAAGTGACACAGATGTCAGTAAACTGTACTACATATTCTCTTCCTCTCCACTCACTGCAAACTCAATAGTTCCTTTAAATCCCTTCACTGGCTCCCCAATGACCGCTACATCAAATTTAAATGTCTGTGCAAATATAAGTAAATATAACCTATAATTAACATGAAAAACAGCTAGAAAAAACGACACGTAAGAGAGGAACTGACATTAGATCATTTTTCTTGTCAAAAAAAAAAACAAAAACAAATATAAAACCCATCTCCCCGAGACTATATTAAATATTTGCTTTATTAATGGATGTTTTTCACTCATCAGCTAGATTAAAGTGTAACCAAAGTACTTTCTCGTCCATGCTCTGTGACATTTGACTTTAAACATATAGACTTAATATTTTAATTTAAAATTTCCACTAATAATTGTACTGTTAACATAAGGCTAGTGTACATTTCAATGGTAAAATCATTATTTGGGAGTTACTTGAAGATTTATTTGGCAGAAAAATTGTTCAGGCAGTATGTACTACTCACCTTGGGGTGCTATGTGAAGAGCATCCTTTAGTTTTCTTTCAGGAATAAATTTCCACTGAAAGACAGAGTGATCTGCTCCACCAATAGAAATAACCCACTGATAATCATGTGACCATCTCACATTCGTTACATGAGCTGAATGGCCAATATATTTTTTAAACTTGGCCCCTATAACAAAAATATACCTTTAAATTGATAAACAAATGCCAATACACACAAAAGCCAATATAAACAATAATTTCTCTACCTGAACCAATGCATCCTACTTCTATTACCTTAGTTATGATCAAAGGGGAAAAATATTAATTCAAAAACTCAGTGAACAAATGAATGAGTGTACATGAAGGGTAGAACTCTTTGCTCTACTGATTCACAATATAATTTGGTAAGAATCACAAGGGTTGTGAGGCATTATCTTACTGCTTTAAGAAATGCCTGCAGCAACAAGAGTTTTCATTTCACAATGTTTTCATATTAGGATATTTGAATGGTTTGGCCTGAGGCCTTCAGTCTTAAGTGACATTGACCAATCTAATCTTGCCCCACTATTCTCAGCCCTAGCTGAGGAATATCCTGTTAAAGCTTAAGTCATCAATAAAATACACATAAAAAGGACTACACACCAAAACTAAATGGGATTTATGCCAGGAATGCAAGGTTGGTATAGTATACAAAAATCAATGTACTATACCATATAACCAAAATAAAAAATGTTCAGTTGTCCTAACAACTGTCTTTTACAGTCATTTTTAAACCTATATATTCTGTACCATGTCTTTCAACGTGGGTTTGCCCCCTGTTTCAACGACTAGATTCAGATGTGCTGTCTGCACAGACAGTGGCATGTCCCTTTGGATCATCACTCCCAGGGCACAGCTCCATCATTAGTGATATTAAGCAGCAGCGTTCGGAAACGGATTTCGCCCATTGTAAACGAGCTGTTTAACTTTCTGGCTAATTTTTAACAAAATCCGTGTGATGATGGGAACCATTTTTGTGATTCTAAAGTTCAGAATACATTTTCTATATTCTGCTTAGATAAACCTGATATTTGGCAACATGCCCATGTCCCTGTGAGAGTACAGTAAACAGAATAATGTTTGACTTCATTTTGACAATGTTTTAAAAGCTTTATATGAAGTTATATAAGGCCTGTATTTCAGTATGACAAAGATCCATCAATTATAAACTTCAGAAAAACTTTCACCTTGGCCATGAAATTAGGGATAGCCATCTTAATCAAAGAATAAATGTTTTAACCAAAACTATATGAATTACAATTTACTTCTACCCAAGAGAAATGCTATTATTTCAGGAATCAATTTTTTATGTAGCTTAATAGAAGTCAGTAACCTTCTAGATGGGTAACTTGCCACAATTCACTCCACAAAGTCTGGTAACTTAAGACTGAGTCCCATCCTTCTTATATGAGAATGCATTATTTGCCTGTCAAGAGGACTTTGGTTATTACTTCCTTTGATGGGGCCCTTCACATACTCTTGGGCACCAGAGCGTTCTAAACATTAAAGCCAGAAATTTTAGCAAATAAATTCCAAGTTTTTTAAATGTACTAATTTTGTTATGTTTAGAGCAAATGAAGAAGAGTTATTCGAGCACCTATTCTATTTAACTGTATTGGGTTAACAGCTCCAAGAAAGGTACAGATAATCCTGTAAGGTTTTCCAAGTTATTTTCTCTGTGACTTTTCTAAGATAAATTGCTCTGGAAGAACCAAGGCAATTCAACAAGGAAGCTATGGAATAAGTTTAAGAGAAGCCAGCTATTTCTAATCAAAGTATTAGAAATACTTTGACTGTATTAATGACTATTCAATAACCAATACTGTTTAACTATGATAAACAGTTTATCTTAAAAGTATACCTTAGATATCCTATCTTTTAAGAAGTGACCCTGACTCACCAAGACCAACGACATCCTCTTACATGCTTCCAGAATTCCCAATGATTACCCCATGTGACTATGACACTGAAATACAATAGTCTATTTACTTGGTAACCCTTCTAATAAACTATAAGCTCTTTGAGGATAGGATGGTATCTAATTTATCATACACCTCTAACGCCTGACACATAGAAATGTTCATTAGGTATTTGAGAAAAGAGAAAGAAAGGAAAAGAAAAAAAAAAGATTCTATTTCCCCTCACTCTTGCCTATACACTTGAACTGAAACTCTAGATTTAGAGGAGGCAAGAAGAGTGCTGAGAGGGCATGAACTCCAACCCTTATTATGAATCATTAAAGGGGACAAAAAGTCTGATGTAAAGAATATTAGAGTTGAAATCAAAAGACTAGAGTTTGAGCATTATCTTGATGACTTAAAAAGACAGGAGCTTGAGTACATCATTTAACCTCTCTTAGACTACATTTCTATTTTAGTATAAATTGGATTATAAGCTCTCAAAGGCCCTTCATTATTAATACTGACCTATGATAAGAAATGACTAAAAAAAACAGGTAAGACCTAAACAGTATGTCCTCAAATAGGACTAATATCTCAGAGAAAAGATTTACCAAGAAAAGCTGGTATGGTTACAGAAGCTTTCATAATTTAAATGAGAAGAGAATGACAATTCTTGGTGAGGATAAAGCAATATACTGCAATATTTATGTTTCAGTGGTCTCATTTCTTTTCTCATTTATTTTGGGGTGTATTTTAACACAAAGTTAACACAAGCTAAATCTCTTCATTAAATTGTAGTAATGTGACAAAAGATTTTTCCCATTTAACAGTGTTTTGAGTGTTTGAGTGTTTTGAGTATCTTGAGAAATCTGTATGCAGGTCAGGAAGCAACAGTTAGAACTGGACATGGAACAACAGACTGGTTCCAAATAGGAAAAGGAGTACGTCAAGACTGTATATTGTCACCCTGCTTATTTAACTTATATGCAGAGTACATCATGAGAAACGCTGGGCTGGAAGAAGCATAAGCTGGAATCAAGATTGCCTGGAGAAATATCAATAACCTCAGATATGCAGATGACACCACCCTTATGGCAGAAAGTGAAGAGGAACTTAAAAGCCTCTTGATGAAAGTGAAAGTGGAGAGTGAAAAAGTTGGCTTAAAGCTCAACATTCAGAAAACGAAGATCATGGCATCTGGTCCCATCACTTCATGGGAAATAGATGGGGAAACAGTGGAAACCGTGTCAGACTTTATTTGTTTGGGCTCCAAAATCACTGCAGATGGTGACTGCAGCCATGAAATTAAAAAACGCTTACTCCTTGGAAGGAAAGTTATGAGCAACCTAGATAGCATATTGAAAAGCAGAGACATTACTTTGCCAACAAAGGTCCGTCTAGTCAAGGCTATGGTTTTTCCTGTGGTCATGTATGCACGCGAGAGCTGGACTGTGAGGAAGGCTGAGCACTGAAGAATTGATGCTTTTGAACTGTGGTGTTGGAAAAGACTCTTGAGAGTCCCTTGGACTGCAAGGAGATCCAACTAGTCCATTCTGAAGGAGATCAGTCCTGGGATTTCTTTGGAAGGAATGATGCTAAAGCTGAAACTCCAGTACTTTGGCCACCTCATGCGAAGAGTTGACTCATTGGAAAAGACTCTGCTGCTGGGAGGGATTGGGGGCAGGAGGAGAAGGGGACGACAGAGGATGAGATGGCTGGATGGCATCACTGATTTGATGGATGTGAGTCTGAGTGAACTCCGGGAGTTGGTGATGGACAGGGAGGCCTGGTGTGCTGCAATTCATGGGGTCGCAAAGAGTCGGACACGACTGAGCGACTGAACTAAACTGAACTGAATAGTGTTTTGATGACCTTAAAACTTCTAGATGTAAAATATAGGAGAATATCTTTTTTAGCTCTAGTAAAAAGGCAGAGGAACCAGAGATTAAATTGCCAACATCTGCTGGATCATCAAAAAAGTAAAAGAGTTCCAGAAAAACATCTATTTCTGCTTTACTGACTATGCCAAAGCCTTTGAATGTGTGAATCACAATAAACTGTGGAAAATTCTTCAAGAGATGGGAATACCAGACCACCTAACCAGCCTCTTGAGAAACCTGTATGCAGGTCAGGAAGCAACAGTTAGAACTGGACATGGGACAAGAGACTGGTTCCAAATAGGAAAAGGAGTACATCAAGGCTGTATATTGTCACCCCGCTTATTTAACTTCTATGCAGAGAACATCATGAGAAACGCTGGGCTGGAAGAAGCACAAGCTGGAATTAAGATTGCCAGCTGCTGCTGCTGCTAAGTCGCTTTAGTTGTGTCCTATTCTGTGCGGCCTCATAGATGGCAGCCTACCAGGCTCCACCGTCCCTGGGATTCTGCAAGCAAGAACACTGGAGTGGGTTGGCATTTCCTTCTCCAATGCATGAAAGTGAAAAGTGAAAGTAAACTCGCTTAGTCATGTCCGACTCTTAGCAACCCCATGGACTGCAGCCCACCAGGCTTCTTCATCCATGGGATTTTCCAGGCAAGAGTACTGGAGTGGGGTGCCATTGCCAGGAGAAATATCAATAACCGCAGATATGCAGATGACACCACCCTTAGGGCTGAAGGTGAAGAACTAAAGAGCCTCTTGATGAAAGTGAAAGAGGAGAGTGAAACAGTTGGTTTAAAGGTCAACATTCAGAAAACTAAGATCATGGCATCTGGTCCCATCACTTCATGGGAAATAGATGGGGAAACAGTGGAAACAGTGTCAGACTTTATTTTGGGGGGCTCCAAAATCACTGCAGATGGTGACTGCAGTCATGAAATTAAAAGACGTTTACTCATTGGAAGGAAAGTTATGAGCAACCTAGATAGCATACTGAAAGCAGAGACATTACTTTGCCAATAAAGGTCCATCTAGTCAAGGCTATAGTTTTTCCAGTGGTCATGTATTGATGTGAGAGTTGGACTGTGAAGAAGGCTGAGTGCCGAAGGTGCTTTTGAACTGTGGTGTTGGAGAAGACTCTTGAGAGTCCCTTGGACTGCAAGGAGATCCAACCAGTCCATCCTAAAGGAGATCAGTCCTGCGTGTTCATTGAAAAGACTGATGTTGAAGCTGAAACTCCAATACTTTGGCCACCTGATGCAAAGAGCTGACTCATCTGAAAAGACCCTGATGCTGGGAAAGATTGAGGGCAGGAGGAGAAGGGGACGACAGAAAATGAGATGGTTGGATGGCATCACCGACTCAATGGACATGAGTCTGGGTAAACTCTGGGAGTTGGTGATGGACAGGGAGGCCTGGCGTGCTGCGGTCCATGGGGTAGCAAAGAGTCGGACATGACTGAGTGACTGAACTGAACTGAAAAAGTAGAATTCCTTATACACAAAACAGGATTGTTCAGAAAAAAAGGAGAAACTGCCTTGAGTACACTGAAAGGAAAACTAGTCAACCAAAGATATCATTAAGAAAATAAAACGACAAGTCACAAACTCAGAAAAGACATTTGTAATCCATAAAAATTACAGATCATTTGTACCTAGAGTATATAAAATTATTTCCATTAAACAATAAAACAAACACCTCTAAAAATAGGCAAAAGATATGAACTTGTGTTTGATAGACAAGGAAGTGCAGAAAATTAAAAAATATTGGGAAAGATGGTCAACCTTATTATAAGTAGTAGAGAAATGTAAATTAAGACAATGTGACATCATTTACACTAACTAGATTTACAAGTAAAAACTATGGTGGCCAAGTGTGGAAGAAGATGTATTCAACAGGGTTGTGTAAAATGGTATAACTATTTTGGAAAACAGTTTGGCATCTTCTTATAAACTCTCTATGACTCAGCAATTTCACTCCTAAGTATACATCTCTGAAAAACTTGTAGTTATAACAAAAGACTGCAGAGAACCCACATGTCCACACAGGAGAATAAACACGGGAACTGTAGCTTGTCTCACAGCAGTTTTTACAGCAATGAGAGACAAACACGTAGCACGCTGTGCAGCAGCCTCTCAGAATCTGAGGCAAGCAAGCGGTGTTTGGGAAGTCTCTGTCACAGAGCTGTTTTATTGTTCGATATTTGTTTTTCCAAAGAAGTTTCTCCTGGAATCTAAAAAATTTTTTTTCCCCAATATAAATTTTCATTTGTCAGTAAGTATGGAAAGAGTCTTGGCAAGTATTAACGGTGATGAAGGGGTCAGACTAAATCACCCTGCCTGCACCTCTCCACCCGTCGCCACCCTGGCCTCCTCGCCCTCTACCACAGCCTCAGCGCTGCCGCCTGGGAAATGCCTGATCATTTGAGAGGGATTATGGTCAAGAGCAGAAGAATCCAGAGAGAAGGGGATAATAATAGACAGAAAGAAAGAAAGAAAAAAAGAAGAGTAATGCTTTGGACTGGGATTTGAGGGGGCTGGGCTTCCCTGGCAGCTCAGACAGTAAAGAATCCGCCTGCAGTGTGGGAGACCTGGGTTTGATCCCTGCATTGGGAAGATCCACTGGAGAAGGAAATGGAAAACCACTCCAGTGTTCTTGCCTGGAAAATCTGGACAGAGGAGCTTGGCAGGTTATAGTACATGGGATCACAAGAGTTAGACACAACTTAGTGACTAAACCACCACCAAATTCTGGGTTAACTTCATTTTATGTTTCAATTACAATGATTCTATAACATAAGCAACTTCTATTAGTTAACTTCTTTCCACATTTTGTAAAAGCTTTACTCCTTAGATTATAATGGATATTACCTAAGTGGTTAGCTAAAATACATTAATACATCAGACAGTCTTTCCCAAACTTAAGTTGGATCAATGGTACAACTTACCACAATGAAGTAATGTACAACTGCCTAACTAATCTAAAAAAAAGATCCTGCCAGCTGTTTCATCTTGCCCATTTCTTATATAAAAAATTTCTTTTTTCTATAGTGATACTACTAGCTTTATGCTAGTTTGTAAATTCAATAAATACACAATCTTAAAATACTTCTACTAATCTTTTAAATATGCAGTTGTTATGTTTTGTCTTCTCTCCCAATTACCTACCCACAGTCTCAAGCTGACTCACAAATGCCTAGAAATAAAAACTCTTATCATAAAACAAATGTCTAACAAAAATCTAAAAAAAGAGAAAATAAGAAAAACAATTTATACTTATATTCTTGAAGTAGTAACTGAAAAGACTAACTTTTCTTAAAGACTTTGATAAAATATTCCTACAGCAATTCAGAAAACTACTACATATTTTATAAATGAAACAAAATTATCAAGCAATAAAAATACTATCTTCTCTGTTGCAAAAGATAAAACTTGAGAGTAAATCACATCCATTTGATTAGGAAAATTCAGAAAATTAAAGTACTATTTTTTCCTGCATAGAGGTCACTATATGAAACAATGAGTTGAAGCAATGTCTAAGACGAATATTATCATAATTAATCTTACTAAATCTCATGTCTTCTAAATAGGCAAGTATCATTTGAATCACAATAAAACTTGTGCCCGGTGACTCTCATGTCCTGGCTATGTGGTAGAATCCAGAAATAGGTTACTTCAATTGCTAGAGATTTAGCTAGCCTTTAACATCCTCAGCATTATTCATGGAGGCACTTTCACAGGCATCTGGGAAGCTGACACTGGCAGGCAGAAATGGGCAAGATGAAACAGCTGGCAGGATCTGGAGCTCACACTTGACTGCAGAGGCACAACAAATACCGATCTAGACTTCTGGGAAATGTGGGCCCTTAACCTTAATATCAGTGGACTACCTAAACTATTTGAATAAAACTATTTCTGCTGTTTCCAAAATTACCTTTTACTAAATTCCATTTTAACATTTTTCCAACCACTTTTATTAACATCCAGGTGAAAATTATGACTGCATCTGCTATAGATGTTGATACTCTTAAGAATATATTCAACTGTACCTAATATAAGGCCCCATACGATAGGAGAGAGGTCTTAGAAAACTAAATCTGAGAAGAAACTTGGCTTTCTCTGAGTAGCATGGTTTTATTTTTTTTAAATAGCTACAGTGAAAATTATTCTGTGCTTTATTTTTGGTTTCAGGAAGCTCAGATTCAGTTTTGATGTTTGACTACTGTCAATTTCTTTATCTGACTTTAACATGGTATTTCTATTTCCCTTGGTATGAATTCTTTACTTACATAACTATTTTAGTGCTGAGAGACTTGCCATAAGCTGACTCAAATACTTTCTGGAACAAGGCATGGAACAAATGAATAATAGAGTATTTCATGTAATTATCCTCATGTCTATTAACAGATCGATTAATATCATTTTAAAAGACACCCAAGAAAAAGAGGTCATACATAAAATATGTAGAAAATAACCAGTGATAAGACCCCTTAATTTTCTTCCACTGCCAGTTATGAAAAATAAATATCAGAACAATATATGTTAAGGGTTTAAGCAAAAACACTTTCTCAAAAACCAACAAACAAACCAATAGACTCCAAACTGTAACTTAAGCTTAGACAGCTGGCTACTTCATCAGAATTCTTAAGAAAATGTCAGAAAAATGTCTCATAAGAGATATACGTTCAGCAAGTTAAATGAGTAAAGATAACAAGTCATAAGAAAAGTATAACTATCATTGTATATTCTGACTATATGAAATAATTCTGGAAGTAGAAAGAAAAAATAACTTTAAAAAGAAAGAGGTAAAGTATTAGCCCATTTATAATATATGAATTCAAAAATAACTTTCTAGTACAGCCACTATGGAGAACAGTGTGGAGATTCCTTAAAAAACTGGAAATAGAACTGCCTTATGACCCAGCAATCCCACTGCTGGGCATACACACCGAGGAAATCAGAATTGAAAGAGACACATGTACCCCAATGTTCATCGCAGCACTGTTTATAATAGCCAGGACATGGAAGTAACCTAGACGTCCATCAGCAGATGAATGGATAAGAAAGCTGTGGTACATATACACAATGGAGTATTACCCAGCCATTAAAAAGAATACATTTGAATCAGTTCTAATGAGGTGGATGAAACTGGAGCCTACTATACAGAGTGAAGTAAGCCAGAAAGAAAAACACCAAGACAGTACACTAACGCATATATATGGAATTTAGAAAGATGGTAACAATAACCCTGTATGTGAGACAGCAAAAGAGACACAGATGTATAGAACAGTTGTTTGGACTCTGTGGGAGAGGGCGAGAGTCGGATGATTAGGGAGAATGGCATGGAAACATGTATAATATCATATAAGAAAAGAATCACCAGTCCAGGTTCGATGCAGGATACAGGATGCTTGGGGCTGGTGCACTGGGATGACCTGGAGGGATGATACAGGGAGGGAGGTGGGAAGAGGGTTCAGGATGGGGAATACACGTATGCCCGTGGCGGATTCATGTTGATGTATGGCAGAACCAATACAATATTGTAAAGTAATTAGCCTCCAGTTACAATAAATAAATTTAAATTAAAAAAAAACAACAAAAAAAACTTTCTAATAAAAACTTCATATCCAAAGATAAAAGTAATAACATGACAATAATTTCTTAATTGCCAAAATATTGTAGCTATTTCTGTTCACTTTCATGATATCTTTCACCAGAGAGTCACCACACATATTTTAAAGAGTATAAACCCTCTTATTTATCTCAAGACTAATTTTCTGTAAGAACCTAAAGGTCACAGGTATACAGGATTCATTTTGATATTTGGCAAAACTAATACAATTTTGTAAAGTTTAAAAATAAAATAAAATTGTAGTTGGAAAAAAAAAAAAAACCTAAAGGTCTTTTGTAAGAGAGAGGTGAATTAATACTATTTTGAAAGAAAAGATACCTTTTCTTAAGCAAGGATATCGAAATAATTTTACAATTCCATAGTCATCAGCTGTAACTAAAACTTGGCCAATATAATTCCCATCTACTGAGTTTATATCATTAATATCTGAATACTTGGGCCAAATTCCATTTACTTCAAGGCCTGAAACGCATGTCCATGAAGCCCAATGAACACCTTTTATTTCTTCTTTACTTGCCACTTCTTTTCCTCCTAAAAATAAATTTAATTAATTAGTATTAATTTAAGAAGTTACTTCCTTTAATTTTTACTCAAGCATAAGTTATACTGATAACATGGCAAATTCCAAAATTTAAGGATCTTTCCAATCCAGTTAAAGGAGAATACATGAATAGGTAAGTGACTACAGTAAGGAAAAGAGAAAATTAAGTGCAAGGATAAAATTAAAAAAAAAAAAAAAAAGCCACTACCAATATTATACTGATTCAAAGAAATATAGCTCTGATGATGATGCAGCTTAGCAGGGTCACCCATGTGGACAATAAAACTGAACTATATTAAAGTCATGCTATAGATTAGTCACAATGGGGTAACTTCGAAGGAAAAGTAAAAGTTATAAGAAAGTAGCAAATCATGTATTAAAAAAGAAACCTAAGAAGACACATAGTTGAGGAAAAAAAAGATAATTGAAAGGATCATAAAAGAAGGATGAATGACAAGTAATACATTTACATTAGGCAACATGACTTCAGGATTGGTCAGTCTTCGTAAGATACAGACTGTTAACAAAAACTGAGTGATATATTAATTATGCAGCTAGTCTTATTAAATAAAGTACTGCAATATAGTTACTAATTCATTAAGCATCATACTAAAGTACTGAGAGATATTTTGATGATTCTGTCTTTATTCTTCTCTTTTTAAAGCTTTCATGAAAAGTCTGTTTTTCAAAATTAGTTTGTTAGCTACATTATTAATATTTGCAAAGTTTGAGATGATAACAGAAGACAAAACAATTTATAGTCAGACATTTATACCCATTATATTTAGTTAATTAGCTGCATCCATTAAAAGTGACATTTTGACTTTCTAATACATACTAGGACTTCACCATATGCTACTCGTACGGCATGGGATTCAACATAAAATAAGTATGTCTTAGATCCTCCAAACGAAGTTTTAATTAAGAACCAAAGGATTTCAAATGATAAGGCAGACTTGTAGAAGAGATCACAATGCCTCCAATATTAGCTCAGATTTTCTTTGATGTCCTATACTCAAATGTAACTGACACTCTGCCTCCAGCAAAATCTAAGATATTTTAAAGGAACTAAAAATCTACAAATTGTATAAAATTTGCAGGGTTTTTACCTGGCATCCTGTAGAGAAGTCTTTTACCGTTCCCATCATTCGTCTGTAAATACCTACTGTCTGAGGACCAGTCTAGGTGAGTGATGAAACTAAGTGACCCAACACACTCCCCGAGCTTCTTGTAGCGCTGAGCAACCCCATAAACATCGACTGAGCTGTCGTTGCAGCCGACGGCAAGGTAAGCTCCGTCTGGTGAGTACTTTAACTCATGAATTGCCTCCTTCCGATCTTTAATATGCACAACTTCTGTCATATCTCTATAAAGAAAAACAAGAGAGACCATGGGGGAAAACGTCACTACAGAATTAGTTCAGTTTTCCAATGTGTCTAAAATGACTGTATCAAGTATTTATAAACCATAAAATAAATATAAATGATACAAGTAGTGTTAATTCAGGAATAATTTTGCTGAACAGAAATATATGAGGACAATACATGCTAGAAGTAGAGAAAAATGCTAAAGTTCAGTTCCTAAATTACTTAATTTTAAGTAGTTCAGAGATTCATATTAAATTTCCAAAGTAATACAAAAATAGAAATCAAGCCATGGGATTTTTATGATGAAGCTTCTTACAAGTACTGAGCTTATAAAAAAAATACTTAATTATAAACACCATGATATTCAAATTAAATTTTTGTAATGAACCAAATGTACAAAATTATACCCAGGAAATAAAGGAGACATTGATTTCAGTAATATACTTGAATATATATCTGTATATAGCTACCATGTTATTTTTAGTTCAACCTCTCTGACCTCTTTGAATAGAACACAATTCTTCCCAATTAGCGATCATTTCAGTCAGCAGTGTTAAACATTTTTTTTAATGATGCCTTATAACTGACTCTCCAGAATAATACAGGTATTGGTAGTGGCCATAAAAATGGATCAGCAGCTGAATACTGCTGAGTTTGAAAGCACATGGAGGTGGTGGAGAGGCAGAGAAGAGGGGGAGGCAAGGGAGGGGCAGGGGGAGGCGAGGGTCTTATTTCCAACTGTTGCCACAGAGTTTTTTCCAAATAAATTTTGCATTACCCATCTGAAATGCTCCCAAGAATAAAAGTTTAAATGGCTATTTCCCAATTTTTACAGTTCCCAAATAGACAATTCAAAGTAATAAAATTCATATTTCTTTCAGAAACACTAAGTATTTAACTTTGTTTTAGACTCATGGGATATGAATATGAACTCATCTTCTGTGAGAGATGGAGACAAAGTAATTATACTTCATAGCTAAGAAAATGCAGTGAGTGCTCGGAAGGTTATGCATGAAGTTCTGTAAGAAACACTGAAAAAGGGTTCAGACTACAGGCAGGAAGGGAGTAAGGAAGAGTGATACCTATTTGAGCCTAAAGCCTGAGGGGCTGGCTAATTAAAAAAGAGGAGTGAAGGTTTTCCAGAAAGAGCACACAGCATGAGCAATGCCAAGTACACGGCACACATGAAGAACAGAGCTGCCCAGGTAGCGCTAGTGGCGAAGAACCCCCTGCCAATGCAGGAGATGTAAGAGACGCAGGTTTGATCCCTGGGTTGGGAAGATCCCCTGGAGGAGGGCATGGCCACCTATTTCAGTATTCTTGCCTGCAGAATCCCATGGAGAGAAGAGCCTGGCAGGCTACAGTCCACAGGGTTGCAAAGAGTAGGACAAAACGGAAAGTAACTTAGCATAGCACAGATAATACAATGTGGAAACAAGGTAAGTGGGAAAAGTAACGACCTGATGGGGTTAAAGAGACACACTGAAGACAGTGTGTAACGGGTCCAATATGTTACCAAGGAACCTGGGCTTCATCCTGGTGTTAATCGTATAAAACAAGAGATTAAAATCATCTTAACTATAAAAGGGAGTAAGAACAAAACAAAACAAATGAAGTGAAAAAAAAAAACTTTTTAAAAAAAGCTTTCCTTGTCAACATCACTCTTGCCTTACACTCTGCAACTTGCAAGGCCCTCTTCCTAAGCATAAATGAATGTATTTTTAGCTACCTGTACCTTTCCACTGACTTCTTCCTTTAAGTTCTAATTAAATTCTTGCATCTTATCTCCCTTTCTCCATACCCATTCATCCATCTATCCACCCAGTTCAGTTCAGTCACTCAGTCATGTCTGACCCTTTGCGACCCCATAGACTGCAGCATGCTGGGGTTCCCTGTCCGTCACCAACTCCTAGAGTCTACTCAAACTCATTTCCATTGAGTTGGTGATGCCATCCAACCATCTCATCCTCTGTCATCCCCTTCTCCTCCTGCCTTCAGTCTTTCCCAGCATCAGGATCTTTTCAAATGAGTCAGTTCTTCGCATCAGGTGGCCAAAGTATTGGAGTTTCAGCTTCAGCATCAGTCCTTCCAATGAATATTCAGGACTGATTTCCTTTAGGACGGACTGGTTGGATCTCCCTGCAGTCCAAGGGAATCTCAAGAGTCTTCTCCAACACCACAGTTCATGGCTCAGCTGGTAAAGAATCCACCTGCAATGCGGGAGACCTGGGTTCGATCCCTGGGTTGGGAAGATCCCGTGGAAGAGGGAAAGGCTACCCACTCCAGTATTCTGGCCTGGAGAATTCCATGGACTGTATAGACCATGGGGTCACAAAGAGTCAGACACAACTGAGCAACTTTCACTTCCATCCACCCATCCACCCACTAATCCATTCATCTCAATCTGTATGGAGTAAGATTTTTAAGAAAACATCTAAAGCACAATTTGATAGCTTCTATTTTTTGTATATTATTTACTAAAGATACGATCATTCCAATATCAACCACAAACATTAGTTAAATTGCTCATGGAAAGTTCTTCAGAGTTATTTTGTCTTTTTTTAAAGCTTTTGTTTGAGAGATTTATCTTGCCCAGTTAATGAGAGAAATGTGTGGATATCTCAGGTTGTCTCCTGCTTTCTACCACTACGCCCCTGCCAACCAACCAACACTCAAGCACACGCGATGCATGCACACACACACACACACACACACAAAACCAACAGTGATGAAAAAAGAGATTCTGATTGGTTTTATAGTATGTATTATGTTACCGTGCTAAGTCACTTCAGTCATGTCTGACTCTTTGTG
This sequence comes from Bos mutus, assembly GCF_027580195.1. Taxonomy (NCBI): domain Eukaryota; kingdom Metazoa; phylum Chordata; class Mammalia; order Artiodactyla; family Bovidae; genus Bos; species Bos mutus. The sequence continues at coordinate 85,468,446 of NC_091626.1, read as the reverse complement.
ACCCATGGACTGGAACCTGCCAGGCTCCTCTGTCCATGGGATTCTCTACACAAGAATACTAGAGTGGGTGGCCAAGCCCTTCTCCCACAGATCTTCCCAACTCAGGGACTGAACCCTCATCTCTTGTGTGTCCCGCATTGGCAGGTGGGTTCTTTACCACTACTTAACGTGATTACATAAATCACAGATGGTGACTGCAGCCACAAAATTAAAAGACGACTGCTCCTTGGAAGAAAGTTACGAAAAACCCTGACAGCACATTAAAAAGCTGAGACATCATTTTGCCAACAAAGGCCCATAAAGTCAAAGCTAAGTTTTCTCCAATAGTCATGTATGGATGGAAATTAGACCGTAAAGAAGGCTGAGCACTGAAGAATTGATGCTTTCTAACTGTGGTGCTGGAGAAGATTCTTGAGAGTCCTTTGGACTGCAAGGAGATCAAACCAGTCCATCCTAAAGGAGATCAACCCTGAATATTCACTGGAAGGACTGACGATGAAGCTGAAGCTCTAATACTCTGGCCACCTGATGTGAAGAGCTGACTCATTGGAAAAGACCTTGATGCTGGAAAAGGCTGAAGACAAAAGGAAAAGGGCAGAAGAGAATGAGATGGTTAGATAGCACCACCAACTTAATGGATATGAATCTGAGCAAACTCCAGGAGACAGTGGAGGACAGAGGAGCCTTGACATGCTGCAGTCCATGGGGTCACAAAGAGTTGGACACGATTTAGCGACTGAACAGTACAAACAGCAGGATTAAGACCAATTAGAAGTCTACTATAGATGGTGGTGGCTCAGAGTTCAGAAAGAAGTGAAATGATTTGAAACATACAATAGTAATCCTTACTGGTATATATATAATATATAGTATATATTAAAGATATTATAATTCTAATCTTATTCACAAACCTTTATCAAAATGCTCCTAGAAAACTCATAAGGTAAGAAAAATCAACAAGATATGGTTACTGGATTAGAAATGATAGTTAGAGAGGTATCAATGATAAAGCCTAGTTTTTTGACTTATTCAAGAACATGGACTATAGAGGCTTTTGCCAGAATAGTTCCCTGGTGGCCCAGTGGTTAGGATTCTAGGCTTTCACTGCCATGGCCAGGAGTTCCATCCCTGGTTGGAGAACTGAAAGTGCACAAGCCATGAGGCGTATATTTTTGAGTTGCTAAAATACTTATTAGAGATAAGAAATTATTCACCTAGTTTCTTTCAGACAATAATGAAAGGGTAAGTAAATGTATAAATGAAAAAATAACCATCACTATTTTTAATGCATAGCAGCTTTTTGATAGAAATTCTTAGGTGTTTTACATGCATTTTAAATTCCTGGTTGGGAAACAATGCAAATGTACTTAATGAAACTAAATTTTACTCATAAAAATGTTTAAATGGCAAATTATATATTATGTATATTTTATCATAATAAAAAAAATTAAGAGAAAAATCTCAGCATATCTCATTATAGAAACCCACCCCAGAATAGTCATATCTTTAGAAGCTCAGAAGTATAAAAGCTTGATGAATTAGTATCTGAGGAAGTGAAAGATATTTTATACATGTTAAAAGAAAGACACTGAAGTAGAAATAAACAGGCTGGAGAGATGGGCACAATAGGCTTTGTCAAGAATTATAAACGTCATCTTAGGGATAGTGCAGTGCTTTTATCATCCTTTAGAGAGAGGAGGAATGCAAACAAACATGTTTGAAAAGGCGTCACTCTAAATGGAGAGTGGGAAAGGAACCTGAGGAAGCAGGAGATAGGGAGACCAGATGAGATGCTATTTCACCAATCCACCAGAAAGAAGTTAGGAAGTAGCAGAGGTCAGTACAAGAGTACAATGGTGAAAATGAAAGGAAGCAGATTAATTTGAGAGCTACTTAAGGAGGTAGGTTAGTCAGAATTCTGTGATTAATTAGACATGAAAGACAAAAGAGAATGGTTTCTGGACTGGGCAACTGGGTGGACGGTCCCATTATTCAGTAAACTAGATATGAAAAATATCATAAATACTTACTCTCATGAACACGTGTGGCTCAACAGCAAATTTTTAAATGACTGTATAGAAGTCAACTGACTGCACCATATCTATAGATACTCAACACAAGATGTTAACTGCTTTAACAATTTCTTTAAACTTTCTAACTATCCAAGTGAAGGAGGAGATGCAGGCACTTTTTTCCAAAGCATAAAGCTGCAAACAGCAACAAAACTATTCACTCATCTTTAACTGTTTCAAGGTCTCCTTCTCCCTATTCTATGGCAGAAGATCATTACTGAAAATCAATACTACCAAGAAATAGAAATCAAGACCCAAACTTGTCTCAAAATTTTATTCATTAATTTACTAAGCAGTCTTAATCTTCAAAACCAAAGTTTGAGTTAATTTTCTGACAAAGCCATTTTTATAAACATATTTTTTTATATTTCATGAAACTAATATCTGAAAAATATATTAATAAGGGAGAGGGAAAAGTGGGTAAATGTAGGCATTACAGACTCCATCTCACTTAACAGAAGCTTGTGTTCCTATTTCTTCCCTAACACATACCTTACTCTAAGTACAGTGAACGAGCCATCCTTCATTCCAAGGGCAAGGTGGATCCCATCTACGTTTACAGCTGCACAACGAATTGGTTCTTCCATATTACACCTTGCTATTAGTGCATGATCAACCAGGCTCCATATTCTGTAACATTTAATTAAAATAAAAGAGTAGTTAGCTAATGTGTGCTTTAAAATGTTAGAATATATGAAAAAATGTTGGTTAAAATAATAATTTCATTTTAAGGAAGAAAGATAAATATAGGTTTATAACTGTATGCTCTGTAGCAAAGAATTCTTATCTACAAACTAGAAATACTGTTAATACTTAAAATGACAAGTGTTAATAAATCCTTTATTTTTAAGACAATGTAATGACATTAATTTTTTCTAATCAGTTATTTTAGATAGATGATTTCTACCCTGATAAAAGGGGACATCTATCTATCTATCTATCTATCTATCTATCTATATATAGTATACTGACATATGTATACACCATATTTATAGTCTTTTAACTTAAGAGTGACACTTCAGATTATGCAAATTCAGTCTTTTCCAGACTCTAATGTTAAAAAACTGCAACAAGTAGTAAAAAATACCCATTGTTTGAAAGTTAAGAATTATACTTCCAAATAACCTGAACAAAGACCAAAATTACCAATGAAAATTAGTAACATTTTGAATTAAACTATAACAAACTTTTACAGATTATATCTCACTTCTAGTGATTGGTCTGTTCAAGTTTTGTTTCTTCTTGACTCAATTATCACAGTTATGCCACTAGAAATCTATCCATTTCTTCTATGTTGTCCAGTTTGTTGGCATATAAATGTTCACAGTATGCTGTAACAACATTTTTTTGTATTTCTGTGGTATCAGTTATTTTTTCCTCTTTTTCATTTCTTATTTTGTTTGGTTGGGTCCTTTCTCTTTTCTTCTTGGTGAGTCTGACCAGAGGTTTGTCAATTTGTTCATCTTTTCAAAATATCAGCTCTTGGTTTTATTGATCTTTTCTCTTAAAAAATATTCTCTATTTATTTCCTATTTGGTCTTTATTGTTTCCTTCCTTCTGCTTACTCTGGGTTTTGCTTGTTCTTCTCTTTCTAATTCTTGTAGGTGGTAGGTTAGGTTGCTTGAAATTTTTCTTGTTTCTGGAGGAAGGCCTCTATCACTATAAATCTCCCTACTAAAACTGTTTCTGCTACATCCATAGATTTGTAAAGTTGTATTTTCACTTTTGCATGTGTCTACCTAACTCTATGATTTCTTCTTTGATTTCATCATCAACCCATCTATTTTTTAATAGCATGCTATTTAGTCTCGGGATCTACCAGCCTGGGGCTGCCCTGCTGGCTCACTCAGCTGATAAAGAATCCACCTGCAACGTGGGAGACCTGGGTTCGATCCCTGGGTTGGGAGGATCCCCTGGAGAAGGGAAAGGCTACCCACTCCAGTATTCTGGCCTGGGGAACTAACGCCATGGACCGTAGAGTCCATGGGGTCATAAAGAGTCAGACACTACTGAACGACTTTCACTCACTCACACTATTTAGTCTCCAAGTGGTTGTTCTTTTCCAGTTTTTTGTTCTATGGCTTATTCCCAGTTTTATACTGTTGTGGTCAGAAAGGATGCTTGAAATAATTTCTAGTATCTTAAAATTGCTAAGGCTTGTTTTTTGACCTAGTATGTGATCCATCCCAGATAATGTTTCAAGTGCAATTGGAATGAAAGGGTATTCCAGCCTTTTTTTTTCCTTAATTGGATATCAATTAAGTCCAACTGATCTATTGTGTAATTCAGAACTTCTGTTGCCTTGGTAGTTTTTGTCTGGATGATTTGTCCACTGATGTCAGTGGAGTGTTAAAGCCTACTATTATTGCATTACTGTAAATGTCTCCCTTCATGTCTGTATTTGTTCTATATATGTAGATGTTCCTATATTGGGTACTAGTGGTAAAGAACCCACCTATGTGGGTTCTATTTCTAGGTTGGGAGAATCCCCTGGAGGAGGGCATGGCAACCCACTCCAGTGTTCTTGTGTGGAGAAATCCCATGGACAGAGGAGCCTGGCAGGTTACAGTCCATAGGGTTGCAAAGGGTCAGACACATCTGAAGCTTACCATACATGCACATGTGCACATGTTGGGTACGTATATGCTAACAAATGCAATATTCTCCTCTTATATTGATTTATTACTATATGGTGTCCTTCTTTTATTGCTATCTCCACTTTCTTGCTGTTTCCAATTTGCATGAAATATCTTTTTCCTTTCCTTCACATTTTTCACTCTTTGTGTTTTTTGCCCTGAAGTGAGTCTTCTGTAGGCAGTATATTGGAGATTCTTTTTTTTTTAAATCCAATCTGCCACTCTGTCTTTTAACCAGAGTATTTAGTCCACTGACATTATGCAAAAATACGGAATGCTGGCTGGATGAAGCACAAGCGGGAATCAAGATTGCTGGGAGAAACATCAATAACCTCAGATATGCAGATGATACCACCCTTGTAGTGGAAAGTGAAGAACTAAATAGCCTCTTGATGAAAGTGAAAGAGGAGAGTGAAAAAGTTGGCTTAAAATTCAACAGTCAAAAAATGAAGATCATGGCATCCGGTCCCAAAACTTCATGGCAAATAGATGGGGAAACAATGGAAACAGTGAGAGACTTTATTTTGGGGGGCTCCAAAAGCACTGCAGATGGTGACTACAGCCATGAAATTAAAAGATGCTTGCCCCTTGTAAGAAAAGTTATGACCAACCTAAACAGCATGTTAAAAAACAGAGATATCACTTTGCCGACAAAGGTCCATCTAGTCAAAGCTATGGTTTTTCCAGTGGTCATGTATGGATGTGAGAGTTGGACTACCAAGAAAACTGAGCACTGAAGAATGGATGCTTCTGAACCGTGGTGTTGGAAAGGACTCTTGAGAGTCCCCTGGACTGCAAGGAGAGCCAACCAGTCCATCCTAAAGGAAATCAGTCCTGAATATTCACTGGAAGGACTGATGCTGAAGCTCCAATATTTTGGCCACCTGATGTAAAGAACTAACTGCTTAGAAAAGACCCTGATGCTGGGAAAGACTGAAGGCTGGAGAAGGGGATGAGATGGTTGGATGGCATCACTGACCGGATGGACATGAGTTTGAGCAAGCTCTGGGAGTTGGTGATGGACAGGGAGACCTGATGCGCTGCAGTCCATGGAGTCACAAAGAGTCAGACACGACTGAACTGAACTGACATTAAAAGTAATTATTGATAAGTATGTACTTATTGCCATGTTAATAAATTTTCCAGTGATTTATGCAGTTCTTCATTTCTTCCCTTTTTGTTTTTCCTTTTGTGGCTTTATGATTTTCTTTTGTAGTACCTTGAGTTCCTTTCTCTTTGGTTTTTATGAACCTACTGTATATTTTTGACTTTTCATTACCATAGAGTTCAAGTATATTAACTGATAACTATATCAGCAATATTCAAGTTCAAACACATTCTATAAGATTTACATTTTTATAACTCCCTCTCCAACATTTTGAGATTTTGATATCTGATGTCTTATTTTACATCTTCATACTTATCCTTTTACTGTTTATTATAATCATAATCACTTCTACAATTTTTTTTGCACACTTCTACAACTTTAAACTGTTTTTAAATTTATATGTGGTTTATTGAAGTGACCGTCAATCCCTACTATATATTTGCCTTTCTTATTGTGATTTTTCCCTTTCATACAGATTCTTGATTCTTTTCTGTTTACAGAATATCCTTCAATATTTCTTTCAGGATAGGTGCAGTACTGCCCAAGTCTTCTTTGTCTTAAAAATTCTTTATCTCTCCTATTCTAAATGATAATCTTGCTGGACAGAGTATCCTAGGTTGAAGGGTTTTTTTCCCTTTCAGGATTTTGAATACATGTCATTCCATTCTGGCCTGAAAAGTGTTCACAGAGAAATCAGCTGTTAGCTTTATGGAAGTTCCCTTGTAACGGACTCTTTTTTCTCTTGCTCTATTTAGAATCCTCTTTAACTTTTGTCATTTTAATTATATGTCTAGGTGTGGGTTTGTTTGAATTCATTTCATTTGGGACCCTCTGTTCTTCCTGTATCTGTATACCTGTTTCTTTCTTTAGGTTTGAGAAGTTTTTAGCTCTAACATCTTCAAATACATTTTTTATCTCCTTCTCTCTCATTTCTCCTTCTGGAACTCCTATTATACATAGGCTGGCACATTTTTCTTTATCCTATAGGTCTCATATATTGCTCTTTTTTCCATTTTGTCTTTCTGTCTGCTATTCTGATTGGATGATGTCCATTATTCTTTCAGATCACTTCTTCATCCTTCTGTGTCGTTTAGTCAGCTATTGTTGCTTCTAGATTGCTTTTTGCAGAGAAGGCAATGGCACCCCACTCCAGTACTCTTGCCTGGAAACTCCAATGGACAGAGGAGCCTGGTGGGCTGCAGTCTATGGGGTTGCTAAGAGTCAGACACGACTGAGCGACTTCACTTTCACTTTTCACTTTCATGCATTGGAGAAGGAAATGGCAACCCACTCCAGTGTTCTTGCCTGGACAATCCCAGAGATGGGGGAGCTTGGTGGGCTGCCATCTGTGGGGTCGCACAGAGTTGGACACGACTGACGTGACTTAGCAGCAGCAGCAGCAGATTGCTTTTTATCTCAGTAACTGACTTATCTATTTTCTGTGTTGTCTATTTTTGACTGGTTCATCTTTATGGTTTTTAATTCCTTGTTACAGTGATCTGCATTCCTATCAATAATCTTTCCTAATTAATTTAGCATTTTTATTTCACCTTTTTGTACTTGGGGTCTGGTAGACTGGTGACCTCTGTTTCATTATTTGTAATCTTTCAGGGAATTTCTCTTGTTCTTTTAATTGGGAGTAGTTCATCTGCCTTTTCATTTTACTTTCTTTTTTAAATTTATTTTTAATTGGAGGGTAATTGCTTTACAATACTGTGCTGGTTTCTGCTGTACAACGTGGATCAGTCATAACTATACATATATATCTCTCCTCCCCCTAGAGCCTCCCTCCCACTCTGTCTCTATAAATTTAGAAGAAACTGTTTTATACTATAATCTTATAGAGCTGTTTTTAAGATGATTTTATGTGTGAGTGTCCCTGTGTAGACTATGTGTGTCCAATGCCTTTGGTGCGAGGGTTGGCTTTGGGATGAATGCCAGTCACATCTTTTCCCAGGGTATGCTAGCCATTATCCCCTTGACAGGCAGGCAGAGGTGCTGGAGGATCTAAAGCCTGTTCAGGGAGTATAGCAGGACTTCCTCTCTGCTCCATGGCTATTGCCACTCTGTCAAGGACAAGACTGCCTTCTCAGCTGTTGCAGTAGAAGCCCTGATGATTGGGTTTGACGAGGCTCTGTTGCCGTTGAACATGTGCCCTGCCCCAAAGGAAGCGAGTGCTGAAGCAAGTGATGCTTGTGCACTCACAGAGGACCTACATGCAACCTGTGCAGGCATCCATGGCTCTGTTTAGAAGCAGGCTGAGATTACATCCCTTCCTCTGTTATCTTCAGCCCAGATCTGTTACAAGGCTGTGGTGTGGAACAGGCTGAGGCTGGGCATCAGGGTGTTGTGGCTGTAGGAACTGAGGGGCTGCACTGCTGCCAGAGATCTGGGCTGCCTCAGTGGCAGTCTTTGCCCAGGATCTGTCTGCCCCAGGTCGAGCACGAATCTGCAGTGTGCAGTGGGTGGGACCAGGGAACACTGCTGGGAGGCCAACTGCTGCATGCTCCTGTGTGTGATGACAATGGTTGCTACCACCCTGAGCCCCGTGGTCTGTCTCTGTGTCATTTCCCAGGGCCTGGTTGGCCTAAATTGTGTGCCAGGCTGTGGTGGAGTGAGCAGGGCCAGGACGTTTGCTCCACTCAGACTGAAGAGTGTGGGTGTGGTAGCAGCCACCAGCACAAGGCTCTCTCCATCTTGGCTACTGGCAAGTCAACGTGTGCCCACTTCTTCAAAATGGAGTCTAGACTTGAGGCCTCTGTCTGTCCCAGTGGCTGTCCCAGAAAGCAAGGGGGCTTATCTCCTCTGCACTGGACCCTAGAACTGGTTCGGCCAGATTGTGGCTCAGCCTGCTCGCTCTCCAGGGCTAGGTCCTCCCATGCAGACTGACTCCTTTCAAATCCCTCCCAGGGGTGCAGGTTCCAACCTGATACTTTCATTTCCATCCTACCAAGTCACATGAAGATCTTTCTTGCAGCTCTGGTTGTATAGGAGTTCTGCCAGTTTCCAATTAGTTTTCTGTGAGAATGGTTCCATATGTAGATATATTTTTGATGTATTTGTGGAGGGGAAGTGAGCTCCACATCTTCCTACTGTGCATTCTTGATCCCCCTCATTTTTACATTTGTAAATGTTTGAAAAAAATTATCAAAGAATAACATTTTGAGTCATGAGAAAATTATATGAAATTCAAACTCAGATTCCAGTGTCTACAGATCAAGTTTTATGGGAACACAGCCACCCTGCCCTGTTTTCATACTGTCTGTGGCTGCTTTCACACTGCAGAGGCAGAGTTGAATGCTTACAGAACAGAGGCAGATGGTGGCACTCATCACCTCGTTCGGCTCCTCTGATGCACTACAAATTACACTGACACTATTATAACCCGACAGAATCTCAACTGCTACGTGTATTGTCACATCATGGCGTTTTATTATTTTTTATCTCCAATACATACCCATCACATCATAACAAGAAAGAAAAAAGAGAAAACTGAATGAATGTTGTGTTTTAAGGCACAGTAGAGTGTGGATTACGCAACTACTGAATTAGATGATAAAGCACTATGTTTATTATTCAATGATATTATAGCTATCCTAAAAGAGTACAAAGGTACATTAACATTACCAGACTAAGCACTTATCATGATATTTTCAACTCACAGGAAAGCAATAGTCAGAAAAATTAGAAAATTTAAAATCTCATTGTAGCAGAATTTCTTTACACATTCAAAAATTAAAATGAGGTTTTACTTTAAAAAACCTACGAAGAAAGTAAAAAAACCAAGTGGCTCATTTTTTAGACAAGCAAAGAAAGTTGCTTATTGGTAATGGATTAACTAAATCATTTGGATTGTTGCAGCTGAAGAACTCTCTCCAGAAAAAATAAATTTGTTTAAGACAATTAGCCATTGGGTGAGAACAGTTGCTTACAGAGTTGAGGGTTTGGGAATAACACCAACAGTTAATTAAAAACAAGGCAACTACTTTTTTAATTGGAGGCTAATTACTTTACAATATTGTATTGGTTTTGCCATACATCAACATGAATCCGCCACAGGTGTAAACGTGTTCCCACTCCTGAACCCCCCTCCCACCTCCCTCCCCATACCATCCCTCTGGGTCATCCCAGTGCACCAGCCCCAAGCATCCTGTATCCTGTGTTGAACCTGGACTGGCGATTCATTTCTTATATGATATTATACATGTTTCAATGCCATTCTCCCAAATCATACCCCTACCCCCACCCCAGAGTCCAAAAGACTGTTCTATACATCTGTGTCTCTTTTGCTGTCTCGTATACAGGGTTATCGTTACCATCTTTCTAAATTCCATATATATGCGTTAGTATACTAGTGTTTTTCTTTCTGGCTTACTTCACTCTGTATAATAGGCTCCAGTTTCACCCACCTCAATAGAACTGATTCAAATGTATTCTTTTTAATGGCTGGGTAATACTCCATTGTGTATATGTACCACAGCTTTCTTATCCATTCGTCTGCTGATGGACATCTAGGTTGCTTCCATGTCCTGGCTATTACAAACAGTGCTGCGATGAACACTGGGGTACATGTGTCTCTTTCAATTCTGGTTTCCTCGGTGTGTATGCCCAGCAGTGGGATTGCTGGGTCGTATGGCAGTTCTATTGCCAGTTTTTTAAGGAATCTCCATACTGTTCTCCATAGTGGCTGTATTAGTTTGCATTCCCACCAACAGTGTAAGAGGGTTCCCTTTGCTCCACATCCTCTCCAGCATTTACTGCTTGTAGACTTTTGGATTGCAGCCATTCTGACTGGCATGAAATGGTACCTCACTGTGGTTTTGATTTGCATTTCTCTGATAATGAGTGATGTTGAGCATCTTTTCATATGTTTGTTAGCCATCTGTATGTCTTCTTTGAATTGTCTATTTAGTTCTTTGGCCATTTTTTGATTGGGTTGTTTATTTTTCTGGAATTGAGCTGCAGGAGTTGCTTGTATATTTTTGAGATTAGTTGTTTGTCAGTTGCTTCATTTGCTATTATTTTCTCCCATTCTGAAGGCTGTCTTTTCACCTTGTTTATAGTTTCTTTTGTTGTGCAGAAGCTTTTAATTTTAATTAGATCCCATTTGTTTATTTTTGCTTTTATTTCCAATATTCTGGGAGGTGGGTCATAGAGGATCCTGCTGCGATTTATGTCGGAGAGTGTTTTGCCTATGTTCTCCTCTAAGAGTTTTATAGTTTCCAGTCTTATGTTTAGACCTTTAATCCATTTGGAGTTTATTTTTGTGTATGGTGTTAGAAAGTGATCTAGTTTCATTCTTTTACAAGTGGTTGACCAGTTTTCCCAGCACTACTTGTTAAAGAGATTGTCTTTTCTCCATTGTATATTCTTGCTTCCTCTGTCAAAGATCAGGTGTCCACAGGTGTGTGGATTTATCTCTGGGCTCTCTATTTTGTTCTATTAGTCTATATTTCTGTCTTTGTGCCAGTACCATACTGTCTTGATGACTGTGGCTTTGTAGTAGAGCCTGAAGTCAGGCAGGTTGATTCCTCCAGTTCCATTCTTCTTCCTCAAGACTGCTTTGGCTATTCGAGGTTTTTTGTATTTCCATATAAATTGTGAGATTATTTGTTCTAGCTCTGTAAAAAATACCATTGGTAGCTTGATAGGGATTGCATTGAATCTATAGATTGCTTTGAGTAGTATACTCATTTTCACTATATTGATTCTTCCGATCCACGAACATAGTAAAACAAGGCAAATACTTTTGAGTGGTTTTCCTAGAGTCTTGATAAGTCAACAAATGTTATTGTTACTACTAAGTGGTTTATTTGAGGAGTCAATGCCAAGTTTGAAGTGATAAATAATTAGCTTTTATGAATAGTTTGCATGGAATAACTACAGGCTAGAATATTTTCAAAGACACTAGTGAGAAAGCAGTCATCCAGCACAACATCAAGTGGACTCAGACTGGGGTAAAAAATATGTAGGGGGGATTGGCTTATAGACAAATTATAAAGCCTATAAAAGTTAAGGTGTTTAAAGCCTTACGATTATTCACCATATTATTTCTTCACAATTTTGCACACATACACACACAATCTTGAATCATGTCTTTTAGAACCAATAATGTTAACAGTGAACTTCATTTTCTCCAGTGGATTTAACCATTGTTGGTTCTGAGTTTTTGTTAGGAAAAGAAGCTAAAAATCCTGACTTGCCCTATAACACTTTCCAATTAAAACTTCCCCACTTTTGCTATTTGGGGAGATGCTAGTTTGGGAAAGATCCTGGTGTTCTTACGTGTTGCAGGTAGTAATACATCCTTTCTTCTCTTGATCTTTGCTTTGACTGTGTCTTTTGGTTTGACACCCACCAAGAGGTGAACCCAGTTTTCAGGCAACACAATTACTTTTTAAAGGACCAGCTGCCCTTTTTATGAAAGCAGCCAGTACCAGCTGTCCTCCTAAAATGGAAGAAACTCCTAGCAAATCATGTGAGTCAAGTGTAGCCCCACACCAAGTTTCCATGTGGACAGTGCTATGGCATCTTCTATCTACATAAAACCAAGTAGCACAAATATAGTAAGTGGCATGATTGATTAACATACCACTTAAAATATCAGTAGTTACCTGGAAAGAATCAGGTTGCATCCCTATCTCACTTCTTACACTGAAGTAAATTTTACAAAGATTAGGAGTTAAACATAAAAAATAAACCCACTAATACACTAGAAGAATATACTAGAAAACTTTTTAACCTTAGGGAGGATTTCTCTATGCTAGAAAACTCAGAAGTCATAAAAGAAAATGTTGATAAATTCAGATGCATAAAACAAAATAACAACAAAAACTTTTTCATGACAAAAGATCTAAGCATAATAAAGAAGCAAGTAACAAGGTGGTGAAAAGTATTTGCAACTTACATTCCAAAGGTTTAATATCCATAATATGTAAGGAGCTGCTAAAAATAAAGGAGAAAGATATCTACAATGCACAAAAAAATGGCAAGAAATGTGAAGAGGCCATAGAAAGGATTCTATGGAACCAAGTATTTTTTACTTGTAAATATTAAAGAATTATGCACTTTTCTGCTTTTCTTGTGCAAATTTTATCTAGGATAATCAAACAGTTAATGAGGAGAAATTCTTTTTATACAAACATGGTAGCTAAAAAATGAATCATAAATGAAAGAGTTAGAATACAACTACTTGAAACTCAATAACATAACAGATTTAGGTCACATATTCTCGACAGGGGTAATATTGCCCCTCAAAAGCTAAAAATTAGTTCTTAGGGGTGAAAATCTTAAATATTACAGTAGTTTGTGGCTCTCTTAAGTGCCACAGTACAAATACATATATGTATATATACATACACACATTCATATTAATACATTCATACATACAATTTTTTGTGGTGCTAAAATTTCACAGGGAAGGAGTGCAATTAGGGGGAGCAATGTCTTAGTCTCATTAGGAGAGCAACAATTTTTAAAAAGTTTGAGAAGTACTGATCTAGATAACAACCATCAATGGCTGCAAATATGGCAAAAAGGAGACTACATATTACCATCAAACAAGGATACACATTACTACCTAGGAAATATTCTAAGTGAAAATTCCTAACTGACTGCATCTCATCAAACTCTAGATCTAACTATCAGTTTACAGAATACAGGGAAGAGGGAATGCATTAAAATATACTATAGGTATTCAAATCCAGAATGTGGAGAACTCTAAAGGGCAAATATTAAGTTTCTTCAACAAATAAACTGTAAAGAGAAAAATCAGAAAGCGAAGAAGGGAAGCTATAGAATAAAAGAGATTCAAAGGACATATTAACAATTGCAATAAATGGACCTTATTATAAGTCTAATTCTAAGAAGCAAAAGGAATACAGTGATAACAGTGTTGTGGTGGTGTTCAGAGTTATCTTTTAGAGATACAAATGGAAATATTAATACAGATGAAATGGGGACAAAAGACAGTATCAAAGTGGGAAAAGTATCTCAACTGATATCACTGATCAGTGCTTCTCAAACTTTAGTGTCTAGAAAATCCTAAATTGGTGGATTCCTTATACAAGGTCCTGTATAAGGCATGATAAATTTGCATTGCTTACTAGTTCCCTTGTAATGTTGATGAGGCTGGTCTAGGAATCACACTTTAAAAACCAGTCATAGACAAAAGGCTAATTGCTGCTTGCATATATAGACAGGTATAGGATCCTACATTAACATAATTAGAAAAAGACCAATGAACTAAGAGAAAATATGCAAAGAGCTTGAACAAACAAGTCAAAGAAAAGGAAATATAAATGTCCTCTAAACATATGAAAACATACGTTTTTTGATTTGTATGTTGATCATACATTTGATCATACAATTGATCAACATATTGATCCCTCAATATGAGAGAAAAGCATATTTTAAAATATAACAAGGTATCATTTTTCACAGTTTGGGGTGATTAGTGCTGGCAAGAGTGTGGGAGAAAAGGCTCTGTCACACATTGCTGACAGGTGTGTAAATTGTTATTGCCTCTGTGTAAGGCACTATCTATTAAAATTTAAAATGCATGTATCTTTTGAACACTAATAAGCATTTATCACAGAAATATTCTTATTTACACATGGACTAAACAGCAAAGGTACAATGATATTCACTGCAAGCTCTGCATTTAGAAGTACAAAACTGGAGGAACCTAAACTTTCACCAAATGATAGTTTAACTGAATAAACTATAGCACATAGGGGACTATTACACAGCTGTTAAAAGAGGAGGTAGTTCTGTATATTTTTATACGAAACAAACTCCAACTTAGGCTTTTAAGAGAAAAACCCAAATCTTATAAATAGTTGTTAATGCTATACACTGTTGGCATCTGTTATGTTCATTTGTTATATCAAAGCTGATACAATTTAAAACTAAGGTGTTTTTTTTTAAGTTTTTCTTCTGTTGCTCTAAGGACAAATTCCAGCCTATGCAATTACTCTGTGATTTGCTTACCTGACTGAACGGTCATCGCTTCCAGTCACGGCCAAAGGTTTAGTAGGATGGACAGCAAGTGCCCACAGCTCGCCTTCACAATGCCCTTGCATAATTAGGAAAGGCTTGTTTCTTTCATGAACCACAATTTCAAAAATTTCGCCATCCTGTGTTCCAACTAGAATGTGGTCTCCTCGCCAACACACACTCCTCACAGACAAACCTAGTCAAAATGGAATTGTGCTTAAGATCAGTACTGTAATAACAGAATGCTAATCTGCCTAAACCCCTATTAATTTTTGTATCTTTTATGCCTGAGGTGTAAGATAGAAGGAACACATTTTCTTCATTTATCCATGCTGTTTTCTATGTGAAATATTTCTTTTTATATACCCAGTTTCTACCCACCCTTCAAGACATACACTCCTCTTCCTCATTAGTCAACATCAGTCGTAGTCTGATCACTTCCTCAGTCAACGTCTTGTAACACAGTGCATGTCATCCAGAGTAATTATTCAGGAGCTACCCTCATGTGCTTAGTCACTCAATTGTGTTTGACTCTGCAGCCCAATGGGCTGTAGTGCGTCAGGCTCCTTTGTCCATGGGGATTCTCCAGGTAAGAATAATGCAGAAGGTTGTCATGCCCTCCTCCAGGGGATCTTCCCAACCCAGGTCTCCTACATTGCAGGTGGATTCTTTACCATTTGAGCCACTAGGGAAGCCCATAACTACCACCATGCTGCTGCTACTGCTGCTAAGTCACTTCAGTCGTGTCCGACTCTGTGCAACCCCATAGACGGCAACCCACCAGGCTCCCCTGTCCCTGGGATTCTCCAGGCAAGAACATTGGAGTGGGGTGCCATTGCCTTCTCAAACTACCACCATAGAATTTTTTTATTTTTCTCTTAGAATAATCTGATTTTTATGTGTCTATATTTCACCTCTTCAATGCGCTCATAAAATCATTAAGAAGAAAGATTTCTACTTTTTCTGTATACAATCCCTTTTGCAACCTCAGGAAAGCTGGTGTCTCCCTCAGTTTCCTCATTTATATAGTATGGTCAGCAATGAGGTACTGTGTAACTTATAGTGTTATGAGAATCAAATAAGAAGTGTCAAATTATTTTATAAACTTTACAGTACAAAAATGCTCAGCAAAACTCTTGAAAACAGTATAACAGCTAACATTTACTGGATGATCATTATGTACCAGACACTCTCCTAAAATTTTTACATATATTAGCTCATTTAATCCTCTGAGATATTTTTCTCATTTTACAGATGATGGTATGCAGCCCAAGGTCACATGTCTAGTAAGTGACTACAATATGGCATAAACATAGGCCTGTGTAACTCCCAATCCTACTCCTACAATACAATACTAGTGGGTAATACGTTTACTTTTGTAGTGAAAGACTGTTTTATTACATCAAATTTTTAAAAATCCTCCAAAGAAAAAATTATATCTTGGTTGCTGACAAATTTGGATGGAGGAAAAACTCACATATACTTAAACAATCTTAAATTAAGTTAAAATAAGTTAAGATTGCACTTAAACTATCTTAAACAAAAGTTCCTCTAACTCTCAACACATTATTTTCAACAGTTTATTTGCTAAAATTACATTTAGCATTCAAATAGTAAAATGTTTCCAAAATTTAAGGTTACCAAAGTAAGTACTTATCACATCTCTCTGTGGGTCCCATTATAGCTGGCATTAGACAAGAAAAGGAACTTTGTCATAACAGTAAACCTACACAGTCTTCAGGCAAAATTCCTCATCAGCAGAAGGATTTTAATTAAATGTATCCAGTATTGAGGAGTGAAGGTAAGCCTCCTTTACATTTATAAGCACACTTTGAATCTGCGGAGAGAAGGAGACCGCCCTTGACACACTGACTCTGCCTGGTGACGAGGCACCTGCTCTGTCATTACCTTTGTACCCCTGGTCTGTTTCCCTGAGGTCAATCACAGTAATTGGTTTAAAAGTTAAATCCCAAAGACGAATGCAGCCATCTCTGCCGCCAGTAGCAAAGCCTTCTTCACAAGCATTCATGCTAAAAATTCCTGCCTAGAAGAGGGAAAAAAATAATTTAACAATACATGCTTTTTAAGAAAATACACTACATGTGAGAGTAGAAATCCACATAAAGATTTTTTCATATGGCAAAAGAACAGTCAAATGATCAGAAAATACAGATGATGATCCAGAAATAAATCTATGTATATACAGGAACTCATATATGACCAAAATGGTAATTAATGATATAAGAGAAAATGAAGTTAAAACTATAACATATACAAAAATGAATCAGACAAAAGCAAAACATACAGACAAAATTCTAACTATAAAAAAAAAAAAAAAAAATATGTTAGAAAAGAGTCAGAAGAACACTTATGTAACTTTCGGCTGTGAAACAACTTTATATAGTACGGAAGTTATCCACAAGCCATAAAGGAAGATTTTTAAATTTTTCATATGAGAAAAGATATAAGTAAAAACAAACAGACTGAGGAAATATTTGCAATGTGTTCAGTTCAGTTCAGTCGCTCAGTCGTGTCCGATTCTTTGCGACCCCATGAATCGCAGCACACCAGGCCTTCAGTTCATCACCAACTCCCAGAGTTCACTCAGACTCACATCCATCGAGTCAGTGATGCCATCTAGCCATCTCATCCTCTGTCGTCCCCTTCTCCTCCTGCCCCCAATCCCTCCCAGCATCAGAGTCTTTTCCAATGAGTCAACTCTTCACATGAGGTGGCCAAAGTATTGGAGTTTCAGCTTTAGCATCATTCCTTCCAAAGAAATCCCAAAGCTGATCTCCTTTAGAATGGACTGGTTGGATATCCTTGCAGTCCAAGGGACTCTCAAGAGTCTTCTCCAACACCACACTTCAAAAGCATCAATTCTTCGGCGCTCAGTTTTCTTCACAGTCCAACTCTCACATCCATACATGATCACAGAAAAACCATAGCCTTGACTAGACGGACCTTTGTTGGCAAAGTAATGTCTCTGCTTTACAACATGCTATTTAGGTTGGTCATAACTTTCCTTCCAAGGAGTAAGCGTATTTTAATTTCATGGCTGCAATCACCATCTGCAGTGATTTTGGAGCCCCCAAAAACAAAGTCTGACACTGTTTCCACTGTTTCCCCATCTACTTCCCATGAAGTGATGGGACCGGATGCCATGATCTTCGTTTTCTGAATGTTGAGCTTTAAGCCAACTTTTTCACTCTCCACTTTCACTTTCATCAAGAGGCTTTTGAGTTCCTCTTCACTTTCTGCCATAAGGGTGGTGTCATCTGCATATCTGAGGTTATTGATATTTCTTCTGGCAATCTTGATCCCAGCCTGTGCTTCTTCCAGTCCAGCGTTTCTTATGATGTACTCTGCATAGAAGTTAAATAAGCAGGGTGACAATATACAGCCTTGACGTACTCCTTCTCCTATTTGGAACCAGTCTGTTGTTCCACGTCCAGTTCTAACTGTTGCTTCCTGACCTGCATATAGGTTTCTCAAAAGGCAGATCAGGTGGTCTGGTATTCCCATCTCTTTCAGAATTTTCCACAGTTCATTGTGATCCACATAGTCAAAGGCTTTGGTATAGTCAATAAAGCAGAAATAGATGTTTTTCTGGAACTCTCTTGCTTTTTCCATGATCCAGCGGATGTTGGCAATTTGATCTCTGGTTCCTCTGCCTTTTCTAAAACCAGCTTGAACGTCTGGAAGTTCACAGTTCACATACTGCTGAAGCCTGGCTTGGAGAATTTTGAGCATTACTTTACTAGCCTGTGAGATGAGTGCAATTGTGCGGTAGTTTGAGCATTCTTTGGCATTGCCTTTCTTTGGGATTGGAATGAAAACTGACCTTTTCCAGTCCTGTGGCCACTGCTGAGTTTTCCAAATTTGCTGGCATATTGAGTGCATCATCTTTCAGGATTTGAAATAGCTCAACTGGAATTCCATCACCTCTACTAGCTTTGTTCGTAGTGATGCTTTCTAAGGCTCACTTGACTTCACATTCCAGGATGTCTGGCTCTAGGTGAGTGATCACACCATTGTGATTATCTTCGTCGTGAAGATCTTTTTTCTACAGTTCTTCTGTGTATTCTTGCCACCTCTTCTTAATATCTTCTGCTTCGTTAGGTCCATACCATTTCTGTCCTTTATCGAGCCCATCTTTGCATGAAATGTTCCCTTGGTATCTCTAATTTTCTTGAAGAGATCTCTAGTCTTTCCCATTCTGTTGTTTTCCTCTATTTCTTCACATTGATTGCCGAGGAAGGCTTTCTTATCTCTTCTTGCTATTCTTTGGAACTCTGCATTCAGATGCTTGTATCTTCCTTTTCTCCTTTGCTTTTTGCTTCTCTTCTTTTCACAGCTATTTGTAAGGCCTCCTCAGACAGCTATTTTGCTTTTTTGCATTTCTTTTCCATGGGGATGGTCTTGATCCCTGTCTCCGGTACAATGTCACGAACCTCAGTCCATAGTTCATCAGGCACTCTATCTATCAGATCTAGGCCCTTAAATCTATTTCTGACTTCCACTGTATAATCATAAGGAATTTGATTTAGGTCATATGTGAATGGTATAGTGGTTTTCCCTACTTTCTTCAATTTAAGTCTGAATTTGGCTATAAGGAGTTCATGATCTGAGCCACAGTCAGCTCCTGGTCTTGTTTTTGTTGACTGTATAGAGCTTCTCCATCTTTGGCTGCAAAGAATATAATCAATCTGATTTTGGTGTTGACCATCTGGTGATGTCCATGTGTAGAGTCCTCTCTTGTGTTGTTGGAAGAGGGTGTTTGCTATGACCAGTACATTTTCTTGGCAAAACTCTATTAGTCTTTGCCTTGCTTCATTCTGTATTCCAAGGCCAAATATGCCTGTTACTCCAGGTGTTTCTTGACTTCCTACTTTTGCATTCCAGTCCCCTATAATGAAAAGGACATCTTTTTTGGGTGTTAGTTCTAAAAGGTCTTGAGGTCTTCATAGAACCATTCAACTTCAGCTTCTTCAGCGTTACTGGCTGGAGCATAGACTTGGATTACTGTGATATTGAATAGTTTGCCTTGGAAACGAACAGAGATCATTCTGTCGTTTTTGAGATTGCATCCAAGTACTGCATTTCGGACTCTTTTGTTGACCATAATGGCTATTCCATTTCTTCTTGCAATGTGTATGACTGTCAAAATGTGTATGTATATGTCAATGTGTATGACTAACACACAAATAAAATAAAATCCAACAACAACAATAACAAAAAAAAGAGCAAAGGATAAGTAAAGTCAATTAATAGAAAAGGAAATTCAAGTATAGTTGACCCTTGAACAATGCAGGAGTTTTGTGGAGTCAAAAATTCTACTGGAGTCAAAAATTCTAGTATAACTTAGAAGTGAACCTCCACATCCAAGATTTCTCCATATCTGAAGTTCCACAGTAGCAGTGAATTTAACCAACCACAAACTGTGTAGTACTACAAAGCTATGGTTTTTCCAGTAGTCATGCGTGGATGTGAGAGTTGGACCATAAAGAAAGCTGAGAGCCAAAGAATTGATGCTTTCGAACTGTAGTGCTGGAGAAGACTCTTCACAGTCCTTTGGACTACAAGGAGATCAAACCAGTCAACCCTAAAGGAAATCAATCCTGAATATTCACTGGAAGGACTGATGCTAAAGCTGAAACTCTAACACTTTGGTCACCTATGCAAAGAGCCGACTCACTGGAAAAGGCCCTGATGCTGGGAGAGACTGAAGGCAGGAGAAGAGGGTGACAGAGGATGTGATAGTTGGATGGCATCATCAACTCAATAGATATGGGTTTGAGCAAACTCTGGTAGATAACACACAACTGAGCATAAGCGTGCATGCACGCGCACACACACATGCAGTATTTACTACTGAAAATAATCCCCATACAAGTGGACCCTTGAGGTTCAAACCTATGTTGTTTAAGGGTCAACTGTAGTCAGTAAATATAAGAAATTTCACAAATAGATGGGAAAGAAAATTAAAACAAATAGTTAATATTTTTTACCCAGAAGATAAGCAAAAATTTACAACAGTGATCACATCCTGGGCTAATGACTATGAGGAACAAACTGGTATTTTTATACTGATGGTACAAAATGTGAAATGCCACAACTTTAGCTAGAATCTGCTATTTCTGGTCTTCAGACATTTTGCTGAAAGCAACACCTGCTCTAAGCAGTTCTTAAATATAAGTAACACGAAATGTATTATATATTTAATAGTGATTCATATTAATATGTGTGTGTGTGCTCAGTCAGACATGACTGACTGACTCTTTGCAACCCTATATGGACTGTAGTCCACCAGACTCTTCTGTCCATGGGATTTCCCAGGCAAGAATACTGGAGCAGCTTGCCATTTCTTTCTCCAGGGGATCTTCCTGACCCTGCGACTGAACCCACGTCTCTAGTACATCCTGCACTGGCAGGTGGATTCTTTACCACTATGCCACCTGGGAAGCTCTCATGTTTATATGTTTAATAGCTTTTCTACTTGAGATGTTCCTGATAACAATATGGTGGCTCTATGTTCTCTAGTTCCCTTCACTATGTGAGGGACCCAACTGCTAAAAGGACCAAGTCAAAAAACACTAAAAGGTTTTCTTTTAAAAAAATTTGATCTTGTATTAGAGTATAGCTGATTAACAATGCTGTAATAGTTTCAGGTGAAGAGCAAAGGGACACGCATCCATTCTCCCCCAGACTCCCCTCCCATCCAGGTTGCCACAGAGCATTAAGCAGAGTTCCATGTGCCATACAGTAGGTCCTGTTGGTTACCCATTTTAAACACATCAGTGTGTACATGTCCTTCCCAAACTCCCTATCTCCTCTCTCATTCTTCCCGCCGTGACTTCACTCTCTATGTCTGTGAGATTCTTTCTGAAAAAACACTGAAAGGTTTTAACAACAGATCTTTTTTCCTGGTTTGGTAACTTATTATATGAAAATCTCATGAAGTACAAAAATTTGTCACTCACTCAATCAATGATATTAAAATTAAAAAGTTAATATTATTCTAGTACTATCCCCAAATTTCCCACTGGTAAATTAGCCACAAAAGCACTAGTTTTATTCTAATGTGGTTAATCTAGAATTCTTCTAGGTTAAATTTAACAAGCTTTTTCCAATAATGAAAAAGACACCATACTAAAACAATGGTTTGAACAAAATACTAATTATACTAGTTTAATTGCATAATGTTTGTTCATTGAAATCTTGACAACAAATAGACAAATTAATTCAATTGTAATAGCAGTTTTCAAGTAACTGAATTGATTAGAATGTCTGCTATATTATGGAACTTTTCATTCTAAGACAAGGAAGTAATTAATACCTAAAAGTATTCAAAATATTTAAATATACTTACAGTATGAGCTCCTTGTATTGTTCGTATAAGATTGATTCCTTTCCAAACATATATATCCCCATTGAGTGCGCCAGAATATGTTAATTCATCCCTTGCACAGGCCAGGCACAAGATGGTCTGAAGGTCACCAGTCTTCCCAAAGACCCCTCGTTTTGGGGTCAGAGCATTTCCACATAAACTCCAGAACTAAAAAGTACACAGTATAATCAAATGACCACAGAAGGCTCCTAATATAAATACCTCCAGTACTCTGTGCTATATTAGAGCAGGAGACGAGAAGCTACCCGTGAAGCCCCCTTATGATTCCACAGCACTCAACGTCCACCTCCTCATCCTAGTGCTGCCATTAGCCTCAATGTCACAGCAGACAGACACTGGCTTCAATCCTCACTGTAAGAACAAAGGGGGCTGAACTGGAATATTTTTAAAAATATGCTATTTCCCTTAGTTTTCTGGGAGAAAAAAACTACATAAACTTAGATTAAAAAGTTGGGAATAGGTTAGCAATGAAAGCGAAGCTAATATTCATTTCCTCAGTCACCTTGGTATTTCAAATGCTCAAGAGCCACATTTGTCCAGTGGTCACTCTATAGCAGAGCACCGAGGTGGATTCTAGAACAACAGTTCTTAACTCCTGCTGAGCATCAGAATCATTTGAATATCTGGGCTTCACTCTCCAGAGATTCTCTCTCAGTACATCTCAGTGGGGGTTTGGGTATACTATGCTTTAATTTCCCCCAGGTGATTTTAATATGCAGCCGAAGTTGATAATCACTGATTTAGAAGAAAATAACAGACTGAAACTGGGACTTACTGAAAGGAAAAGAACAAGCTATATTTATGCACAGAAATCATGAAGCTTTCAAATTTAAATATCATTAAGTTTCATTGATGAGAGCATTCATTAGCTATTTGAATGGGTAAGTCACAATTTTTTGTCCTTTGAGGCTTCTGATTTTAAACATATGCGTGTGTGTGTGTGTGTGTGTGTGTGTGTGTGTGTATAAATTGCAGTGTGATGTGTGCTTAGTAGCAGAGAATAAGTAATCATGACGATTATAAGTAAGACTCTTCTAGTACCTTGATATGTTTTACACCACAGCTGACAAGTTTATTTGGCTGGTACAAATCCCAAGAAATATCAAATATCTGTAAAAAATATATATATCAGATTCATTGTTAAGACACTTATTTTGAGAACCATTTAAGAATCCTGTCCAAAAGCCCAAGTAGCCCAAAAGTCTACATATCAGAAAATTATATTCCTCAATAAATAAAAATCAGAATTTTACATTTCTATCAGAAATAAAAAAAATCCTATCAGAAATAAAGTAGCAAAACGAAACAAAACCATTTCTTAGTTTCTATGAACCATATGAAACAACTACTAGAGTGAAAATTAACACCTCTATTTTTAATTTAAAAAAAATTTTTGGTCTATAAACAACAAGAATGATTCAACAGAACTAGGGCATGAGGCAGGTACCTGCATAAATTCTACAGAGGAAAGATAATGAACAGAACATACACTTAACACTTATGCAGCTAGAAATAAAAATAAGAGAACATTTTTGCAGCTTTCTATAACATAGAACTACTTACATAAAGGATCCAAATATTTATTTCACAGTAAAAATTCTGTTTCCAGTTTTCTACATTGTTTAAATTTTTGTTATTGTATAAATTTTGGAAATCCCCAGACTTAATTTCTAAGACTCCGTAAGTTATAAACAAATAAATCTTTGTTACAAAATCAAACAAGAAAAAACCCAGATGAAATAAAATATGCATTAGAAATATGAACTTTAACAATAAATAACACTTAATATTTGAAAAAAAATTTTATAGCAGAAAAAACAATTCTGCTCTATGGTAGTCTTCACCATGTTTCTTTGACAACTGCCTGCATAATCACCTAACATGCTTACTACCTCTAAAAATTTACAAAGTGATAGTTTTTAGTGACAATGAAGAAAGAACACATCTTAAAAATAAACATTTAGCAACTCACCATAATATAGATTAAATGAAAAACATACTGATGAACCTTTAAAAGTACTTTTAATCAGTCTATTTACTAAGTCCAAAGTACTAATGTGTGAAATGCTTTGATCTAAGTAAGTCAGAATACATAACTGTATAATAAAATGCACCTAACACTTTATTATCTAAATTGTTTGTGTATAACAGACCCCTCTGAGAATATGCCAAAACCAAGTTTATCTTCCAAAATACAAATGCATACAAAAATTTTTATACAACTTTTACCAATTCATAGACTATCCCCAAATAGAATCAATGACTATAGCTCCTATGCTAGTTCAGGTTAGGACTTTACTATACATCAAAAAAATTAGACATTTTTAAGAGTTTATGACAAAATTTTTTGATGTATTTTTATAAAAAGTAGTATAATATTTAATTAAAAAGCTGACTACAATATATTCATTATGTTAATCTCATACAACATGGAATAAGGAATACATTTTTAACATGTTTCCAAAGTGAAAAATGTTAGGTCTCTAACATAATTTCAAATTTACACACACAATATTATTTACCCTAACTATAATACTTTTATAACAAATCAATGATAAACGAAACTAAATAATAAATAGAGCCTAGGCATGAGCCATTCAATTTTTTAATTTAGGTCTGGACAACTTAAAACTCATCATTTTTGCCAAAGCAAACACTGGATTAAAGGTTTTGCGCTAAAACTACATATCAAGTTATGTTTTTGAGTATTACAACACATTTATGCCTTCTAAAATCTTATAAGCACTTTCAGTTACACTTTAAATTTTTAATTACATACAAACAACTGACAGTAACAATAACAAAACACAGAAACATAAAATCCCCTGACTCTCTTCTGGCTTCTTCCCACCCAATACCCTTTAGAAACTCCAAGGCAGAATACTTACTCTATCTGTGTGACCTGGAGCCATAGATAACATTTTCCCTCTTTTCCAGTCCCAAACGCAAACTGCATTCTTTGAATCAAGTCCAACTGAAACCAAGCGCTGAGTTATGGTCAAGAAGTCCAAGGGCAAGGGAAATAAAAAAGCAAACAAATACAAAATGAACCAAATTATAAATGGCAAACAAATACTACTCATGGCTATTACAAACATAAAAACTTACACACATATTTTATAGACCTCACAGAAAGGCGGATGCATTTCATCTTACTAATATTTTCATATATGTGTAGCTTTTCCCATTAAGAAACAGAAGAAAGACCTCCATTTCTGACGGTAATGGTGGTGGTTTAGTCGCTAAGTCATGTCCGACTATTGCAACCCCATGGACTGTAGCCTGCCAGCAGGATTGACAAAACACCCTATTATACATCTCTTGCTAAAAACTAAAAATGCTAGATAAAATGTAAAAACATCTTTTTTAAATGCACTTTTGAGTTGTCAAGGAATTAAGAGAGAACCAAAATCACCAAAGTGATTTTCTATGGGAATCCTAGAAGTAGGAGAGCTCCTATACCCACTCAATTCTAAAGTTATCAGCTAACTCTGGGAAGCCTGATTTTTGTTCTGCAGACTGAAGATGAATAGAAGATAAACTTTAGGGCCTGCCCAAGGTAGGGAATTGAATTGCAGGCCTTTGGCTAAAGCAGTGAACTCCTCAGAGTAAGGGAGAACAAGAAACCATCCCTTTTCAAAGAGCGGGGCAGCAATGCACAATGGAGGAGAAAACCCCCTTGAAAGTGTGCAGCCACGGTGACCTTCACATAGTCGTAGGGTCTACAGCCACACTAATCGTGAGTCCTTCAAATGAAAACTTTCATTCAGAGTAGTCCTAAAGACCGCAGAGTTTTTAAGCATTTTCAACAATGGGGCACAGGCAAATACAAATTCTATGTGGAGGACTGATCCTGTAATCCATCCCTCAAAGAATTCCTACAATTAGTAATTCAATAAAAATAAAACAAACAACGTCATACCGAACAACCAGAGGAAATAAGGGACCATGAGTGAGAATCAGCAAGCTACTAAAAACAGCAAAATCAACCTTGAAAAGCATCAGACATTGGAGTTCTTAATTATGTTTATTTTTCATTTCTAGAAATTCTGTTTCCTTCCTTACATTTGCTGGGATGCTTTTTGTAATCTCCCATTCTTTCCCCATATGAAGATATTTTGAAGTCTTAAATTTTATTTCTCTACTCATGTGCGCAGAGTAGGTATTTGGGAACTAGAGAGTATCTCTACTCATGTGAGCAGAGAAATAAAATTTAAGGCTTCAAAATATCTTAATATGGTGAAAGAATGGAAGATTACAAAAAGCATCGCAGCAAATTTAAGGAAACAAACAGAATTTCTAGAAATGAAAAATAAATAAAATTAAAAATTCAGTGGAAGTTACACAGGCGATGAGAAGGAGATGAAGAGATAAAGAGTTGAAAAGGGGATGGTAAGATGGGAAGTATGACAGAGGTTAAGAAACATGAGAGATGACATTTCAGTCATGAAAGAGTATCAGGGTCTGAACTTGCCCCCTGCCATAAATGACTAGAAAACCATACAAAATATATAAAACAAGTGCTTTTGGACATTTTTAATAGGAAGTGAAGCAGTATAAACCCTGAATGAGGGGGAAGCAAACAAGGTATATTCTGCAGTTGCCCTAGCCTTCATCTAGGAGGCAATTTACAGACTTCAGCACAGAAAGGTGGAATCCAAATACAGCCCAGAAGATTTGCTGATTTGAGAATATGGAGCCTGGAGTTCAGAGAGGCCAAGACTGCTACAGTTTGCGGGCAGAGAAAGAACTCTAGAAAACCTGTTTACAGGTGCCCGGAGAACACCAATCTTTGTGTGCATAGGGTGAAATTCATGAGGCCATGCAAAGAACACTTCTAAAAAAAGAACAATTACTGGGGAGCTAAAGCTAAACAATTACCAGAGATCACAAAGGGTCAGGATTTTTCAGACTTCCAACAGCAAGAATGGAGATATATCTTCGAATTCAGTGTGTATTCAGCAGAGATTCCAGGAGCATCACATCAGAGTACTGAAGTTTAACTAGTAGTCCTAGAGAAAAGCTGCTCTAGCCTTGACCAAAAAAGCTCAAAAGCAAGCTTTTCTAAAGAACCAGACTGATTCACAAGGAACTTAACCACCTATAAGAACAATGTCCAAAATGCTTTAAAGGGATACGACAAAATCCAGCATTGAGCATATAATACACACAATGTCCAGCATCCAATTAAAAAATTACTGGACATGTTAAAAAAGAGGAAAATGGGACCAATAACCAGGAGAAAAATCAGTTATTACAAACAGACCCAGGTATCACACATATGATTAAAATTAGGAGACATTGGTAGTTAAGATGGAAATGTTCAAGATGCTCAAGAATTATTTTAAAACAAGCATATAAAGAATAAAAAGCGAAATGGAAGATATAAAAGAAAAAAAATGTTGAACTTGTAAATATAAATGTTAAATTATCAGAAATGAAAATTCACTCCAAAGGATTACCAGCATCTTATACAATGAAGAAAAGATAAATGAACTTGAAGACATAGCAACAGAAACTATCAAAAATAAAGCACAGAAAGACAAAGGAAAAAAATTAACAGAGCCTCATCATCTTTAGAAAATTTCAAGTGGTATAATATACAGGTAATTATGACAACAAAAGAAGAAAAAAAGATGAAAGAAAACAAAAACAAAAATGAAGAAATAATGGCCAAAACATCCTGCTGCTGCTAAGTCGCTTCAGTCGTGTCCAACTCTGTGCGACCCCATAGACGGCAGCCCACCAGGCTCCCCCGTCCCTGGGATTCTCCAGGCAAGAACACTGGAGTGGGTTGCCATTGCCTTCTCCACAAAACATCCTATATTTGATTAAAAAAAATACAAATCCACAAATCTGAGATACTCAAGATTCAAGCAAAATAATCTCACACACAGAAAAAACACATTAACACACACGGTCATCAAACTGTTGAACCAGTGGCCAAAAAAGACAGACAATTTTGGTGTGTAGAAACAAAGATTTAAAAATTACCCTAGGCTTCTCATCTGATGTTATGCACATCAAATCACAATTAATAGCCTCGCTAAAGTGCTGAAGGGGAAAAAACATCAACACAGACTTATATACCTACCAAAAATATTCAAAACTTGGGTCAAAATAAAGTATTTTTTGACTTTATTTTGAAAAAATCCATCATCAACAAAGTTGCACTATAAGATATGATAATGGAAGTTTCTTCAGGCAGAAAGAAAATGATACCAAAGAGAGACTTAATTTACATATATGAATGAAGAGTACCCAAATGGTAAATAAAAAAGACTTTTCTTATTTTTAATTTTCTTTGAAAACTGTTTAAGGCAAACATAATAACAGTTATTATAGAGTTTACAGAGCATGTAAAATGAATGAAAATGAAAGCTATAAAATAAATGACAACAATAGCACAACAAACAGAAGGAAAAAAAGAAACAGCAGAATACATACTTTTAAAGTGCACAGGAAACCACATGAAAGTAACAAAATTTTGAATTACAAAATAAGCCTAAATAAATTTAAAAAAATTAAAATACACAGTATGTTCTCTGACATAATTCAAAGACAAAATTCAATCAGAATGACAGAAAGTTACACAGAAAATACTCCAAATATCTGGTAACCATCAATACAATTCTAAGTAACTGAAGGGTTAAAGGAAAAAAATCACAGGGACAAAGCCACAACACATACTTTGAAAAACACTGGTTTAAAAGCAGGGGTAGGAATATTACAATCCTCAGACCTGCACCCTGTTTTAATAAACAAAGTTTTACTGGAACACAGCCACACCTATTCCTTTATAAGCTGTCTATGACGGCTTTCATTCTAACGCGGAGCTGGAGTAGCTGTGAGAGAGACCGTAGGCTCACAAGCTTAAAATATTTACTGACTTGTTATAGACAGCTTTGCCGGTCCCAGGTTTAGAGCACAGAGTCTGCCCAGGTTTAAACGCCAGTTCCACCTCTGTCCCTGACTGGATTCCCAATAGCAAGTAATCTGAGCAATTACTTAGCCTCTCTGTACCTTAGGTTCCTCTTAAGTGAGGAGAATAGAATAAAACCTTAGGGTTAATATGAGAATTAACACATATAGATGAGTTAGAAGAGTGCTTGGCATATGCTTAATGTTATATAAATGTTTGCTATCATCATCATTATTTTTACCATAACCATAATTAACTTTAAGAACCCATGCCTTCTACCCATCTGAATGAGACATGCCATTGAGTACCTAGTTAGAAAGTTTCTGCAAAGCAGGATTATTATTTAAGTCCCTAAATGGAGAGAATGAATGTCTTTCATAAAAAGATAACAGAGTACAGTTTGTATCTGGCTCTCCATCAAGTCACAGTAGCAGAAATTCCAAGTGACTAGAAGAGACAACTCGCTCCTCTTAAGAGTCCTTAGTATTTGGGAACTAGAGAGTACCTGCATATGTTGAGCTAAAACAAAAATATCTACCTCTTGCTATGGCACACTGTGCAAAGATTAAAATTTTACAAGACAAGTATAAAGCGAGGAACAGTCAGCAGGGCAGTGGGCATCTGATCAGTGCCTCTTCTCTCTGGCCAAGCTGATCACACACAGTGAACCACAACTGTTAACTTTAAAACTCCAGGCTTCCCAAGTGGCTCAGTGGTAAAGAATCCACCTGCCAACTCAGGAGATGCCAGAGATTTGGGTTCGATCTCTGGGTTGGGACAATGCCCTGGAGAAGGAAGGACGTGGCAGCCCACCCCACTACTCTTGCCTGGAAAATCCCATGGACAGAGGAGCCTGGCGGGCTACAGTCCATGGGGTCGAAAAGAGTCAGACACGACTGGTGACTGAGCACGCACGTACCTCTCAGCAGGGCCCCAGAGCATCTAGCTCTGTCCAGGCAGTGACAAAGTAGACCTGGGAGCACTTCCTCTGTGGCCCTGATAAACACTGTATGGCCCAAATCAACCTCCCTAACCACAGATGGCACCCCACTCCAGTACTCTTGCCTGGAAAATGCCATGGATGGAGAAGCCTGGTGGGCCGCAGTTCATGGGGTTGCAAAGAATTGGACATGACTGAGTGACTTCACTTTCACTTTTCACTCTCATACATTGGAGAAGGAAATGGCAACCCACGCCAGTGTTCTTGCCTGGAGAATCCCAGGGACGGAGGAGCCTGGTGGGCTGCCGTCTGTGGGGTCGCACAGAGTCAGACATGACTGAAGCGACTTAGCAGCAGCAGCAACAGCAACCACAGATTAAGCAACAGCAGAGAGGAAAAGGCAGAAACAACCAAGCAAATACTGCCGTCTTGGATTTCTATAATTTTGTACCTTATCATCCTTTCTCACAGGTGTGGATAAAGTTTTCCAGTGAAAGTAATGCTTCAACCATATTTTAGGAGACAGCTGGGCACAAAAGTAAAACAAAATGTATTTCAGACCAAAGTATACCAAGATGAGATAGATAATGGTGCTTTCAGGAAAGAGCTAGTACTTTGACGTGGCTGAGGGGAAGAGCTGCCTGCTGAGAAGTAGCAGGAGACAAGACTAGAGAGGTAGCCAGAACAGGAGAAAGAATAAGTTTTGTTTCTTTATGAGTTAGAATAAAGAGAATTCAGTTTTAAACATGTAATAAATGGTATATCTATATGACATTCAAGGAGGCTATATGGAGTTGGAGAAGGAAATGGCAACCCACTCCAGTACTCTTGCCTGGAAAATCCCAAAGACAGAGGTGCCTGGCAGGCTACAGTCCATAGGGTCACAAGAATCAGACATGACTTAAGTGACTAAATCACTGCATCATATGGAGTTGTGGAGAGAAGCTGGGGCCACTGTTAATTGATACAGGAGTTAAAGTCATAGATGTCGTAATCCCGAAAGAGAATAACTAAAGTGAGGGGATGAAGGGAAAGAAAGCTATATGAGCAGGAACACTGATATTTAAGAAGCAGACAGAAGGAACAGCTCCTTTCAAGATAACTAAGAACAAGGGTGAGCATCGACATTTTAGGAATCAGTGAACTAAATGAACTGGAATGGGCAAATTTAATTCAGATGACCATTATACCTACTTGAAGAAAGAATACCACTCCAGTATTCTTGCCTGGAGAATCCCATGGACAGGGGAGCCAGGCGGGCAGCCATCCATGGGATCACCAAGAGTCAGACACAACTGAAGTGATTTAGCATTATATCTACTACTGCAGACAAGAATCCCTTAGAAGAAATGGAGTAGCCCTCATAGTCAACAAAGAGTCCAAAATGCAGTACTTGGGTGCAATCAAAAAAATGACAAGGCCAACCATTCAATATCACAGTAATCCAAGTCTATGCCTCAACCACTAACGCTGAAGAAACTGAAGTTAAACGGTTCTATGAAGACCTACCTACGAGACCTTCCAGAACTAACACCAAAAAAAAGATGTTCTTTTCATCATAGGGGACTGGAATGCAAAAGTAGGAAGTCAAGAGATACCTGGAGTAACAAGCAAGGTTGGCCTTGGAGTACAATATGAAGCAGGGCAAAGGCTAACAGAGTTTTGCCAAGAGAATGCACTGGTGTGCAAACACCCTTTTCCAACAACACAAGAGATGACTCTAAACATGGACATCACCAGATGGTCAACATCAAAATCATACTGATTATATTCTTTGCAGTCGAAGATGGAGAAGCTCTATATAGTCAGCAAAACAAGACCAGGAGCTGACTGTGGCTCAGATCATAAATTCCTTATTGCAAAATTCAGACTAAATTGAAGAAAGCAGGGAAAACCACTAGGCCATTCATAAATCAAATCCCTTATGATTATACAGTGGAAGTGACAAATAGATTCAAGGAATCAGATCTGATAAGAGTACCTGAAGAACTATGGACAGAGGTTCATAACACTGTATAGGAGGTGGTGATCAAAACCATCCCCAAGAAAAAGCAATGCAAAAAAGGCAAAATGGCTGTCTGAGGAGGTCTTACATATAGCTGAGAAAGGAAGAGAAGTGAAAGGCAAAGGAGAAAAGGAAAGATATACTGCCTGAATGCAGAGTTCCAAAGAATAGCAAGGAGAGATAGAAAGCCTTCCAAAGTGATCAAGGGAAGAAATAGAGGAAAACAATAGAATGGGAAAGACTAGAGATCTCTTCAAGAAAATTAGAGATACCAAGGGAACATTTCATGCAAAGATGGGCACAGTAAAGGACAGAAATGGTGTGGACCTAACAGAAGTAGAAGATATTAAGAGGTTACACAAGAATACACAGAAGAACTATACAAAAAAGATCTTCATGACTCAGATAATCATGATGGTGTGATCACTCACCTAGAGCCAGACATCCTGGAATGTGAAGTCAAGTGGGCCTTAGGAAGCATCACTATGCACAAAGCTAGTGGAGGTGATGGAATTCCAGATGAGCTATTTCAAATCCTAAAAGACGATGCTGTGAAAGTGCTGCACTCAATATGCTAGCAAATTTGGAAAACTCAGCTGTGGTCACAGGACAGGAAAAGATCAGTTTTCATTCCAATTCCAAAGGCAGTGCCAAAGAATATTCAAACTACCACACAATTGCAATCATTTCACATGCTAGCAAAGTAATGCTCAAAATTCTCCAAGTTAGGCTTCAACAGTATGTGAACTGAGAGCTTCCAGATGTTCAAGCTGGATTTAGAAAAGGCAGAGGAATCAGATATCAAATTGCCAACATCTGCTGGATCATAGAAAAAGCAAGAGAATTCCAGAAAAACATCTACTTCTGCTTTACTGACTACACTAAAGCCTTTGACTGTGTGGATCACAACAAGCTGGAAAATTCTTAGAGATGGGAATACCAGACCACCGTACCCACCTCCTGAGAAATCTGTATGCAGGTCAAGAAGTGGACAGGGAACAATGCACTGGTCCCAAATTGGGAAAGGAGTACGTCAAGGCTGTATATTGTCACCCTGCTTATTTAACTCCTATGCAGAGTACATCATGCGAAATGCCAGGCTGGATGAGGAACAAGCTGGCATCAAGATTGCCGGGAGAAATATCAATAACCTCAGATATGCAGATGACACGACCCTTATGGCAGAAAGCGAAGAGGAACTAAATAGCCTCTTGATGAAAGTGAAAGAGGAGAGTGAAAAATTTGGCTTAAAACTCAACATTCAAAAAGCTAAGATCATAGCATCTGGTCCCATCACTTCATGGCAAATAGACGGGGAAACAACGGAAACAGTGACAGACTTTATTTTTTGGGGCTCCAAAATCACTGCAGATGGTGACTGCAGCCATGAAATTCAAAGACACTTGCAACGTGGAAGAACAGCCATGACAAATCTAGACAGCATGTTAAAAAGCAGAGACATTACTTTGCCAACAAAGATATGTCTAGTCAAAGCTATGGTTTTTCCATTAGTCATTTATGGATGTGAGAGTTGGCTGAGTGCCGAAGAATTGATGCTTTGAACTGTGATGTTGGAGAAGACTTTGAGAGTCCCTTGGACTGCAAGGAGGTCAAACCAGTCAATCCTAAAGGAAATCAGTCCTGAATATTCATTGGAAGGACTGATGCTGAAGCTGAAGCTCCAATACTTTGGCCATGTGATGTGAAGAGCTGACTCACTGGTAAAGACCCTGATGCTGGGAAAGATTGAAGGCAAACGGAGAAGGGGATGACAGAGGATGAGATGGTTGGATGGCATCACCAACTCAATAGATACAAGTTTGAGCAAGTGCCGGTAGATGGTGAAGGACAGGGAGGCCTGGCGTGCTGCAGTCCATGGGTTCTCAGAGAGTCGGACACGACTGAGCAACAGAACAACAAAGAAGTAACAGGGAGGAAAAAACAGATAAAGAAGCCTCTATCCAGCTTCCCAAATTCCTTCCTGATCCTATTTCCAAAGAAAGTCTTGGCTGTGTCTTTAGTTAACCCAGAAGTAAAGCTTTGAAGTTGCTGGCTTCACTTACCCTCGGGTGCTCTTCAACAGTGAACCCTGCAGCACTGCGCGTCTGCAGCTGGCTGAGTCCACAGAGGCAGAGGCACCGTGTACACAGAGGGCCAACCACAAGTTTTATGTATGTTAAGCCCTGCATCGTTCAGTGGTCGGCTGTATTCATTAAAAAGTTCTAGCACACTAAATACTCAGATGAGAAAAACATCGCAATAGGCACAACTAGATGCATTCCACAAGTTTCTGCAAGTGTGAAACACACTCACACAGTAGGTAATTAAACTTAAAAGAGTCTAGTATTGGGTGGGGGGTCCTTGTGATTTCAATATTGAGTGAGGACTAGTTGTTACAGATGTCACAAAGTAAAAATCACAAATTGTGCAAAATATGTAGGACTCAACAGAGTAAACATTGGTCAAATCATATAGAAAGCCGCAAGAAATCAGGATCTGGCAAGCAACAGAAGAGATGAAAACTCAAAAACAATACAATAGGCACTTCAGATATGGCTAGATGTTAAGAGACTACTAAAAGGCCCTAGGAATAAAATCATTGAATTCCTTTAATATTTTTGCAAAAAGACTCTCTTCATAGTCATGTGTCAAAAATCAAAGGTAAAAGGCAAAGTAAAGCATTTTACTTTATATCAGCATAAAACTGACAAAATCAGGTTAAAAATTAACATTTTATTCTTAGTTCATACTATAAATTGGCAGAGTTTTAACTATAACTTAGATTTTGTTAATTATGTGAATGGCTTTTGGTTGTATTTTCAAGATAAAAGGATTAATGCCTTCCTCATATCTCCTCTCTCTCATTTACTATGAAATTTTAATCTCTGTTTGATGTGAATTTATATAGCCTTCTCATGCCCTGATTATTCCCAATAAGACAGACTTTCAGTATTAGCATGGATAGTCAATCCATTTAGAAAAAAACAGCTAGGAAAAAAAGAAAATTCAGCATACTACTAACAGGAAGACTCATTCACTGGATAAATCTTAATTGATCACTTACAGTTTCAAATCTAGTAAAAAATTCAAAAATTAGTATTTCCTAATTGGTATTTCACAAACAGTTACAGATATTAGTGGATAATATGTTCTCAAATTTCTTAACTAAAGCATCTTCTGATTAGCATAATTTCAGAAATACTCTTTTCAATTGATCACAGTTCCTTACGAGTTTCTACTGTACTTAAGATGAATGAATTCCTCCTGAAATATAAATAATCACCTCCTTAGTTCCATGTTTGGGAGGCAGTAGGGTATTGGGGTTAAAAACATGAGCTTTGGAGTATGACTGACCTGGGTTCCCGCTCTGGCTCCATTTACTAGCTGTGTAACCTGGGGCAAGTTATTTAACCTCTCTAAGTCTCAGTTCCTTTATCTGTAAAATAGAGATAATAATAATATCTATTTCATAGGATTGTTGTGAGGATTAAATGAGATAATGTAAGCTTAGCACAATGCCTGGCAATTAGTATGTGCTCAATAACTTTTAGCTATGATTTTATAAGCTTACATTTTTAAGTAACATGTTCTTATGAAGATCTGTGATAATCAAATGCATGTACCCAAGATGTTTCTTATAAATTACTTAAAACAAGCAAAATTAAATAAAGCTTTCAGTTAGTAAAAGCTCCTGGCATCATTTCTCATTTCATATAAGAGAAATTCCTCAGCACTGCAATACATTTAGAAAGGGTAATTTTAAAATTAAGAAAAAAAATCTATATTTGAAGTATACAAGTATAGTTAAACCATCTTAGATATCATAATACTTCTGGAAAATGATTTAAAAAACAACTTTTGTTGGTTTGTTTCATAAGACAATCTCTTGCAAAGTAAGGAGAGAATATTATTTTCTTCCTTTCAAGAAGGAAAATGAAATTCTGATATGAGGACATTAAGGGAACTGACAATAATAGCAAAATAGGACATGAATTAAGGTTCTGGAATTGCCAGTCACTGCTACCCAGTGATTCTAAACCTAGAAGCACATTTTTCTGCAAATGAGAAGTTCAAGTTACATCTTCATAGATTTTATAGATCTCTTACCAGACTCTTATCAGAAAGTCATATTAATCTATGCTACTCAAAGAAGCTATTCCTCAGAGTTATATATTAAAATACCTACTGGCTACCAAGTGACTCAAGCAAAATGTAATGTGTTTCTGTGAAATACAGATGTAAAAAATTAATTTTAAGAATTAAAAAGCAGACAACTAAAATTCTTCTAAAAGTTAAAATGATTTTTAAAGTTTAATTTCACTGTAAAACTTTTAAAGATTATAAATTAACTAAATCTGCAAAAACTAACTTCTTACCACTTCTTAACTAAGTGTTAGGTATAACAAGTTCCATGAAAGTACCACAAAACAGCTGTTGGCTTAGTGTTTTAAAAATCACTGACTAGAAGTAAACAGTAATTTTGGAACTGATTAGTAAGTAGAATGATGATTACATCTTTTGCTATGAACCTTGACTTTATATAAAATAGCTCATATAAGAACTACCTCATTGTTTTCAACTAAAAATATAATTTTAATAGAAATATATAAATAACTAAAAATTAAAATGGTTATAGCTCTTAGAGAAACATAAATTTTTCTAAGATACCTTCTTATCTTTTAATACCTGGAAAAGAGTCATATGTAAAATTTTCTAGAACAACCAGGTAATGTTCCACTGACTCAGAATCACTTAGGCCTTTATAGTACAAATTAATTCAGCTGAAAAGTTCTTCATACAGTGAAATAAAAACTCATTATTCTTATTTTTCTTATATATATCTACCACCCACCCCATCTACCCACATCCACCTTGAACAAATGCTTTTTGTCAACTGCTTTCCAATTTAATATCTACAGGTTTACAATAATTTATAATACACATTTTAAAAACACAGCTTAGAAAAAGAGAAAAAATTTTAACATACCTGCCCATCTAAGTCGAATGCTAAGCAAGCTATACCATGTGTATGAACGTCCTTCAGAACTGACACGGTCTGCACAGTGTATGAATCCCAGACACAGATATAAGGCTCTTTCCCAACTTGTCCTGTTGCTACCAGTGCTCGTTCAGGGTGCAATGCAAGGCTGCAAAATCAATCATAAATAAACAGATTTAAAACTGCTTATGGAGCTGTTATATCAATGTAAAAATTAAGACTTTCATTATTTATCTACTTAAAATAATTTGGATTTAAAATAACTTCCATAAAAACCCATGCTAAGAGTTACTTCAATGGTACATGTGATAAGCAGTTACGACAGGCTTTATAATCCTGTTATATGACGCAGTGTGTGTAAACTTATCAAAAAAAAAAAAAAAGAATTCTCACAAGTACTCGACTCAACCACAGAAATGAATTAGTATCAACCCTACCACTTGCCGTTTTCTTATTTGGTATTAACCTTCTTTTAAGCTCTCTCTCCCATTTACTCTTTCACTGTATAAAAGTTAGACAAATTCTTAGTGTTCAAGCAACTCCTATGATAACATAAAATTACAAATCCCATTTAAAAAAAACAGAAAAGTCACTCATAATTCACAGAATGTAGTCTATAAGTCTTTAAAGATAAGACAAGGGCCAAACAGTTGATAGTGCTTTACACACATCAGCAGAAGGCAGAGAATGAATATAAATTTCTACTTCATAAATTTTTCTACAAGTGTATTTAGATGATTAGCTTCCTCTTTGGGAGAAACAAAATCACTCCTGGCATCAGGGTGGAAGATGAACTTCCAAGAGGGAAGTTAGGAGGGAAGAGGGAAAAGTTAGGAGGCCAAAAACAGAATCAACAGATTTGACGTACTGAGTAGGGGAAAGGGAACAGTCTAAGACAACGCTTGGTTTCTGGTGGGCAGCTGGATGGTCAGGGACAGTATCATCGAGTCAAGGAGCACTAAGTGAGAAACTACTGAGAGGAAAGATAAGCGGGAATGGAAGCTTCTTTCAACAAGTTTTGTTCAAATTAAAACCAATATAGTACATCAATAAATAAAAATCAATAAATCAATAAATAAAGGACACCCAAACTCCCATACACATTCATTTCATTAGATGCAGAAAAAACATTTGACAAAAATCCAACCTCTTCTGGGACTTCCCTGGTGGCCCAGT
Source organism: Bos mutus (assembly GCF_027580195.1). NCBI lineage: Eukaryota > Metazoa > Chordata > Mammalia > Artiodactyla > Bovidae > Bos > Bos mutus. The sequence goes on along the minus strand of NC_091626.1, from coordinate 85,430,180 downwards.
GGTTAAGCATCCGCCTGCCAGTGCAGAGGACATGGGCTTGATCTCTGGTGGGGGGACTAAGATCCCACATGCTAGCACCACAACCGTTAAACCTGGGCGCGTCACAAGAGCCTGCGCGCCGCAAACCATGCCGGGGCGCTGTGGAGCCTGCCCGGCACAACCAGAGAGAAGCCTGCACGCTGCAATGAAAGGTCTCACGTGCCACAGCTAAGACCCGACACAATCATAAATACATACACAAATGTTTTTTAAAAAGAATAAAGAACCCAGGAATAAATGTATACAAAGAGACAAAAGACCTATGCTCCAAAAACTATAAGACTCTGACAGAAAAAAAAAAAAATGACACAGATAGACAGCATGTTCTTAGATTCGAATACTAAATGTTAAAAATGACTATACTACACATGGCAATCTACAGATTCAATGCAATCCCTATCAAATTACCAATGATATTTTTCACAGAACTAGAACTAAAAAAATTAAACTTTATATGGAGACATAAAAGACCCCAAAGAGCCAAAACAATCTTGAGAAAGAGAAACAGAGCTGGAGGAATCAACCTCCCTGACTTCAGACTTTACTACAAAGTTACAGTCATCAACAGTGTGGTACTGGCACAAAAACAGAAACACAGGTGAATGGAACAGGGTTGAAAGCCCAGAAATAAACCTACATATCTCTGGTAAATTAATCAACACAGGAGGCGAGACTGTACAATGATGGAGAGTCTCTTCAATACATGGTCTGGCAAAACTGGACAGCTACCTTTTAAAAAAATGAAATTAGAACATTCTTTAACATCATCACAAAAATAAGTTCAAAATGGATTAACAACCTAAATGTAAGACTGGACACTGTAACACTCATAGAGGGAAAACACAGACAGAACACTCTTTGCCATAAATCACAGCACTATCTTTGTCAATCCATCTCCCAGAGTAACGGAAATAAAAACAAATAAACAAATGGGACCTAAATAAACTCAAAAGCTTTTGTACAGCAAAGTAAACCATAAAGAAAACAAAAAGACAACCCACAAAATAGGAGAAAATATTTGCAAATGATGTGACCAACAGTGGACTAGTCTCCAAAATTTACAAACAGCTCATGTGGCTTAATATCATCAAAACAAACAACCCAATCTAAAACAAAGGGCCGAAGACCTACACAGACATTTCTCCAAGCAGACATACAGATGGCCAAGAGGTGCGTGAAAAGATGTTCAACATCTCTAATTATTAGAGAAATGAAAATCAAAAATTTTATACAATATCACCTAACACTAGTCAAAACGGCCATCATTAAAAAATCTACAAACAATAAACACTAGAGAGGGTGTGGAGAGAAGAGAATCCTCTTATACTGTTAGTGAAAATGTTAACTGGTACAGCTACTGCGAAGAACAGTACTACGGTTGAAAAAAACTAAAAAATAGAGCCACCAAATGATCCTGCAATCCCACTCACAGGCATATATCCAGAGAAGGACATGGTCTGAGAGGATACACGCACCCACATGTGCACTGCAGCACTGTTTACGACAGCCAAGTCATGCAAGCAACCTAAATGTCCACTGACAGAGAAATGGATAAAGAAGATATGCTAACGCTTAAGTCGCTTCAGTCGTGTCTGACGCTGTGTGACCCCATAGATGGCAGCCCACCAGCAGGCTCCTCCACCCATGGGATCTTCCAGGCAAGGGTACTGGAGTGGGGTGCCATTGCCTTCTCCAAAAGAAGATATGGTATCTATCTATATTTATATATACTGAGTCAGCCACCCATTCCAGTATGCTGGCCTGGAGAATTCCATGGACTGTATAGTCCATGGGGTCACAAAGAGTTGGACACAACTGAAGTGACTTAGCCCACATGCACGCACTGGATGGACCTGGAGATACTAAGTGAAGTAAGTCCGACAAAGAAAGGTCATACAATATCACTTATAATGCAGAATCTAAAAAGAAATTATACAAATGAACTTATTTACAGAAAAGAAACAGAGTCAGAGACTTAGAGAATGAACTCATGGTAACCAGGGGGAAGGGTGGAAGGAAAGGATAGGTAGGGAGTTTGGGATTGTACACATATTTTAAATGGATAACCAGCAAGGCCCTACACAGGGAACTCTGCTCAATATTTGTAACAACCTAAATGGGAAAAGAATTTTTGAAAAAGAATGGATACACACGTATGTATATATTGGGTTGGCCAAAAAGCTGTCTGGGGTTTCCTATGCATTGAACTTTTTGGCCAACCCATCAACTAAGTCACTTCACTGTACACCTGAGACTAACACAACACTGTTCATCAACTACACTCCAAAAAAAAGTTAAAAACACCCACAAATTGCCCAGAAAGCACCTTTGCTGCCGCTAAGTCGCTTCAGTCGTGTCCGACTCTGTGCAACCCCACAGACGGCAGCCCACCAGGCTCCCCCGTCCCTGGGATTCTCCAGGCAAGAGCACTGGAGTGGGTTGCCATTTCCTTCTCCAATGCATGAAAGTGAAAAGTCAAAGTGAAGTCACTCAGTCGTGCCCGACTCTTAGCGACCCCGTGGACTGCAGCCTACCAGGCTCCTCCATCCATGGGATTTTCCAGGCAAGAGTACTGGAGTGGGGTGCCATTGCCTTCTCCGGAAAGCACCTTTAGATAAACATAAAAAGAAATTAGAACATTTCAAAATGTGTAAATAATACATGTGTATGAGATTGAAAATATGTAGAAAATACTCCATCCTTCTGTGATGGGTGTATGCAAGGCAAATATTTGGGTTCATCCAAATAAGATGCACGATTCAAATCTATTATACATCATGCCCTCTCTGACTGAAAACTAGTGTGTCAAGTAAATGGTGTTCTGCTGATGCCATAATGTTGAAGTATTATCTCTGTTAGTCCATTTATGACAAAAGTGGTATAATATTTGAAGGGCCATCTCAGAGAAGGCGATGGCACCCCACTCCAGTGCTCTTGCCTGGAAAATCCCATGGATGGAGGAACCTAGTGGGCCACAGTCCATGGTGTCACTAAGAGTCGGACACGACTGAGCGACTTCACTTTCACTTTTCACTTTCATGCACTGGAGAAGGAAATGGGAACCCACTCCAGTATTCTTGCCTGGAGAATCCCAGGGACAGAGGAGCCTAGTGGGCTGCCATCTATGGGGACACACAGAGTCGGACACAACTGAAGTGACTTAGCAGCAGCAGTAGCAGCATGGTTAAGTCGTTGACTGAAGAGATACTGAGAGGGAATACTGTTTTCACTCATGTCTTTAATCCATCAGGAATTTATTTTTATATGTGGCATAAGAAAGAATTCAATTCAGTTTTATCCCAATTTTATTCTAGTTGAGCTAGCATCATTTGTTAAGTATATGATTTCTTTTAGATATTAAATATATATTAAATTTCTATGTCATACCTGTATCTGTATTCTCAATTATGTCCCACAGAACTTTTTGTCTATTCCCATGAAAAATCATATTCTATTTATTAGAGTGATTCTTTTAGTATGTTCTAGTACGGCAACCCACTCCAGTGTTCTTGTCTGGAGAATCCCGGGGACGGGGGAGCCTGGTGGGCTGCCGTCTATGGGGTCACACTGAGTCGGACACGACTGAAGTGACTTAGCAGCAGCAGCAGCAGTATCTATTAACACTCCTCCCCCTCACTATTCTTTTATTATATCTTTTTTATTTTTTAACTCAGCTTGTCTATTCTTATAGATTTATTCTTTCATATAAAATTTTAAATAACTTTATATCTAATTCTGATACCTCACAGAAAATCTGCTACAATGTTTAGTGGAGTTGCATTAAATGTATATATCAATTTTGTGAGCATCAGAATTCATAACATTAAATTTTTCCAACCAAGTTTTAAAATCACATATACTGTGATTGACACCCAAATTGTATCTCCAGCCAGGAGGAAAAGATGTGTTGTGGGCAACTCACATTTAACACATCCAGAACTTTTCCCTCCTTAATTCCCCACCCTAGTATAGGACATCACTGGCCACTCAGTTGCTCAGACCAAGAAGCTAAATTTAACCCTCACCCCTTTCCCTTTCAAATTTATCACACACATTCTGTTAGCCTATCCAATGACCCTATCATCACCCCCATCTTCTCTGCCTCAACCTGAATCTGAGCCACCTGCCCTTCTTCCTCCATTGCATCCCTTCAGGGTTTTCTTAACATAACCAGAGTGATCTTTTAAAACAATATAAATTTCACCTAGTTAAAATCCCCCAACAGCTTCCTATTACAATCAGAATAAAATCCAAACTATTTATTACGGCACTTACAAGGCTCTACAATACATACCTTCACCTACTTCTCAAACCTCAACTTCTACAATTCTCCCTTTTGTTCACCACATTTCAGACACACTGGCCTTTCTGTCTGTTGAAAAGGCCAAACTTATTATGCCCTCAAAGGTCTTTGTCTCTAGAATGATCTTCCAAATCTTGCTTCATTCAAATAATTCATGCTTCAGGTCAAATGTAACTTGCTCAGCAAATCAAATCTAAAGGAGTATAAAAAGAATTATACACCACAACTATGTGGAATACTATCTGAGGTATTAATATCATTAAAAAATCAACTGATGGGTCCACCATGCCAATGGACTAAAAAAGCAAAATCATATGACCATATCAATAGATGCAGAAAAGGCACAGACAAACACTATTCCTTATAAAACCTTATACTGTAAGCATACTTACACTATAAGTATACTTATTCGTGATAAAAACTCTCAGGAAACTAGGAATACAGAAGAACTTTGTGTCAACCTTATAAAGAGTATCTACAAAAACTCACAGCTAACATCATATTTCATGGTGAGAAATTCTAAGCTTTCCCACAAAGATCAGGTCCAAGTCATCAATGTCCCCCTTCACCACTCCTTTTCAAATAATATACTGGAAGGCCTTGCTAATGCAATAATACAAGAAAAGGAAATAAAAGGTATATAGATTGGGAAGGAAGACATAAAACTGTCTTTGTTCATAGATGACACAATCACCTATGTAGAAAATTTAAAAAAAATCAGCCAAAAAAAAAAAAAATTCCTGGAACTAATACATGACTATAGTAAGGCTGCAGGATACAAAGTTAACATACAACATTAATTGTTATCCTAATACTGACAGTAAACAAGTGGAATCTGAAATTGAAAATGCAATACCATTATATTAACACCCCAAACAGAAATATTTAGGCATATATCTAACAAAATAGATACAAAATCTATATGAGGAAACCCACAAAACTCTGATGAATGAAATCAAGAACTATAAAAAATAGATATTCTATATTCATGGATAGGAAGACTCAGTACTATCAAGATGACAGTTATTAGGGTAAAAAAAAGATGTCAGTTCTTCCCAACTTATCTGAATGTTGGAGGAGGTTACTGAGAAGACATGACCACCAACTGACCTAAGAACTGAACCCAGGCAACTAGAGACTCCATACCCTGTTAAGGTCGCTATATAAATGCTTGAGATTCTAGCGGGCAGGTGTACAGAGATCTCCTTGTCACGCAGCTGCCCAAGACATGCCTCGTATGTAAATTTCCCTCCCCACTACCAGTGAGGAGAAACACCAACTCTGGGACCCCCAGCTCTGCCCAGCAGGGAACAAGCATTAGCCCTAGAATCCCTGAGGCCTCTGCCTCACCCACCAGCAGGCAAACACCAGCTTGGAACCCCCTGGCCTTGCAGCTAGAGACCCCAGGACCCAACCCTGCCTGCTAGCTGGCTGATAACAACTCCAACACACCCTGGGCCGCTTAGCCAGATGCCCCGGGATCTAGCCAGTCTCACTATTGGCCAACACCACTTTTGGGACACCCCAGACTCTAGCTATGCTGGAGCTGGCCCCACCCACCTGCAGGCCAGTATATCTGGAACAGCCCAGCACCGCAACCACCCACTCCAGAAACCAATGGGCCAGCACTAGCTCCAGGACAGTCAGCAGCCTTGCTGTTCAACCCTGCCCACCAGTAGCCAGCATCCTCCACGCAAGTCAGTGCCTGGCAACTGACTGGAACGTGGGCCAGCCATATCTATCAGATGCTCGTAACAGTAGGACCCACACAGCCCATGTAGCGGGCACCCCCAGAGTTCTGATGACCGAGTGGGGCTGTGCTGTTGGGACAAAGAAGAACTGAGTGAAGGGAAATAGGCAAGCTACGCTATAGAGAGTTCTAGGTAACGACTGTAGAAGTGTTCAGAGAATTTGGGAGAAGATTGGATGAACAGAAGTTTCCCATAGAAAGTTTAGAAAGATAAAGAAAAACCAAACAGAGATGAAGAACACAGGAACTGAAATGGAAAATACACTACAAGGAATCAACAGTATATTAAATGGTACAGAGGAACAGATTAGTGAACTGGAAGACAAGTAATGGAAATCACTCAAGCTGAACAAAAGAAAGAATAAAAAAAAAAATGAGGACAGCTTAAGAGACCTGTGATACAACATCAAGCATATTAACATTCAAATTATAGGGGTCCCAGAAAAAGAGAGAGAGAGAGAGAGAGCAGAGAACATATTTGAAGACACAACAGCTGGAAACCTCCCTAACCTGAGGAAGGATATAGACATCCAGGTCCAGGAAGCACAGGAAGTCCCCAACAGGATCAACCCAAAGAGGACCACACCAAGACATAAAAATTAGAGAGAGAGAATGTTAAATGCAGCAAGGGAAAGTAGCAAGTTATGTACAAGGGAACTCCCACAAAGGACCTTTCAGTAGAAACTGCAGGCCAGGAGGGAGTGGCATGATACATTTTAAGTGATGAAAGGGATAAACCTATAACCAAGTAGGTAAAGCTTTATGACCTGGTAAAGCTTGTGTTCAGATTTTATGTAGAGATCAAAAGTTTTAAAGACAAGCAAAAACTAAAAGAGTTTAGCACCACTAAACCAGCTTTATAAGAAACGCTAAAGGGACATTTCTAAGTGAAAAAGAAAAGGCCAGAAATAGAAACATGAAAATTATGAAAGGGAAAAATCTCACTAGTGAAGACAAACATACAGTAAAATTAGTAAAGGCGCCACAGCGAGGAGGTTGGTGGGCAAAAGTCACGGGATCATGTATGTCCACAATACGCAGTTAAGGGACACACGAAACACAAAGATGTAAAACACGATGCTAAAAACAGTAAACGTGGTGCGGGTGCTGAAGGATTGGTAAAGAGAGTTTGAACTTAAGAGATCAGTAACTTAAATACACACTCACACACACAGAGAAGGCTATGTACAGTGTGGAGAACACAGTCCCTAACTACGTAGCATCTTGTATGGTGACATATCTTAACTAGACTTACCACGGCGATCGTTTTGAAATGTTTAGAAATACTGAATCACTACGTTGTGTAACAAGAACTAACATAGTGTTGTAGGTCAATTATACTTCAAATATCAAACTCACAGAAAAAGAGGTCAGGTATCAGAGGCAGGGGATGGAATGGGGAATTGGATTAAGATGATCAAAAGGTACAAACTCACACTTATGAGATAAATAAAACTCAATAAAATTGGAAGAGAAAAAAAGACAATATGGCATTCGCAAAAGAGTAGACAAATATACCAATGGGAGAGAACAGAGACCCAGAAACAGGCCCCCGTAAATGTGCTCACTGACTTCTGACAAACGAGTAAGGGCACTACACCGGAGCACAGACAGACGCCCTGAACAAACAGTGCCGGGACAACCGGGCGTCTACACGTGAAAGAGAGTCCAGACACGTTAACTCAAAATGAATCACAGACCCAGACGTAAAACTACAAAATTCCTGGAAGACAACACAGGAGAAAATCTAGATGACCTTGGGCATGGTGATGCCTTTTTAGATACAACATTAAACACAGGATCCATGAAAGAAAGAAAGCTGGACTTCATTAAAATAAAAATAAAAAATTCTGCCCTGTGGAAGACAATAGCAAGAGCACTAGAAGACAAGCCACAGACTGGGAGAAAATGGGACAAAATATTTGTAAAAGAATTCCAGAAAAACATCTATTTCTGCTTCACTGACTATGCTAAAGCCTTTTTGACTGTGTGGATCACAACAAACTGGAAAATTCTTAAAGAGATGGGAACATCAGACCACCTTACCTGCCTCCTGAGAAATCTGTATGCAGGTCAAGAAGCAACAGTTAGAACTGGACATGGAACAACAGACTGATTCCAAATTGGGAAAGGAGTACATCAAGAACGTATATTGTCACCCTGCTTATTTAACTTCTATGCAGAGTACATCATGCAAAATGCCGGGCTGGATGAAGCCCAAGCTGGAATCAAGACTGCCAAGAGAAATATCAATAACTTCAGATATGCAGATGATACCACCCTATGGCAGAAAGCAAAGAGGAACTAAAGAGCATCTTGATTAAAGAGGAGAGTGAAAAGGCTGGCTTAAAACTCAACATTCAAAAAATGAAGATCATGGCATCTGGTCCCATCACTTCACAGAAAATAGATGGAGAAACAATGACAGATTTTATTTTGGGGGGCTCCAAGATCACTGCTGAAGAATTGATGCTTTTGAGCTGTGGTGTTGGAGAAGACTCTTGAGAGTCCTTTGGACTGCAAGGAGATCCAACTAGTCTGCCCTAAAGGAAATCAGTCCAGAATATTCATTGGAAGGATTAATGTTGAAGTTGAAACTCCAATACTTTGGCCACCTGCTGCGAATAATGGACTCATTGGAAAAGACCCTGATGCTGGGATAGACTGAAGGCAGGAGAAGGGGATGACAGAGGATAAGATGGTTGGATGGCATCACCAACTCAATGGACATGAGTTTGAGCAAGCTTTAGGAGTTGGTGATGGACAGGGAAGCCTGGTGTGCTGCAGTCCATGAGGTCACAAAGAGTCAGGCATGACTGAGTGACTGAACTGAATTGAAAATCACTGCAGATGGTGACTGCAGCCATGAAATTCAAAGACGCTTGCTCCTTGGAAGAAAAGCTATGACAAACCTAGACAGCATATTAAAAAGCAGAGACATTACTTTGCCAAGAAAGGTCCGTCTAGTCAAATCTATGGTTTTTCCAGTAGTCATGTATGGATGTGGGAGTTGGACCATAAAGAAGGCTGAGCACCAAAGAATCAATGTTTTTGAACTGTGGTGCTGGAGAAGACTCTTGAGAGTCTCCTGGACTGCAAGGATATCAAACCAGTCAATCCTAAAGGAAATCAACCATGAATATTCATTGGAAGGACTGATGCTGAAGCTCCATTACTTTGGCCACCTGATGTGAAAAGTTGATTCACTGGAGAAGACCCTGATGCTGCGAAAGAGTGAGGGCAGGAAGAGAAGGGTGCAACAGAGGATGAGATGGTTGGATGGCATCACTGACTCAACAGACATGAGTTTGAGCAAGCTCTGGAGTTGGTGATGGACAGGGGAGGCCTGGCGTGCTGCCGTCCACGAGGTCGCAAAGAATCGGACACGACTGAGCGACTGGACAACAACATTCAAAATATACAAGGAACTGAAAACTCAGCCATAAGAACACCCAATTAAAAAGTAGGGCAAAAACCTTAACACACTCCTCATCAAAGAAGATACACAGCTTATGAAAACTTGCTCCATATCATACGTCACTAGGAAAATGCAAATCAAAACTCTAAGACTCCACTACATGCCTATCAGAATGGCCAAATCAGGAACACCGACACCTCCAAATGCTGACAAGGGTGTCGAGTGACAGGGGCTCTCACACACTGCTGGTGAGAGAGCAAAAACAGAACAGTCACTTGGAGGAGAGTTTGGCAGTTTCTTACAAAACTAAACAGCACCTTCCCAAACAATGCAGCAACTGTACTCCTTGGGATTTATCCAAAGGAGTGAAAACTTACGTCCACACAGAAACCTGCACATGGATGTTTACAGCTCTACTCATTATCGCCAAAACGTGGATGTAACCAGGAAGTCCTTCGATAGGTAAATGGGTAAATAAACGGTACAACCAGATAATACAATAGTTGTCACTGATCAGCCACTCAGTGTCCAGCTCTTTGTGACCCTGTGGACTGGGGAGGAGCCCACCAGGCTCCTCTGTCCATGGGATTCTCCAGGCTAGGATCCTGGAGTGGGTACTCATTCCCTTCTGCAGGAGATCTTCCCGGCCCAGGAACTGAAGTCAGGTCTCCTGCATTGCAGGCAGATTCTTTACCATCTGAGCCACCAAGGAACCCCCCAAATAAATAAAATTATTTTTAAAAAATAGATAAATAGTGAAGTCTTAAAGTCTTATGTTACATACCTTATAAAGACTTCAAAGGAAATAATCTAAAACACAGTAGTAGGATCTTCCCTGGTGACTCAGTGGTAAAGGATCCTCCTGCCAATGCAGGAGACATGAGTTCGATCCCTGATCTGGAAAAATCTCACATGCTGCCGAGCAACTAACAGTTGTGTGCCACAACTACTAAGCCTGTGCTCTAGAGCCCAGGAGCTGTGACTACTGAAGCCCGCGTGCCCTAGAGCCTGCGCTCTGCAGCAAGAGAAGCCACTGCAGAGAGGAGCCTGCACAGTGCAGTCAGAGGGCAGCCCCTGCTCGCCACACTAGAGAAAAAGCCCATACAGCAACAACAACTCAGTACAGCCATAAATTAAAAACAATAAAAATAAATGAAACAAAGTAGTAATATCTCTAGATATAAGATTGTGGGTAAATATTTTTCTTTTTCCATACTTTTCAATGTTCTTTTATAAATAGGTATTAACAATTTTTAAAACATAATGATCTGCCTCTTGAGAAATTTGTATGCAGGTCAGGAAGCAACAGTTAGAACTGGACATGGAACAACAGACTGGTTCCAAGTAGGAAAAGGAGTTCATCAAGGCTGTACATTGTCACCCTGTTTATTTAACTTATATGCAGAGTACATCACGAGAAACGCTGGACTGGAAGAAACACAAACTGGAATCAAGATTGCCGGGAGAAATATTAATAACCTCAGATATGCAGATGACACCACCCTTATGGCAGAAAGTGAAGAGGAACTCAAAAGCCTCTTGATGGAAGTGAAAGTGGAGAGTGAAAAAGTTGGCTTAAAGCTCAACATTCAGAAAACGAAGATCATGGCATCCGGTCCCATCACTTCATGGGAAATAGATGGGGAAACAGTGGAAACAGTGTCAGACTTTATTTTTGGGGGCTCCAAAATCACTGCGGATGGTGACTGCAGCCACGAAATTAAAAGACGCTTACTCCTTGGAAGGAAAGTTATGACCAACCTAGATAGCATGTTCAAAATCAGAGACATTACTTTGCCAACAAAGGTTCGTCTAGTCAAGGCTATGGTTTTTCCTGTGGTCATGTATGGATGTGAGAGTTGGACTGTGAAGAAAGCTGAGCGCCAAAGAATTGATGCTTTTGAACTGTGGTGTTAGAGAAGACTCTTGAGAGTCCCTTGGACTGCAAGGAGATCCAATCAGTCCATCCTAAAGGAGATCAGCCCTGGGTGTTCTTTGGAAGGAATGATGATAAAGCTGAAACTCCAGTACTCTGGCCACCTCATGCGAAGAGTTGACTCATTGGAAAAGACTCTGATGCTGGGAGGGATTGGGGGCAGGAGGAGAAGGGGACGACAGAGGACGAGATGGCTGGATGGCATCACCAACTCAATGGACGTGAGTTTGGGTGAACTCCGGGAGTTGGTGATGGACAGGGAGGCCTGGCGTGCTGCAGTTCATGGGGTCGCAAAGAGTCGGATATGACTGAGCAACTGAACTGAACTGAACTGAACTAATAATTATTATTAGAAAAGTCACAGGGCAACCAAGTAATGATGACCAGTCTATGGATTCTGTAATTAGTTATCACCTATCTTTTAACACTTAACATAGCCTTCCACTTTCCACCCCCAGTTGTCAATTGTGCCCTGCCCCCAATCAATCTTAGTATCTGTAAAGATAGGGCCATCATCTTGTGGCTAATTTAAACAATACCACAAGCAATATCATACTATTAGGTTGGTGCAAACATAATTGTGGTTTCGGAATTATAATCATTATAATTAGGCTCAAACACATCTTAATCAAAATAGGAACCATTAAAATCAACATATTTTTTGCCAATGAGAAATAAGTTTATTCCTACGGTGTAAAAACTCATGCTTCAGGATTCAACGAACTCTTGGAAAGCATTTTCTGCCTCCTGCTGGTGGTGGAAGTGTTTTCCCTGCAAAAAGTTGTCCAGGTGCTTGAAGAAATGGTAGTTGGTTGGCAAGAGGTCAGGTGAATACAGTGGATAAGGCAAAATTTCGTAGCCCAATTCATTCCATTTTTGAAGCGCTGGCTGGGCAGTGTGTGGTGGGGTGCTGCTGTGGAGAAGAACTGGCCTCTCCTGTTGACCAAGGCCAGCTTTAGGCACCGTGGTTTTCAGTGCATCTCAGTGATTTGCTGAGCATACTTCTCAGATGTTACGGTTTCACCGGGATTCAGAAAGCTTTAGTGGATCAGTTGGGCAACAGACCACCAAACAGTGACCATGACCTTTTTTTGGCGCAAGTTTGGCTTTGGGAAATGCTTTGGAGCCTCCTCTTGGTCCAACCACTAAGCTGGTTATCACCAGTTGTCATATAAAATCCACTTTTCATCGCATGTCACAATCTGATTGAGAAATAGTTCACTGTTGTTGCATAGAATAAGAGAGGACGATACTTTAAAATGCTGATTTTTTTTATTTTTGGTCAATTCATGAGGCACCCACTTACAGAGCTTTATCACCTTTCCAATTTGCTTCAAATGCTGAACGACCGTTGAATGGTCAATGTTGAGTTCTTGGGGCAACTTGTGGGGTAGTTTTAAGGGGAGCAGCTTCGATGATGGCTCTCAATTGGTCACTGTCAACTTCTGATGGCCAGCCACTACACTCTTCATCTTCAAGGTTCTCATCCCATTTGCAAAACTTCTTGAACCACCACTTCTTGAATGTTCATTAGGAGTTCCTGAGCCAAATGCACTGTTAATGTTACAAGTTGTCTCTACTACTTTACAACCCATTTTGAACTCAAATAAGAAAATCACCTGAATTTGCTTTTTGTCTAATATCATTTCCATAGTCTAAAATATATATAAAATAAACAGCAAGTAATAAGTCAGTAGCAAAAAAAATTTAAGTGAGAAATTCACATTAAAATGATGTATACCACAACCGCATTTAAGAACATATTCCAATAACAAGTAGCAAATTCCAACAATGCAAAACTGCAATTACTCTTACACTAACCTAACAAAAGTAAAAATTGCAACATTCTTAGGTGTAACTGCCTGTGGCAATTGTCATTACATGCCATAAACTGCAATGAATACGTAATTCATTCACAGCAAAGGCAGTGTCTAGTACTGTATTCCTGACCAAGAAAGAAAGTCCTTTCAAAGTAATGAAAACAAAGAGAATTAATGTCCTCTTTGGTTGGAAGGTAAAATAGGTACATGATTCCCGGCAACAGAAAGAGTGGCAGGATCCCTCAACAAGAGGACCAACGGCAACTGTGTACCCCAGCTCTTCTGACTGATCTGGGGAATAGGCTATGTACACTTCTCACACCAAAAATTTATTTCTGGCCCTTTAAGTTCAATTAGGTGCTCCTATTCTGCCACACATTCCATGATTCCAGGATCCATGACCATGACCTCTTCCTTGTTTGGGCTCCAATAAGAGGCTGAATACCATCCATAATTTGGCAACGATATAATCCAGAATTCTCACCTCACATCCAACCACTTTGCTTTATCGGTGTGCTCCCCAAGCTGGGTATTAAAGTAAACTTCGTTATCTCTCCTTGATTGTGAAGAACAAGATACTCTTAGAGTGAAATCTGAGTTAACACCTCCTACAATCACAACTACTTATTTCCCAATCCAGCATTATGAGCCACCCATCCCAAAAGAAAAAATATACACAATTTAGTGGTGTTATGATGAATTCAGCCCATCTGTGGCCTCAAGAACAGCTAGATCCAAGGTGCAGTGTCTAGCTTCAGTCCCATTCCCTCTCCTCTCATTCCAAGAACTTTTTAGTATTTTTTTGCCAAGCTTACTAATTTAGATGGATATAAGCATACCGGTGTTTTAAGGTGGGCACTATGTTTCACTTGATCTTTTAACAATCCAATCTATTTTTACATTACATTAGCCAACAGAGGGTGATACCGCAGACAGGAAATCCAGGAGCTGTTAAGGCTTTCATATAAGTTCTTGCAGTCTTTGGCCAATATAGTGAAACCATGTGCCACCTTATAATTAGAATAGATACCACTGCAGCAAGGCAGCTTGTTTACACTGGCCCGGTATAGCTCCTTCCAGCCCTCTGCTGTCGAAGAACACTGATCCACAAAGGCAGACACTTGGCCTGCACAGCAGTCAGTCAGCTGTCAGTGGCTGCTTCATGCTTGGTTTGTGGCAATCTGTGGTCTCAAGCTTTATAAAACACAGTGTCCTAGCTACTGTGCCCTCTCCCGGAGTGAATCTAGGGTGCTGCAGCAACTATCCTTGTGAATTTTGTCCACTTTAGAATTTCACAGAGTGAGGGTAAGATCATTTATATGCCTCTTCAATACTAGCATATTGGATATTTGGTCTATTTCTGACTGGCAGACTCTGGCTCCAAATTGGAAATTTATTTACAGACACTCTTGGGCTTTTCATGGTCCAAACCACTGAGCCAAACTGACTGCAGCTGATCGGCCAGTCTGTTGAAATCAACTACTGGGTCACACCTCACTTGGTGCTGTCCAGGATGCACGTGATTTTGCCCATTAAGTGAACCTTCCGGGTCCCCAGTTTGTTAGCATTTTTCTGGACTGACAATGCAAGGTATCTGTCTTTTCATGTTTTCAGCCACTGATGACACCGGGCAGATCCATTAATGGAAAGCCCTACTACTAGTCACTGCTTTTCTTGATGGGAAAAAAAAAAAAAACTCCAAATATGCCTTGGGCAATAGGCCCAGACTTTTTAAAGAGGTCTTAATACTTGGCAAATGATCAATACTGTGATATAATTTGTTGTTATTGTTTAGTTGCTAAGTCGTGTCCAACACTTTGCAACCCCTTGGGCTGGCTCCTCTGTCCATGGGATTTCCCAGACAAGAATACTGGAGTGGGCTGCCATTTCCTCACCCAATGGATCTTGTATAATAGTAAATGAATAAATTCGGGTGGGCCTGGAGTTTTTTGAGTTTGACTTCCCAGCCCACCACCATGGATTACTTCTATATCTAGAGCAGTGGTTTTCAACCCTGGCTGCTTACTGGAATCATCTAGGAAGCTTAAAGACAGACGCAAACAGCAATAAAGAAATTATACCTGAGACCCATCATAAATAAATTAAACTGGAATTTCTAGGGATGAGACTCAGGCACTGGTGGTTTTACTTTGCTTTAACTCTCCAAGTGATTCTAGTACGCAGCCAGGATTGAAAATCAAGAATCTAGAGCAATGTTTTTCAAACTTCAGAATACATCAGTATCACATGGAGGTAACTCAAGTGGACTGTTGGGCCCCACATCTAGAGTTTCTGATCAGGTCTGGGATGAAGTTTGACAATCTGCATTTCTAACAGGCTTCCAGGTAATGCTAATGTGTTGGTTAAAGGCCAGCACTGAAAACCACTGGTCTAGAGTATGCTTTTCAAACTTTAATATCAAAACCCACAATTTTAATATTTCAAACCCATAACACTACCTGAGAATGCTGTTAAAATTCAGAGTCTAATTCAGCAGGCCTGGGGTTTGAGATCTGCTTTTCTAATGAGCTCCTAGGTAATGCTGAAACTGATGGTCTAAGGACGACATCTTTGAACAGCAAGTATCTAGAGCTACCAGCCATGTGCCATTTTAAAAATAATCAACCAAACCAGAAGCTGCTGGAAAGACCCTGAAGGAGGCCAGTTCTGTACACCTGTGATGACATGACTCATTCTGATGACTTCTTTCTGCTCCCTCTGTTCCCCTGATCATATAAACATCCGTACACAGTCTCCTCGACAGTCATGATCACAATGTGATTATTGCAAAACAGCTAACATCTCCACTAAGGTGAAGTGCTACTCATCTGACTTGATACAGCTGGTCACTTCCTTCTCCCTGAAACACTATTTTTAACTTGATTTCCATGACTCTACACTCTCTTGGTTTTTCTCCTGTCTCTCTGGCCACTGTTTTGTCAGTTCTTTTTCATCTTCTGAATATTTAAATGTTGGAGGGCCACAGGAATTCATTGTTCAGATTCTTTATATTCACTCCCTCGGTGATCTTATCCAGGGTTATGGCTTTAAATACTACCTACATGCTGATAACACTCAAATTTAACCCATCGCAGACTGCTTCCCTGGATTATAGATATGTATGCTCCATTGGCCTAATGTACAAGCCCACTTGGTTGGTTATCTATTAGTATCTAAAACAGCTCATGATCGTCCGTTTCTCCCAAAGCAGAAAGTCTGCCCTCCCCACAGCTTTTGCTAATTCACTAACGGGCAACTCCATTCTCAGGTGTTCTGGCCCCAAGCTGCAACCATCTTGTGACATCTTTTCTGTCACAATTTACACCTGGTCCACCAGTAAATCACGCTGCCTCTGTCTTCAAAGTCTATCCAGTGGTTTCTCAGCGCTCCTGTCATGACCGCTTTGGCCCAAGCCACAAACATCTCTTCTAAGTCTCCTAAGTGGTCTGTCTGCTTCCATCTTTCACCTCTCCCTCCGTCTGTCATCAACACAGGATCCAGAGTGACTTTGTCAAACCATTAACTCAAAGTAGGTCACTAATTTGATTAAATTGTTCCAATGGCTTCTAATCTCCCTCAGATAGGAAGGCAAAAAAATCTTCTCAATAGCCCACAAAGTCCTAAACAATCTGTCCCACCACTTCTTCATCAGACCTCATCTCTGTGCTCATCTCTGTGGGAATTCACTGCACTCCAGCCACTGTAACTTTCCTACAGCCCCTCAAACACACGAGGCATTCCACTTCAGGCCTTTAAACGTGACGTCCCTTTGCCTGCAACGCCATTCCCTCCAGACAGCCAGCCGGCACAGTCCCTCACCTCCACGGCTCCACTCAAGCGTTACACTTATATTTTAAGGAGGCCTTCCTGGCTCCCCTACCCAAACTTCTACCTAAACTCTTTCCAATAGTCTGTGTCTCACTTTCCTGCTTTTTTCCCCTAGCCCTTACATATTATATATATATACACACACACACACACCACTATATATACAAAATAATATATATGTACATACCAAATACATAATTCAATGTGCATAAATGTGAAATTTACCTTGGTTATTATCTCCCCCCAGTACATAAAGTGTCAATGAAGGTTGGGAATTTCACTTGTTTGGTTCACTGCTGTAATTCTAGTGCTAAAAACAGCCACTGGCAAATACGAATAGGTGCTCAATAAATATCTGCTGAAAGACTAAGTAAAGTAAGAAATACCTATTTTTACACCAATATGTGTCCCAGACACCACTTAAGAAAGTGTCTTTAGAACGTGGGTATAACCAACTGTGGCAAATGACGATGATAAATCAAAAACGATGAGAAGAGAGAACTGACCTCTGAATGAGCACTGTGGAGGTCACTGGTGACCTTGACAAGAGCTGCAATGATGAAATAAAATAGAGCCAACACTGAATGGGAGAAAAAGAGCTGAAGACAGTGAGGACAGATGACTTTTTCAGTTATTTTCTCTTAACATGAACCACTGCATATGACGCCACCTCTTTTCAGAATGCTATGCCTTCGCTCACTTCCCCTGATGACTCTGCCTCTCTGTTGTCCTTCAAGACCCAGCCTGCTTAGGTGTTCCACTCACTGGGACACATCCCTGGAACTGTTATACGCCTGCATATACCATATCCCAGATACACTAATGCTATCTCTGGTACACACAGGAATCTTACACTTGACTGACAGGGTTTAACTCCTAAGACCTTCAGGCTGAGACCCTTGCACGAAGAAGGAGTTCAATAAATATTTCTTGGATGAGTGAAAAGCCTTGAAGGAACAGTAAGCTGATAGTTTCTAAGGAACTATTCTTATTTCTTAATAGTTTCTAAGGATTTATTTACCATATGTTTTCCTTAATTTATATCCAAAATATATTTTATTAGTTATCTATATATTAGACATCATAAAATAAAAAGGGAAACAATTATAATACAAATCTAAAATTTCTCTTTTACCCTAATAATATACACTTAAGGTACATTTATGATAGTTTGAATTATTATTCTATATAATTCCAACCTTTGCCTGAAAACATGCTAATTTTACCTCTTAAACTATGCAGCATATGAAAAACAACCATAAATATTTTGATATCCAAACACACAAAATGAAATCTTACAGAAAAAAATTATTATATAGTCTGTGAAAGTTAAGACCACCAATTCTAGTTACTTAAACATGGGGACATTTTACTAAATCTGTATGTTGCTTAATACTTTCTGAAGTACAGCTTCTGAATATTACACAATGCTTAAGAAAATTCTGGAATCAAGTTTGAAGGAAGGAGTTCTACCCGTTTTTCAAACTGCTTATTTACTACTTCTACACATGCATGTTTTGGGATACAGACTGGCAATGTGCTTCCTAAACAGAATCATCTGGGGGCACTGTGTGAAAAACAAATTTCTGGGATCCAGCTCTAGAGGATTCTGCTGCTGCTGCTAAGTCGCTTCAGTCGTGTCCGACTCTGTGAGACCCCATAGACGGCAGCCCAGCAGGCCCTGCTGTCCCTGGGATTCTCCAGACAAGAACACTGGAGTGGGGTGCCATTTCCTTCTGCAATGCATGAAAGTGAAAAGTGAAAGTGAAGTCACTCAGTCGTGTCTGACTCTTAGCGACCCCATGGACTGCAGCCCACCAGGCTCCTCCATCCATGGGATTTTCCAAGCAAGAGTACTGGAGTGGGGTGCCTTAGTACATGTCATGAAAAGGCTAAAAAATGGCAAAAAGCTCCTTAAATGGTTCTGCTGATCAGTCAGGTTTGGGAAATACTGACCATATATCTGGAAACATTAAGTAGACAACAAGTAGGCTTGTGGTAATTCCCGCCAGACCTTAGAAAGTTGGTACCCTCAACCCATAAACACAAAAAACACTGATCCACCATGGAAACATCACACATTCGAAAACACTTTTCCAACAATAATTCTGACTTGTGTTGAATAAATGAAGTTTTCATACTATGAGTACAGAGTGGTTAGAAACCACTTTCACTAGACTATGGTGAAGCCTGATCAGTACTTTTTCCTAAGAGCACCACCTGCCACAATTCACCAGCTGCTCTACCTTTCATTTTGTCTAAAGAAAAAAGAAAGTAGTACCAAAATGCACCGAGTTAACTACATTCCATTAATGGTCTTCAGTGGTGATACATGTTTTGAGAACTATCAGTAACATCCACTACTTCAAATACAAACTTGTCAAAAATGTGTTGATGGGTGGTATCTGGAAAAACTAATTTAAAAAGCTATTGTATCCTTTGGGAAGACAGCTGGCAAAAGTTTCAAAATATAGACCAGGCTACAGATGTGCATTTTATATTAAAACTGCCAGTAGTCTGTAACTTACTCTTAAACCTGTAACAAACATTTAATAACTAGAGAATTTTATCAATATAACTTGGGACACAGAAAAAAAAAGCAAATTAAGAAAAAAAAGTGACTAAAATTCTGACAGTGAAACAAATTTCTATATAAATCAGTAATACTGAAATAAATATAACTGAAGGACAGAACACTATATATATACATATCTAATAAAAAGAAGTAAGATAACTACACGTTAACACAGACAAAATGATAAAGTCACGTGGCACCACCGCTGGCAATGCAAGATGTAGTAAGATGACAGAACTGGAAAGCAAATAATCATTACCTTTGTCTTTCCAACCAATACGGCACTTACATTTTTAAAACCTAAAGACAATGACTTGCTCATTCTGGTACAGTCTTACATTCAGACTAAGTTATATTTAATAAGTTTACCTAAGTTTCAAGCAAATATGGAAACAACACAGATGATCAATACAGCAATGACGTTTTATTAATAAGGTAACATTACAGCAACATTGTTTTCCACCATGGTACCATTTATAAAAATTTCATTTTCTGCTGTGACACAATTGAAAAATTACAGTAGTAACTATACCTGTATTTCAGACACTGAATTGAAACAAATTTGAAAACGTTGAACTTTCACAAACAAGAATGATTTCTATCATTAATTGCTTGAAACGAAATTTCCAAAACTCTTTGATTGCTAAGTTACAGTCTTGCTACTGCTGCTGCTAAGTCACTTCAGTTGTGTCCGACTCTGTGCGACCCCAAAGACAGCAGCCCACCAGGCTCCCCCATCCCTGGGATTCTCCAGGCAAGAACACTGGAGTGGGTTGCCATTTCCTTCTCCAATGCATGAAAGTGAGGTCGCTCAGTCGTGTCCGACTCCCAGCGACCCCATGGACTGCAGCCCACCAGGCTCCTCCGTCCATGGATTTTCCAGGCAAGCGTACCACTATTGCTTGAAACAAAATTTCCGGAACTCTTTGATTGCTAAGTTATAGTCTTAGTACTGTATTAAATTTGTGCCACAATTTCAGGATGCAATTGCCATGGCAATTTTCAAGCAAACTTTTTACTGTTATAAATTATTCTGAGGGTGAATCATTTGCATAAAGTCACAAGCAAGTATCCAATTAAGGCAAAAATTAGACTAATCTGTCATTTTGAAACATTTTGAGACACTACATGTATGGTTATGCAACTATGTACACCAAAGGAAAGCAAAAGCATCTCTTCCTTGCAGTTTACTGAAACACAATTTTAAAAATTCAAGCCATGTGACATATAGGTTCAAATTACTGCTGGAAGAATAAACAAAGCATCATTTACCCCATCAAAAAAAATTGTATCTAGTTTCAGAAGATCTTCATACCATATTACTCTCAACTACCAAGGAGTAAAAACAACAGAAGTGCACCTCAACACCCTTCACACCTACCTACCCCACCTACTAAAGGAACCTAACAGACTGAATATCTGGAGGAGGGCTCCAGTCAAGGCTGTTTCAACTAGATAAACTTAACTATCCCCTGAACTGTCGGAGACCTAATACATGGAAAAGAAGAGAGAAACTGGAAAGGATCAGGGGAAAAGACAAAGAACTGGGGTAAATTCTACTCTTGGGGTGAGTAACACACAAGATGGTAAAGAATCTGCCTGCAGTGCAGGAGACCGAGGTTCGATCCCTGCATGGGGGAATATCCCCTGGAGAAGGAAATGGCAACCCACTCGGGTACTCTTACCTGGAGAATTCCACAGACAGTGGAGCCTGGCAGGCTACAGTCCATGGGGTCTCAAAGAGTCTGACTAAGCACACACACACACTGAACCCCAAACACTGCCTCATTTCCTATTCCACAACCGGTTTCTGCTCTTTATTCTATCTTGCCCTACCTTTTGTTTGTCCTAGGCCTCCCTCCCTCTCGCATAAATGTGCAGACATGCAAAACAGATCTTTATTTATGGTATTTAAGTACCAGAGTGTTTTGCCTACAAAACATCAAACCATGATACCAAATGGGTTTTAATTGCACAGTTTAAGTCCTGTGGAACACAGATATGGGGATAAAACTGAGTAATCAAACCCAATCATAGGATCTCTTAAAAACACACACACACAGTCTCAAATGTTTTAAAACACATCTCTATTTATCAACGACAAATATGCTGTGCTTGAGACAATAATCAACAGTCTAAAATAATCTCTGCTGCTCTTAACTTCATTTGCCACAAAAGTTCTGCTGAGACACTGATGGAAAATACTATTTCAAATACACCGCTCACTAAAGAAATGGAAACAAGCACTGGGACCAACTTTAAGATGTCGGTCAAAGAAGAATTAAAATGTAGACAAAATTGTGATTTAAGTAAAAAAAAAAAAAAAAGTAAACTTATTTAGGAGTGCTTTACCAAAAAGGAAACAAGAGAAATGGAAATCAGAATTAGTTTAGCACCTAAAATGATTGCGGGGGGGTGGGGTGTGGATGGGTTGAATCAATCCTTACCCTCAAACTGCCTTCAGGTGTGCAAATTTTAAAGTCCGATGAATTGCGGGAAGGTTGCCGGTATTTCTATCTGCTTATAACAGCAGGCGCTGAAACCTCAACTAGTTATTATGGCCAAGAGCCGAGTGCCCTCTAGGATGCCACCCGCGGCGCGCTCCCCGGGACCAGCCTAGAGCTTACGGGACTCTTCTGCGTTCTCTACTAGGTAAAGGACTTCCCTCTGGCAGTGTAAGAATTCGTTTAATAAGCAGTCTCCGACGAGATTTCAAGGGGTAAAAATGCAACCTACGGCAGCTTTCGGTACACTGCACCCATCTGAGGAAGGGAGAAGGGAGGACCCCCGATTTGGGGCCATCGCAGCGACCCGAGGGGGAGACTCGGGGTACGAAGACGGGAAAGGGGGCCGGTTTCCCGGTGCCCAGAGGGCAGGGTCGGGACTAGACGGCCCCGGGCCTCCCCTTTGGGGCGCGGCGCCCTGCCTGAGCGGGCCGCGGGGGGCCGCCGGCCGCCCCCGGGCCCCGTACCTGATGATGTCGTCGCTGTGGCCCCGGTAGAACTTCTGCCGGTGCTCGCGCGGGCTGTACACCACGCCGACGCCCGCCACGAAGTACACGATCTCCTTGGCCGCCGTGTAGTAGAGGTTGTTGCGGCACTGGTGGCCCCGGTAGCCGTACACCCACTCGAGCCGCAGGTGGCAGCTCGGGGCGCTCCTGGCCGCCATGTCGGGGCGCCCAGCCCGCCGCGCCGCTCCGCTCGGGCGCCCGGCGGCGGGAGGCGGCGGCGGCCGGGCGAAGCGAGCCCCCCCCCGGCGGCCGGCACTCGCCGCCTGCCGCGTTCTCTACGCCGCGCCCGGCAGCCGCATGCCGCCTCTCCCTGCCGCCGCCGGCGCCGCCTCAGCCCACGGGCGGGAGGGGAGCCCTCGCCTCGCGGTGCATGCTGAGGGCCGCGGGCGCCGCCGGCCGTCAGGTGAGGTGGGGGATTGCCGCGCGCCCTCCCTTCGCCGCCTCGGCCGCCTGGTCTCTTCAGCCCGCAGCGCCCAAGCCGTGAGCCGAGCGAGCGAGGACCCGCCTCCCGTCTCCACTCCTCGGCCACCGCCGCCCCGGTCCCCCTGCGGCGTTCGCGTCCCGCCGCGGCCTCGTCCCACAGCTCGGCGGGCCCGCGCCGCGCGCGCCCCCGAGCCCAGACCCGCGGAGTGCGCGCGCTCTCCGAGCTCAGACCGGCGCCGCGCGTTCCCCCACCCGCGAGCCCAGACACGCGCCGCGCGCGCCCCGAGCCCAGACACGCGCCGCACGCCCCCGGACCCCCGAGCCCAGACCCGCGGCGTGCGCGCCCCGACCCCCGACCCGCGGCGTGCGCGCGCCCCCGAGCCCAGACCCGCGGCCCCGGCCCCCGCCGCCCGCGCGCGCCTCGCCCCGCCCCTCCCAGCGGGGGCGCTCCCGGGACAGTCTCTGGGCCCTGGTTCTCCTGCTCTCCCTCTAGCTGCACGTTTCTAGCTCGGCTATCTTCGGCCAGGACCAATGACCTCGGCTGCCCTGATCGCATCCCGCTCCGGCTCCGGGCGGACTCTCGGTCGCCCTTGTCCCCTGCTGCCGCAGAGCTCCTGTAGGTCTCACCAGGGCCTCGTCCTCGGCCAGGACTACACTTGTGCGTGGAAGAATCAACACCAGGATCTTAACCTCCCTGTTTAATTGTTCCTCTTACCTGGTGCGTGTGTACGCTTTTCTGGCCGCTTCATAGTGCTCGCTGTAGCAGACGTTGCGTGGGACTAAAACCTGACTTCCTGAATACACGTTTTCTTATTTGTATACGTGACCTCAAAGCTAAAAGTAGAATTTAACTCGTAAAATCACACGCCAGATCCTATTTCTTGATAAATAGCAATGGTATTTTCAAAGCTAAAAGTAGAATTTAAATCGTAAAATCACATGCCAGATCCTATTACTTGATAAATAGCAATGGTACGGGAGAGGGAAATGGCAACCCAAACCAGTGTTCTTGCCTGGAGAATCCCGTGGACAGGGGAGCCTGGTGGGCTGCCGTCGTCCATGGGGTCGCACAGAGTCAGACACTACTGAAGCGACTTAGCAGCAGCAGCAGCAGCAATAGCAGCAATAGTACCTGATTTTGTTTTTTTAGAGAACTGTTTTGAACTGCAACTGTTTTGATACTTCTCGAATGGTGGTGATGATGAAGATGTCTTCAGTCTTAATGACACTGGAGAATGAGCCTGTAAGCACAAACACTGGAAGCAATGAGTTCTAGGTCAGTTCCTCTCCTACTGAGTTTTCTTAAGATTTACAACAAGAAAAAATAATTTATAAAACACAAGTATGAGTCTTCTGTGTCTGGGAAAAAAAATCAGTGTTTTATTTCCTTGGGAAATACCAAAACTTGGAAATCTTAAAAAAAAAAAAAAAAAAAAAAAAAGCTTGGAAATCTTAAAAAAAAAAAAGCTAGAATAAACTAGCATCTTTTTAAGAAAGAGGTGATGATTCCTAGATGGCATCCATACCTTGGACTAAATGTTACCCTATTTCTGCTTCCTCAAAGATGCAAATTACCAATTTAAGACAAGAGGAAACCTTTTCAGTTTTGGCTATGATTTCTAGTCGATATACAGGAAAGGAGGGCTATTTCAGAGGAAAGAATTTCAACCAGTGTCATGGAAAGTAAACTATGAACGTGTAAGCAGATTTGGTGAACTCTACCAGGCAGGTTGAAAGTAGAAATGGAATCCAATTAGTTCACGATAATCATCTAACAAAACAGTGAGGAACTACAATGCAGGAAAAACTGTCAGCACTTCATAAAATTTCCCAGCTTTTAAATTCTTCTTATTCTATTCCCAGGTGATTAGCTATAAAACTGTCAATGAAAATAATCAATATACCAATCTATACCTGGAGAAGGAAATGGCAACCCACTCCAGTGTTCTTGCCTGGAAAATCCCATGGACAGAGGAGCCTGATGGGCTACAGTCTATGGGGTCTCAGGGATCAGACATGACTTAGCCACTAAACCAATCTGTAATAGAAATAGAAAAGTTTTGAGCCAAACTGAGGACGATAGCCTGGGATACACAGATCCAATAAGCACTTGAATTGTACTCCCCTGGACTACAAAATAGGGCTTCCCTGGTGGCTTAGCGGTAAGGAATCCGCTTGCAGTACAGAAGATGCAGGTTCAATCCCTGGGTTGGGAAGATCCCCTGGAGAAGAAGATGGCTACCCACTCCAGTAGTTTTGCCAGGATAATCCCATGGACAGAGGATGTAAGTGGGCTACAGTCTTTGAGGTCGCAAAGGGTCAGAATGACTTCAGTTCAGTTCAATTCAGTCACTCAGTCGTGTCCGACTCTTTTCGACCCCATGAATTGCAGCACGCCAGGCCTCCCTGTCCATCACCATCGACTGAATAACAACAACAAAAGTCTACCAAATGGAGAAGGGTTATACGGGCAAAACTAAAATTACATAAATTGTTTGTCAAGTACTAGGATTGGCCCTGGAAAGGAGTAAGGGTTCTTGGCAAGCATGGATTGATTGGGTTCAAAATGGTTGCTTGGTTACAAGGGGAGACCTTGGGAACATAAGGTTCTGGCTGACAGTAGCTAGCAGATATTGTTTTGAGACTGATTGGTGGTGTCCTTGAAACTGATACAGTTCAGAAAATTCAAGTTCTCAGGGATGGAGAAACATACAGGAAACCACATCCACAATAGCCACCCAGCTCCACTTTGGATGCTTGAACCACAATTATTTGTTTTTATTTTTAAACATTTTAATTGTGATAGAAGTCACATAACATAAACAATTTTAATCACAGTTAACTGTGCTTCAGTGGCACCAAGTACACTCACATTGTGCAACTCCCAACATCATCCATCTCTGGAGTTTTTTACTCTCCTGAACTGAAACTTTGTTCCCATTTAAAACTAAGTCCCCATCCCCTCTCCCTACCCCTGCCTCTGGCATCTATGAATGTACTTTCTGACTCTATGAATATGACTATTCTCAGTTCAGTTCAGTTGCTCAGTCGTGTCCGACTCTCTGCAACCCCATGGACCGAAGCACGCCAGGCCTCCCTGTCCATCACCAACTCCCGGAGTTCAGCCAGACTCACGTCCACCGAGTCAGTGATGCCATCCAGCCATCTCATCCTCTGTCGTCCCCTTCTCCTCCTGCCCCCAATCCTTCCCAGCATCAGAGTCTTTTCCAATGAGTCAACTCTTCGAGTGAGGTGGCCAAAGTACTGGAGTTTCAGCTTTAGCATCAGTCCTTCCAAAGAACACCCAGGACTGATCTCCTTTAGAATGGACTGGTTGGATCTCCTTGCAGTCCAAGGGACTCTCAAGAGTCTTCTCCAACACCACAGTTTAAAAGCATCAATTCTTCGGTGCTCAGCCTTCTTCACAGTCCAACTCTCACATCCATACATGACTACTGGAAAAACCATAGGCTTGACTAGATGGACCTTTGTTGGCAAAGTAATGTCTCTGCTTTTCAATATACTATCTAGGTTGGTCATAACTTTCCTTCCAAGGAGTAAGCGTCTTTTAATTTCATGGCTGCAGTCACCATCCGCAGTGATTTTGGAGCCCCCCAAAATAAAGTCTGACACTGTTTCCACTGTTTCCCCATCTATTTCCCATGAAGTGATGAGACCAGATGGCATGATCTTAGTTTTCTGAATGTTGAGCTTTAAGCCAACTTTTTCACTCTCCTCTTTCACTTTCATCAAGAGGCTATTTAGTTCCTCTTCACTTTCTGCCATAAGACTATTCTAGTTACCTCATATAAGTGGAGTCAAATGGTGTTTGTATGCACCTACTGTATACTGAAGGGGCTCCCCTGGTGGCTCCGTGGTAAAGAATCTGCCTGCAGTGCAGAAGACCGCCTGCAATGCAGGAGACACAAAGTCAATCCCTGGGTCAGGAAGAACCCCTAGAGAGGAAAGGGCAACCCACTCCAGGTTCTTGCCTGGGAAATCCCATGGACAGAGGAGCCTTGCGGGCTACAGTTTGTGGTTGCAAGAGAGTTGGCCAAGACTTAGAGATGACTAAACTGCCACCACTGTATATTGAAATGTGTTCTTAAGGTTAACTTAATATATGCCCTAAAAACAGATTGTACCTTTTTTCCCCGTGCCATACAGTAGGTTCTCATTAGTCACCCATCTCATACATAGTAGTGTATATACGTCAATCCCAATCTCCCAGTTCATCCCCCCACTTTTCTCTTGGTGTCCATAAGTTTGTTCTCTACATCTCTGTCTGTTTCTGCTTTGCACATAGGTTCGGCTGTACTATTTTTCTAGATTCCACACATATGCATTATGTAAAATATTTGTTTTTATTTCTTTCTGACATACCTTATATGACAGTCTCTATGTCCATCCACATCCCTGCAAATCCTTTTTATGGCTGAGTAATATTTCACTGCATATGTATTATTGTTCAATCATGTCTGACTCTTTGTGACTCCACGGGCTGCAGCATGCCAGGCTTCCCTGTTCTTCACCATGTCCAGGAGTTTGCCCAACCTCATGTCCATTGATTCGGTGGTGCCACCCAACCATCTCATCCTCTGTTGTTCCCTTCTTCTCCTGCCATCAAACTTGTTGTATATGTATACCACATCTTCTTTATCCATTCCTTTGTTGATGGACATTTAGGTGACTTCCATGTCCTGGCTATTGTACATAGTGCTGCAATGAACAATGGGGTGAATGTATCTTTTTGAATTATGGTTTTCTCCAGATACGTGCCTAGGAGCGGGGTTACTGAGTCATATGATCATTCTGGGCTTTCCAAGTTGTGCTAGTGGTAAAGAACATACTTGCAAATACAGGAGACATAAGAGACATGGATTCGACCCTGGGGTCAGGAAGATCTCCTGGAGGAGGGCATGACAATCCATTCCAGTATTCTTGCCGGGAGAATCCCATGGACAGAGGAGCCCGGTGAGCCACAGTCCATAGGGTCGCCAAGAGTCATACATGACTCAGGCAACTCAGCACGCAAGCACGCATGGTCGTTCTATTTTTAGTCTTTGAAAGAACCTCCATTTTATTCTCCATAAAAAGTTCTTTCCTTTAATGGTTAAAGCAGATGTACAATGCGTGTTTCAGTTCAGTTCACTCAGTCATGTCCGACTTTTTGTGACCCCATGGACTGCAGTATACCAGGCTTCCCTGTCCATCACGAACTCCTGGAGCCTACCCAAACTCATGTCCACTGAGTCGGTGATGCTCAAAGCAGACTGTTCTAGTTAGCATAAGGTTTAAGTTAAATCATATATAAGCCAGAATGATTTTGCCATACTTCAGTATGTGAAAAATATCTTCCATCAAAACTCTTGTAATGAGGGCAGCCAAAAATTAGAAAGGGAAGGTGAGCAAGCATGGGGGATACGTGCCACACTCAACAGCTTGTCCTTGGCTTGGGATGACAAGAATAAAGAGAAGAGGACTGCAGGGTAGGCTCTGACACCTGCTAAGAAGAAGGAACTCAGGCTTGAGAAGTCACTCTGAAGACATAAAACCACCTGTGTAGAGTTCCCTGGACAAGGGCATACACAATTTCTCTTTGTCACAAGTATTTGCTTTTTTTTAAATAAGAATATTTTGCTAACTCACTACTGAGTTCCCTGAAAATCCCTGGTGGGAAAAAGGAAATGTTGTTGGTTACTTAAATTTAAGCAGTGAACTTAGAAAAGATGGAATATTTTGTTACTGTATAATTGTGGCACATTCATTGCTGGCTATGTGTAGTTTTTATGATATGTAGGATGGTGAGGAATAAATATTTTTTTCCATGTTTCAGATTTTTTCAGTACACTCTCATGGATCCCATGATATATATTTAAGTATCATATTAATAACAGATCGAAATAATCTTTTCATTATTATATTTTCCATTGCACTCTTTAATGACCCAAGGGTGGAGTGTGAAGCGAAAACATTCTTAATTAAACAATCCTCAACTGACAACTCAAGGCCAAAAGAGACAGCTGAGGCAGAAGGGTGGCTAAAGAGTAAAACATTCCTGAACAACAGAGAGAAAAAGTCCTGATTGTTCTTACCCTTACTTTTTATGTAATGTTTTCACTAGTGTCACATCAGAAAGCTTAATCAACCTTTTATTGCTAGGTGTGTTTTCACATCTGTACATTTTGAAAGAATGTAAATAAGGATGCAGGAGAAAGACCCCTAAATTCTACACGTCAACAGGTGCACATTTGTTAGGCATTTTAAATATAAACTACACCACATTTTGGTAATCTATATCTTGAAACTTGGGTTCCTAGTGTGGTATATTCCAAACATTTGAAATATTAAAATGCAAGCAAATAAATTTTTTTTTTTTTTGCTGCCTACCAATTTTAGTTACCCTCAGGTCTTTACAAAAAGAAATAAAAGACAAAGTATATAAAGCTTGGAAGGCAAAATTCACGCTACTAATTCTAACTAGCTCATTCAGCCAACTTATGGATTGTAACGATTTGACTTTTTAATATGCTGTGCATAAAGTGTTTCTGTAACCATAGCTTTAACATATTTTATGTACAGAGCCTAACATAGTGCCTGGCACTATGATAGATGTTTCATATGTATTTGTCAACCATTAAATATTAAAAAGAATACTTGTGTAGTCACAATAGAATTCCTTTTAGTTTTATCTTTAATAGTTGAAACTCTTGAAAACTTGAACCTTCTTCTGATCTCCAATACTGTATTAGTAAGAACTTTTTCAGTTATATGTGACAGAAACCTACTCAAAATGGCTTTAGATAAAAAGGGAATTTTAATGTCAAAAAGGACTGAAACTAGAACTGGCATCAAAGCACTTGGATCTTAGGGGCTCAAGATGCCATCAGAACCAGGTCATCAGAATAAACCCAGTCTGAATTTCTTTTGAGTTGACGCCATTGCCAGAAAGCAAGAGAGGGGCCAGCAGCTGCAGTTCTACTATCTTCTCTCAGAAATCCCTGTGGGAGTTCATGCAGCTCAATCCCAGACAAACAACCCCATCAAAAAGTGGACCAAGGAACCAAATGGACATTTCTTCAAAGAAGACATGCAGATGGCTGATACACTCATTAAAAATGCTCAAGATCACTCATTATTAGAGAAATGCAAATCAAAACCACAATAAGGTAATCATCTCACGCTGGTCAGAATGGCTGCCATCAAAAAGTCTACAAACAATAAATGCTGGAGAAGGTGTGGAGAAAAGGGAACCCTCTTACACTGTTGGTGGGAATGCAAACTGGTATAGCCACTATGGAGAACAGTATGGAGATTCCTTAAAAAAAACTGGAAATAGAACTGCCACATGACCCAGCAATCCCACTGCTGGGCATACACACTGAGGAAACCAGAATTGAAAGAGATACATGTACCCCAATGTTCATCGCAGCACTGTTTACAATAGCTGGGACATGGAAGCAACCTAGATGTCCATCGGCACATGAATGGATAAGAAAGCTGTGGTACATATACACAATGGAGTATTACTCAGCCATTAAAAAGAAAACATTTGAATCAGTTCTAATGAGGTGGATGAAACTGGAGCCTATTATACAGAGTGAAGTAAGCCAGAAGGAAAAACACCAATACACTATACTAACACATATATATGGAATTTATTTTTTATTTTTATTTTTATTTTTTTGGGGGAAGAATTTATTTATTTATTTTAATTTTGTTTTGCCAAATATCAAAATGAATCCACCACAGGTATACATGTGTTCCCCATCCTGAACCCTCCTCCCTCCTCCCTCCCCATACCATCCCTCTGGGTCGTCCCAGTGCACCAGCCCCAAGCATCCAGTATCGTGCATTGAACCTGGACTGGCATCTCGTTTCATACATGATATTTTACATGTTTCAATGCCATTCTCCCAAATCTTCCCACCCTCTCCCTCTCCCACAGAGTCCATAAGACTGTTCTATACATCAGTGTCTCTTTTGCTGTCTCGTATACAGGGTTATTGTTACCATCTTTCTAAATTCCATATATATGCGTTAGTATACTGTATTGGTGTTTTTCCTTCTGGCTTACTTCACTCTGTATAATAGGCTCCAGTTTCATCCACCTCATTAGAACTGATTCAAATGTATTCTTCTTAATGGCTGAGTAATACTCCATTGTGTATATGTACCATAGCTTTCTTATCCATTCATCCATGGAATTTAGAAAGACAGTAACGATGATCCTTTATGCAAGGCAACAAGAGAGACACAGATGTAAAGAATAGACTCTTGGACTCTGTGGGAGAAGGCAAGGGTGGGAAGATTTGAGAGCATAACGTTGAAACATGTGTATTACCATCTGTAAAATAGATGACCAGTGCAAGTTCAATGCATGAAGCAGGGCGCTCAAAGTCTGTGTTTGGGGAGAACCCAGAGGGATGGGGTGGGGAGGGAGTTGGGAGGGGGGTTCAGGATGGGGGGACACATGATTCATGTTGGTGTATGGCAAAAACCATCGCAATATTGTAAACTAATTATCCTCCAAGTAAATTTCATTTTTTGAAAAAAGAAATCCTTGTGGAAAGAGTTTTTCATCAGTTCTCCTGGAAACTCCTTGACTTTAACACCATTGACACTGATTGGCTGCCCACCCTTGGCATGACGGAGTAGGGCCAGGTGCGCTAAAACCACAGGAAGGGAGAGTGGAAGAGGGGTGATTCTTCCAAGGAAAACTGGAGTTATATCACTAGAATGAGAAGGAATGGATGCCAGCAGTAGCTATCCAGGGCTGACTTGGAATCTTTCAGATCAGATCAGATCAGTCGCTCAGTCGTGTCCGACTCTTTGCGACCCCATGAATCACAGCACGCCAGGCCTCCCTGTGCATCACCAACTCCCGGAGTTCACTCAGACTCACGTCCATCGAGTCAGTGATGCCATCCAGCCATCTCATCCTCTGCCGTCCCCTTCTCCTCCTGCCCCCAATCCCTCCCAGCATCAGTCTTTTCCAATGAGTCAACTCTTCACATGTGGTGGCCAAAGTACTGGAGTTTCAGCTTTAGCATCATTCCTTCCAAAGAAATCCCAGGGCTGATCTCCTTTAGGATGGACTGGTTGGATCTCCTTGAAGTCCAAGGGACTCTCAAGAGTCTTCTCCAACACCGCAGTTCAAAAGCATCAATTCTTTGGCGCTCAGCTTTCTTCACAGTCCAACTCTCACATCCATACATGACCACATGAAAAACCATAGCCTTGACTAGACGAACCTTTGTTGGTAAAGTAATGTCTCTGCTTTTGAATAGTCTATCTAGGTAGGTCATAACTTTCCTTCCAAGGAGTAAGCGTCTTTTAATTTCATGGCTGCAGTCACCATCTGCAGTGATTTTGGAGCCCAAAAAAATAAAGTCTGACACTGTTTCCATTGTTTCCCCACCTAATCTTTAGTATTCTCCAATCTCCATTTACATAACTAAATCTGCATGCAATCTAAATTAAAGCAAAAACAAAAACAGGTGTTTACTTTAAAAAAAATGCAGCTTTAAGACAAGACTTCTAACCAGGTTGCCACCCCAATGCTCTTCTTTTATAAGAATTATAAAGCTAGCTGCATATTTTGGACAAGAAAAATTACAGATTTTTCCCCCCACCAATAAACATCATCCCAAATGTCTGTTAGAATCCACTGAAAGCCATTAGAAATGAGTATATTATTCAAACAAAAAAAGCTGCAAGCCAAATTATCCTCTTCTACATATCTACACACCTTGTTATATAGTCTTTTTCTGTATTAGAAACATCAATATACTCCCTGGCAGTATTCTACTCTGTCAAGTTGGAAAGCTAGGTGGTTTTCTTTGGTTCTTCAACTGTTTCCCTTTTCCCATAAGCAGTTAGCAAATCCTTTTGACTATTTTTAGAAATATCCCTAAACTGCCTCCCCATCTCTCTAGCCACACCCTCCTGAACTCCATTTGCCATAGTTAAGTCAGCTTCTGCTTGTCTTCTCCCTAGATTCTGCAGCACGAGTAATGATCTGTAAAGAGCATGATCTGTAAAGATCATGTCTGAGCATGCTACTTTCCTGTGTCAAGAAATTTTCCAGAAACAATGGAGGCCTCTTGAGGCTTAATATATTCTTATCATTTGACTCAATAACTTCTCATTCAGTTATCTGTCATACTGTAATAATTTAAAAGGTAGATCAAGATTTATGCGCCAAAACATTTACTATGGCTTAATTGAGAACAATAAAAATCCGGAAACCTAACTGTTCCACCTCAGGGAAACTTTAAGTAAATTGATTCGGCTCATATGAAAATATAAAACCATGAAAATTAGGTTTCAAAATTCATTTTGGCAACATTGGAAATTTCCCTTGATGTAATATCAAAAAATTTTTAATCTAGTTACAAAAAAGTGTATATACAGAATGAGCCCAGTTATGAAATATATTAAAGACTGGAACAAAAGATACCAAATATTAGCAGTTTATAATACGATGGGTGATTTTTACACTTTTATTG
Organism: Bos mutus; assembly: GCF_027580195.1. Lineage (NCBI taxonomy): Eukaryota > Metazoa > Chordata > Mammalia > Artiodactyla > Bovidae > Bos > Bos mutus. Next base: position 85,396,567 of record NC_091626.1, on the reverse strand, counting down.
GTGTATTCATATGCATACATTTATTTGTGATACAACTCCAATATTCTAAGTTCTTTTTTAAAATATGTGAGAGAATTTTACCTCTCAATTCCTCATGGAAAGAGAATGATATTTGTTTGGGAAAAAAATACTCAAATGGGTGCTTGGCACAGACAATGAGATACCAGAGGAGCTGAATGTCGCAGAACTCTTCCGCACGAGGAGCGAGAAATGATTTCTTGCTCCAGGAAGACGAGGAAGGGGTGGAGTCAGAGGGATGGGGAGCTGCGAGTTTTGCCATGCCGCCCTCTCCAAAGCCTCTCAGATCTTAAAAGTTTCCAAATACAGGAAGTGTTAGTTTTTTTCTTAATGGAAGCTAGAGAAACAGGGCTTCTTATCTAGGCTGATGTCGTAGGAAGCAGCACTCCATGAAGAGAATTATAGTTTCTGGCAGGGAGCAGGGGAAGCCCAGGATACCCACAAATGGTGGGCGTGGGGCTCCAGCCCTCTAAAAGCCTCCAAGTGGTAGGCAAGTCCCAGCTGATATGACAGTTACACACACCAATTGCTACTGTAATTAGGAAGAAGTAACGAAAGTCAGTTCAACAAACACTGGGTAGTTTCCAGTGGGCTCCAGAATAAAGGACCACCTCCTCCCTGGGACACACGAAGCCTCTAGCCTGCTTACCACAGCCATCTTCAGTCACTTCCTCCCTTGACCCAGCTCTACCATCCTGCCAAACTAGATTCCGGTCTTTCCCAAAATTAACCAGACAGTTCCCAAACTCTACGCACCCATGTGTCATTCATGATGTATGTAATCTCAGCTCTCGTCAGCTTGGCAAACTCCTGAACATTTGAGGTCCAGCTCAAATGTACCATCTTCTTATGGGTTGAACTGTGTCCCCCAAATTATACACTGAAGTCCTAATCCCCAGTACCTAAGAATGTGATCTCATTTGGAAATAGAATCATTGCAGATGGAATTAGTTAAGATGAAGTCATATTGGAATAGGGTGGGATGCTAGTCCAGTATGACTGGTGTCTTTATTTTAAAAAGGACATTTAAAGAAAGACAAATACCACATGAGTGAGTGAGTGAGTGAAGTCGCTCAGTTGTGTCCGACTCTTTGTGACCCTGTGGACTGTAGCCAACTAGGCTCCTCCATCCATGGGATTCTCCAGGCAAGAATACTAGAGTGGGTTGCCATTTCCTTCTCCAGGGGATCTTCCCAACCCAGGGATCAAACCCAGGTCTCCCGCATTGCAGGTAGACACTTTAACCTCTGAGCCACCAGGGAAGCCCAAAGGAAAGAGTAATCTGTCCAAATACCAAAGTTTCAGGACCCTGAATCCTCTGAGCAACAACTTAAATAACCAAAGCCATCTATGCTTAACAACTCCAATTAGGAGGCACAAAATATTCAAGGCAGACCTTTCCAGCACAATTCTAATGTAAAATTCACCAATGTGGTTATAAACTAAAAAAAAAGTTGCTTTACCTCAGCACCGATTCATGTCTTAATTCTGTATTTTAGAGCCATATAAGACAAGTCAAACTCTTTGCTACTCTATTAAAACCTTTCAAAATTTTTGAGGACATTTAGAATGGGCTACCTTTTGCCCATTTCTTTGCCTTTTATCGTTTCTGTCCTTTTACCAACAACTGTGGAATCTAATAGAAATGATGCAAATGAACTTATTTGTAAAACAGAAACTGATTCACAGATCTCAAAATCAAACTTATGGTTGCCAAAGAGGAAATGTGGGAGGACGTGATAAACGAGGAGGTTGAGATTAACACATATACACTGCTGTAAATAAAGATCTACTGTACAGCACAGGGAACTCTACTCCGTGTTCTGTAACGACTTATAAGGGAAAAGAGTCTGAAAAAGAAGAGAGATATATAGCTATAGATAGATATAGTGGATCGGCCAAAAGTTTGTTGGTTAACACAAAATAAATAGGTTAAAAAAAAAAAAGTTTGTTCGGGTTTTTCTGTAACATCTTACAGAAAACCCACATGAACTTTTTGGGCCAGTGTACGTATCTGATTCACTTTGCTGTGTGCCTGAAGCTAACACAACTTTGTGAGTCGACTATAGTCCAATAAAAATTAGAAAGGGGGGATCCCGACCCAGGCACTCACGCAGGGAAAACGCCACGTAAAGATGAAAGCAGAGAGTTACACGCCAAGGAAGGGTCACTACAACCGCCGGAAGCTTGGAGAAAGGTGCAGAACGCACCCTCCCGCATGGCCCTCAGAGAGAGCCAGGGACAGAAGCACTCTGATCTTGAACTTCTTGCCTTCAGAACTATGAGACAATAAGTTGCTATTGTTTAAGCCACTCAGTTTGCCTAACTTTGTTTCAGCGAACCAGACAAACTAATACACACCACTTCCCTATGGTTTGCTGTGACATCCCCACCCACGCTTCAGAAGTAATCAGCTTTCATTCATGTCCCTAGTACATTTCATAAATCATACATATTTCTAGAGTAGCACTTATCACATTGAATTTGGGGGGATCGTTTATTTATACTTCTAGAATATATGTCCTTGAGAGCATATTTTTTGCCTATTTAACCTTTGACAGTCTATATTCCTTCCCCTTTACTTAGCCACTACCTTAGCCTGGATTCTCAAAAACAAGCTGAGGCAAAGACTGAGGCATGGCTGTTTGAGCTGGGAAGGCAAACCCAGGGCAGTGAGGGAGAGGAAAAGAAAGTGAGGCAAGAGAAACCGAAACGACGTGTGGTACGTGAGTGCCAGGCTGCAGCCACACTGCAGATGCACCCACCGGGCACACAGAGTCCCCTTAATGGGCTGCAAGGACAAACGTGGACGGAGTGGCCCCTGGGAAGGCGAAAGCGGGGGGATTTACGTGTCCAGGCCCCCTCCCGCCTCCTCCTTTGCGCTGGTGAAAGGCAGCCCACGGGGGGCTGGAGTTTATGCCACACTTCCAGAGTGCACCACCCACTGTCTCTGTGGTCTCTGAGCCACTGGCTCCTGGAGCCTCGATTCCTGCAGGCTCATACAAAGAGGGCCACGTAGTAACCACACACACACACTCACACACACATACATAGTAAGCTGCATCACAGGAGAAGAATCTCCGCACAAGTCAGGGAACCTACATCTTTTATAACAGGCAATAAGCCCGTTTGACTTTTGCCCTGAAGGGTGATATCATGGTTATTATACTGGACAGTAAATAGACTTCTGCTCCAAAGGGAGACACTTTATCTTCCAAGGTTTTCACTACACAAACATCCTTGAGAAGACAATCTGGAACAAAGGCTGTCAGTGCCTCTGTAAACAAGATGTGTGGAAACACAGGAGACCCTGGAGCATTGTTTCCAAACACAGATCAAACAGGCAGCTGCCCGATGCTTATTTCCTGAGTGGAAATGCTGCCAAACTGGGATCAACATGTAAAATACATTCCCGCAGCAACTGCAGGCAATGCAATATCACAATACAATACAATATTGTCAAAGACAAAGCTGTGCAGTAGTCCAAGCTGTGAGGACAGATTACATTTAGCAATATTATTGCAATAGGGTGAGTGTCTGCTGTGAGCTGAACTCAACTTCCCTGAAACAAAGGGCTGGAGACTTTTAAAAGGCTGGGTGTGTTCAGGGAAAGGCACTGCAGGAGGATTGAGGGGCTTTTCTGTGACTGAGACACCTGCAGTTGTTCAAGGGAGTTAATCTGGAGTAGAAATAAACTCTCCTATCCTCATGACAGGAGGCAGTGGTGCAAGTTGAAGTAAGTTAGGTCTTTATCCACTTAGCTCTTATTGTATTCAATTTTTGAAAATTGTTTACTTGTGCATATGCAGGGACTGAGGGTAAGAGACTTATCTCCCTGGATGTTTGAAATTCAAAGAGACAGCTCTCAAGTTCTTGATGAAACAGTTTTGGATGGTAGATTTACATCTCAAAGGGCAAAGAAAGGATTTATCACCGCAAGCATTCTCGAGTAAACTCTAGGAGGGAGTTCAGGAGTCTACCACCAGTTTTGGGCTGGAACAAACAGTAAATTTTCCGGGAAGCATGGAACTTTCTCAGGCAAGCATTTTAAGAGGGGCTGGGCTCCTTTTCAGGTGGTGCTCAGTTCAGTTCAGTTCAGTCGCTCAGTTGTGTCCGACTCTTTGCGACCCCATGGGCTGCAGCACACCAGGCCTCCCTGTCCATCACCAACTCCCGAAGCTTGCTCAAACTCACGTCCATCAAGTCAGTGATGCCATCCAACCATCTCATCCTCTGTCGTCCCCTTCTCCTCCCACCTTCAATCTTTCCAAGGATCAGGGTCTTTACTAGTGAGTTAGTTCTTCGCATCAGGTGGCCAAAGTATTGGAGTTTCAGCCTCAGCATCAGTTCTTCCAACGAATATTCAGAACTGATTTGCTTTAGGATGGACTGGTTTGACTTCCTTGCAGTCCAAGGGACTCTCAAGAGTCTTCTCCAGCACCTCAGCTCAAAAGCATCAATTCTTCGGCACACAGCTTTCTTTATGGTCCACTCTCACATCCATACATGACCACTGGAAAAACCATAGCCTTGACTAGACGGACCTTTGTGGGCAAAGTAGTGTCTCTGCTTATTAATATGCTGTCTAAGTTGGTCATAAGTTTTCTTCCAAGGAGGAAGCGTCTTCGAATTTCATGGCTGCAGTCACCATCTGCAGTGATTTTGGAGCCCAAAAAAACAGTCTGACACTGTTTCCACTGTTTCCCCATCTATCTGCCATGAAGTGATGGGACCAGATGTCATGATCTTAGTTTTCTGAATGTTGAGCTTTAAACCAACTGTTTCACTTTCCTCTTCCACTTTCATCAAGAGGTTCTTTAGTTCCTCTTCACTTTCTGCCCTAAGGGTGGTGTCATCTGCATATCTGAGGTTATTGATATTTCTCCTGGCAATGTTAATTCCAGCTTGTGCTTCTTCCAGCCCAGTGTTTCTCATGATGTACTCTGCATAGAAGTTAAATAAGCAGGGTGACAGTATACAGCCTTGACGTACTCCTTTTCCTATTTGGAACCAGTCTCTTGTTCCATGTCCAGTTCTAACTGTTGCTTCTTGACCTGCATACAGACTTCTCAGGAGGCAGGTCAGGTGGTCTGGTATTCCCAATTCTTTAACAATTTCCCACAGTTTGTTAGGCTTTGGCATAGTCAATAAAGTGGAAATAGATGGTTTTCCGAAACTCTCTTGCTTTCTCTATGATCCAACAGAGGTTGGCAATTTGATCTCTGGTTTCTCTGCCTTTTCTAAATCCAGCTTGAACATCTGGACGTTTGTGGTTCACATACTGTTGAAGCCTGGCTTAGAGAATTTTGAGTATTACTTTGCTAGCGTGTGAGATGAGTGTAATTGTTCGGTACTTTGAACATTCTTTGGCATTGCCTTTCTTTGGGATTAGGAATGAAAACTGACCTTTTCCAGTCCTGTGGCCACTGCTGAGTTTTCCAAATTTGCTGGCATATTGAGTGCAGCACATTCACAGCATCATCTTTTAGGATTTGACATAGCTCAACTGGATTCCATCACCTCCACTAGCTTTGTTCGTAGTGAGGCTTCCTAAGTACCACTTGACTTAGCATTCCAGGATGTCTGGCTCTAGGTGGGTGATCACACCATTGTGATTATCTGGGTCGTGAAGATCTTTTTTGTATAGTTCTTCTGTGTATTCTTGCCACTTGTAATATCTTCTGCTTCTGTTAGGTCCATTTCTATTATTGTGACCATCTTTGCATGAAATGTTCCTTTGGTATCTCTAATTTTCTTGTAGAGATCTCTAGTCTTTCCCATTCTATTGTTTGCCTCAATTTCTTTGCATTGATCACTGAGGAAGGCTTTCTTATCTCTCCTTGCTATTTAGAACTCTGCATTCAGATGGGTATATCTTTCCTTTTCTCCTTTGCCTTTAGCTTCTCTTCTTTTGTCAGCTATTTGTAAGGTCTCCTCAGACAACCATTAAGCCTTTTTGCATTTTTTTTCTTGGGGATGGTCTTAATTCCTGTCTGCTGTAGAATTTCATGAACCTTGTCCCTAGTGCTTCAGGCACTCTGTCTATCAGATCTAATCCCTTGAATTTGTCACTTTCATTGTATAATGGTAAGGGATTTAATTTAGATCACACCGGAATGGTCTGGTGGTATTCCCCACTTTCTTCATTTTAAGTCTGAATTTGGCAATAAGGAGTTCATGATCTAAGCCACAGTCAGCTCCCAGTCTTGTTTCTGCAGACTGTATAGAGCTTCTCCATCTTTGGCTGCAAAGAATATAATCAATCAACTTGATTTCGTTGTTGACCATCTGGTGATGTCCATGTGTAGAGTCTTCTCTTGTGTTGTTGGAAGAGGGTGTTTGCTATGACCGGTGTGTCTCTTGGCAGAACTCTGTTAGCTTTTGCCCTGCTTCATTCTTCTGTACTCCAAGGCCAAATTTGCCTGTTATTCCAGGTATCTCTTGACTTCCTACTCTTGCATTCCAGTCCCCTATAATGAAAAGGACATCTTTTTGAGGTGTTAGTTCTAGAAGGTCTTCATAGAACCGTTCAACTTCAGCTTCTTCAGAATTACTGGTTGGGACATAGACGTGGATTACTGTGATACTGAATGGTTTGCCTTGGACTTGAACAGAGATCATTCTGTCATTTTTGAGATTACATCCAAGTACTGCATTTCAGACTCTTTTGTTGACTATGAGGACTACTCCACTTCTTCTAAGGGATTCTTGCCCACACTAGTAGATATAATGGTCATCTGAGTTAAATTCATCCATTCCAGTCCATTTTAGTTCACTGATTCCTAAAATGTCAATGTTTACTCTTGCCATCTCCTGTTTGACCACTTCCAATTTGCCTTGATTCATGGACCTAACATTCCAGGTTCCTATGCAATATTGTTCTTTACAGCATTGGACTTTAATTCCATCACCAGTCACATCCACCACTGGACGTTGTTTTCGCTTTGGCTTCATTCTTTCTGGAGCTATTTCTCTGCTCTTCTCCAGTCGCATATTGGGCACCCACTGACCTGGGGAGTTCATCTTCCAGTGTCCCATCTTTTTGCCTTTTCACACTGTTCATGGGGTTCTCAGGGCAAGAATACTGAAGTGCTTTGCCATTCCGTTCTCCAGTGGACCATGTTCTGTCAGAAGTCTCCACTAGGACCTGTCCATCTCGGGTGGCCCTACGTGGCATGGCTCATGGTTTCATTGAGTTAGACGAGGCTGTGGTCCATGTGATCAGTTTGATTAGTTTTCTGTGATTGTGGTTTTCATTCTGCCTGCTGCTGCCGCTAAGTAGCTTCAGTCGTGTCCGACTCTGTGCAACCCCATAGATAGCAGCCCACCAGGCTCCCCCGTGCCTGGGATTCTCCAGGCAAGAACACTGGAGTGGGTTGCCATTTCCTTCTCCAATGCAGGAAAGTGAAAAGTGAAAGTGAAGTTGCTCAGTCATGTCCGACTCCTAGCGACCCCATGGACTGCAGCCTACCAGGCTCCTCCATCCATGGGATTCTCCAAGCAAGAGTACTGGAGTGGGGTGCCATCGCATTCTGCCTGCCCTCTGACAGATAAGGATAAAAGGCTAATGGAAGCTCCCTGATGGGAGAGACTGACTGATGGGAAACTGGGTCTTCTTCTGATGGGTGGGGCCATGCTCAGTAAATCTTTAATCCAACTTTCTGTTGATGAGTGGGGCTGTGTTCCCTCCCTGTTGTTTGACCAGAGACCAAACTATGGTGGAGGTGATGGAGATAATGGCACCTCCTTTAAGAGGTCACGTGCACACACTGCCACACTCAGTGCCCCCGACCCTGCAGCAGGCCTCCACCGACCCACGCCTCTGCTGGAGACTGCTGGACACTCCCGGGCAAGTCTGGGTCAGTCTCTCATGGGGGCACTGCTCCTTTCTCCTGGGTCAGCTGGTGCTAGTGGTAAAGAATCCACCTGCCAATGCAGGGTACACAATAGACATGGGTTTGATCCCTGGGTCCAGAAGAGACCCTGGAGCAGGGAGTGGCATCCCACTCCAATATTCTTGCCTGGAAATTCTGTGTGCAGAGGAGCCTGATGGGCTATAGTCCATGGGGCCGCAGAGACACGACTGTGCATGAACGCACATTCCGGGGTCCCTCTATTGATATGGCCTCAGCTGCTAGAGACAAGCTAGAGTTTGTCACGCCTTGTTGGCGGCACTTCGAGGTATGCAGGGCCTTGGTTCTCTGATCAGGAATCGAAACCACGCTGGACCACCAGGGAAGCCCTCCTAGAGCCTGTCAGGTCTGTGAATGTGTAGGTTTGGATGGAATTACTAAAAGCTGAGGATTCTGCAGTTTTCAGTACAGCAGTTGTATGGCTGGCTACCAGTAAGAAGTATGAAGCATATCTCAACATCAGTCTAACAACAGAAAACACGAGAATTTTTTGTTTGATGAACTTTTAACAAAACACTTCCAGGACGATAAATAATTCTATTCGGAGAGGTAACTATAAATGCTCGCACAGATACGGAAGACCTTCTTACATACTGTAGTAGCAATTACTCTGTAATTATTATTGACTTGTCTCAAGTTGCTTCATGTTCCTAATGCCTTCTAATACATCATCAAAAATTCTACTATTCCAAAGCATGCCAAAGAAAGAAAAAGGTTAGGAACCACCACCACAGTCATCTCAAACATAAGTAGAGCACCCACATGTGAATACTGGGCTTGGTTATATGAAGGAATAATCAAGGAAAATGAACTCACAGTCTGTGCTTTGAAGAATTTACGTTCAAGAGAAGAAAACAAGATAAAGCCATAAGGACCTTTAACAACAAATAAAAAGTGGAACTTCCTCGGTAGTCCAATGGTTAGGATTTTCTGCTTTTAATACCAGAGGGTTTGATTCCTGCTTGGGGAGCTACCATGCCACACAGCACAGCCAAAAAATAAAATATAAAATAGCAATAAGAATAACAAAATAATTTTAAAAAGAAATATTTTAAAAAATAAAAACAAGTGAATTATAGATACATATTTTAATATAATTAAGGGCCATATCTAAAAAATTACAAAAGAATTACAGAATAAACATACTTATCAAATGAGGCTTTATTAAATTCTACCCTTCATTAACAACTACTACATTTAACAGATGGATGTAAGCAAGATAAAGAAAAGTAGATTTATCATAGGTTGTTCAAAAAAGCAAACTTAGGTGCAAAGTATTAAGTCTTAAGCTAATTTTAATATAGGAGGACATTTCTTAGGTAAATATAGCCAGTTATAGACACATCAGTTTTAGAAAAAGTAGATATGATAATTGAAGCTAAGAGAAGATAAAACTGGGACATATAAAAGACAGGACAGTAATAAAATGCCATATATATTTTAAAGTTAGAAACTTTACTATACTGGGAAAAGTCTTTTGGTCAACAAATGCAGCACCATGTATAAGTAATGTCTTAACACTGCACCTCCACTTCAAGGATTAGAGATCTTGAAACTGAACCATTAGAAAGTGTCCAAAATGAAGCATAAAGAGAAGACAGTAAAGAAAACGGAGCATGTAAGAGCTGTGAGGTGATGTCAAATTGTCAAGCACACGTGAGATTGGAGTCTCATAAGTAAGAAAAGAGCGAAAACAGGGATGAAGACACATTTGAAGAAACAATGTTCATAATTAATGAAAAATTACAAACCGTTGATCCAAGAAACTCAGAGAATCTCAAGAAGGGTATTAGAACTTACACACACGTACTCCTGGACAGGTCACAGACAAACGACTGAAAAGAGAAAAGACAAAGAGAAAATTTCTGGAAAAACAATGACATTCAGAAGAACAAAGATCCTAAAGAGTCTACCCCCCAAAAACTACCAGAGCTAATAAGTGAATTTAGAAGGGTTACATAAACAAGGTCAATATCTCAGCATTCTTTTTTACTAATGGCTATTGTAATTTAAAAATGGTTTGTTAAACTTCTTTGATGAAACATTAAAAGCAATGTGCAAGTAAATAGTCAACTTTGCAGAGGCATAATTCCTCTAAGACACTATAAAAGTTTTATGTACTCTAATCTGGATGACAATAATAAATGATTTAAAGCAGTATTTCTCATTCTGGGGCCTTTGGATCATGAGAAGCCTGTGAAAGTAATACAATTTCAATTATAGAAAGGCCATTGTCTACTTTCCAGCACAAGCTAAAGTATCAACTCGTTTTGAACTAGACCTCACTTTGGATACAATGGTTACTTAATTTGAATATGAAGTCTTTGTGTTCTTCTCATTTTTAATTTTAACCTTGACATAGTTTTAGATGGTTAGAAATGATAAAAGAATTTCTCTATATTTTAATCTTTATCCATATTCCTGATGCCCTGAATATTAGCACTTACATTTTCCTTACCATTCTCTCTCCCCGTATGTGTGTATGGAAATATGTATATACACATACAGGTATATATATATGCATGTGTGTGTGTGTAAACTCTCTCAGAGTAATTTGCAGACATAACTCCCTTTTTTAGTGTGTATTATTTTCCAAAATGACATTCTCTTCCATAATTATAGGATAATTATTAAAATCACCAAATAAACATTGATACAATACTATTGTTTAAACTATGAATCTTATTTGAATTTTGCTTATTGTCCAGTTAATAGCCTTTATAGGAAAACTTTTAAAATCTGACCCAGGATTCTATTTACATGCTTTATTAAATTTTCAAGTCTCTTTAAATCTGGAGAAAGTTTCTGAATATTTTTTCATCATCTTGACACTGTGAAGAACACAGATGATTTATTTTGCTCAGTTGGTTTTATCTGATGTTTTCTCTTTACTAGATTCAGGTTATACATTCTTGGGAGTAACACAGAAAGCAGTGTTGTATCCATCTCAGTGCATTGTATGCAGAGGAAAAATGCTAACTCTGCATTCCATTTCTGGTTGACTTTGATGGCTTGGTTAAGGTGGTGGCTGCTGGGTTTCTCCTCTTTAAAGTTACAATTAATTAATTCCCAAGATATTAGTATCTTTGGAATAATAAAGAAATTTTAATATAAAATGTTTATTCATAAGCATTGACAAATAGAAAAATAATAACTATAGTTTGGTACACATAATTTCTCAAGGCATGCCTTGGATGAGGGGTGATTGAGGGGGTAATAAAAAGATTATACACTATTGCCTTATAATGTTATTTTAATCTCTGATTAACAAAAGCTTGTGGCAGCATCTTTAGTCTGTTTATGATGTTTATTAAATTCTGTAGACCATTCTCTATGAATGCACAGAATAAAAATCTCATTCATAGTAATCAACTTTGTTCAAAGGACAATCAGCTAATCGGTTACAGGTTGAAAATTTTTTTTAAAAGGTCACAATGAAGTATTTTGAATACTCGCACATCTTAAAACACATTCATTCCTGCAAATTAATTTTTGCTGCTGAGAGGTTTTTTTTAATCCTTTTGTATTAATTTTTAAAGATCAGGCAATATGCAGGACTGTAAATAAAAATTTGGTTATAAAAAGTAACCATTAACAATGTCTGATAGTTTCTGTTGACAAATATTTCAACAGGGTTCACACAGTGGAAGCTGTAGAGTCAGGGAGTTTTAGAAGCTGACAGGGTAAACAGGCTCCTTGAATTCATCATTCAGTGAGTCCTTTTTTTGTTTTTCCCTTTCTTTCCTGAGCAGGTCTGTGAAGAGGAAACTTTTTCATGTTGCTTTTTCTAATTGGAGGATAACAGCTTTACTGTGCTGTGTTGGTTTCTGCCATCCATCACCACGAATCCGCGGTGAACGTGTACACACGTGTACACACCCCCACCTCCCTGGGCCTCCGTCCCACCCTACACCTCTAGGTCATCACAGAGCACGCGGCTGAGCTCCCTGCTACAAGGCTGTGAAGAAATTTCAAGTTACAACGTGAACAAGGTTGAACAGTTACTCGGAGCATTAGCCTAAAAGCGGGGCTTCCCAGCGGGTCAGCTGTAAAGAACTCCACACACTAGCAGCAGCCTAAAGAAATGGGCCCAGACTAGAGCCCAGGGTGTGCAACAGTGTTAAAGCTGTTGTTGTTCAGCTGCTCAGTCGTGTCTGTTTTTTGACCCCACAGACTGAAGCCCGCCGAGCTGCTCTGCCCATGGGATTCTCCAGGCAAGAAGACTGGAGCGAGCTGCCACGCCCTTCTCCCAGGGATCTTCCGGACCCAGGGATCAAACCCGTGTCTCCTGCATTGCAGGCGGATTCTTTATCACAGAGCCATCTGGGAAGCCCAGGGTTAAATTTGGGATATAAAAAATGCTGTGTAAGGTAGGACGGCAAGTATCCTCTAGAGGAATGTTAAGATTTAGTGAGTAGACACAGTTTAAGCTGGGCCTAAATTTTGCTATGTAGATAACTGGTAAAGGAGAAGGAGGACATTCCTGGAATGTGTGAGGCTATTAAAAAGAATGGAGATGCATACGGGGTGGAGACCAGAAGGCTGATACTAAATTTTAAAATTTACATTGTAAAAGTAGTACATTGATTTTCACTATAAAAATTGAAGATATATTAAAGGCATGCTCTTTTTCTCCTTGAAAGCTAAGTTTCTAAAAGTGAGATTAAAAAAAAAAACATATAAGTAAAAGTGAGATCAAAGGTTTTCTGTATTTCAATCTTTAGATTATTTTCTAAAGAAACTGTCAGAATCTCCAGTAATTCTATAGGGCATGAAAGGGTTTCTTTGTATTCTAACCGACACAGTTTTTTATCTTTCTAACTTTTCCTAATCTACAGAGTGAAAAAGAAGTGCTGCTTTCGTTTTTATTTCTCTGATTAATAGGGAGGTGGATCAACTCCAAATATGTTTATACTTTATCTCCTACAGTTTTTTAGGAAAATGTTATTCTTAGTTTCTTTTGTTTTATAGGAGTTTAAAATGGGTTTTATAGTCAAATAAACCTATCTTTTCAATGGAAATTTTTGGGTTTTGGGGCCTGTTTGGTAAAGATTCCGTCTACCCAAGATTAAAAAAAAAAAAAATCTTCCTAACTTTTTTTCTTTTACTTTTGGAGTTTGTTTTAACCAAGAGATCTTTATTTTTGTACACTGGTGAGTTGACTCATTTTTTTTCCCCAAACGGAAAGCTAACTATCCCCTACACAATCTGCCGGAAAGGCTATCTTTTCCTTACTGTTTTGAAATACCATGTTTGTCATATGTTAAGCTGTCACATATCTGTAACCATATCTGGCTTCTCTATTTTGTTCCATTGATCTCTTTGTGAACTTGTTCAGATACCTCCTTGCTGTAATTACTATAGCTTTACTGTAGGTTTTTGGGGTCTTGTAAGGCAAATCCCCCTTATAATTATTCTTTCTCACTTTTGGGGGTGGGAAGATACTCTTCCTGATGATTGTCAGATTCAACTATTCTAGTTATTAAAAAAACACAGAATTTACAGGGTAATTTGAAGAGAACTGAAACATCAGTATCTGATCTTTCAATCTAGGACCAGGGTATTTACTTATGTTTCTTTTTTATATGACTTTCAGTAAAATTTAGTAGTGTCATTCATGTGGGAGTTAGTGATATCTTGCTAATAAGTATAAGTAGATGTCCAAAATCTAATTATGGGAAACAAAGAAATGAGGATGAAGGTATCAGTGTTCTTCAGCTTTGCTGCTGTAACAAATGATCCAAACGTCTCAGTAACTTTCAACAATCACCTTTCTTTCTGGTTCACATCGCACATTGGCAGTTGTACAGAGCTGTGGCTTGGCTGCGCTTGGCTCCATCCGTCTTTTCACCCTAAAACTCAGGCTGAAGAAGTAGAGGAGAAAGAGTAAGAGACAACCATAAAGGCTCTAGAAGATTCTGATAGAACACAGAGTGTGTTTTTTTCTTCTCATAATCCATTGACCACAGCAAGTCACGTGGCCAACCCCAATGTCAATGGGGCCAGGGCAGTCACGTGGCGGTGCTGGGTGGATGTTTAGCCTTCCTGCAGAGGAGGGGGTACATGGATAACCGGGGACAATAATACAATCTGCCACAGTATCCTCAGGAAAAGGAATTATGTAAGGGAATTCAACACTCTATAAATGCTTAAAACTTTGGAACGTCCAGAGTAAAGTGGAAAATTTTTCAGAATATGAGGGAGGGAAAAGGGGAATGCCAGGAAGTATAAATATGAGACTTTCACGAGAAGACAAAAATATGTTCCACCGTGCAGGAAAAGTTAACTCACTGCTCGACCTTCTCAGGTTCCAGCAGAGACTCAGGGATGGGCGGTCAGGCTGGGAACGAGAGTGGGTGTGCTGGGCAGATGACTCCTCTGGATTCCCTCTCATCGCCTTTCTCTCTGAATTCCATCTGGGAAGGACGCCATAGGGTAGCACTCTGTTACTGACTCAGGGCCAAGGCCAGGCATTGTGAAGAGATTGGCATAAAGGTGCAGAAATTCTTGAGATGACTGTTTTATGTTTGGTTTGATGATAAGGTATTATGTTCAGTTAAATAATCTATACTACCAAGTCTTAACGTTTATCAAGATGCTAATTAATAGTTAGATCTTAAAACTTAAGTAGTAAACCAGAACTTGTATTACTTAGTATAATATTATAGGAAGGAAAGCTATTTATTCAGAAATTTGGGTTTTTTTTGAGCACGTATTATGTCCAAACACTATTCTAGGCACTGAGGATGCAGTCAACTTTCTACTTTAGGTGCTTGCTTTCTGGGGAAGAGTGCGTAAGGGTAGAGAGAGAGGTAAATATATACATGCATACATGTAAAATATATCAGGTGGTTACAGATGCTATAAAGAAAAAAGTGGCAGGGAGATGAAATGGGAATGGTTTTCAGGGAGGACCTCTTTAATAAAGTGATATATCAGTGGGGAGTTTTATAAACAGACAGCGTGATGTAGATGGCTACCTCGAGGCAAATATACAGTGGCTGTCAGCAAACACTACCCTAAGCCCAGACAAGCACCAGCAAGGAGGCCAGTGAACCGAGTAAGCAAGTCAGAGGGGCTGAGATACGGCCAGAGAAGCAGGCAGGAGCTAGGACCTGCAGGACCTTCAGATCTTGGTAGAGAGTTTGGATGGTGGTGTTAGAGCCTTTTAGAACTTGTTTTTTTTTAAAAAGAGCAGTACTCTGGCCAAATCAAAGATACTGCCTTACTCACTGCCCTTCTGTCATAAGTGTATATAAGTGTCCTTGTGGTAGACCAAAGTAGCGAGCAGGGACGTAAGAATATAGTGCATATTGCACTTTAAAAACCAGTACTTTCAGTTTGCATTTAAACTTTTTATACCAGGATTCCCTGTAAATGCCATATGACAGGTAGATTTTGGTTTGATCAAAATGCCATTATTTTAGCTAAAAAAAAAAAAAAACTAGGTTTATTTTTCTTTTTAAAAATAATTTAAAAAGGATCCTCATGACCCCTTCCCAATGAGTAGAAATAAGGCACTCTTTCAGATCATGTTCAATTGAATGAGGATGAGATGGAGCCAGAAGTGGTTGTCACATAAATAGAATTTATACCAACAGAGTTGTAAGCTTACTTCAATTGTTGAAATTAATTTGTTTTCAGACTTCAGAATCTGATTTTTGGAGTACAAGAAGCTTGATGGAAAAAGCAATTGAATGCAATCAGCCTGTCTTTATGTGCTTAGTTTAAAACTGTTTAGGCTGTCGTGTGTGATATGAATCAGAGAGACTCGGTAAACGTTCCTAAGAACACCTAGATGCTCACCTTCAGGGATGTGTAACTGCCTGCAAAATTCAGACTGAAACAAGCAAATTTAGAATAAAAGGGAACACTGAATCGTTGCATTTTCACGTTTCTGAGGCTTTCGCCAGGTGATGGCTTCACTGGAGAGTCACGAGAGAGAAGAAAACAGGTCTTGGCAGATGGTCAGTTATTTGAGGTCAATGTAAGGTCGCTCATGTACAGGAATCGAGAAGCATTTTATTTATTTTCAGGGAAGTCACTAGTTTTACAGTGTTTTTCAACTTGGACATTATAATGGCAGTAACAGAGTGAAGAGAATACATCCCATCAGTTTAGGAAAAATTATCATTCAAGTATTTGAAATGCCAGTAATATTTGATTGTGACTAACTTTATGGTATAAAATAGCTTTTCTGCAAATAAAGGCTAAAATAGGCTTGAAGACGTGAGAAAATGTGAAGATTTATAAAGAGAGCTTTAGTAATTAAAGCTGTGATACACTTTCTTAAATATTGACCTTCATATCACTAGCCTTAAATAGACAATCCAGAAACAGCATTCATTCTATGCTATAATTTGCAATATAATTAAGGTAGCATTCAAAAATCACCGAATCAGTGTCTAGTAAACTATGGAATACAAAATACACATAAAAAAAAAAAAACAAACACCAAGAGCTTTCCTACATAACAACATTTCCTAGAAAGGCAATTATCTGCATTTGGCAAATAATAACTTTGGCTCTGCCCTTCCAATAGCCAAATGTATTATTATGTTCATGGCATTGACTATAATTTTCTGCACAATCTTAAATAATAGTGGTGCTAGCCTGTCTTGTCCCATCTTCTAATGGAGATGTATCTAAGGTTGTTCTGTGGAGTGTGGTTTAAGATAGGATACTCTAACAAGCCAAGGGGACTTCCTGGTGGCTCAGATGGTAAAAAACTGCCTGGAGATGCAGGAGACCTGGGATCTCTGAGTTGGGAAGATCCCCTGGAGAAGGGAACACCAACTCATTCCAGTATTCTTGCCTGGACAAGACCATGGACAGAGGAGCCTGGCAAGCTGTAGTCCATGGGACTCCAAAGAGTCGGCCATGACTGAGCAACTAACACTTCCACTTTGACAACATGCCAAGGGAAAAATCCTTATATTCCTGGTTTGTGGTGGTGGTTTAGTTTCTTAGTCATGTCGAACCTCATCACCTTATGGTGGGCAGACCGCCAGGCTCCTCTATCCAAGTTTACCAACAGCTATAATTTTCTCTCCCTTCCATGAGAGAGGAGAGTCTTTGCTACATCCCCATAGTTTAGAAAGTGTCTGGTACAGGTGGGCACTCAATAAATGCTTGGTGAGTAAATGAGAAGTTATTAAGAGGATTGAGTCAAGAAGACATGTGATGTGTCTATAAAATTATCTGGAAAAAGTTTGAGATCTTAAGAATAATTTATCTAACAATATTGGAATTATACCTATATCAAAGTTGTATTAGAAAAAATATATCCATTTTCTTAAAAGTAAGTGAATATTTTGATAGTTTGTACAATTAAGTTGCCTTTAAAATGCATAAAGATCTTTAAACTGTTTTTTTTGGCTGTTCTGGGTCTTCACTGCTGCGCGGGGACTACTCTTTCCTGCTGTGTGTGGGCGTCTCGTTGTGGTGGCTTTTCTTGCTGCGAAGCACAGGCTCTGGGGCATGTGGGCTTCGGTCCTTGTAGCATTTGGGCCCAGCACTGGTTCTGTGCAGACCCTAGCGTATGCAGGCTTTAGTCCCTGTAGCATTCGGGCCCAGCACTGGCTCTGTGCAGGCTCTGGGGCGTGCAGGCTTCAGTAGCTGTGGTGCACCGGCTTAGTTGCTCCATGGCATGTGGTATCTCCCCAAACCAGGGATAGAACCCACGTCTCCTTAATTGGCAGGCAGATTCCCATCCACTGTAACCCCTGAGAAGTCCTAAACTGATCATTTTGAAAAATAAAGACAAAAAACCAACTTGTCTGATTTTTATCCCCTTCAAGAGAAAAATAACTTTCAAATTGCCTTAGGAAAACTATACTTACGTAGACTAATCTTCAAAGGCTTTGGTATTTTAATGAAAAAAGTTATATAGCACTAAGTTTTTGAAATGGTTAAAATGAGCTCCTTAAATTGGAGAAGGCAATGGCACCCCGCTCCAGTACTCTTGCCTGGAAAATCCCACGGACGGAAGAGCCTGGTGGGCTGCAGTCCGTGGGATTGCTGGGAGTCGGACACAACTGAGCGACTTGACTTTCACTTTTCACTTTCATGCATTGGAGAAGGAAATGGCAACCCACTCCAGTGTTCTTGCCTGGAGAATCCCAGGGACGGGGGAGCCTGATAGGCTGCAGTCTATGGGGTCGCACAGAGTTGGACACGACTGAAGTGACTTAGCAGCAGCAGCAGCAAACATTTAAATAGATGCCAAAGTGCATATTAAAGCATTAAATTATTTATTTCAAAATGTAACTCTTAGTTTTGCATTTAGTAAGAAAAGTATAGCATCTATTGAACTTAGCTAGTCATTCAACAAACATCTATGAGATTTTGTAAGGTTGAATATTATGAAAGTCTACTAGGAAGACACAAGCATTACAATGTAGCACAATAAGTTTTATAGGAAGAGTACTGAGAATATTTGCAGAGAGGTCTTTGGAGAATTAGAGTTCAAATAAAGTTGACATTTGGCTTGGATCTATACCAACCAGACAACAGGCATGGGGAAAGGACATAAAGACATTGCTACAGACTAACAAGTGCAAAGGCACTAAATCCTGAAAGTGCATGAAGAGTACAGACGGTGCTATGTGCCAGAGTATCTTCTGCTTCCAAAAGTACACGTTGCACATTTGGTTGAGGGTGTAGGATCTTGGGGCCTCCCTGGTGGCTCAGATGGTGAAGAATCTGCCTGCAATGCAGGAGACCTGGATTCAATGACTTGAATTCAAATTTGATTCTGCCACTTATGAGCTGAGCAAACAACAAAGTCTAATTCTCAGTTCTTTTCCCTGTAAGATTGAGATAATACCAAACTTGCAGGGTTAGTTAGAAGATTTAAGGGCAGATGTAGAACCTAATTCACCTACAGTAAGACTGAGTAAGTGTTAGTGATCATTATATTGGTATATAGATAAATGTCAGTGACTTCTTATTAAAGTAATACCAAGTGGTGATTTGCTTATAGATTGCTGAGAATTATTTATCTCGTGGCTTTTGTTTTAGCTTAAAAAGCAGAGTAAGTCCTATGCTAGTGCTAATAATGAGCCACCTTTTCCATATAGAGTCCAAGGGTATCACAGTATCACTTCTTCCTGAACAACAGGAAAAAAAACTGTATACCTGTTACCTCAGATAATATCCATGTTAGAAAAAGATTTCTACCCCAGAATCAGTGGTTTATGCAACTGCCAGTAATAGAACTCTATAACTTTAAAATTCCAAAAGAACATCTTTTGTTGTTCAGTTGCTAAATCCTGTCTGACTTCCTGTGACTCCATGGACTGCAGCACACCAGGCTTCCCTGTCCTTCACAGTCTCCCAGAGCTTGTTCAAACTCACGTCCATCGAGTCAGTGATGCCATCCAACCATCTCATCCTCTGTCGTCCCCTTCTCCTCCTGCCCTCACTCTTTCCCAGCATCAGGGTCTTTTCCAATGAGTCAGCTTGTTAGGAAGCATAGTACAAAATAGCCGTATTAGGAGAAAGTCCGTGGGAAAATGGCGAAGGGCCAGAAGTACCCCGGCTTTGTGTACTGCGGACAGAAAAACATCTCCTGCCTTTGGTTATGCTCGGCGCCAAGATTTAATAATAAATAGGGATGTTACTTGAGAAAACAGGTTATGGGATAAGCACAGGAGTCACTTAGAACACACTGTCCTTGAAATGTTTTTACTGATTGTGTTAACCCCATATGCGCTCTGCTGGCCGTATACTCTAAGCTCTTTGTTCCTGCTTCTGTAAAAAGGCTTGACTGCAGAAATAAACTGGTCAGTCCTTGCAAGAGACTGTCCTAGTGTCATTCTTTCAGGTTCATCGCTTCCAAGTCCCGGGGAAAATTCCCAACAAGTGGCGCCCGAACAGCGACTTGAAAGGAAGGCTGAACAAAGCGACGAGCCCTGCAGAAAGAGGCAAGCAGGATGGGACAACATAGCAGTAAGATTCCTTTCATTTCTATAATGCATCATTTTTTGAAACAAAATGGTATGTTTCAAGAGATCAATTGAACGACTGCTATCATATTTTACTGGAACAATTTATGGTTCCCAGAAGAGGGGACACTCAATCTAGACATATAGAAAAGGGTTAAAAATAATGTTTTGCGAGCATATCGGCAAGGGTTACATGGTCACTCATATGGGCTATCATAGAACAAATTGAAGGGCATAACGTTGATTTGGAAGTAAAAACTATTCAATCTTTACATAAACATGAGCTTAAAGAACAAGATATGCAAGGTGCTTTGAAATATAAGAATGTTATGCTCAATCAGATACAATCCTTAGAAAAACAACTTAGAGACATATACATACAGGATGTGTCAAAACTGAAGCCACTTAGAACGGAGATCATTTCATTCAACAGACAGCCCAAATCTGAGGCTTTTCCTTCTGCTCTGCCTGTAACAGCAGTTGCTAACCTTGCTCGTACTAACCACTTCACTCCTCCTCCAGAGATGCCTGCTTGTGCTTTCGCTTTCCCAATACAATTTGATCAACCCATCCAAGGTCAAAATTCTTGGGACGGTGTAGATTTTTGGCATGCTGTCTAACTTTAAGAAAGCCTGTACTCTGTATGGACCTACTTCTCCTTACTGTATGGAATTTCTCAGAGGATGGGCTGACCATTGGACGCCATATGATTTTTTTCAAGTAGCAAAGATGGCTTTAAATCCTCAACAGTTACTGCAATGGCAAATATGGGTTAATGATGAGGCCCAACAGCTGATGATTGACCAGCAACCTCATGGTAACCCTGCCAATTTAACTTATGGTATACTGACTGGAACAAAGACTATGGCCGATGTAATGGCGCAATTAGCTGAGATATTACATTTCATTAAAGAAACTGCCTGCAAGGCATGGGCAAAGGTTGATAGTGCTAACTCTGATGGTTCATTTGTTAAGATTATTCAAGGACATGAGGAGGAATATTCTCAATTTATAGGAAAATTAAATGATGCAATTGAAAAATCTATTAAGGATGTAACTTTACAAAATATTATTTTAAAACAACTTGTTTTTGAAAACGCTAATGAGGAATATCAATCCATGCTTAGACCAATTCAAGAGACTAACTCTCTTATGGAATATTCGAAAGCTTATAAGGATATCAAATCTAATTCCCACAGAGCAAAATTGGCGACATTGGAAACCTTTGATGTACAAAAAACTGCTAATGCCAAATGTTTTAACTGTGGGAAGCCCAACCATATGAAAAAACAATGCCACATACCAACACAGGCCAGAAAAAATAATACTACTTCTAATAAGAAGAAACCCCCAAGAGTATATCCAAGATGTAAAAAGGGGTACCACTGGCTGAATGAATGTCATTCTAAATTTGATAAGGATGGAAACACCTCGACCCCCGGTGCACAACAAAAACAACAGGGAAACTAATAAAGGGGCCGTCCTCTAGCCCCGCTACAAAAGGAGGACCTAGCGTTATGACGCTACAAGCAGCCCTCTAGCCCCGCTACAAAAGGAGGACCTAGCGTTATGACGCTACAAGCAGCCCTCTAGCCCCGCTACAAAAGGAGGACCTAGCATTATGACGCTACAAGCAGCTACATCTAAGAGTGCTTGCATTGATATACCTAGTCCTTATAATATGGAACTAATAGAATTATACAACCCCCACAAAATTCCCACTGGATATTACGGCCCGATTCCACCCAGGACAATGGGACTAATTTTGGGACATAATAGCTGCACAATGAGAGGTTTAATGGTATTGATCGGTGTTATGGACAAAGATTATGAAGGGGAAATACATATTATGGTAAATGTTATGAAAATGGGAAATATATACTTACAAAAAGGGGAACATTTCGCACAATTATTACTTTTACCATATGTCAGACCAATGAAGGCATCTAATAAATTTCGGCAGGGAGGCTTTGGCAGTACCAACCTTACTGCTGCACTATCCACCTTATTAAAGGAACATCAGAAACCCATGCTTACTTTACGCATACAGAGAAAAAATTTCACAGGCATGTTAGATACCGGAGCTAACATTTCAATCATTAGAGCTACAGAATGGCCCCTTGATTGGGGTAAGGTTATGGCTCCTTCTAGACTATTAGGAATAAATAAAGCTAATGCCACACAAACTTTTGTCAACACATCCTATTTACAAATGTATGGCCCTAATCAAATTGTAGCTTATCTTAAACCATATATTACTAATATCCCAATCAATTTATGGGGACAGAATTTTCTCGAACAAACGAAAGCCACAATTTCTTTAAATGAACCTTTTTAATGGGGGCCATTGAGTTAACACCGCTACCCCTCGACTGGGAATCTAATATCCCAATATGGACACCTCAATGGCCCCTAACTAAAGAAAAATTGGCAACTCTTATGCAATTAGTTAATGAACAATTACAAAAAGCTCATATAGAACCTTCATTTTCCCCATGGAATTCCCCTGTTTTTGTAATAAAAAAGAAATCAAGAAAATGGCGAATGTTGGTAGATTTAAGAAATGTTAATAATACCATGTTACCTCTGGGGCCCTTACAACCCGGATTGCCCTCCCCTTCTATGGTACCAAAAGGATGGTCTGTAATTATTATTGACTTACAAGACTGCTTTTTTACTATACCTCTGCACCCTAAAGATAGAAAACGTTTTGCCTTTTCAGTTCCTTCTTTCTATAAATCACATGGCTCCTGTTAAAAGATTTCAATGGAAGATGCTACCTCCGGGAATGATGAACTCTCCTACCATTTGCCAATATCTCATATCTGTTTTATTACAACCCATTAGAGATAAATATCCTACTACATTTATAATTCATTACATGGATGATATACTTCTGTCTATGGAATCTGAACTCTATTTGCAACAATTATACAATGAAATTACTACTACTCTTCAAAATCATGGCCTGTTTGTTGCGCCAGATAAAATTCAATGGAAAGCACCCTTTAATTATTTAGGACATGTTATGGAAGAATCTAAAATCAAACCTCAAAAAAATCAAATTGCTATGCAGTCTCTACACACGTTAAATGATTTTCAAAAATTGCTAGGAGGTATTAATTGGCTACAGCCATCTGTCAGCATCCCCACCTATGCCTTACAAAATCTATTTAAAATTTTAGAGGGATCCCCTGACCATAATAGCCCTAGGCAACTAAAAAAAGAGGCCAAAGAAGAACTGGCCTTAATGGAAACACATTCAACAATCGTCTTCAACTCAGCTAGATTATGATCAACCAGTTTCTTTATATATATTCCCCACTGAACATTCGCCTGCTGCAATTATAGCTCAGCATAGCCCAATAGAAAGGGTATATTTACACACTAAACAGTCTAAAAAAATTGTATCATATATTGAAAAAATAGGGCAATTAATTATGTCAGGAAAAAGCCATATACAAACTTTGACTGGCTTTAATCCATATGCAATACCGTCCCCTTGACAAAAAAGGTTGCAAATTGCCTTACAATATAACTTGACCATGCAAATGGCATTAAATGATTTTCAAAATGTTGTCTCATTTCATTTGCCGAAAGGAAAATTATGGGACTTTCTACAGTGTACTAAATTCGTTATAACTAATATCATTGCATCCCAGCCTATTTCCAATGCACCCACCTATTTCATTGATGGCAACAAAAAAGGCCTGACAGGGATTGTCAGCCCTGATATCAAAGAGAAATTACCCACTACCTATTCTTCAGTACAAAGAGTTGAGTTGTATGCTTTATATGCTCTTTTATCACTTCAACCATTATCCTTCAACGTATATACTGATTCCAAATACCTTGCTTCCCTTTTTCCTGATTTTGTTACTGCCTTTTTATACAACCTAGATGAAGAATTATATACTCTCTTTTCACAGACTCAAGCTTTAATTCGCTCACGTACGGAACCTTTCTTTATTGCACATATACGTGCTCACTCAGGTTTACCTGGCCCTCTGGTCGCAGGAAATGATGCCCTTGACAGGCTCATAGCTCCCATTTTTACATCTGCCAATGATGAACATGCTAATCTTCATACCAATGCCAACAGATTGCACTCTAAATACCATATTCCTCTCACTAAAACACGGCATATTATTAAAACCTATGATGTCTGCACCCCTCTGCATTTACGGACTACAATTTAAAGAATTAATCCCTGGGGGCAACAACCTAATTCCCTTTGGCAATCTGACTTCACTCACTGCTCCTTAGGAAAATTTTGTTTACTTTTTGTCTCAATAGATACATTTTCCAACTTTATCCGGACAGTACCTGTCTCTTCAGAATCCAGTAAACACACCATTTTCGCACTCTTACTCACTTTCCCCATTATGGGGTTTCCTTCTGTCTTGAAAACAGACAATGGACCTACATTCACCTCGCATTCGTTTCGTTCATTTTTATCAGAATGGAACATAACACACATTACAGGAATACCCTATAATCCTCAGGATCAAGCCATTATTGAAAGAGCCCACCGCACCCTAAAAACTCATTTATTAAAACAGAAAGGGGGAATATGGAAGAGGAGATACACTTCTTATCCCATGAACCCTGAATTACTATTATCTTTAACTCTTTATTCCCTAAATTTTTTAAACTTAACAAAAAATAATTCTAATACTCGTGCAGATAGACATTTTGCAGAAGACAAAAACAGCAAATTAGAAATCAATACACCAATATTATATAAGCAATTTAATCAATGGCTACCAGGAATCTTACGACTCCTAGGCAAGGGGTATGGTCTTGTCATTGCAGATGGAGAGGAAATCTAGGTTCCCCTTCGCCATGTCCGTTACCGAGAGGGACCCCAAGACCGAACTCCCTCGGGAAATGACGAAGTTGACTTGAAGGGTCTTGTCAATGACCCTGGAGGAACCAATGAGGAAACGCCATCGTCTGAATCCTTACCCAACATGGACTCAAGTGAAAAACATGACCCGTCAGGCTGAGCAGACACTGAAGAACACTGGAACTCCTATGACTCCAGATAAGCTGTTTCTGGCAATGTTAGCTGTTCTTTCCTGTTCCTCTAGGGTAAATGCAAAATATGTTTATTGGGCATACATACCCAACCCACCACTTCTCCCCATAGTGGATTGGGTAGATGAAGCCCCTGTGATCTTTACCAATGATAGCATGCATTTTCCAAGTCCCTCGTCCATAAAGCGACCAATCCATGAAGAAGGTGAGGGAAAGCCAATCGATATTTCTGTGGGATTCAAAACCTTGCCTATCTGTTTTGGATCTCATCCCCTTTGCATGACTATCTTCCCACAGTGGTGGGCATACTCTGCCAACAATGGGACTACTTTACATCTGGGAATGTTTGCTGTGGCATCTTTGTTACTTAATGGCTCCGAGCGACATTATCCAGGCCAGATAGCCAACTATTCGAACTCACTTTTTCAACCAGAGGAACCTACATGTCATACTGTATCTTGGAAAAGAAAACAGGAGATACAACCGTTACATTGGTCTGATTGTTGAGGCCAATTTGGGAAAGTTTCTATAATTCAGCAAAATCATACTAATCATACACTTATATTTGTTGACTGGGGACCTCACGGGTTGTTTGTGAACTGTTCTCAAGAGCAGGAGGAACATCATAACTGCTCCTGGTTTAATAGATCAAGCACTGGAGGCTTTCATAAATCTAAGACAAGTTTCTGGACTGATAAGGACATATTGCTGAATTGGTAAAATGGGGGCTTATCATCCTCGTGACCCAGGATTGTCATCCCCATTGTAGGGCCAGAACAATGGCACATTTGGAAAATTCCAGTAGCTTTAGAGCACTTTGTTAATGTTTATGGGACTATGGGTGTGTTTCGTCCTTCTAATTATACCTTCCTATACAATAGTACAGGCTATATTCAATCATGTATTCACCTTCCGTACTTATTTATTGTAGGGCATTTTGATATCGACTTATCGGCCAAGATTGTCAATCGTACTGCATGTGCATTGTATACCTGCCTTAATCACACCATTTCATATCACAATGCTAGCACTGCACTAGTTAAACAAAAATCTGAGTTATGGCTTCCCGTAAACTTAACTGAACCTTGGACTGATTCTGTATTTCTTTCTGTATTGTTGAAAACTGGGCTTAGGCGATCTAAGCACATCATTGGGTGGATTATTGCAGGCATCTTAAGCCTTATCTCCATTGTGACTGTAGGAACTTTGTCTGTATGGCTTTACATAATTCTATACAAAATCATGATTTTATCACTGCTTGGCACAAAGACTCTCATGATCTGTGGACTCGACAAGCTCAAATAGGTCAGCAATAACAAACACGAATTAATGAGTTACAAACTATGTTTATCCACTTAGGAGACCAAGTGCAGCAACTGACTTTCCAAACACGTATACGCTGTCACTGGAATTTTACTTCTTTTTGTCTGACTAACATGCCCTATAATAGCACTGAATATCCTTGGGATAAAGTTAAAGCGCATTTGCAGGATCTCACAGATGACTCAAGTTTAGACATCAATTTGTTGAAACAACAAGTTGCTAATTTTCAAGTTAGGGTACCTAAAGAATTATATAGCACTCAATTCTATGATACCTTAGCCAAAACCCTATCGTCTCTAGACCCTAGAGCTTGGTTTTCAGGAAGCAATATTTTTATATATGTATTAATCACCCTGCTCTTTTTGTCATTGCTTGTAGGATACAGAAGTCTCTACTTAAGACTCCATGCTTCCCACAATGGAGTCCAACTAGCAGCCGCTATGCTTAAATTAAAAACAAAAGGAGGATATGTTAGGAAGCATAGTACAAAATAGCCATATTAGGAGAAAGTCCTTGGGAAAATGGTGATGGGCTAGAAGTACCCTGGCTTTGTGTACTGTGGACAGAAAAACATCTCCTGCCTTTGGTTATGCTCGGCGCCAAGATTTAATAATAAATAGGGATGTTACTTGAGAAAACAGGTTATGGGATAAGCACAGGCGTCACTTAGAACACACTGTCCTTGAAATGTTTTTACTGATTAGGTGTTAACCCCATATGCGCTCTGCTGGCCATATACTCTAAGCTCTTTGTTCCTGCTTCTATAAAAAGGCTTGACTGCAGAAATAAACTTGTCAGTCCTTGCAAGAGACTGTCCTAGTGTCATTCTTTCAGGTTCATCGCTTCCAAGTCCCAGGGAGAAAATCCCCAACACACCTCTTTGCATCAGATGGCCAAAGTATTGGAGTTTCAGCTTCAGTCCTTCCAATGAATATTCAGGACTGATTTCCTTTAGGATGGACTGGTTGGATCTTCTTGCAGACCAAGGGACTCTCAAGAATGTTCTCCAGCACCACAGTTCAAAGGCATCAATTCTTTGGTGCTCAGCCTTCTTTATGGCCCAACTCTCACATCTGTACATGACTACTGGAAAACCATAGCTTTAACTAAATGGACCTTTGTTGGCAAAGTGGTGTCTCTGCTTTTCAATATGCTATGTAGGTTTGTCATAGCTTTTCTTTCAAGGAGCAAGAATCTTTTAATTTCATGACTATCTATTATGTGGTAAATTGCCATAAAGTATAACACATCTTTGAATTCATGCATGTGCCTGTGGATTTACAAGTATTTTAAAATCATGTGCACAACTGTCCCTTGAAAGAGTAAATTGTATTTATATATCTATTTCTTTAGGTCTGTGTTTTGCTTGACTTTCTGGGACAGCCAGGTAGAGATGTTCTGCTGATAACTGGAGACAGATACATGTCAGAAACCATAGAAAGAGATCAAGGAAAGATGAAATTTGAGACTCATCTCATCATATATCTGCTCATTGAAGGCAATGGATGAGACCCCATGGAGAGTCTGTGGAATGAGAAGAGAAGAAAGCCAAAGAGAGAACCCTGCAGGCCTGTGATATCCAGGGGCAGGTAATTAAAAGACGAAGGATGAAACATATCAAGGAGAAACAGATGCAAGAGAGCAGATGTTGATCGAAACGGTATCTCATTTTACACTTTGCTTTTGTTTTGGGTTAAGTTTAAATGGCCTGCTGCTGCCGCTGCTGCTAAGTCACTTCAGTTGTGTCCAACTCTGTGTGACCCCATAGACGGCAGCCCACCAGGCTCCCCCATCCCTGGGATTCTCCAGGCAAGAACACTGGAGTGGGTTGCCATTTCCTTCTCCAATGCATGAAAGTAAAAAGTGAAAGTGAAGTCGGTCAGTCGTGTCTGACTCTTAGCGACCCCATGGACTGCAGCCTACCAGGCTCCTCCGTCCATGGGATTTTCCAGGCAAGAGTGCTGGAATACGGTGCCATTGCCTTCTATGTTAAATGGCCTGAGTGATTTCAATTTAACATTTAAGAAAATTTAACCTTTCACATTTAAAGTTACACTGACCTCGGTATCTGATTAAACTGAATTAACCTAAAGAGATACCCAGTTGCTAGAGAGCAAAAAATAAGGATCCCTGAACTGAAATCTAGCTCTCATTGTGAAACTGACCTTTCAAAAGAGATTAAGTTTTTTCTCCAGATTTAGGTCCAGGAATGGGGTCGCAGGATCATATGGAAGCTCTATTTTTAGTTTTTTAAGGAACCTCCACCTGGGTTCGATCCCTGGGTTGGGAAGATCCCCTGGAGAAGGGCAAAGATACCCACTCCAGTATTCTGGCCTGGAGAACTCCATGGGCTATACACTCCATGTGGTCGCAAAGAGTGGGACACAACTGAGAGACTTTCACTTTCACACTGTCCTTCATAGTGACTGTGCCAGTTTCCATTCCTGCCAACAGAGTAGGAGGGGTCCCTCCGCCTCCACCCTTTCCAGCACTTGTGGATTTTTGATAGCTATTTCTTGTTGTGGATTTTTGATAGCTATTTCTTGTTGTGGATTTTTGATAGCTATTTCTTGTTGTGGATTTTTGATAGCTATTTCTTGTTGTGGATCTTTGATAGCTATTTCTTGTTGTGGATGTTTGATAGCTATTTCTTGTTGTGGATGTTTGATAGCTATTTCTTGTTGTGGATTTTTGATAGCTATTTTGACTGGTGTGAGGTGATATCTCATTGTAGTTTTGACTTGCAGTTGTCTAATAATTAGCGATGTTGAAAATCTTTTCACGTGCCTCTTGCCCATCAGTATGTCTTTCTTGGAGAAATGTCTATGTAGGTCCTCTGACCATTTTTTGATTGGGTTGTTTTGTTTTGATGATATTAAGCTGCATGAGCTGTTGGTTAATTTTGGAGACTAATCCCTTGTTAGTCACATCATTTGCAAATATTTTCTCCCATTCTGTGGGTTGTCTTTTCATTTTGTTTATAGTTTCTTTGCTGCGCAAAAGCTTTTGAGTTTAATTAGGTTCCATTTGTTTTTATTTCCCCTTCTCTGGGAGACTGATGGGAAAAGATATTGCTGTGATTCATGTCAGAGAGAGTTCTGCCAAAGTTCTCCTCTGAGAATTTTATAGTGTCCGGTCTCACATTTAGGTCTCTTTAACCTGTTTGGGTTTATTTTTGTGTGGTCCAAAAGGATATATGCAACCTCAGTGTTCAGTGCAGCACTGTGTACAAGAGCCAAGACATGGAAGCAACCTAAACGTCCACAGAGGAATGGATAAAAAAGACGTGGTACGTATACACAAGGGAATATTACCCAGCCATTAAAAAGAATGAAATAATGCCATTTACATCAATATGGATGGACCTAAAATGAGAGTAGGAGGATGAGCTGGTTGGATGCCATCACTGAGTCAACAGACATGAGTTTGAGCAAATGCCAGGAGATAGTGAAGGACAAGGAAGTCTGGCATGCTGCAGTCCATGGGGTCACAAAGAGTGACTGTGACTGAGTAATTGAAGAACAACTGAAATCTGAATAAATTGTGGAGTTAATAGTAATATTCCAATATAGGTTCCTTCTTTGTGTCATATGAGCCATCGTTCAGTTTAGTCGCTCAGCTGTGACCAACTCTTTGTGACCCCATGGACTGCAGCACGCCAGGCTTCCCTGTCCATCACCAACTCCTGGAGCTTGCTCAAACTCATGTCCATTGAGTTTGTGATGCTATCTAACCATTTCATCCTCTGTCGTCCCCTTCTCCTCCTGCCTTCAATCTTTCCCAGCATCAGGGTATTTTCCAATGAGTCAGTTCTTCGCATCAGGTGGCCAAAGTATTAGAGTTTCAGCTTCAGTATAAGTCCCTCCAATGAATATTCAGGACTGATTTCTTTTAGGATTGACTGGTTTGATCTTGCAGTCCAAGGGATCTAGTTTCCCCACCAGCTATTGAACCAGGGTGCCCTGCATTAGGAGTATGCAATCTTAGCCACTGGACTGCCAGGGAAGTTCCCATATGAGCCATAGTAACGTCATTAACAGCAGGGAACCTGAGTGAAGAGGATACAGGAACTCTCTGTATTATCTTTGTAACTTTTCCATGAATCTGAATATATCCTAAGGAAAGACTGAAGGTGAGAGGAGAAGGAGATGACAGAGGATGAGATGGTTGGATGGCATCACCAACTCAATGGACATGAGTTTGAGTAAACTCTGGGAGTTGGTGATGGACAGGGAGGCCTGGTGCGCAGCAGTCCATGGGGTCACAAAGAATCAGACATGACTGAGTGACTGAACTGAACTGAGTGTTTAGAAAATCTGTCTAATGTGGAACAAGGGTTGAGAATCAGTTATAGAGAAACCACTTACATTGCACCAGAAAAAAAAAAAATTGCCCCATGAAATACTGAGTCCAACTGCCAATTCCAGCATACACAGTCCTAAAAACCTGAACCCTAGAAGCAATGGGCTTCTGCTTTGGAACAGGTTACATTTCTAGAGGCACTTCCAGGGAAACAAAAATGGAGTAATTGCAATAAACATAACTGGAATAATCACAGTTCTGATAATTAATTGCCTCTAAGATACAGAAATTCAAGAAACACTGCATAGTAAAGGAGAAAAAAACTACCCACAACCCATTTCTGAGTTTAGAAAGGTGTCATTTTGATATATATGAAAGGTATATATATCTGGATTCAATATAATGTCATTGTGGTACCCTCGTGCTTTGAGAAAATTATCATTTATCTTTGCTAAAAGCTGTTGTCAGTTTGCTTTTGATCTCTAAAGGAGATTTAGATCTGGTCAGAAAGTTCTTCAATATTGAGTTACCATTTCTTCTCCTGCCTCACCCATTGTGGTAGGAAGAAGGCAAGGAAAAAAGATCCCCTGGCCCTACATAATGAAGTTAACCTGGATTTAGCTTGGTCTCATGCCTCTTTTCCTAATCATTAAAGATATTTGTCATCTGTGTAAATCTCTAGAGGAAAGTTAGAACTGTATAAAGAAATCATTGTGCACAAGTAAACATTTGACAAACAAGTGCTTGGAGATGGCATTTCTAAAAGCTCCTTAAAAAATTTATTTTTTGCATACATTATTTTGTTTAGTAAAAATATCTGATTTATAAATCCAGAACCCCAAGGCATCTTCAAATTAACAAATGGTATTAGCAGTTTGTAATGATCCAGATAACAATCCAGCTCCTTAACTCCATGTGACAGCACATTAATAATTTCTCTGAGCCCATCTCAGTTTCTCATCTGTAAAATGAAAGATTTGAGAATACATTGAGAATAAGCAGTTCTTCTCCTTTTCGGAGAAGGCAACGGCACCCCACTCCAGTACTCTTGCCTGGAAAATCCCACGGACGGAGGAGCCTTGTAGCTGCAGTCCATGGGGTCGCGAAGAGTCGGAGACGACTGCGCGACTTCACTTTCACTTTTCGCTTTCATGCATTGAAGGAAATGGCAACCCACTCCAGTGTTCTTGCCTGGAGAATCCCAGGGACGGGGGAGCCTGGTGGGCTGCCGTCTCTGGGGTCGCACAGAGTCGGACACGACTGAAGCGACTTAGCAGCAGCAGCAGCAATGTACCTTTTCATTGGGACACAAGAGACTCGGCGAGGACTTAAAGAAACAGACTGGAGTGTTTGCGGATTTAGGGCTTAGAGTTCTGGTGGGCGGGATAGTGCTGAAGAAAGGTGTTCCCTGTGTTTCTGAAGTCGGAGGGGTAAGTGACAGGGGTATAGGAATTACTGAAGTGGAAGAGCAGGACAGCTACTGCTGGAGGATCAGTTCCCGGGACGTTTCTGGCACTGGCGGAGGACGCGCGTTAGGTTGCTACGCAACCGGGGGTCCTCGGGGCGGGTGGAGGACCCCAGTAGAGGTGTCTCAGTCAATGCCTGCCCATTTGGGCGCGGTACCGGCCTCGAAACTAACGAAGTAGGTCGTCTTTTCAAAGGTGCACAGTTTCTGGAGCCAAGACTTGGCAAGCCCCAGCGCCGAGTTCCGCCCGCGGCGCGTTCCTCTGACCCCGTCCTCGGGCGCGAGGCGGGGCGCCGCTCGGGCGAGGTCCCCGCCGCCGAGCGTTGCTGGGCGGGACCGGACGCCGCCGCCCGCGCCCTCCGCCCGCCCGGGTCCCGGCCCGAGCCCCCCGCGCCCGCCGGCCCGAGCCCTGCGCCTCCCCGGCCGCCCCGGTCCCGGCCCCCGCGCCCCCCGCGTCTCCCGCCGGCCCGAGCACCCCGCTCGCCGGCCCGTCCCCCACCAGCCCCCCGCACCCCCGCCCCCGCCCACCGGCCCCGCGCCCCGCACCCGCCCTGGCCCCTGGCCCAGGCCCCGGCCCCGGCCCCGCGCCCCCGCCCGCGGGCGCGCCGGCCGCGGACATGGAGCCGCTGCTCCTGGCCTGGAGCTACTTCAGGCGCAGGAGGTTCCAGCTCTGCGCTGATCTGTGCACGCAGATGCTGGAGAAGTCCCCTTGTGACCAGGTACCGGCCGGACCCCGCCGGGCCTGCGGGTCTTGGCAAGAGGGCTCCCGGGGCTCCCGGGACCCCATCGGGAGGGGGCTGCAGGGAGGAGGACGCAGGGCGAGGGTGACCCTGTGGTCAGCACGGACGCGTGGAGCCCAGATCCTCTGGGACCGCGGCCGCTGGGTCCTGACTGCGGTGGCCGCGCCCTCTGCTAACTTCGGCCGTTGAAAGATGCTGAAAGACAGCAGCTAGGAGACCAGCCTCAGATGTCGCTGAAAAGATGATGAACTCTGTTAGGTCCTGTATTCTTGCGTATCAGTTCAGTCCAGTCGCTCAGTCGTGTCCGACTCTTTGCGACCCCATGGACTGCAGCACGCCAGGCCTCCCTGAACATCAACTCCCGGCCATCGAGTCGGTGATGCACATATTCTTGCGCAGGGGTGGGCTTTTAAGCTCGCTGCCTGTTACCTCTTAATTTCCAAAAGAGTTATGTATAAACTTAAAAATCTGTAACTCCCCGCTCCCCGCCCCTCCCCCCATTGAAATAGCTGCCTTTTTTTCTTTTGGATCAAACGTATAACCCTTCCAGTTCATCTTAAGACGGTTGTCCAAAAGTGGGGAGCTTTGGATTCTGAGCCTTGAGTGCAGCTTGAGGCAAACAATTCAAGTTAGAGGAATGAGAACCTAGGAAGGGAAAAGATACATTTATTATTGGGAGGGAAGGGTGAGAAAAATAATCCCCCTGAAAGAAGGCAATGATGGCATTGATTGTAGCTTACTAATGCTCTCTTAAATAAAGTACAGTGTTAAATAAGTGAGTGAAAACAGTAATATGCTGCTCGTGAGAGGGGCACCACTGCGGTGGTCAGGGAGTTCTGGAGGAGGCCTAAAAAGGAGAAAAGTGCCTCTAGCAAATGCAAAATGTACTCGTGGAGTTCGAGTTCCCAGCTTTTCCTCTAGTGCTGTTGGCTTGCGGGTGTTAGAGAGAAAAGGAAAATTGATGAGAGTTACATTCACGGAGCTGTGACAGTTGTTGCTCGCTCTGCCTTAGCTCCCAGCAAGCTTAGCACATCTCCCTCAGAACAGTCTACCTTAGTGAGAATGCTAAACTAGGTTCTGTTTGGGTTAGTTCCTATTGGTTAATAAGACTCTCATTTCCATGGGCAAGCATTTTTCCAAGTGTGTTTCTTAGCACAGTCGTCCCACAAATGCTGCTGAAAAAAAAAGATTCCACCCTCAGGTTTGTTTGGGAACCATGACAAAATATGGACCCCTTTACAGTTTGTACAACCAGAGTTGGTTACACACCAGTGATGTACCAGACATTGTTTTTCCATTGAGTCAGGGTAGTTTCCATTCCACAGAACAACAGTCCCCGGAGGAAGAAAATTTCCTCATTAAATGCATTTGGGAAACGTGTATTCCCTACTTAGAGATTCATTCTAAAGGCTCTGAGAATTTCTGCAGGAAGAGACTTAACTTTGCCTGATTCTGATGAATACAATAGTTATGAAATTTAATTGACCACCGATTCCTTTTGTGGCTGTGGGCAAGGGTCAGATCACCCTAGAGAGATGTCGCATTGGGAAATGTGTTATAGGCAAAGCAGCGGTGTTTTCTATTAATAGTTAAGACATTGTAATCTTATAAAAACCATTTTTGTGTTAGTTTCAGGTGTTAGAGTGAAGTGATTCATATGTGTATATATTTTTTCAGCTTCTTTCCTATTGTATAGTTTGTTACAAGATATTGAATATAGTTCCCTGTGCTATATAGAAGGTCTTTGTTGGTTATTTATGTATAGCAGTGGGTATATGCTACTGCCTAAATCCTAACTTATGCAACTCCCAGCCCACTTCCCCTTTGGTAACCATAGTTTGCTTTCTGTGTCTCTCGTCTTAATGACATAGTCACAGTGACGTTCAGTATTGCAATTCAGGTTTCATTTGTGCTGGGCACTGTGGTTGGGTCTTTACAGTGTTCAGTGGCCTTTTATAGAGTGCTTACTACTTGCCAGGGATAAATTCTATAAATCATGTTTATTTCTTTGCTGAGAATAGCCTTGCAAAGTAGGTAACAAATCACTAAAGTTTATTGAGTATTCATTGAGCCTCTGTCAGGCTTGATTCAGAGGGTTTTCTGTTATCTCATTTAATCCTCAGCTAGTTTAGGAAGTTGGCGCTTTTTGCACCATTTTGCAGGTTGAGCCCAGTGAAGCACAAGGCCTTGGGCCAGCCTTTCAGTGCTGCACGCTCTCTCTCTCTGTGCTTTCCTTAGCACCGACTTGTGCATGTTGTATCCAATTGTTATTTCGTTTTGGAAATATCTTCCAGTTTGATTTTCCCCACGCTTAAAGAAAACATGCTTTTTTTTCTTAATTCATTAAAAAGAATTTAAATATTTATGTTAGAGTGCTGATGGAATTAATGAAGAGCCTTAGGAAGCTTAAGGAGGTTTTCCTATGATTAAAAGCCCCCAAAATTCTTCCTTCCTCTTAGCATGAGTCCAGGATGGCAGGTCTGCGTGTGGAATGGCAAGGAGTCTGGCACACGGGTGCCCTCATTACTTGATATTTGCTGAACGAGCGCAGCAGTCGTACTCATACGTGCATTTGGTGCATGCGTTTGGTGTGTGCCAGCTTCCGCTGTGTTTACCAAGATCACCCTAGTTGCCTGATGGCCTCTGCCTCTCTCTCTCTGCCCCCATCTTAATTCTCAGCACCATAGGCCCCCTTTTTTTCTCTTAATACTTATTTTTACTTATTTAATTATTTGGCTGCACTGAGTCTCAGTTGCCGCACGTGGGATCTAGTTCCCTGACCAGGGATCGAACCCAGGCCCCCTACATCAGGAGCTTGGAGCCTTAGCTTGGACCACCAGGGAAGTCCCACCGGAGTTTCTTAAATGCATTCGCCTTTTCAAATAAGTGTGATTGCATTATGGGGCATTCTTACTTCATTTCTTGTTTCAAGGATGAATTTTTTTTTTTTTTTAAACCAGTTGAGCAGTTTCTTCCTGGGTCCTTACAGGAGAGTATTTCTGGTAGTAATTATCACTGGTATTTCTTACGACTCTCTCGTTGTTCCACTGGAGGAAGTTCAGAGACTGGCAGTCAATGAAGGGCTAATAGAAATACATGATCAGAGCAGAAGCAGATGGTCCTCAGCCCGCAGTTAGTGGGTTTATCTTCGCCTGTCCCTTTAGCCTCATGGGCTTTGTTTTTGTTTTTTGAGGCATCTATATTTTAGACTACTTTTCCTGTGCAGCTCCTTGAAGTACCATTTCTATGCCACCCAACTGATTTTAGTACAAACGAGTGACTCTGAAGCAGTGCTTGGACACATGGAAGAGAAAGGAAATTAAAATATTTCTCCTGAGTGCCAGTTGGATTCATTTTTGCTCTTGCTTTTATTTTTTTCCTCCCAGAACAAAAATAGCTTTTGTTTTTTATGTTAATTTTCACTTTTTAGCTTTGCTTATTTTTCTCCCGGATGAGGAAAACCTCTCTAAAGTGATTTTCTCTTTGTTAATCTTTTTATAAGCTGGTCCAGGGAGCTTCATGAAGATAACATTTCAGTCGTGATACATTATTAATCTTTGGAGATGAAGCCCACCTCTAAGACTATTTCTTCTACATTTAGTTCTCCTTTAAGAGATAACATTTTGGTGTCATCTCAGAAATAATGAGTACTTTGTACTTTTTGTTAGGGCTTTCCAGGTACTCAGTGGTAAAGATTCCACCTGCCAATGCAGGAGGCATGGGTTCCATCCCTGGTTCAGGAAGATCCCCTGGAGGAGGAAATGGCCACCCATTCCAGTATTCTTGCCTGGGAAATCCCATGGACAGAGGAGCCTAGTGGGCTACAGCTCATGGGGTCACAGCGAGTTGGACACAACTGAGCGGCTGAGCATGCACACATACTTTCTACTAGCATGTATGTATTTAGTTTTGATTCTTGCTAACGTCAGAGTAGTCAGGTTGGCTGGAGAGGTATGATATGCTATGGACTAGCTTGTTTCCTTAGAGTAAAACGTTTGTATTTGGATACAGAAGGCCTGAAGGGTAGGTTGAAGATGATAACGTGATGTTTGGCAGTGTGGAAGGGCTCCTGAAAAAGATGGATTCTGAACTGCTTTTCCAGATGCAGAGTGGTGAGGGATAGAGGATAGGGTCCCTAAGCACGAAGGACTAAGGTGCTGACCAGTTAAGAATAAAAAAGGACAACCGATGAATTCATCAGACGTTTCCCATTTGACAAAAGACAGTAAGAACAATCAGTTCATAGGGAAGTGTTGTCTTTTTTCAGACTTTTTTTCTAAATCATAACTGGGAAAGTGGTTAAAAGTCGTAAGATATAAAAAAGAGAAATGCAAAATGGCCTTCCATGCAGCAACATGACCTAGAGGGAATGCTTGCATTTACAGCTCATGTCAGTCATCCTGATTAGTTGCTTAATCTGATTACTGTTCTTTGTGTTCCATATGTCAGATTCATGGCTTTTAAAAAAGGCAGCCCCGATTTTAGCTCCAGTATAATTCAGCAGTTATGAAACATACAGGTTTTTCAGGTAGTGGTTTTTTTTTTTTTGTTTAAGATAATATACTTTTCTTAATGGGGTAGATTTCCAATAAAGTTTTAAAGTATTAGAATCAGTGATTCTGGGAGTGGGCGTGATCAGAATGGGGGTAAGTCACATTTTCCTTCCCCACCACCAATCTCTGCTTATAATGAGAGATGTTGCAGCGGAGAGTTATGACTGTAAATGGTCTGAATGTGGAGAAAAGGCTGAAAGCCGCTGGCTTAGATGAACGGGAGGGAAGGAGGGGTCCCCAGTGAGATGTATGTGAGTAGTTGGTTGAGACAAGGATCTGGTGCTCCAAGCCAAATAAACATCTTTCTGTGTGATTACCTAATTTACTTCCTCACTGGGGCCATGGAGACTTACAGCCAGACAGTCTTTTGATTCGAGACACTGCAGAGCAGTTCACTTTGCTGAGTTTTACAGATTACACTCGCACTTGGCTCCCTGGTCACTAAATCTCGCTAAACCTTCTGAAATCCGTTCATTTCTCTCTTACATTCTTTCCCTTCCTGTTATTGCTAAATTCTGAATGATGACCCCGTGGTTTATGAGCAGAGCTGGTTAGACTCATTAGCCAGAGTAGGTATTGATGGCAATTAGGAAGTCACATTTAGAACTAGCTGGAGATTTTAATTCCCTAAAGTAATAGCAACAACCTAGGGAAAGCTGTACCCTCGGGAGGAAGGAAGCCGCTGCTGTGAGTTGAGGTTTATGCTCATGAGTTTGCCCAGGTTCTAGGCAGAGCCCCTCCATTCTCCGTCTTCTTACTCACTCACTTCGAAGGAGATTCAAAGGGAAGCTTTGATTTGATGCGCCATAAATTGGGAGTCAGTTCTGAGTTCTGAAGAGGGAAGTAAAAGAGAGCTGGCTGCTTTCCTGCTCATTAGATACATGTTTTTATAAGGAAATTCTGTGTGGTTGATACTTGTTGAAAGTGCTACCACCTTATACCTCATGAACTAAGATAGTATATGTAAAAGAACTCTGAAAACTATGAAATGGTCTTTAAGATGCCAGGTTTTATTTTTCAAGCTCTCCTATAAAGTAGGCGCTAGGGCTCTTGAGAGGGGTCGGAGTCATGGAGGTCGCCCGACTTGTTCAAGGTCCTGCAGCTGAGTGGCTCCCTGGGGGTCAAGCTGAGGTCTTCTGACGCTGGTGCTGCTGCTTTCTACTCAGCTGTGCTGACACCCCTGGGAATAATCCGCTAGACCAAGTGAACCTAACTTGTGGTTCCTTATGTGAGTGGGTCAATTTAAACCATAAAACTATAATTGACAGAGACCCAAAGATCAAGGTCTCAGTGATTTACAAAGAGTTTTGCCCTATCTCTAAATTAAAATATCCTGACTCTTTTCCTGCATTGTCCTGCCATTCCTGATGGGTCTGCAGACTAGCCTTTGTCTTCCACACCCTACAGTAGTCTGCTTTCCAGCCTTGCTATGATCTCAATACAAAGCTAAGTGCATGCTCTTGACTGACAGTGTCTAGGCTCATTGGAGAAGGGAATGGCAATCCACTCCAGTATTCTTGCCTGGAGAATTCCATGGACAGAGAAGCCTGGCGGGCTACAGTCTGGGGTCGCAAAGAGTCGGACACGACTGAGTGACTAACACAACAACACAGGCTCAAATATTCCCTGTACACTTTGACCTCTGAGTTTTCTCATCCATCAAATGGCCATGTTAATATGCCTGTCTCAAAGGACTGTTGTGTGGGCTAAGTTCATCAACACGTGTAAGTGAGCTCTTATTCTCTCTATACAGCTAGAGATAGGGAGAAGGAAATGGCAGTCCACTCCAGTATTCTTGCCTAGAGACTTCCATGGACAGAGGAGCCTGGTGGGCTGCTGTCCATGGGGTCGCACAGAGTCGGATGCAACTGAAGCAACTTAGCATGCATGCATGCATTGGAGAAGGCAATGGCAACCCACTCCAGTGTTCTTGCCTGGAGAATCCTAGGGATGGAGGAGCCTAGTGGGCTGCCGTCTATGGGGTTGCACGGAGTCGGACACGACTGAAGCGACTTAGCAGCAGCTAGAAATATTTGCAGGCAGGATTCTGCCATTTGTATTTGTCTTAAAGGATTGTTGGTAATCTGGAAACCATCTGTGAGGAAAGTGCTCAGTGAAATGGTGATAAAATGATGAATATAGCTCATAGATCGTTGGCACTCAGTAAACTTCCAGAATCATCTCTCTCTTCTCTGATCTCCTTGTCTCTCTTGTCGTGCTTTTCTCTCATCCCTCTAAGTCATCGACAGTTGGTTCAGGGTTGAGTATAGCATTTACCACATTGTACTGTAGTCTAATTGTGTGCCTTCCCCCATAGGAAGTTTTCAGCGCCTGTCCAGGGAAGCCAGGAGAATGTGGAATCAATGTTTTCTCTGCCTCCCTTGTGGTTCAGCCTCATCTCCATCTTCAGCCACATCACCTGGACTAGCTCTGCGCCTTTACAGCCTCCAGGCCTCTGATTTTCTTCTCCTTTCGCGTCGTTTCCCTAATGTCCTTTACTCGCACAGGAAATCGTCCTTGTGATCCCCAGAGTCAGAGAGACCCCGGAGGCCTTCATCAGTGAGCAGAGCGCTCAGGCTGGGCTGCTGGCGCCAGTTTGGGCTGCTGGAGGAATCTTCGTGCCCTTGGCTGAATAGGAGGCATCCCGCATTTACTTCCTCTCCATGGCCCTTTTTCCTTTAACTTTTCTCTTCCTTGTCGGACGTTGTCTGCAGTCACCTCTAGTGAACATTTTTACCCCTTTCTATACGGAACTTATCTTGTACCTCTCCTTCACTTTACCTTTCAATCCTGCCTGGTTATATCCAGCTCATTTTTTATCTCTAAGGTGGACTGGCAAGTATGAGCTCTGGCTTCTTTGTGAGACCTTGAGCAAATTACATGACATCTCTGAATTTGTTTCCTTATCTGTAAAATGGATAGTAACACTTACCCGCCTCCCTGAGATGGTGGTGGGACTCATGAGAGAATGGGTCATTTAGCCATGTACACCAATAAATAAAAGGAAGAATAGAGGGGTTATTTCTTCTGTCATCTCATTGCTCGTATTGGTATCTTTCTCTAAATACGGACTGTGAGATCTAGGAAATCTGTTCTTTTTCCAGTTCTTTCTTATGCACACTGGCATTCAGTTCAGTCGCTCAGTCGTGTCCGACTCTTTGAGACCCCGTGGACTGCAGCACGTCAGGCTTCCCTGTCCTTCACTGTCTCCCGGTGTCTGCTCAAACCCATGCCCATCGAGTCGGTGATGCCATCCAACCATCTCATCCTCTGTCGTCCCCGTCTCCTCCCGCCTTCAGTCTTCCCCAGCATCGGGGTCTTTTCCAGTGAGTCAGTTCTTCACATCAGGTGGCCAAAGTGTTAGAGTATGAAAGAGTATGAAAGGCACTGGCATTGAAAAGCTGCAGTTGCTGTGTCTTATAATTTGCTGTTTTGTGTTTGGTTCAGCTAATTGCCAGTGTTAGTTGCTCAGTCGTGCCCGACTCTGCGACCCCATGGACTGTAGCCCACCAGGCTCCTCTGTCCATGGAATTCTCCAGGCAAGAATACTGGAGTGGGTTGTCATTTCCTTCTCCAGGGGATCTTCCTGACCCAAGGGTTGCACTGAGGTTTCCTGCATCGCAGGTAGATTCTTTACCGTCTGAACCACCAGGGCCTCACTGGACTCTCCCTTTCTGGCCTAGTTTAGCCTTTTCCTCTCATGTTGCTGTTGCGTGTCATGCTAAGGAAATTGCTTATCCTTGCCTGGTGACCAGATGGTTTACACATTGCTTCCACACATATTCTTAAATATTTTAGGGTATTCTTTTTGGATTTTAGAGCTGTCGAAAGCAAGGTTCTTTTTTTTCCTTTCTTTCCTTTTTCTGTTTCTTAGTAACTTTCCTGGTAAAACATGCTGCAGATTGAGTGTTCAGAGGTTGCTGACTATAAACATGTGAGTGTAGATCTTTTATAAATAAATTTGTTATGAATCTGTTTTTGTTTTTTTTTTTAAACCAGTGGACTTCTATTTAATTTGGGATAGAAAAAACCCCGAGTTTTTCAGCACCTGGCACCAATATATATTACATAGTCTATTTACAAACATTTCTCAGAGGACATTACAGTCAGAATTAATTTCTTATCTTCAGCCACTAATCCCATTATGTTTATGCAGAGCAGAAGGGTTTATAGTATGTGGATTTTCCTCCTCCCCAAGTGATTAAAATCTGAATGTTTTAACCACCATCAACTGTTTTTGAATATAAAAAAATATTTACTTGGTATAGTTGTAAAATTATTTTTAATTCCTAAGATACTGAGACTTCATTAAATACATAGATATCTTCTCTGTGCTCTAAGTGAGGTTAATTAGAATTTTCTGATAATAGAAAATTTAGCACTCCTCCCTGGATATTAGTTATACAGAACTCTTGAGTGCACTTTTGGGGAAGGACTAGAGTTAATGTTTGGGTTTTTATTGAATGATTTTTTTTTTTTTTACGTTTTTTAAACTTCTTTTTTTTAATTTTAATTTTTTATTTATTTATTTTTTTACTTTACAATATTGTATTGGTTTTGCCATACATCAACATGCATCTGCCACGGGTGTGCACGTGTTCCCCATCCTGAACCCCCTCCCACCTCCCTCCCCATACCATCCCTCTGGGTCATCCCAGTGCACCAGCCCCAAGCTTCCTGTATCCTGCATCAAACCTGGACTGGCGATTTGTTTTTTATATGATATTATACATGTTTTAATGCCATATTGAATGATTTTTAGTCTACCTACAAATACTTGGTTAATCATTAAGA
Source organism: Bos mutus (assembly GCF_027580195.1). Classification (NCBI taxonomy): domain Eukaryota; kingdom Metazoa; phylum Chordata; class Mammalia; order Artiodactyla; family Bovidae; genus Bos; species Bos mutus. Next base: position 85,354,471 of record NC_091626.1, on the reverse strand, counting down.
CTTTTTATTTTAGAAATTGTATTATCCTAAAGATGTTTACTACCTTCTTAATGCTTTCCAGGAACCAGATCCTGCATTGCCAGTGTCTCAGGTAAAGGTTTAGCTGCAATATTTAGTTCAGAGCATAGTTTAATCGCTATTACTTAGTTGTTGCTATAGATTAGTAAGTTTGCTGCCTATCTATTGTGCTGTTATAAATTAGCTAAATCTACCAGGCATTCTGTACCTTTGTACATAAATATAAACTTGTATTTCCAATACTTTTGTGTCTATAGGTGTAAAACTAGGGCACTCTACTCGTGAAGACTTGGAGCTTAAATAGAAATGACCAGTACTGACCCAGAGGATGAGATGCAAAAGAGGAGGCAAGGGGAGCCAGGGGCTTAGAAAGGGAGCCAGAACATCCGCAGAGCCAGGAGTGTCCGGAAAGACTGATGGATGGGATTGTCGGTCCTGAGTAAGGACGAGGCTGACTCTGCTTGGAAAGATCTTGTCTTTTAGAGAGAGGTGCCTGCCACCATGAGGAGGAAAGGAAGACTTGGCCAGACAGCCGCATCTCCTGAATCAGCTTTGTTAGAAGTGGAGAGGCAGCCAGAAAGAGCTGCTGACTGGGTGGGACGGTGGGTGGGTCAGAAGGGAACCGAGGAAGAGGAGGTCTGGGTCGGGGGCTCCTGGCCAGTGAAGTTTTTAGCCCAAGAGGGTTTCTAGTAAGTCTGGGAATAGGAGAGGAGATGAGAGAGCTGTAAATCAGAGAACTTAAACATTACCAGGTGTTTGCCCTGCCAAGCGAGATAAAACTCTGTCTTTTAGGTAAATAAACAGTTTGAATCTCATGGGGTTCAAATGTGTAATCATCAGACCTTTTTAGAAGAAAGTGGTATACAAAATACTCTGCAGGAGGCCTGTGTGGTATCAAACAAAGACGGTAAATAGGTTAAAATGTTGTACTCTCTTCTTTAAAAGAATGACATTTGTCATTGAATATTCATTATAGTTTCTGTATTGATAAATGTGCAAAACTATTTTTTTGCATAATATATGTACAAGTCATAAGAGGTACCTAAAGTATAATAAGCAGAGTAAGTAATGTGCCTTTTGTTTTCAGTAATTTTGCAAGATTTTGATTAAAATTAAGATTAAATTAAAACATCAACCGTTTGCATTGTTGGTCTGGTTTTAAAACTTTACGTGGGATTTGAAAGTTTCAAAACCAGCACAAGGACTTCGTGAAGGACCTGCATTTGGTATGTCCTGTCCTGTTCCTGTTGACATAATTGGACCGTGATCTAAAAGAATCAGAAGGGAGCAGGGCTGACTGGATTCTTTTGAGCTCACTATTCAGACTTTGCGCCTTTGCGCTCTCTCAGGTTTTAACCACTTCAAAGTAAATGAGGCTTTACAATAACAACTCAACATTTTGTGCCTGAGTTTTCATTCTCACAGAGTAGGCAGAGTGTCGGTTGTTACTGATTGTCGTGATGTCTAAGTGAGGTTAGACCGTTCTTTTGGTGGCTTTATCCTAAGAATAACTTAGGAGAATTGTTTATCACCAGCCTTAGGCCTTACACGGCTTTGCGTTCTGTATGAAGAGGAGCAGAACAATTTAAACATGTTTACTCAGTCAGTAGAGTTTTAACCTTTTCATTTGTCTATTTTTATCACTAAAATTGGGTTAACCTCCCAGAATGCAGTACAAGTAAGTCAATATTTTCCTGATGTTAGCAGGCAGATATTTGCCTCTAGAGTAATGTCCTGTAGACTAACTCAGTAGGTGAATGAGTTGGGATTATGTTTCACAGATAAAAAGGGAAATAATTGATGTGATAATTACTCATTTATCAAGGAGAATCTGTTTTCCTATGAAAAAACTCCTAAGCATCTATTATCAATTTCACAGTACTTCCAATTTATCATCAGTATTCAAATTTATTTGCATAAACCACACAACCCTGTCATTTATTAACGAGTTAAGTGTATCTGATAAAAACAATTTGCAATTTTATTTAGATTCTAGTGGTAATGTAGGATTACCAATTTGCTTTGTTATGCATTTTATTTCACCAGTTAGTTTTGAACTTAAAAATTTAAACAGGCAGAGGAATTCAGAGTTGTAAAACGTACGTGGCTTTCCTCCAAAATAAGATGTTTTCATTAAAATTCCATGAATTGTTCCTATTGCCCAGAGCAGTTCCTTGGATACAATCTGATGTTTAATCAAGCAGTGATATATATCATTTTCAAGGGCATTTTTTGTCAGGATAGAAGTAAAGTTAGGAATATTAATATTCTCAAATACTGATAAAATTTAAAATTAAATAATTGTTTAAGATTTTATTGCAGATATTTAAATATCAAGAATTCACATGATTATTTCTACTTAAGAGTGAGATTTAGGAAATTGAAACAAATATAAATCTATTTACTTTTTTGAAAAAACGAATTCTTATTGAATAAAAATTTAAAAAATAAATCTTCCTATTTGGCTTCTGAAGCATATATTCGTTTGGTGAGGGGGGAATAGTGGATTTACTTTCCTATCCTTATATAAAAAAAGCTGCCCTTCCTTAATATTTGAGAGTTTAGTAGGAGGATGGAGGTCAAGAAGCCTGATGGATTGGACTCTGAGGTGACTGTATGCATATGAAAATGGTTTTACAAAATATGTGCATTTATAATTAATATCCAACTGTCTCAATGATATTATACTAATAAAAACTTGACTTTTAGAAAGTTAATTTAACTAGGGTTCCAAATCATATGTTAAGTCCCCTACACACGAGCCTTTGGGTTGTGAACCTGCAGACGTGCCATCGGGCGCATGTGTGTTCAGTTGCGTCAGTGTGAGTGACGCTGCGTGAGCGTGATGCTGCGTGAGCGTGAGTGACGTCAGCGTAGGTGACGCTGCGCCGCCGCGGCTCCCGCCCTGACGAGCCTTTCAGCTCTGCCCTCTCCCACTTCGTCTACCTCCTCCGGGTGGTAACTCCACTTGCCTGTTTACTCGCTGCCGGCCCCTGAGTGCCAGCTGCTGTACTACCGTCCTTTTCAAGGTCCTGTAAGATTAAAGCTGCTTTGTTTTTTTACGTGTTATTTGTGTGAAAACCATCATAAAGCTACGTAACAGCACAGTACTCTATAGCCGGTTGTGTTCACTGGGTACCTAGGCTAACTTGTGGGACGTAGGAACAAATTGGACCTCTGTGCTCTTGGGACTAAACTCGTTCGTACGTAGGGGACTCCCTGTCCTCCTGAAATTTTACTAGTCCCTCCTCAGGGGGAAGTCCGCACCCCTCTCCGCGCACACAGGGTCCCGCGTTTGCCCTTGACTCTCCCTCCAGCTTCTTGCCAAGCAGCTTCTCCTCAGCCGAGCCCGGCCCTTTACTTTCTCCAGATCAGCTCCAAAGTGGGGCTTCCTCCTCTTCCTCACGTGTGTCACCTGGCACTCGCTCTCCTGTCTTGGCCTGGGTGCCGAACTCTTCACCTTTCCCCCACCCCAAAGCATCCGGTCCCGTCATTTCATGGCAAATAGATGGGGAAACAGTGGCAGACTTCATTTTTTGGGCTCCAAAATCACTGCAGATGGTGACTACAGCCATGACATTAAAAGACGCTTGCTCCTTGGAAGAAAAGTTATGACCAACCTAGACACCATATTAAAAAGCAGAGACATTACTTTGCTAACAAAGGTCCGCCTAGTCAATGCTATGGTTTTTCCAGTAGTCATGTATGGATGTGAGAGTTGAACTATAAAGAAAGCTGAGCGCAGAAGAATTGATGCTTTTGAACTGTGGTGTTGGAGAAGACTCTTGAGAGTCCCTTGGACTGCAAGGAGAGCCAACCAGTCCATCCTGAAGGAGATCAGTGTTCATTGGAAGGATTCATGATGAAGCTGAAACTCCAGTACTTTGGCCACCTCATGTGAAGAGTTGACTCACTGGAAAAGACCTTGATGCTGGGAGGGATTGGGGGCAGGAGGAGAAGGGGACGACAGAGGATGAGATGGCTGGATGGCATCACCGACTTGATGGACATGAGTTTGGGTAAACTCCCGGAGTTGGTGATGGACAGGGAGGCCTGGCGTGCTGTGATTCATGGGGTCGCAAAGAGTCGGACACAACTGAGTGACTGAACTGAACTGAACTGTAACACTGAAATTCTTAGAAGCTAGAACCTGGGCTGTGGCTTACCCAGCTCAGTTCTCAGGACCTTGGGTGCAGTGTGTGCCCCCTGGGAATGTGAGAAGGAACCAGTGAGGCCCGTGTCTTGCTTTCCTGTGTGAACAGAAAGTGCCGCAGTCCTTCCCGTCTGCCAGAGGGTGCTGAGCGAAGAATACGCTTTTGAAAAAAAGCCGTCCGATACTTGGAGAGCAGCATAAACTGTGAGGACTTAAAAATAAATCAGGATTACTTTCTTTCATCCTCAAAGTTAAACCATAAGTCCAAGCCATCAACAACTTCCGTGATCCCTGCGGACAGCTGTATAGATCTGGCAACTTTCCTCATCTTTTTTGTGTGTGAAAATCTTAGGTTTCTACCCTTTGGTGGCTCACACAGTTAGATGCAGCTCCAACTGAAACTGACTTTTTCTAACAAACAAATCAGTTCTTTGGGCCCATGTTCTGCCCATTTAATTGTGCTGAATTTATGCATAACATTTGAAATATTTTATTCTAAGTTATCTGATAAGAATCCAGTAAACCTCAGCCAGAAAAGTACAAGCCCCAAATCCCACAATCTAGTTAAATGTAATTTCACTCGAGGAGCCTAAATATGTTGTGAAGTCAGCCTTCTTTGTTCCCATTAAAATGAAAGCCTGAGGAGTTTCTTTTATTCTTTAAAAATTAAAAAAAAAAAAAAAATTCCAGTTACTTCAGCCCACAAGAGCAGCTCTGCTTGCTAATTCTTGTAAAACTATTTTCCATGTCGCACATTCGTCACATGTCATGCGCTCCTTGGCCCTGTTGTTTAATCCAGTAGGTGATACCTTCAGGGAAATTAGGATCCATGTTTGAAGGTGCTTGTGTTTCCTTCTCGGAACCTGTAGCACAATGCTATGTAATGAGGCGCTCCATCAGTACACGCTGATGACTGAGCACATCTCGAGGTCTTGATAAGGGCCCTTGGGACATCTCATTGCCTCTGTCTGTTCCTCTCTCTGTCCCTTTGTCCACCTGCAGCATGCTTCACAGCCTGGTTCCTAGGGTGATGAGGAGTAACCCCTCTCCTTGCTGCTACCTCCTCTCCACTTTATTTTTTTTTTTTTTTAATTTTTCCTTTCCACTTGAGAGTCTGTCCTGTACTGCTGCTTCAAGGGTGCCCTTCTCCCCACAGCTTCCACAGGGTACCAAACTTTACTGCTCTCTGCTTCTATTGAGGCAGAAAGGCAAACTTTTCTGCTGAAGCAGTTTTAAATGTTTAATAAATGTTTGGGCTTCCCTGGTGGCTCAGATGGTAAAGAATCTGCTCACAATGCAGGAGACCCGGGTTCAATCCCTGGGTCAGGAAGATCCCTGGAGGAGGGCATGGCAACCCACTCCAGTACTCTTGCCTGGAGAATCCCATGGACAGAGGAGCCTGGTGGGCTACAGTCCACGGGGGTCCCAAAGAGTCATGATTGAGTGACTTTCACTTTCACTTTTCTATTGAGGCAGAAAGATAAACTTTTGTGTTCAAGCAGTTTTAAATGTTTAGTAAGGTATTCAGTTGTGCACAGCTTTATTTCTGATTTCTCAAGGTAAAGCAAAGCTGGTAAGATATTTTCTAAACTCCTTAATTATCTTTTCCATTTTTTTTTCTTCCACTCTCTAGCAGGGTTTCTACTGACTAGATCACAAAACAACTGAGATTGTGTTGATTAGTTACTAAAAAGTGGCAAAAATTGATCTTAGTTCAAGTCAACAGTTTTGAAACACCTATTATGTACAAAAACCATAGGTGTTACGGAAAATTCAAAGTGAACAAGGTAAAAAAGCTTGTGTTCTGGGGGAAGGGAGGGCAAACAGATGCCCAGGGAATTAGAGTGTTTGTCAAATACGGTACATACATAATAATATAAGTATCAAGAGACTGCTTTATGAGAAAGGTAAGAGGGAAGTAGGTTTAGAGTTCAACCATCAGGAAAGTTTTCGTGAAGGACATGGCTCTGGAGGGGAAGACAGAACCCTGTGGTTGTAGCTTTATTCATTTGTTCTGAAGTTACTATTCTAGTAAAGCTTTCTATAAAGCTCTTCTTTCACTTCTAAAAAGGCGTGTTAGAAGAGCGCCAGGCAGTCGCCTCCCTGCCGTGTATTAGGTAGTTGATACATACAGGTTGTTTCTTGGTGAATAATAACCCTGTCTTCTTGTGTTAGCCTCTTGACATCGCCCTTTAAATCAGTATTATGCACTGTGTGGTAAATATGCTTGGTAAAATTAGACAATGATGAAGGGTGGTTAGCTTCCCAGGCTTTGCACTACTTCCAGAGCAAGTTAAGATATGCTCTGTCTTATCCACGCTTATTAGGCAGCCTGGATTTTGAAAGCACGAGCACTGACTGAAATGGTGTACGTGGATGAAATCGAGGTAGATGAGGAAGGAATCGCAGAAATGATACTGGATGAGAATGCTATTGCTCAAGTTCCCCGTAAGTATTGATTTTTCAGTTAAGTAAATGAAATGCCATTAGGAGGCGCAAAATGCTCTCAATGCTTTTTTTTTTTTTTTTTGGTAATAAAAATAAGACATTATATACATGAAACGTGTATATGTGAAAAAATATTACCTCAAGTAAATGGCCTCTATTCTACCTAAACAGTACAAAAGCACAATTCAATTATATTATCTCAAAGTATGAGACTGATGTATAACTATTTTTCAATAGAAATTATACGTTTTAAAAATGTTTTATAAAAATGCATTCAGTCTGATCTAATATAACAAAAGACTGTTTATCCAAGAGTCTGTAAACACAGGAAAGCATCCAAACAACAGCAGTGTTCTAAAAGGATTTTTAAACATTGACCATTTGAAAGCATCACTTCCTTGTAGTAACTGAAGATGCTTTGCTGTGATGCATGATGTGAGGTGGTGGAGTGATTGATTGGCTTGGCAGAGAATGCCCATCACGACTGTCACAGTGGCCTAGTCCCAGCCCGCAGGTGTGCTGCTGTGAATGGCATTGGGTGATTACCATGACATCTGGGGGTCTTGCTAGTAATTTCTTAGTTGTGACAGTGGTCAGTCATTTATACATGTTTGGAAGGTAATAGCTGTTTTAAAGTGTCTCTTTTCCCTATCATTTGGTCTTTTGGAGTTAAAATATCTAAATTCTAGATATTGGGGGTAAATGATCTTTTCCTGGGAGAAGAAGTTTGCGTGAAAAATAAACTATGAGTATGCTGCTGCTAAGTTGCTTCAGTCGTATCTGGCTCCATGTGACCCTATGGACTTCAGCCTGCTGGACTTCTCTGTCCATGGGCTTCTCCAGGCAAGAATACTGGAGTAGGTTGCTGTTTCCTTCTCCAGGGGATCTTCCCAACCCAGGGATTGAAGCAGGGTCTCTTACGTCTTACCTTCTTTGGCAGGCAGGATCTTTACCATGAGCACCACCTGGGAGTATAGAACTCTCATTTTGATGCGTCAGAGCTTTGGACCCCGTCTTGTCTTGAGTGTGAATGCTGGCTCTGCTAACAGGTTGACCTGTTTACCTAAGTCTCTAAGCCTTTGCTAAATGGGTTAGTACTATCTACCGTACAGAATTAGTGTGAAGATTAAATGTGATAACAAAAGTAACATAGGTACTCAATAAATAATGAACCAAACACATCTTACTAGGTTCAGTTCTTGTTGTTAAGTTCTTTTCCGTCAGGCCAGCGCACTCGTGAAAATTGCGTTAGCGGACAGTTTTTACAGATTTATAAATAATATGTGAATTGAACTTGCCGTCTGATCTCCTAGGCCCTGGAACGTCTCTGAAACTCCCCGGGACTAATCAGACAGGAGGGCCGAGCCCCGCTGTCAGGTACGGTAGTGCACTCCTGTTTCATCCACCCCCGCCGCCACCGCCAAATACCGGCCAGACTGTGTGAGAGCCTTCCTCTCTAGATCTTCGTCGGACACTAACGATTTACAATCTTCGCAGGCCGGTCACTCAAGCTGGAAGACCCATTACAGGTTTCCTGAGGCCCAGCACGCAAAGCGGAAGGCCAGGCACTATAGAGCAGGCCATCAAAACGCCGAGGACCGCCTACACCGCCCGCCCCATCGCCAGCTCGTCCGGGAGGTTTGTCAGGCTGGGAACGGTAAGTTCCGGCAGCTGCACCATAGCCTTGGATGACCAAAGTAATTTATGTAATGTTGCATCATTTTCCACTCTTTTTATAGTAGGGAATTATATGGAAGATTTTTGAAGGTGATTCTTTTTTACCTGTGTTGGATTTATAATTTTATGAATGTTAAATTCAATTTTTGTTTCAAGAGAAAGTTTCAGTTTTTCTTGTTCTGTCATTTCTCCCCACAGGCTTCCATGCTTACAAGTCCTGATGGACCTTTCATAAATTTATCTAGACTGAATTTAGCAAAATATGCCCAGAAACCTAAATTGGCAAAGGTATGTACTTAAAGTTATTTTATGTTATGAAGTGATGTTCAAAGTGAAAGTTAAAGTCGCTTCACTCAGTCGTGTCCGACTCTTTGCAACCCCATGGACTATACAGTCCATAATTCTCCAGGCCAGAATACTGGAGTGGGTAACCTTTCCCTTCTCCAAGGGATCTTCCCAACCCAGAGATTGAACCCAGGTCTCCTGCATTGCAGGTGGATTCTTTACCAGTTGAGCCACAAGGGCACCCCAAGAATACTGGAGTGGGTATAGCCTATCCCTTCTCCAGCTGATCTTCCTGGCCCAGGAATAGAACCAGGGTCTCCTGCATTGCAGGTGGATTCTTTACCGACTGAGCTATGAGGGACTTATCATAATAGCATTGCAGGAAATGGATAAAAATTTGTGAAGAAAAAAGACTTTGCCTTGATTGAAATGGAAATGTTTAATTAATATCTGAACTTTCTTTTAGTATTAAGGAAAGTCAATCAGAAATAAAGCATATATACTATCATAATAGGAAGTTCATTTTCTCCTAATAAAGAATAGCAATTCGTAACAAAGCAGATACACAGCACCATCTTTGGGTAATGACGTTTAGGGTGTCATCTGTATGTGTGTGTATTTTTCTTTTTTAGCTTGGACTATTCTCAGAAAAATAATTTTCTATCCTTGTAGGATTTTAGAACTGTCAAAAAGAAGATAGAAAAATGTTCTCTTTCTAATTAGTAATTAATCTGACATCTCAATAAAGATTACTTAAGCCAGACAATGGCAAGCCAACTAACTTAAATTCTTTTCTAAATTAAAGACAAAGAGTAATAGAGAGGGGAGGGGGAGGAATAGAAAGAAGGATGTTCCTGACCTTTCCAGTAGAAAAGAATTTGAAGGTGAGCATAGAATAATTCAGAGCCAGGAGCAGTTAGTTTCCAGAAACTGGTATAAGCCTAGCTCAGGTTTTTAGCTGTAATTCTGTGAATTCTGTGCATGAGTGCTGAGCTTGTTCCTATTATTAGTTCTACTGGCGTTTAACATTTACTAAATGTTAAACATTCTAGGGACTTTCCTTGTGGCTGGTAAAGAATCCGCCTGCAAGGCAGGAGACCTGGGTTTGATCCCTGGGTTGGGAAGATCCCCTGGAGAAGGGAAAGGCTACCCACTCCAGTGTTCTGGCCTGGAGAATTCCATAGACTGAGTAGTCCATGGGGTCACAAAGAGTTGGACACGACTGAACGACTTTCACACACAAACATTCTAGGGAAGGCGAAAAAGAACTCTAGCCATACAGACTTGAAACTTAAGTCAGAAAAAAGAATGCTAGCTGGTAAACAGGAAATCAGATGGTAACAATGCCAATGATATTTTTCTTCATTTCTTATTTGATAGTGGTCTAGTCAACTTGATTTAGTAGTCATAAAGTTTTACTTATTTCTTTTACCTTTATGAGGAATATCTGATTGCTTATCTTTTCAGGCCATTTATTAGAGGTGGCTCATTGGCTACTTGATACCATTGCTGTTTTCTAACCAGGGATTGTAGTCAATGGAGGCATTTCCCTCAATTAAATTAGGATGCTTCCAGGACAGACCTGGTTTATGTTATGAAATTCAAACTGAACTAGATTTTGCACTTATTTAATGTGTTGTGGAAATAATGCCAAGTTTCTCTGTCTTTGGTCTCCAACTTGCCTTAACTTAACTTATCAGGACGCAAGCTGTACTCATAACCTTTTAAAAAATAATTGAACAAATGGAGAATTAGGAATAGATTTTTTAAAGAGGGCTTTATCTTGATTTATTTATTCTTTTTTTGGTTGCTTTCAAGTGATCTCTCTTAATAACCTTGATATTTTCCAGGGGTAGAAGTGTATGCTTTGCAAGTGTAAAATAATGGTATTTATGGATAAATATAGTACCACCAAGAGGCAGTCCGGTAGATGCTTATTTATCCAGATGAGTTGGGGGCAGTATTAGAATAATGGTTCTCAGCCTTGCTGCACATAGAGACATCTGCATATCAGGAAAAACATCTTACTTTGCAGTTAAACTCTGCTTTGTTTCAGAAAGAGCTTCCAGATTTTCCTATGTCTGAGGTGTCATTATTAATATCACAATGACTGTATAATACATGCAGTTTTATGACACTCCTAAGGTTGGTCTTTTCATTTGTCTGTTTCTGATAAAATAGCATGTGTAATATGAAAAAAACTGGTGAGCTGTCCAGTTCGTATTCTTGAACTTTCCAGTTCCTATTTTTAAAAACAGGCATCAGTTGTAAGTAGCCTTGTTTTAAAATGAGTGATTGTAACAAATGTATGGATATACCCTTTACTTATAAATTCCAGGCACTTTAGAGGACTTTGTTATTTTGGTTCAATCCAGCTGCTGTCAAAATAGCCTTTGGGTTTTGCTATAACAATAGAGCACCTTCATTAAAATAAAATGTAATGTATTTTTTTTATTCTTTCTTCACAGGCTCTGTTTGAATATATCTTTCATCATGAAAATGATGTTAAGACTGTAAGTTTTGAATTTGCACTATTTTTTTAATGTAATTTTTCTGATTTGGGGGATTTAGATTTGGAAATGTCCTATTTATTACCGTATAAACAGCTGGAATTATTAAAGATTGGAGAATTACTCATACTTTCAAATCCATTGTTCGTTTCAGCAGGAAAGTTTGTATAACTATAGAAGTAGTAAGACTTATGCCTGATCGGTGGAGCAATCGATCTCCATTAAAGGGCAAGGTATGGGTAATCGAGAACGCTGCATAATATGTTTTCGTTAAAGTTTATTTTTACCCTAATAGCATGGTGGGTCCCTTTTCCTCTTTGGTGTGAGTAGTGATTATAGTTCACTGACACCTGTATTGGACGTCCTGGCGGCGTAGTGGTAAAGAATCTGCCTATTGATGCTGTGTTTCTGGGTTTTTTTGGTAATGTTCCCATCTCTCCCGTTTAACACTTTGTGATAGAAAATTTCAAACATGTGCAGGTAGAATGTATAATGCGAGTGTAATGAACTCGCATCAATCATCACCCAAATTCAACAGTAATCAATAATCAGTCATCTTGGTAGCCTTTGAACAGAGAATTTCAAGGTTATGTGCATATGACTTCTCCATTTGTGGTAATTTTTACATGCTAATATGCAAACGAGTAGTAACTGCACAGATTTTGTGAGATCAAATGTAGTTAATTCTATACTGTCTAATGATAGTGTTTTTTGTCATTCTTTATTCACAGAAAAAGCTTTATACCTATGTATTTAGTATGCAGGGAGACAAAAGCGTTTTTCTCAGTTGTGTTTTCTATGTGTCAACCATTATGCTATATAAAAATATGTTTTTTCCTGCCTCTTCTAAGCCGTGTAATCTAGCTGAGGAAATAAAATTGACACAATGAAACAGTTAGAAAGGTAATTGTGAGGTTCTGATATTATTACCAGATATCAAGGGGAAAAATCAGGGGATGATATTAGTAAAAATCCAGTAAGATTTTTTTGGAAAGGGAGGGAGAAAATGTAAAAGAAGGGTAAAAACATGAAGAGGATATGGAATGAGAAATAAATAAGCCATATCCTAAATAGTGGGAGCATTTTGAGGCATTGTCAGAAAGAAGTGACAGAATGTGATGCTGGATTTGGTGTGGCAGACAAAGGAGAGAGCCAGGTCAGACCTGCCTCCAGAAGATGCTGTGAGAGCGATTGTTTTACTAACAGACATGGGATTGTTAGGGAAGGAGGTTAGATTGTAAAGAAGCTGAATAACTCACTGAAAGGCATTTTCAGTTTGAAATTGTGAAAGCCGATCCAAGTGGAGATGCCACTGCATGTATCAGAAGCTGTGCCCCTAAAATGTAGGTGAGAGCCCAGGCCAGATATACTGAGTGTGGTGGTTATCTGTAAGGGAGTGATGGTGGATGTGGTCACATAGAGAAAAGAGAAACTAAGGCTGGAATGACTGAGAAACTGGGCACGTTGCTGTAAATAAAAGTAAGTACAGTTCATGCCATTTTCACTCAGTATAAAGCTGGTCAGAGCATTATAGGGTGATATATGAAATCACATAGTTACATTGTCAGTAAAAAGAAACATTCACATACCATCCCCTTTTATAAATGAGTAAATGTTTGTAATTACTAGATCATAAGTTTCTTGACTTGTTGAAGATTGATTCATTTATTGCAGAGATGTTTATTTTTTCTTCCTGCACATTCTCAGCCGCCACAGTGTGCCAGGCACTGTTCCAGGCCCTGAGACCACAGGGTGAAGCGAACAGACAAAATCTCTGCTCTTTTGGAAATTACGTTCCGGTTGGGCAAGGAACGGAGACAGTTAGCAAATTTTAAAAACATATAAAATGTCATGGGATAAGTAATATAAAAATAAAGCAGGGAAACCAGGGAAGGGAATAGATGATGACATTGAGGATGATATTATTTTAGATGAGGTAGAAGGCGGCTGCTTTCCTGGTGGGTCAGATGGTAAAGCATCTGCCTGCAATGTGGGAGACCTGGGTTCGATCCCTGGGTTGGGAAGACCCCCCTGAAGAAGGAAATGGCAACCCACTCCAGTATTATTACCTGGAAAATCCCAGAGACAGAGGAGCCTGCTGCGCTACAGTCCACGGGGTCGCAAAGAGTTGGACACAACTGAGTGACTTCACTTTCACTTAGAAGGCGGTTGATAAAGTTCACTTTGAAAAGATGTTTAAACAGAGGCCTAAAGGAAGGAAGACGAACCACGTGGTTCGGTGGAAGAAGAGCACATTAAGTCAGAAAGGCTGACTGCAGAGGCCCTGGGTATCAGCATTCTTGGGTTGTTTAAGGAACGTTGAGGAGGCCAGTGTGGCTGGAGTGAAGTCTGAGAGGGGAGAAGTTGTAGGCAGTGGGTTCAGAAAACTGATAGATCATATGCCAGTTATGGGTCATGATGATGATATCCTCATGAATAGCTTCATCTTGAAGATGTTCTACATCTTGACATTTACATAATAGTGAGAAAAGGAGCTACATTGAAAAAAACGATTTGTTTTATGGAAAAATGTCTTTCTGCTTTTGGGTCCTTAATAAGTCTTTCCCTTCCTCTCCCTGTTTGGGGCAGTGTTGGCAATATTGACAGAACTGAAGTGGATTGGGGATTCTGAGATCTTTATCTCCATAAGCTGTTGAATTTCATCATGCTGACGTTGTCACAGCTCTCACAGTAGTGAATGGAAGACTGTTTGTTTAAACTTCGGTGGTTGGGGGCACTGTGTCCAGCTATCACTAGGAGCGTCTCTGGGACACCTAGTTGGACGTATTCACAGGTGTTTTGTTGTCTGGATCTGCCAAGGCTCCCTGTTCATAGGGACTTTTATGAACTTATTTATAACCTTGCAGGTCTTTATTAAAAACCAGATATTGGATTGATTAGTTTATTCAAAGATCCTAAGATATAAGTATCTAGTCATTTATTTTAAAAAGCTGGCAAAGACTTTAAAAAAATACAGCTCATCGGTCACCTCTTTAAAATTTAAAAATGTTAACAGCTTTTAATTGTGCATCTTATTACGATGGCAGTTGTGTTTGATTCCTAAGCTATTTTCAGCATAAATCAGAAGTAAAGAATGAAATTAATTCTTGAGGGACTCAACAACACGGCACCATTCGTGAACAGCAAAGCCGCGTAAGAAGCGGGCGCCTGTTCCCAGGGGATGCAGGGTCCATTTCGAATCATAATGGTGGTTTTGTCTAGTGCAGCCTCAGTCATCGAATGAAGAGCGATCATTAACATGTAATTTTTGCCATTTTTATTCTATATCTGTAATTCATATTAATTTCCTTGATTGGCTTAGACAAATATGTGGGCATGTGAGTCATATACGGGAACCATATCTGAAAGCAAAATCAACAGCCTGTAGTCAGCACTAAATCTAATCTTGGAAAAATTAGAATATGTAAAAAAAATTCAGAATGACATATTTTTATGAAAAATAGAATGTTATATTAAGTCTGAAAGTGAATCTGATCTGTTTGCTTTAACAGGTCTAAAAGATTAAGTTAAAAGGAATATGACTCAGATATTTACAATGTACTCCTGAACTGAGCTGATTGAAATATGGTTTTCTGGTATTTCTAGAGATAATGATAATTGAAATGATGCCTTTTTTCCCCCTCATTTTTCACTTCCACTTTTATCTCTGGATTCTTTTTAATTTCCATAGCTTTCAAGTAGAGATGTTGATTTTTCAAGTCCATTAGAACCTCAGCATGTGACACCATTCCTTTATAAATAGTTTGCATATTTAGAAGTCTCCCCTGGAGTGAGGGAAGATGGGAAACACAAGGAAAGTTATTAATTTTGCAGCAGGAGCTTCAAGGAACTCTTTTGGCGTTCATTTCAGATAAGAGTTAATATGAAGAAATGAACAATGATATGGGATACATTCTGAGATTATGGGCGTCCCTGGTGGCTCAGACGGTAAAGAATCTGCCTGCAATGCGGGAAACCTGGGTTTGATCCCTGGGTTGGGAAGATCCCCTGGAGAAGGGAACAGCTACGCACTCCAGTATTCTGGCCTGGAGAATTCCATGGACAGAGGGAGCCTGGCGGGCTACAGTCCATGGGGTCACAAAGAGTCGGATATGACTGAGGGACTTTCATTTCACTTCTGAGATTATAGAACTGAAAATCTAAGAGTTACTGTAACTGAGCTATTGGATATTGTGATAATGTTAACACTGACTAAAGCATAAAAGGTTTTCAACCTTAATAGAAAGGATAGTAAGTATTATAAAAAATCAGAATTCTTTTAAAACTAATAACCAAATCTTTACATGAGTTTCAGATTCCTGTGAACTTTACATTTGTATAAAGATTGATTTGCTTCCTCTCTGTCCAAATGGTTTCTGCTTTTTGAGTATAGAATCCTAATTGTTAATTAGGTATTTTTGTCTAATCTTGAATAATCACTAGAAGGAACAAACTAGAAGACAGAGAGAAAGGGATAAGCACACATAAAATACGAAAGCAGTTAGCTCTTTTTCAGTCCATCGCAAGCAAAGCCTGACCTTTAGGATTACTGGAACGTAAGGTGACATCAGAATAACTTAACAGTGGTTGTTAAAGATGGCAGTCACCCAAGCAATCAGTTCTTCTTCATGACCCTGTTTTTAAACCTTTTTCTGCCTCCATACTTGATCTTTCCCTGTTTCTCAACCTCTGTCTTTAAAGTGGGGCCTGCGCTTGGGCCTACTTTACACAGTAAAGGCTTGACTGCCACTAAGTTTGGAAGCATTTTGGTGGGGTAAAAACTTACAAATTTTTAATACCAGTTTTGTACTTTGTATATTAAAGCTGTATTCAGATAGACTGTACATCTGCTTCCCTTTGATCAGTGTTTGCTTCTCATCTGCTGTCAGCCCTCTGGTCTGGAACTGATTATTTAGGGAAAATTGGTGGGGCCATCTGGAGACATGAGCAACTCGAGTTTCTATCTGATTTCTAATGCATGTTTTGATTGATGCTAATTATATGGTTTATTTCATTATTTATTGTTTCTGCTTATTGTCAGAAGAGAAAATCCTAATTGAAAATGAATTGTTTTTCAAAGGCTTTGGATTTGGCTGCCCTTTCCACGGAACATTCTCAGTACAAGGACTGGTGGTGGAAAGTGCAGATTGGAAAATGTTACTACAGGTAAAATTCAGATTCTTTTCAAAGGCTGAGAAACAGCAATGTATTTTAGGGCCTCAAATCCAGTAACTTTTTCTGGGGGATGGATTTCCTCATGAAGAAGAGAGCAAGGTATCGCTGGCTTACTTGAGAGAGCATTTGCTTAGCAATCACGTGATGGCTTCCTGCGAGTGGTAAAGAATCAGCCTGCCAGTGCAGGAGACTCAAGAGACACATGTTCGATCCCTGGGTTGGGAAGATCCCCTGGAGTAGGAATGGCAACTCATTCCAGTATTCTTGCCTGGAAAATTCCATAGACAGAGGAGCTTGGAGGGCTACAGTCCATGGGGCCACAGAGAGTTGGACATGACTGAGTGACTGACTACACACATACACGATGGCAGTAAGACACCTTTACAATAGTGAAATTTTAGATGTGGGAAGGGGAAGCTTTGAGACCATCACACCCTTCTCAGATGAAGAAGCTGAGGCCAGAGAAACTGATTTGTATCAGGAACCAGTTAGTAACAGACCTGGGATTAGAATCGGGTCTGTTGGTTCTCTGCTCCTCTTGACTCACATCTTTATTTCTTCTTCTGCCTCACATCTGCAAAGTGCTTTACAGTTAAGCGAGAACTGGTCCACACATCACCTTACCTCAGTTAAATCTTATGGCATTTTGGAGGTAGTTGCTATTAGTAGCCCTTTGTCCAGATGAGAAGATGTGAGCCTCAGAAGGATAAAGTGACTTTCCCAACTTCATGGAGCCTGTAAGCGGCAGAACTAGCCTTTGAGCTCAGCTTTCTGATGCCAGTTCTTTTACTGTTTGCACAATCTCCTAGTGTTTCCCTAGGATCTGAACATTCTTACACAGTTCACTTAACCTTTAAACACATTTTTAAGCCAATTGAGAGATCAAAAAAGTTATAATGAATATTATGAATATTATACAACAACTGATAAACAGGATCTGAAATGATTGCTTAATATGGAAATGCACTTGGGGCATTTGAAAAATAGAAACAAATGAATAGTTATATTTTATAAAGATAAATGTATTTTATTATTCAAAAACAAGGTAGACTAGTCACTGTGAACATCATTCTGTAGTTAACTAACTTTAGTTATTGAACACTGAGGAAAAGGAAATATATAAATAGAATAAAAAGGATGCTTATTTTTCTACTGTTGAAATTAAGACTATTTTCCATTTAGATATTTCACATAGAACTCTAAAGTATTTTTTCCTACTGTTAGATTGAGGAAGTATTTTCTGATAAAAGGTAGTTCTGGATCATTATAACATTAAGGTTTTATGAATGTAATTTCTGAGGACAAGCTTGGAATCTTGAGGTTCTAAGCAAAACTCTCAGAAATCTGTAATAATGAAAGAAAAGCATAACTTGATTCCTTGTTTCCTTCATGTACGATGGTATTTAAATGAATGTATTTTGTTATATCAATTATTATTCTCCTCTGTTTCCTTGGTCGCTTCTCATCTTTGTGTATTGAGCATTCATTCATTTGTCCACTCACTCACAGTAAAATGTTTAATGAGAAGCTCCTTTAAACGGTTGACAACTGAATGGAAGAGAGCGGACAGGAATCATTTGCAAATGTGGGTCCCGTTTTGATAGAAGCAAGTGCAGGGCTCAGGGGGAGCCCAGAGAAAGAGCCCCTTCCTCTCGGTGACGAGGTCAGGGATGGGTACCAGAGGGAGCACCCAGGGCAACTTCACTCTCTCTGCTCCTGACAGTTAAGGCCTCCTGGTTCTTCCTGGGCAGTGGCTTTTACAGTTGCTCCCTTACTAGCCATCCCCACTCCAGTGCTCTGTTCCTGGCTTTTCGTGTCATTTGTTTGAATTGCTACGTTAGTTTCTTACCGAGGTTTTCTGCCTCCATTTTCTTGCCTGATCAATCCTTCCTGTGTACTACTGTCAGAGGGACTGTTGCAAATATTCTTTGGTTGATCTCCATTACCTCTAAAGTGAAATCTGTATTTTACATGTGGCATCCATGAGCCTGTCCAAGTCTGTAGCTTTGCCCATGTGTCTCACTTCTCCCATTCTGTCTCGTGTTTTCCTTTTTGGTTAAACCTAGCTACTCGGCATCCCCCTAACATGCTGTGGACTTTCCTTCTTGTGTGCTTGTGCACCCCAGCCCACCCTACCTCACTGTTGAAATCTTGCCCATTCCTTCCACGCTGGAACTTAGTTCGTTCCTCCTTTGTGCTCTCAAAGTACGTTTTTTCCTCATTGGCCATAATGCAATTAGATTTATTTTAAAATATGTTTTGTTTCAGTCTTAATTGGTGCCTTCAGTACATGGTTGTTATCTTCATTTTTGCAACTCCTTAACATCATTAAATGTGCATGCGGTTGGTCCTTGACAATGTTTATTGAATTAAATTGGAGAGAAAAACTTGGCAGTTGGTGGAGATTATCTCTGGACTCTGACTCTTTGATATTGTCCTATGTTTATGAACTTGACTGATGTTTTCATTATCCCTAGACGTTCTTTATACATGGCGCCCACTCCATTTCCTTTGCACAAGAACCCATGTGGTGAATTCCTTTTTGATAGGATTAGAGGAAATGATCTCTTAAGGATATAGTAATAAAACACATATGACTCATCCTTCTTTCCTTTCTTTGGTTTCCAGGTACTTCAGTAGCTCTGATTGCTTGTTTTTTAATTTCTTTATTCTTCATTGTTTTTTCTAAAATCTAGTTCTGTTTTCATATTCTTTTTTTATATGTATCTTTTTATTGTAATCCCTATAAAATTATTTTTTGCAAGAGACAACTTATTAGTTAAAAATATGCAAACTAAATAGGTGTTTATGGAATTCAGTGATTGAACTTCAGCCATGTATTTAAGACTTAAATGTTCAGTTGAAACTCTGTATAAATATGCTGTTCTTCAGAACTTCAGAGTTCTCTGATAACATTTTATGAACATCCCTTGTAAAAGTTGCAGGGCTTTTGAAGCAATAGGGGCTTGTACCACATCATACATCTGCTAACTTTAGGCCAGACTGTGGGGTCAGTTTAACTTCTTTGTCCCACATTGTCCAACATCTCTTTGGGTATAGTTATACCAGTGCTTAAGGTTTAGGTTAGGAAAAAAGAACACAGCTATTCTTTCAAGCCTTTAAATGAAAGTAACATAATAGACCATATTGTATACTGTTTTGTCTTTATTTCATAAATAAAAGCATTATCATAAAGTGCCTAAGTAGCTCCCACATGTCTGGGATGAGTAGTTATGAGAAAGCCCAACAGATCTATTAAGGACAGGCTGAAGTGTGCTTTAGCAATTGATTTCATGGTAATAAAATGTTCCCTGGGCAGAAGTGGGTGTTGACATCAGGACAGTTGTATTTAAGCAAGGAACAAATCTCAGATTCATAGACTAGGACAATCAGTATCAGAGACAAAAAAAGGGAAAGAAAATGTTGTGGAATAATAAAATGGTATAGCTGTATTACTCAAGTGGAAGTTAACTGATTACCTCAAAATTGTTTAGAGTTTAAAAATGGGCTTATGCAGAGTCAAAAAAGGTAACTTGAAACAAGTGAAAACTGGAATTATAACACATCAAAACTTATGGAATGCAGCAAAAACTGCATCCTAAGAGAGAAGTACCGAGCAATAAATGCCTACTCAGGAAACAAGAAAATTCTCAAATAAGCAACCTAACTTTGCATCTCAAGTAACTAGAAAAAGAAGAACAGATAAAGCTCAAAGTTAGTAGAAGGAAGGAAATAACAAAGATCAGAATGGAAATAAATGAAATAGGACCATGAGAAGGATCATGATTATGAGTAAGTGGGATTATTCCAGGTCTGTAAGGATGGTTCAGCATATGCAAATCAATGTAATATATCACATTAACAAAAAAGTATAAAAATCATACAATTATCTCAATGGATGCAGAGAGAGCATTTGACAAAGTCCAGCATCAGTTATGATAAAAACTCCTAACAAAGTGGGTGTAGAAGGAATGTACCTCCACACAGTAAAGGCCGTGAATGACAAGCCTGTAGCTGAAGTCGCACTCACTGGCATTGAAAGCTTTTGCTCTGTAAGATGAAGGGTAAGATAAGGATGCCCACTGGCTCTGTTTTTACTGAACATACTATTGGAAGTCCTAGACAGAGGAGTTAGGCAAGAAGAAGAAATAAAAGGCATCCACATCGGAAAAGAAGTAAAACTGTCTGTTTATAGCAAATGTGATGCTATATATAGAATATCCTAAAGACTCCACCAAAAAACTGTTGGAAATAATAAGTAAATTCAGTAAACTTGTAGGATACAAAATCTGTTGCTTTCTATACCTTAATAACAATGAAATTAAGAAAATAGGCCCATTTACAATTCCATCAAAAAATAAAACACCTAGGAATAAATTTAACCAAAGAGATGAAAATACTTGTACACCAAAAACTAAAATATTAATGAAAGAAATTGATGAAGCTGTAAGTAAATTGAAAGATATTTCACATTCTTGGATTAGAAGAATTATTACTATTAAAATGCCCATAGTGCATGAAGCAATCTACAGATTCAGTGCAATCACTATCAAAATTATAGTGGCATTTTTCACAGAAGTAGAGCAAGCAGTTCTAAAACTTGTATGGAACCACAGCAGACCCTGAAGAGCCAAAACAATCTTAAGAAAGAAAAACAAAGCTGGAGGCATTACATTCCCTGATTTCAAACCAATTACAGAGCTATAGGGACCAAAACATCACTACGAACAAAGCTAGTGGAGGTGATGGAATTCCAGTTGAGCTATTTCATATCCTAACAGATGATGCTATGAAAGTGCTGCACTCAATATGCCACCAAATTTGGAAAACTCAGCAGTGGCCATAGGACTGGAAAATGTCAATTTTCATTCCAGTCCCAAAGAAAGGCAATGCCAACGAATGTTCAAATTACTGCAAAATTGCACTCATCTCACATGCTAGCAAAGTAATGCTCAAAATTCTCCAAGCCAGGCCTCAGCAATACATGAACCGTGAACTTCCAGATGTTCAAGCTGGTTTTAGAAAAGGCAAAGGAACCAGAGATCAAATGGCCAACATCCGCTGGATCACTGGAAAGGCAAGAGAGTTCCAGAAAAACATCTATTTCTGCTTTATTGACTATGCCAAAGCCTTTGACTGTGTGGATCATAATAAACTGGAAAATTCTGAAAGAGATTGGAATTCCAGACCACCTGACCTGCCTCCTGAGGAATCTGTATGCAGGTCAGGAAGCAACAGAACTGGGCATGGAGCAACAGACTGGTTCCAAATAGGAAAAGCAGTACGTCAAGGCTGTATATTGTTACCCTGCTTATTTAACTTATATGCAGAGTACATCAGGAGAAACACTGGGCTGGAAGAAGCACAATCTGGAATCAAGATTGCCAGGAGAAATATCAATAACCTCAGATATGCAGATGATACCATCCTTATGGCAGAAAGTGAAGAAAAACTAAAAAGCCTCTTGATGAAAGTGAAAGAGGAGAGTGAAAAAGTTGGCTTAAGATTCAACATTCAGAAAACGAAGATCATGGCATCCAGTCCCATCACTTAATGCAAATAGATGGGGAAACAATGGAAACAGTGAGAGACTTTATTTTGGGGGGCTCCAAAATCACTGCAGATGATGACTACAGCCATGAAATTAAAAGATTCTTGCTCCTTGAAAGAAAAGCTATCATCAACCTAGAAACCATGTTAAAAAGCAAAGACATTACTTTGCCAGCAAAGGTCCATCTAGTCAAAGCTATGGTTTTTCCAGTAGTCATGTATGGATGTGAGAGTTGGGCTATAAAGAAAGCTGAGCACCAAAGAATTGATGCTTTTGAAATGTGGTGAGTGTCCCTTGGACTGCAAGAAGATCCAGCCAGTCTATCCTAAGGGAGATCAGTCCTGGGTGTTCATTGGAAGGACTGATATTGAAGCTGAAACTATTATACTTTGGCCACCTCATGCGAAGAGTTGACTCATTGGAAAAGACTCTGATGCTGGGAGGGATTGGGGGCAGGAGGAGAAGGGGCCGACAGAGGATGAGATGGCCGGATGGCATCACCAACTTGATGGACATGAGTTTGGGTAAACTCTGGCAGTTAGTGAGGGACAGGGAGGCCTGGCGTGCTGTGATTCATGGGGTCGCAAAGAGTTGGACACAACTGAGTGACTAAACTGAACTGAACATATACAAAAAGTGTTAACATACACAAAACAAATATCACGAACTCACGAAAATTAATAGGAAAAAAAAAAAAAAACTAGAGCACTGTCATTAAAAAATGGGCAGAGGCTCTGAAAAGACTTTTTTTCTAAAAAAGACAAGAGGCCCAACAGGTACATGAAAAGGTGCTCCACAACTAATCCTCGGAGAAACGCAAGTCAAAACCACAGTGAGATTGTCATCTCACATCGGTTAGAATGACTGTTACTGAAAACACTAGAAATCACAAGTGTTGGCAGGATGTGAGGGAACGAGAACCCTCATGAGCTGGTGGTGGAAGTGTGAATGAGTGCAGCCACAAGGAACACAGTATGGAGGTTCCCGAAAACATGAAAAATGTGCTTGAAATTAACATTTTAAATTAATTAAATTTAAAAATTAATTTTAAGTTAATTAAAAATTGCTGTAC
Organism: Bos mutus; assembly: GCF_027580195.1. Classification (NCBI taxonomy): domain Eukaryota; kingdom Metazoa; phylum Chordata; class Mammalia; order Artiodactyla; family Bovidae; genus Bos; species Bos mutus. The sequence goes on along the minus strand of NC_091626.1, from coordinate 85,331,582 downwards.
CATGTGCTTCAGCAGTTCTCATTCTGAATATCTGTCTGAATAAATGAAAACACTGACTTGAAGAAAAGATACCCGCATCACCATGTTCATTGCAGCATTAATAGCCAAGATATGGAAACAATCTAGTGCCCATGAAATCTTGCTGTTCGAGATGGCATGGATGGGTTTGGAGGGCATTATGCTAAGTAAACTAAGTCTCGTAGAGAAAGACAAATACCCTATGATCTCCCTTATATGAGGAACCAAAAATAATTAACAAAGTTTATAGATACAGAGGACAGATTGGTAGTTGCCTGCGGTTGAGACTAGAGGTGGTCAGATTGGTAGCAGAAGTCAAAAGGTTCAAACATCAATTATAAAATAAATAAGTTGTGGGAATGTCACATAGAGCATGGCAGCCTTGTTAATAATGCTGTATTGTGTGTGCAAAATTTTCTAACAAAGTAAAACTTAAACGTTCTTATCACAAGAAAAAAAATTCTGTAACTGTGTGTGGTGATGGATGTTAATTAGACTTATTGTGATCATCTTGCAATATGTACAAATATCAGATTATTATGTTACATGCCTGAAAAGTTGATATAATGTTATATGGCAATTATATTGAGTTGGCCAAAAAGTTCCTTCTGTTTTTTAAATTAAAAATAAAAGACACATTTTTCAAGACCAAAATAAATGGAAATCCGAAGGTGGAATGTCTGGTCAATATGGCAGAGAAATCAGAACTACTCAGCCACGCTGTAACAATTTTTGCCTGGTCATCAAACAAACGTGGTCTTGCACGATCTTGATGAAAGACTGCATTTTCTGTTGACTAATTCTGCACGCTTTTTGTCGAGTGCTGCTTTTAGTTGGTCTAATTGGGAGCAGTACTTGTTGGAATTAATCATTAGGTTTTCCAGAAACAGCTCATAATACAGGACTCCTTTCCAATCCCAGCATATACACAACATCAGCTTCTTTGGATGAAGACTGGCTTTTGGTGTGGTTGGTGGTGGTACATTTCACTTGCCCCACAATCTCTATCATCCCACATGATTGTACAGTATCCACTTTTCATCACCTGCCACAATTTGTTTTAAAAATGGAGCATTTTCCTTATGTGTAAGTAGAGAATCACATCAGAAATCCAGTCAAGATTTTTTTCTGCTCAACTTATGTGGAACCCAAACATCAAAATGATTAACATACCACACTGGTATAAATGATTTTCAGCACTTGGTTTCAGCATGTCCTGTGAGAAATCTCCAGCACGTAACTTCAGAAACCACTTTTGACTCATTTGATCAGTCACAGCACCTTCTCTACATGCTGCTTTTTTTTTTCTTCTGCATTTCAGTTGCATTTTTTTTATCTTTCTTGAAATAATAAAGCATAGTATTCTGAAAATGTTGCTTTTTTTCTTCTATCTTTAGTATTAAAATGACTGTACAAAAATTCACCAGTTTTGATTTTTTTTTTTTAATGCACACAGACAGCTGTCACAACCTAACAAAATTGTTTTGAATGAAGTTAAAGGATGAGATGGCTAGATGACATCACTGACTCCATGGACATGAGTCTGGGTGAACTCTGGGAGTTGGTGATGGACAGGGAGGCCTGGCATGCTGCGATTCATGGGGTCGCAAAGAGTCGGACACGACTGAGCGACTGAGCTGATCTGATCTGAAAGACAATTAAGCAAATGGCACTCCATTCCAGTACTCTTTCCTGGAAAATCCCACGGACGGAGGAGCCTGGTGGGCTGCAGTCCATGGGGTCACTAAGAGTCGGACACGACTGAGCGACTTCACTTTCACTTTTCACTTTCAGGCATTGGAGGAGGAAATGGCACCCCACTCCAGTGTTCTTGCCTGGAGAATCCAGGGACGGGGGAGCCTGGTGGGCTGCCATCTATGGGGTCGCACAGAGTCGGACACAACTGAAGCTACTTAGCAGCAGCAGCAGCAGAGCCATCTTAACGAAAAAAACCGAATGAACCTTTTGGCCAACCCAGTACCTCAGTTTTTAAAAATGGGCTTTTATTCTGGGAGGTGGGTCATAGAGGATCCTGCTGTGATGTATGTCAGAGAGTGTTTTGCCTATGTTCTCCTCTAGGAGTTTTATAGTTTCTGGTCTTATGTTTAGACCTTTAATCCATTTTGAGTTTATTTTTGTGTATGGTGTTAGAAAGTGTTCTAGTTTCATTCTTTTACAAGTGGTTGACCAGTTTTCCCAGCACCACTTGTTAAAGAGATTGTCTTTAATCCATTGTATATTCTTGCCTCCTTTTCAAAGATAAGGTGTCCATATGTGCGTGGATTTATCTCTGGGCTTTCTATTTTGTTCCATTGATCTATATTTCTGTCTTTGTGCCAGTACCATACTGTCTTGATAACTGTGGCTTTGTAGTAGAGCCTGAAGTCAGGTAGGTTGATTCCTCCAGTTCCATTCTTCTTTCTCAAGATCGCTTTGGCTATTCGAGGTTTTTTGTATTTCCATACAAATTGTGAAATTACTTGTTCTAGCTCTGTGAAGAATACTGTTGGTAGCTTGATAGGGATTGCATTGAATCTATAAATTGCTTTGGGTAGTATACTCATTTTCACTATATTGATTCTTCCAATCCATGAACATGGTATATTTCTCCATCTATTAGTGTCCTCTTTGATTTCTTTCACCAGTGTTTTATAGTTTTCTATATATAGGTCTTTAGTTTCTTTAGGTAGATATATTCCTAAGTATTTTATTCTTTCTGTTGCAATGGTGAATGGAATTGTTTCCTTAATTTCTCTTTCTGTTTTCTCATTATTAGTGTATAGGAATGCAAGGGATTTCTGTGTGTTGATTTTATATCCTGCAACTTTACTATAGTCATTGATTAGTTCTAGTAATTTTCTAGTGGAGTCTTTAGGGTTTTCTACGTAGAGGATCATGTCATCTGCAAATAGTGAGAGTTTTACTTCTTCTTTTCCAATTTGGATTCCTTTTATTTCTTTTTCTGCTCTGATTGCTGTGGCCAAAACTTCCAAAACTATGTTGAATAGTAATGGTGAAAGTGGGCACCCTTGTCTTGTTCCTGACTTTAGAGGAAATGCTTTCAATTTTTCACCATTGAGGATAATGTTTGCTGTGGGTTTGTCATATATAGCTTTTATTATGTTGAGGTATGTTCCTTCTATTCCTGCTTTCTGGAGAGTTTGGAAATAAAAGCAAAAATAAACAAATGGGACCTAACTAACCTTAAAATCTTCTGCACATCAAAGGAAACTATCAGCAAGGTGAAAAGACAGCCTTCAGAATGGGAGAAAATAATAGCAAATGAAGCAACTGACAAACAACTAATCTCAAAAATATACAAGCAACTCCTAAAGCTCAACTCCAGAAAAATAAATGACCCAATTGAAAAATGGGCCAAAGAACTAAATAGACATTTCTCCAAAGAAGACATACAGATGGCTAACAAACACATGAAAAGATGCTCAACATCACTCATTATCAGAGAAATGCAAATCAAGACCACTATGAGGTACCATTTCACACCAGTCAGAATGGCTGCGATCCAAAAGTCTACAAATAATAAATGTTGGAGAGGGTGTGGAGAAAAGGGAACCCTCTTACACTGTTGGTGGGAATGCAAACTAGTACAGCCACTATGGAGGACAGTGTGGAGATTCCTTAAAAAACTGGAAATAGAACTGCCTTATGATCCAGCAATCCCACTGCTGGGCATACACACTGAGGAAACCAGAAGGGAAAGAGACACGTGTACCCCAATGTTCATTGCAGCACTGTTTATAATAGCCAGGACATGGAAGCAACCTAGATGCCCATCAGCAGATGAATGGATAAGAAAGCTGTGGTACATACACAATGGAGTATTACTCATCCATTAAAAAGAATTCATTTGAATCAGTTCTAATGAGGTGGATGAAACTGGAGCCTATTATACAGAGTGAAGTAAGCCAGAAGGAAAAACACCAATATAGTATACTAACGCATATATATGGAATTTAGAAAGACGATAACAATAACCCTGTGTACGAGACAGCAAAAGAGACACTGATGTATGGAACAATCTTATGGACTCTGTGGGAGAGGGAGAGGGTGGGAAGATTTGGGAGAATGGCATTGAAACATGTAGAATATCATGTATGAAACGAGAAACCAGTCCAGGTTCAATGCACGATACTGGATGCTTGGGGCTAGTGCACGGGGGCGACCCAGAGGGATGGTATGGGGAGGAGGAGGAGGAGGGTTCAGGATGGGGAGCACATGTATACCTGTGATGGATTCATTTTGATATTTGGCAAAACTAATACAATTATGTAAAGTTTAAAAATAAAATAAAATTAAAAAATAAATAAAAATGGGCTTTTATCTCAAAGTAGATGTTTTTCAAAAAATGTCATCTTCAGTTCTTCCAATAAAATGGAGGCTCTGAGCATTTCTTTTTTTTTTTTTTTAATTTTATTTTATTTTTAAACTTTACATAATCGTGTGACATGTCAGCTGACACAAGCAATTTGGTTGGTGACTCACTGGCATCCTGCTCTGATTAGGCTTCAGACAGACTCTACACCCCATTTAAGTGTTCAGACAGTGAATATGGGAATGCCGGCATCTTTTGTCTAACCTGTATAAACATGCATGTGTGCATATAACATTGCCTTCATGGTACATGCTTACTCTTAACAGATGTAATTTGTCTCTAATTCATATCCTCGGTATGAATGAATGCTGGTGGTATTTGTTTTAAATTGATTGTCTAATTTTTAAAATGGTTGTTCTTAGGTTAGGATTGTATCGGGAAGCAGAGAAACAGTTTAAATCAGCCCTGAAGCAGCAAGAAATGGTAGATACATTTCACTACTTGGCAAAAGTAAGTATTCTTAAATTGAGTGGAATTTGTCTTCTCTGGATAAATGTTTAAATTCCAACCAGCACATGGGGAGAGTTGCCAGTTTCTGTAAGAACAGTTGGCAAGTTAATGTGTTCGGACTTAACATTTTTTTTTTTTTAATGGTAAGGGAAAAGGTGAGAACATTCGGAGGATAACCATCTCAGGAAAAATCGGTTGCCAGGGAAAGTAAGACAGCCTCTTTGAAATATTACCCGTTCGATTGGGAGAACATACTACAGGCCTACTATCCCCAGGGGTCACAAGCCCTAGAGAGGTGTTTTTCTACAACACATTTGTTTCCCGTGTCAGCAGACTATAGAGAACAGGATTGTTTTTATGTAGGTCTTTCACTTTTTGGCTCTGTCATTATAACAAAAACAGTATTTCCCCTTTATTGAGCACCTACTCAGTGTAAGGTATTTTATCAAGTCTTTTCCACATGTAATTTAATTAAACTTTCTTAGCAACACTGCTTTAACATTTCCTTTGTACTGTTGAGGAAAAGGAGACTTAAGAGGATAAGTGAAAGATTTTCAGTCTCACTTGCCTGTTAAGAGCCAGCATTCAAACCCAGGGGGCTTCCCCAGTGGCTCAGCAGTAAAGAGTCTGCCTTTCATTGCCGGAGACTCAGGAGATGGGAGTTCAATCCCTGAGTCGGGAAGATCCCCTGGAGATGGAAATGGCAACCCACTCCAGTATTCTTGCCAGGAAAATCCCATGGACAGAGGAGCCTGGCGGGCTACAGTCCACAGAGTCACAGAAGAGTCAGACACGACTGAGAGACTAAACAACAACAATTCAAACCCAGGACTTTCTGATTCTAGAGCCTGAGTGCCACCCACAGCCACAATAGAAGTGAAGGACCACCTGGAATTTTCAGTATTGGAATAAGTGACTACTTTACCCTCACCAAGGCTACTTTAGAAGAAGCATTTGATGAAGTGGTGGTTAGGACATCATCTTGTATTAATATATCTTTAAGAATTTCTTAAATTTAAAAAGTGTTGTAAAGGAGGTTGAAAAGAAGGCAGAAAAGGAGGTGCATCTGCTGCTGCTGCTGCTGAGTCACTTCAGTCCATGGGATTTTCAGGCAAGAGCGCTGGAGTGGGGTGCCATTGCCTTCTCCAAAGGAAGTGCTACTATTTTCCAAATATGGTATTAATGTTAGCATACTAACAGAATCAAAGGGAAGTTCTGCCATATAAACTTACTGTGCTGGCTTAGTATGTTTATAGTAGTTTTTAAAAAACGTTTGAAACTCTAATATCTAAGTGTCTTTATACATTATATGTTAAATTCTAAAAAGGTTTCTAAACATCACAGTAAAGTTTTCTGACAGCTTGAAATTATAATTCAGGTTACAGTATTTGACTATTATCTTCTTAATTGATAATTACTTGCCATGTGGTTAAAAATGTACTTTTTATTTTAACTATTGTTAAATACATGGTTTGATTATTTTTTCATAAATTGATTTGCTTAACTCTGTTGTTGCCTATGTGACTATATAGGGTTACAATTTACTTGTTTTTTTTAATATGTGAAGGAATTATTGCTAAGTAATTGGAGACCAAGCAGATTTTAGGAACCACGTTATTTCTTATAATTTAAGCTTGTTAATTTAAGAATTATTAAATATTTTATATTACTTCACATATGGAATTATATTATTTATTATATTTTAAAAAGCAATTCAGAAGCATGTAAGGTAAAAATTGAAAAGTTTTCATCCATACCCTTTCCTCTAGTCTCATTGTTTATCAGTAAACACTGCAGGCAGTTTTGTGTGTCTCCATTTGGGCTTCTTCAAAGCACAGTCTAAATGTTTAGGAAGAAATGGAGGATCCAAGATCATGAAGAAAATAAAATGTCATCATCTTATGTTTCTATACATAGAACTGTAGTTCTCCTTTTAGAAGTTCCTAATAGGTTGTGGTTTATCCACGCTGAATATCTCATTGCTAATTAAGTGGTGGAAACTGTTAAACGGGAGTATCGAGTGCTAACCCTCTCAACTCCCTGCCCCTCTACCCTGCACATGTGTTTCCTTCTACTTCTCAGGGTCCTTCTCCCCAACTCCTCCAAAGGCTTCCCCAGCTGCTGCTCCTCAGACTTTCCCCTGGGGCATGCCCTCTTTCTCCAGCATCTTCAAAATCAGCCTCACAATTGGCCCTTCGTGCCTGCCTGTAGACACACTTAGGTCTGTCCTATCCTAAAAAAGATTTTCCCCTGATCCTCTCTTTTTTAAAAATCAATGTATTTTAATTGCAGGATAATTGTTTTACAGCATGTGATAGTATTGGGTGTACATCAGCATCCTTTTCTAGTTACTCTCTAGTCTGTGTGACGGTAGTAAGCCCACAGTAAGTGTTTGCTGAAGGAATAAATGAATAAATGTGTCACACACAGCATGAGGAGATATAACTATACATCATTATTGGAAATTAATCCTACACATTTCTGAAAAATGTTTACTGTAATATCTAGGAGATAATTTGTTACTAAGCAATAATTTTAAATTTGTCATAATGAAAAAAAAATAATAAATTTGTCATAATGAATACTGTTATTTTAAGTCCTTTTGTTGAAGTGTATCCTGGTTTTAGGTTTACATCTCATTGGATCAGCCCTTGACTGCTTTAAATCTTTTCAAACAAGGCTTAGACAAGTTTCCAGGAGAGGTAACCCTACTTTGTGGAATTGCCAGGATCTATGAGGTAAGGTTCCTATCTTTCAAAAAGTTGACATACAATTGAGGTTATATGCTACTTAAGTAAGTTCATAGTCCCTTGGGGTCTTATAAAATGTAACATTTTGTAAAATTATGATTGTTGGCCAGTGATTTACAAACAGAATAAGAGATTTTAGTGTATACATTAAACAAACTTAACTTTTTATGATGAAGTATTTCAAACACACAGAGGGTATAGAGAATGGTATGAGATAGGAATTTGAATTAGTGCCTCCCTCTGCATAGTTGGTTGTCCCAGCACATTAACTGATCCTCCTCTCAGGTCTGTACTGTCAAGCAGCAGGGTTTTTTTCTGTGTATGTGGTAGATATGTTTTGGGTTTTCTATTCTGTTCTGTTGGTCTGCTCGTCTATCCTTACACCAATATTATACCATCTTAACTCCTGTAGCTTTATTATACTTACTCTTTGGGAGGGCTTTGTTCATCTTCATTAGGAATGTCTTGGCTATTTTGGACTTTTGTTTATTCTGGTAAATTTTAGAGCCATTTTTGTCAAATTTCATGAAAAGCCCCATTGAGTTGTTCTCGCTGCTGCCTAATTAAGGTAGCTTCATAATAATTCTTGATGTCAGGTGGGGAAATTCTACCACCTGTTCTTCCCAGTTGGTTATGCTTGGCCCTTTGCTCTTCCATATTAAAAAACCCTGTTGGCATGTGGATTGGAATTGCATTGAATGTAAGAATGATGGGGGTGGAGGGTCTGCTTTTCTTCCCAAGGGGGATCATGATATAACTTTCCATTTACTTTAGGCCTTTTGTTGTTGTTGTTGTTGTCTTTCAATGAATATCTTGTAATTATCTTCATAAATGTTTTGTTGAGAGTCCCCAAAACCACTGTGAGGTTCAGTGATTTATTAGGTCTCGGGACTCGGCACACAGTTGTACTCATAGCCATGATTTTTTGTAGCAAAAGGATACAAAGCAAAATCAGTAAAGGGAAAAGGCATGTGGGGCAAAGTTCAGAGGAAACCAGACACAGGCTTTCAAGAGTTCCCCTCTCACCCACCCCGACCCCTGATGGTTAGGGTTACAGAGGACACATTTGATCTTCCTGCAAGTTGTGGCAACATGTGTGAAGCACTGTCTGCCAGAGAAGCTCATCAGAGACCTGGGATCCATCACATAAAGAAGGCTGAGCGCTGATGCTTTCGAACTGTGGTGCTGCAGAAGACTTGAGAGTCCCTTGGACCGCAAGGAGAGCAAACCAGTCCATCCTAAAGGAAGTCAGTCCTGAATATTCACTAGAAGGGCTGATACTGAAGCTCCACCTGATGGGAAGACCCGACTCATTGGAAAAGACCCTGATGCTGGGAAAGATTGAAGGCAGGAGGAGAAAGGGATGACAGAGGATGAGATGGTAGGATGGCATCACCACCTCAATGGACATGAGTTTGAGCAAACTCCGGGAGATAGTGAAGAACAGGGAAGCCTGGTGTGCTGCAGTTCTTGGGGTTTCAGAGAGTCAGACACGACTTAGCGACTGAACAACAACAATCTGTTACTGGGGGCTGGCCATAGAGGGAGGCACCGTCTGCCTATCACGTACCAGGACCCCAGACTCCAAGAAGTGAAGCAGGTGTTTGTACACCACATGAAGGTGTAGTGAGCCACGCTATCATTTGGGGAAAGTTATATAAGCATAGGGCACTAGCTGGGCTTCCCAGGTGGCGCCAACGGTAAAGAATCCGTGTGCCAGTGCAGGAGATGTAAGAGACGCAGGTTCAGTCCCTGGGTCGGGAGGATCCCATGGAGGAAGGCTTGACGACCCAGTCCAGCGTTCTTGCCTGGAGGATCCCAAGGACTGAGGGGCCTGGTGGGCTGTAGTCCATAGGGTCGCAAAGAGTCAGACACGATTGAAGCGACTTAGCACTCACGCACGCACACACGCACAGGGCGCTAGCCAGGTTCTAAGTTACTGACCAGGGGCCAGCCTTTCAAGCAGGCCTTTCTAAGAGTAGCAGTCCCAGGCTTACTGTGTTAACTCTTTTCTGCACAGATGTATTTGTGGGAAAACTGTGAATGAACTGCTCTTTTTTTCTCTTGTGTTTTCTATGGTCATTTCTGGTGAGTGGTAATGTAGTAATTTAAGTTGATTTGATACTAAAACTTGGCTAAATAGTCTTTTTAATAACATCATAGATTCTCTTAGATTTTCTAAGTAAATAAAACAATCATCTGCAAATGTACATAGTTTTATCTCTTAATTTCAGTTATTTTACTTAAAAAAACTTAATTTAACAGAAGCATCTTTGTTCTCTTTTAAATTTCTTGAAATGCTAGGTATGATCTTTTAAAATTATTTTGTTAGAAAAAAGAATGGAAAGTATTAATAGTTTCCATACCTGGGTAGTAGTGTGTGAATGGTTTTTATTTTATTTTCCAGATTTTCTGTAATTAACATGTATTACTTGTAATATGAAAACAACAAATATTTTCCTTAAATTGTTTAGAAATAGCTTCTCCTTGTGAAATGTAATTTTGATAAGCATATAAATAGAAACGTTTGACCATTCTCTAAAAAAGCAATATCAGTATCTCTGTATCTTTAGTTGTGTAACCTTAAATTGAACATGAACAAGATTTTGACCAAGAAGCTTAGGAAGGAAATAGAGTCCATTCTGAAAGCTGCAAAATTCATGGTGGTGACTGTCTTGATGCAGTTGGAATTGTTTGTGCCTTTTGTTCCTTCTGCCCTTCTCAGGTGGAAGCTGCTGTTAGAAGGAACTGGTGGGAAGGATTCCTTCCACGCTCCCATTACAGTGATCGTTGCTATGGCTGGGACAGGGAGCGGGTCTGGAGTGGATTCTTTAACCGGCTACCTTCTTCCTTCCCCTGCTCTGGGTCTGGCCAGGACTTGGAGGAGCACATTCTTTTATAAGGGTGACAGGGGAAGGCTTTGTGAGAAAAAGTAGAATCTGAATTTTTACTCAAAAGAAGAAAGAAGTGAAAAGAGAGCATCCTAGTTTTGAGGATGACATCGTGTACAAATAGGGTGTCCGAGGACTGAGCATAGACTTGGAACAGCTGGATGCAGCATTTCCCCTTGAATTTACATGGTTACTTTCACTTACGGCAAAGTTTGCCTTACAAAGATTTCCACTGTGTTCCTTTTCTCCTTATGTAACAGTGGATTGAGGGTTAATTAGTAAAGTTTGGTTCTTAGCCTTGGAGCTTACACAGCATATGCCTTTAGGGATTTTTGTATATCATACTTTTCTCTGGAGGGAGTTTCTTCCTTTATGTTCTTTTTATTTTTTATCACTTTCATTTTGATCTTGTTTTTTTTAAATGAGCATGTTGTGCTGCCTATTATTTATTGATTGTTCTGTACAGAATCTTGTTTTAAATGATTTATCCTTGCTAAATTTATTTGGTTGTGGTTTTACTTTTTCTTGGGGCCTTTTGTTTATTCATTTGAAAGGCAGGCCTTTATTTGAACTATCTGTGTTAAAAGGTTCAAATAAAGGCCTGTCTTGCTTCCCTGGTGGCTCAGACGGTAAAGAATCCGCCTGCAATGCGGGAGAGCTGGGTTTGATCCCTGGGCTGGGAAGATCCTCTGGAGGAGGAAATGGCAACCCACTCCAGTATTCTTGCCTGGAGAATTCAATGGACAGAGGAGCCTGGCAGGTTACAGTTCAAGGAGTCGCAAAGAGTTGGACACGACTGAGTGGCTAAGCACAGCACGCTGCAAATGTTAAAAGGTGTTTGAAACTGAATAATTACCCTAGGAAATATTGTTCTCATGGTCCTTGAACTTTACTGTATATAGAAATGACTTTGGGAGTGTTTGAGAGTGAGGCCCATCTTCCTCCTCCTGACTCACATGTCCTGGAAAGTGGGATACAGGCTTTTGTCTGCTGAGCAAGCTCACAAGGTGATTCTGATATATAACAGAGTTTGAGAATCATAGCAAAATTCACTTCCCTAAGTTATTTACAGTTTTGTTTTAAATAACTAAAACCCAGTGTTGATATTCTGTTCAGTTCAGTCACTCAGTCATGTCCAACTCTTTGCAACCCCATGGACTGCAGCATGTTAGGCCTCCCTGTCCATCACCAATTCCCAGAGTTGACTCAAACTCATGTCCATCAAGTTGGTGATGCCATCCAACCATCTCATCCTCTGTTGTCCCCTTCTCCTCCCGCCTTCAATCTTTCCCAGCATCAGGGTCTTTTCAGATGAGTCAGTTCTTTAATTTAACTCAGATGATATTCTGTGGATTAGTTTGAAAAATAATCACTAATAACTACTGTAATAATCACTTAAATGATAGTTGAAGTGATATTTGTATGTTTGAAAATATTATTTTAAATCTACATTTATAAAATTTATTCTTAAGCTACTATAAACAGTTCTAATGCTGGAATAGATTAAAGAAAGGACAGAAATAGAATCTGTGTGTATTCATACATATGAAAATTTATGTGATAAAGACTGTCTATTAAACCAACTGGATTATTGGATTGTTTAATAACTTCAGAATAGAGCTGGATGAGTAATGAGTTCTTATCCTGAAAGAACACATTGCTGGGACTTCCCTGGTGATCCACACTCCAAATGCAGGGGGACTGTGTTTGATCCCTGGTCAGGGAACTAGATCTCACCTGCCTCAACTGAAGAGTTCAGGTGCCGCAACCAAAGACTCTGCATGCCACTATGAAGACCTGGGGCAGCCAAATAAATAAATACTTAAAAAAAAAAAAAAAAAGGAACCCATTGCCACCAGGTGACTAGAAGATTTAAAACCATGAATGTTTCAGAAGAAGTACAGATGAATTATTTATATAAACTTGAATTGGGGAAGACCTTTCTAAACATGATACTAATTCAGAAAGCCATAATAGAAAAAATTTATCAATATGAGAACATAAAGGTTAAATTTTCTATGCTGTAAAAACGAAAATACAAATAAAAGCAAACCCTAACAAAACAGGTAAAAATATCACACAGGGAACATATTTGCCATACCCGGGACAGGGAACCATACCCAGGACAGGGAAGGCAAGGCTGCTTTTACTCTCTTCACTTTATATGTTGCTCAACAATTGCTGGGTTTCAGGTGCTTTATAGATTGACGGGAGAATTACACACTGACACGTAAGTGTGCACATCCACGCTTATAAATTCTCATTTTGGTCAGGAACATAAGCATGGAAACCAGAACAGGTATTTCCTCAGAGCACTGGTGGGGGTGAGACCACGGTGTGGCCCTTGTCTTTGCAGCCCACACGGTGACCTGGCCCCTCTCCATGCACGTGGTCGCTCCAGAGCTGAGACAGCAGCCAGACTCCGGCCGCAGTTCAACTACACCAGCGCCCTTTCGTCCTGGTGCTGGTTGACACACGCCTGGAAGGACTCAAGCAAACCACCTGTGCTTTCCCTCTGAAGGGAATGTTCACAAACACGTGGCCTTCCTGGGTTGTGAGCGCAAGTCCGCGTCAGCACGCGTTCATCGTCAGGGAGGAGAAAGCAGGCAGTGCCCAGCGACCCTGGAGCCACAGCTGTGTCTCCAGCTCTCCTGAGCCCCAAGGGCAGTTTCCCACCCGAGCCCCTCACACAAACCAACAATGAGAAGACAAGAGCTGGGACCGCAAAGCTGACAAAAGGCGTGAATCCGCAGTTCGCAGGGAAAGAGATGTGTGGTGTGTCGAGTGCTAACCTCAGTGGTAATTAAGGAAATGAAAGCTGAAACAACAGTGTCACTTTTTACTTAAGGATGACTAAGTTTCATGGCATTTAAGGTTGTCGAGGGCGTAGAGGAACAGATGTCACATATGAACATTATTGCTGGGAGCGTACACTGCTACAACCCATTTGGAGGCTATTTGCAGTTACTTATGAGATTTTTAAATGTGCATTTAAGTTTATTTAATATCAGCACATATTTTATAACAACTTTGAGAAATTTCATATAAGGTTGTCAAAGACATGTTGTGTGTCTGTTCAGTCGCTAAGTCGTGTCCAGCACTTTTGCAGCCCCTTTGAATGTAGCCTGCCCGGCTCTTCTGTCCGTGGGATTCTCCAGGCAAGAATAGTGGAGTGGGTTGCCATGTCCTTCTCCAGGACATCTTCCCGACCCAGGCATCAAACCCTCATCTCCTGCACTGGCAGGCAGATGTTCTTCACCACTAAGCTGGTGGGGAAGCCCCAAAGACATGTTAGTTTCAGTCTAAAATTCCTAGAGATTACATAAGTTAAGTCCATGACCATCAATCAAGCATGCAGACATTCTAAGGCATTTTTTAAAAACTGAAGTATAATTGTTTATAGAAGTGTCTTAATTTCAGGTATGCAAAGTGGAAACAGACTTACAGACATAGGAGACAAACTTAATGGTTACCAGGGGGAAGAGGGGGTGGTGTGGGTGGCAGATATAGACTTCTGAGGTAATTTTATTGAATCAAAGCCTTGAAACGGCTGACCACTAGGGCTGGAATCTTTTTTGAATTGGGTGTTACCACCTGTGGCAGACTGAATTTTCTGCCTCCCTACCCACGCACAGTCTTAGGTTGAAGCCCCAGCCCCCTGTGGAGGGTGTCTAGAGACAGGGCCTTGGGGAGATAATTAGGGTTAGATGAGCTCATGAGGGTGGGTCCTCATGATGGGATTAGTGCCCCTATATGACAAGACACCATTCCTTCCCCACAAATGGGTCTGGATTCCATATATATGCGTTAATATATGAGATTTGTTTTTCTCTTTCTGACTTATTTCACTCTGCATAACGGGCTCTAGGTTTATCCACCTCACTAGAAGTGACTCAAACTTGTTGTTTTTTATGCTGAGTAATTCTCCGTTGTGTATATATATACACACACACACGTATCGCAGATGTAGAGAATGGACTGTGGACACAGTGGGGAGGGAGAGCGTGGGACGAACGGGGAAGTGGCGTCAACATTTATACAGTACCATGTGTAAAAGGGGTAGCTGGTGAGAGGCTGCTGTATGACACAGGAAGCCCAGCCTGAGGCTCTGTGATGACCTCGAGGGCTGGGATGAGGGGAGGGGTGGGAGGTTTGGGAGGGAGGGGATAGATATATAATTATGGCTGATTTGTGTTTTATGCAGAAACAAAAACACAACATTGTAAAGGTATTTTTAAAAAGACCCCAGAAAGCAGTTGAGTGCTCTCTCTCTCTCACACAAGGACACAGTGAGAAGGTGGCCCTCTGAACCAGGAAGAAAGTCCTCACTAAAACGCTATGACGTCAGCTCTGTGACCTTGGACTTCAAGCCTCCAGAACTGTGAGGACAGAAATTCCTGTTGTTTAAGCCACTCCGTCTATGGTAGTTTGTTACGGCAGCCTGAGTAGACGAGCACACCAAGTTCGGCACCTGTGACACTGAATGAAGCCTTGTGCTGTGGAGTGCTGTTGCCGTGTGAATGTCCTCTTTGGAAAAAAAACCTATTCAGGTCTTCTGTCTGTTTTTAATTGGGTTATTTGTTTTTTGATATTGCGTTGTATGAGCTGTTGATATGTTTTGGATACTAACCACTCATCAGTCATCTAATTCGCATATATTTTCACCCATTCATTAGGTTGTTTCCATTCTGTCAATGGTTTTCTTTGCTGTGCAGAAGCTTTTAAGTCTATTTAGGTCCCATTTGGTTATTTTTGCTTTTTCTTCCTTTGCTTTAGGAGACAGATCCAGAAAAAGTAGTGCTATGATATATGTCAGAGACTATTCTGCCTGTGTTTTCTTCTAGGAGTTTTATGGTTTCTGGTCTTACGTTTTGGTCTTTAGTCCGTTTTGAGTTGCAGCCAGCAGGGGCTGCTCATCATCACCGTGTACAGGCTCCTCAGGTGGTGGCTTCTCTTGTCGTGGAGCAAGGGCTCCAGGCACGTGGGCGCAGGAGCTGTGGCACGCGGGCACAGGAGCTGTGGGACGTGGGCTCAGGAGCTGTGGCGCGCGGGCTCAGTAATGGTGACACACAGGCTTAGTTGCCCTGAAGCATATGGAATCTTCCCAGACCAGGGATCGACCCCCTGTCCTCTGTATAAGTAGGCAGATTCTTAACCGCTGGACCACCAGTGGTTAAATCCTTGACTTTATTTTTGAATATAGCGTGAGAGAATTTTCCAACTTCATTCTTTTACATGTAGTGCACCAGTTATTGAAGACACTGTCTTTTCTCCACTGTATATTCTTGCCTCCTTTGTGGTAGATTAATTGACCATAATAAGTATGTGGTTTTATTTCTGGGCTCTCTGTTCCAATGATCTATTAATATACGTCTCTTTTTGTGTCAGCACCATACTGTTTTGATTATTGTAGCTTTATAGTGCAGTCTCAAATCAGGAAGCATGATTCCTCCAGCTTCTTCTTCTTTCTTCATATTGTTTTGACTATTCAGGGTCTTTCTTGTCTCCATACAAATTTTAAAATTATTTGTTCCAGTTCTGTGAAAAATGCCATTGCTAGTTTGATAGAGCGGAGAAGGCAATGGCACCCCACTCCAGTACTCTTGCCTGGAAAATCCCATGGACGGAGGAGCCTGGTAGGCTGCAGTCCATGGGGTCGCTAAGAGTCGGACACGACTGAGCGACTTCACTTTCACTTTTCACTTTCATGCATTGAGAAGGAAATGGCAACCCACTCCAGTATTCTTGCCTGGAGAATCCCAGGGACGGGGGAGCCTGGTGGGCTGCCGTCTGTGGGGTCACACAGAGTGAGACAGGACTGAAGCAACAGCAGCAGCAGCAGCAGCAGCAGTTTGATAGAGATTGAATTGAATCTGTAGATTGTCTTGGGTGGTATAGTCATTTTAACTATATTGATTCTTCAAATCTAAGAATATGCTGTATCTTTCCATCTGTTTGTTTTGTCTTCAGTTTCTTTCATTAGTGTCTTAAAGTTTTCCAAGTATAGGTCTTTTACCTCCTTAAGGTAGGTTTATTCCTAGTATTTTGTTCTTTTTTATGTGATGGTAAATAGGATGTTTCCTTAATTTCTCTTTCTGATAGTTTGTTGTTAATGCATAGAAATGCAATAGATTTCTGTATATACGTTTGTATCCTGAAGTGTTACCAACTTCATTGATGAGCTCCAGTAGTTTTCTGGTGGTATCTTTAGGAATTTCTATGTATAATATCATGTCATCTGTAAATAGTGATAGTTTTATTTCTTCCTTTCCAATTTGGATTCCTTTTATTTCTTTTTCTTGTCTGGTTGCTGTGGCTAGGACTTCCAATACTAAGTTGAATAAAAGTGGTGAGAGTGGGCCTCCTTGTCTTATTCCTGATCTTAGAACAAATGCAGAAATCCTCAACAAAATATTAACTGAATCTGACAATACATTAAAAGGATCATACACCATCATCAAGCAGGATTTATCTCAGGGATGCAAGGATTTTTCAATATTTGCAAATCAATCAATGTGATATCCATCTTTACAAATTGAAGAATAAAAACCATATCTTAATAGATGCAGAAAAGCTTTTGAGAAAATTCAACATCCATTTATGATAAGAATTCTCCAGAAAGAGGTCATAGAGGAATCATACCTCATCATAATAAAGTCCACGTATGACAGATCCACAGCTGACATCAGACTTAATGATGAAAAGCTGAAAGGCCTTCTTCTAAGACAGCAAGTGTTCACGTGCTTGTCTTCCTACCAGATGTAACCTCCTTGAGGACAGTGCCGCCGTCTTTCTGTGTCCAAGGGGGATTGGTCCCAGGATACCCCTGGGTTGTCAAGATCTGTGGATGCTCCAGTCCCTTATATAATGTGGCAGAGTATTTGCATATAACCTGCCCACATCTATCTGTATACTTCATTTATTTAAAAATTTTTATCTGTCTGTGTTGGGTGTTAGTTACTTCACATGGGATCTTTCACTGTGGTGCGTGGGTTCTCTCATGGCAGCACATGGCCGTTGTTGCTGCACAGCCTGTGGGGTCTCCCTGCATTCCCTGCATTGCAAGGAGGATTCGTAACCCCCGGGCCTCCGGGAAGTCCCCATGTGTATACTTTAAATCACCTCTAGATCGCTTATGATGCCTAATGCAATACAAATGCTATGTAAATAGCTGGAGATGCAAAGTAAGTGGTATGTAAATAATTTCCAGTGCAGCAAACTCAAGTTTTGCTTTTTGGAACTTTCTGGAATTTTTTTCTAAATATTTTTGATCTGTGGCTCACCGAACTCATGAAAGCGAAACTACAGATGCGGGGCGGGGGTGGGTGGTGACTGTAATTTTATCCTTTTGTTCACATTGTGTCCCCAGGGCCTAGAACAGAGTCTGGCTGTGGTAGGCTCTTACTGAATATTGAATTGGAAAAAATACTGAATTGAATAAAATAATGTAAGCCAGTCATCACTGTAACAATTTCTTGTTGAATATTAATACAGTATTTCTCTTCCCTCTTGATGGAGAATAGGAGATGAACAATATTTCATCAGCCACTGAATACTACAAAGAGGTTTTGAAACAAGACAATACTCATGTGGAAGCCATTGCGTGCATTGGAAGCAACCACTTCTACACTGATCAGCCAGAAGTAGCGCTCCGGTTTTACAGGTGCACTCTACGTTCAGTTTGTAAAATTGCTTTCCTGTGAAATAGTGATGCAAAAAGTGATACAGATGGAACGAAGATGCAGGGAAGTAATGTGTGGGCCATGCTTATATGAGACTAAAAAGTGATACAGATGGAACGAAGATGCAGGGAAATAATGTGTGGGCCATGCTTATATGAGACTAAAAAGTGATACAGATGAACGAAGACGCAGGGAAATAATGTGTGGGCCATGCTTATATGAGACTAAACATTCAGGCACCCAGATGGGAAATAATGTGTGGGCCATGCTTATATGAGACTAAAAAGTGATACAGATGGAACGAAGATGCAGGGAAATAATGTGTGGGCCATGCTTATATGAGACTAAACATCCAGGCACCCAGGTGTTTTATGACTACTGAACCTATTTCTAAATAATTTGGAAATGCAGAAGTATTTAGCATCTTGCAGAAACACACCTGGATAAATGCCTACGTTTAACACCATGTCCGTGTATGTGAATTGGCCATTTTGTCATCAACCAATAGCAACAGTTACCAGAAGCTTCCACATCACTGCCTCCACTGGTATCACTGTTCTGTTCAGTTCAGTTCAGTTCAGTACCACTGTCCATAGTGTCAAAACCTCAAAGGTGAAATGATAATGTGATTTGTGAAGAGTAGTGGACCCCAGGCTCTAAAGTTGTGAACAGCACCTTAAAACAGAATCCCACAAATACGTTTGCAAAATCTAAATAAGTTATGTTCACTGGTTCTTTGAGCACATACTTATTTTATCCTATAGATGGTTTCTGAGATTAATTTTTAAATTATGACTTCCTCTTCAGCCCTTGGGTAATAAACAGGGAGGTAACTGGCAGCTGACAGGAGTTCTTTCCAAGTATATGTTGGAGCACAAAAGAGAATAATGTGAATCCCAGCCTGTGCCCACACAGCCGTCTCTACTCCCCTACCCCCGGAGCGGGTCACGGGTTCCTCAGGGCAGCTGGGATGATTTTGACATGCTTGTCGGAACTCTCTCATCCTTCGGGATTAATGATGAATAGCAGCAAAATAGGGTTCTTGAGCTGCAGCGTGAAAGCTAAACGGGGAACATCGGGATCCCCTGACAGTCTTGTCTTCCTGAGTGGGAGCTCACTGGAGGTCACTGGATGTAGCTGAACCACACAACACAACCAGAATCCAACTCAGCCGAAAACTCGGGAGGCTAAACAGAGGCCTCGAGCTTGGTTAGAAGGTCTTAGAAATTTCCCTTCTGAGCCTGAGGACAGAGTGTGCAGGGGTTTTACTTTATGTGACTATTTATTTATTATTTTGATACTCTAGCAAAGCTTTTGGGGGGAAAAAAAAGTCAGTTATTCTGACTTTGCCTCTGGATACATTTCTCATGACTGGAACCATTACAAAAGACATGCTTTTGAATTTGCTTTAAACTCTTTTTCATTTACTATAATACTTTCTGTTCTTTGGAGGCTATTAAAAACGTATAAAATGAATTCATTTCTAACTTTGTAAAAAATATGTCAATATCTGTAAAGTTGATCTGACGCCAGAGAGTGTGTGTTCTTTTCAAAAAGGCGACTCCTCCAGATGGGTGTTTACAACTGCCAGCTTTTTAACAACCTGGGGCTGTGTTGCTTCTACGCCCAGCAGTACGATATGACTCTGACCTCGTTTGAACGTGCCCTTTCTCTGGCTGAAAATGAAGAAGAGGTAGCTGACGTCTGGTACAACTTGGGACACGTCGCTGTGGTACGTTGTTTCCCTGATAGAGCTTCTGTTCTAGAAAAGGTAGCCACACGTTAGTCTTGAAGACATTTTCATGTACTGGAAATCCAGGTTTGGTTACAGTCCTTATACCAATTTATAGAGATTTCTGGGAGTCACCCAAACTCGTTTTACATCCCCAGGTTAATCCCCTTACGTACAAGTCACAGCCGACTCCTGTGCCGGGATGTGTCGTTTTCTCTGCGGTGGCAGGAGAGATGTGTGTGGGGTGAGGAGGTCGGAGGCGGCGGGAGCAAGTGGCCGGATTTGTGTGTGCGAGTTTGCGCTCTTCTCTTACAGGGAACAGGGGACACGAACCTGGCCCACCAGTGCTTCCGGCTGGCTCTGGTGAGCAACAACCAGCACGCAGAGGCCTACAACAACCTGGCCGTGCTGGAGATGCGGAGGGGCCACGTGGAGCAGGTCAGCCAGCCCTGTGGGCTGCACACAGCCTGCTTGCTCCACAGAGCAGCAGCCGCGTGCAGCCGTCTTCACACGTGACAGTTTCAAATGAGCTCTGGGGTCTGACTGCCCAGGGTTTGAGTCCCAGTATGGGCAGCGTGACCTTGGACAAGTCACTTAACCTTTCAGTGTCCAAAACAGAACGCTCGAGTTTACTGGGGCAAAACTGCACCTCCCTAGCCTGTCCTATGGTCGTGAACCGCTCCACCGTCCACAGCCCCCCGACCACCACCCCACTGCTCAGGCCCGCGTCCTAGGACCACCCCCTACATATCCTAGGACTCCCTCCCACCCCCCCACCCAGAAACTTCTCTTTTCCAACTGCCCCTTCCCCACCACCCGCTGCCTCTAGTGAACCCCATCCGTGCCACGCACACATCCTCCACTCTCTGCCCCTCGCCCCCTCCTCCAGGCCGCTGTCATTTCCTGCCCGGGTGAGTACGAGTCTCCTAGCCATGGTCTTTGTTTCCGCTTCCATCAGCAAGGAAGTGCACCCCGTAATGTGTTTTCCTCAGGACAGCCTTAAGGATATGTTTTTAAAACAAGATTATTAAAAAAATAATAATAATAAATAAAACAAGGTTATTTCATCACTGCTTTGCTTAGCATCCTCCAAAGGCTCCTCCCTGCAACTCAGAATATGTGAATAGTTTGAACTTCAAACCTTAGCCTTCAGGGCCCCCCTCAGACCAGGCTTTGCCACCAATCCTTCCCCCACCCCCCCGGCCATCAGACGCGTGAGCTGCTGGCTGCTGGGCGGGCCCGTTCCTACTGTGGGGCCTTTGGACTCCTTTCAGATCCGACAGGACCCTTTTCTTTTTATCGTTCGGGTCTTCACTTAATTACCACCTCTTCAGAAAGACCCGCTGGACCGTCAGTCTAAAGGAGCCCTCAGTATTGTCTCCTGGTGGTGTCTCCTTCACAGTACTTGCCATTTTATCAGATACTTTCAGTCTGTGTGTAGAATGCAAAATGCTAGCTGTGTGAAAGCAGGGACCTTCTCTGCCTTCTAACTGCTGTATTTTCAACATCAGAACCATTGCCCGACCCTGGGGAGGTGCTTAGTGTGGGTAGACTGAGCGGATGATAAACAAAATAGAGTCATCACAGCAGCTGACCTGAAGGGGTTCTTGTGAAGGTGAGCCGCTTGTGCGTGTAAAGCACTTGGAATAGTAAAGTCACATGATAGATGCTTAATACATTATATTTTGTTGTTATCATTTACCTAACAGGAAGTTTAAAAGCTAAATACACGCATACCATATTAAATGACAATCAAGACAAATAGCTGTTCCATTCCCTGTGTTAGAGATGAGGAAACAGACTAGAGGAGGGTAAGTAGCTAACCAAGGTCACAGACCCTGTGCGCACACGCCAGGACGGTGACCTCCAGCCTGGCCTCCGAGCGCGTTGCTGAACCTGAGAAAACAAGCAGAGAGGCCTCAGTGGGTGCTGCTCTCGCTGCACAACATTTTCCCAACGAAATAAAGTGGCTGTGTGTTTGTAAACAAAAGCTAACTGCTCTAAAGTGGGAACTTGTTCTGTCCTGGAACTTTGTATCCATTTGAAGCAAGTGCTTTTTATGATTTTCTCTGTTTGCATGTTGGTGATTTTCTTTCCCTCCTACTTATTGTCCTTTCTATAGTATGCAGTTGATTTGAAATGTTTTGGTGAAAGGTCTCACTGTTATTAAAAATTATACTTCAATTTCCCTGGAGAAGGACATGGCAACCCACTCCAGTATTCTTGCCTGGAAAATCCCATGGACAGAGGAGCCTGGCGGGCTGTGGTCCATGGGGTCACAAAGAGTCGGACACGACTGAGCACACACACACACACACTTCAATTAAAAGAAACTAGCAAATCATAACATTAATATCTACCATCTTATATAAACTGTTGTTTTCCTTTAAAAAAAAGATTTAAGAATTTGTCCTCGGGGTCATACGTAGAAGTTTAGCTACAAGTTGAAAGGCTGTTTTGGCAGCTTAGGAATGCTGAGTTTGTGGTCTTAACAGTGAGTGTACAGGCTACTCATGTCTCTCTGTGGTCTCTGCAACGAGTGATCCTGTGAGCCTGCAGGCGACAAAGCATGATGTGAGTTTTGTCTTTTGAGTGCTTTAGAGAGCGGAAAGCTTGTCATTTTCAGTTGCCTTCAGCTGTCATTTTCAGGTCAGCAGTATACTAAGTGCTTGCTCATTGTCGTCCAGCACAGAACATGGCGATCTGAATTTGCAGTGGTTTTTTGATGCCTTTGGTTGTTGCATTACAGAAGGTAGTTGAAAGCCTACTAAATCAATCAACACCAACAGAAACTGGATTGATAAGACTTTTCTCTTTAGCATTGAGAGGACTATGTTTTGAGTTGTACATCATATTGAAATATAAACGATAAGAACAGTGGTTCTCACATAACTTTCAATTCTATTCTTTTCTCCATATTTTGAAGCATTTTATTTTTAATAAAATTTTGACAAGATATAAGTAGTTAATTGTATATCTGTAAATTGTATTTCACAGAAATTCATCCATGTTTATCACAGAGTCATGTTTTTTAAAGTCCTTTCCTGGGTAAAGTATTCTTCTACCAAAAAAAAAAATCACCAGTATAGTGCTAATATATGCTCATATGCCTTTGGTCTCTCTCTCCTTTTTTTCTTTTCTAAACAGGCAAAAGCACTGTTACAAACCGCATCATCTTTAGCACCCCATATGTACGAGCCACATTTTAATTTCGCAACAATTTCTGATAAGGTATCCTCTTTCTTTATCAGTTTACCATCTGACCTGTTTGTTTTCTTCTTTTGTGTGTGTGTGTGTGTTTTCTTCCTTGGTTTTAAAAATTGTACAGATAAATAAGGACATTCTAACCATAACTTGCTGAGAGAAATGATTTTTTAAACACTTGATTATTTACACCTATGTCTTCATTTTAAGGGAACGTTTAATATACTTTAAGTATATGTATCACTGAATATTAGCTAAGCTTAATACCATTATGGATTGCAGAAGAATTATTTTATGTTTTAAAAGACATTTAATCATTGAAAAACTGCTCATTAACTCCTGGTTTGGGGAGGATTTAGTAATCAGTTTTTTTTTACAGGGAAATCCTGTATATCATTTATAGATCATATAGTCACCAAGTCTAGCATGATGCTATAAAATTGGGGATATTAGTGAAAGCCATTTCAGCAATGAGCAATATAGGAAAGAAGCAACTGTTAATACTGTGTTACAAGTCAATTAACATCCAAGAGCTAAAAGAAATTGTGTGTCCTTTTACAATAAGAAGAAAGAAAGAAAAGTCATCTAATAACTTTTACTTGCAAAACTTCCTTTAACATGGAAGATGAGTTTTGAGGATAAGGAAATGGCTAAAAATGTTTGCTGATGTAAAGACTCTTTCTTTGTAGACCCAAAAAGTTATAAAAATCATTTTTCATAACATGAATGTGAGCTTCTCTCTCTTGGGTTTTGAAAATAAAATATGCTGTTTTTTATAAATTGTCATTTTTGAGAGCTTGTTAAGTGCTAGGCACTGTTCCGGCTACTCTCCACACCTCTAATTCTCTCAACACCCCTGCAATGTAGGTAACCCTTACCTTTCCTATGCGTTTTTTCATACAACTGATGTTCTGTTTGTTGAACTTGTATGAACAGCTGCTACATACCAGGCACTGCTGTAGGCACAGAAGATGTACGTAGTGAATAAATCAGGCAGAAACTTCTGCCTCATGCAGCTTACATTCTAATGGAAGCCAAGGCTTTGGAACTTGAAAGCCTTCTCTGGAGCTCCATGGCAGTGGCAGATTCAGATCCATGCCCGGCTCCCACGTGTTTCCCCATGCGCTGTGCTGCCACCGGGCGTCCCTGGCGGCTCAGACGGTAAAGGACCTGCCTGCAGGCAGGAGACCCTGGTCCAGTCCCGGGTCAGGAAGACCCCCTGGAGGAGGGGATGGCTACCCACTCCAGTATTCTTGCCTGGAAAATTCCATGGACAGAGGAGCCTGGCGGGTTACAGTCCATGGGGTTACAAAGACTCGGACACAACCGAGGAGCTAAGCATGCAGGCACATGCTGCCAGTTAGTTAAACCACAGAGGAGCCTTGATTACTTTCTTTCAGGAGTGTTACTAAATTTTAATGATATTTAATGCAAATGGAATATTTCTGTTAGCAAAAGTCTACACTTCCATAAAAGAAAATACTATGTTAAAAAGAAATGCTATGATTTAAAAAATAAAAGTTTTCAGTTCATATGTGTGTTACAAAAAAACTACCAGAAGTGAATGATCTGTATTTGTGTGTGTGTGTGTGTGCACTGCAAAGCTCTCTCCTTTTAGAAGTGTATACATGAATCAAGGTGCATTCAGATGGATTCAGATACTGTATGTGTTTTTCTTTGGGACTGGGTTTTAACAAAAAGTTTATTGAAAATCAAAGATACCCTCAATGAATTTTAAAAACTGGATATCTTCCCAACATTACTATGTTAGCAACCTTTTAAAAGCTCCCAGAGCATGTTATTATATCTTAAATACAATAGTTTTTACTTAAGTTTCCTGTCTTAAGAGATATTACCATAACCAAAACATCATTGTCTGTGGTAAATTACAGACTGAACTGAGTTGGCTGTTTTAGCGTGTAGATGTCAATTTATTTTTATGAGACTATCAGTGACAGGAAAAGAAAGCAGGTTTCTGAGTTCATAACTAGACAACCATAATGGAGCAGAAATTATTTACATGACTGGTTATTTTTCTCATACTTTTTCATGACTGAATTGTAATCTAGGTGAAAAAAAATTTTATATCAAAGTAACACAGTCAAGTAATTTACCTTGGGTTTTTATGTTTTGCAGATACTATGTTTTTTTTTTTAATTCATTTCTTATTTTTTATGGTCCTCATTCTGTGGTCTTATTCTGGTCTGCTTTCCTTACAGATTGGAGATCTACAGAGGAGTTATGCTGCTGCTAAGAAGTCTGAAGCAGCATTTCCAGATCACGTGGACACTCAACACTTAATTAAGCAGTTAGAGCAGCATTTTGCTATGCTCTGATTTTTCCTCAGTTAAATATATGTGTGTGTGTATTTAGGGAAAAAGTAGTATTATATATGTATATATTTGTAATACAAACCTGTGCCTGATATTAGTGAAAGTGACATAGCGGGATTTAAACCAGAATCTTTAAAACTGTATAATAATAACTTTATAAGACAATATCATAAAAGACAAGATTTAATCTCTTGTAAGCAGATCATGAACTCTCCCACGGTATATGGTAGATGTTTGTTTACAATGTTTACAAAAAATTTTCATGAATTTCTTCAAATTCTTAAAAATACACGTTGTTAATGTCCTTTAGTTGGCCATTAGCTAGCATGTAGCTTAAGAGGTGTGAAATCTGCCTTTAAAGTTGCACTTTTATGGCTAAAAATTATATACTTACCCTTGGTACAGACTTTAGAAATTAAAGGTTGTATTTCAAACTATTTTTTATGAAATGCTTTGTGAGACATTCTACATTTTCTTATATATTATGCTTTAAATAAATGTGTATGAAACACCATCCTTCTGTTGCTTTTCATGAGTCTTTGTTTCAATCATCTCAGATGAAACAAGTTTTCCAGAAATGAAGCCTTAGAAATCAAGTCATTATCCTAATTTTATTTTAAATGATGTACCATCAATTTTGCTTTTTCCTGAGAAGCTATTTATGGGATATCACGTTGTCAGCCTAAGAATATCAGGATTAGGAGTGGAGTCATAAGCCACAAGTCCCTCGTGGTCAGCCCCAAGAAGGTTAGGGGGCATCCGGTACCGTGAGTGGTAACATCCTAGGAAGGTCTGCTCCAGTGTTTCCTGGACCGCTCACTGACGGCTTCTCACAAGGAAGTGCGTTCACGGGCCTGCTTTGGAATCTGTCCACGGTGCTTCTCAGCGTTTTAACTTTAGAAAACCGTTTCACGGGTATTTTGTTTCTGTTCCATGCATATAAATTGTACTGCTGAGCTGATGGAACACAAAAGGTGTGGATGCAGAGAATAAGATTGGTAGAGGCTGGAAGTAACTTCAGAGAACGTGTCAATGCATCTCCTCGCGGGGAGGAGGCCAGGCCCCGCCCTTCAGGCTGGAACCTCCCCTGGTTCTCCATGAGAGGCTACCACTTGTTGGGCTTGCGAGAAATTGCTCAAGTACTGTCAAACTTCCTAACACTATTCAGTATTTAGGTTCAAATTTTATATTGGGAATTGTTTTCTTAGTTAATTTAAAATAAGCACTGGTAACAGAGGCTAGCATTTACCAAGGATGTTGTGTGTACTGAGCACTGCTCAGACCCTGGGTGAGGAGTGACATTTCATCCCTGTTGCAGTCCTGTGAAACGCTGTTATTCCCATTTTTCTTGTGAGAAAAATGAAGCGCAGAGCAATCAAATAGCTTGCCCACGTTGTCAGGCTCAGCAAGTGGCAGAGCTGGGATTCAAATGCACATTTACTCTAGTGGTTAAGAGCACATACCCGGGAGCCAGGTGCACAGTATTGGTAAAGAAATGGGCATAAGGCAGACCGCAGACTTGCGTGTGGCCTCTGAGTATGTGTTTTTAACTACTGTGTCAAATCTCTTAGTGTCTCTTCTGTAAATAAAGCTATCATTTAAAATGAATGGTATATGCACTAGTAAAATTGAATAAGGGGATATTAACCACTGTGATGAACAGTATTGCATAGGAACCTGGAATGTTAGGTCCATGAATCAACATAAATTGGACGTTATCAAGCAGGAGATGGTGAGAATAAACATTGACATCTTAGGAAGCAGTGAACTAAAATGGACAGGAATGGGCGAATTTAATTCAGATGACCATTATACCTACTACTGTGGGCAAGAATCCTATAGAAGAAATGGAGTAGCCCTCATAATCAGCAGAAGAGTCCAAAATGCGGTAGTTGGGTGCAACCTCAAAGATGACAGAATGATCCTGGTTCATTTCCAAGGCAGGTCATTCAGCATCACAGCAACCCAAGTCTATGTCCCTACTACCGATGCCGAAGAAACTGGAGTTGATCAGTTCTGTGAAGACCTAGAAGACCTCCTGGAACTAATACCAAAAATAGATGTTCTATTCATCACTGGGGACTGGAATGCAAAAGTAGGAAGTCAAGAGATACCTGGAGTAACAAGCAAGTTTGGCCTTGGAGAATAAAATGAAGCGGAGCAAAGGCTAACTGAATCTTCCAAGAGAATGCTTTGGTCATAGAAAATGCCCTTTCTTAATAGCATAAGAAAAGACTTTACACAAAGACATCACCAAATGGCCAATACCGAAATCAATTTGACTACATTCTTTGTAGCCAAAGATGGAGAAGCTGTTTACAGTCAGCAAAAACAAGATCTGGAACTGACTATGGCTCGGATCATCAGCCTCTCATAGCAAAATTCAGGCTTAAACTAAAGAAACAGGGAAAAACCACTAGGCCAGCCAGATACGACTTTAATCTCCTATGAATATGCAGTGAAGGTAATGAATAGATTCAAGGAATTAGACCTTGTAAACAGTGTGCCTGAAGATCTATGGAGGGGGGACTGTAATATTGTACAGGAGGCAGCAAACACAACCATCCCAGAGAAAAAAGAAAAGCAAGAAGGTAATGTGGTTATCAGAGGAGGCCTTACAAACAGCTAAAGAAAGAAGAGAACCAAAAAAAAAAAAAAAGGGAGAAAGGGAAAGATATATCCAACTAAATGCAGATTTCCAAAGGACAGCAGGGAGATACAAGAAGGTCTTCTTCAATGACCAGTGTGTAAAACTAGAAGAAGACAACAGAAGGGGAAAGACTAGAGATGTCTTCAGGAAAATTGGAGACACCAAGGCAACATTTTGCCCAAAGATGGGCACAATAAAGGACATAAAAGGTAGAGACCTAGTAGACACTGAAGAGATCAAGAAGAGATGGAAAGAATACACGGAAGAACTGTATGAAAACGTCCAGATGAACTGATGACTGTGAAGGTGTGGTCAGCCACCCAGAGCCAGACATTCTGGAGGGCGAAGTCTACTGGGCCCTAGGAAGCACTGCTGTTAAAGCTGGTGGATGTGGTGGAATTCCAGTAGAACTATTCAAAATCTTAAAAGATGATGCCATCAAGGTGTTGCATTCAATATGTGAGCAAATTTGGAAGACCCAGTAGTGGCCTCAGGACTGGAAAAGGTCAATCCTCATCCCAGTTCCCAAGAACAGTAGTACTAAAGAATGTGCTAACCATCGGACAATTGCACTCATCTCCCATGCTAGTAAGGTCATGCTTAAAATCTTGCATGCTAGACTTCAGCATTATGTGAACCAAGAACTTCCAGATGTCCAAGCTGGAGTTAGAAAAGGAAGAGGAACCAGAGATCGAATTGCCAACATTCACTGGATCATAGAGAAAGCTAGGGAATTCTAGAAAAACATCTACTTCTGTTTCATCGACTACGTCAAAGCCTTTGAGTGTGTGGATCATAATAATCTGTGGAAAGCTGTTAAAGAGCTGGGAATACCAGACCATCTACATGTCTCTTGAGAAACCCGTATGCAGGTCAAGAAGCAACAGTTAGAACCCTGTATAGAACAACTGATTGGTTCAAGATTGAGAAAGGAGCACGACAGGCTATCTGCTGTCACCCCGTTTGTTTAACCTATACACTGAGCACGTCATGAGAAATGCCAGGCTGGATGAGCGACAGCCTAGAATCAAGACTGCTGGGAGAAACATCGACAGCCTCAGATATGCGGATGATACCACTCTAATGGCAGAAAGTGAAGAGGAACTAAAGAGTCTCCTGATAAGCATGAAGGAGGAGAGTGAAAGAGCGGGCTTAAAACTAAGTATTAAAAAACCTAAGATCACAGCATCCGGCACCACTACCGCATGGCAAACAGAGGGGGCAGATGTGGAAGTCGTGACAGATTCCCTCTTCTCCGGCTCCAAAATCACTGCAGATGCTGACTGCAGCCCTGAAATCGAAGATGACTGCTTCTTGGCAGGAAAGATAGCTTGTCATAGGACAAACCTAGACAGTGTGTTGAAAAGCAGAGACATTGCTCTGGTGACAAAAGTCTGCATAGTCAAGGCATGGTCTTCCCGGTGGTCACATACAGTTGTGAGAGCTGGACTGTAAAGAAGGCAGAGCACCAGAGAATCGATGCCTTCGGTTTGTGGTGCTGGAGAAGACTCCTGAGAGCCCCTTGGGCAGCAAGGAGATAAAACCAGTCAATCTTAAGGGAGATCAACCCTGAATACTCATTGGAAGGACGGATGCTGAAGCTGAAACTCCAGTATTTTGGTTTTTGGATGCGAACAGCTGACTCGTTGGAAAAGTCCCTGATGCTGGAAAAAACAGAGGGCAGAAGAAGAAGGCATCAGAGGATGAGATGGCTGGATTCAATGGACATGATGCAATGGACATGAACTTAGGCAAACTTTGGGAGATGGTGAGGGAGGGGAGGCCTGGTGTGCTGCAGTCCATGGGGTCACAAAGAGACACGACTGGGTGACTGAACAGCAAATTAACACAGCAAAAAATGAATGCGTCAGTATTCCTGAAGTGATACGGAGAGATTTTTTTGTCTTGAATTTATGTTAATTCAATGTGAACACCAGCGCAAAGAATGACTCAGGACGGCTAAGGGCAGAATGATGACATAACACTGCATCAGGGGTTACATACATCTTTGTAACAAAATTACCTCAGGGCTGCATAACTTCTGGCTTCCATGCCAACACTGCTATATAAGGAAGGTTAACAACTGTCCTCTACCGTGATGAAAAACATGTCCAATCCATGTATAAATTGTTCAGCCAAAATTAACATGATTGAGCTTCCAGCTGATGAAAATGAGATATGGCAAGAAGACCGCCTGCACCAAAGGATGGCTGAAGTTACAAGTCCTTCCTTCTCGGTGGGTCCCGTCTGAACCAGCCCCTGTGGCTCTGCGGCTCTGTTACGTTTCTGACGTGTTCGCCAGGATCGGAGCCCCATCAGGATATAACTTATGGCCTAGACATAGGAAAATTAATAAAGATAGCTCATTACTTTTATTTTATTTTCTGGCAATAGTGACAATGTTTTTATTTATTTATTCATTTTTCTATTTGCACTGGTGATTTCTCCTGGGAATTTTCCTTTTTTTAAAATTTTATTTTATTTTTAAACTTTACAATATTGTATTAGTTTTGCCAAATATCGAGATGAATCTGCCACAGGTATACCTGTGTTCCCCATCCTGAACCCTCCTCCCTCCTCCCTCCCCATACCCTCCCTCTGGGTCGTCCCAGTGCACCAGCCCCAAGCATCCAGTACCGTGCATCGAACCTGGACTGGCATCTCGTTTCATACATGATATTATACATGTTTTAATGCCATTCTCCCAAATCTCCCCACCCTCTCCCTCTCCCACAGAGTCCATAAGACTGATCTATACGTCAGTGTCTCTTTTGCCGTCTCATACACAGGGTTATTGTTACCATCTTTCTAAATTCCATATATATGTGTTAGTATACTGTATTGGTGTTTTTCTTTCTGGCTTACTTCACTCTGTATAATAGGCTCCAGTTTCATCCACCTCATTAGAACTGATTCAAATGTATTCTTTTTAATGGCTGTGGTACATATACACAATGGAGTATTACTCAGCCATTAAAAAGATAGCTCATTACTTTTAATGTACCACCAACTCTTTATTAAAATGAGGGATTTCTATTAAGAGCTTTCAACTGGGATTGATTTTAAGCATTCAGAAAAACAGCAAAGATTTTAGAACTGATGCAAGAGGACTCAACCTTGGAAAAAAATGAATGCAGAAATTAGGGAAAATGCCACTCCTGGATGGTTTCAAATTCTAGGGAGCAGGCGGATTGAAATGGTCCATGGAGATGTTCCAGAGTTCCAGAATAGTTACCTAGGCTCAGATATCAGGGCGAAAGTTTATCAGTTTGAAAATAACTGCAGTTTTACATCCTTCCATGTTGATGGCATTAGTCCTATTTTTGGCTGACTAAAACTTTAACATTTTTGACAGATGCTGCCATTTCACATCCTTGATATTAAAGCCCAACTCTTGAGATTAAAGAATAAGGATTAAAGGTGAAATCGTAATCCTTAAGGACTCAGTTGATAAAGAATCTGCCTGCAATGCAGGAGACCTCGGTTCAAGTCCTGGGTAGGGAAGATCCCCTGGAAAGGGACAGGCTGCCCACTCCAGTGTTCCTGGGCTTCCCTGGTGACTTAACTGGACTCTATTCCTTACAGCGTGATGAAACGTGAATAGAGGACTGTATTTCTTATAACGTGATCCTCTCCCTTAGCCGAATCCTGACTGATAAGGAGGAGGTGATTGGTGTCATGTCAACAGCACTAGTGATAAAGAACCTGCCGCCCAGGCGGGAGACAGAAGAGACTCGGGTTCCATTCCTGGGTCAGCAGATCCCCTGGAGGAGGCATGGCAACCCGCTCCAGTGTTCTTGCCTGGAGAACCCCATGGACAGAGGAGCTTGGTGGACTGCGGTCCACGGGGTCATAAACAGCTGGACACAACTGAAGTGACTCAGCACAGAACACAGCACAGATGACGGGAACCCTTGCAGAACGCAGCCATGCTATCCTAGTGAAGAGAAAGTCACACTCAGATACTGGGAAGGACAATCTCTCCTGCTTCAAATGGACACAACTGAAGTGACTCAGCACAGAACACAGCACAGATGACGGGAACCCTTGCAGAACGCAGCCATGCTATCCTAGTGAAGAGAAAGTCACACTCAGATACTGGGAAGGACAATCTCCTGCTCCAAATGGACACAAATGGACACAACTGAACACAGTGACTCAGCACAGTGAAGCACAGAACACAGCACAGCACAGATGATGCTATCCTAGTGAAGAGAAAGTCACACTCTCCTGCTTCAAATGGACACAACCTTGCACAGAACACAGCACAGATGACGCAGCCATGCTATCCTAGTGAAGAGAAAGTCACACTCAGATACTGGGAAGGACAATCTCTCCTGCTTCAAATGGACACAACTGAAGTGACTCAGCACAGAACACAGCACAGATGACGGAACCCTTGCAGAACGCAGC
The DNA here is from genome assembly GCF_027580195.1 of Bos mutus. Taxonomy (NCBI): domain Eukaryota; kingdom Metazoa; phylum Chordata; class Mammalia; order Artiodactyla; family Bovidae; genus Bos; species Bos mutus. The sequence continues at coordinate 85,299,066 of NC_091626.1, read as the reverse complement.
CATGCTATCCTAGTGAAGAGAAAGTCACACTCAGATACTGGGAAGGACAATCTTTCCTGCTTCAAATGGACACAACTGAAGTGACTCAGCACAGAACACAGCACAGATGACGGGAACCCTTGCAGAACGAACAGCCATGCTATCCTAGTGAAGAGAAAGTCACACTCAGATACTGGGAAGGACAATCTCTCCTGCTTCCTGCAAATGGACACAACTGAAGTGACTCAGCACAGAACACAGCACAGATGACGGAACCCTTGCAGAACGCAGCCATGCTATCCTAGTGAAGAGAAAGTCACACTCAGATACTGGGAAGGGACAATCTCTCCTGCTTCAAATGGACACAACTGGACAATCTCCTGTGACTCACAGAACACAGCACAGATGACCCTTGCAGAACGAGCCATGATCCTAGTGAAGAGAAAAAGTCACACCAGATACTGGGAAGGACAGCTAAATGGACACTAACTGAAGAAAAGTCACACCCTCAGATACTGGGTGAAGGACAATCTTTCCTGCTTCAAATGGACACAACTGAAGTGACTCAGCACAGAACACAGCACAGATGGCGGGAACCCTTGCAGAACGCAGCCATGCTATCCTTGTGAAGAGAAAGTCACACTCAGATACTGGGAAGGACAATCTCTCCTGCTTCAAATGGACACAACTGAAGTGACTCAGCACAGAACACAGCACAGATGGGAACCCTTGCAGAACCCTTGCAGAACGCAGCCATGCTATCCTAGTGAAGAGAAAGTCACACTCAGATACTGGGAAGGACAATCTCTCCTGCTTCAAATGGACACAACTGAAGTGACTCAGCACAGAACACAGCACAGATGACGGGAACCCTTGCAGAACGCAGCCATGCTATCCTAGTGAAGAGAAAGTCACACTCAGATACTGGGAAGGACAATCTCTCCTGCTTCAAATCAGAGAAGACAGACCCTCCTCCAGTGTTTGAAACTCAAGTCTCAAATGCCGGGCGCCAGCATTTTCTCTCTACTGAAGCGCGTCTCTCATTCCCCGTTTAAAACAAGCAAAACCAGCGCCTTTAAGCCCGCCCCTTTATGGCACTGCCTTCCTCCCTTTGTCGGAACAGCGTCACAGGGCAGATGATGCTTGTTGCCTGCTTCCTCATCGTCCCTGTGTTTCCTGACCCGCTTCAGTCTGGCTTCAACTCCCACCGCTACTAAGCAGCTCTCGCTGAGGTCACTAACGACTCTCATTAGCAAATCCAGAGTTGTGTTTTTTTTACAGTTATTTATTTTTTATTGGAGTGTAATTGCTTTACAATGTCGTGTCCATTTCTGCTTTGCAGAGTGAATCAGCTACATGGATATATATATGCCCTCCCTCCTGCATTTCCCTCCCACCTCACCACCCCCATCCCACCCACCGAAGTCATCACAGAGCAACTAGCTGAGCTCCCTGTGCTCTACAGCGGCTCCCCACCAGCTTTCGATTTTACACACTGTTGCTGCTGTTGTTCAGTCACTTACGTCGTGTCTGAACCTCTGAGACCCTATGGACTGCAGCACGCCAGGCCTCCCTGTCTTTCACTATCTCCCGGAGTTTTCTCAAATGCATGTCCATTGAGTTGGTGATGCTAACCATCTCATCCTCTGCCACCCTCATCTCCTTTTGCCTTCAATCTTTCCCAGCGTCAGGGTCTTTTCCAACGAGTCAGCTCTTCACATCAGGCGGCCAAAGTATTGGTACTTCACCTTCCGCAAGTCTTTCCAATGGATATTCTGGGTTGATTTCCTTTAGGATGGACTGGTTGGATCTCCTTGGGGATTCTTGTGGCTTGTGAAATTGCTCAGTCGTGTCCAACTCTTTGTAACCCATGGACTGTAGCCCACCAGACTCCTCTGTCCATGGAATTTTCCAGGCAAGAGTACTGGAGTGGGTTGCCATTTCCTTCTCCAGAGGATCTTCCCAACCCAGAGATCTAACCTGGGTATCCCACATTGCAGGCAGACGCTTTACCATCTGAGCCACCAGGGAAGCTCTGAGGATTCTGATGTCCCCTAAATTTTGACTGGTTTGATCTCATTTTGCACATGGTGGTATATATATGTCAATCCTAGACAAGGACTGAGAGCGAATGGAAAAAATCCCTGCATGAAGGGTCAGTAGGATTTTGAGAGCCAGAGAGGAGAGAGAGGCTGTGGCAAAACATCCCAGGCCGGGCCTTGGGGGCCATAAGAACGTGAACTTGGCTGGATGGGAGCTGGGCAGTAGCATGCTGGTCATGAGAGCTGGGTTTGGAGGCTCAGGAAGGACCAGCATGTAGAAAGCTCTGAATCGCAAGTTAAGGAGTGTAAGTTTCACCTGAGGGTTGCCAAGCAAGCAGGTGTTTTGTAGGAATTGATTTGGAGACAATGTTTAGGATCAGTTGGAGAACACAGAGTTGGATGTAGATTTTATTTATTTATTTTGGATATAGATTTTAAATCAAGTTTTCTAGGAAGAGTGTGAAAATGAATATATTGACACTAGATAATAGATACAACTTTCTCGGCTGCACCACATATGCAACCGATCAGATAGTTCACGCCACACTTCTGCTTGGTTTCACCCTTTCCTCTTTCCCATCTGTCCCCCAAAGCAGAAAAAATGGCCTAGTCACAGCTCGTGCAAAGAACACTGAATGTCACAGATGGTGCTTTATTAATTACACATTTCAACAAATAGTTTTCTTAACAAGATTTCTGTCTTTTCACCAAAGTGGGTCTATGAGTTAAGTGACATTTTTATACTTCATGAAATAGGAATTTGGAGGAAAGAAAAATATTAATACTGCGTACAATTTTCTCCACTATAATCTTTGTTTCAACAGTGTCTGTGGCTAGGCTGTGGGGATTCTGATGTCCCCTAAATTTTGAGAACCATTTTGCTACATGTTTTCTAAGAGTATTTTCACCACTAAATTCCTCAAGAAGAAATGTGTGTGTTACTCGCCCAGTCGTGTCCGATTCTTTGTGACCCCATGGACTGTAGCCCGCCAGGCTCCTCTGTCCATGGGATTCTCCAGGCCAGAATACTGGAGTGGGTTGCCATGCCCTCCTCCAGAGGACCTTTCCGACCCAGAGATCAAACCCACATGTCTCTTGCATTACAGGCAGATTCTTTACCACTGAGCCACTGGGGAAGCCCTCAAGATGAAACGGATAACCTGAATAGTCCTGTATCTATGAAAGAGTCTGCTTGTTAATACCATTTGAATACAGTGCCAATGGGAGGTGTCCCAGATCCCTTGAGAGAGGGCTTTAAATTGCAGGATTCAGGCCATCTTTTGAGACCCTCATGAAATACCTGTGAATAGAGGTGGAGAGAAAGGGCATCCAAATAATAAGTAATTATGTTACTATTGTTATTATATATTAAGTGCCTGCTGCTTGTCATCTTTGCAACTCTACACTATTATGATTCCCATTTTCCTGGTGACAACCTCAGAAAGGTTACATCATGGTCCAAGGTTGCTAGATAGTAAAAAGCATAGCTGGGAGTCACAGCGTCTGGACATGCTATCTTCCTTCAACCAGTTAAGAATAGGCAAGCTAGCGAAAGTAGGAGATGAAGCGGTAGCTCTCGACGAGTTTGGGAAATGAGATGGGATGGAAACACGTGGGTCACAAACAATGAGGTCTCACCTATCAGAATGGGTCCTGACGTTCCCACGGGTTCTGTGGGTCATGATCTCGTCTGATCCTTTCAGCAGCCCTATGGGACTAGTGACCCAGCAGTTCATATCCCCATCCTCTAAATGAGAAAAACAAAATTCCGAGAGAGAATCCGATCCATTTACAGTCACACAGCTGCCAAGAGACACATTAAGGGACTTAACAACAGGTCTTCTAACCCCTTCTACACCCTGTATTTCCACTTTCCCAACCACGCAGCCTTTGAATAGCAGAAAGAGGAACTGAAAGACAAAATTGCATGCGTTAAACTTTCCAGGCAAAGGAGAGCTGTGTTTAGAAACAGTTAGTTCAAATACTTCTGAGCACGTCTTTAGATACGTTATACTGAGTAAGCACGGACGATGTCCAGCACTTCCGAAAGAAGAAGCGGAAGATTCCAAACGGCTCTGACAGAGGCGGGTTGTGTTCCAAGCCCCGCATTCAGACCTGTGCGAGCTCACAGTGGGCTTCCTGTGGTTTTATAATCCCTGCTAAGGTTTCGATCAGAAAAAAATGTCTGAAGAGCTTCGATCGAAAAGCACCTGTGTTAGCACTGAGCTGTGTTCTGATCCTGATTTCCCAACACAAGGCTTCTTGGTTTCCTATCCATGAAGCTCACTGGCAAGCAGCTTTTCCAGGTGTTACAGTGACTCGCAATAGGAGGAGGAGAGGAGGTGACCGAGCTGAGAAAATCCGAGTCCAGGTCACCACCCAGGAGGCCCATCGCAAGCAGAACATCTGCAATTGGAGTCTCCCTTTGAAATAGTGGATGCAGAGATGATACTGCTGCTACTGCTGCTGCTGCTGCTGCTAAGTCGCTTCAGTCGTGTCCGACTCCGTGCGACCCCATAGACGGCAGCCCACCAGGCTCCCCCATCCCTGGGATTCTCCAGGCAAGAACACTGGAGTGGGTTGCCATTGCCTTCTCCAATGCATGAAAGTGAAAAGTGAAAGTAAAGTCACTCAGTCGTGTCCAACTCTTCATGACCCCATGGACTGCAGCCTACCACGCTCCTTCGTCAATGGGACTTTCCAGGCAAGAGTACTGGAGTGGGGTGCCATTGTCGTCTACTACACACAAAATAGACAAACAGGCTGAGAGGCCAGCAGCGAGGCTGTCTGTGGAATTCAGAAGGTGGTTCCAGGGAACGTGGCTCAGCAGGTATCATATACTGCAAATGATCACGTCTGTGCCCTGGGAACCGTTTTTCAGGGGTGGGGACCGGAGTTTGAAGGGTGTCTGTTGGAAGACATTCCCCAACTTACTGTCAACAAGTGTCACATCCTCACCCCCGTCCACCTTCAGATTACAGTTTGAATTGTTGCGCTGTATATAAAGGGGAAGGGTGCTGAGAGCAAGGGGGGTAGTGTGTGCAGGGGGGCAGGATGCTGAGAGCGAGGGGGGCAGGAGGAACAAGCAAGGTCTCTATGCTGCCTTTCTCTCAAGTTTGCTGCAAACATAAAACTGCTTTAAAAAGTAAAGTCTTGAAAAAATAAACAGGGACCTCCTGCATATTCAATATCTTATCATGACCTATAATGTAAAAGGAGTTGAAAAAATATATATTTATAGGTACAAGTGTAGCTAATATCTGGGCTTCCCTGGTGGCTCAGACCATAAAGAATCTGCCTGCAATGCAGAAAACCTAGGTTCAATCCCTGGGTCCGGAAGATCCCCTGGAGAAGGGCGTGGCCACCCACTCCAGTATTCTTGCCTGGAGAATCCCCATGGACAGAGGAGCCTGGTGGGCTACAGTCCATGGGGTCGCAAAGAGTCGGACACGACTGAGTGACTAAGTACAGCACAGCATAGCTTATATCTATACATCCACACTTGAGTATATAGATAAATAACTGAATCAGTGTGCTGTACCCCTGAGACATTGTAAATCAACCATATTTCAATAAAAAAAAGTCACCTGGATTTTGCCATTAACCCCAAAGCAAATCTGTATTTAAGATAAAAATAATACAATCCTCACTTCTTCACATAAAGCAGCTGTTCAGGGCAAAGGTTTGTAATTTGGCCCGCATTCTCCCCAGCATTTGCCATTGTTACTCTATCCTTCCATTCTAGTTTTGTGTAGAAGAACCAAGTGACTGAAGTCTGCCTTGTTTAACGCCTCGCCCTCCCCACCTCTCCCTCTGGCTCGCCCAGCCTCCTTCCCATTCTCAGGGCTTGGGTTCTGTCCTGTCCTGCTCAGCTGCATCTCCTGTTCTGGACCTTTATGTCCCTTCACCCAAATTTGCCCAGTTCTCTGTTGCCAACAGGAGAAGGCGATGGCACCCCACTCCAGTCCTCTTGCCTGGAAAACCCCATGGATGGAGGAGCCTGGTGGGCCGTGGCCCATGGGGTCACTAAGAGTCGGACACGACTGAGCGACTTCACTTTCACTTTTCACTTTCATGCATTGGAGAAGGAAATGGCAACCCACTCTAGTGTTCTTGCCTGGAGAATCCCAGGGACGGCGGAGCCTGGTGGGCTGCTGTCTATGGGGTCACACAGAGTCGGACATGACTGAAGTGACTTAGCAGCAGCAGCATGTTGCCAACAAAGCTCCATCTAGTCAAGGCTATGGTTTTTCCAGTAGTCATGTATGGATGTGAGAGTTGGACTATAAAGAAAGCTGAGTGCCAAAGAATTGATGCTTTTGAACTGAGGTGTTGGAGAAGACTCTTGAGAGTCCCTTGGACTGCAAGGAGATCCAACCAGCCCATCCTAAAGGACATCAGTCCTGGGTGTTCATTGGAAAGACTGATGCAAAGCTGAAACTCCAATACTTTGGCCACTTGATGAGAAGAGCTGACTCATTAGAAAAGACCCTGATGCTAGGATAGATTGAAGGCAGGAGAAGGGGACGACAGAGGATGAGATGGTTGGATGGCATCACTGACATGATGGACATGAGTTTGGGTGGACTCTGGGAGTTGGTGATGGACAGGGAGGTCTGGCGTGCTGCGGTCCATGGGGCACAGAGTTGGACATGACTGAGCGACCAAACTGAACTGAACTGAACTGATGTTGCTGTCTAATGTGAACACTTTTATGTGTTGCCCCCTCCTAAGGAAAAACTATGGCTTCCCATGGGATTTCAGGCATCATGGCAGACTTATATGAGCTATCTGGGGCCAAAAAGAACTCCATGGCGTCCCTCAGCTCACAGGCTGAAAGCAGCTGTAACAGTGACGAGCAAACCTGACTCCATATTGGATGCTTCTTTTACTTTAACCTTTGTATTCTGTTGCTTTTGCTACAAGTTCATCACTAAAAGGATGTTGCCTATAGCTTAAGGTACAAGTAATGGCCCAACTCTGGGAACGCTGCCTCCCATGTGTGAGAGTTAAGCTAAAATACCTTTGTTTAGCTCACAAGAAAATCCTGACCAGGGTGTTTGAATGGCTGTGAAGAGCCGAAAGAAAGAAGAAGCTAACACATCCCCTCTGGAGTCCAGCCAGAACCAGGAAGTATTTGCAACAGCTTATCATCCTTTGTAGTTACCTCCTCACCCCACCCCTTCTTTGCTCTAGAACAGAAGCTAGCCTCCCAACCTGGGCAAGATGGTTCTTTGGGACACTAGTCCAGCATCTTCTCCATCTGCTTGCTCCTTCTTGCCCCAGCAACCCATCTCCCATTCAGTGAGCATTACAAGCCTGGATAACTAAGCATAGCCAACTCAGCGGGATACTGCTCTTCTAAATCCCAAAACCGTGAGAGTGGCTGGTGAAGTTTGAGCAGAAAGCCAGAAAGCATTAGAATCTAGGCATTTACATAGACTTCTGGGGTTTCACCGTGGTATTGCTTAGAGCTATCCTCTGTGGGGTTTAATTTTCAAATCTGACGGAGGGGTATGACAACAGGACAGCAGAAGTCAAAGGACGAGCCCACACCACGCCGGGCTCCAGAATCCCAGGAGAACAGGAAGTGGTGGCCGCACTTGGTCTATCCTTTGGGCAAAGCACGGCTCACTGGGGTTGGAATCTGTTTCTAGCACGTCCTGTTAAAATGCTCAGGACCTACTCTCCCCTGAGTAACAGTGTTAATTACAGTTTCAAAGCTGTGAACGCAGCACAGTGTTTTTGGAACGCAGTGGGAGGGTGAGTAAGTGTTTGGAGACACCTTCTGTGCTGGCTTCGCTCACACACCCATTTCTGCCCACATGGTGCCATACAGATTATACCTTTGGGGTGCTGTGGGGTGGTTTCTTTGTGCATTCGTGTGTGTGTGTGTGTGTGTGTGTGTGTGTGTGTAGGTGTATATAGTGGAGGACATCATATTCTTTTTTTTTTTTTATTGCAAGTTAATCTCATCCTGAGAGTTATGCTGTAGGTGCCATTTGGGAAATCAGAATTCTCTATTTGCTTTTAATACAGAGATAATCTTTGCGGTCATGGGACCTCTCAGTAGTGGCATCAGTCAGCCACATGAAAGAGGTGTGCCTGTTCTGAATCCAAAGACACTGTTAAAACAGCGTGACCTTGCCCCACCCCCACTGCCTCAGCTGGGGGACCAGGAGCAGCAGATTCCCTGGCTGGCTCTCTCAAATGGTGGTGTGAACTGCAAAGGCAGAGGAGAGTCAGGGTTGCCCTTGAGGAGAGTCAGAGAATATTCCCTTCAGCTTCTCTCTACTGGTCTGGAAGTCTCATAATCTCTTTCTGTGTCTTTAGTAGTTATTCTTAATATTGAGACATACTCAATTTAAGTCTATTTAAAATTTAATATTTCCACCCTTTCCCTGCATAATTTAAAATCCTTTTATCTTACATGGCCACATATTACAAGTACTCAGTTCAGTTCAGTTCAGTCGCTCAGTCGTGTCCGACTCTTTGCGACCCCATGAATCACAGCACGCCAGGCCTCCCTGTCCGTCACCGACTGCCGGAGTTCACTCAAACTCGTGTCCATCAAGTCAGTGATGCCATCCAGCCATCTTATCCTCTGTCATCCCCTTCTCCTTCCCCCAATCCATCCCAGCATCAGAGTCTTTTCCAATGAGTCAACTCTTCGCATGAGGTGGCCAAAGTACTGGAGTTTCAGCTTTAGCATCATTCCTTCCAAAGAAATCCCAGGGCTGATCTCCTTCAGAAAGGACTGGTTAGATCTCCTTGCAGTCCAAGGGACTCTCAAGAGTCTTCTCCAAAACCACAGTTCAAAAGCATCAATTCTTCGGCGCTCAGTCTTCTTCACAGTCCAACTCTCGCATCCATACATGACCACTGGGAAAACCATAGGTTGGCCAAAAAGCTCACTGGGGATTTTCCAAAGCTGTAATGGAAAAACCCGAATGAACTTTTTGGAACCCCCTATCAAATTTGAGTCTCACTTTATATCTCTATCTCTTAAAAGAGTCATTTGTTACTATTGTTGTTAATGCTTGCCCAGATATACCTATGTGATGACCAGTTTCTTTGTTCACAGTTCTTGTGATTCATGGCGTATAAATTTTCAGAGAGACTTACCTTACAGTTGGTATATGTTTCCATGAACAGAAAAATATCTATTCTCTAGATATGAGAAAATCAGACTTTTTCTCTTTCTCTAATATACAAATCATTTTTTCTATTAAACATTTATCTTACTTTATTCAATGTATCTGTGTTCTCACTGCCTTTTTTATCTATTAAATTTGTCAGATTTTTAAAAAATTATTTTAATTGGAGGATATTTACAATATTGTGGGCTTTACAATATGGAGGACTTTACAATATTGTGATGGTTTTTGCCATCCATCAACATGAATTGGCCACAGGTATACCCGCGTCTCCTGCATCCTGAACACCCCTCCCTTGCCCCTCCCCACCCCATCCCTCTGGGTTGTCCCAGAGCCCTGGCTTTGGGTACCCTGCTTCACGCATCAAACTTGTGCTGGTCATCTGTTCTACATACGGTAATATACATGTTTCAGTGCTAGTCTCTCAAATCATCCCACCCTCGCCTTCTCCCACTCAGTCTGAAAGTCTGTTCTTCACATCTGCGTCTCCTTTGCAGCCCTGCACATAGGCTCGTTGGTACCATCTTTCTAAATCCCATATATATATATATACACACACATATACAGTATTTGTCTTTCTGTTTCTGACTTACTTCACTCTGTATAATAGGCTCCAGGTTCATCCACCTCATTAGAACTGACTCAAATGTGCTCCTTTTTATAGCTGAATAATATTCCCTGTGTATATGTACCATAATTTCCTTATCCATTCATCTGCCGATGGACATCTAGGTTGCTTCCATGTCCTAGCCACTGTAAACTGTGCTGCAGTGAACATTGAGGTACACGTGTCTCTTTCAATTCTGGTTTCCTTGGGGAGTATGCCCAGCAGTGGGCTTCCCCGGAGGCTCAGAGGGTAAAACATCTGCCTGCAATGTGGGAGACCCAGGTTCGATCCCTGGGTTGGGAAGATCCCCTGGAGGAGGAAATGGAAACCCACTCCAGTATTCTTGCCTGGAGAATCTCATGGACGGAGAAGCCCGGTAGGCTACAGCCCATGGGGTTGCAAAGAGTCAGACATGACTGAGCGACTTCCCTTTTCTATGCCCAGCAGTGGGATTGCTGGGTTGTATGACAGTTCTGTTCCCAGATTTTTAAGGAATCTCCACACTGTTCTCCACAGTTTGCATTCCCACCAACAGCATAAGAGGGTTCCCTGTTCTGCACCCTCTCCAGCATTTGCTGTTTGTAGACTTTTTGATGAGGGCCATTCTGACGGGGGTGAGATGACGCCTCACTGTGGCTTTGATTTGCATTTTCTCTCACAGTGAGTGATGGTGAGCATCTTTCCATGTGCTTATTATTTGTCAGATTCTTGACAGCATAGTATCTGATAGGCTGTCTCACGTGGTTTAGATCTGGGTCTTCAATAAGATTATATCTGTTTACATCCCAGGTATCTAGCTCAGTGCTCATCTGTTGAGCCAGGGTGGGCTTGATCTCTTTCCTTCTCTTTCTTGTTTCACAGTGATCTAAGATTTTGATGGCCTATGGTATCATGTACAAGATGAAGAACAATATTGTCTCACCTTAATATAATTTTATGTGGGGAATCCCACAGTGCTGGAAGCGAGAAGTCCCAAGCCCAGTTCTCAGCAGGGCCATGCTCTCTCTGATGGCCTCGTCCTGGGTTGTTAGCCGCTCTTGGCATTCCTTGACTTGTACCCGCATCATCCTAGTCTCTGCCTTTATCATCACCTCCTTCCCTAGGAGGAGTAGCCTCCTTCCCTAGGTGTCTATGTGCCCTCTCCTCTTACAAGGACACCTGTTATTGGATTTAGGGCCTACTCTGATACAATATTGGAGAAGGCAATGGCAACCCACTCCAGTACTCTTGCCTGGAAAATCCCATGGATGGAGGGGCCTGGTAGGCTGCAGTCCATGGGGTCGCTAGGAGTCGGACACGACTGAGCGACTTCATTTTGACTTTTCACTTTCATGCATTGGAGAAGGAAATGGCAACCCACTCCAGTGTTCTTGCCTGGAGAATCCCAGGGACGGAGAGCCTGGTGGGCTGCCGTCTATGGGGTCACACAGAGTCGGATATGACTGAAGCGACTTAGCATCAGCAGCAGCTGATACAATATGACCTTGTCTTAACTTATTGCACCTGTAAAGACCCTATTTCCAAATTTCTGAGGTTCTGGGTGGACATAAATATTTGGAGGACACTATTTAACCATCAGAAGGAAGGTCTTCTGAACCTCAAGTGCTATGGGAAATAAATGTCTGTTCTTTATGTCACCTGGTGTATGGTATGTTATTATAGCAGCTCAAGATGACTAAGACAGCCTTGTAAGCCCAGCCGCTCAATCATGTCCAGCTCTTTGCAACCTCATGGACTGTAGCCCACCATGCTCCTCTGTCCATGAGATTCTCCAGGCAAGAATACTGGAGTGGGTAGCCATTCCCTTCCAGGGGATCTTCCAAACCCAGGGATGAAGCCCAGGTCTCCCACATTGTAGGCTGATTCTTTACCATCTGAGCCACCAGGGAAGCCTGAGACAGCCTTCTTATCCCTAAAAAATATATACATTTTGCCAGAGTTTTGTTATAAACTTTTTTTCTATTATTTCAAACAACTTTCTTCATTTGACTTCATTCTCTAAGGCAAAACAAAAGGAAAAAAACCAAAATGGAATTTGAAAAATAAAAGTCAAGTCCAAATACTAAAAAGCAAAGAAATGACAAACAAATAAAACCTGAATGACAAAGATAATTGAACCCTAGTGACCCTGTTTCCTTATAATTGGCATAGTAAAGCTCTAGTAAATTTAATGTGGGTACTTCTGAACATCTGTGGATGTAAATAACAGGAACAGAGACTCTCTTAGATCTTTTCAACAGAAAATTTCATGATTTTTTAAAATTAATTTTTTGGATGGTAATTGCTTAACAATGTTGTCTTGCTTTCTGCTGTACAACAGCATGCATCAGCCATAAGTATAGATATATCCCCTCACTCTTGAGCCTTCTTCCCACCCCTATCCTATCCCTCTGGGTCATACGGAGCCCCAAGCTGAGCTCCCCGCACTATATACAACTCTTGCTGCTGCTGCTGCTGCTAAGTCGCTTCAGTCGTGTCCGACTCTGTGCGACCCCAGAGACGGCAGCCCGCCAGGCTCCCCCATCCCTGGGATTCTCCAGGCAAGAACGCTGGAGTGGGGTGCCATTGCCTTCTCCAATGTACTTCACATTAGCTATTAATTTTTCACGTGGAAATGTATGTATGCCAGTGCTCAGCTCATCCCACCCTGCCCTTCCCACCTGTCTGTTCCCCACACCTGTATCTCTATTCCTGCCCGGCAAATAGGTTTATCAGTACCATTAAAATTCCAAGATTTTTTTTTTTTTTTTACTGTTTGAAATCCTTAATTTTATCTACAAACTATAACTGACCCATCAGATCAGATCAGATCAGATGAGTCGCTCAGTCCTGTGGGACTCTTTGCGACCCCATGAATCACAGCACGCCAGGCCTCCCTGTCCATCACCAACTCCCGGAGTTCACTGAAACTCACGTCCACCGAGTTGGTGATGCCATCCAGCCATCTCATCCTCTGTCATCCCCTTCTCCTCTTGCCCCCAATCCCTCCCAGCATCAGAGTCTTTTCCAATGAGTCAACTCTTCGCATGAGGTGGCCAAAGTACTGGAGTTTCAGCTTTAGCATCATTCCTTCCAAAGAAATCCCAGAGGGTTATTCTTTTTCAGGGGATAATTAGCCACAGATTTAGTTCAGTTCCAACAATTAATTCAATTCCATCCATTTCTCTGTAGCCCAATATAACCATACATGTAAAGATTTTATATCTTCCACAGAAAAATGTATAGGCGTATCCCCGTAAGGCAAAGTAGCAAAAGTTTTCATAAAATCTATATTACTTCTTATTACAGCTGCCCTGGAGACTTGGATATATAAAAACCCATTTCTTATGCAATCTCAACATCAAGTTAGGAGATTGAACTTTCAAATGAGAATGCATGTCTTTGCCCAAAAATCATTATTGCAAGGTTTCTGAAAAAATTATGTCTATTTTCATATGAACCAGACTGGAATTAACTTTTTTTTGCCTGCTTGAGCATATGTTTGATATTCAGGGGTTAGTGGTTTCATATTAGTTATTTGTTCATAAGTATTCTAACCATCCCTGCATGAAGAAGATGTATATGAGGAAACTGCGGTTCTGTAACTAACCCAAGGGCACAGCCTTGAATGGCAGACCCCACTGCAGCCGCTCAGGGGTAAAGAATCTGCCTGCCAAGCAGAAGATGCGAGTTCTATCCCTGGGTCAGGAAAATGCCCTGGAGAAGGAAATGGCAACCCACTCCAGGATTCCTGCCTGGAGAATCCCATGGACAGAGGAGCCTGTGTCCACGAGGTCATCAAGAGTCGGACATGAGTTGGTGACTAACAACGATGACTACCGAAGCCACACTTTGCTGCCCTCGGATCAGTGGGCACTCACTGGCATGTCACGTGTGCTGACGGAGGCAGCCCTGCTCACAGGGCAGCTTTTGGAAGTACTGTGCCTCTCCCAGTGTGCTGCAAAGACTATAGGAAAGAAAATCCGTTTGGGGAGAGGGTGATTTTTAAAAACACAGATTCCTGGGCCCTATATCCATCTTTCCTGAATCAGATTCTGGGGAATAAACGGTCCTAGGAATAAACATTTTAGACATGCTCTGTAGCTGATGTTTAGATTTACAAAGCGGTAGGACTGTTTTTAGAAGGGACATTGACTCACAGCTGAGTTATCACCATAGCAACCGAAGAACCTATGACCTGAGCTACATTCCACACGCTTTCGTGTTTACTGTCTTCTACGCTAAATGATAGACCAGAGAGAAAGGAAGCCACCAAGATCTGGTCAGCAAGGCATCATTTACTCATTAACAGAGCTCCAAGTCCAGAAAGCTGCCTGACATGACAACTTCTCTCTCTTGTTTATGCTCCCCTCCAGACAGTAGAGTGACAGGGTCATGGATCCCCTTCAACAGAGTGAGATGTGCTTGCCCCAGGGTGCCCTCTTCAGAGACACCCCGTCATTCTGCCAGCCTTGCCAACGTGTGACATGGGGGGTCACTCCCAAGGGAGCCGCTCTGTGCTAATTCTATCCCAATCCGTCACCTCACAAGCACTCATGAATCAGACGGCACGTCAGAGAGAGAAGTAAAAGGCACTCAGAATAGTTTAGGAGGAGAAGGGATGGGCCTTTTAGAACTCCAGAATCAAAGCATGAGAAAGGAGGGGGGAAAAAGAGAGAGAGAGAGAATATGAATGTTCCAACTTGCATTTTCTGAGGTTGTCTGCAGCTCACTCCTGAGAAAGCAGCTTGGAATAGAGCTCAGGTGATGGGCCTCTGGTTGCCATGGCAATTCCTCAGCTGCGTGCAGCGCCTGACGCGTCGCTGATTTCCCTGCAGAAGTGCACACGAGGTCAGCAGAGGACGGCGCGGAGTGCCTGCCCCAGACTCCTGGGGACAGAATTGGTCTCTGCCTGTCACATGATCCCACTGTCTTTAAAATTCACTCCATGCCTTAAAATGTTAGTGCTTGCTTTGACACGAAGTAAAACGAGGCAGTCTGGAGCTTCGGCATGTAGAAATACAGTTTTATTTAGACATAACTCAACTTAGTTATGATTATCCTTTATCCCAGTGTGGTGGTGGGAAAACTTAATGTCTTGTGGGACCACTTCACTTTCTTAGGCTTGTATGGAGGTTAGGGGTGGGGGGCTCGGCTCCTTGTTGTCAGGCGTGGGGAGGGGGCGTCTGGGCAGGTGGTCACTGAGACCGGGTTCCTTTCTGTCCTGCTTCTCTCTGCTGCTCTGCTGACTCTTGAGTGGCTGACTCTCTGAAAGGCCCTCTGTGGTCCTTTCTGCATGGATGCAGCACCCAGGCATCCCGCTCAGGGGCCTGTAAAAGGCAAGACACAGACTTCACTCTTGAGAGCTCACCAGACCCTTCGGTCTCATCACTCTTTCAGTCCCCTCAGATATTTTTCTAGTACATGAGCGGGAGATCTCCTTCTCCCTTTTGAGTAATTTCCAAACATTTTGGCTACACCGTACCCTTTCTGTTGCCAAAGGCTTAGAGTTTTAGAAACTCAGGAAGACTTCCTCTATTTTCTGCCCAGCTGTATTTCTCCCTTGAGACATTTATTCATTTATTGAGCACCTCTTCTGCTCAATTCGTGTCTGACTCTTTGCGACCCCATGGACCACAGCCCGCCAGGCTCCTCTGTCCATGGGATTCTTCAGGCAAGAATACTGGAGTGGGTTGCCATTTCCTCCTCCAGGGGATCTTCCTGACCCGGGGGTGGAACCCTCGTCTCCTGCATTGGCAGGCAGATTCTCTATCACTGAACCACCTCATTGAGCATCCACTACTCTACATTAAATACTGTTCTAGGCTATGAGGATATAGTGGAAAAAAATACGCAAACTGCTTGTGAGTGTGGGGCTTATTGTGTTCAAGAAGGGGAGACAGACAATAATAAACAAATGTGGACTTTCCTGGTGGCCCAGTGGTAAAGAATCTGCCTGCCAACGCAGAGGACACCAGTTCCATCCCTGGTCCGGGAAGATCTCACATGCCCCAGGGCGCTAAGCCCGTACACCAGAGCTACTGAGCCTGAACACTCTAGAGCCCATGCTCCGAAAGTAGAGACTACTCCCTGCTTGCCGCACCTAGAGCATGCCCTCGTGCAGCCGTGAAGATCCCAACACGGCCAAAACTGAGTTAAAAAAAAAAAACAAATGACCTCACTTGGGTTTAAAAAGAATCTCTCTGGCTGCTGTGATGAGGAGACCACAGAGGATAAGACTGCAAACAAGGAGATGTTAGAAAACCATTACAGGACCCAAGGTGTGAGAGGGACCAGCAGGTGACGAGGAATGGTCAGAAAGGGGGTGAACAGTTACCTCTTTCACCTCCACCTTCACCGTGTTCACTAAATTTCTCCGTTTCCCCCACTGCTCGAAGCAGCTGCCAAACCCATTTTTACGTACAACACGTGATTGGTTTTCCAGGAGCTCTTCTTCTTGACAAGCAGAACCCCCTTCAGGGATAGTGCGGGCCAGCATTTGTTGCCGGGGTCCAGCCCCGGTGGATCCAGGGAAATTCGAAGGGAGACGGCTTCGGTGATCAGGATACGATAGCTTTAATCAAATATTAATTAGAGATATAAAGAGTAATAGAATGAGGACAGCTCAGCAGGAAAATTCAGTGGAGAAAAGAGGCTGAATAACTTGGTTTACGTGGAAAGCTAATAAAATTCCAAGGCAAGGAATTTGCATCACCTATGTAGGCCGCAGGCGTCCTCCCGTTCTCCCGAAGGAGAGGAGACACTAAGGCCTCCCTGCTCAGATCTTAGAAGCCCAGGCATAATTAGTAGGCTTGACGAGCCTCCACGTTCCAGATGGGGATTCAGCCAGAAGGTGAGAGAAAGAACAACATGGGGAGACCAGTCTTTCGAGGAACTGATCCCATTTTTTATTTTTCCAGGGTCTGTTTTTATACACTGAGATGTTATACAAAAGTCACGCGGGGACAGCAGTCCTGACTTTTATTAAAGTCAGGTGCTTTATACAAATGTATACAGAGGTCTTAGGGGTGTTACATCATCTTCTGGCCAGGGGGCCTGCTGACAATTTATGACCCTCTCCTTGTGACAGCGGTCAGTCAACCAGAATACTTATTTCTCCAGGGGTGATTATTCTTAAGACGCCACCTTCCAAAGGTACCAGATAAAGTTACATTCCTATAGGGTGGGGGTGTAGTGGGTTTTAATTAAGGAAAGAATTTGCTTAGCCTAAAATATCAAAGGTTAATACTTATTTCTTCTATATATTCATTAATGTGTATAAGGGTAGGGTATGTGGAAACTTAGCAACAAACATTGGCTCAACAAATGAAAAACCCTTCACCAATACAATTTCTAATCAGCCCACTATACTATACTAATAGTTTTCTAACTTCTCTAAAGAACCTGTTTTTAGAAGGTTTAAAGCATCTCTTGCCTCTCACGGTTGGGAGGCTGTGAACAATCACATGTGGCCAGACAAGCCTGTCAGGCAGGCTAGAGAACCTTCAGAGGAGTTTGTAGGTTGAAACACTCCTGCCCAGGAATTATTATTAACTGGAGCTGTAAGTTAACTCCTTCTCCGAAAGAGGTGGTGGGGGACAGCCCCCTGTAAAGTCAGAGGTGTAGGTGAGAGCACAAAGTAGTAAAGTAGGCAGGCTCTGGTTTTGGGGGTAGATGCTCGAGGATTTCCAGGGGGACTCCTGAGGCTCGGTCCTGCCTTTGCGTATGTCGAGCCTCCTTGCTCATGACCTTTGCCACAGGCGGAGCTCCTCACGCCGGCCCCCAGCAATTTGTGCCACAGTCCCTCCTGGTAACGTGAGTCGTTGTGAAAGACGCTGTCTGGTAACTTGATGTGGCCAATGGCCTCACACCTTGATACACATAATCTAAAGTTTTTTAAATCCTGAAAGAATGTTTACCAATCAAGTCCCCCCAACCTGTCTTTTTTAAAAAAAAAAAAAAAAAGAATTCAATTTATATATTCGGTAGCAGTTCACGTCTTCTAACAGCTATATCCCATGGGCGGAGGAGCCTGGTGGGCTGCAGTCCATGGGGTCGCTAAGAGTCGGACACGACTGAGCAACTTCACTTTCACTTTTCACTTTCATGCACTGGAGAAGGAAATGGCAACCCACTCCAGTGTTCTTGCCTGGAGAATCCCAGGGATGGGGGAGCCTGGTGGGCTGCCGTCTATGGGGTCGCACAGAGTCGGACACGACTGAAGCAACTTAGCAGCAGCAGCAGCAACAACAGCTATATAACAGCCCAACTTTTTATCTCTGGGGGCCTTCTATGACTTTTAAAAAAAATTTTATTCTATTTATTATTTTTGGCTGCCCTGGGTCTTCATTGCTTGCACGGGTTTTCTCTAGTCACAGCCGGCGGGGCTGCCCTCTAGCTGTAGGCTGCAGGCTCCTCACTCCGGCGGCGTCTCTTGCTGCCGAGCATGCGCTCTTGAACCCGGGCACAGTAGTTATGATGGACAGGCTCAGTCGCCCCGCAGCATATGGGATCTTGCCAGACCCTGGATTGAACATGTGTCTCCTGGGTTGGCAGGCAGATTCCTAACCACTGGCCCACCACGGAAGTCCCACCTATGACCTCTGAATTACATCTGAGCTATTTCTTGTGCTCCTACCAGTATCCATTGCCTGCAACTATTAATACTTGGATATTATTGCTCTGGTTTAATCTACAGGAATATAGGCAGTATCGGAGAAGGATGGGCTGGCATCTGACTACCATTTCAGGGTCTGCTTTTTGTTAACATTCATTCTGAATAGAGGAATTCCTGCTCAGGAGCCTTTTAAAGTATAGCTGCAAATCATATATCCTTGGAAGAAAGCTTACCTGCTTACTGCCACTGCTTCGAGTTCTTCAGGTAACAGTCAAATATCTTGGGTTTTGTTTTTTTTGTTTTTTTTTGTCTTATTTTGTGAATCTCTTTATTAGGTGCTAGAACAGCCAGGGTTCCTGGCTGTGTGGAATTGAAATGGTGGTTTGATCGCCAAGTCATGTCCAACTCTTTGTGACCCTGTGGACTGTGGCCCACCAGGCTCCTCTGTCCATGGGATTCTCCAGGGAATATAATTGAAATAACACAAGTTAACTTGAGTGGACAGTGAATGTATCAGAAGGAGGTGAGATAGATCACAGAAATGGAGAGAAGGCCAGAGAACCAGGCTCCACGGGCAGGCGGGAGCCTGGAGAGAAAAGGGAGGGTGAAGGCCAGTGCAATGGACAGAAAGTTTGACCACTGGACCACCGGGGAAGGCCCCACTGGTCTTTAAGCGCTGCACTTGATCCTCAGTGACCGTGACACTGCGCAGGCTTAGCTTGTCACCGGCACTGTCATCTCAACTTCCCTTGTGGCTTTTTGGCCACTGTTCCCCATGTTCTTAGAAAATGAAACAAACCCAGTTTCTTTGTTGAAAATGGCAGCAGACTAAGGAGAAAATAGAAATGAAAAGTCAATGAGGATCTGCCCAGGAAACCTGTGGTTCTCAGTGAACACATTATCCATATTTCCAAATTTGAGAAGGCCAAAGATCTGCAGATACTGTCTTGCTGACTGTCAAAGGCCTACTCCACTGTGACTTATCATCCTTAGTATCGTCCGATTGGCTATTTGTTCAGCTAAGTAATTAGGTCCTTTGGGCTTCCCAGGTGGTTCAGTGGTAAAGAATCCACCTGCTAATGCAGGAGCCCCAGGAGGTGGGGGTTTGATCCTTGAGTTGGGAAGATCCCCTGGAGGACAGCATGGCAACCCACTCCAGTATTCTTGCCTGGAGAATCCCACGGACAGAGGAGCCTGGCCGGCTACAGTCCATGGGGTCGCAAAGAGTCAGACAGGAGCTACCAACTCACATATACTATACACACACACACACACACACACACACACACACACACTGACCATCCATATTGTGGGAGGAATATCCCATGATATAAATCCCTCCCCACCAATTTCCACAGAAGCCAGCCTGTCTTTCTCAGCCTCCCTTGAAGCTAGGGTACAGCCTGTGGTCCTGACTTCTACAATCATTCACCCACATAACACTTGAAATTGGAAGAAGGCAATGTGAGTAATCAGTTGCTTCCCAGAATCCAGTTTTCGGAGAACAGGGTTGGTGAGGTGTCCACCTATTTAAAGCAGAGGAAGACGGTCGTCCCTGGTGGTCCAGTGGTTAAGACTTGATGCTTTCATTGCAAGGGCTCGATCCCTGGTCAGGAACTAAGATCCTGAGTGCTATGGGGTATGACCATAAAATAAAATTAAAAACAAAAAGCAAAACAACCAGAGGGAGAGGGCTGGCACCCAGAACCTGGGCTTAGCAGAGGACCGTGGATCTGTATCCCCTGACTGTCTTTGCCGGAGCTGCCCTGCAGCGTGACTCACACGTTCATGAACTTTCAGTCTGACTCTGGCCCTCCAGGAATTTCTGTGACCTCATATCCTTTAATGCATTCCTTTTTCTATGTAAACTGATAGAATGCCTTCTATTTTTCTCAACTGAGAACTCTGACTGATTGAGGCAGGGTAGAGGAAGCAGGGACATGTTCAGTGAAGTGTTAGGGTTGCAAATGAATTAGGAATTAAAAACAAAACCTCTGTAAGTTATGATTTAAGTCAATGGGGGGGATGATGGCTGATTTATCAAAATCCAATTTGCTCACACACTCTTGGAGAGCAGAGCTATTGAAATAACATTGCTGTTAAGCAGAAGGCAGGTATTTGGCAACTAGAAGCTTGTAAAGACATTTGGGCTGTAAAATACCCCAGCAGGATGCTGCGTAAGCATGCACAATAAAGCTCTTAATCCCTCTCACTTACACGAGCACGCTGCTCGATGGTATTATATTCTGTCCCAGTGTGAGCCGTCTCCTTTTCACCCTCAGAGCCCCAAGCGTGTGTAATGCCACGGGAGTGTTTCTACATTGAGTTCCTGGCGACTGAAGGGGACGTTTTGAAACACTTGGCAGAAATGGTATTCTTGTATAGTAAGTCTCCTACATATGAGTGAGTTCTGTTCTGAGAGCATGTTCGTGAGTCCTAAAACACACAAACTTCACCATTCTTTGGAAAACAGCAAAATCTAGACACGACGATGTAGCACGCACAAAGTTCAGCATCCAATTAAAAATTGGTCAACGATATTGTAGAGCCTCCCTTATATGTGGACTCCAAAAAGGAACGATGCAAATGAACTTACAAAACAGAAAGGGACTCACAGACGTAGAAAACGGACTGAAGGTTGCCGAGGGGAGGGACCGTCAGGGAGTCTGGGAAGGTCACGCACACGCTGCTGTGTTCAAAATGTATAACCAGCAAGGGCCTCCTGTGCAGCACGTGGAGCTCCACTCAGTGTTATGTGCCAGCCTGGATGGGAGGGGGGCTTGGAGGACAGTGGGTACATGTATATGCAAGGCTGAGTCCCTTCGATGTTCACCTGAAACTACCTTAATATTGCTAATCAGCTATATCCTAATACAAAATAAAAAGTTTAAAGTTTGAAAAAAAGAAAAGCTAGTCAACACATTAACAACGAGGAAAAGGTGAACAATACCCAGGAGAAAAATCAATCAAGTGGAACAGACCCAAATGTGACAAAGGTAATAGAATTAGCAGATAAAGACTTTACAAAAGAGCAATTATAAACACAAGTCCCCTACACAGAAATGAGTTCTGGCCTGAGGTCATTTGTCAGTCCAATTTTGTTTGTTAAATCCAACAAGTCAGCCTAGGTACTGAACACAATCAGCATCTTCCCTGGTGGCTCAGAGTTTAAAGCATCTGCCTGCAGTGCAGGAGACCTGGGCTCGATCCCTGGGTCAGGAAGATCCCCTGGAGAAGGAAATGATAACCCACTCCAGTATTCTTGCCTGGAGAATCCCATGGATGGAGAAGCCTGGTAGGCTACAGTCCACAGGGTCGCAAAGAGTCAGACACAACTGAGCGACTTCACTTACTCTCTTACTTACTTACTTACTGAACACAATCGGCTACAGAGTACTGGACTGTAATGGGTTAATAATACTTTCCACCTTTTAAAAAGTTTAGCATACTTTTGTGTTGTTTTACATGCGTGGGTCCAGGAGGGCCTAGAGAAGCTATCCCATGTTGAAGATCAGGAAGGGCGGCAGTGAGGAGATACCCTTTGTCCAAGGTAAGGAGCAGCAGCTGCACTTTGCTGGAGTAGCCGTGAAGAGATACCCCACGCACAAGGTAAGAGAAACCCAAGTAAGAGGGTAGGTGTTGCAAGAGGGCATCAGAGGGCAGACACACTGAAACCATACTCACAGAAAACTAGTCAATCTAATCACACTAGGACCACAGCTTTGTCTAACTCCATGAAACTAAGCCATGCCCTGTGGGGCCACCCAAGACAGGCGGGTCATGGTGGAGAGATCTGACAGAATGTGGTCCACTGGAGAAGGGAATGGCAAACATTCTAGGAATCAGCAAATTAAAATGGACTGGAATGGGTGAATTTAACTCAGATGACCATTATGTCTACTACTGCGGGCAGGAATCCCTCAGAAGAAATGGAGTAGCCATCATGGTCAACAAAAGAGTCCGAAATGCAGTACTTGGATGCAATCTCAAAAACGACAGAATGATCTCTGTTCGTTTCCAAGGCAAACCATTCAATATCACAGTAATCCAAGTCTATGCCCCAACCAGTAACACTGAAGAGCTGAAGTTGAACGGTTCTATGAAGACCTACAAGACCTTTTAGAACTAACACCCAAAAAAGATGTCCTTTTCATTATAGGGGGCTGGAATGCAAAAGTAGGAAGTCAAGAAACACCTGGAGTAACAGGCAAATTTGGCCTTAGAATACGGAATGAAGCAGGGCAAAGACTAATAGAGTTTTGCCAAGAAAATGCACTGGTCATAACAAACACCCTCTTCCAACAACACAAGAGAAGACTCTATACATGGACATCACCAGATGGTTGACACTGAAATCAGATTGATTATATTCTTTGCAGCCAAAGATGGAGAAGCTCTATACAGTCAGCAAAAACAAGACCAGGAGCTGACTGTGGCTCAGACCATGAACTCCTTATTGCCAAATTCAGACTGAAATTGAAGAAAGTAGGGAAAACCACTATACCATTCACATATGACCTAAATCAAATCACTGATGATTATACAGTGGAAGTGAGAAATAGATTTAAGGGCCTAGATCTGACAGATAGAGTGCCTGATGAACTATGGATGGAGGTTCATGACATTGTACAGGAGACAGGGATCAAGACCATCCCCATGGAAAAGAAATGCAAAAAAGCAAAATGGCTGTCTGGGGAGGCCTTACAAATAGCTGTGGAAAGAAGAGAAGTGAAAAGCAAAGGAGAAAAGGAAAGATATAAACATCTGAATGCAGAGTTCCAAAGAATAGCAAGGAGAGATAAGAAAGCCTTCTTCAGCAATCAAGGCAAAGAAATAGAGGAAAACAACAGAATGGCAAAGACTAGAGATCTCTTCAAGAAAATTAGAGATACCAAGGGAACAATTCATGCAAAGATGGGCTCGATAAAGGACAGAAATGGTATGGACCTAACAGAAGCAGAAGATATTAAGAAGAGGTGGCAAGAATACACAGAAGAACTGTACAAAAAAGATCTTCATGACCCAGATAATCACAATGGTGTGATCACTGACCTAGAGCCAGACATCCTGGAATGTGAAGTCAAGTGGGTCTTAGAAAGCATCACTACGAACAAAGCTAGTGGAGATGATAGAATTCCAGTTGAGCTATTTCAAATCCTGAAAGATGATGCTGTGAAAGTGCTGCACTCAATATCCCAGCAAATTTGGAAAACTCAGCAGTGGCCACAGGACTGGAAAAGGTCAGTTTTCATTCCAATCCCAAAGAAAGGCAATGCCAAAGAATGCTCAAACTACTGCACAATTGCACTCATCTCACACGCTAGTAAAGTAATGCTCAAAATTCTCCAAGCCAGGCTTCAGCAATACATGAATAGTGAACTTCCTGATGTTCAAGCTGGTTTTAGAAAAGGCAGAGGAACCAGAGATCAAATTGCTAACATCTGCTGGATCATGGAAAAAGCAAGAGAGTTCCAGAAAAACATCTATTTCTGCTTTATTGACTATGCCAAAGCCTTTGACTGTGTGGATCACAATAAACTGTGGAAAATTCTGAAAGAGATGGGAATACCAGACCACCTGATCTGCCTCTTGAGAAACTTATATGCAGGTCAGGAAGCAACAGTTAGAACTGGACATGGAACAACAGACTGGTTCCAAGTAGGAAAAGGAGTATGTCAAGGCTGTATATTGTCACCCTGCTTATTTAACTTATATGCAGAGTACATCATGAGAAACGCTGGACTGGAAGAAGCACAAGGTGGAATCAAGATTGCCAGGAGAAATATCAATAACCTCAGATATGCATATGACACCACCCTTATGACAGAAAGTGAAGAGAAACTAAAAAACCTCTTGATGAAAGTGAAAGAGGAGAGTGAAAAAGTTGGCTTAAAGCTCAACATTCAGAAAACGAAGATCATGGCATCTGGTCCCATCACTTCATGGGAAATAGATGGGGAAACAGTGGAAACAGTGTCAGACTTTATTTCTCTGGGCTGCAAAATCACTGCAGATGGTGATTGCAGCCATGAAATTAAAAGACGCTTACTCCTTGGAAGGAAAGTTATGACCAACCTAGATAGCATATTCAAAAGCAGAGACATTACTTTGCCAACAAAGGTCCGTCTAGTCAAGGCTATTGTTTTTCCAGTGGTCATGTATGGATGTGAGAGTTGGACTGTGAAGAAAGCTGAGTGCCGAAGAACTGATGGTTTTGAACTGTCGTGTTGGAGGAGACTCTTGAGAGTCCCTTGGACTGCAAGGAGATCCAACCAGTCCATTTGAAGGAGATCAGCCCTGGGATTTCTTTGGAAGGAATGATGCTAAAGCTGAAACTCCAGTACTTTGGCCACCTCATGTGAAGAGTTGACTCATTGGAAAAGACTCTGATGCTGGGAGGGATTGGGGGCAGGAGGAGAAGGGGATGGCAGAGGATGAGATGGCTGGATGGCATCACTGACTCGATGATTGTGAGTGTGAGTGAACTCTGGGAGTTGGTGATGGACAGGGAGGCCTGGAGTGCTGCGATTCATGGGGTCACAAAGAGTCGGACACGACTGAGCGACTGAACTGAACTGTGTTTTACATAAAAAAACAAGCTCAAAAATAACCAGTTTTAATCTTACGGTACAGGACCTTGAAAAGGCCAGCAGCGCAGTACCGGGGCTGGCACACGGGCTGGCGTCCAGTGAAGAGGCAGGAAGAGTGACTGATCGGAGGACGGGGGGCGGGTGGGAGACGGCGGAGCTGGAGGGCGGTCCGCGACGGGGAGGGTGCGTGCAGCTCTCACGCCTGCGCGGATGACGCAAGTGCTGGTTCCTTGCTGGATTCAGTTCTGTCTACCCTCTTGAAAAAGATGACCCGGGGACGTCTGCGTAGTGGCTCTGTCTCGTCTGTCGTAGATGACACGGTAGCACCCGATCGCATTCTAAACTGCTGCTGCAGTCTTCGTTACTGTTCTACGTTCCGGTCCTGGGCCTCAAAAACTCTCATTGCCTCCTCAAATAAAGAACATCCCCTTGGAAACAGTTTCAGAAAGGCAGGTGTTAGCGCTTCTCCAAATATTTGATAGAATTCACCTTTGAAGCTGACTGAGCTGGACTTTTGTTTGCTGGGAGTTTTTAAACCAGTTTCCAGTTTAGTACTTGTGATGGGTCTGTTCGTGTTGTGTATCTCTTCCTGGTTCAGAGTTGGGAGCATATACCTTTCTAAGAATTTGTCCGTTTCTTCCAGATTGTCTGTTTTATTGGCATAGAGTTGCGTGTAGCAGCCTTTTATGATCCTTTGTATTTCTGTGGTGTCAGTTGTAACTTCTCCTTTTTCATTTCTAATTTTATTGATTTAAGCCCTCTCCCTTTCTTTCTTGATGAGTCTGGCTAAAGGGCTATCAATTTTGTTTATCTTTTCAAAGAACCAGCTTTTGGTTTCATTGATTTTTCTATAGCTTCTTTAGACTCTAGTCCATTTATTTCTGCTCTGATCTTTGTGATTTCTGTCCTTCTATCAACTTCTGCCTCTGCCTTTTCTTCTTTCCCTAGTTGTGTTAGGTGTGAGGTTACGTTGTTTATTTCAGATTTTTCTTGTTTGTAAGATTGTCACAAGGATCCCTACCTTGTCAACCTTATGAATTGTAATAGGACTTAAACAAGATAATTAAAAGATTTTAAAAACCAAGAGCCATTTAAAAAATGGATGATACATATTTTTAAATACTATGTAGTTTATTTATTTTTAAAAAATTAGTTAATTTTAATTGGAAGATAATTACTTTACAATATAATGATGGTTTTCGCCATACATCGACCTGAATCAGCCACGGGTGCACATGTGTCCTCCCCTCCTGAAATGGATGATACATGTTTTTACCAGTCAGGGTTATCAGTCAGAAGACAGAAAACCCCTCTAGGTCTTTAGATAGAGAGAAATTTTACAGAGGAATTAGGTCACAAGATGTTTGGGAGGGCTGGGGGAGCAGAAAGCAGTAGGCATGATGCTCTCTCAAGTCCAAAAAATGCAGAAATCTGCTGCTGCCCCCGAAGGGGTGCCCGTGTTCCTGGCGTTTCCGCTGGGTAACCACGAGCAGGGCCACCAAAGGAATGGTGGCTACCTCCCTCTCTCCCCCTCACCTTGGTGAGTCCTTCTTGCCAGTGGAAACAAAAGGAATTTTTCTGCTTTTGCTGAGGAGAGCTTACGAAGGTGGTTAAGGACCACAGATCATGTGTTTTTGCTTTAAATTAATTTTTATTGGAGTACCACTGCTTTACAATGCTGTGCTAGTTTCTGCTGTCCAGCAGAGTGGATCGGCAACACGCGTGCATCTTTTTTGGATTTCCGTCTGCTTTAGGTCACCACGGAGCACTGAGCAGGGTTCTGTGAGCGATACAGTAGGTCCTCGTTAGTTACCTATTTTATACATCGTAGCCCATATATGCCAACCCCAGTCTCCCAATTCATCCCACCCCTGCCGTTTCCCTCTTGATGTCCATACATTTGTTCTCTGCGTTGACCACAGATGATATTCAATCCAAGCGCAATGTTTAATCCAAGTTTTCTCCTCTGTACCAGGGCCCTATTACAAAAACAGTGTCTCTCTGGCTCCTGCTCCTTCCATAGTTATGGGTCTTTTACTCGCTCTAAAATACCCTCCTGGGTCTTCTGGAGTGTTTCCGAGTGCTGCTAAATATCATCTTTCAGCTGATGGGGTCTTCTCTGGGGCTCTGCTTCACAGTATCTGCCCTGGGGGCTTCTGAGGCTGGTCCTCCCGTGGCCTTCCTGTTGGCTCTGCTGCTAAAGGGTCTGGCACCCTTGAAAGCTCGAGAGCCGCCGTGCATGGCTGTGCCTGCCGCTCAGGCTGCTGCCGCCATTGACCACAGGAGCTCCGGTTCCACCATGACGCACCGCTGCAGGGGACAGCATCAGCTGCGGGAGCTCTGCCCTAGCAAGGTGCCACCGCCACCATCTGCTGAAGCTGGCGCCAGGTCACCACCCAACACTGCTGGTCATCGGTTCCATCCTCCACACACGCTGTGGATGTCACCGCAGTAACCTCCCACCCACACCACACTCTGCTTCTTTATTCTGGAGGTAGCCGTGTTTGTTGCCCTGAACTTATTGCCACATGTGACCCTGTTCCCATATGACACAGAATTTTCTTGTTGGAAAATAGCACTCCTTTAGTATTCTGGGTTTTTAAAAATTAAATATAATCTCTCTTTTTATCGAAGTAGTCCATGAATACAGGTCTATTTATCTATTCATTTTATTTCCTGGTGGAGCAGCAGGGCGTGTGGGATCTTAGTTCCCCAACAAGGGATCGAACTTGTACCCCCTCCAGTGGAAGGGCAGAGTCTTAACCACCGAACCGCCAGGGAAGTCCCGGTACTCTTTGTTTCTGAAGTTCACTACTCATCTTTGCCTAAGGACCAGACCACAGCACAGAACATGATGCCCATTCACTCGCTCATTCCTTTGGGCAGCAAATGTTTATCGAGGCCTGACATTGCCAGCCCCATTCTAGGCTCTAGAGATAAAGCAGCCAACAAGACAAATAGAATTTTGGCCCTTGTTGAGCTCACAGTCAGGTTGGAAGTTGACAATAAAGGCAGACCTCAGACAATAATTTTATAATGTTATCGGGGGTGATGAATGTCATATCAGAATAGGGAAGACAGTGATGTGTGTGTGTGTGTGAGAGAGAGATATTTCAGCAGTGGTTAGGGAAGACCTTCATGTAAGGTGACTTTTGAGCTCTGCCTTTGCTATGGATTGACTGAATATCTGCGCCCCACACGCCCACCCAATTCATATGTTGAAGCCCTAGGCCCCAGTGAGAAGGTATTTGGAGGTGGGACATTTGGGAAGTGATTAGATCATGAGGACTGAGCCCTCATGAGTGGGATTAGTGCACTTATAAAGGAGATACCAGAGAGATAATCTCTCTCTCTCAGCCATATGTTGTTGATGTTCAGTTGTTAAGCCGTGTCCAACTCTCTGCGACCCCATGAACTGCAGCACTCCAGACTTTCCTGTCTTTCCCTGTCTCCCAGAGCTTGCTCAAACTCATTTCCATTGAGTCAGTGATGCCATCAAACAATCTCATCCTCTGTCGTCCCCTTCTCCTTTTGCCCTCAATCTTTCCAGCATCAGGGTCTTTTCTAGTGAGTCAGTTCTTCGCATCAGGTGGCCAAAATATTGGAGCTTCAGCTTCAGCATCAGTCCTTCCAATGAATATTCAGTGTTGATTTCCTTTAGGTTGGACTGGTTGGATCTCCTTGCAGTCCAAGGGACTCCCAAGAGTCTCCTCCAACTCCACAGTTCAAAAGCATCAGTTCTTTGGTGTTTCAGCCGTCTTTATGGTTCAACTCTCACATCTTCACATGACTACTGGAAAAGCCATAGCGTTGACTGTATGGACCTTTGTTGGCAAAGTGACATCCCTGCTTTTTAATGTGTCCTCAACCACATGAGGACACAGCAAAAACGGCAGCAGCCTGCAGTCCAGGAAGGACTGCATCAGCTGCTGAATCTGCGTCTTGATCTTGGACTTCCCAGACTCTGGAATTGTGGGAAATAAATGTCTGCTATTTCAGCCAGCCTGTCCATGCTGGTTTTATCACAGCTGCCCGAGCTGCCTGAGACAGCTATTAACTGACTGTTGCCACCAACGCTGTTTCTGTCCTCATGGAATCATCTCAGTGACCCTTCAGCAGCCGGGCCTCGGGATGCTGCTGACACAATACCCCTTTGGTCAAATAGAATACTAGACAAGCACAACCACAGCTCCAATAATCAGCATATTCTGATCATCTCCTGTGTGCCAGACACTGTTCTCTGCTTTGCATACATGATCTAATTTAATCCTTATTTTAGTTCTCTGTGGAGAGTACTATTATTTCTCTCTCGTGATAGGAAAATGGAGACAGAGACGGAGTTCCTAGTTGACATGCCATGTCTGGATCAACTTTAAGTGGACCACCTTATAAAGACAGTTTCCCCGCTGTAGTACTAATACCTCCTTACAAGCACGCTGATGCACCTGAGTTGGCTGTCTTAGTTAATTAGGCTGTTAGAAGCCAAACTGCACTGGGAAAAAGTGCAGGCTCCACTTAGGTGCCAACTCGTTGAAAACTTGGCCCTTCTAGACTGTAATCATGAGAGAAAGAGCCCACAATTGATCCAAACAGAATAAAGGAGCAGGAGAATGATTCGAGGGCCAAGGGGCCTGGGAAGGGTCTTCTTATTTTTTAATTCTCTTGTACCCTTTTAATTTGCTTGTTTATTTTTGGCTGTGCTGGGTTTCCATTCCTGTGCACGGGCTTTCTCTAGTTGCGGCGAGCTGGGGCTACTCTTCGCTGCGGTGCACAGGATTTTCCGAGGCGCTTCTTTCCCTTGTCTCCTAACATCTCAGCCAGGGGCAGCCCCTAGTCCTCGGGAGCTGCCTCCAGCCTTGTGGTCCCTTCACTGAAGCCCCAGGGTGCAGGGGGTTAGGGAAGAACTCACATCCAGCGCTGGTGTGAGTGGGTGAGCCTGGGGCCCTGCTGAAACTGTAGGATGAATCACAGTGGGCGTTTCCCTACTCTCCGCCTCCGCATCCAGGACTTCAAGCCAAAGCAAAGGAGGCTGCCCTGAATGTCAAGGTCAGCCTTCAGAGGAAACAGCGAAGTGTAGAATAACAGGACTGGAGGCGGCAGTCTGTTACGAGGCGTTTCCTGCTGCAGTCCTGTGGAGCTGGTAACCTCAGTCCCTGATGTACTTTCTCTAAAAGAAAGAAGATACAGCTGAAGCAAAGCTGGCCGGGTGCTGCGACACCCAGAGCTTCTGTCGAGGCCCCCAAATGACTTTCACATCACGCTCAATTCCCCCACCCAACCCCTAGTTCTGAGCAGAGGTGCCTGTCGCCTAGTTCTTGGTGTTCCCCACTTCCAGCGTGTTCTGTGATGGTTGCGGCCCACAGAGGACAGCTGTAAGACCCAAAAAGGAAGCCCAGTTTTCCTTTGTCTCCTCTTCCCATTTTTGGTTTTCAGTTTAAGATGCAGAGAAGAAATGAACTCAACCGGCTTGATCACTAAACGCAAAAAACACTTGCAGGCAGGTGAGTGGCCAGTACCAGCTATCTGAAGGGTGGGGTGTGTGGGGGTGTTGGGTCACTTCTCACTGTCTCCCCGGTGTCTGTCCAGACTGGGATCACTCTGTCTTAAACCAGGAAGTGGTGTCTTTGAACCTCTTGGTGTCATCTGAACAAGTCGTCTTGGCTGCTTCTCCTATACATTGTAGGGAAGGGTCTCCCTCAGAGAAGCGGGGCAAGCTTCCCAGGTCAGATTCCACAGTAGGCAACACTGAGGAAGATGCATCTGGGCCTTCAAAATAAGACTCTTCCAAATAAGTCCTAAGTTATATTGGGAGCCAGGCGATCTCCTCACAATCTCCACACCCAGCCGTGAGCCAGGAAACGTTTAACAACTGGCTCTCTGGGGGCAGGGAGCCCTGATTTATTGCCTGTGCCAACGGCTGCAGTGTAGGTTGTCCACCACGGCCAGCTGCGAGCTTTCCAGTGTGAGGTCACTGAGTGTAAAGTCGAGAAAAGATGGTTGTTATTGGCTCCCGTGAGTCACCGTGACCTCAGCACACCATCAGTGTTCCGTGGTCAGTGACGGGAGGGCATGCGGACTTCAACTCTCAACTCTAATTAAAGCCGTGGTGAGACCCAGAGAAGTGGTATAGGGACACACAGCTTGACAAGATGGGCAGAGATCAGTTTCTCTGCATGAAAAAAAAGAAAAAAAGCAAAGAGACATTGGGGAAGGTCTCTGTAGTGGGTGGCCAGGAAGAGAAAGACTTAAGAAGAAGTATATGGGATATTTGGGTGGTGTTCGGGGTGGGAGGCAGATAAAATCCTATTTGCCATTTATGACTTGTGTAATTGAAAAGTGAAAAAGGAAATTAATATTAAAGGTGCTCTTTGCTATGTAACATAAGCATCCCTTTACCATCCTTTAAGAAACCTTCAGTAAAATCTTCAGATGGATTCTTCACTTACGGTTATCTGAGTGGTTGTGCTTTGGGAAGACAGAATGAAGTGCTTGGCTCCTCTGTGATGCTGCCATAGAACAGATTGCCTATTTATGGGACAGCAGCCATGCCTGGAGAATCCCAGGGATGGGGGAGCCTGGTGGGCTGCCATCTATGGGGTCGCACAGAGTCGGACATGACTGAAGCAACTTAGCAGCAGCAGCAACCATGTCTAAGTCCATCTGATAAGGATCTCTTACATTTTCTCAAATAATCGGTAGACGGTAAGTTCCATGAGAGCAAGAATTTGGTCATTTGCTTACCTGCGTATCATTGTCTGGCCTGTGGTACATGACCACTATGTACTGAGTGTTGTGAACAGCTCTCTAGCATCGCAGTGATGCTCTAACACAGCGAAGTGCAATAGGACTCTCGGCGGTGACGGACATGTCCTCTGTGCTGTTCAATATGGGAGCCATCAGCCACGGGTGGCTACTGACCCCTTGAAATATTGCTGCTGCAATTAACTGGATTTGAAATTAATTTAAAGTCGAAATGGCCACACATGGCCAGTGGCTATCATAATGGGCAGCACAGCAAACAGCCCACGACCCACATTGCCATCCACGGACCAGCGGCTTTGGCGTGACCGGGGAGCTTGTGGGAAATTCAGAACCTCAGGCTCCGCCCCTGAACTACGGAATCAGAATCTGTTTTCCATTCCTATGGATGTGTGGGTGCGTGCTAAGTCGTTTCAGACGTGTCTGACTCTGTGTGACGCTATGGACTGTAGCCCTCCAGGCTCCTCTGTCCGTGGGACTCTCCAGGCAAGAATATTGGAGTGGGTTGCCACGCCCTCCTCCAGGGGGTCTTCCTGACCCAGGGATAGAACTCGAGTCTCTTAGGTCTTCTGCACTGGCAGGCAGGTTCTTTACCACTAGCGCTACCTGAGAAGGGCTATGTCTGTGTAAATGCATCCTTGTCTGAGAAAGTGAAAGTCACTCAGTCATGTCCGACTCTTTGAGACACCATGACACCGTACAGTCCATGCAATTCTCTCGGCCAGAATATGGGAGTGGGTA
This sequence comes from Bos mutus, assembly GCF_027580195.1. Lineage (NCBI taxonomy): Eukaryota > Metazoa > Chordata > Mammalia > Artiodactyla > Bovidae > Bos > Bos mutus. The sequence continues at coordinate 85,266,595 of NC_091626.1, read as the reverse complement.
GCCTTTCCCTTCTCCAGGAAGCTCTGCTCTAAAACGAGCATTTTCACAAGACTTGACTTCATTTGATTCTCACAGAAAGTCTGGATTGTGGTCATCACTCTCCCTGTTTTATAGACGACATATTCAAGCCTCTGAAAAGTTACGTGATTTGCTCAAAACCACAAAATGGAACGGAGAGCCTGGGTTCCAAGCCCAGCATTTCTTCTCTTTTGTTCTCTGTACTGTTGGGATGGAAGCAGCAAGTGAGCTCCAGGCAAGCTTAGGACCACTGCTTCTTCCAGTTCCATTCTTAAGTGGCTTAGATTGCAGCACTTTACTGCTGGAAACATGAGCTCAAGACTGGTGATAGTGGAGAGGGGCTGTGGAACGACATGGACTCAGAGGGGAGGGGAGGGAATTAGCTATCAGCTTCTAGTCTCTTCCTCAGGCCGGTTGAGTGAGGAGGAGCTAAGACATGGTGTGGTGCAACGCCAGGCTGGCTTTTAAGCAGAAAAAGTAGTCCTTTTGTTGTTCAGGATTTATTTCTATTCACAAAGCCAGCTGCAACTGTCTGTTTTTCTTTTGTTTGTTATTTCATCATGTGGAAAGGTTGGAAAGATTTTTTTTTTTTTAACAATCTGCAGATTAACTATTGATTGGTTTGTTTAAATTTCCCAAAGGAAATCTTTAAGAGTAAGGGCAAGGGGACTCCCTCCAGGATGGCTGAAGGTGAGATACAAAGATGGAGAGAATTTAACAGTGGTTTCAAATACGAACCCTGAATCAAAAGAAGTTCACAAGGACCGAGATGCTAAATTATGACTTGTTTTGTTGTCTAGCAGGTGCTCATGGAAGCATCTCTCTGTAAGAAGCTTCAGGTTCATATTAAATAAATGCACACATGTAATTAAAGGTGGCACCTGAGTGTCCTCAGTGAAGTTAAGAAGTCTGGTCTGCAATCTGTACGTGCCGGCCAGTCAGCGAATTGTCAGTGTGGTGACTTTCCTCTTCAGATCAATTCAGTTCCCATCCTACACTATTTCATTGGCCTCATCTCTGTAGACCTCACAGCCTCAAGTTACAAAAAGTGGCTAAAATTAAATGTGTGTACTCCTGGCTGGCTCACCAGTAGTGAGAAAGAATAAGAAAAGGAACAGATACGTGAGCAAATGAACAAACGTAAAATAATGATGGTTCAGGGTTGTCAACCATGCCTAGAAATGATAAGCATCACCTCCTCCTGGCCCACCCTCCCCATGACCTGATTCATCTCTGTTTCTTGGGTTGGAGAATGGTTACTCCTTCACACAGACTCCTGAACCAGGAGCCCTGCCATCACTGTGGATTCCTCGACTCATCTCTCACCCTTCACATGTAATTGATCATCAATTCTCATGAACTCTAGCTTTGAAGTAACTCCATGATATCATTTCTATTCTTAGTGACACGTCACATCTTTATCATGTTACCTGGAATTCTGCCTCCTAACCACTCCCTCCCAACTCTGCCTTTAGAACAGCTACCCACTCCAGTATTCTTGCCTGGAGAATTCCATGGCCAGAGGGGCCTGGAGGGCTACAGTCCATGGAGTTGCAGAGTCAGACACCACCAAGCGACTAACACTTTCACTTATCAATCTACTATTTCTGCAGAAGGAGAAAGCGAATTCCCAAGGATAATCCAACAGTAATCTCTATTTCCATCATCCAGAACTGTCATACATGCATCAAGTCTTTTCTAAAAGTATGTCGCGGTTCTAGATAACATTCCCTTTATTCACCGACTCCTGTTTGCATTCTTCTTTTCTGCTTGTCCAGAGGCAGTCACCCTAGTAAGTTTGGTGTATATGGTATATTGTATTATTTTTTCCATAATAATTTGTTGCCGCCTCATCTTGTGCTCTTCTTGGAGGTGGGACACAACCTATCACAGGCGAGCAGAGCCTGGCAGAGCTGAGCAGAGCCTGGCCAGCCTGCAGCCCTCGTGCAATGTCAGTGAGAGTAAACATCCGTTATTGTAACCCACTAGGACACTGGGTTATTTGTTATGCATCAGAAAAATATGACATTCAAAATACTTTTGCCTGTGAAAATTTACATATCTCGCTGTACATACACATGTATCCACAAGCCACGTGTGGCTCTGTTCGGTATGTGTTCCAAGTTTACACAGATGGCTGCATTCTAGATGTATTTTTCTATATCTCGCTTTTTACACTCAAGATCCGTTTTGGATAGTTCTCCACGTGGGTGTGTACCGATCTAGGTTATTCGCTTTAACAACTGTCAGAGAAATGTTTCTAAACCACAGAGGTGGAGCTGCCAATTCTTTGCCTTGAAGGGCGGACAGCTGACGGTAGTCACTGTAGCACGGGGAGCAGCTGGACTATAAACCCTCACGGAAAGCAAACAGGTGATGCAGCGCAGCGACGACCCGTGCAGTGGGGTCCACGCTTCGTGCCTTCCGCAGCTCGGGGGCCTCTTTCCAGAGGAAGGTGAGGAAGGCAAGCCAGGGCCCCTGCTCTTGCATCTGGTCTTAGAACCATGACTGGCATCCATCATCTCTCTGCCATCCATTCCAGCTTCCTCTCGCCCTCCACCACCACCCTGGCTGCTTTGATGGCTTGTCTGGTGGTTTGACTCAGATTTGCATCCCCGAGGGGTCTGTGTCCCTGGTCACCTTGCCCTTTGTAGGCTGGGCTTGCTGCACTCAGGTGTCTACTGTCCAAATGGTACAGGTGTCTAGAGGTACTCCAGTGGGTCACCTTGGCCCCAAACCCGTTCCTCCTGGTCCCTGAGGCATGGCAGCAACCCAAGTTGGTTTTGTACTGAAAAAGGAAGTGAAACCCAGGAGGCTAATTCTAAAACATTTCCTGACTCCACCCTCAGATGACTAAGTCCGTTGATTTGATTTCCTTCCCATTAATCAAACTAGGCTTATTTAACATTTTTGATTATGATTGCATTATCAGCTCAGTTCACTTCAGTCACTCAGTCATGTCCAACTCTTTGCGACCCCATGGACTGCAGCACGCCAGGCCTCCTTGTCCATCACCAACTTCTGGAGTTCACTCAAACTCATGTCCATTGAGTGGGTGATGCCATCCAGCCATCTCATCCTCTGTCTTCCCCTTCTCCTCCTGCCCTCAATCTTTCCCAGCATCAGGGTCTTTTCAGATGAGTCAACTCTTCGCATGAGGTGGCCAAAGTATTGGAGTTTCAGCTTCAGCATCAGTCCCTCCAATGAACACCCAGGACTGATCTCCTTTAGGATGGACTGGTTGGATCTCCTTGCAGTCCAAGGGGCTCTCAAGAGTCTTCTCCAACACCACAGTTCAAAAGCATCAATTCTTTGGTGCTCGGCTTTTATAGTCCAACTCTCACATCCATACATGACCACTGGAAAAACCATAGCTTTGACTAGATGGACCTTTGTTGGCAAAGTAATGTCTGTGCTTTTTAATATGCTGTCTAGGTTGGTCATAACCTTTCTTCCAAGGAGCAAGCATCTTTGAATTTCATGGCTGCAGTCACCATCTGCAGAGATTTTGGATCCCAGAAAAATAAAGTCTGCCACTCTTTCCACTGTTTCCCCATCTATATGCCATTTAGTGATGGGACTGGATGCCATGATCTTCGTTTTCTGAATGTTAAGCTCTAAGTCAACCTTTTCACTCTTTCCCTTTCACTGTCATCAAGAGGCTCTTTAGTTCTTCTTTGCTTTCTGCCATAAGGGTGGTGTCTTATATGTGTATAAAAATAAAAGTGTTTATATGCATATGAGCATCTATACACATCAGGGGCTATAGAAAAATAAAAAGGACACCACAGAAATCACCCACAATACCACCATCCAGGGGGCAATATTGCTCTCTTTTGATATCTTTCTTTGTAGTTTCTTTCTCTATATATTTCTTTGATTTTTCTAAAATGAAAATGATAGGTATGTATATATAAATTATTATCCTGCCTCTTTAAATAAATTGAATAGTATATCATGACTATTTCCCAACCCTTCTGTCTTTACACTGTATTCAAAAAAGGGCAAAAGAATCAGACTGATTGTGATTACTCCTCAATAGCATTCTCAAAGTAATTTTTATGATAAGAACTGGCTAGCTTTGAAGAATTAGAACAAAACAATTTCTCTTAGAAGGTAGAAAGCAGCATGCATAATATACAGCATATATAATAGTGACTGCCAAGATAATAAACGTATTATATTAGTTAACTCAACAGTCATATTATGAGCTCAGTATATATTTTTAAGGAATTTTTTTTTTTTTGATGTGGACCGTTTTTTAAGTCATTGAATTTGTTACACGATTGCTTCTGTTTTATGTTTTGGGGGTTTGGTCACGAGACCTGTGGGATCTCAGCTCCCTGACCAGGCATCAAACCCACGCCCCCTGCTTTGGGAGGCAAAGTCTGAACCCCCAGACCACCAGGGAAGTCCCTGAGCTCAGTGTGTGTTATGGGTCACACACCTAGAAACCTGAACCAAAGTTCGAATCTAGACATCCTGCCCTCAAACCCCACACTCATATCTATGAAAGGCGGTTAAGACAAATTTGTGCTGCTAAGTCACTTCAGTTGTGTCCGACTCTGTGTGACCCCATAGACGGCAGCCCACCAGGCTCCCCTGTCCCTGGGATTCTCCAGGCAAGAACACTGGGGTGGGTTGCCATTTCCTTCTCCAATGCATGAAAGTGAAAAGTGAAAGTGAAGTCGCTCAGTCATGTCCCACCCTTAGCGACCCCATGGACTGCAGCCCACCAGGCTCCTCCATCCATGGGATTTTCCAGGCAAGAGTACTAGAGTGGGGTGCCACCCATTTTTGTGGGGGAGACAAAAACCCAGGAGGCAGGAGGAAGTCCAGCTGAGCAGGGGAATTGTGAAGATGGGGCTGGGCCAGAGCGTCTGTTGGGCTGGGTGGCTGCCTCCAGAGGGCTCTGCTGAGGTCCCGGGACCTCTGACCTGCAGGTGAGTGGGAGAGGATGTTCAGCACCTCAGCCCAGGACCTGGAGCCCCAGGGAAACTCAGGGAGGAAGCCCTGGCTTGGGTAGGAGAGAGCCCCAGGTATAAGAGATGTGGAGGAGGGAGGTGGTTGGGGAAGGAGAAATGTGGGGGCTAGAAGTCATGCAGTGGGGATCCCCTTTCCTTCTCCTCCTCACCCACCTCCCGCTCTGGGTTACCCTGTCTCACTGTAACCATGGGTAGGAGGCTCGTTTAAAAAAAAAGGAGGAGATTAAAAGCCATACACAACAGGAGCGACTAAACACACTCACCAAAAGACGTGTGCCAGAAAGTTCCTAGCAGTCCTGTTCAAATGGCCCCAAGCTGGAAACTACACATGTCCACGCAGCAGGATGCATGAATAAACCGTGGTATAATCACGCTGTGGAATACTACACAGCAGGGAGAACGAACAACCAAATTGCACACAGCAGTCAGGCGGCCAAATCTTGCAAACCCGGTGTCGAAGGAAAAAAAGACACAGGACCATACATTCAGTAAGATTCCAATCATGCAAATTATCAAAACAGTCCAAGCTCTTCTGTGCCCCTAGAAGTAAGGTGGGGGTGGTGACCGGCAGGGTCACGACGGGGCTTCTAATCTTTATATTTTAATTTGGGGTGCACGTAGTGTTTGTGGATTCTGATTATTTCGTCTAAAACGCAAACACAGGCTTATTAGATTAAAAAAAAATAAGAAAAGAAGGAGGAAAAAATGACCAAGAGCAGCAATGGCAATAGGCTAACCCAAATCACTATGATGAAAACTTTTAATTTCACACAACTTCCATCTATAGGTAGAAAATAGTACACTTTTGGCATGTATTTCTATACAGTTACCCCCACCCCCCACCCCCAAAGCATCCTAGCCCAGTGATCATAAGAGAATCAGCAAAGAAGTTTCAGGCTCTCAAATAATTCATGATTGTTCCAACCCACTTCGGAAGATTCACAGCTCTGGGCTGCAGGGCATTTTTCCAACGAGCTTTGAAGTCCTATCGCATTATTTCTATGTAATGCAAATTGACAAGGTCTCTAAATTAGGCAACTAAGTAGAAAATGAGGTCTGAAAGCCTGCTTTATTAGCAGCCAGGGACCTGGTCTAAAAGATTTATCTGTTTGTGGTCAGGGCAGGGTGGAGAGAACATTTTCTACACAGGGACTCAGGGAGACAGGAGGAGGAGGAGGGAGGGAGAGCAAATGGAGAAGCCAGGGGGTAGGTCTGGAGGGTGCCCATTTTTCTAGGTTTTATTTGGCAAATATTTATAGAGCCCTTTCTTTGCGCCAAGCACTCACTACGCACTCTGTGAACAAAGACTCGTTTAACCCCTACAACAAACGTGTGAGGTGTACGTCTTAGCACCATCCTGGTTTTTAAGTTGAGGAAGCCGAAGCACTGGGAGGTTAAATGATAATCGGGAGAGCACACAGCTGCCAGGCGGCAGAGCCAGAGTCCAAATCCAGCCACGCTGCTCATTCCGAGAATGGCGGCCCGACTCGAGGGTGATGACTCTGCTTTTCTCGCCGGCGTCCGCGTCAACAGACCTGCTGCTGGACCCACTGCCTGCGCGCTGTGCTTCCAAGATGGCTCAGCAGGCACATCCTCCCTTCATCCCCATCCAGCGCGTCCTTCACGTGCTGCAGTGTCGATGCCTAAACCTCCACCACTGGCATTTATCCTTCTGGGTACGTGCTCTGTAAGCTGGGCTTCCCTGGTGGCTCAGATGGTAAGAAATCTGCCTGCAGTGCAGGAGCCCCGGGTTCAATCCCTGGGCCGGGAAGATCCCCTGGAGAAGGGAAATGGCAACCCACTCCAGTATTCTTGCCAAGAATGTCAAGGACAGAGGAGCCCGTGGGCTGCAGTCCATGGGGTCACAAAGAGTCAGACAGGACAGAGCAACGTTCGCTTCCTGCCTCCCGTGCTCCTTATAAAACGCAGATGCCCCTGCAGGACGTCTGTGAACCAGGTCTGACTGCAGCTTCCCCCAGTTTTCTGAGAAGGGGCGAGCTGAGAGCGCCGAGGGCTAGCGGGGTGAGAAGATACCCAAGCCAGGCGGGGTCTGAGTGTCAGATTCACCGAGCTCACTGTTCAGCCTCAGCACAGCAGGTCTGCAGCTGTCCAGGGCACATCTCTTTATCCATCCATCCCTTTCCCACGTTTGATCCTTGATCTAAGTGGCGTGTGGGGTATAATGGCTTTATAACCCTCAGTATCCCTTTAGGTGTTATTCATGTTTTAATTCACAAAACTCTTCTCATGTGATCCTATAGGGTCACTATTATTATCCCCAAGTATCACTGAAGAAAGTTGGGTTCAGAAAGTTTCTGTGAACTGCCCAGGGTCACTGTGTTTGTGTTTAGCAGGAATCAGGACCAGACCTTCAATTCATCGCAGTGGAGTAGCTGAGGAAAAAAAGGGGGAATTACTCAACAAGTACTCTTTTTTGTTTATTTATTTGTTTTTATTGTGAAAAAGTATGCATAGCATACCTAACAACAGGCGGCTCAGGTGGTAAAGAATCTGCCTGCAATGCAGGAGACTTGGGTTCAATCCCTGGGTTGGGAAGATCCCCTGGAAAAGGGAATGGCGACCCACTGCAGTATTCTGACCTGTGAATTCCATGGACAGAGGAGCCTGGCGGGCTACAGTCCATGGAGTGACAGAGCTGGACACGACTGAGAGACTAACACACATAAAATTTACCATCTTAATAATTTCTTAAAAAACACTTACATATTGTTTATTCTGTTTTATATTTTATTTTATATATTTATTTTTTGGCCACACCTCACAGCACATGGAAATTTCTTGACCAGGAATGGAACTTGTACCCCTCAACCTTAATCCCCTGTCCTGCAGTGGAAGCCGGAGTCTTAACCACTGGACTGCCAGGGAATCCCTTAATCATTTGTGAGTTCCAGCTCAGTAGTGTTAGGTACCTTGACACTGCTGTGCAAGCCAACTCAAATTCTTTTTAGCTTGAAAAATGGAAATTCTGTACCCACTAAGCAGCAACGCCCCGTTCTTTTCCTCCCCATCCCCTGAAAGCCCCATGCCACTTTCTGTCTCTGTGGATTTGGCGCCTCTAGGACTTCGTGTAGGTGGGGTCACAGCGTTTGTGTCTCTGTCGCTGCTTTCTTTCACTCAGCACAACGTCCTTTCTCAGGGTTCATCCATGTTGTAGAGTGGGACAGGATGTCTTTCCTTTTAAAGGCTGAATGGTGCTCTGTCGTGTGTAGGGATCATATTTTGCTTCTCCTTCTGTTTGTTGGTGAGCACTTGGGTTGCTTTCAGTTCAGTTCAGTTCAGTTCAGTCGCTCAGTCGTGTCCGACTCTTTGCGACCCCATGAACTGCAGCACGCCATGCTTCCCTGTCCATCACCAGCTCCCAGAGTTCACCCAAACTCATGTCCATCCAGTCGGTGATGCCATCCAGCCATCTCGTCCTCTGTCGTCCCCTTCTCCTTCTGCCCCCAATCCCTCCCAGCATCAGAGTCTTTTCCAATGAGTCAACTCTTCGCATGAGGTGGCCAAAGTACTGGAGCTTCAGCTTTAGCATCATTCCTTCCAAAGAACACCCAGGACTGATCTCCTTTAGGATGGACTGGTTGGATCTCCTTGCAGACCAAGGGACTCTCAAGAGTCTTCTCCAACACCACAGTTCAAAGGCATCAATTCTTTGGCGCTCAGCTTTCTTTTTTTTTTTTTTAATAGAAAATTATTTAATTAGTATACATGTGTTCCCCATCCTGAACCCTCCTCCCTCCTCCCTCTGCACACCATCCCTCTGGGTCGTCCCAGTGCACCAGCCCCAAGCATCCAGCATCATGCATTGAACCTGGACTGGCATCTCGTTTCATACATGACGTTTCACATAGTCCAACTTTCACATCCATACATGACCACTGGAAAAACCATAGCCTTGACTAGACGGACCTTTGTTGACAAAGTAATGTCTCTGCTTTTATTTATTTATTTTTTTGTCTCTGGTTTTTAATATGCTGTCTAGGTTGATCATAACTTTCCTTCCAAGGAGTAGCATCTTTTAATTTCATGGCTGCAATCACCATCTGCAGTGATTTTGGAGCCCAGAAAAATAAAGTCTGACACTGTTTCCAATGTTTCCCCATCTATTTCCCATGAAGTGATGGGACCAGATGCCATGATCTTCATTTTCTGAATGTTGAGCTTTAAGCCAACTTTTTCACTCTTCTCTCACTTTTATCAAGAGGCTTTTGAGTTCCTCTTCACTTTCTGCCGTAAGAGTGGTGTCATCTGCATATCTGAGGTTATTGATATTTCTCCTGGTAATCTTGATTCCAGCTTGTGCTTCTTCCAGCCCAGCGTTTCTCATGATGTACTCTGCATAGAAGTTAAATAAGTAGGGTGACAATATACAGCCTTGACGTACTCCTTTTCCTATTTGGAACCAGTCTGTTGTTCCATGTTCAGTTCTAACCGTTGCTTCCTGACCTGCATATAGGTTTCTCAAGAAGCAGGTCAGGTGGTCTGGTATGCCCATCTCTTTCAGAATTTTCCACAGTTTATTATGATCCACACAGTCAAAGGATTAGCTTTACCTGTTGGCAATTTCGAGTAGCGTTGGTATGAACATGGGAGTAGAAATATCTGAGTCCCCGCTCTCTATTCTTTTGGATCAACAAAGTGTTTTTAAAATCAAGTATGAACATGAAGATTATTAAGCCTGCGATGAGACCTTAGAGAAAGTGTTGTGAAAGCCGAGGTCTGTTGATAAGAGTGTGATCGAGCGTTTGGGGATCAGGCTATGGGAGCCAAGGGGGTGTGGTCAGAGCAAGGCTCCTTCCTTGTGTGTGTGCTGGTGATCCCACCCTCCACCAGGGCGAGTCCCCAGCCTGGGACTTTATCCTCCAGGACTGGGTAGTGCCTCTCTCACAGTTCAGCACCCTCTGCTCTGAGCAACTTGTCCATCTGAAGATCTAGTCAGGACCCCAGATGCCGCCCCGGACACCTTGGCTGCGGTCTAGTCCCGAGGACCAATCCTCGATCACCTGTTTCGAGTCCCAGGTGGCTGATCCATCGCGTCCAGCCTGGTCCCCAGCCATAGTCCACTGTCGGATGTGATGTTTACTGAGCTGGCAGTCCCTCAGTGAAACCACCACAGAGCTCAGGGTCCAGATTACCCAAGGGCCACCATCCAAGCTAATGTTATAGTAGGGCAGAATGCTGGAAAGGACTAGCACTTAAATGGCAAGAGGAAGAGAAAGAAAATAATGCTTTCACCTAGCCCTGTGTTATCTGTAACGGGCATGTTTTAAGACTCCCGTTAGGCCCATCTGATCTCAAACACAAACTGTCTCATGGTGTAAATGAGCCAGCATCACATTTCCCATTTCTATCTTGGCCACTTAGCCTGGCAGGGAGAAATTCGCCTTTTTCACCATCATAGACTTAATAGAAAGGCTTGGAGTCAAGGAGCAGGTTGGCGTGGTGGGGAGGGAGAGGGCTGAGCGTGGACGGCTCACCAGCATGTGCAGAAAACCCCAAGCGCCCATCCCCCAAGAGCCAGGGATGCTGGGACTTTATAAACCCTCTACTCTTTTGCCTGGATGCATGAATGTGGTCTCATTTGGGTGTGGGCTCGTAGAAGTCAGGAATCACAGCCATTTGTCCTTTTCATCTTGGGCAGACTTTTTCATCTTATTTCATGACAAGACCCAAGCTTTGTGGCATCTCTGTAGCACCTCAGCATGGCAAATGGCCCCAGAAAGGACAGTCTATAAGGGGTTTCCGTTTTGGTTCAGAAGTCCCAAGCGATCAGTTTTGGTGGGCATTTTGATCAAGGGCTGGTCTTTGATGTACAAGGGCTGCAGAATTGAGGCTGACGTTCACACTTCCTTCCCCTGCAGCTCTTCTAACGCCTCAAAAGTGAATCATCAAGACCCCCCTCTGCAGGCAAAGGAGAGCCTGCAAGGAGGACAAGGAACCAAGGGAGAATTGTCTGGTTACGGATCAAAGGAGTGAAGGTCCGAGGCTCCATCCCTCATCAGAGGATCGGGCTTTGGGTCCTCAGCCCATCTCTTTGTCTGACTGTTCTTATATGCAGTGGAAATACAGTTCTCTGGAAGCCGCAGCTGTAATAATGGGCTGGAGAAACGCTGCTCCGAGCGGCATCTGTGCCACGTGGGTGACCATGACCGCGCCTCCATGAAATCATGGGGGTTGTTTTACAGGCTTCCCCCGCCCCACCCCAGCGTCTGCAACTCTCATTAGTCTTCTAATGTAATACTCGGAGGTGGCTGATTTGTCATGTCCAGAATGCGTGTTTATCACCATCTTTTCTCGAGCAAAACAAAGAATAACACTCAGGTCAAAGGGAGACAGAACCTCTGTGGGAAGTGAGATTTAAATAAAAATCGGAAATAGATACTTTGAGAAAGGGCACTTTATCTTTAGGAAAGAAAAAGAATTAGGAGAAGATCATGGTTGCCATGGTGACGGCAGAGCACTGCATATATTCTATAGGCCTGGCTTTAGACATGAAGTGGGGAACAAAACGGATTCCCTGGTGACTTTCTGAGAAAAATACAGACAGAAATAAAAAGGCTGCCCAGAAACAGTGTCTTACATTAGTTCAACTGCCATTTCGCTGCGATTTAATAGGCTCTTTACTCCAAAGCCCTGTATTAACGTCAAAACCCATTTTTAATGTTTGGCACAAAATCCATGTTAAAGGAGAGTCTTCATTTCATTTTCCTTCCCCATTTCTAATTGTGCTGTAAAAATTGAACTGAGAGGAGCAGGCCCAGGAACATGGCTTGGAAACCCAGGATTCTTAACTTAAACAAGGAGGTGATGTTGGCAGCACTGGCAAGCCTTTGCACTCAACCTGGAAGGACAAGCGAGTTCATTGCTAACGTCTTACAACTGGAGGTTGCACGTAAAAATTAAGTGTTCTGTCTTCTCTTACAAACTTTGGCAAACTGACCCTCCCAGATCCTCTTTTTCACGTGGTAAAAACCACCCACGGTTCTCTCACATCTCCACCACATTCCCTTCCGCCAATGCCTTTTCTATCACTGCCTTGTCTCCCTGGACACTGGGTGGAATCCCCACCTAGCCACAGTCAAAGTCCTTCCTCTAGATCAGTGCTTCTCAAGCTGTAGCACGCTCAGAATTACCCAGCGGACTTGCTGAAACGCAATCTGCTGGATCCTACCCCCAGAGTTGCTGCTTCCAAGGATTCGAGGTGGGCCAAGAATCTACATTTCTGACAAATTCCCAGTTGATGGTCTTGCTCCTAGTCTAGGGACCACACTTTGAGAACAACTGCCCTAGTTGAACAGTTCCTACATTTTTGTTAGCCAAGACCCCTTTTCTTTTCTTTCTTTTTATTTAAAAGTTGAAATGTAGTTCATTTACAATGTTGAATTAGTGTCAGGTGTATAGTGAATGGTTCCGTTTTGCATATACATATAAATGTATTCTTTTCCATTGTAGGTTATCACATGATACTGAATACAGTTTCCTGTGCTATACAGTAGGTAATTTTTGTTTATTTACTTTATATATAGTACTATGTATCTGTTAATCCTGAACTAATTTACCCCGCCCCTCCATTCCCCTTTGGTAATCACAAGGCTGTTTTCTATGTTTATAAGTCTATTTCTACTTCGTAAATGTTGCATTGTTTTAGATCCCACAAATAAAAAACACCATATATTTGTCGGACTTACTTCACTAGGTATGACAGTTCTAGGCCCATCCGTGTTGCTGCAAATGGCATTATTTCATTCTTCTTATGGCTGAGTAATATTCCACTGTATATAAGCACATATCTTCTTTTTTTAAAAAATGGTTTTTTCTGTCTTTATTTTTTTAAATTGGGGTGTAGGGCTTCTTTGGTGGCTCAGATGGTAAAGAATCTGCCTGCAGTGCAGGAGACCCAGGTTCAATCCCTGGCTTGAGAAGATCCCCTGAAGAAGAAAACAGTAACCCACGCCAGTATTCTTGACTGGAGAATCCCCATGGACAGAAGAGCCTGGTGGGCTACAGCCTGTGGGATCACAAAGAGGTGGGCATGACTGAGCAACTGACACTTTCACGTTCTTTCTTACCTCACAACGTTGTGTTGGTTTCTGCTGTACAGTTGAAGTGAATCAGCTGTATGTATACATGGATCCCCTCTTTTTTGGATTTTCTTCCATTTAGGTCACCACAGAGCTCTAAGTAGAGTTCCTTGTGCTATAAAGCAGGTTCTCATTAGTAATCTATTTTATAAATGTTCAGCTCAGTTCACTTCAGTCGCTCAGTCATGTCTGACTCTCTGCGACCCCATGGACTGCAGCACGCCAGGCTTCCCTGTCCATCACCAACTCCCGGAGTTTATCCAAACTCATGTCCATTGAGTCGGTGATGCCATCCAACCATCTCATCCTCTGTTGTCCCCTTCTCCTCCCGCCTTCAATCTTCCCCAGCATCAGGGTCTTTTCAAATGAGTCATCTCTTCACATCAGGTGGTGCCGGGGTCCAACCCCAGCTGATCCAGGGAGTTTGAAGCGGGAACAGCGTTGGCGAGGATCAGGATACAATAGCTTCAATTAGATATTAATTAGAGATATAAAGAGTAATAGAATAAGGATAGCTCAGCAGGAAAATTCAGTGGAGAAAAGAGGCTGAGTATCTTGGTTCACGCAGGAAACCAATAAAACTTCAAGACAAGAAGTTCGCACCACTTACGTAGGCCGCAGGCGTCCTTCCGTTCTCCCGAAGGAGAGGAGACACTGAGGCCTCCCCGGTCAGATCTTAGAAGCCCAGGCATAATTAGTAAGCATGGCGGGCTCTGCACTCCAGATGGAGACTCAGCCAGAGTTTGAGAGAGAGAGACATGGGGAGACCAGTCTTTGAAGGAACTGATCCCAATTCTTTATTTTCCATGGTCTACTTTTATACACTGAGATGTTATGCAAAAGTCACATGGGGTCAGCAGTCCTGACTTTTATCAACGTCAGGTGCTTCATACAAATGTATACAGAGGTCTTAGGGGTGTTACATCATCTTCTGACCAGGGGGCCTGCTGACAATTTATGACCCTCTCCTTGTGACAGCAGTCAGTCAACCAGGACACTTATTTCTCCAGGGGTGATTATTCTTAAAAAAGACTCCACCTTCCGAAGGTACCAGATAAAGTTACATTCCTATAGGGTGAGGGTGTAGTGGGTTTTAATTAAGGAAAGAATTTACTTAGCCTAAGGTCTAACGTGATTAATATCAAAGGTTAATACTTATTTCTTCTATATATTCATTAATGTGTGTAAGGGCAGGGGATGTGGAGACTTAGCAACAAACATTGGCTCAACAAATGAAAAACTCTTCACCAATACAATTTCTAATCAGCCCACTATACTTATACTAATGGTTTTCTAACTTTCCTAAGGAACCTGTTTTTAGACGGTTTAAAGCATCTCATGCCTCTCACGGTTGGGAGGCTGTGAGCAATCACATGTGGCCGGACAAGCCTGTCAGGCAGGCTAGAGAACCTTCAGTGGAGTTTGTAGGTTAAAACACTCTTGTCACGCCCAGGAGTTTTTATTAACTGGAGCTCTAAGTTAACTCCTTCTCTGAAAGAGGTGGTGGGGGACAGCCCCGCATAAAGTCAGAGGTGTAGGTGAGAGCACAAAGTAGTAAAGTAGGCAGGCTCTGGTTATGGGGATAGATGCTCGAGAATTTCCAGGGGGACTCCTGAGGCTCGATCCTGCCTTTGCGTATGTCGAGCCTCCTTCCTCATGACCTTTGCCATGGGCAGAGTGCCTCACGCTGGCTCCCAACATCAAGTGGCCAAAGTATTGGAGTTTCAGCTTCAGCATCAGACCTTCCTCTGAATATTGATGTCCTTTAAGATGGACTGGTTGGATCTCCTTTCAGTCCAAGGGACTCTCAAGAGTCTTCTCCAACACCACAGCTCAAAAGCATCAATTCTTCGGCACTCAGCCTTCTTCACAGTCCAACTCTCACATCCATACATGACCACTGGAAAAACCATAGCCTTGACTAGACGGACCTTTGTTGGCAAAGTAATGTCTCTGTTTTTGAATATGCTATCTAGGTTGGTCATAACTTTCCTTCCAAGGAGTAAGCGTCTATTAATTTCATGGCTGCAATCACCATCTGCAGTGACTTTGGAGCCTAAGAAAATAAAGTCTGACACTGTTTCCACTGTTTCCCCATCTATTTGCCATGAAGTGATGGGACCAGATGCCATGATCTTAGTTTTCCGAATGTTGAGCTTTAAGCCAACTTTTTCACTCTCCTCTTTCACTTTCATCAAGAGGCTTTTTAATTCTTCTTCACTTTCTGCCATAAGGCTGGTGTCATCCACCCTTACATCTAGGGGAAGAAAGAAACAATGCTCTGACTATAAAGGACATGGCTCAACTTCTTGGCCGAGACCAGGTGAAAAATGAGAAAGGAACAAAGAAAAGAGGGAGACAGAAAAGAACGGGGACTTTAGTGTGAACTCAGTAGGAGGAGGTGTCCCTACCCATGACCCCCATCCCTGTGACCCCAAACCTTAGTGAAGTCAACTAAACCCACGCTATGCATGATGTGAGTGGACAAGTTGTGCATGGGTATGTGTGTATGTAAATGGCAACACGGCCTCAGAACGAAGTGGAGTTAAAGAAGAGGCAGTGTGGGAAACAGAGGGTGCGGTCACCATGGAAACCAAAGCCCCCGAGGTCTGCAGATACCCCAGCGAAGTCTTTGGACTTTCTCACACTATGGTCTTAGGAGACCTGAGCTGGGTTTCCCCTAATCTCAGAGGAGCAGGGAGGCCCCAGCTGACCTCTGGCTGTCATAAATATGAAAAATGTCACCTGTGCTGTGGCTGGAAGGTTTGTATCCCCCCCAAATTTTTATGCTGAAATCCTATCCCCTAAGGTGATGATTCAAAATTGAGAAAGGAGTACGTCCAGGCTGCATATTTTCACCCAGCTTATTTAACTTCTATGCAGAGTACATCATGAGAAATGCCGGGCTGGATGAAGCACAAGCTGGAATCAAGATTGCTGGGAGAATATCAATTACCTCAGATATGCAGACGACACCACCCTTATGGCAGAAAGTGAAGAGGAACTAAAGAGCCTCTTGATGAAGGTGAAAGAGGAGAGTGAAAAAGTTGGCTTAAAACTCAGCATTCAGAAAACTAAGATCATGGCATCCGGTCCCATCACTTCATGGCAAATAGATGGGGAAACAATGGAAACAGTGTCAGACTTTATTTTTGGGGCTCCAAAATCACTGCAGATGGTGACTGTAGCCATGAAATTCAAAGATGCTCACTCTTTGGAAGAAAAGTTATGACCAACCTAGACAGCTTATTAAAAAGCAGAGATGTTACTTTGCTGACAAATGTCCGTCTGGTCAAGCCTATGGTTTTTCCAGTGGTCATGTATGGATGTGAGAGTTGGACTCTAAAGAAAGCTGAGCACCAAAGAAATGATGCTTTTAAACTGTGGTGTTGGAGAAGACTCTTGAGAGTCCCTTGGACTGCAAGGAGATCCAACCAGTCCATCCTAAAGGAAATCAGTCCTGGGTGTTCATTGGAAGGACTGATGCTGAAGCTGAAGCTCCAGTACTTTGATCAGCTGATGCAAAGAACCGATTCATTGGAAAAGACCCTGATGCTGGGAAAGATTGAAGGCAGGAGGAGAAGGGGACAACAGAGGATGAGATGGTTGGATGGCATCAGTGACTCCATGGACCTGAGTTTACACAAACTCTGGGAGACAGTGAAGGACAGGGAAGTCTGGTGTGCTGCAGTCCATGGGTCTGCAGTCTGTGCTGGGGTTGCCAAGAGTCAGGCATGACTTAGCGACTGATCAACAACAATGTGATGGTTTGAGAAGGTGGGGCTTTTGGAAGGTGACGAGGTCATGAAGGCAGAGCCCTCCTGAATGGAATTAGCACTCTCACAAAAGAGCCCCAGGGAGACTGCTTGGCGGTTCATGTGAAATTACAAGGAAAAAGATAGCTGTCTAGGGAGCAGGCTCTCACCAGACACAGACGTCTGCCCACAACGTGACCTTGGACGTCCCAGGCTCCGGAACTTGAGATATACCCGTTTGTTGTTTATAAACCACCCAGTGTATGTCATTTTGTTACGGCATCTGAACATACTAAGACACGCTGAGTAAAAATGTGTAATTTATTTTGCCTATTTTAAAAAATTTATTTATTTTTAATTGGAGGATAATTGCTTTACAATATCATGTTGGTTTCTGCCATACATCAGCATGAATCAGCCACAGGTACACATGTGTCCCTTCCCTCTCGAGCCTCCCTCCCACCTCCCACTCCATCCCATCCCTCCAGGTGGTTACACAGCCCAGTTTGAGTCCCCTGAGTCATGCAGCAAATTCCCATTCATTTTGCCCATTTTTAATCATCAAAGACACGAATGTGTCTGGCAAAGAATCCAAGGTCCTGTTCAGCATGAGTTAACACCGAGGCTGACTCAATTCCAGACAAAAGCAACAGCTCTTGACCTTTTGGATCGTCTGTGCAGGTTTTTACAGGGCCAACTCTTTGTTGGTCTTTTTTTTTTTGAAATACCAACGATAGCTCCTGGGACCTCATTATTTCCTTTGAAGGCCTTTGGAGATCTGGGGACTCCTGCGAATGCCTCCCGGCTGGTGTGAGGTCTTACACGGAAGGGTCCTGTGACGATGGGTCCTTGGAGCCCCATGTAGGAGACCTGGTGAAGGAACCGTCAAAATGACCACTTTACTTGGTGGTTCTAATAAGTTTTGTTGTTACTGAGTGCACACAATTACACATATGAAAGGATTATGCAAGATGGTAAAATGTTGTTTAAATATCTTTTCAA
Source organism: Bos mutus (assembly GCF_027580195.1). Classification (NCBI taxonomy): domain Eukaryota; kingdom Metazoa; phylum Chordata; class Mammalia; order Artiodactyla; family Bovidae; genus Bos; species Bos mutus. The sequence goes on along the minus strand of NC_091626.1, from coordinate 85,248,736 downwards.
TGGGCACCTACTATGTGCCCAATGCTTATGGGCACTTTTTAGTTGAGTATTTTCAGCAACCCTGAATGAGAAGCATTTTATCCCTCTTTTACAGAAAGACACCAGGCTGAGAAAGATTTAATAAATTTCCAAAGACCATTCAGCTAATAAATGGTAGAGCCAGGTAGGATTTGAAGCCAGATCAGTCCAACTCCAAATTCCCTGTGGTTTTCTTATAATACAAAAATTAATTAATTAATTGGGCTGCATTGGGTCCCATGGCAGGGTGTAGACTCTGCAGCTGTGGCTTGTGGACTCCAGAGCGTGCAGGCTTAGCTGCTTGGATCTTACTTTCCCACCAGGAACGAATCCCCACCCGCACCTTGCGGGCGGATTCCTAACCACAGGACTGCCAAGGAAGTCCCCCTGCCATTTTCTTATAACCATCCTACTGCTCCCTGCTTTTCAGGCAAACGGGGATGTCTTTCTTATTTCTACACCATTTGAATGTGACAAGCAACAGTCTGATCCGCTTATATTGTTCAGTGTTTGAAACCTGCTTCTCACCACCCGCCCCCCAAAGAAGCACAGAGAAAGAATTTGTGCTACAACTCCTTTGAATGGTACATAACATTCCCGAGCTTAAACTCTAAAAGAGGTCTTCTCTGAAATGCTGGTATTTGAAAATGGCTGTTTGCCCCAGGCCTCTGTAATTTTTTTCGGCAATCAGTTCCAACATCACTTTGAAAGTAAGAAAGCTCCACTTGGCTCCCAGTGAATTTAATCTCTCCATTTCCCTCTGGTTGTTTGGACACGCTAGAATGAAATTCAGATGAGATGCTAGGATAATACCCTTCTTCCGCGTGCCTTGCTCACAGCTGGGTTTCATTTATGTGCCCATAAACCAGCTCCTCTTGGGCCCACGGCAGTGACTAGGAATTGGGAAACCGAGCTAAACCAAAAATAGCAGCCAAACAGTCCCAGTTCTGCTGGGCTCTGAAGCTGGGAAAGCTTGAAGGCAAAAGGAAAAATGCGCGGCAGGGGATGAGATAATTAGAGAGCATCACCAACTCCATGCACAGAATATAAGGCAACTCCAGGAGGCAGTGGAGGACAGAGGGGCCTTTGGCCACAGGGTCGCAAAGAGTCGGACACGACAAAGAGACTGAAAACAATAACTAGTGTACAGATACTTAGACCTTGATCATGAGGCAGATTTGGAGATATTCCAATGGCCACTCACCTGGTTCCTTGCCAACAGCCTCCACCCACCACACTCTCCACTTCAGGGTCATTCTCCATGGCCGCCAAAGAGATCTTTCTAGAATGCGAATCTGAGCGAGTCTCGATAAGGGCTTTGAGGACCATATCCCTGCTGACTGTCCCATCTGTGCACCAACAGGTCTTCCTGCCCCCACGTGTTTTGGAGAGGCTGCACTGGGCCCTGTCACTCCCCTGCTTAGATTCTGCACCCCCGAGCATGCAGGCAGAATCCCAGCTCCTCACTCTGGCTGGTCCTGGAGAGTCTCTGTGACTCGCTCCTTGCTGTTTTCGAATGTCACCCTTCTCTCTTCTCTCTGTCCCTCATTCTACCAGCCAGCCTGGCTTCTGCGCTGCTCCAAGCCCACCTCAGGGCCTTTGCACTTCCTGTTCCCTGGACCTGGAGTACTCTTCGCCTGGATAGCGACATGGCTCCTTCCTTCAGCCCCTTCAGGCTATGGGCCCAGTGTCGGAAAGGCCTTCCCAGACCTCGCTTCAGAAACAGCAATGTTGGCTCTCTTACCTTTTTACCTTGATTTTGTGATTTTTTTCATTACACCTGAAATTGTACATATTTGTTGTTTCCTTTTTCTTATCACTGTCTCCTGCACAAAAAAGCAGAGTCCGCGAGGGCAGTATCCCTTGACTGTAGACCGCTAGTGCCCCACAGAAGGCAGCACGCCTACTAAGTGTAGAATGAATTCATCTCCTCCCAGGCTGCCCTCAGCATCACGCATTCTAGTAGGTCCACAGCACTTATACCCCCCAAATTTGTCAGGAGATTTCACACCGTTGGACTTGAAAATGCTTTTCAGGGAATCCCCTGGTGGTCCAGTGGCTAGGACTCAGCACTCGCACTACCAACTCGTTTAGTCACTCAGTCGTGACTTTGCAACCCCCTGGGCTGTAGCCCACCAGGCTCCCCTGCCCATGGAATGTCCCAGGCAAGAATGCTGGGGTGGGTTGCCATTTTCTTCTCCAGGGGATCTTTACAACCCAGGGATTGAGTCTGATTCTCTTGCGTCTCCTGTGTTGGCAGGCAGTCTCTTTACCACTATCGCCACCTGGGAAGCCTTATCTTTCTCTATCTGACATTTCATTTAGCCTAATGCCCTCAGGGTCCATCTGTTGCTGAAAAGGTTTCTATTTATAGCTGAATAATGTTTCACTGTGTATATATATGCGCGCGCACACACGCACACACATTTATATATGAGATGTTTTCTTTATCCATTGATGGGTACTTAAGTTTTTTCCATATTGTGGCTATTGTAAATAAGCTGCAGTGAACATGAGAGTATAGATATCTTTCCATACAGTGACTTAGTTTCCTTGGATATAGACTATGCGTTAGTTCTTCCTTCTATCAGAGTCATACTTATCCTTAGCAGCTCTGAGTCACTAGATGGAATTTGGTAATTTATTCCTTAGGTGTCACTCTGCATCCAAGCTGACTGGCTGCTAAATATCTAACCAGCCCAGCCTTTAATCACTTTTTTCTCGGCCTTAATATCATTAGAACACATCTCTAAGGGTTTTAACTAAATTATACGGTGGCCGACCTCTGAAATAAAAATATTTCCCTAGTGGTAAACTGATCGTTGTTTCTACTAAATTAGATGGTGTTTTATCCTGGAAGAAAACTGTTTTCTTTTCAAAGCTAGGCTATCAAGATAGTAACAGCAATTGCTGTGGACGTTCCCATCTGCCCCCTGGGCACCGTGAAGGAAGCCGCTGCAAATGAAGGGACCTTTAATGCCATTCTGGTTAGCACTTTACACCTAGCATTTTCAGAAGCATGAACTCTGTCTTCCTTCTCATTTTCTTGAATAACCTTATCACATCTCTGAAGAACACATATAAATCAATTATTTTCCAAGTGTCCTGCTTCTGCAGAGATGGGTCATATTTATGAAAGCACTTTTCATAGATAAAAGGCTTTCTCTATGATGTGCCAGGAAATGCCACAATACATGGCCGGGAGAGGCTTCCAGAAACCAACAGCACCTGAGTCCCATAAAAATCTTTGAGTCCAAGAATGAGGCTGGCGCTTACACTTGGCCACTGTTTACAGCTCATGTTCTGTATTATTGCTCAAGAGGAATTATTTTGGTAATCTGAAACTCCTGAATGCTTCCTGCTTTAGCAAGATTCTCCAGTTGCTTTGAAAGTACGTGAAGCTTGCAAAAACCCAAATTTCACTAGCGTTGAGACTTCGCATTGAGAACTTCCCCTGTAAATTCCATCCCATGAAAATTCTGTGAGTGTCACAGTCTGTATGTAAACCAGAGTCTAGAATTACATGAAGGCTTTAAGTAGAATAGACAGTCCAGAGAAGCAGCTCATGAAGACGGTGAGTAAATGGTGACACGCCTCTCCAAGAGCCACAGCCCTCTCCCCCGCCTTGTGGATTAGGCCCCTCCGCACAGGCAGAGGGTGGGCCTTGGTTAGATGAGGCCTGTCGGATAATTCCGTCCCCTCTACCAGTGCTTAGCTTAGGGACAAGCATGTCACTACTCAGTTGCAGCCACTAAAATATGAGGAGTTTCTCTTGATGCTAAAAACGGAGGAGGCATTCTCCCTCATCTCAGATATTGTTGTGTGAGGAGCAGCTTGGAGCTGCTGCGGACACTTTGTGGCCAAGAAGAGACAAAGGTGAGATGAAAATCATTATGCTGAGGATGCCCTCCTCGGCAGAACAGAAAGACAGAGTGTATCCAGCTCCTTAAAAAAAATTTTTTTTTTAATTTATTTATTTACCTGCACTGGGTCTTGGTTGCAGCACATGAGATTTTGTAAAATTAGTTAATGTTTTGTTTTGGGGGGACACTAAAACAAAAGGTCTCTGCTGCTGTGCACAGGCTTTCTCTACGTACGGCGAGTCGGGGGCGACTCTCTCGTTGTGGTCCATGGGCTTCGCATTGTGGTAGCTTCTCTCACTGTTGAAGCCACAGGCTCTAGGTTCTTGGGTTTCAGTAGCTGTAGGCGTGCAGGCTCTGTAGTTGTAGCTCGTGGGCTCTAGAACACGGGCTCAGTAGCTATGAAACACCAGCTTAGCTTCTCCGTGGCACGTGGAATCTTCCCAGACCAGGGATCGAACCTGTGTCTCCTGCACTGGCAGATGGATTCTTATCCACTGCACCACGAGGCAAGTCCAGCTCCCGGGTTTTTTGACCTTTGTCGCAGCACACAAGATCTTTACTTACGGCGTGCAAATTCTCAGTTGCAGGATGTGGGATCCAGTTCTCTGATCAGGGATCGGATCCAGGCCCCCTCTGTTGGGAGCGTCGAGTCTTAGCCACTGGACCACCAGGGAAGCCCCTGTACCCAGTTCTTGGTGAGCCTTGTTGACTCACTAAACAAACCATTCCTCGTATTGTCTTCCCTCCAGACCTCTTATTATGTGAGCTAATAAATCCCTTTATTATTTTAGTGGCTGGTTCTCAACCTTGTTTTTATGTCAAGCAAAACTTTTTTTTTTTTTAATGGCAAAACCAATACACTATTGTAAAGTAAGATGTCTTTTTAAAAGGTCTTCAGTTGATTTGAATGGACAGCCAGGATTGAGTACCCTGTGTTTAAAATATTTTGAGTTGGGTCTTCTGTTACTTGTGGGCAATAAAATTCCAACCAGTGACCTGAGGCAGTCTGCCTGGGTCTTGAGGAGGATGGGTTCGCTGGGTGTGGCCGCTGCGGTCCTCGATAGGGAGGACTTTATCTCCTTCCCTGACAGCTCAGTTGGTAAAAAATCCACCTGCAATGCAGGAGACCTCAGCTCAACTCCTGGTTTGGGAAGATCCCCTGGAGAAGGGAAAGGCTACCCGCTCCAGTATTCTATCCTGGAGAATTCCATGGACTGTGTAGTTCACGGGATTGCAAAGAGTCGGATACAGCTGAGCGACCTTCACTTTCAGTTTTCACTCATCTCCTTCCAGAGCTCAGTCGATACAGAAGGTTTGGTTCACACACCATCCTTTCTATCTTTGCAATGGGACAAGTCTCCACTCCTGAGAAGGGACAAGCTGTTGTGTTGTGGGGAAAGATGCTTTGTGAATAGCAGACAGATTGACAGACACACTGAGACTCCGGTCCTGGGAGTTCACACGGGGAGTGGCTGTGTGACACGAAGCCACACATCTGGCTGTAAGCCGCTGTGCCTGATTCCCTCTTCCTTGGTGTAGGTCGGTCTGTTTCTATTAAGGCTTTCAACTGATTGAATGCAGCCACCCACATTAAAGAGGGTAATCTACGGTAGTCAACGTCTATTGATTTAAATCAGAGAAGGCAATGGCACCCCACTCCAGTACTCTTGCCTGGAAAATCCCATGGACGGAGGAGCCTGGTAGGCTGCAGTCCATGGGGTCGCTAAGAGTCGGACTCGACTGAGCAACTTCCCTTTCACTTTTCACTTTTAAGCATTGGAGAAGGCAATGGCAACCCACTCGTGTTCTTGCCTGGAGAATCCCAGGGACTGTGGGCTGCCGTCTCTGGGGTCGCACAGAGTCGGACACGACTGAAGCGACTTAGCAGCAGCAGCAGCATTGACTTAAATGTTAATTTATCTAAAAGAAAAATCTTCACAGAAACTTCTAGAGTACTATCCGACCAAGTATCCGGCCCAGCAAAATTGACATATAAAATTAACCTTCACACTTTCCTCTCTGTTCGTCACCTGGAGTCACCCACATTGAGGTCTGACTGCTCTCCCAGCCCGCCTGTTGGATCCCTTCCCATTCTCCCTGATAGGATTCATTAGGATGGGTGTTCTAGTGAATTTCTTACACAGCTGATCCTGTTTCGGCATCTACTTCTCAAAATACGTTCATTACTCTATCCCCAGTGCCTGGCCTGTAGTACGTGCTCAGTAAATATTTGCTAAGTGAATGAATGAATCCCATGAATGTGAGAGCAATTTGGCTGGGACATATAACACTCTGTGACCACTAGGTTGACTCATCAGATAAAAGGGCCAGAGGAGCCTGTCCCCTTCCTCCCTCTCATTTCCGTCACATCTTTTTCAAAGTCTTAAGATGGAAGGAAATGCTCCACCTAGACAGAAGAGACCCATGCGTCAGTCAAGGAAATAGGAATGACTACGCTTTCTTCCCCTAAGGTCTCTAAGCTTTCAAAGGCTCTTTTTTTCTTTGAAATCCCAGTGTAAGAATATGAACAGGGTGATTTATCGGTTGACCACCTGCCCATGGCCTGGGTCTGCTTGCATCCCTGACTCCTGGGTAGAGAGAGGGGATTTTTACACCCAGTTAGCAACTGTCTGTGCCTCCCAGGGCAGCACCGTGTCCAGGGAACCATCTGGCTGTGGCTAGGTGATCAACTGACAAATCACCGGGTTCATATTCTTACACTTGTATTTCAAAGAAAAAAAGAGTCTTTGAAAGTTTAGTCATTGTTCAGTCACTAAGAAGTGTCCAACTCTTTGCGACCCCCTGGGCTGCAAGACGCCAGGCTTCCCTGTCCATCACTATCAATCAGAGTTTGCTAAACTCATGTCCACTGTGTCAATGACACCGCCCAACCACCTCATCCTCTGTTGCCCCCTTTTCTTCCTGCCCTCAATCTTTCCCAGCATCAGGGTCTGGATAAGAGTCAGCTCTTCTCATCAGGTGGCCAAAGTATTAGAATTTCAGCTTCAGCATCAGTCCTTTCCAATGAATATTCAGGGTTGATTTCCTTTAGGATGAACTGGTTTGATCTCCTTGCAGTCCAAGGAGTCTTCTCCAGCATCACAATCTGAAAGCATCAACCCTTTGATGTTCAATCTTCTCTGAAAGCTTAGAGACCTGGGCAAAAAAAGCATAGTCATTCTGTGAGTGTGTGGCTGTGTCCCTCTCATCCAAGACCTCAGCTGTGGCTTAATTCACAGAGAAAGCTGATGAGATGGTAGAATCCTAGAAAATGTTACATATAGACTACACATTTTACTTCCGACAAAAACAAAGATGTATATTCATTCACCAGTCTTTTGTGTTGAGCCCAGGGTTTTTCTCTGAGACTGCTGGCTAGTTCAACATAAATCACACCCAAGATGTGTCATCTGCATCTCTAGTTTCTACATCTTTAAAGTGAGGTGAGAACTTAAAAGACACAGCCAAGCAATCCTGGGGCAAAATGCTCATAATTTTTCCCACTCATGTGTAAAGCTCTCACCCACATCTTGTTCCACAGCCATTGTTTAAGGAACTACGATTTACGAAGTGTTTCCCAGGCTTTAAAGATAGTGTTACTGAAACTCAGGTCTGGCTGCTCACTGCTTGAAAACCAACACTTGTGAAGCAAGGTTGGTGAAATGGAAAGTATGCTTTATTCTGGAGGCTGGCGGCCAGGGGAGAGGGTGGACTCAGGTCCAGAGGCCAATTCCCCCCTGCCAGTGAGTGACCAAGAGCTTTGAAAGGCTGATTTCAAGGATGTATGGGGGCAAGGGGGCTGCATGCAGAACAGCACTTCGAGCTCTGACAGTCATCTTGAAGCTGGTCTTGTGGTGGTCTGATAGTATATCTTGATTAAGTACAGTCAATCTTCAGTTCCAGAGTCAGTTTGTTCCCATTTCTTTGAGGCCAGTTCTTGGAATTACCACAGCCTATGGTGATGGACAAGGAGGCCTGGCGTGCTGCAATTCATGGGGTCACAAAGAGTCGGACACGACTGAGCGACTGAACTGAACTGAACTGATGCATGGCTACAGTCTGCTCAGCTCAGTGCAGTTCAGTTCAGTCGTGTCCGACTCTGCGACCCCATGGGCTGCAGCACCTCCCTGTCCATCACCAACTCCCAGAGTTTACTCAAACTCATGTCCATTGAGTCAGTGATGCCATCCAACCATCTCATCTTCTGTCATCCCCTTCTCCTCCTGCCCTCAATCTTTCCCAGCATCAGGGTCTTTTCAAATGAGTCAGCTCTTCACATCAGGTGGCCAAAGTATTGGAATTTCAGTTTCAACATCAGTCCTTCCAATGAACACACAGGACTGATCTCCTTTAGGATGGACTGGTTGGATCTCCTTGTAGTCCAAGGGACTCTTAAGAGTCTTCTCCAACACCTCAATTCAAAAGCATCAATTCTTCGGTGCTCAGCTTTCTTTATATACAGTCTGGTCATCCTGTAGTTAACTTCTTTCACCTGTTGGGGGTTTCAGTATGTACAAAACAGCTCAAAGGAGATGAATATTATTTGAGGAGGAACTAAATGTTCTTGATTTATTTAATAACTAAACTATTATTATTTGATCTTGTTTGACTGTTTCTCTGCTCTTTTATTGTCTCACTTCTCTGATTAAATTTATTCTTTGACTAATGTTTTTCTACAGACAAAGGCAGGTGGAGGACATGGAGTAGGGGAAGGGCTGCTGTTCTGGGAAGGCACCATGGGGTCAAGCTACGTTCAACTAGTTTTCATAGAAATGAAGCTTTTCTCTTTGCACCCATATTGGATGAGTTTACATAATATTTAAGTATATTTTGGAATGAAAATAGCAAGTACCACTGCCATAACCCTCTCTGGACAATCCCAGAGGCTCCCTCACCTGTGGGTATGGGGATTGAATGCACTCATCTGCAGAACCCACTGGGCCTCCAGAGGGACCATGGCCTTAGACAGCAGGGTTTTTAAAACATTTTTACTCATTTATTTATTGTATGTTTGGCTGCACTGAAGCTTTGTTGCTATGTTCAGGCTTTCTGTAGTTGCGAAAGCAGGGGCCCCTCTCCAGTGTGGCATGCGGGCCATTCATCGCAATGACTTCTCCAGGTGTGGAGAAGGAGCTTGGGAGTGTGGCCCATGGGCTTAGCTGCTCTGCTGCATGTGGACACTTCCTGGACCAGGGGTGGAACCCAGGTCCCCTGCATTGAGAGGCAGATTCTTAACCACTGGACCATCAGGGGAGTCCTAGTCAGTGGGTTTTATGGAAGAAGATGGTTAGTTCAGTTAGGTCTGTTAAGAGAGTTTTCACCTTCCTAAGACTGATCCAATCCTGTGATCAGTTTGGAAGCTTCCTACTATATTTTTCCATTATAAACCATGGTCCTCAGAACATTCTTGTTCCTAACTCTTTGATTTAGTATCTAGTACAGATGGACTACTTAAGGTAAAGGTGTGGAAGTGGAGGTACCAGGTCCGACAGTCTGCGGGCTTTAAAGCTGCTGATAGGATTTGCTGAACTGTCCCGTGCAGGAAGACCATCAGCTGTAGATATGAGTGTTTTCCTGCCCCTTTCTGGGTAGCATGGGAGAGCTACATCATATGCATATTTAATGTTGGGGGATTCAGCTGTGAGTGCTCAGCAAACCCTCCCCAAATTAAAAAAAAAAAAGCAAAGACTAACAGAGTTTTGCTAAGAAAATGCACTGGTCATAACAAACACCCTCTTCCAACAACACAAGAGAAGACTCTATACATGGACATCACCAGATGGTCAACACTGAAATCAGATTGATTATATTCTTTGCAGCCAAAGATGGATACAGTCAGCAAAAACAAGACCAGGAGCTGACTGTGGCTCAGACCATGAACTCCTTATTGCCAAATTCAGACTGAAATTGAAGAAAGTAGGGAAAACCACTAGACCATTCAGGTATGACCTAAATCAAATCCCTTATGATTATACAGTGGAAGTGAGAAATAGATTTAAGGGCCTAGATCTGATAGATAGAGTGCCTGATGAACTATGGACTGAGGTTCGTGACATTGTACAGGAGACAGGGATCAAGACCATCCCCATGGAAAAGAAATGCAAAAAAGCAAAATGGCTTTCTGGGGAGGCCTTACAAATAGCTGTGGAAAGAAGAGAAGCGAAAAGCAAAGGAGAAAAGGAAAGATATAAGCATCTGAATGCAGAGTTCCAAAGAATAGCAAGAAGAGATAAGAAAGCCTTCCTCAGTGATCAATGCAAAGAAATAGAGGAAAACAACAGAATGGGAAAGACTAGAGATCTCTTCAAGAAAATTAAGAGATACCAAGGGAACATTTCATGCAAAGATGGGCTCGATAAAGGACAGAAATGGTATGGACCTAACAGAAGCAGAACATATTAAGAAGAGATGGCAAGAATACACAGAAGAACTGTACAAAAAAGATCTTCACGACCCAGATAATCATGATGGTGTGATCACTGACCTAGAGCGAGACATCCTGGAATGTGAAGTCAAGTGGGCCTTAGAAAGCATCTCTATAAACAAAGCTAGTGGAGGTGATGGAATTCCAGTTGAGCTCTTTCAAATCCTGAAAGATGATGCTGTGAAAGTGCTGCACTCAATATGCCAGCAAATTTGGAAAACTCAGCAGTGGCCACAGGTCTGGAAGAGGGCAGTTTTCATTCCAATCCCAAAGAAAGGCAATGCCAAAGAATGCTCAAACTACCACACAATTGCACTCATCTCACACGCTAGGAAAGTAATGCTCAAAATTCTCCAAGCCAGGCTTCAGCAATACATGAATAGTGAACTTCCTGATGTTCAAGCTGGTTTTAGAAAAGGCAGAGGAACCAGAGATCAAATTGCCAACATCCGCTGGATCATGGAAAAAGCAAGAGAGTTCCAGAAAAACATCTATTTCTGCTTTATTGACTATGCCAAAGCCTTTGACTGTGTGGATCATAATAAACTGGAAAATTCTGAAAGAGATGGGAATACCAGACCACCTGATCTGCCTCTTGAGAAATTTGTATGCAGGTCAGGAAGCAACAGTTAGAACTGGACATGGAACAACAGACTGGTTCCAAATAGGAAAAGGAGTACGTCAAGGCTGTATATTGTCACCCTACTTATTTAACTTATATGCAGAGTACATCATGAGAAACCCTGGACTGGAAGAAACACAAGCTGGAATCAAGATTTCCGGGAGAAATATCAATAACCTCAGATATGTAGATGACACCACCCTTATGGCAGAAAGTGAAAAGAAACTAAAAAGCCTCTTGATGAAAGTGAAAAGAGGAGAGTGAAAAAGTTGGCTTAAAGCTCAACATTCAGAAAACGAAGATCATGGCATCCGGTCCCATCACTTCATGGGAAATAGATGGGGAAACAGTGAAAACAATGTCAGACTTTATTTTTGGGGGCTCCAAAATCACTGCAGATGGTGATTGCAGCCATGAAATTAAAAGACACTTACTCCTTGGAAGGAAAGTTATGAGCAACCTAGATAGCATATTCAAAAACAGAGACATTACGTTGCCAACAAAGGTCCGTCTAGTCAAGGCTATGGTTTTTCCAGTGGTCGTGTGTGGATGTGAGAGTTGGACTGTGAAGAAGGCTGAGCGCCAAAGAATTGATGCTTTTGAACTGTGGTGTTGGAGAAGACTCTTGAGAGTCCCTTGGACGACAAGGAGATCCAACCAGTCCATTCTGAAGGAGATCAGCCCTGTGATTTCTTTGGAAGGAATGATGCTAAAGCTGAAGCTCCAGTACTTTGGCCACCTCATGTGAAGAGTTGACTCATTGGAAAAGACTCTGATGCTGGGAGGGATTGGGGGCAGGAGGAGAAGGGGATGACACAGGATGAGATGGCAGGATGGCATCACTGACTCGATGGACGTGAGTCTTGGTGAACTCCAGGAGTTGGTGATGGACAGGGAGGCTTGGTGTGCTGCGATTCATGGGGTCACAAAGAGTCGGACACGACTGAGCGACTGAACTGAACTGAAGCAAACAATCATATTTAGTACCAGCCAATACTTCAGCTGAAACTCCCACTTCATTGGAAAGGCAATCTATGCAGGTTTATTGGGAGGAGCTACAGTGATCAATCCGAGAAGGCAATGGCGACCCACTCCAGTACTCTTGCCTGGAAAATCCCATGGATGGAGGAGCCTGGTGGGCTGCAGTCCATGGGGTCGCTAAGAGTTGGACATGACTGAGCAACTTCACTTTCACTCTTCACTTTCATGCATTGGAGAAGGAAATGGCAACCCACTGCAGTGTCTCTGCCTGGAGAATCCCAGGGATGGGGGAACCTGGTGGGCTGCCGTCTATGGGGTCACACAGAGTCGGATATGACTGAAGCGACTTAGCAGCAGCAGCAGCACAGTGATCAGTCTGTGCAGGGTGTCACCAAGGTGCCCTGTTGGTGCCCACAGAGGTGTTTTGGGTCTGGGGGTTCTCCCACTATGTTGGGGGCACAGTCAGGTGCCTGTCTAGACTAACAAATCAGGTATCTCCTCTCTGGGGTCTTCTGGCTCCAGCAGGGAGCAGGCTGCAGCAGCCCCTGTTTAGGAATCTACTGGCCCCTGGGCCCTTGTCACTCCACTTCCATTTCCCCTCCACCACAGTCTAATGAACACTTGCTTAGTCTTCAGAGAAAACCTTCTTTCTGGCAAAAATTGGCTGAGTCCTTGTCTGTATTGTTTCAAGCTGCTACAACAAAAGTACCGTAGGCTGGGTGGCTTATAAGCAACATATATTTATTTTTCATAGTTCTGGAGGCTGGAAGTGCACGGTCAGGTGCCATCATGGTTGGGCCTTGTGACCATCCTCTCCTGAGTTGCAGTCTGCAGACTTCCATTGTCTCCGAGTCGGCCAAAGAGCAAAGCAGGGAGGCAAGCTGTCTCTCGACTCTGCAGATCAGATCAGATCAGATCAGTTGCTCAGTCGTGTCCGACTCTTTGTGACCCCATGAATCGCAGCACACCAAGCCTCCCTGTCCATCACCAACTCCTGGAGTTCACCGAGACTCACATCCATCGAGTCAGTGATGCCATCCAGCCATCTCATCCTCTGTTGTCCCCTTCTCCTCCTGCCCCCAATCCCTCCCAGCATCAGAGTCTTTTCCAATGAGTCAACTCTTCGCATGAGGTGGCCAAAGTATTGGAGTTTCAGCTTTAGCATCATTCCTTCCAAAGAAATCCCAGGGCTGATCTCCTTCAGAATGGACTGGTTGGATCTCCTTGCAGTCCAATAAGGCCGCTAATCCCACCACCAGGCGCTAATCCCACTCATAAGGGCGCTAATCGTGACCTCATCTAACCCTGTTTACCTCCCAAAAGTCCTCCCTCTGCCTACTGTCACACTGGGGCACACAGTTGCAATACATATGAATTTGGGAGTGTGTAGGATGGTAGGACATAAACATTCAGTTCATGATGGTTCTCTTCAACCACCCCCAAGCTAGCGCCTCAGACTTTTGGAAACCAAAGCTGGGAGAAGGCTCCTGGGTGGTTTTTCACAACCCTCTTGGGATCTTGGGATGAGAAGGGCAGCAAAAGAAAATATCAGTATCAAGAGAGTCATTATTAAAACAAAATTGCCCTGCGCCATATCTCTGGACTCACAGCAAGCTGTAAATTCACTGTGCTCCTTTAGGGCATTCAGCCTTTTCATGGGAGGCCATAGTGTTAACTCTGTTATCACTTGGAAGCTATTATTTGAGTGACCTAAAACAAATTTAGGATATTAGGCAAAGCAATCTTTCATTCAGATAATAATTATACCAAGTTATCATCTACAGGCTTTACTGCTTTGAGCTTGTGATGAAATTGACAGAATTTGAATTCTTACTGGTTTACATCATTGAAAAGGGATAGTGAATAGGGCTCAGTTTTTGTTTTTTTTGAACATCAACTTATTTGTTGATTTTCATTTTAAAATATCCAAATTTATTTAAGTTAAATTTGATTTAAAATGTTTAAGCATGAAGACTCAGTGTTAGAGAAAGTGTATCGTGTTAATTGTGTCTGTGTTTGTATCCTTTGCATTTTTTCCTCCCAGTTTTATTGAGATATAATTGACATACAGAACTGTTTAAGGTGTACAGCGTAATGATTGGACTTACATATATCATGAAATGTTTACCACAATAAGTTTAATGAACAACCATCATATAATACAGATACAAAATAAAAGGAAGAGAAAAAAAATTTTTTCTTTGTGATGAGAACTTTTAGGATTTACTCTCAAGAACTTTCACATACAAAATAGAGGAGAGTTAATTATATTGATCATGTTTTACATTATACGCTTAGTACTTATTTCTCGTACACCTGGAAGAAGCTTGTGCGTTTTGACCACCTTTATTCAATTCCCCCTCCTTCCACTCCCCACCTCTGGTAACCACAAATCTGATCGCTTTTACTGTGAGTTTGTTTGTTTTTGACCTACAACGCCATGCTGGTTTCTGGCGTACCCCAGAGTGACTCAGTGTTTCTATACAGCACACAGCGAGCGCCGCGGCGTCTAGTCACCATCTGTCACCATACGAAGGTATTACATTATCACTGACTGTTTCCCACGCTGTACATTCCATTCCCGGGACTCACTTATTTTATAACTGGAAGTTTGTAGCTCTTCATCCTCCTCATCTACTTCACTCATCCCCATACCCGCCTCTCCTCTAGCAACCACTTGTTTGTTTTCTGTGTCTCAGATTCTGTTTCACTATGCTCATTTATTCATTTTGGTTTTTAGTTTATACATGTAAGTGAAATGATATGATTTCTTCCTCCACTGGACTTGTTTCACTTAGCAATACCCTTAGGCCCATCCATGTTGTCAACAAAGGTGAGATTTCACTCTTTTTTATGACTAATATCTATTGTATACACATATAATAGAATATTATATATACATATTTATATATATTATTGTTGTTCAGTTGCCCAGTCACGTCCAACTCTGCGACCCCATGGACTGCAGCATGCCAGGCCTCCTCGACCCTCACCATCTCCCGAAGTTTGTCCAAGTTCATGTCCATTGCTTCGTGATACCATTATACCATTATATATATATATATATATATATATATATATATATATATCTCACATCTTCTTTACTCGTTCATCTCTAACAGCGGACTCAGTAGGCTGCTTCCACACCTTGGCTATCGTGAATAATGCTATAATGAACCAAGGAGTACACATATATCTTTCCATATTAGTGATTTTGTTTTCCTTAGAAAAACACACAGAAAAGGAGTTGCTGGATGGTATGGAAGTTCTAAACCTAGAACTTTTTGAGGAATCTCAAACTTCATCCTAAAGAATATGCAAATTTATCTTACTAGTTATATTAATTAATTTAGAGAAGTTTAAACTACTAAATAGTAAAAGATTAAGTTTTTTTTAAGAGAAAATGTGTAACTAAAATACTTTTTAAAGGAAAATAAACAGAGTCTGACCATCTGATTGTCTGCTTCTCCCAACCTGGGAGACAGCAAACCAGCACCCAAGGACATCTGAAAAAGAACTAGAATATTTAGCTATTTCTTCTTCCATCTTCTGCATCCAGTTGAGACAGGTGATATTTCAGAGAAGGAGACCCAGACCAATGCTGCAGCCACCCCTCAAGGCAGTCTGGGTTCTAATTTGGACAAGCTCAGACCATCTGGGGTGCATACTTCCATCTCATTAATTTTGCCCTTGCACAAATGTCTTCCTGGAGAGGGTATGAGAAATGTTTTTGCAGTCAGACAGGCTGGGGCTCCCATTCCAGCTGTGTTGCCTACTGCTGTATAATTTTGGGTAAAGAACAGAGTACCTCTCTGTGGAAAAAAAACCATGAGTCCTGCCTCTGCTGGAAATGACTCATTCCCACCTCTGTGGTACTCCATGATGAAATGTCTATTGGTGCAATTTTTGTATCTTACTGTGCAGGGTTATTTGATCACCGGCTTGTCCTCTGCTAGCACCTTGGCAGCAGGAAATACAGTTGAATCGTGCCTGCACCCCTAAGGCACAGCACAGAGCCTGGCTCGTGGTGGCGATGTTTGGAGGCACACTGGAGCTCATGCTCTGCAGAAGCTGCCACACCTGCGGGGCAACACTGTTAGTGACCCACCTGGCACGGCGACACGGCCTCTGATAGTGTCAGTGGTGGTGTAGAGATCAGAATAACAGGAGCTGATGAAGCAGATGAGATGAGATGGTTAGACAGCACCACGACTCAATGGACATGAGCAAACTCCAGGAGGTAGTGAAGGACAGGGAAGCGTGGTGTGCTGCGGTCCATGGTGTTGCAAAGAGTCGGACATGTCTTAGCAACTGAATGACAACAGCAAATGAAACAGAGCAAATTCTAGCCTCAATCCCACTATTCCAAGAGCTGCTTCCTACATACCTTTCTTTAGCTTAAACTGTGTGATGTGATTCTCAACACTGGTCCCTACTCAGTCTCTCCAAGGAGGAAGCAGTGCCAGTGAGGAGTCTATCTGGGTAGCAGAGTATTGTGATAAGCAACAAATGCTTTTTAAATTGCCCTCTCTTATATCTTACCAGTGAAAGAATACTGAAGTTTGGAGACAGGGGCTCTGGACAGTTGGGTTTGTCTAAGGCTGAGTATGATCTGTTGTTAAGATTCATAGGATCTAGCCTCATATTCTAAAAAGTAGGTGCTACCCTTCACACCCCACTCCACATGCAGTTTGTCTAGCCCCAAACCATTCTTTAAGTACTCTGGATCAAAACAAAACAATTCTGTAGTGAATTGAATGGTGACCTCCTCAAAAGATGCATTCGGGTCCTGATCTCCAGAATCTGATGTTATTTGGAAATTGAGTTTTTAGCTGTAATTAAATTAAGGATCAGGAAATGAGATCATCTCAGATGACCTGAATGGACTCTAAAGCCAATGACAAGTTTCCTCAGAAAACAGAAGACCCAGAGTAGAAGATGGCGTGCAGATGGAGGCAGAGGCTGGAAGGACACGGCCGCCCCAGAAGCTGGGAGGGACAAGGAGAATGTACTCTTCCCTAGGACATTGAGAGAGATCGAGGCCCAACCAACAGCTTAATTTTGGCCTCCAGAACCATAAAAATTACATTTCTGTTGTTTTAAGCCACCTAGTTTTTGGTAATTTGTCATTATAGCCTTAGGAAATGAATTCACTTCAGAAGTTTCAGTTTCCTTAATTGTAAGATGGAATAATAATATTTTCCACCAGATTTATTGCATAGATTTAAATAGAAACTGTAGGTAATACTCTGTAATGACCTACATGGGAATAGAATCTAAAAAAGAGTGGATATATGTATAACTGATTCATCCAGTCAAGGCTGTGGTTTTTCCTGTGGTCATGTATGGATGTGAGAGGTGGACCATGAAGAAAGCTGAGTGCTGAAGAACTGATGCTTTTCAACTGTGGTGTTGGAGAAGACTCTTGAGAGTCCCTTGGACTGCAAGGAGATCCAACCAGTCCATCCTAAAGGAGATCAGTCCTGGGTGTTCATTGGAAGGACTGATGCTGAAACTACAACATTTTGGCCACCTGATGTGAAGAGCTGACTCATTGGAAAAGACCCTGATGCTCGGAAAGATTGAGGGCAGGAGGAGAAGGCGATGACAGAGGATGAGATGGTTCGATGGCATCACCAACTCAATGGACATGAGTGTGAGTAAACTCCGGGAGTTGGTGATGGACAGGGAGGCCTGGCGTGCTGCAGTCCACAGGGTCGCATAGAGTCGGACACGACTGAGCGACTGAACTGAACTGAACTGAAAACTGATTCACTTTGCTATGCAGCAAAAACTAGCATAACATTATAAATGGACTATACTCCAATAAAAATTAATTAAAAATAGAAAGCCACACACACAGAAAAAAGAAACTGCAAGAAAAATTGCCTGTATCAGTGTTTAACATAATAAGCTCTCAATATATGTTCAGTTGTGTATGGCTCTTTGTGACCCCATGGACTGTAGCCCACCAGGTTCCTCTGTCCATGGAATTTCCCAGGCAAGAATACTGGAGTAGGTTACCATTTCCTACTTCAGGGGACCTTCCCGACCCAGGAATCGAACATGCATCTCTTTTGTCTCCTGCATTGGCAGGCAGGTTCTTTACCACCCTTGATATATGGTAGCCACTAAACTTCTATGCTGTGCTCTTGACATTTGGGGAAGGTCACTTGAAGACCTGTGCTGGGGACGTTAGTTCAATGCCTTACAGGAATCTGGTTGCCCTCTCAGAGTTAATCTTGGAAAGAAACATTTGATGAACAGCAAAGAAGTCAAAGGTCGCCCCCAAAAGACAAAAATCTTCTCAGTTAAGAAAGACATGAGCTATACTGATTAACTGATAGTAACTTCATTAAAGAATGCAATGACCGAAAGGGAGTTTGAGCAGCCACAGGGGCTTAAAAGAGAAGAGCAAAGTGACAAATGTTGATCGTGCATATTTAGACTCTGTCTAGGGGAGAGGGCTTTTGGCCAAAAGATTTCTATGTGTGCCGATCTCTAGGGAAAATGGTCATTTCTATGCGGTCCTGGGTGGCCTTGATGCCATTAAGCATTTCGTCTCTCATTTAACGTCCCCGAATGCCTTGTTTTCCAAGCAGTCTTTGGATTTCCATGTGGATCTGCCCATGGCGGGAAAGAACTAATTGTAGGGATTTTGAGCATTTCAGATCCCTGAGATAGAGGTTTCTCATGACATATTCAAAGTGTGGCTCTGAAGGGGGAGGAAGGTGGGACAGGGTTTTATTGGAAGTTTGGGATTAGTAGATGCAAACCGGTACACATAAAGTGGATAAACAGCATGGTCCTACCGTATAATAGCGCAGGAAACGCTATGTTCAATATCCTGGGATAAACCACCGTGGAAATGAACGTGAAAAACGATGTGTGTGTGTGTGTGTGTGTAGAAATGAGTCACTTTACTGTAGAGCAACAACTAACACAACATTGTAACCCAACTCTACTTCAGTAGAGAGTAAATTTGAAAAAAAAGCGTGGCTCTGGACGAAGATTCGGCTTCCCAAACATCTTAAATAAGAAAGCACAGAGGATGCCAGTGAAGGCGCTCTCAGCCTCGGTGACAATCCTGCCACTTGTTGCTGGTCCCCGTCTCTGTCTCACACGTGTGTCAGTTGCTGCTGCTGCTGCTGCTAAGTCACTCAGTCGTGTCCGACTCTATGCGACCCCATGGACTGCAGCCCACCAGGCTCCTCCATCCATGGGATTTTCCAGGCAAGAATACTGGAGTGGGGTGCCAGGGCCTTCTCCACTATGTCAGTTAGGCTGAGTCAGACTTCTAGGACTTGATCATGATGGCAATGACACTGCTCTGATATTTCTGGTTCTTTCCTTCTACCGATTCCCACAAAATCCCTTTTCACGTTCTCTGCAAAACTTGCCAAGAATATTCAGTTATGTCTTTCACTCTTTCCGATACCCATGGTGACCATGTTTTCTAAAACAGAAATTGGACTTGCATGGGTGATTATCTGCATGGAAAACTGTGCGATAGAACAGTTAATAATGCGAATAATTTCTAAAATGCAGAACCTGTGGCTATTATGGTTTTATGTGGAGCCAGTGAGAGAAACATTATAGAATTCAGTTCTGGGATGCATTGCGCTTCTACTGAGCAACTGATACATTTGCTTCTTTAGTAAAAATAATTCTTTCCTAATTTTACTGGCTATCAAGAAGCTCAGTGTTAAAGCTGCTATGGAATTACAGTAACTGCATCAATTCTTTTACTTTTCTTCCTCCTCATTTTCTAGTTCTCCACCTCTGATTATACCACAGTTTAAGCTGCTTAGAAGGATGTCTGGCTATTCATGGCCGTGACTAGTTGGTTCAACTCCATATCCGTTCTCTTACTTTTTTTTTCATTAACACAAGTTCCCTATTGGAGAGGTGTGGCCACGTGACTAAGTTTGGCCAATGAGGTGGAACGGTAAGTTTTGTGCGGGAATTGTAGGAAGGCTGCTTAAAGGTGCTGACCCACTGCAGGGGCTTCTCGTGCGTTTCCTCTCGTCATCTGTTGACCGAGTAGTTTTCCTGGTACAGCAGGATCTGCCTTAGATCGTTTGTTGTTCAGTCGCTCAGTCACGTCCAGCTCTTTGCAACCCCGTGGACTGCGGCACGCTAGACTACCTTGTCCTTTACCAGCTCCTTCACCCCAGCTTTAGGCCATGGAGCACCCCAAAGACAGCATGGGGGTGAGAGAGCAGAAAGCCGGCCCGGATCCCTGCTGCCTGAAAGTCACCCACCCGGGCAGCAGGGCTCACGAAGGTCGGCTCCGACTGACCCAGCAAGAGGTTTCGCTTATGTGAATTAGAAATAAACGCGCTTCATTGAAGCACCCTTCTTTAAGAAAGAGTTGTTATTATTTATGCGTTATGGCTGCGCGGGGTCTCCGTCGCTGCACAGGCGCTCCCCTGGCCGCAGCGGGCAGGGTCTCACTGCAGTGTCCCCTCGTGGTGCAGAACGTGGCCCCTAGAACCTTCGGGGCTTCAGGGGTTGCGGTGCATGGGCTTAGCTGCCCAGTGGCGTGTGGGATCTTAGTTCCCAGACCAGCACTGAACCCGTGTCCCCTGCACTGGCAGGCAGGTTCTTAGCCCCTGGGCTACCAGGGAAGCTCCTGTTGAAGCACTCTTATTTTGGGTTTTTAAATAAAATGGCTACGCGATCTTTTTGCAGTGCTTCCCAGAACCCTTTAAAAATGAATTTCAGATTCACCTCATTTTAAGAGACAGATCCCCCTCAGTTTAGCAAAGATTAATCTAAAACCTTTGTGTGATGTAGTGATCAGACAAAAATTTAATTTTGCCTATAGAGACGTGTCCTTTATTGTGTGTGTGTGTGTGTGTGTGTGTGTGTGTGTGTGCGTGCGCTCGGTCACTCAGTCACGTCCAACTCTGTCTGTGGACTCGTCAGGCAAGAATACTGGAATGGGCTGCCATTTCCTCTCTAGGGCATCTTCCCAACCTGGGGGCTGAACCAGCATTTCCCGAGTCTCTTGCACTGGCAGGTGGATTCTTTATCACTGAACCACCCGAGAAGCCCCGTCTTTTTTGTGGGTTGGTTCAAATTCTTGGAAGGGGATAGAGTATAAATAAATAAGCAATAGGAGTAGTAAGCCAAGTGGAAAACTACTGCCGAGTAGTAGCCTCCATCCATCTTCTTTAATGAAAAAACTTGAAATTAGCATATAGTACTTATATGTAAAAGAAAGTGTCTAATGAATATTCTATCAAGAATATAGAATATCCCCATAGGATCTATTGATATCATTCACCTGCAGAGAAAAATTACTTTTTCATAGATTAAACCAAGGAAAAATACTAGCCGACTCTCTGTCCAAAGTGTCATAAATTTTGTATTAGTGAACTAATGAGATTTAATAAAATCCAAATTAAGTCTTACAGTACTTGGAAAGAATTTTTCTTTCCTCTCAACCCTAGGTCTTTCTACTCATCTTCAAAGGAAGCATTAATGAGAAGCAATAAATCCCAGCATGATCGTGATTAAATTTCATGAATTATACAGAGGTACTTTTGCAAAATGGTAAATTCAATCAGTAGAACAGATATTTTTCTTTCTCAGCCAAATTAAGGGCCAAATGTGTCTCTAGATCTTGGCATAAATAAAGACATTTTGATTTTCCTACAACTGAGTATGTTTTAAAGGATAAATACCTTCAAAATAATTTTGCAAAATTATAATTAATGTCTTTGAAAATAGGGCCTTGTGGAGATTTCCCTGGTGGTCCAGTATGTGAGATGTCACCTTCCAATTCAGAAGGTGCAGTTTCGGTGTCTGATCAGGGAGTGGAACCCCACATGGCTCGTGGTGGAAAACCAAGGAGCAACACTCTAGCAAATTCAATAAAGACTTTAAAAAATGGGCCACGTCAAAAAAATCTTTAAACATTAAAAAAAATAGGACCTTTCTCCCCTGCTTTTCTCTCTCCTGTTATTCCCATCCCTAACACCACGCATGTACACATTGGGGGACGGGGGTGGTGTTTGGGCAATATTGAAAGATAATCACGGCACTGAGTATAAAATGCAGCTTAGAAATTCTGGATTCTCTGTTTTAAATGAGAAGCACCAGCTTGGAAATAATGTCTCCCAGTCACTGAAGGCTTTCCAGCGTGTTGGCGATGAGAAACAGCAGCTTGCTGACAGCATTTGAGCTGACCTGCATTTGTGCGGAGAGCCATGTGGTCCAGCCCAGCAGGATTAGAGACGGGAGAAGCGGCTCTGGCGCCGGCCGCCTGTCAGGACAAGCCGACTCCGGCTTGCTTTCCCCATCGCACCATCTGTGTGACTGCTGATTCATTAGGCAGGTGTCTCTCCTGCTGCTGGAAGGAACATTTGTTCCCTATCATTTGCCATTTTTCCAAACGGTTAAGGGAAATTGGACTCACTCCTGGATACAAGAGGCAGGCAAGCCTGGGAAGGAGGTGGGTGAGGTCCTGCCAGCTTTCCCTGTGTGAATGCCGTTTGTGGGGTCAAGGCTCCGGTGCTGACGGCTCTCCGGCTCACCTGCATGGACGCACAGGAGCCGCCAGCAGCCAGCGCGACATTTTGGGAACAGACCTAGTTTAGAGGTTGCGTCCTGTTGGCCCGTGTTTATCAGATTATGCATTTGAATGTTAATTCGGAGAATATTGTCGCTGTGTTCAAGGTTTCAATAGATTACCCAGAGCACATGTCTTATGTGCTTAGTCACTCAGTCGTGTCTGACTCTTTGCGACCCCGCGGACTGTAGCCCGCCAGGCTCCTCTGTCTGTGGGGACTCTCCAGGCAAGGATCCTGGAGTGGGTTGCCATGCCCTCCTCGTGTCTTATGATTATAACCAAATCACTGAAACTCAGAAGCCAGGGAGTGGCAGGGGACAAAGCCCACACATTTCCAAGGAGAGCACTGGATACAGAACACCTGACCTGCAGCAGAGTCGGAGACTCCTGTGACATCTCAGTGTGGCCAGCGCTCTCCTCTTTGCTTGTAGCTCTCTTTCTGCCCCAGTTCTGGTCCTGTTACTCCTCTCAACAGCCAGACACGAGGGCATGACTCAAGATGAGCCAATTATAGTGCCCTGGACGCAGTGATTGGACTCAGAGGCGGCCACATTGAGACGGAGTCCTTGCCCATGGCCTGAAGGAGCCATTCACTCATTTATTCATTCACAATTTTTTTTTTAACACCAAGTCCTCCATTCAGAGAGAGGCACTATTTTGGATGCTAGGAAAGTGCAGTGAGCAAGACAGATGTAATTCCTCTCTTTGTGAGTTTCCACGACTGCCGGGCGGGATAGGGAGGCAGGCAATAAACAAGTACACGAGTCAGATGATCGGTGAGCGTGTGAAGTGTTAGGAAGACTACAAACAGTGATGACAGTGAGCAAAGCTAACGCCAAGAGAAGCGGGAACCAGGCAGGTGCGGCGGGGACCCTCGGCAGCCTTGACTGCTGGCTCTAGCTGTCCCGTATAACCCCAGCCCCACCCCGGCTTTTCCTGGGTTTTTGTACCATGAGCCACCACCTTCCCCTTGGGGATGAAGCCAGCTCAAAGTCTCCACTCATACCTTCCCTACCCACTCTGACACCACCGAGATCTCAGCTGAAGAGTGGCTGTTCAGCCGGCAAGGGCTGACGTGGCTCTGGGCTGGGTGCTGTGGCGGTTCAAAGACAAGCACGTTATGCTCACTCCCTTCAAGGGCCCTGAACTGCTGGGGGCTGGGGAACGGGCACAGAGGCCCATGGACTGTCTCAGCGATTGTGTCCCCCACCAGCCTGCCCCTTCCCAGGCCCCCGCCAGTGAACAGTCCTACCGGCCACCAGCTTGCTCAGGCCAGAATTACACTTGGGTCTCCCACTGTTCTGGACAGCTTGTGATGAGACTTCCGCAGAGGTGCGGGAGGGGAGAGAATGCTTGAAATGTTAGCACTGGGAAATCCTTTGAGGTCACTCGGGCCAACCACTTCACGGTACCAGTGGGAAAACCTAGGTACAAAGGGATTAAATGCCTTATTGGAAATCACCATAATTAATTAATTCCATGTGATTCCTCATTCCAAATTGATTTAAGGTACCTTAACTGGAAGACTCAGCAGCGGCCACAGGACTGGAAAAGGTCAGTTTTCATTCCAATCCCAAAGAAAGGCAATGCCAAAGAATGCTCAGACTACCACACAATTGCACTCATCTCACACGCTAGGAAAGTAATGCTCAAAATTCTCCAAGCCAGGCTTCAGCAATATGTGAACCGTGAACTTCCTGATGTTCAAGCTGGTTTTAGAAAAGGCAGAGGAACCAGAGATCAAATTGCCAACATCCGCTGGATCATGGAAAAAGCAAGAGAGTTCCAGAAAAACATCTGGAACTGGAACATTTCTACTTTATTGACTATGCCAAAGCCTTTGACTGTGTGGATCACAATAAACTGTGGAAAATTCTGAAAGAGATGGGAATAGCAGACCACCTGACCTGCCTCTTGAGAAACCTATATGCAGGTCAGGAAGCAACAGTTAGAACTGGACATGGAACAACAGACTGGTTCCAAATAGGAAAAGGAGTACGTCAAGGCTGTATATTGTCACTCTACTTATTTAACTTATATGCAGAGTACATCATAAGAAACGCTGGCTGGAAGAAGCACAAGCTGGAATCAAGATTTCAGGGAGAAATATCAATAACCTCAGATATGCAGATGACACCACCCTTATGGCAGAAAGTGAAGAGGAACTAAAAAGCCTCCTGATGAAAGTGAAAGGAGAGTGAAAAAGTTGGCTTAAAGCTCAACATTCAGAAAACGAAGATCATGGCATCTGGTCCCCTCACTTCATGGGAAACAGATGGGGAAACAGTGGAAACAGTGTCAGACTTTATTTTTTAAGCTCCCAAATCACTGCAGACGGTGACTGCAGCCACGAAATTAAAAGACGCTTACTCCTTGGAAGGAAAGTTATGACCAACCTAGATAGCATATTCAAAAGCAGAGACATTACTTTGCCAACAAAGGTTAGTCTAGTCAGGCTATGGTTTTTCCAGTGGTCATGTGTGGATGTGAAAGTTGGACTATAAAGAAAGCTGAGCACCGAAGAATTGGTGCTTTTGAACTGTGGTGTTGGAGAAGACTCTTGAGAGTCCCTTAGATTGCAAGGAGATCCAACCAGTCCATTCTAAAGGAGATCAGTCCTGGGTGTTCTTTGGAAGGACTGATGCTAAAGCTGAAACTCTAATACTTTGGCCACCTCAGACTCACTGGAAAAGACTCTGATGCTGGGAGGGATTGGGGGCAGGAGGAGAAGGGGACGACAGAGGATGAGATGGCTGGATGGCATCACTGAATCGATGGCCATGAGTTTGGGTGAACTCCAGGAGTTGGTGATGGACAGGGAGGCCTGGCGTGCTGCGATTCACGGGGTCGCAAAGAGTCAGACACGACTGAGCGACTGAACTGAACTGAACTGCAATCTGAAAGACTAATTGCACAGTACTTCTTTAAGACATCTTTTATCAATATTATTTACACAGACTAGGCTTTTGATATGAATCAGGCAGCAGGGAGTTTAAGGGTGTGCCTGATGAGCCCTGGCTGACATATACTATTGGATGAGTTAAATGGCGAGCCCTACTCAACCTTGTGGGGCAGACCTGGTGCCTTTGGTAAACGTGGAGCACTTCCACCTCCTCACATCCCCCTGTAAGTGGGTGCCCCTGGATAGGGACAAGACTTTGCATGGAAAACACCTTTGATTCCACACGACACTGGGAAAATGAGTAATTGAGGGTCTCTGTTTTCTGCTACAGAAAACAGCTATGGTCATTTTAGCTTAAGAATGTTCAAATTCGGACCCCCTCAGTCATAAAAAGGGCTTCCCTGATAGCTCAGTTGGTAGCCTGCAATGCAGGAGACCCCTGTTTGATTCCTAGGTTGGGAAGATCCCCTGGAGAAGTGATAGGCTACCCACTCCAGTATTTTGGCCTGGAGAATCCCATGGACAGTCCATGGGTTGCAGAATCAGACACGACTGAGTGACTTTCACTTCACTTCAGCCATAAAAAGGCTTCCCCTGTGGCTCAGAGGTAAAAAATCTGCCTGCAGTGCAGGAGCCCCAGGAGAGGTGGGAAGATCTCCTGGAGGAGGGTGTGGCAACCTACTCCAGGATTCTTGCCTGGAGAATCCCATGGACAGAGGAGCCTGGCGGGCTATAGCCCATAGGGTCACAAAGACTGGGACATTACTGAAGTGACTTACCACGCCATACAAACAAAACACTCATTAAATACATGATGAATACATAATTTTAGGCAGTTAAATTCTGCAGGATAAACTAATTGCAAGACATATGAATATGCAAACAAATGAAATGACCTTCTCCTTTTTTTTTTTTTTGGCCTCACGGCACGGCTCAGGGGATCTTAGTTTCCTTGACCAGGGATCAAATCCAAATCCCCTGCACTGGGAGTGCAGAGTCTTAACCACTGGACTTCCAGAGAAGTCCTTGAATTGACTTTCTATTTGGAGTGGAAAGCTATGAAGAAACTAAAGTTTGAGGGGATCTACTCAAAATCAGAATACTTATTTTAGAGTGGCTATCTTATGTCATTATTTTCCACTTATTTGTCCATAGGACAAATAATTGACCTCTAAGCTTCAGTTTACCCTTCTGTACAATGGGTCAGTAATATTACCTATGTTACAGGGCTGTTGGGAGGAATAGATGAGCTAATTCATGTAGAGAGTTTAGTATAGTCTCAACAAATATGAACGTTGTATTATAGAAGGATTGTCATTGTTTAGTCGCTAAGTCGTGTCCGACTCTTTGTGACACCACGGACGGCAGCACTCCAGGCTGCCCTGTCCATCACCAACTTGCTCAACCTCACGTCCGTTGAATCAGTGATGCCATCCAACCATCTCATCCTCTGTCGTCCCCTTTTCCTCTTGCCTTCAATCCTTCCCAGCATCAGAGTCTTTTCCAATGATTCGGCTCTTGCATCAGGTGGCCAAAATATTGGAGCTTCAGCTTTAGCATCAGTCCTTCCAGTGAATATTCAGGGTTGATTTCCTTTAGGATGGACTGGCTTGATCTCCTTGCAGCCCAAGGAAGCTGTTTATTAAACTCACTCTTTACTCATGACAAAATCTGGTAATCAGAATACAGGAGTTTGGATTCTGGGACACAGGGATGGAAATGCATCTAACTTATGCTAAAAAAGTCTAGGCACTAAGCAAATTCTATTTAAAGTCAAGAATAAAACTAACTGTCTGGATCTTCCGGGATGTTGTTATCAAATCAGCAACAATGGGCTGACAAAGTTGAGCTGGACACCATCTCTGCTTTGGTGTCCTCCCGTGTAGAAGGAAGGTAATAGATTAGGAATCAGAGGTCTTTCCCTACAGAGAGAGTTTTCATAATTGAATTGGATATTGACCAGAAGGTCAGTGAATTAAGCCACACAATTTGCATTACCCTGATTGCTGTTGATAGCAACAGGCTATTCGATGCGCATTAGTCCTTGACGAGCAGGGTGACAGGTGCCAGGAACTCAGTGCTGGGACACACAGCCAAGTGAGCCCCTTTTCCTTTGTACACCTGTTCATGCTTGGGTTCTTTTGTTTACCATGTGTTAGAATTTTGATGCCAGAAAAGTTGCAAGATCAAGGCCAAAATGATTGAAGTTGGGGAGACTCATGGGTGTGTGGCTTACAAGGCCAACGAGATGTTTGGACTCATTCTTGTCTTTCTTGAGCAAGCAATTCGATATTTCAGCTTGCAATTCAATAGTCTGATAGCTATGGGTGTTATGCTGTACTAAGTTGTATCCAACATGCTTCAGTCGTGTCTGACTCTTTGCAATCCCATGGACTGTAGCCCTGTCAGGCTCCTCTGTCCATGGGGATTCTCCAGACAAAAATATTGCAGTGGGTAACTGTTTCCTTCTCCAGGGGATCTTCCCAACCCAGGGATTGAACCCAGGTCTCCTGCATTGCAGGCAGTATTCTTTACCATCTGAGCCACCAGAGAAGCCCAATAGCTATAAAGCACCTAAAGGAAAGCAGTCCTGAATATTCATTGGAAGGACTGATGCTGAAGCTGAAACTCCAATACTTTGGCCACCTGCTGCGAAGAACTGACTGACTCATTGGAAAAGATCCTGATGCTGGGAAAGATTGGAGGCAGGAGAAGGGGACGATAGAGAATGAGATGGTTGGATGGCATCACCGACTCAATGGACATAGGTTTGGGTGGACTCCGGGAGTTGGTGATGGACAGCGAGGCCTGGCGTGCTGCAGTCCACGGGGTCACCAAGAGTCAGACACGACTGAGCCACTGAACTGAACTGAACCCTCGTTATTGAAAATCCTGCAGGAGCACTAACTTTGATATAGTGAGCCTTGAATATCCTAACCTCATTCCCTTTTATCTCTTACCCCATCAACGGGTTTTAAAATTCAGTTTTGATAAAATAAATTTTCTTAGGAACCCAATTATCTTTTTATGGCAAATCAGACTGTTGGAATACACAGCGCAGGAACTGCGGCAGCAGAGGACGGCGTGGAAGAGGGTGGTAACCCGAATACTTCTGCCTGGGGTGTGTGGGCGGGTAGAAGGAGTGTGAAGAGAAGTGAAAGAAAAGAGGCCACGTTTGAGTCGGAGGCTCAGGAACAAGCATCCGTTTCCCAAGCGAAGGGAGCGGGGAGGGCAGTTCCTGACAAGAGGGACAG
The DNA here is from genome assembly GCF_027580195.1 of Bos mutus. Lineage (NCBI taxonomy): Eukaryota > Metazoa > Chordata > Mammalia > Artiodactyla > Bovidae > Bos > Bos mutus. The sequence continues at coordinate 85,220,093 of NC_091626.1, read as the reverse complement.
CTTGGACGCATAAAGCCCGGGGAGGTGGAAACGAACGTCAGGGGCAGGGGCCGGCGACGGGTCAGGCTAGTTAGCGTTCGCTGGACAAACGCAACCGCATGGATAATAGGCACTGTGCCCGGCAAGGGCAACTGGATGCGAACGACAGAGGCGATGGCTGATTCCTGTTGTACCGTGGAAATGAACGCGACATTCTAAAGCAATTACGCTCCAGTTTAAAGAAAGAGAGAAAGAGCAGGAGAGGCGGGCTGGACCAGGGCAGAGCGGGAGGGCCCGTGCAGCGTTGCTTGAAAGTCTGCGTTTTCTTCTGAAGACAGTGTGGTGTTCGGTGAGGCTTTTAAGCAGAGCAACAGCGTGATGAGGACCAAGTGCAGAGAGAGAACGCCAGCAGAGCTGTCAGGGACGGGTCACAGAGAGGGGTCACCGAGGGGACGCACGGTCCAGGCTGGAGGAGCCGGGGGCAGGACTGATGTGGGATTTGGCAGGACTCTTTCCTGGACCCATTTCCCCAGCTTCCTAACTCTTCTTGTTTTCATCTGCTCTAATTTGAAAGGAATAAAAAAAAAAAAAAAAAAAAAAACCCGACAACCTAGAAAACTAAATGGTACTGACTCTGTCTCTCTCAGAGCTGATATTCCTTTAGCAAAGATAATGGCTTCTTTTAGTTTACGAGGTCTTTCTTGTCTTTTTCCTTCCAAAGACTAAAAATAGAAAACAGATGAAAATCCTGAGTATGAATCCTAAAAAGGATTTCTCCTCCTTTGCCATGGTGTGATAGATTTAAAGGGCCATGGGATCTAGAAACTGCCAAGGGTTCTGTCTTCGGCTGGAAGCCTTCTTTTTTTAGCTGAGCCCACTGGAAGAAGAGGTGGCCACGTGTTCCTTTACAGACCCGGCCGTTGTTGTGAAGCAGGCTTGCTCTGCTGTGCAGAGCAGACCTGTCCCTAATCGCTTCTTCTATTATTATTTCAGGTTAGGTGGGGGCGGGGTAGGGAGGAAAAAAGAGCCAAGTCTATTTTAGCCTTTGCTTCAGAAATTAACTTGGTTTCCAAGAAGATGTCTGTTCTATTAACTTCATTCCCTCGGGGCCCCCAGAACTGCAGCGTCTCCTTTCTGCCCCTTTCCAGTGCTCCTCTGCCCTAGAACTGCAACCCACTTCATGCGCTGGACCGCACCCTCCCAAAGGCGCCCCCTGGGACCACCACGTGGGGGCCCCTGGCCGGGGACTCTAAGAGGACCTGGACGCTCACATGGGGTTAACCAACTAATCCGGCCTGCAAATAACGCAGCTCATCTGAAAATCTCTCGTAAGCCTTCTTAGCCCTGGACCTCGGGATATTAACTGCAGGATGGGGGTGGGGGAGAGGGGCGTCAGAGGCTCTGGGCCATTGAGCCTTAGGAGGCATGTCGATTACACAGCCAGCCCCTTCGGACTCCAAAGCTGCTGGAGGGGATGTTCAGATGGTGTTGGTGGTTGGTAGCCCCGGCTCCTCGACACGGGAGGATGGCAAGACACACGTCAGCACGCTTCAAGCCTCCTTTCTCATCCTTCCCAAAACTACTGATAAAGCCACGAGTTATCATTATCTGTTATCACAAGAAGGTGTTATTTTAAAAATAAGTTGCCATTGATCTTACTTCTAGAATTCCTTTGAGATGTTATTCTTATTATATCATTTTAGTTATGCTCCCTGGTACTCACCTGGTACAGAATCCACCTGCAATGCAGGAGACCTGGGTTCGATCTGTGGGTTCAGAAGATCCCCTGGAGGAGGAACTGGCAGCCCACTCCAGTATTCTGGCCTGGAGAATTCCACGGACAGAGGAGCCTGGTGGGCTACAGTCCGTGGGGTCACGAAGAGTAGGACATGACTGAGTGACTAAGCACAGCACATTTATACTCAGAGATAATTTTTTTTTAATGTATGCCCTTAAGAACAAAGACTTTTAGAGCCAGAAGTAGTGGATTAGGGATTGTAATAGCAATTGGGATAATTGCCATAAACAAGTGTAAGAAACAGATTGGGTCTGTTTTCCTCCACCTGGTACCCCTTCCTCCTGAAGAGGAAAAGTTAAAATTTTACATAATCTGCTGCTCTTTCAGCCTCTGTAACTCAGCTTGCTCCTTGAAAAGTCCGGATCACACAGGTCATGTAGTCTCAGAAAGCGGGGACTTGCAATACTAGGAACTGGAGCTTATCTCACTCACCTTGTCCTGCTCTTTGCAGCCGCCCAGCCCCTGCAAACCTGCTTAATCTTGCCTGTCCATGTGAAGGTCAGGCATCCCCCTCCCCGTCTTGACTGCTGTTCCTGAGAGCGTGAAACCCCTTAGTTTAAACCAGCCTATTCGTGTTGCCCACCAGAGTAGGTCTATAAAAACTCTGTAACCCCTTTGTTTAGGGCTCAGAGCCTGGACTGTTAACTCCTCTGGGCCTGCCGGCGTAGTAAACCTGAGTTCAACTCTGCGAGTGTGGTGCTTGGTTTCTGCAATACCCCCTTTTGTCGTCATCGATCCCTAACTTCCTTTTTAAAAGCATTACCTTCCCTTATACCCCAGCTCTCAGTCCCCAAGGCAGCTTTCAGGCCTTTCTTGCTCCTAAATCTCAGATCTGCTTGGGGAACACAGGACAAAAGGGACTAGCTTTCACAACCTCCCTTCCACCCGGAAGGGACCGCGAGACACACTTCTGGCCAAAGAGATCTAAACGGAAGTTAGGAGGGCTTCTGGGAAGGCTTCTGCTTTTCATGACAGAAGGAGATGGATGCACTGGAACAGCCCTTCCGCCTTCTTCCCTTGATGTAAGCGAGAGCTGCAGCACTCCGCCTGTGGAGAGAGGCCAAGGCATCACAGTTCATTGACCCTTGATTTACTCCTGGTGCCTGCTTGCCTCTAGAAGTATTATTGTGTGAGAAAAATAAGCACATGCTTGTTTAAGCCACTGTTAGCCAGGCATTCTGTTCCTTGCCGATGAGTGCATTTCTTATGAACACACTTACACCAACGGGAAACCAGCTACTAAAGAACTGCATTCCCAGCAGAGCAATTCACCCGAAGGTCCATCTCTCCTGTGTTTCTGGAGGGCATCAAGGAGATCAGAACCAAAGGCAGCTTCTGGTCAAGGAGTTCATCCCATTGCCAGAGCAGGAAGCTAGCTTTTCTATCCCCCTCCAACAGGATATGGTGAACGCCCAGGGTTAACGACCATTGTTTTTTCTTTCCCTTTTTCAAATGAATGTTTTAGTAGCAATTTTTAGCTACTCCCATGGTTCAGTGGTAAAGAATCCACCTGTCAAGGTGGGAGATGCAGGTTTGATCCCTGGGTTGGGAAGATCCCCTGCAGGAGGAAACGGCAACCAACTCCAGTATTCTTGCCTGGGAAATCCCATGGACAGAAGAGCCTGGCGGGCTACAGTCCAACACGACTGAGCACACATCCCATCTTTCATCCACTGGTGTCTATTGGGTATGTTGGTGGATGGTTAACCGTGTCATTTACTCAAAGGCTGCAGACCCTGAGGAGCCACGTGAGATCTAATGGAGAGGAATACACGTCACCAGGAAAGCCTAGGATTGCCGTAGATACAGCAACGAGGACAGACTTCGGCTGTCTCTCTGGAGGATGAGGTGGCTGGCTTTATCGCTGCACACGAGCTGTAGCACCCTGGAGGGCAGGGCACCTGTGAAGCTGGGTTTAGGGGCGAGTTGGGGTATGAGAGACGCAGCCAAGGGGTGGATTATGGTCGGTAGTTATTACTTTTGCATTTTCAGAATGCCTTGCCTTCCTCTGTTGGTGGTACCCAGATTTTTCTTTAGAGAACTAACCCTCCACTGCATTTTGGTGGGGCTGGTAGAGATAAAACCAACACACAGGAAAAAGAGAGCAAGAGGTGGAGCCTAATCATTGATGATCCTCTGAGCGACTGGATCGAGTTGCCCTTGAACCTAACCTCGAGCTTTGCAGTCATATAATGCAACAAATTCCCTTTTTGGTATCAGATAATTTGAACAGCATTTTTGTCATTTGCAGCAGAAAGAACCCTAATTACCTAATTATCCAGTTTCACGGCCTCCTTTAACTGCCTTGACCATTAGCAGCAGAGTAAGTGATACTCTGCTAGTTTCCAGGCCTGAAGGGAGATGTCTTCCACTCTCCGTCTCTGGGAACACGTGCTTTTGGAGTCCCGAGCTGTGATGTCAGATGTCTGCCTCTTCTGCCGGAGACCACAGTTACAGAAAGATGAATCCACCTGTGCTCACCCAGGCCCCAGACACGCGAGCGAACACTTCCTGGATCCTCCAGGCCAAAGCGCCAGCCAGCAGTACCAGCTGGAGCAGGATCGCCCCCCAGCACTCCTGCAGATCATGAGCACAGTGAAGTGATTGTTATTTTGAGTCCCTGTGTTTCAGGGTCTTGGTCCATATCGACAGCAGTTGATGACCAGAACAGAGCGGTGCCAGGCAGTGAAGGTTCTTGTGGAGAGAAGGGCAGAGAGGGGAATCTTTGAGGAGTGAGGATGTCAACAACATTCCACTCCTCCTTGAAATAGTCACAGAACCAGAGACGGCAAGAAAGGTGTAATTAGAGGCTGCTCCCGCTCCCACGCTCGCTCGTTTGGGGAGGAGGCCCAGCAGCAGGTGTCCTGAGACGAGCAGAGTGAGCACGTGCGTTGTGGGGCTGCCCGAACTTCATCTGTCATCGTGAAGCCAGCCAGATGAACCCCAACCCAAGGCTTCGGCCATCCTGGGAGCTGGGCTGGGGCAAGGGCTTTATCGGCCCCTCTGAAAAACAGGACGCATTTTCCCCAGGCGCCCTGCAACTTGTCGCAGTGATGCATAGCAGTTGGCAAGAGAAGGCGTGGGGTGGGACCAGACTCAGCTTGGCGTTCACAAGTAGGGACATTCTGTGCTCAGAGGGGATGCGGATTTTGACACACAGAGTGCTTTGGGATTCAGGCAAAGATGAGAAACAATATATTTTTTCTACAAGACTATCAAAATGCTAAATTATTCATTCCTTCCACAGATATGAAGTGAGCGAGCACAGGGATTTATTAGCTCCCAGACGATTATGGGTTTTATTTTTTAAAGAATTCCTAACACAGCTGCAGCTACAAGTTGAAATAAACTGAGATGAAATGATAGGATACCTGGGATTTGCTTCAAATAATCCTGGGGTAGGGGATACAGAGGCTGTGGGAGGTGCCGTGAATTGATTAGTCATCACAGCCAGGAGTTGGATGCGTGGGCCTTCAGTGGACCCGTTTTTGTATGTGTCTGCAATCTTCCATATTCAAGTTAACGTGAAAGCTCCTGAGCAAGGCGTGTATGATTCACACGCGCTACCTGGAAGGGTCAGGGCACTGGGGTGGTGGCAGAAGTGGCTCCCGTTCCCTCAGGCCTCCATAGGGCTCCCTGTGTCCATTATGGCCCCTCCAACCCAGGTTCCCCGGTGGAATCTTCAGGAGATCCATCTGATTGCATCCCCACATTGCTTTAAGGAAAGGCCAAAGTCCGAGTCCTCTCCAAGCCAGCAGAAGCCTGGCCTCCTTCCTCCCCAGCTTCCTTGCTCACTGTTCTGCTCCTGGCCCCTGCACGCCAGCTGCACTTGCCTTTTTCAAAGTCCTCGACTCCCCACTCTCCTCCCAGCCCCAGGAGCCTTGTTCACACTCTTTCCTCTTTGGGGATACTCCCCTGCCCTCCTTCACTTACTGTGCTAAGTGAACGCCCCCTTCCTCTGCTGCTGGTTTCAGAGGGCACTTTCTCCACATGGTAGGTAACATAATGCCCATCACTCCTCCCACCAAAGACATCCAGGCCCTAACCTCCTGAGCCTGTGACTGTATGACCTGGCGTGAAGAAAGGAACTGTGCAGATATGGTAGAATTAAGGATCTAGAGCTGGAAAGATTATCCTCGGTTATCTGAGTGGGCCCAGCGTAGTCTCAAGGCTCCTTATGAGATACATCCAGTTGATCGACATGCTTGCAGTCTCCTATGTCTCCAGACAGGGTTATTTCCCACTGCAACTCGTTAGGCTTCCTTTTTGGTTTACAAAAGTGAATTCCTAGGTGACACTGGCTTCAGGCATGGCGGAATCCAGGAATTCAAGTGATGTTCTCAGTCTTATCACTCTGTGCATCCATTCTGCTCTCTTTCCTTCTCCGTGTTGGCCTCATCCTCTTCTACCTTGGGTAGGATCTCTTCCCAGAGCAGGAAAAGAAGCTTGCAGTTTGAGATCAAAACTACAAGGCAAGATCTTCAGTTTCAGATCCAAATGGAAGAGATCGGGAAGAGGAGTTGCGTGTGCAAGAGCATGGTGCATTGGGAGATGGCAAGAGCTCAGTGTGGCCGCAGAAGAAGAATCCTCGGAGACGAGACCAAGTGTGGAGTCAGAAAGGGGGTCTGAGGCCAAGGGCTGAAGGGCCTGCAGACATTTGCACTTCAGCGACCCCTGGGTAACAGGAAGTTACTAAATGCTTTTTTTCCAAGTAGCGGGGACATGATTGGACTTGCATTTTAAAGATTAATCAGGCCCCTGGGCTTCCAAGGTGACACAGTGGTAAAGAACCCACCTGTCAATCCAGGAGACGCAGGTTCAATCCCTGGGTTGGGATGATCTCCTGGAGAAGGAAATGGCAACCCATTCTAGTGTCCTTGCCTGGAGAATCCCATGGACAGAGGAGCCTTGGCAGGCTATGGTCCATAGGGTTGCAAAGAGCGGAGCACGACTGAATGACTGAGTAGGCTTGCATGCACACAATCAGGGGTTGGATGGAGGTGGGATGAGCCTGGATCAGGGAGAGCCATTGCAGGGCCACTGAGAAAGTCCAGATCTGAAATGGTGACAATGTGTAACCCAGGCATTGGTGATGGGGGGTGAACAGGCCCGGATACATGAGGCTTGTTAGAATGTATTGCGTTGGCCAAAAAGTTTGTTTGGGTTTCTCACAGAAAAACTTCTTACAGAAAAACCCATATGAACTTTTTGCCCAACCTAGTATAATCAAGGGGCTTAGTGGCTGATTGCAAATGAGATTTCTGACTGAGCAACTGGGAAATGAGGGTTCTGTTATTGGAGGCTCAGGAGCTGACATTTTCCTTCTGTTGGCCAGTGGGGGAGTCCCACAAAGCAAGTATCTTTCCTTTTGTATCTTTGTAGAACTTTCACATTGACCAGGGCAGAATCACAGCCACATTTACTGTGTAGTATTTGCTTCATAAACGAGGGGCCACAGCATCCTCATTTGCTAAATGGCAGGACAAACAGACTGGGATGAAAGGTATGGAATAAAGTCAGAGCTCATTGCCCTGGCCAACAAACCAGCTTGGTCTACAAGCTGGTCCTACCCTCTCACTGACGCCACCGGTACTTCCAGCCCCATGAGTCTCTTGCTCTTCTTCAACTGCCGAATTCACGTCTTCCTCAGAGCCTTTAAAATTACGATCGCCTTTGCCAGGTATGTTCTTCTCTAAGGATTTCAAGTAGCTTGCTCCTTCCCTTCAGCTCTCACAGGGGTCATCCTGACTGCTCTAGAACAGCTCTGTTGAGCTGCACCTCACAGGCCTGCGAGGCCTTTGCTCGCCCAGCTTGAAGACCGAAGAAAGAGCCCAGAACCAGCAACACATTATCAGTGGTTTCCTGGATGGGGGGCTGCCACGTCTGAAGGAAGGTCCTGGAGCGACACCCCACCGTGTGCATCAGAGGCAGGCAGGTGTGCTCTTGGCTCCCCAGTGGAAGGGGAGATTCCCAGGTCCAGGGGAAGCTGAAGTCAGGTGGGCTCCCTCACCACCCCTTAAATAAGTTACCACTAACTGGCACTTAGGGCCAGTACATGAGAAGGGCAGGTATGCATGCGGGGTAGAGGTGAACCCAGCCCTGGTCCAGAGGAGAGGCCCAGAGGGCAAGAGAACAGCCATCTTGAGTAGCCTGACCACACACCTCAAATCCAGCACTTTATCCTCTTATTTCGTTTTCTTTTTTTCCATAGCACTAATTGATCTTGAGATTATATTAATATAATACTATATAATATGAGGAGAAGGAAATGGCAACCACTACAGTGTTCTTGCATGGAAAATTCCATGGATGGAGGAGCCTAGTGGGCTACAGCCCATGGGGTCACAAAGAGTCGGACACAACTGAGCAACTTCACTTTCTTTCTTTCTATAGTTTCTTTTGGAGAAGGAAATAGCAACCCACTCCAGTGTTCTTGTCTGGAGAATCCCATGGACAGAGGGGCCTGGTGGGCTACAGTCTATGGGGTTGCAAAGAGTTGGACATGACTAAGCAACTAACTAATACACATATAATATGAAATACATTAATATCATTGAATGTTGCTTGTTGTATATTATTATTTTTTAGTCATTAAGTCATGTCTACCTTTTCTGTGACCCCATGGACGGTAGCCCACCAGGCTCCTCTGTGCATGGGATTTCCTAGGCAAGAGTACTGGAGTGGGTTGCCATTTCCTTCTCTGGGGATCTTCCTGGCCCAGAGATCGAACCTGTGTCTCCTGCATTTGCAGGCAGATTCTTTGCCACTGACACCACCAGGGAGTAAGTGAAACCTGTGTTATATGTTAATATAATCAATATATTATATAGAATGTATGCATTAATATATTTTAGTAATTGCATCTTCTATTAATTATTATGTCTCTCTCACTAGCTTATGAGGCTCATGAGAGCAAGGACTTCCCATCTCCTGCTGTATTTTCAGGACTGGAACAGAACCTAGTGCACAGAAGAAGCAATGAAATTTTTGACTCACACAAGAGAAGGAAGATTGACCCCTGAGAGATGGCGATCTCTAAGATGTCTTTCAATAGCTTTTTAATTTTTTCATGCCTCCCACAATGCTTTACACCGAGGAGGTCTTCATATTTTTTGTAAAGTTGACTGAATGCTAAATTCTGGGTATTAAAAAATTTAAGTGAAATTTATGAGTCTGCTTTTGCTGCCTGCAAGGCTGCTGCTGTTTCTTTTTATTTCCAAATAGCAGCTTTCCTCCTAGCTCTGCAGGAGATGCCTTAAGAATTTATTAGAAAGCCTGGTGGAGTTACTTCACATTTCCTGCCTCTGTAACTGGGCCTGCAGCCCGCGGGTGGTGGCCGAGGATGAGGGGGTGGGGAAGGCAGGTGGGCTTAGCAGGAGTGGCTGGCTATCCGTCCAGGCCTCAGACAGCTGGAGACTAGTGTTTGTCTTAACATTCATGCCTGTGTCAACACGGCAGCCATCCTTCTCAGACTCTCATTACCATTTTCATTAGCTTCCCTGCTTTACATGGGCACTCGACCTTTTCTGACCTATCTCAATCCATAAATCTACCCCGAGTGTCTCAGACTGGCTTATCACTCCAGCTGCTGCCCGATTTTGTCAAACTTTAGCAAGAGCTTGGCAGCAACCCCCGGTACAGTTTCCCTATTAAACAGACCTTTCTGGAGTAATGGCACCCAGAGGTCACAATGTGGACTTCGGAGGCAGCCAGACTTGAATGAGGATCTCGATGCCTTGACTTTCTGTGTGACTTTGGCTGCAGGCAACACCCTTCCCATTCCGGTTCCTGTTAAAACGTAATAGGTAAAAACGTGATTATCTTACAAGTATATAGTGAACTCAGGTAAGAGATTTATTTAACTCATTGTGATAGTTAATTTGATGTGTCAACTTGACTGAATCTCAGGATACCCAGATATCTGGTTAAATATTATTTCTGGGTGTGTCTGTGAGGGTGTTTCCAAAACAGGTTAGCAATTGAATCAGTGGACTGAGTAAAGCGGATGGTCCTTCCCAAATTGGGTGGGTGGTCTTCATTCCATCCACCGAGGGCTTGAATAGAAAGAGGTTGGAGGAAGAGAGAATTCTCCCCTTCTGTCTCTCTGCCTGCGTGGTTGAGATGGGACAGTGATCTGTTTTAGCCTTTGGCACTTGTGATTCTCAGGGCTTCAGATTAGGACTGGAATCCACACCACTGACTCTCCAACTCCTAGGTGTTCAAACTGCATCACCAGCTTTCTTGAGTCTCAAGCCTGAAGATGACAGAGCATTGGACTTCTCAACCTCCAAAGTCACATGAACAAATTCTTCATGATAAATCTCATTCTTTCTCTCTTTACCTATATATATTCCATGGGTTCTGTTTCTTGGGAGAACACTGATTAATATATTTATTAAGAAGGAAATCTACAGGATAGTAAAGCTGATTCAAAGAGTATTCAAAACCAGATACTTACTCAAGATATATAGGAACAGATATCTTGCTTCTTGGAAGGAAAGCTGTGACAAACCTAAACAGCATATTGAAAAGCAAAGACATCACTTTGCTGACAAAGGTCCATATAGTCAAAGTGATGGTTTCTCCAGTAGTCATGTAAAGATGTGAGAGTTGGACTATAAAGAAGGCTGAGCACCAAAGAATTGATGCTTTTGAACTGTGGTGCTGGAGAAGACTCTTGAAAGCCCCCTGGGCTACAAGGAGATCAAACCAGTCAATCCTAAAGGAAATTAACCCTGAATATTTATTTGTAAGGACTGATGCTGAAGCTGAAACTCCAATACTTTGGCCACCTGATGCAAAGAGCTGACCCATTGGAAAAGACCCCAAAGCTGGGAAAGATTGAAGACAAGAGGAGAAGAAGGTAGCAGAGGATGAGATGGTTAGATAGCATCACCAACTCAATGGACATGAGTTTGCTGCAGTCCATGGGGCTGTAGAGTCGGATATGACTTAGCAACTGAACAACGACAACATTGGGTCCATTGGGAAACGAAAGCTGAACTAAAACTGCCACATTAGATACAAAACTATTGAATGTTCCACAGGGAAGCAAATCTGCAATCTTTGGGGATATTTTTTTATAGGACAGTAATAACTCAAATCTCTACTGAACAAAATTATTTGCAGTTTATCAATCTTTCCTCAAGCTAACATAGAACTCTGCACAGTCTAGGGCCTGATTAATAGTGCATGAAACAAAGATATGTTTTTCTAGAGAATTAGTAATCCTTGGGAGTATATGCTGGACAATGCCCCAATGGGCATTGTCCATTCTTTAAAAGATAAACATTCTTTATCTTTTTCCAAGTTCTGAATAATTTTTCTTAACAGTTTTCTCATGTAAAATGTTGTCTCAAGACAAATTGCGGAGTATAGAAGTGATAATACACTGACGCACATATTAAAGAAAGGCTTTTCTTTCTTGGTCAACTAGACTGATAGTTTGCCAAGCTACTGCCAGTTATCAATTTATTAGCATGTATCAATAACATCATTGGGCAGAGAGGTGTCTCGTCCAACCTTCAAGACTCTGAAGTACAACACGTCCTCTTTGTCTCTTCGACCCTGAGGATTGGGAGTTGCTTCCTGCTGTTACTCTCTGAGTTACCTCAATGTTCTCTTTTAGCTGTATTCTTCCTTCAGCATTTGCTTAACAAGTTCACTATATAATATTCTCTGTTGAAATAATGAATCTGGTTTTCCATGTTTTTGGCTTGACTGTGTTACAGGTAGAGAAGGGGTACATATTTCCAGGTGATAAGGAAGAGTCTGTTTAAAAATATAATTCCTAAAATTACATTAATTATTATGTTCAGAACTGTTACTATTACTAGAAAGCATTTGCTGGGTTTTTTCCACAAACATACTCTCCAACTATTTCGCATACATTATCTCATTTAACCCTCAGAGCAATCTTGTGAGCTATTTGAATGTTCTGACCCTCACTTTAAAGGTGGAGAAACTGAAGTCCAGAGAGACTAAGTAGCCTCTCCAAGATCCCACTAGTAAATGTGGGCCTGGCCTTCAAATCCAGGCTGCTTGTATTCATTCTCTTTGGAAATTGCGACACAAATCATGGGTCCTATTTGTGTTGTGATGGAATAAAAGGGCAGACTTTTCATCAAGAGGAAAAATAAACAAGGGAAACCTACATATGGTAACAGCATTCAGCAAGGACCATTGGGGACCCAGGGATAGAAGACGTTCGTCCTTGCATGGAGGAATTGTTCAGGACCATGGACAGTGGCAGGCGAGCTCCTCTGGCTTTGACCACCAAGACGATGCAAGATACACTTCTTACTACAGACTGCCCCGTACTGCTCCACAGGTTCTGCTCTAGGACTGCCTGGTTAAGGGGGTGAAGGGGTCTTCTGATTGCAGAGCTGTGAAGCCCAGTGGAGGGCTGTGACTCCCCTGAAGAAGGGACACTTTTTAAAAGTTCTCTCACTGAAGCCCTGTGAGCTTTATTTAGTGGCCCGGTCACCACAAGTCATGGTCAAAAAGTTTAGAAACACTTCTAAGATTCAGTAGCTGTGAGCCAGAGTAAGACCCAGGCAAGCTGAGTTTGGGAGAGAAAAGGAGGGAGTGGTAATACTGGGGAGTTTGGAAGGCAAATGTCAGAGAGAGCTTTGGGAAGCATGAGGGTGTTTGGTGCTTGAGAAGAAAGGAGGGTACCAAAGGGAGAAGGCTGCTTACTGAAAGCAGATTTCTTATATCTGATGGTTTTCCCTAAAGCTGGCCCAAACCTTGGAGCTGAGATGATAAAGGGAGACAAGGGTTTGCAATTAGAAGACCTGGGTTAAAGTCCTGGCTCCACAGATGCTCGACTTTGAGCTTGAAGGCAGAAGTTGCATTTAGTCCATCTTTATGTCCCAAGCTCCTGGCACCATACTCAAGCAGATTGTGTATTGAGCTGAACTATGTACAAATTCTATACAGTCTTAAGCCTTTCCCTCCAAAAAAGTCTGAGATTGCTTCATTACCTGCAAAATAGGGTCCGGTTGTCTTGAAAGAGTTATTATGAGGATCAAATGAAATAATCAAGTTGTTCCTTGTATAGTTTTAATGGTGTGAATTGACTGGTCTCTGTATTTGTCTCTGCAGACTAGGATATACTGCAGAATCCACAGGAAAGTGTCTTTGGAAATGGCAACAGATTTGAAAAACAGATTTCATACAAATGCTATACCAAAAGAAGATTTGTGAGGTATTTTTATAATTAAAGTGGTGCAAACATTCCACTTTATAAACACTTTGTTCAACTTAGTAAATGCAGCCTTTACATCTCCGGAAGGAACATTGTCTCCTGCTAAATTTTTGTTTAAAAAAAATCACTAGTTGACGCTTCTTTAAATCCACACTCAAAACAAACCCACCAGGTGAACTCCACCAGGAGCAGCAGCCCCTTGATCTGCAAATTCAGGCCAAGATATTCACAAGATGCAGAAATTATTTGGAAACTATGCAGTGATGGTGAGACTGCGGCAGACGATGAGGAAATAAGAGGCGGGCGGGCAGGCAGGAAGGGAGAGAGCCAAGAGAAAGATTGAAGGCTTTCCAAGCCCATGCAAATTTAGAAGCTTTTCCATATCAGGACACCTGCTGTTTAAGACTAAAATATCCACTTTGAGGCTTGAAATAGATGAGCGTCAAAGGGACACGACCGATGTCACTCTGGAAAACCCTGATCCATTAGGGTGATGTTTTCACAACGTTCTTTCCAAAGATGCAAATGTTATTTGTTTCAAACGAGGAAAGGAACAACACCTGTCTAAGTCACACTTCCCCAGCTATTCTTTTTACAGCATAAATTAATGATCTCGCGGTTTGCACTGACAGATACTCAGAGGTGTTTAATCAGCTGTCTCTGACAAAACACGGTATTTTTTTTTTAGGCTGGCGCATTTACAAATAAAGAAAAAACAGCCTGTAATCCCTCATAAAGAGGAGCCATGGGTTCAGCTCCGTTTGAAGGAATGACATTATCTTGAGCACTTGCTCATGAATGCATAAACAGGGCACAGCTTGGGAAGTTCAGGTACGTGCAGAGCATAAATATTGGATGGGATACATTAGCCAGGGCCCACAAGGAAGGGCATCTCATCCTTCCTCTCCCAGGGAAAGGAGGGAGGGGACGATGGTTTAACCATGGCAAGAGCTCACCTCCTGTTTCTGATTAGTCTGGGTCATAGGGACAGGGAGCCTTCAGCCCGCCGAGGAAGCAGGGGTCAGCGGGGATGGAGGCGATGGAGACAGACCTTCCACTGAGCAGGGGAGCATCTGCGCACGCAAGAGTCAGATCATTATCATCTGCCCTGACTGCTGCCTCCTTGGAAGCAGGAGGACGGCGATGCTAGAAAGCATAATGTCTCCTTGACTTGGGCCTAGACATAACTGGCAGTCTGTGCACAAATGCGGCAACTGCTGAATGCCCACTGCGTGTTGCGGGTGCAGGAACAAAGGCAGGAAGCGACTCCTGCCCCGGAGGCGGCTCGCTGTCTCAGCCGGCCGGAGACAGTCGGGGCTCTTGGTGGCAACAGAACCCAGTTCTCGATGAGCCAAGCAGGAAAAGGATTTATTAAAAGACCATCTGTAAAACAGACAGTGAATGGGAAGCTCCTGTTAACACAGGGAGCTCAGCCCGATGCCTGGTGACGACCTAGACGGGTGGGAGGGGGCTCAGAAGGGAGGGGGCACATGTTTACTTACGGCTGACTCACATTGTTGTACATTGTAAAGCAATTATCCTCCAATTAAAAACAAATCACAGGGGACTTCCCTGCTGGTCCAGTGGTGAAGAATCTGCCTTCCAATGCAGGGGATGAAGGTTCGATCCCTGGTCTGGGAACTAAGGTCCCACATGCCATGGTGCAACTAAGCCCACACCCCACAACTACTGACTCTGCAACAAGCAACTATGACCCAGTGCAGTTAAACAGATATTTTTTAAAAAATGAATAAATAAAACTTAAAACTATCTTTAAAAATAGATGACTAATAAGGACCTAATGTGCAGCACAGGGTCCTCTCCTCAGTATTCTGTAATGGCTTGCATGGGACAATAATCTAAAAAAGAGTGGTTGTTCAGTCGCTCAGTCGTGTCCGACTCCTTGCGACCCCACGGACGGCAGCTTCCCTTTCCTTCACTGTCTCCTGGAGTTTGCTCAAACTCGTGTCCATTGAGTCAGTGATGACATCCAACCAGCTCATCCGCTGACGTTCCCTTCTCCTTCTGCCTTCAATCTTTCCTAGCATCAGGGGCTTTCCAATGAGTCAGTTCTTCCCATCAGGTGGCCAAAGTATTGTAGCTTCAGCATCAGTCCTTCCAATGAGTAACCAGGGTTGATTTCCTTGAGGATTGACTGGCATGATCTCCTTACAGTGCAAGGGACTCTCAAGAGTCTTCTCCAGCACCAAACTGATGTTTGAAAGCATCAATATGTGTATGTATAACTGATCCACTTGGCCGTACAGCAGAAACCAACACAACATCGTAAAGCAACTATCTTGCGATAAAAATTAATTTTAACAATGAGGAGAGAAGGATATTTCAGGGCTTACATAACGGGCCATGGACCAGGACCAAGGCTCAAAAGCATGCCCGGGTTTGTACCATTGCTGCCAGGGACACAAGACCCCAGTCCTGGCCTCTGAAGCATCTGCCACTGCTGCAACCGCTTGTCAGCATGGGGTCCCCAGGGGCTCGGTCTCTTTGGGCCACACATTTCTGAGTCAAGCCGAGGGTGAATATCCAATTGGAGAAGACAGGTCAGGAGCCCTTGTTTCAGTGAAAGGAGCTGGGAGAGTGGGTATCCGGAGTTTTCTGTTTCGACAGGGGAAGGTAGGCTTCTAAGAAGCGGAAGATGCCCCAAGTGTGGGAAGAAGGTTCAGATGCTAGGTGATCCAGAAGAGGGACAGAGGTCCACTGCAGAGCAATGCAGTATGTGTTTCGGGATATTAAGGCAGCACTCCATTCAGCCATGCACAGAGAGTTCCAGGAGCAGTAAGTAGGGCAGAGGGGAACCAAGGCTGACTGCTGCTGGGAGGAGCCTTCCTGGAGGCACAAACACACTCTGGGTGAGGAGTGAGAGTGATCCCCAGGACACAGGACATGGGGTCTGAAGACAGGGAAGAGCCCAGGGGTCAGTCTCCAGAGTGGGGAGGGTGCGGCGGGCATTGACGAGCTGGGGTCTTACAGGGGAGCATGGGGGAACTCAGAAACACGGCAGGAACGTGCACTTCTGAAGGGCAGCTTTGGCAGCAAGGTGAGGGTGGGTGGGCTGCTCAGGTGGCTCAGTGGGAAAGAATCTGCCTGCAGTGCAGGAGACACGGGCTCATTCCCTGTGGGGAAGATGCCCTGGAGCAGGAAACGGCGCCCCGCTCCAGTATCCTTGCCTGGAAAGTCCCACAGACAGAGGAGCCTGGTGGGCTACAGTCATGGGGTCACAGAGAGTCGGGCACAACAGAGCGACCAAGCACATGGGGTAGGGTGAGGCGGGCAGGCCTAAAGGCAGCGACGCCGCTGCTAAGCGCGAGATAGTGGAGACGAGCCGGGGTGGGAAGGGCTGGGCAGGTTTGGGACACATCTGAAAGCCAAAGAAGGAGAATGAATTCCCGAGCAGCTGTGGGGCTTTCCCAGTGGCTCAGGGGTAAAGAACCCACCTGTAGATGCAGGAGCTGTAGGAGATGCGAGTTCGATCCCTCGATCAGGAAGGTCCCCAGGAGAAGGAAATGGCCACCCACTCTAGGATTCTTGCCTGGAATAGTCTGTGGACAGAGGAGCCTGGCGGGTCCATAGGGTCAGAAAGAGTCGGGCACGACTGAGTGACTGAGCACGCACACACGGGCAAAGAGCTGTGGAGGGCAAGGGGGTCTACGACCACTCTGAGTCCAGGTGGCTGGGTGGGGAACTGGTCGCGCCACTGGCCGAGGGAGAGAGGAAGAGGAGGAAGAGGAGGCTGTTTGGGAAAAGGAACGGAAGAGACATGGGCTTGGACAGGCTGCTCGCGGCGTGCCCGTGGAGTACCCAAGAGGTCAAGCCAGCAGTTGGAGGCGTGGGTCAGATTCGGAAGAATGAGAAGGGTGGACGTCTCATCTGACCTGTCGTCTGGTGGTCAAGACTACGGGGGGCCAGGAACTTGTCCAGGTCAAGCCGGTGGCGGGGAAAGACAGGAATGGAGTCCTTGGGAGCAGACGCCCACGTTCAGGGAGTGGAACTGGGAAGGAGCCGGCCGCCCCGGGGCTGCGTGTTCCCTGGGCTTCCTCGGAGCCGAGAGGATGAGCAGGAGCCAGAGGGGAAAGGCCTCTTTGGGGATCAGAGTCCCAGAGGCAACTTGGGGGCGCCTCTGAAAGCACTTCCCACTGACAGGGGAGCGTGCGGGCCAGCGGTCTGCGGAGGAAATGGGGGTGAGGAGGGGAGGCAGAAAGCAGGAACCGCTTCTTTGAGAAGCTTGGCAGAGAAGCCGGAGAGAGGAGGGGCTGGCTGGGGGATGAGCGTCACAGAGGGCTTGCTTCGAGGCTGTGAAGGGAGAGGGGGACAGCAGTTTACAGGTGCAGGGACCTCAGCCAGTAAAGGGGCCACATGGAGATTTAGGCAAGAGAGTGCACACTCGATAGAGCCAAGTCACAAATAAAGAAGGGGAGCACCGGGGTGGAGGAATCCACCTTGGCAAACAGAGGTTCACCTTGACCTCTGCGACAGGTGAGGGGTAGGCAGGAAAAGTGCCCATAAAGACAGAGGTCTGAGGAGGTTGTCCAGGCAAAGGCCAGGATGCTGCAACAAAGGGCCCCAGGACCAGTGACTCAAAGACAGGACTCAACCTTCCGCCACCTGCCTGGCCAGGCAGAGGAGGCAGAGACCCGGCCCAGCAAGGCAGCGTGGCCATCCTCAACACCAGCTCCAAGGTCATCCTCAGACCTTGGGAAGAAAAGGGACAAGCCAATCCAGGCTGAGCTCTTTAGGGAAATGTCCGGCCCACGCCGGTTTTCTCATCTCCTATTGGAAAGAACTTAGAGGGACTTCCTTGGCCGTACAACGGTTAAGACTCCTGGCTTCCACTGTGGGGGGTGGCGGGGGGACTCAGGTTTGATCCCTGGTCAGGGGAACTAAGCTCCTGCATGCTGAGGGGTGCAGACAAATAAAAGAAAACCAGACATGTGGCCACACTGACCTGCAGAGAGGCTGGGAAAGGTGGTCTCTCACTGAGCAGCCGTGTGTCCTGGAAAATGAGTTTGAGGGGATGACTGTGGGAGAGGAGGAAGTTTAGGGATTTCATGGTGAAGAGCCTCTTATTTTCTCCCAAAGTTGGTTAGAGGGAAAGAACAGGAATGGACGGGTGATGTGAAGAGATGAAGAGAGCGGTGAGCACCTGGCACAGCCAGGGAGGGAGCTCAAAGGACAGTGAACACAGGAGTCATCCCAACGTCCCACCCGGCTGGCGAGGTGCCATGTGGGGGTGGCCGTCTGTGTCTCCGCAGCTTTGGCAGAGGGCAGGCTGTCGCACTGATCCAGACACGGGGGTGTGACAGCAAGAAATAGAAAAGAGATGAGAATCCAATTCTATAGAATCCATCTGGACATAGAAGTCAAGGTCAGTGCAGTGTGGAGGCCCCGTAATAGGCGGGACCGTGGGCTCGCGCCCTGCCTGGGGGTGACAGTGTGTGTCCAGCAGGGATTTATGGCTTACGGGCTGCAATTCGAGGCTGGAGGGGGAAGCGAGTGGGGCTAGGCTGTGTGTGAGAAATGGAGCAACAAGCAACTCGGGGTCTCTTGGAGACTGAGGAGGTACACGGCTCTAGAGAGAGGGGTCTCAGAAAGACCCCGTCCAGGGACTGTTCAGGGTGTGGGCTTTGAAAGCTTTAGACTTTGAGAGCAGTTCATGGAGTACCAAGGACAGGATGAAGGGGAGAAGTGAGAGAAGCAGAGGTTACTGAGGTCGAGGCCAACTGGGAGGCCGGGGAACTGGGTGGTTAGCGCCTTTCAGGTGCCGGCGTGGACAGGAGAGGGAGGCCCTGGAGCCAGAGGCTGAAGGACGGGAGGGGCAGCCAGGAGACTGGGGGAGAGCTGGTGGGGAGGGATGAGCCGGCGGGGGCAGAAGCTTCCACAAGAGGAGGAGCAGCTCTGCCACGTGGACCCCTGAATGGAAGGTTGGGCCCCCTCCAGGACCCGAGTCCACCTGGGCAAATGGCCCTTCTGCTCATTATTAGAGGTTTGCAGCAGGAAAAGCCTGTGTGTAACTAAGGAGGAGAAGGGGATGAGAGAAGATGAGATGGTTGGATGGCATCACTGACGTGATGGACATGAGTTTGGGTGAACTCCGGGAGCTGGTGATGGACAGGGAGGCCTGGCGTGCTGCAGTTCATGGGGTCGCAGAGTCGGAAACGACTGAGCGACTGGACTGAACTGAACGGAGGTACAAGACAAAGAAGCTGAGGATGCAGAGGCATGTGCTGCTCACCATGGAACACGGCCAGGGACTTCCCTGCCGGTCCATTGGTTAAGAATCCGCCTGCCAGTGCCAGAGACACGGGTCCAATCCCTGGTCCGGGAAGATCCCACGTGTCATGGAGCAACTAAGCCCGTGCACCAGAGCTGCGGAGGTCCAAAGCAAGAGAAGGCTCCGCTGCGAGGAGCCTGCGGCTCACGGCTGGAGAGCGGCCCCGCCCTGAAATCAGAGAGAGCCCGGCACAGCCCTGAAGACCCGGGGCGCCCAAAGATAAAGAAAAGAAAATGGCCAAGTGGAACGACTCCTCATAGCGATGGTGGGGACAGGCGCTCACGGGGACATGGGCCGCAGGGAGTTCAGGCCTCCCGGCGGGGAGCCGGCCCGACGGGGACTCGGGGCCTGGCTGGACGCAGGCCTCGGGGCTCCCGGCAGGACTGCTGTCCGCCCGAGGCCCGGCCGTGCGTGACCTCCGCTTTGAGGGGCTGACGGTTCCGTGAGAGCCGCCAGGCCCAGCCTTGCGCGTGCTGTCAGGGCCCGGGGCGGGTGGGGGCGCTGTCCCTACGGCTCCCCGCTGCGGAGAGCGAGCTGGGCTTACTGGAGGTAGGGGAGGGGAGCCTTCCAAGGCAGGTACTCTGGGTCCAGGCTTATGTGGGTAGTCTACACCTGCAGTCCCCAAGTCCTTCATTTGCTACTCCTCTTTGAAATCCTAAAGCATGACTTTCTAGCCCCACTTCAAGGACAACTTGTTCACCCAGGGGGTCTTCAGCCATTCCTAACAGAGGCCGCTGTACTACCGGGACAGACACCCCGCCCCACACACAGGCATAGTCACAGCAGATGCAAACACACACAGAGTCTGTGACCGAGTCTACAAGGCTGCGCTGACACGCACATCCGTGTTTCCCGTCATCAGTGCTTGGTTCCATTAACCTTAACCTCACCCTTTATTGCTCCTGAGAGTACCTTGGTGCAAGCTGCTGGATCTCAGGATTTTAGAAGGTATAAACGGATGTGAGCCTCACCCATTACCTGGAGAATAAGGACAGGCTCCTGGGCCTGCTTCTCATGCCCCTGGCTTCATATGAATAACAAAAGGAGGCTGATTTCACCCTGGCTTGTTTTGCAAATCATAGGATGAGAATATTTAGAGCTGGCAGAGCCCTTGAGGACCCCCTTCTTGTCCAGAGTCTTACATCCTGATCCCGCTTGATTCCTCTTTGCAGTGGGTGCATGTTTGAGCATCACCCGTGGATTATCTTAAATTCCATCTTCCTATTGCGTGAATCTACCTTGTATCATCAACAACAAAAATGCCAGTTTGGGCCAACATACTTGCACTCTGGATTGAATTGCACTCTGGGAATTTTTATATTTCTTTTACTTTTGAGCAGAGGAGGAAAATGGTGTCCATTTTTATGGAAAACTATGCTTCAGTGTGTGTAGTAAACACAGGGCCGTTTTCAGGTATGAATGAATCATTTTGATGTTTCAAAACAAGTGGTGAACATACTACCTGTGAGTCCTGAAGCCTCCCTCTTTCCTCACATGTTCCTTTTGACCTAGGGCAGGGCTGGTCGCAGTGGTGGCTGCTGGAAAGGACCCTAGAGTGCTTGCAGGTTCAGTGAGGAAAGTGCTGGAGTTGATTAACAATGTGTGCTTCGACATAAGCATGGAGAGCGGAACTGCAGAAGGCAGAAAGATGAGCAACTGCTGGAAGCAAGCAAGCACAGTTGGAAGACTGGTCACCAGCTCGTCCAGAGGCACCGCCCCAGTGCTCCTTGCCCCTTTCTCTGCTTCTCAGAACGTCTGTGTCTCAGGGACATTTGTAAACCACGTGAAACAGTCCCTTAAACCTCTGCCTGCCTTCTCCTAGCATTATTAGGTTAGGCTAAAGTATTCAACAACCTGAATATCTTAAGATTCAGTGAAAATAATTGCAGTATAGATTCACCTGGTCTTTCTCAGTGACTCAAACAGTAAAGAATTTGCCTACAATTCAGGAGACCCAGGTTCGATCCCTGAGTTGGGAAGATCCCCTGGAGAAGGGAATGGCAACTCACTCCAGTATTCTTGCCTGGAGAATCCCATGGACAGAGGAGCCTGGAGGGCTACAGTCCACGGAGTCGCAAAGAGTCCAACTCAACTGATGACTTACACACATAGATTCAGCCAGATGCTACTGCAGGAAGGGATGAACTGTTGTTGGGACTTCCCTGGGTGGTCTAGTGGCTAAGACTCTGGACTCCCAATGCAGGGGACCTGGGTTCGATCCCTGGCTGGGGACACCTAAGACCCGCACAGCTAAGAATGAACCGTTTTCAGATACTCTCTGCTCCTATTTGAGTGGTTGCTAAAGCATTATTCACCCCTTCCGCTTAGAGTGAAATCATTACCTTTACTTTATGGCTGAGAAAGGGAACTTCTGCCCTTACTTACGGACTCACTCTTCACCCATCCATGCTGCCATCCTGCCTCAGGGTACAGAGAAGGAGGGTCTTCCCTGTCTCTGAAGTTAGCCCTCTGCCTAACCTCATGCCTCATCCCCTTTGTATTTTGAATTCCCTGACCCTTGGCCTCTGTTGTTGCCATTGATAGGAACAGATAATATAAGAGGATGACAATGTTGATGGGAAAAGACAGTTCAGTTTGGTGGCTGTTGAGTTTGAGGTGTCCATGGTCATCTGCGTGCAGACGTCCACTGGGCAACTGGCTGTCCTGGAATTTAGAAGGGAGATCATCTTTACCAGGGATCTTCTGGTAAGCCTACTCTCTGAAAAGCAAACAAAACCCTGATTTATAATATTTGCCGATTTCAAAGGTAAATATGTCTACCATGACTGATTTCAAGTTACCAATGGCTTAAAAGCTAGCTTGCACATTTCTTAAATAGTTAATGATTAATCGTTATGAGTACATTTAAGCCAGCTCCAGCATACCACCAGAGATTGAGAGTAGAGATAGAGAGTTTGGAGTCAAAGATGGCAGCCAAAATCCTGAAAGTGTTTAAAATGGACAGCACATGGCCTCAAAGGAGAAGACAGTCAAAGGTCCAACTCCTATATCTAATGCCAATGTATGGGATACAAAATTTTAAATATATTTGTGTAGGACATAAGATTAATATAAATGGAAATCTATTTTATTTAAATTATTTGACATCATTTAAGATGCTCCTAATCTCATTTTTCCACATTTGATAAAACGTCCTCAGAAAAATGTTAATATGTCTCACTACGATTGTACATCTTTTTGTTTTCCCTTGTATTTCTTCTGATTTTTGCTTTATTTATCTTTCTTTGTTGTTAGGTATCTAATGGTTTAAGATGTCTATCTTCTGTGTGAATTGTACATTTTATCATTAAAAATATTCATCTTTGTTTCACCTAAAAATAAATTAATAAAAACAACAACAAAAATGTCCAACTCCTGAGCTTCTAGCGCTGCCCTTCAACTTCTTCCTGGGGGCAAAAAAAAAGCCTCTTCTATATAGAAAGAATGAGCATAATTGCATGGGGTGTGTATTCAGTATACAGAGCCTTAGGAGCCCATAGAACTTGGGGAAAAAAGGTTACTCTATGAGAATGAAAGCTCTAAAAGCCAGTATCAAAGCCATAATGACAGCCATCTGCAAAAGATGCCCCATCTCCAGGCACGATCTGTGAATGTACGGTCCAGGAGGCCTGGGAGCCACCAGTCCAAGCGGGGGGCGGTGGCTGGGAGCAGGCTGGGGACCCCCATGTCGTTGGAGCAGGCTGCCACTCCACAGGGAGATGGGAGCTGGGCAGGCTGAAGGAAGCACGCCATCATGGAAGGGCGGGCTCACCACAAAGTCCGGAGCAGAGCACCCTGCGGAGAGGGCCTTAGTCAGTCTGTCCGGCACCCTCGCCTTCATCCCTGCAATGGAGAGAGTGACTCTGGGGTGTAAAGTGGCTTATCATCGATCCCCTTAAACATCAGCTGATACTCTTTGCCTGGATTTACACGTCTACCGTGCTCCAGTGCAGACTTGCAGGGCTCTGTGCGGTGGAAGTGGTGACCCACTCCGGTGTTCTTGCCTGGAGAATCCCAGGGACAGAGGAGCCTGGTGGGCTGCCATCTATGGCGTCACACAGAGTCGGACACGACGGAAGCGACTTAGCAGCAGCAGCAGCAGTGCACTGGAAAAGATGCTCCAGGACTTGAACATTCTAGACTATACAGCTGACATATTCCTTATCTCTAGCACACTGGTTTGTCAGTTGGCCCAGAATCTTGCAGGTGACATGGAATCAGTTCTGCTTGAGTTTAATAAACTCTGGATTAACTACCAAGATCATCAGTAGAACTTCTACATCAACTAAGCATTCACCCATCACAGTTGGCACCAGGCTCTCGGCCATGCACTTGGCAGATCTGATCTCAATTTATGACAACTGCACCAGATTGGAACTAACTGCATTTACAGATGAGGAAAGCAAGACTCAGAGAGTTTGAGTAACTTGGATCCTCTGAAAATGCAATCCTGAGGAGAAGACCCTGGGCCATGAGACTCTGCCAAGGCAAAGCTGAAGCTTTGCTCAACAGCCAACAAAGCTAAAGCCCCTGCTCTTTCAAACCACTTCTTTTATTTTTGTTTGTTTTGCCAATGCATTAATTTTTTAATTGAAGGATCATTGCTTTACAGAATTTTGTCAAACCACTTCTTAAAGCAGCAGCTGCTATTGCTCTGGGCCTGGGCAGATGGCCCTGTGGCCTCTGTCAGGGAGAACGCTGACCCGAGATGGATGGGGGAGAAGTTATGGAAGAACGAGTGATAAGATGCTAACGAACAAAATAGGTTCTTGATTACAAGGGCTGCTCTGTTGTTCGGTTTTTGCGACCCCATGAACTGCAGCGCGCGAGGCCTCCCTGTCCATCACCAGCTCCCGGAGTCCACCCAAACCCATGTCCATTGAGTCGATGATGCCATCCAACCATCTCATCCTCTGTCGTCCCCTTCTCCTGCTTTCAATCTTTCCCAGCATCAGGGTCTTTTCCAGCGACTCAGCTCACTGCATCAGGCAGCCAAAGTACTGGAGCTTCAGCTTCAGCATCAGTCCTTCCAATGCACATTCAACATCGAAGGCTGTCTCCTTCAGAGCTCCATTCCCAGAGACTCGTTACTGCATCAAGCATCACTTGGGCATCACAGCCCTCTGAGGGCATCTGGCTTTCCTCAGGGCCGAGGTCTACTCATAGAAGGGCAGGAGGACTAACCAAGACATTCATAGCAGTGAGGGGGCTGGCCTCATCCTGGGCAGAACTGGGTATCAGACATTGACTGATGGCGGCAACAGCCGTGGCAGGAAGAAGACACAGAGGGAGCAGATGAGAAGACACAATTCATGGAGCGCATGGAGAGCCTGGTTCTGTGCGGGGCCTCCATGGATGCTCAAGAGGCCAGCCAGCAAGTCACGGGGCCCTCAAGTGTCCCAGCCGGGGCAGGAAAACACTGAACTCAGGGCCCTTTTTCTGTATGCGTCACTATCTCCTGCAACTGCAGATCACAGGAATTTTCCTCTCGAGCTGGCCCAGTGCCCAGGGAGAGAGCTGGGGCATCTGGGGAGCACGCTCAGGGGTCACCTAGAGGGTACTGCGGCCGGTGAGTCAGACGGGCCGGTGACTGGCCGTCGGCTCGTTGCCCGCACCACCTCATCACCTTGACCTGGGTCATGCCCTGCCTGCGCAGAGGGCCGGGCATCAAAAGGCTGGATTAGATTTCATTCAAGATGGTGCCCTCCACCTTCTCGTGACATGACCAGACAACTTGAGTCCAAGATTCCCTCCCTCACAGCCAGAAGGCTCTCAAAAAAGCAGACACCAGCCCAGGAACACTGGGCGAGCAGTGCACACACACTCAGTCCCCAGCCTCGGGGAGCTGCCCGACCCCTGGCCAGCAAGGACCTCTGCCTTGGGAAGTCCGTTCTGCTCACCAACGTGTCTTTCAATGGCCCTCTGTCCTTACAATCCTAGCTGGCAGGCTGGCATTCGCTCTTGTTTAGAATGGATCTGCAGAGAAAAGGGCTTCCTGCCTGAGCAGTGAGGAACTTGATCCTTCTTTATAATCTATTTTGCCATCTTTGTGGAACCTCAAGGTAACCACTCATCTCGAGTCTCTTCCTCTGGTATATTCAGGGGGAGGGGCTTGTCCCATGTCCACTCCTGGGAAGAATCCGTGTCTGCACCTCTTCTCTCTGACATTGGCTGGTGTCTCACTGCTCACAGCCTCTGCTCACCAGGCTGGAGCCCCATCTCCATCTCTTCCGAGGACACGTGAACTCTGGGCTGAGCAAACAGCTGCTTTACGGATCATTTGGGGAACGGCGCAGGGGCTTTCACTGTGGCAGATACAGCAGACACCTTAAAGGTGGCCCATTAGAAGCCTTGACTGTGTGGGTCACAAGAACTAAGGAAAGTTCTTCAACAGATGGGAGCACCAGACCACCTGACCTGCCTCCTGAGAAACCTATATGCAGGTCAGGAAGCAACAGCTAGAACTGGACATGGAACAACAGACTGGTTCCAAATAGGAAAAGGAGTACGCCAAGGCTGTGTATTGTCACCCTGCTTATTTAACTTCTATGCAGAGTACATCATGAGAAACGCTGAGCTGGAGGAAGCACAAGCTGGAATCAAGATTGCCGGGAGAAATATCAATAACCTCAGATATGCAGATGACACCACCATTATGGCAGAAAGTGAAGAGGAACTAAAGAGCCTCCTGATGAAAGTGAAAGAGGAGAGTGAAAAAGTTGGCTTAAAGCTCAACATTCAGAAAACTAAGATCATGACACCCAGTTCCATCACTACCTGGCAAATAGATGGGGAAACAATGGAAACAGTGACAGACTTTATTTTTTGGACTCCAAAGTCACTGCAGGTGATGACTGCAGCCATGAAATTAAAAGACACTTGCTCCTTGGAAGGAAAGTTATGACCAACCTAGACAGCATATCAAAAAGCAGGGACATTACTCTGCTGACAAAGGTCCATCTAGTCAAAGCTATGGTTTTTCCAGTGGTGATGTGTGGACACGACTGAGCCACTGAACTGACCGGGAGCCCTCCAGCCTGCAGCCCCACCTCCAGGGCCTTGCTTGCCTGGCCCCTGCCATCTTGCTCAGCGCTGTTTCTCTCCCAATCCACTCTTCCTAAGTGCTCTCCCTTAACCTCCAATTTGTGTTTTTTGTTTGTTTGTTTGTTTGTTTATTATGAAGAGTCATTTTAGTTCTCCTTTTTACATGTCTTTGGGGTTGATGTTAAGGACAGTCTTTTTACCACCAAATGGCTCACCAAGAATTTTGCTGAATAAAAACCCTTCTGGGGACTTCCCTCGTGGCCCAGTAGCTAAGGCTCTGAGCTCCCAACGCCGGGAGCCTGGGTCCAATCCCTGGTCAGGGAACTAAATTCCACAGGCCACAGCTAAAAGTCCTCGAGGACACCACCCATATGGAGAGTCCCTCTTCCTCTGGTATGTTCAGGGGAAGGGGCCTGTCTCGTGTCCACTCTTGAGATGAGTCCGTGTCTCCACCTCCTCTCTTTGACACGGGATGGCATTTCACTGCAGGCCTCTGCTCACTCGAGATGAAGATCAAAGAGCCCACGTGCCAAACTAAGACCAGGCACAGCCAAATAACTACATTAAAAACAAAACAAGCAAAGAAAAAACCCCTTCTAGTCTGGAGGAAGGTCACGCCACTCACTTAAGGAAGCAGGTGGGGTTGGAGGCCATTGCAACTGAAGTCTTCTGCTCAAAACCACTCTTTCCTGTTAGGTAGCAAATTGGGTGCATGCAGATGTCTTCAATAAATATTCACTCAAGTGAATCTCTTTGCTCTCGGTGTTCTTGTCAGGTCTCTCTGACAGCTAATCCACACAGTGGAAGGACCTGTGTGCTTGTCCCTCTGAGGCAGCCCTGGGCCAGGAAGGGGTGCTCTGCCCCAGGCAGTCATTCAGGGAGTCAGGTCCCTTCCATCCTGCGGCTCCATCCAACCTAGGATCTCAGAGTCCTTTCCAGTAGGAAGATGGGGACAGGGAGCAAGGGTTGCATGCAGGGTGTTTACACGGATCATGCCTGAAAGTGGTGGTCATCCTTTCAGCTCACATAGCACCGACCAGAATTCAGTGACAGGCCCCCATCCAAGTCTAAGAGAGGATGGGGAACACAGCTCAGCTGCCAGAGAGAAGTTTAGAGCATGAATGTTGGGGCTTCCATGGTGGCCCAGTGGCTAAGACTCCATGCTTGAAATGCAGGAGGCCCAGGTTTGATCCCTGGTCAGAGAAGCAGACCCCACTTAGTTCAGCAGGGGACTAAGAGTCTCATGCTGCCAACTAAAGGTTCTACATGCTGCTACTGAAAGGATCTCGTGTGCCGCGCCTAAGACCCGGCACAGCCAAACAAATAAATATTAAAAAAAAAAAAAAAAAACAGAATGTTGGTGAGCTCTAGCAGCCTCTGCCACATTCTTCTAGGGGTAGCTTCCCTTTATGCCGAGTGGAGCTTCTTTAAGTGGTCCATTCAAATCTACAAAGAAACCCCTGGCATCTTTTACTGATATGATACCGGCCACACAACTGAAGCCTCTTGAATCTTTTCTCAAATAGCTCTACTGGAGTCAGAGGCAAAGGTGCAGACAGGGAGCGAGTCTCCGCACGTTAGAAGGAGGACCTTTACAATGTTGTATTGGTTTTGCCACACATCAACATGAAACCAACACAATATTGTAAAGTAATTAACCTCCAATTAAAATAAATAAATTTATATTAAACAAAAAAAGAAGGAGGGCCTTTAAGTCGTTCCCAGTTGCTGTTGCTGTTTGGCCGCTAAGTCATGCCGGACCCTGCAACCCCACGGACCGCAGCGCACCAGGCTCCCCTGTCCTTCACCATCTCCCAGAGTTTGCTCAGATTCATGTCCATTGAGTCGGTGATGCTATCTAAGCATCTCATCCTCTGCCACCCCCAGTAAAAAAAAAATTAATTATGGAAGTGACATCATTTTGATAGTTCAACTTCTTCCTCCTTCCTCCTGTCTTCCTCCAAGTGAGAGAGAGAAGGGTCATTATTCTTCCTCCTCTGCTCTCTCAGGCTTGGAAGCCCTGCTGCAGACCTTCAGGAGACACTCTCAGCTCAAGACAAAAGCAACAAGCCTTTGTGAAGTCATAGCAACTTAGTGGGAGGAGAACGAAATGTTCTCAGCTATCTCTTGCTACTGAAGATGTGAAGGGAATGTAAATAAATGTAGACAGTACAGTTTGCTTTACTGAAACACAAAAATTACAGGGTTTCAATCTACAGAAAAAGACCGAAGTTTTCTGACAGTAGGCAAGTACATTTTGTGCATTTAGCTCCCGATTCTCTCAGATATGAACCTCCCTGGGGGACAGACTTGAAATCCAGAGGAGGAGGGTGGTCCTCCCTCCTGGGGTGCCCAGGACACCCGCAGGGTACGGCTGCTCTCCCAGTGTGGTCACTCACTACACCTTCACGTGCGGCAGCAGCTCGGTGAGATGAAGTGTTACAGGGCCACGTGTGAGGATACAGAGGGAGTTTCTTTGCGTCTGACATCACTGTGGCAAAATGACACTTTTACACGACGAGAAGGTTAAGCAAATCATGGCTTATCAGTAAGGAGAAAGCCACCAAATCACGACTATGTACAAGATCTGAAGACTCTGCAGACCCACGGTGCTGCAGTGCCCTCCTACCTGATGTGTCTCCGGTCTCTAATGCGTTCAGAACCACGACAGACAGTGGCTCAGATGCTACCCTGCACGGCTCCAGGAGGTGCTGTTCCCATAGACTGGAATGGAAGCGGTGCTTTCCCGCGAGTTGGGTCCTACCCACCCTGCCCAACTGTGCAGGGCAGTCTGAGCACGTTTCCCACCCTGCAGCCTCAATGCTTTTTCTTGAGATGGACAACACTGAACACGACATTCACTGGCTAAAACCATTCAGTAACTTTCTTTTGGCTTCAGAATCGAGCACCAACCCTGATTTTAGCTAACGGGCCTGCGGTCTCTGGCCCCTGACAAACTTCCCAGCCTCTCCCCTCGTCATCCTCATCACAAAGCCTGTGATGGTTCCTCGTGTGTATCAACTCGACTGGGCCAGGAGGTGCCCACATCGTTGGTCAAACATTATTTTCGGTAATTCTGGGAGGACTCTTTTTTTGGATGGCAGTAACATTTTAAGCAGTGGACCGAGTAAAGCAGACTGTACTCCGTACTGTGGGTGGGTCTCGCCCAGTCAGCTGAAGGCTTGACTAGAACAAAAAAGAGAGAATTTTCCCTCTTGAGTCTTCAAAATGGAGTGCTGGTTCCTCGTGGCTCCACAGCAGCTTCCAGCCTTTGAACTTGAACTGGGACATCAGCGCTGCAGATTTGGGACTTACGAGCCTTCATGACCATGCAAGTTACTTCTTTATAATCAGTCTCTTTCTCTTTTTCTTTCTTCCAGGTTTATTGGATTAAGGCACCAGTCTTATGACCACATTTAATCTTAATTATTTTTAAAGGCCCTGTCTCCAAATATACTCACACTCTGGGGTTGACGCTTCAACATATGAAATTTGGGGAGACTCAGTATACAACAGAGTCTAAGCTCCCATCATTCTGAATTACTCTCACATCGTGTCCTCCAAACACCGTGTATTCGCCCAGCTGGGTCTTACCCATGCTGTGAACAACACTTCCTTCTGCAGAGACCACTCCTCCCGTTTCCTCTTCATTGAGCTCATTCTTATCTTGGGCCTCAGATTATAGAGCGCCTCCTCCAGGAAGCCTTCCTTGAGCACCTGCATACCCCCTGCCACCCACTTCCATTCACTTGCTGTGTTGCCGTGTGTCTTTTCAATGCTTGTCTTGTACTCATTGAACCCTTATCATCCAACCTGGAGACAGGTGCCATAACACACAGTAAACACTTCTTAACTATAAGCTGAAAAACTACAATAAAAATAGCATGTATGCCGTGCTGACAACTATTTAAAAACACTTAAGCAAAGGAAACATGTTGAGAAGGTATTACACCAAAATGACAACACTGGCTTTATTTGCATGGTAGAATTATTGGGGCTTTTATTTGTCTTTTCTCTTATCCTCGACATTTTCTAATTGTGATTATATGTTTTGCAACTTGTAAAAGTATTGTTTAATAGTACATGCAGCAAGCATTTTAATTCTCAGCCTGAAGCTGGCTTGTTTCAGGCTGTATTCCAAGGGAACTGATTTCCTTGAAACAAAACATTTTGAAAGGTATCTTGGAGTCGCCCCTAATGGGCTTTGACATATATGTTATTAATTGGAGGGCATGACCTCCCTGGAGAAAAAGCTGCCCTGTGGGGCTTTAATAATGAGCATACAGTCACCTCAGCAGGTGGGAATTCAGGTGGCGAGCTTGCCTGGGGATCTGCATTACTAAGAGGGCCTATAGCCTGAATGTTGACCAACGAGGTGTGAATGTTTTTATTGAGGTGAAGTTACCTGGCATTATTCTGTAGTTGGGGGTTCCCTGATGGCTTAGTGGTAAAGAATCCGCCTGCAATGCGGGAGACCCAGCTTCAATCCCTGGGTTGGGAAGATCCCCTGGAGAAGGGAAAGACTACCCACTCCAGTATTCTGGCCTGGAGAATTCCATGGACTGCATAGTCTGTGGAGTCACAAAGAGTCGGACATGACTGAGCGACTTTTCCTTTCCTTTCCCTTTCGTTCTCTGGTTCTTAACTTCACGCAAGGGGAGAGAGAAAGCCAAACCCCTGTGGGTATTTGTAGCCCACCGAAATGGCCTCCCTGGGTCTGAAGAAAGCCATGTACCCATGGGTGTTAACTCGCTGATCAGACATGCTGTATCTTTTGTCTTAGGAGAGAGGCCAGTTCTGGGATGGAAATTAGAATCACTGAATGATGATTCCAACAGGATGAGATGGTGGTTGGTAACCAACCAACCATCGATGATTCCAACCAACCAACCACCAATGATGATTCCAACAGGATGAGGTTCCAACAGGATGAGATGGTGGTTGGTAACGGTGGGATCAGAGGATGAAAGGCTATGAACAGGTACTGAGCTCTGTGTGGCAAGCACAGTTCAGGGCCCCTTAATAGACTTTTCTGCAGCCTCATCAACAGTTCTTTCCCATCTCCTCCTTCTTGGCTGTGTAGCCAACCAAGGGTTGAAAAAGCAGAAACTTGCTCCCTCAGGCTCCCCTGCAGTTAGAACACGTGACTCCCATCTTAGCCAATGATCCCCAAGGGGAACACTATAGGGAGCTTCTCGGAAGGGTTTCCCTCCTCAGTAAAATGTGACAAATGGAAGGAAGTGTCTCTTTCCCCAGACGTTGCCATGTGTTACCACGTGTTGGTCCCTCTGGCTCTAGCATCCAGAGATTCCGTCCAGCCAAAGCTGAGGCAGGGAAGTCTTAGCACTGGGTTAGAGCTGTTCTTGCTTGATGCAATCACGTGTCTTGGGAAGTGGTCAGATCGGGGTACATTTTAGAGGCAGAGCGGGCTGATAATGGAGTTGGCTTCACAAGGGTCCCCCTCATCATCCAGGGCCTGGATCTTCCAAGCCAAGGATGCATTGGTACTCTGCGTCCTTGTGTAGCCATGGAAACAGATGATGCTCTTGTAGGGGGTTTACCCTCCTACCTCTCAGAGACCTCCCACAGGTCCTCAGACAAAAATTGTGACAAGGTCTTTGCAAAACTCATCCCACACAGTATAAAACAGATCAGGTCAAAGATGGTTGAATGAACAAATTCAAATTCTGCTGCTTGTAGCCAGAGGCAGTCAACATTCCTTTAATCCCCATGAGGACCCAGGGATGACTATCTTTAAGTCCCCATTCTACAGATGGTACAGACTTCTCATTCGGATACCCTCCAGACCCTGCCTTGGGCCCGGTCTGTTCCCCATCCCCAAGTGTTCACATTCTGCTGGCTTGCACCAGAGCCCACGCCAGGCCTCTGGGAGGCAGTTGACCTCTCTCTTGCTCTGAGCCCACTCTGGGCCTGGCCTTGGCTTGCCCAGTGGCTGGGGGTCAGCCCTGCCAGCAATTCCCTCCGTTTACCAACGACTCTGGGCTTTGGCCATCAGCACCTCAGCCTTCTTGGTTCAGCCTGGCAGAACCAGGCTGCTTCCCTTTGTCCTGATGCTCCAAGGAGATCAGTCCTGATAAACACAATCTGTTCTGTGATTCGCAGAAACCCCTGATGGCCTGACCCCTGCTCGGCAAGACCTGGTAGAATTAAACCTCATTAATTCTCATTACAGCCCTGGAGAGAGGGACTTATTTATAATCCTGCATGGGTTCAAACTCACAGACACACTGGTCCCACAAGTATTCTGCTGCTTGGATGGGCAAACCGCCTGTGAAAGCCAGAGTCCAGGCCTGTAAACAGGCAGGCAGGGCGCTCCAGGCTCCATCCATAACCTCTTACAAAGCCAGATAAAAGGGATTTCACAGTATTAGGGAAACAGGAGTAGGAAGAATGCTAAGGGTTATTTATACTAACTCCTCAAAGACAACTTGAGGTCACGAACTTTGGCTTTATGCATCTCCACAGGCCCTGTGCCTGGCGCTTGATGATATCTGGGGCCTGAACTGTCCCAGGGGAGACAGGGACACTGTTCAAGCCTGACGGCAGGTAAGAGTGGGAACTGTTGTCTCCTGGCCACCAGGGTCAGAGCCCTGCCTGGGATGCTGGTCTCCACCTGTGATAAGACCCAGCCTCTGCTGGGCAGGCTGGAAACCTACAGGAGGCATTTGCATCCAAAGAAGGCTCTAATCCACGTGCAGCTTTAATGGCTAAAGCTCCTGGAGTGCAAGCAAGTGAATTTAGAGGATTTTAGGTGTTAGTCAGGCTTCCCTGGTAGCTCAGTTGGTAAATAATCTGCCTGAAGTGCAGGAGACCCTGGTTCGATTCCTGGGTCAGGAAGATCCCCTGGAGAAGGGATAGGCTACCCAGTCCAGTATTCTTGGGTGTCCCGGGTGGCTCAGATGGTAAAGAATCTGCCTGCAATGCAGGAGATCTGGGTTCGATCCCCGGATTGGGAGGATCCCCTAGAGGAAGGCATGGCAACCCACTCCAGTATTCTGGCCTGGAGAACCCCATGGACAGAAGAACATGATGGGCTACAGCCCATGGGGTCTAGAAGAGTTGGGCATGACTAAGTGACTAAGCATGGCATTAGCATTAGTCACAATTGCCAGAATATGGAAGCAATCTAAGTGTCCATCAACAAATTAATGGATAAAGAAGTGATATACACACACACATATATATGAATATATATTTATATCACATATAAAGAAGAGGTGATGTATATATATACATATATATATATATATCACACAGTAAAACACTACTCAGTCATAAAAAAGAATGAGATTTTGCCAACTTGTATGGACTTGGAAAGCATTACGCTAAATGAAATAAGCCAGGCAGAAAAAGACAAATATTGTAGGATATCACTTCTTGTAGAATCTAAAAATACTATCCAACTAGTAAATCTAACAAAAAGGAGTAGATTCACAGATATAAAGAACAAATTAGTGGTCACCAGTGGAAAGAGGGATATTAATTATAGATTAATTGAGTATAGATTAATTCAATAAGTCATGTCCAACTCTTTGCGGCCCCATGGACTTTAGCCTGCCAGGCTCCTCTCTGTCCATGGAGTTCTCCAGGCAAGAATACTGGAGTGGATTGCCATTCCCTTCTCCAGGGGATCTTCCTGACCCAGGGATTGAACCCAGGTCTACCACATTGCAGACAGATTGTTTACCATCTGAGCCACCAGGAAAGCCCATAAAGAAGGAAGGAGGAGACAAAAATAGGGGAAGGGTATTAGGAGGTGCAAACTATTAGGTATAAAATTAGCTGCAAGGATATACGTACAGCACAGGGAATATAGCTAGTATTTTATAGTAACTATAAATGGAGTATAACATTTAAAAACTGTGACTCAGTATATTGTAAACCTGCAAATTATGTAATATTTCCATCAACCATACTTCAATTTAAAAACAGTTAAAAAGAAATTTAAAAAATTAAAAGGGGACCAAAAAGCCTCTCTCCCTGACGGTCATCGTAAGGGTATCTTTGCGATAAAACCAGTTTAAGGAGGTGCCGCTCCTGCCTTGTTTCAGCCTGTCATCTAATAAGCACTAATTGAAATACGCTGCCAGGAAGTCTGCTTTATGGAGCCAGTCTGCTATCATACCACCTAATTTTAAAATGTATGGATCTTACTGCTTCAGACCCGAGGCTGTATTGATTCTGGAATATGCACCACTAATTGCTGAGAGCCTGATGCTAAGAAGGAAATAAAAGAAAAAAGCTCTCGTGTCAATATTTGTTACTAGCCTTGACAAATAAACGTTTTAAGTGATGGTGACTTCTTCCTCTTTTAAAGCTTTAATTACTGGCTTACACACACTGCAATCATTTTGTTCTTGTTTGCGTTTAATAGTCTGTAATCCATTTTAATTATATTCTTTGCTTATCAAGATCAGACTTCTGAACAAGGATAGAACAAAACTGAACTCATGCCTCCCCACCTCCCCGTTTCCTTATGCAAAATCTGGAAAATATTCGTGTCTTGAAAACATCTTAAAGATAAAACTTGCTTTTTAAGGTTAGAGCCAACAAAACCAAATGAAGTCTCTCTCCTTTTTCCAGTTTGCCACTCCATTGACTAAAGAGGTTGGATGAATCTGCTTCCTCTATTAAACTTAGAATGAGAAACTTGTAAGAATTTTGAGAATGGATTTGTGGTGGGGCTGGAGACAGCTGGGGTGAGGAAATGATTTTTCCCTTGAACTGGATGGTGAGTGCAGGGGTGTTTTGCTTTGTGATAACTCATTACTCCTTGGAAGGAAAGTTATGACCAACCTAGATAGCATATTCAAAAGCAGAGACATTACTTTGCCAACAAAGGTCTGTCTAGTCAAGGCTATGGTTTTTCCAGTGGTCATATATGGATGTGAGAGTTGGACTGTGAAGAAAGCTGAGTGCCGAAGAACTGATGCTTTTGAACTATGGTGTTGGAGAAGACTCTTGAGAGTCCCTTGGACTGCAAGGAGATCCAACCAGTCCATTCTAAAGGAGATCAGCCCTGGGATTTCTTTGGAAGGACTGATGCTAAAGCTGAAACTCCAATACTTTGGCCACCTCATACGAAGAGTTGACTCCTTGGAAAAGACTGTGATGCTGAGAGGGATTGGGGGCAGGAGGAGAAGGGGACGACAGAGGATGAGATCTCTGGATGGCATCACCGACTCAATGGATATGAGTTTGGGTGAACTCTGGGAGTTGGTCATGGACAGGGAGGCCTGGCATGCTGCAATTCATGGGGTCGCAAAGAGTTGGACATGACTGAGTGACTGAACTGAACTGAATTCATTGATCTTGAGGAATTCACGTTTTGTGCACCTTTCTATATATGTCACATTTCTATAAAATTATTATTTGAAACACTGAACCAACAGCTGGGTTAACAGAGCTGCTTTGTGCTGTTGTTAAGGGCAGCCATTTAAAGACAGAGGCCATAGACTGAATATTTGTATCCCCATCTCCCCACCCTCCAAATCCACATGTTGAAACTCAATCCCCAGTGTGATGGTTTTTGGAGGTGGGGACTTTGGAAGGGGTGGAGCCCTCCTGAATGGGATTTGTGCCCTAGTAAAAGAGTACCATCAAAAATACTTTTCGCCTACTGGTCTTCCTGATCGGCGGGAGACCGTCCATACAGTGATTCAGGGATCAAACAAAGCAGATCTGATGGTCTCAGCCAACAGGACAGGGAGACCCAGAGCAAAGATTGCCTGTTAGAGGAGTCCCACATGGGGCAGGACTAGTACCAGCTCTAGTACCCCTGCCAAGCTCAGTCGTTAGCCGAGGGTGCCCTGGGAGAGCATGGCTTTAGCTTCAAACTAATCGCACTGTTTGGAGCTGAATGACAACTATTTCTTGAAAAAAGACAAGAATGGGGCACCTCCATGGCTGTCACCCTCTACAATGGGAGGGGAAACACACACACACACAGATACGTACGGTGGTCTGTAAGCCTCTCTGCCTTGGCAATGAGGCCAACTTGACCTTGACTTCAGAACCACTTTAGCCTGACTCCCTTTATGTGCTGAGCTGCCTTCCACTGCCCCCAGGACTTCCTATTGTCTCGTTTCTGGGCCACTGTGGGGCCATTTAATTGTATTCCCCAGCATTCATTCCTTTTCTGAAGAAAATCCCCAATTTTGGGGTGATGATCCAAACCTCCTCTCTCAGTCCACGTGGTTGGATCAAGCCTCCCTATCTCCACCATGCCAGCTCCACATGCTATAGGCCTGAGCCAGCTGATCAGTCCTGCAACAGCCACAGTGAAAGGTTCAGAGTTGGGCACATGGCCTAACCAGAGACATCTGAAAGGCATGCTAGGCTAGAGGAAAACGACTCTGAGAGGACGAGGGCTGGAGCCATGCAGCCACCTTGCCACCACGAGGGGAGAGCTTAGCAAAGTTAGCAGCATCTTGGGAAACATGAGGGTGAAATCAATATGGTGGAAGGCAGGGTCTAGAGATGAAGAAAAACTGAATCTTCATTGAATGTGTCTGAGTCTGAAATCTATCTGTATTCTCAACCCAGACCTGGACTCCTCAGTTACATCTGCCTATGAATTCCCTTTTTACTTAAGTCAGTTTGAGTTGATTTCAATCTCTTCAGAAGTATTCTAACTGAGGTCCAATCATCAGATGCAAAATATGATCAATTTGGAAATATTTGTTTTCATTTTATTTACCAAAGTCTCTACAGTCAACCATCAAATCAGTCCCAGATGGTTAATGAACATCAGCCAAGGGCTTTCAAAATCAATGGCGGTGTTTTCTCTTTTAATTAAATCCATGCAGTCAGGTTCCTCCTCCCTCCCCTCCTCTGCCCCCAAGCCCCACCATCACCCCACTCACATATTTAATTATTTCAGAAGCTTCTTCCTAAATTTTAGCTGACACCTCCCTTGGAAAGCATAACTAGTGACTGAACTGTTTCAAACTCTGTCCTCTAATGGACTCTGACTCCTTGAGGGCAAGGACTTGGAGTGTCCCATGTTCCCAGAGTCTAGGACAGAACCTGACAGGAAGTGGTGTTTCAATCAAAGTCAGACGTGGCAAAATCCAGCTGGCGTCTCCTGCCATGGAGGAGGAAGGCAGACACCCTCCGGCACCCTACCTGACTGCGTGTGCGTGACTCATCAGATTCCTGCAGGGAGAGCGTCATCCAAGGCCTCCCTGGAAGTGAGTCAGCAAGACCGGGCCACCTGGTGTGGTCCACCAGCCTCCTCAGCGACACGCCCCTCTCCTCCACCATCCGCCCCTCCTTGCACCTGTCTAGTGCCCTCTCCTCCTCCTTCACCTCTTCTCTTTCTCCTTTCCAAGATCCCCCCATTCCATGCCCTACCATAAGCATGGGGGTACACCCAGACGCCTTGCAGTGGTCCTCAGGTCTATGCTAGAACCATTGTTGCCCCACAAGTCAAGACACAGGAATTCCAAGCAGGTACAAGCTGTTTGAAGACAGATTTCACAAGAGTTTCTGTTCAGTCATTAGATTGTGCCCGACTCTTTGCGACCCCATGGACTGCAGCACGCCAGGCTCCCCTGTAACTTCACTATTTTCTGGAGTTTGCTCAAATTCATGTCCATCAAGTTGGTGATGCCATCCAACCATCTCATCCTCTGTCGTCCCCTTCTCCTCCTGCCTTCAATCTTTTCCAGCATCAGAGTCTTTTTCAATGACTCAACTCTTCACATCAGGTGGCCAAAATATTGGAGTTTCAGCTTCAGCATCAGTCATTCCAATGAATGTTCAGGGTTGATTTCCTTTAGGATCAACTGGCTTGATTTACTTGGTGTCCAAGGACCACGAGAAAGGACCACAAGAAAGAAGAGAGCAATGCAAGGTCAAAGTTGTGCCCATTTTGAAACAGAGCAGGAATGGATACAGGCATTGTCTCTCCTCCGTCCAACCAGTCCCACAGATGCATTTCACAGTGAAACAGGAGGCACCGGGGCAGGGCACCGCTTTTAAAAGATGTCAGATATGACGAAAACTGGTTAGCACCAATCAGGTCCCAGATGGTGGAATATCTGACTCCCAGTGGACCTTGAGCCTCATCACACGCTCCTTGTAAGACATTAGCAGGAGCTAAGGGACACTCCCACCAGAGCCATGACAGTTCCAAGGGCGACCATCAAAGACCAAAAAGTGAGAGGTGGCCCAATTCCTGGGAACCTCCAACCTTTCCCCCCAAATAGTGGAATACTCCTCCCACTCATTAGCCTATGAAATTACCCAGCCCATAAAAACTAACCACATCCTATTTCAAGGTCGCTTTCATCTGAGATGGCCCACACTCTGTCTGCGGAGCATGATTCTCCCATGAATGCTCTCACTTTCCAAGACAACCCCTGCCTTGAGGCCACTCTCGCCTTTTGGGACAGCCCACTTTCTGTCTATGGAATGTGTATCTCTCTAGATACACCCACCTCTTACCTATCACTTTGTCTCTCACTGAGTTCTTTCTGTGATGGGACATCAAGAACCTGAGCTTCATTAAGTTCTGAGACCAGTTGTGTGATCTCAGTTAAAAGACCAGGGGTTCAAGTCGCAACCTGGGTTTTGGCTGGGCTCCAGTCCCGGTGCAAGAGCTCAAGTCCCAGCGTGAGTGACATGGTTTCAGTGTGACTTCTCCGCCAGTCCAACAGGCGGGGCAGCCCATCCCGCTGAATGCACCCTGGCTTTGCATCTTCCTCCTCCCTGATGAGCATTCCCCTGTTCTCCACTTCTGCTGCCTGGACTCTCACTTTCCCAACAAAGACTTCACATGTATCTGCTTTGAGAGGAATTTAAAAAGCAATGACTTAAGGGAATGCAACTTTCTAAGAGGTGTTAGAGATCACAGTTTGATTCAGAATCAGAGATGACTGAAAATAAAAAGCTCTTTGGAGATCGTCTATTCCCAATGGTGTGGTCAGTGACTTTGTGATGGAAGCTTGAAATCAGCCACAGAGGAGTGTTTACACCATAGAAATTGGCAAACGTGACAAACCAGGGCTTTTCCCAGAGAGCCAGTGGTTAAACACCTACCAGCACACCACTGCTGGCAGCTCACATGTAGCTCCAACCATTTAACAGCGGCTGCCTGGAGCAGTGCATCAGGAAGCATTCCAAGGCCACTGACAGTGTCTACTGACCATCTCTAGTCCAAACCATGTCATGTATGGATGTGAGAGTTGGACTGGGAAGAAAGCTGAGTGCCGAAGAACTGACACTTTTGAACTGTGGTCTTGGAGAAGACTCCTGAGCGTCCCTTGGACTGCAAGGAGATCCAACCAGTCCATTCTAAAGGAGATCAGTCCTGAATATTCACTGGAAGAACTGATGCTGAAGCTGAAACTCCAATACTTTGGCTACCTGATGTGAAGAAGTGACTCATTTGAAAAGACCCTGATGCTAGGAAAGATTGAAGGTGGGAAGAGAAAGGGATGACAGAGGATAAGATGACTGGATGGCATCACTGACTCAATGGACATGAGTTTGAGTAAACTCCGGGAGTTGGTGATGGACAGGGAGGCCTGGTGTGCTGCAGTCCATGGGGTTGCAAAGAGTTGGACACGACTGAGTGACTGAACTGAACTCCTGTATCTTCTGCATTGGCAGGTGGATTCTTTACCACTGAGCCTCCCAGGAATCCCTGCAGTCCTAGCTTGTGACCCCCTAGTCCCAGCCCTGCAGCCCAGCAATGAGTTGGCTACAGACCCACTGGCCACACTCTCCAGTCCCCAAGAAGCAGAGCACCTGAAGCCTCGCCCAGTGTGGGGACAGTGAAGTCCTCGGTGGTGTTATTGAGGCCCCTGTGGCCACAGAACTTGGACAAAGCATCATGAGAGATTATGTTTGAGCTAAACCACTGATGTTCTCCACAAAATGCACTGTGGGATTTTAGCTACATTCTAATTACTTCATTTTGTTGAATGATGAATGTAACATTGTTCTTAGCCTGGGCCACTTGGGTCTCCAAATGTGTAGGGAAAATAATCATAACAATAGCTAGAGCGGTTGATAAATTCTGCCTCCCAGCTCAGGATGTTCAAGGTCAAACCTACAGCATGATGAGCTGAATTCCTCAGGACCAGGTGACAGTCACTCCAAGCTCTGCAGGGTGAGATGGTGCCGCCAATGACCGTGCATGGCTGGGGAAGATCTCCAGGCTCCACCTCCACCCGGCACCTTTTACTGTCCTTGCGAACTCTCAAGGTGATGTTTAAATGGTTTATGCTTTTTGCATAATCAATTTATGACAAGGATGGAAAATTTTGAAAGGGAAAAAACTCACTCGCCATCTCCTGTTCGGTTTTCATTGTGGATCTGTGATTCAGCTCAAGACGATACTTTTAACCTCTTCCTGCCACTGTGAACACAAATTGGAAAGCTTTTCTCAGAGCTGGACTGAAGACTAAGGTCTGGATATCTCCAGATCAAAGGAGGACGTTGGGGAGGAAAAGAAAAGAAATGGTCAAATGTTTCCCCACGCTCTGGTGAGAGGCACCCCTAACTGTGCAGGGCTTCTGGAAATGCCCTTTGTGTATCAAGTGAGACACAGCCCTGGCGTGCTTGTGTGCAAAGAGTGAGTTACAACAGTTCAGGGGGAAAAGAAGTTATTCCCCAAGACTGAATTTTAATTAGGCTGTCTGAAATTTTAGACATTAGATCATCCTCTAAGAGGCAACAGTACATTTGATTAAGCATCTTTATCATTTTGGTAAATTCTTTAGTTCTCTGACATCAATTTTGTCAGCACACTTCAAACTTCCCATTGCTGGGAGGTGCTCAGACTCACATCTGCAGGCTCTGAATCTACTTTCTTCCTCCTGAATTTTCCCCGCTCTCTGGGTCAGTGGTCACTGGGTAAAACCCCGTTCGGTACCTAGTCTTCACTCCATCCATTCTGCTACCTGTGGAGTGGTTCCCAAGCCCATCCCCACCCTTCCATTCTCATGGCACTGGTTCAGGCCCCTTCCCATCTCACGGGGACCCTCATCCCAGCCTCCCAAGTGGCCTCCCAGTCTCCAAGGCCATCCTCCTCCAGGCACAGGCCCTCCGTGAAGAAAATCACATCCAACCCTTAGCAGAGGCGGGCACTGGCTTCCCACTCCT
This sequence comes from Bos mutus, assembly GCF_027580195.1. Classification (NCBI taxonomy): domain Eukaryota; kingdom Metazoa; phylum Chordata; class Mammalia; order Artiodactyla; family Bovidae; genus Bos; species Bos mutus. Next base: position 85,178,639 of record NC_091626.1, on the reverse strand, counting down.
TCCCAGAGAATGCGTGGCATCAGAGTTCTGCCTCAGTTTAGTTCAGTTCAGTCGCTCAGTCGTGTCTGACTCTTTGGGACCCCATGAATTGCAGCACACCAGGCCACCCCGTCCATCACCAGCTCCCAGAGTCCACCCAAAGTGTTCTGCCTGCTCTGGTCCAATTCCTTCTCTTGCCCTTGCACTCCCCAAACTGTACCCCACGAAGCATCTCAAACATGCATCCAAATTCTCACCTCCCCACCTTTATCTTACTTTGCCAATCACCTGGGATGTTTTCTATACTTCCCCCACAACCTCCTTTGTTTTCCTCCTTAGAAGTACCAGTAAATATTTCAATGTGCAACTTAAAAACTACCCACTCCATAAACTCTATCATTTCACCTAGAATGAATCTCCCTTGTTCTATGATTCCTTTGTTGGTATTCTTTACTTATTTACCATCAGTTAACTTGTGTTTGGATGGAACTTTGGGGATTACAAGATACTTCCAAATAACTCATCTAATTTGATTGTAACACAGTGAAGCACATGTTTTATAAATGAAGAACAGGATAGGGTGGAGGACTGGGAGTGGAATGGTGGCAAAAATAAATAAATAAATAACGCAAAGGGCTTCCCTGGTGGTCTAGTGGTTAAGAATCTGCCTGCCAATTCAGGGGACACGGGTTTGATCTGTAGTCGAGAAAGATCCCATAGGCCATGAGATATCTAAGCCTGTGCTCCACAGTTACTGAGCCAGCACTCTAGAGCCTGAGAACTGAAACTACTGAGCCAGCATATCTAGAGTCTAAGCTCCGCAACAGGCGAAACCACTGCAGTGAGAAGCCCGTGCATCTCAGCGAAGAGGAGCCCCCACTGGCTGCAACGAGAGAAAGCCTGAGTGCAGCCAAACAAACAAATCAATCAATCTTAAAATTAAGGAAAAAAAGAATAAAGCAGAGACTGCTATTTGTGCACGTTTCCTTCTGGGATGATAGGATTTCTTGGCTTAGAATATTACTCTCCAGCCCAAAATGAATTTCCCAGACTCCTTTGCAGTCAAATGTAGCCATGTGACTAAGTTCTACCCGATGGGGTGTGAATGGGGGTGTTGAGTGCAACTTCTGAGCCCCCAGCCCTTAAAGGAGGGGCCGGTCTTCCTCTTCACTTATCCCCTTCTCTGTCAGCCTGAAAGTAGACATAAGAGAAGCCGAACACTTTTCTGAGTCACAAGTTGGAAGGCCCACTGAAGGACGGCAGAGCACTGAGAGAGAAGGAGCCTGGATCCCTGATGACCAAGGAGCCACCTCACCAGCCCCAGGTCACCTTCTGGCCTTTTAAGTGAGAGAAACAAATTCAATTTGTTGCTACTGCGAGTCTTTGTCATATTAGTTAAAATGGTATGTTAATTAATATAAAAAAATTTCCCCAAGGTTATAGGGTCGTTAATGGTAGAGTCAGTATAACTCTAGAACCTGAGCTTTTTCCAGGAAGTGACATCACATACCTTTATTACAGTAATTTTGAGCCTGGACGCACACCTTTTTTCCCCTTCACCTTCGCTCTTTGCTTGATATGATCAGCTTGTTCATTTATTAAAAGAACATTTAGGGACTTCCCTGGTGGTGCAGTAAATCCACCTTGCAATGCAGGGGACACGAGTTCCATCCCTGGTCGGGGAACTAAGATCCCACATGCGGTGGAGCAGCTAAGCTTGCGTGCTGCAACTCCTGAGCCCGTGGGTCACAGCTCGAGAGCCTCCACACTGCAACCACTGAGACCAAACACCGCAACTGCACAAAAGTCCACCCACTGCACAGACGATCCCGCAGAACTCAGCGAGGATCCTGGGTGCTGAAGCTAAGACCTGACCTAGCCCCGAAGACCTCCCCCACGCTACGATAAGTGAAATAAGCCAGAGAAAGACAAACACTGCACAACCCCACTTATATATGGGAGCCAAAAAAGCTGAACTCAGAGAAACAGAAAGTGTAGTAGTGGTTACCAGGGGCTGGGGGGGTGATGGGTCAAAGTCTTCAACTGCAGTTAAAAACTCAGTAAGTTCTGGGGATCTAACGTGCATCACGGTGATTATAGCTAAAGATACTGTATTATATACATAAAAACTAAGACTTTAAATATTCTTGCCACAAAAAAGACATAATAATTGGGTGAGGAGAGAGAGGCGTTAGGTGCCACTACTGTGGTAGCTCTTTTGTGATGTGTGATTGTATCAACTCAACATGTTGTACAGCTTAAGTTTCCACAATGTTAAATACCAATTCTACCTAAACAGAGTTGGGGGGAAAAAGACCAGCCCCAAAATTTGTAGGGAATTTTACAAACTGTGTTATTCAAGAGCTTAGCCAACACCTAAGCCACGTATCACAGCCGCCTGCTGGTGAGAGGCATCTGAGACGCTATTAACTATAATCACTCCTGGGTAACTGGTTTGGAAGACTTGTTGGTGTTGTTCAGTTGCTAAGTTGTCTCCGACTCTCTGCAACCCCATGAACTGCAGCAGGCCAGGCCTCCCTGTCCATCACCAACTCCCAGAGTTTACCCAAACTCATGTCCATTGAGTCAGTGATGCCATCCAACCATCCCATCCTCTGTCATCCCCCTCTCCTGCCTTCAATCTTTCCCAGCATCAGGGTCTTTTCCAGTGAGTTGGTTTTTCGCATCAGGTGGCCAAAGTATTAGAGCTTCAGCATCAGTCCTTCCAATGAATATTCAGGGTTGATTTCCTTTAGGATGGACTGGTTTGATCTCCTTGCTGTCCAAGGGACCCTCAAGAGTCTTCTCCAGCACCACAATTTGAAAGCATCAGTTCTTCAGCACTCAGCCTTCTTTATGGTCCAACTCTCACATCCATACAGGACTACTGGAAAAACCATAGCTTTGACTATACGAACCTTATAGTCATGGATCACGGTCACCAAAGTGATGTCTCTGCTTTTTAATACAATATCTAGGTTTGTCATAACTTTCCTTCCAAGGAGCAAGCGCCTTTTAATTCATGGCTTCAGTCACCGTCTGCAGTGATTTTGGAGCCCAAGAAAATAAAACCTGTCACTATTCCCCCCTATATTTCCCATGAAGTGATGGGGCCAGATCTTAGTTTTTTAAATGTTGAGTTTTAAGCCAACTTTTTCACTCTCCTCTTTCACTTTCTTCAAGAGGCTTTTAGTTTCTCTTCACTTTCTGCCGTAAGGGTGGTGTCATCTGCATATCTGAGGTTATTGACACTTCTCCCAGCAATCTTGATTCCAGCTTGTGCTTCATCCAGCCTGGCATTTCACATGATGTACTTTGCATATATGTTAAATAAGCAGGATGAAAATATACAGCCTTGACATACTCGTTTCCCAATTTGGAATCAGTCCATTGTTTCATGTCTGGTTCCAACTGCTACTTCTTGACCTGCATACGGGTTTCTCAGGAGACAAATAAGGTGGTCTGGTATTCCCATCTCTTGAAGAATTTTCCACATTTTGTTGTGATCCACACAGTCAAAACCTTTAGCCTAGCCAGTGAAGCAGAAGTAGATTTTTTCTTAAGCTCCTTTGCTTTTTCTATGATCCAATGGATGTTGGCAATTTGATCTCTGGTTCCTTTGCCTTTTCTAAATCCAGTTTGTACATTTGGAAGTTCTCAGTTCAGATGCTACTGAAGCCTAGCTTGAAGGATTTTGAGCATTACCTTGCTAGTATGTGAAGTGAGGGCAATTGTGCAGTAGTTGAACACTCTTTGGCATTGCCTTTCTTTGGGATTGGAATGAAAATTGACATTTTCCAGTCCTGTGGCCACTGCTGAGTTTTCCAAATTTGCTGGCATACTGAGTGCAGCACTTTCACAGGATCTTCTTTTAGGATTTGAAATTGCTCAACTGGGATTCCATCACCTCCACTAGCTTTGTCGTGATGCTTCCTAAGTCCCCCTTGACTTCACATTCCAGGATGTCTGGCTCTAGGTGAGTGATCACACCATTGTGGTTATTTAGGTCATTAAGATCTTTTTTGTGCAGTTCTGTGTATTCTCTTGCCACCTCTTCTTAGTATCTTCTGCTTCTGTTAGGTCCATACCATTTCTGTCCTTTATCGAGCCCATCTTTGCATGAAATGTTCCCTTGGAATCTCTAATTTTCTGTAAGTGATCTCTAGTCTTTCCCATTCTATTGTTTTCCTCTATTTCTTTACATTGTTTAGAGGACTTGCAGAGGAGAATTATTGGAGCTGGCTTCAGAAAAATGGGGAGGCTTTGATTTAGAGGAAGAGAGAAGACAAAACAAAGGTCACATTCTGAGCACCTATCGTATGTTAGGCAATGCTAGAGGTTTACCCTCTGTGACCGAATGTTAGAACAACACTATCCCAGTGTGAGTTTCAACTGGTGACCCCATGTGACAGGATCAAGATCCCAAAGGGACCGTGAGAATGACACTTTGCACACGCAGATGTGTAACAGATGTGTAACCTACCCCAACATTCTGTTCCTGGATGCCCTGGCAGACCAAGAATTCCAACTGAAGTGAGAGGACTTCTTTGTGACCTCGCTGAGCCTCTAGAGGTAAGGATACAGGTACCAGCTTCTGATTCCAAGTTGAGGGCTTTGAAATGCTGAAGCCTCAGAGGAAAGGGGCCTGACATGTGACTGAGGAATCTTACATGGACTTGGATGGAAGATGAGGCGTTCGTGCCACCCAGGGAGTACTGGGCAGACGGAATGCCGACTAACTGCTCTGGGGCCCCAGGGCAAGGCTGACACTTGGGATTTGCTGCTCCTACAGGGATGGCGAGAGCAGGGTTGAGGGAGCGTTTCCCCCCAACTAGAGGTGGCTGAGCCAGAAAGTCACAGTAACCTCAGAGCACAGGGTCAAGGCCATCAGAGGCTGCACCTGTAAAGGAGAGTGGATCAGTTGGTCTCTGAAGCTCTACTGTCTTCTGAAGAGAAGGTACAAGACGGAACTGCCTACTGCATACCTACGGGCTGAGGAGGGTCCCCTCAGAACAGAGATGCTTCAGCCTAAGCCAACGGGATGCAGGAGACAAGGCTCAGCAGGGCTTCTCCAAAATGATGCCTGCTAATAAGAGCCAGCCCTGACCATCCCCAAGCCCAGAGAGAGCATCTTGCAGGGAAGAGCCAATTCTGATTATGGTGGTGGTGGTTTAGTCGCTAAGTTGTGTCCAACTCCTTTTTGACTGCAAGGACTCTAGCCCGGCAGACTCCTCTGTCCACGGGATTCTCCAGGAAAGACTACTGGAGTGGGTTGCCATGCCCTTCTCCAGGGGATCTTCCTGACCCAGGAATTGAACTTGTGTTTCCTGCATTGCAGGTGGATGCTTTACCACTGAGCCACCAAACATGTTGGAACTCTGACTTGCTTTTCACTGTTTTTGTTAGAATCATTCATAACCACCTGCCTCAGAGAACCTTGCCTTCTGCCTGACTGTTAAACTAAAGTGCCTTTGTTCAGGACCCTGTTCACCTGTGGATGGCAGGAAGGAAGAAATGAACACATCCTCTACCTGAGGCTTGCCATTCTAGGGGATATTTATCAGATTAATGACCTTTTTACTTTATTTCCTCACTTCCCTCCCATCCCTGTTCTAGAAAAGAACCTGGTATCTAGACTCGATAAGATGGTTATTTTGAGACATTAGTCTGCCATCTTCTTGGCCTGCTGGCTTTCTAATAAAGTCTTATTCCTTGCCGCAATGCCTTGTCTCTCAGATTGATGGGCCTGTTGTGCACTGAGCAGAGTGAGCTTAGAACAAGCAGAGTCGCAGAGAAGAGTGTGGGCTGCCCTCTCTCATGAGTGTCCTCCCTCCCTCGAGGAAAAGTTCAAACTGCAGTAAACAGTCTCTGAGGAGAATGGACCTCCCTGTGGTCCTGTAGTTAGGAATCCGCCTTCTGATGCAGCGGACAGTTTCAATCCCTGAATCGGGGAACCAAGATCCCACATGCCGCAGACTAACTAAGCCCCCGTGCCACAAGGAGACCCAGAGCCCACGTCCACAGCAAGAGAAAGCCTGAGGGATGCAGTGAGGACACAGCCCAGCACAGCCAAAATAAAAAATAGGTAAATGAAAAGAGTGGTGAGGAGGGACGCAGAGAGCCAGAGGGAGGAGCAGGCAGTGACCCCACGTTCCCACGGCAGGCTTGAGCTAAGTCAAGATCAAAGTCGAGCTGAGTATCGTAGAGCATTCAAATTCCTGAACTTGGACTCTGAGACTTCCCGTAGTACTTGATTATCCCAAAGTGAGCAGACAAGTCAAATGACCTGCTCGAGTAGGTCGGAAAACTTTCCTGCACTGAACAAAGCATTGGGAATGTGGGAGACAAAAAACAAAGGAGAGCTTTGTTAGATCAAGAGTAATGTTTATTCCAGCCGCGTGTGCATTTCAGCCTCACTTTTCTTGAAGACCGAGCTTTCCAAGGGCGTTTAGGGAAAACCTTCCTGGGCAAGTTAACAGTGTGCTGAGGCAAAAAGGCCCTCCCCTGAGTAAATGGGCTTGTTCAACAAAATTAAGAGGCCTTCTTTATCACAGGATTTCTCAGAACCTTTAACGCACTAATATGCGTTTCAGATCTGCAAGAGGTAGACCATGGCACCTCGCATGCTCATTTGGGCATGTATTTCTTACCATGTGCAATTAGATGCTTCAGGGAATGGACTGAAAAACACGGCCCCGTAGCACAGAAGAGCATCTCAATCTGGTAGATGACAGACGCTTCGGTTCCATTTTTAATTTTCAAACAGTAAAGACATATACCCAAGTCACCTTAGGAGATGGTGCTCTATTAATAAGGCAAACATGGAAATAGGAAGCTGATAGTCTCAAGTAGGTCAAGCCCCATAAAAACTGGAGCAAACTTGGGAAATCAGAAGGCTTGGGAAACCAGAAGGCTGTTCAAAAGTCAATGCAGCTTTTGGGGAAGGATCTCATGGATATAACACCAAAGAAAGAGGCAACAAAAGACAAAGGTAGTTAAACATCAAAATTAAAAACTTCCATAATAGCCACAGAGACCAGGTGGAACGGAGGGAGGGACCCCAGAATCCTGTCTTAGCCAGATAGGTTGAATTGCAATCTCCTCCAGAGAAGGAGGCTTCCAGAGAAGGAGATTCCAGGCTTTTTCCCTGGAAGCCGGGGTTGAGCTCCTGGGGTGTTAGTATTTAGCAGGACAGTGTGAGGATGGGCCAGATCCCTCACCCAGGTGTCCATCAGCCAAGGTCACCCCAGATGACTAGCCCAGGGATGTCCTCTCCTCCTCTGGTTTCAAAGATGTGCAAATGAGGTTAAAAAAAAACAAAAACATGTTCGGTCCTCAACCTTTTGCTATCTGAATAAAACAGAGTTTATTACAGGAAAAAAAAAAGATTTAAATCTTCTGTGCATCAAAGACATTTTCAGTAGGATGAAAAGGCAACTCACAGAATGGGAGAAAATATTTGCAAATCATATATCTGATAGGGGATAATATCCAGAATGTATAAAGAACTCTCACAATTCAACAACAACACAACAAAAACAACCTGATCTTAAAATGGGTGAAAGAGTTGAATAAACATCTCTCCAAAGAAGACAAATGTCCAAAAGCACGTGAATCAGCAGGCTCTTGTTCAATCAGTCCAGGCCTGGCTGGTACCACAACACGGAGGAGAGAAGAGTTAAAAAGAGTAAAATGGCAGAAATGGCTAGTTGCTTGATAAGGGAGCCAAGATAATGAAGAATAATCTTCTAGAAGAATAATCTTTTAAAAGAATAATCTTTAAAAAAATGAGGTGCTAAGACAACTCAGTATCTACATGCAAAAAGATGAAGTTGGACCCATACCTTATTTTTAAAAAGGAACTCAAAAAGAATAACAGACCTAAGTGTAAGAGCTAAAGCTAAAAAACTTGTAAATAAAAACAAAGCCATGCATATTTGTGACTTTGGATTAGACAATGGCTTCTTAGATATCGAAAGCACAAAAAAAAAAGGAAAAAAATAGATCCACTGGACTTCACCAAAATTAAAAGCTTATATGTTTTAAAGGACAACAATCAAGAAGGTGAGAATCCACAAAATGGGAGAAGAGATTAGAAAATCCCATCTGTGATAACGGACTTCTATCTGCAATATACAAGGGACACTCGCAACTCAACATAAAAAGACAAATAACCCAGTTGGAGAATGGGTGAAGGATCCGACTAGACATTTCTCCAGAGAAGATAAGCAGATGACCGATAAGCCAAGATGTTCACTAGTCATCAAGGATATGTAAACCAAAACCACAGTGAAATACTGCGCTGGATTCACCAGGATGGTTATAATAAAAAGAACAGATAATGACTAGTGTTGGCAAGAATGTGGAGAAAATTAGAACACTCATACGCTGCTGGTGGGAATGTAAAACCACACAGCTCCTTTAGAACACAGTATGGCAGCTCCTCTAAAGATTAAGCATAGAGTTACAGCACAACCCAGAAACTCCACTCCCAGGTTTGGACCCTAGAGAAATGAAAACATGTCCACACAAACACTTGTGCATGTATGATGTTCATAGTCGCATTATTCATAAACCCCCCAAATGGAAACAGCCCAAATGCCCATTAACTGTTAAATGATAAAGTCAATGTGGCATCCCTACAATAGAATGTCACCAGACAGTGAAAAGGAATGAAGGACTGGTGCGTGCCGCAACGTGGATGAATTCCGAAAAGCTCATGCTAAGTGGGAGAAGCCAGTCACAAAGGACCTCATATTTTATGATTCCATCCATGTGAATGTCCAGAACAGGCAAATCGATAGGGACAGAAAGCAGGTTAGTGGTGTCCTGGGAATGGAGGAGATGGAGGAACTTGTGATGGCAGCGGGCTGGGGGGTGGATAAGAGGCCTGTAGGGTCTCTTTTGGGGGTAATGGAAAATGTTCTAAAATGGACCATGATGATGGAGGCACAACTGTGTGAGTAGTTCAGAAGATTTCCTGAAATAAAAACTTCCTGTGGGAATGAAGGGGGAGATGGCACGGGTGGGGCAGGATGGGAAGGATCATGGAGGCGGAATGGTTGAGGAGGTCGTCCTTCATTCTGCAGGTAAAAGACCATGAGATGGTAAGATGAAAGGGATGCTTGGGAGAGGTTGATCTGCACACACACCATGCTGAGTGGTTAGGCGAGGCGAGCTAAATTTGCCCAGTGGGAGAAGAGAGAAAAAAACTCAGTAACAAGCTCAGACATAATCTGTTTCAGCCACATGATTAAGTCACAGACAGTTCAGTTCAGTTCAGTTGCTCACTTGTATCTGACTCTTTGCGACCCCATGAATCGCAGCACACCAGGCCTCCCTGTCCATCACCAACTCCCGGAGTTTACCCAAACTCATGTCCATTGAGTTGGTGATGTCATCCAGCCATCTCATCCTCTGTCGTCCCCTTCTCCTCCTGCCTTAGATCTTTCCCAGCATCAGGCTCTTTTCCAATGAGTCAGTTCTTTGCATTAGGTGGCTAAAGTATTGGAGTTTCAGCTTCAGCATCAATCCTTCCAATGAATATAAATTGACTGGTTGGATCTCCTTTCAGTCCAAGGAACTCTCAAGAGTCTTCTCCAACGCCACAGTTCAAAAGCATCAATTCTCCAGTGCTCCGCTTTCTTTATAGTCCAACTCTCACATCCATACATGACTACTGGAAAAACCATAGCTTTGACTAGACTGACCTTTGATGGCAAAGTAATGTCTCTGCTTTTTACTATGCTTTCTAGGTTGGCCATAGCTTTTCATCCCAGGAGCAAGCGTCCTTTAATTTCACACATAAGACACACTAAGAAGCTTTAAATAAGTGATAATCAAATGTTCTTTAAAGTTTTTAGAACTGCAGCAGGCGATGATCACGTCAGGACTTGTGCTTAAAAACCCATGAAACAGTCAAAGAAAGTCCAATGAGGAAAGGCTATCTTTGAAACCTACAAGAGGCCAGCCCAGAGAAAACATCCAAGTTTCCCAGCCTTAGACGTTCTAGCTGAGGTTGGGCCAGTGCCAGCCAGCCTGCCAAGGGAGACAAGGGCACAGGGAAGGCGGGCCTGGCAGGGGGTGCAGGTCTAGGAAGGAACTGTCAGCGTGACTGCTGCTCCCTTCCTGGGTTTATCAACACCCATCCAAGGAGCCCCCAGCTTTTGCCATCCTCTGGAGGAGGCAAGAATCGCTTCTGATCAGTTAGGTCTCCGTGTCCAGAGGCAGAGTAATCCATTCCCATCTACTAGCACAGCCTCCTGAGGGTGGAGAAACCCAACCAGTTTTCCGACTATTCAGAACCCTCCCTCCTGACAACTCCAGGCTGGTTTTCATGATAGGCTATCCTGTTGGACAAGGAGAGGCTAGTCAGAGGAAATGGTGGAGACACAGAACTTACCAGGGCACTAGATTTGAAAGTTTCAATTCTACAGTCTGTGCAGGATTTGTTCTCTCACTCTGGCTGGCCCCCTCTGCCATCGGGGAAGGGAACTTTTCCTATTTCAGGAGGTTCTGCCAGGCACAGCCCATTGGGCAGCCTCTTGGTCACATGACTGGTGCTCGGCCAATCACAGAGCTTCATTTTCCTGCGTACAGTGATTGATCTAGGAGGAGAGCATGTGACGCAGGCTGGACCAGTCAGAGCCCTCCATCAGTGCTAACGTGGGCTCTGTGCTTATTCTCTGGGAGAGAGGACCATTCACATCCGGTAAGGCACTGCCGCATGTCATCTCTCCTATGTGAGGAGAAGATTCTCCCAGCAGGAGGGTAGAACTGAGAGCTGCAAAGACAGGAACCAAGCCCTGTCCATACTGTTTAGGCACCCAAACCCAGGCAGAGCTCAGCTGCTGGACTTCTAATGTATATGAACTCTGATTTTTAAAAAAAAAAAAATAGATTTCTGTCACTTGCAACCAAAACAGTGTGCATTTTTGAGGGGCCGCCTACATTAAGATTGTAGCAGCCTGTTTCATAATGCTATTGAAAGGGGGTGGCAGGCCAACCTAGGGCTGAGGAGACCTTCAGTGAAAGGTAAACAATAAAGGGAAAACTGCTTGGGTGTCTCTTCTAGTCATTCTTGCTGGTTACCTAGAGGCGGAGCGACTGCAAGACTCAGATTCTAGCCTCTGGCGGGTGCAAACTAGGTCTTTGGCATCATGTAACTGAGCTAATTTTGAAGGCAAAGGCTCTCTTCAATTCTTAAAATAAAGAGCCCCCTACACTTGTGTCAATCACGCAGCCAATTAAAGAGGCCTCAAGTGACAAACCACCGTCTTGTCAAGGTAGATTAGAGACACAGAAGATGCCTCTGATGGCTGGAATAATTAGACTGTCAGCCTGCTGCATGGCCTGATCCACTTGCCTTGGAGGGGGAGGTCGAGGATCCTTGGATTACTCTAACAAGTGGTTTAGGGAGCAGACCCCCCTGTAAGTCTCACGGGCTTGGTGCTGAGCAGAGATTGGTACGCCAGAAGCAGGAGACTGGTTAAGAGGAGGGGGAAGGCAGAGAGATATTCCCAGCATCTAAAAATGGTCAAGGTGGGCTTTAATCAAGCATCTATGTGCAAATTACAGGCGCCTTCCATAACTCATTTGCCTCAAAAGGCTTTATATGAGATGGAGCTTATTTGCTCAGCAGTTTTCTTCCTTCCCTTTCCTCAAGGAGCCCACAGCCAGATTTGAACCTTTGAAAGCATGTATCAAATTTCAGATAATTCCTCCCAATTCACACCTCTTCCCAGACAGAAATCGCTATGAACACTGACTGCTTTCTTCACTCCAGAGGCCAAGAGAGCCCCATCTGAAAGGGACCACTCACCTTCCAGAAATCAGTTGGGCATGGGGTCCTGACATGACGTTGAATTGGACCCCTCCCACCATAGTGATGCTTTGCGGCAAGGAGTCACAAAGCTACTGCTGAAAAACTTCCTCATTTATGAACACGTGAGGTCCCCTCTGGGTAATCTACAGGGGTGACCAAACAGCATTGAAAAGACATGAAGTCGAAGAAAATGTTATTTGTCCGTATCTTCTCAGTGAGATCTGTGGGTGGCTGAAGGAAATCTTTTCACATGGTGCTTGACAGCTGTTTGCTTAAGCCCCTTTCCCAGAGGGGGGCTGATAAGCAAGACCTTGCTCTGCTGGGTGAGAGGCACGGGCCTGGGCTAAGGGGAGACGCTTTGGACGACTGAGCCCGGCGTGGAGGTGAGTGGAGATGGCAGCGCTCCGCCAAACCCCCACCTGAGCACTCAGCCTCCCCCCTGGTATTACCTATCTACGGCTGCCGTAACAAATAACCGCAGACTAAGCGGCTTCACGCAACAGAAATTTATTCTCTTACCATTTCAGTTCAGTTCAGTTCAGTCGCTCAGTCATGTCCAACTCTTTGCGACCCCATGAATTGCAGCACGCCAGGCCTCCCTGTCCATCACCAACTCCCAGACTTCACTCAAATTCATGTCCATTGAGTCGGTGATGCCATCCAGCCATCTCATCCTCTGTCGTCCCCTTCTCCTCCTGCCCCCAATCCCTCCCAGCATCAGAGTCTTTTCCAATGAGTCAACTCTTTGCATGAGGTGGCCAAAGTACTGAGTTTCAGCTTTAGCATCATTCCTTCCAAAGAACACCCAGGACTGATCTCCTTCAGAATGGACTGGTTGGATCTCCTTGCAGTCCAAGGGACTCTCAGGAGTCTTCTCCAACACCACAGTTCAAAAGCATCAGTTCTTACCCTTTAAGAGGCCAGAAATCCAAAATGGTTTTACTGTGCTAAAATCGGTGTTTCAGAGTACTTCCTGACACAGGTGCCGGGGAAGACTGTTGGTGCGTTTCCCAATTCTCCAGCTGCGCTCATGGGTTCTTCGTCCCTCCCTCCATCTTCAAAGCCAGCGTGTAATATCCCTGCTGCTTCCTTCTGCTTCCAAGGCAGGATCTTCTTCTGTTCTGTCTGAAATCAGATGTCCCTCTCCCTCTTATAAGGACACTGGGCCCACTTGGGTAATTTCCAGGCTAATTTCTCCCTCTCAAAGTTTCTAGCTTAGTCACACCTGTGAAGACGCTTATTTCACATTATGTAACATGTGCAGGATCCAGGGATTATATATTTAGGGGTCAGGATTCAGCCTATGGCGCCATCTAATATAGACTGAAAAATCAGGTCACACTGAGAGGGAGCAGGTACTCCTCCCTGGAAGCAGGAGTTCAGATTGATGCAAGACAGCTCGGCATCTCTGATACAGAGTGAAACATTCTTTCTCATGGGTTCAGCAGTTCCTGCATCAGTTCAGCCTCTAGGAATTCACTGTAGAGATATACTTGAAAATGAATGGGCAAGGATGCTTTCCCTGGTACTGTGTGTAACAGCCTCAGCCCCAAGTGACCCCAGCAATAGGGCCTCGCTGGATAAATGAAGGACCGTCCGTAGCATGGAATCTGTGAGTCGTGAGAGAGAAGGAAGAGGATGAGACAGACCTATGTGAGCTGGTGCGGAAGAGTCTTCAGGACAAAATCAGGTACAAGACATTGTGTGGATTATGTTCCTCTCTGTGAAAATGAAAGGGAGAAATGCATGTGTGTCTCTAGAATATCTGAATATCCCTGAAGGAGAAAAGAGACAGTTTGTCCTTCCTTGGAGGGTGACTGGGAGGTTGGAGGTATGAAGTAGAAGTAGATTTGATTTTTTTTTTTAACCATGAACATTTATTACTTTTCAATTAAAAAAAAAAACAGTTAATGAAAAAGCGAGCGAGACCGCGGGTGTGGGAGCGTCGGCAATTGTTTCAGCCTGCCCGCGGCACTTGCATATTTTGGTCTTGCCCCCCAACTCCCACACCCCCATCACCAAGGCCAAGACCTGCCTTCCTGGTCCCCACACGCCTTACAGGCCTGCATTGCCATTCTCGTCTCCTTTCTCCTGTGTCCTTTGCAGCCAAATTATTTTCAGTTCAGTTCAGTCGCTCAGTCGTGTCTGACTCTTTGAGACCCCATGAATCGCAGCACGCCAGGCCTCCCTGTCCATCACCAACTCCCCGAGTTCACCCAAACTCACATCCATCAAGTCAGTGATGCCATCCAGCCATCTCATCCTCTGTCGTCCCCTTCTCCTCCTGCCCCCAATCCCTCCCAGCATCAGGGTCTTTTCCAATGAGTCAAATCTTCACATGAGGTGGCCAAAGTACTGGAGTTTCAGCTTTAGCCTCACTCCTTCCAAAGAAATCCCAGGGCTGATCTCTTTTAGAATGGACTGGTTGGATCTCCTTGCAGTCCAAGGGACTCTCAAGAGTCTTCTCCAACACCAATTATTTTTACCAGGTGACAAATGGGGAGGTGGGGGCTGCTGAGGATGGGAATAGGGGAACATCAGTAATGCGTCCTGGCCACAAACCAAAGCTGGGCAGGGATCCAGGAAAAGAGTCTCAGCCTGGAGGCTACCCTCCATAGGATACAAACCCTGCTTATGCAACCTTGGACAAGCCACAGGAGCACTCTGAACCTCAGTTTCCTCATCTGAGAGATAGGAACAGCATTGTAAGCACAGGATTGAAGTGAGAATCAGAATGAAAACAAGAATGTCATCGATGGTGATTCTCAGGCAGATACCCTGCTTGTGGATGGTCCTGACTTCACAGTCACAGGGTAGAAGGAGCTGGAAGACTGGGAGCCCTGGAATCTACAGAGCTTAGCTCTGCAGGGTTAATAGTGCAGAGTCTCGAGAGCGCATGGCTGCACGTCTCCCAGAATAAGGCACGTGGCCTGTAGTGCCTGGGTTTCTAGTTTGTAAAACATAAAGTTAACAGACAAGGCATCGCATGGTTTAATTAACCTTGGGGGTACATTGAGAACCTCTTTAAATTAAAAAGAGAAAAGTCTATTAGAAACCTGGGGCCTCTTGACTATGATACTGAACCAACCGGCTTGCTGCAACTCAAAACCCGCCGTTCTCTGCTCACAGTGAGCCACTGGAACACAGCGAACCCGCAGTCAGAGGGGAAGCAAATACAAAAGACGGTCACGAGGGGCAGAAACCAGCCTGGCTGACGGGCTGAGGGGCTGGGGAAGCCAGTCAGGAGGAAAGCCGCAGCCCCTGGAAGGCAAACCCGCCTGGCCCCAGGCCTGGGGGTGGGCTCAGAGCTTCCCAGGCCCCCGAGGCCAGGCGTGAGTCATCTGAACCTGCACCTCCCTGGGATGCGACCTCTCATCACCACATTTTGTGCCCACCCTGGACACAGTGCCAAGGCGGGCAGAAGTGTGGCCAGGTGCCAAGGGGAGACAGCATCTCCTCACTCCCTGTATCCACCGTCCAATCCAAAATGGCACTCCACCAAATGTTTAAAAAGATAAACGCTGTGCAGTCTCTTTAGACTAAATCTGAGATGAAGAATTCACTCACCCAAGTCCCGGTTTCTATATTTACTAACTAGATAACCACGAGCAAGTTCTGAAACGCTCTAAGACAATTTCCTCAGCTACAGAATGAGTATAAAACTAACTTTTTTCAATTCATAGATGGCACTTTGCAACATTTCTGAAATCATACTGTGTCTTCTGATTAGTGTGATACTTATTTGCTATTATACTTCTTTTGTTTCCAAAAACGCCTGGGATATCAGTGAATTTTTTCAACAGCCTTATTAACACTAGAAGCTTTATTCACATACTATGAAAGGGAAAGGGAAAGGGTTAGTCACTCAGTCGTGTCCAGCTCTTTGCGACCCCATGGACTGTAGCCCACCAGGCTCCTCCATCCATGGGGATTCTCCAGGCAAGAATACTGGAGTGGGTTGCCATGCCCTCCTCCAGGGGATCTTTCCGACCCAGGGATGGAACCCGCGTCTCCTGCATTGCAGACAGATTCTTTACCACTGAGCCACTACAGATCACCAATTTAAATCAAACAGTTCAATGGTTCTTAGTATAGTCACAGATTATGCAACCATCACTACAAAAAGAGCTTTTTATCACCCCAAGAAGAACTGTGCTCTTTAGTTCTCGTTCCTTCATCTCACTGCCTCTAAAGATTTGCCTGTTCTGGAACTACAAATGGAGTCATGAAGCGGTCCTTTATAATTGGCTGTTTTCGCTTAGCATGGTGATTTCAAGGTCCGTCTAGGTTGCAGCATGCCTCAGTCCTTCATTCCTTTCCATTGCCCAGTGATGTTCCATTTTATGAATATACTACATTTTATATATCCTACATATACATACTACATATTCTATAGCAGTTGATGGTTACTTCTATTTGGGGGTTTTATATGATTAATATTGCTATGAACATTCATGTGTAACATTTTATGCAGACCTGTGTTTTCATTTCTCTTGGGTACCTAGGTAGAACTGGCATTGTTGAGTCAATCATAAGGTAACTCTTATGAGTTGCCAGACTGTCTTCCCAAGGGGCTGCAACATTGTGTCTTCCCACCAGCACTGTATGAAGACTCCAGTTTCTCCACATCTTTGCCAAGACTTGTTATTATCTGTCTTTTTTATCCTAGCCAGCCCAGTGAGTGTGAAGTGGTATGTCATAGTGGTTTTGATTTGCATTTCCCTAATGACTAATGATGGTAAGCATCTTTGCTTATTGGCCATTTGTACAACTTGTAGAAATTGTTTATTCAGATCTTTTGCCCATTTTGAAATTGGATTTCCTTTTATTATTGGTTTGTAAGAGTTATTTATTTGAAATACAAGTCCCCTTCCAGATATGTGGTTCCAAATTTTTTCTCCCATTCTGTGGATTGTCTTTTTATTTTCTTGATGATGTCCTTTGATGCAAAAACTTTAACTTTTGATGAAGTCCATTTCGTCTTTTTTTTTTCTGTTTGTTGCATGGGGATATCTCTTTGTCTGAGCACCGTTTGTTGAAAAGACTACCCTCTCCATTGAATTGCCTCCACACTTTTCTTTAAAGTCAGCTGATCTTGCCTGTGAGGGTTTATTTTAGCCTCCCAGCTCCATTCCACTGGTTTATACGTCTATTCTCCTGCCAGGACCCCACTGTCTGATTATTCCAGCTTTATTGTAAGTTTGGAATAAAAAATGTGAATCTCCCACTTCTGTTCTTTTTCACCACTGTTTTGGCTGATTTGGGTCCCTTACTTTTCCATATAAATTTTAAGATCAGTTTGTCAAAATCTACAGAAAGCGTCGCTGGGGTCGGGAGTGTACTGAATCTGGGTGGCTCTGGGGACTCTGGGCTTCCGAGGTGGCCTGCTGTTGGTGCTTAGTCCTTCCATTGTGTCCGACTCCCTGTGACCCCATGGACTGTAGCCCGCCAGGCTCCTCTGTCCATGGGATTCTCCAGGCCAGAACACTGGAGTGGGTTGCCATTCCCTTCTTGACCCAGGGATTGAACCCAGGTCTCCTGCATTGCAGGCGGATTCTTTACCACCTGAGCCACAGGGAAGCCCATAGGTGGCGCTGGTGGTGAAGAATCCGCCTGCTAAGGCAGGAGATGCCAGAGACGCGGGTTTGATCCCGGGGTTGGGGAGATCCCTTGGAATAGGAAATCACACCCCACTCTAGTATTCTTGCCTGGGACTGGGGACTCTTGCCATCTTAACAAGATTATGTCTTTGCAACAAGAACATGGGCTGTCTTTCCATTTATTTAGGTCTTCTTTTAGCAATGATTTTGTTTGTTTGGAGAGTAAGAAAGTTGCACTTTTTTAGGAATATACTTATTCCTAAGTATATTATTCTTTTTGATGTTATTATAAGTGAAATTGTTTTCTTAATTTCATTTTTGGAGTGTTTATTGCTAGTGTACAGAAATACAATTGATTTTTGTGCACTGATATTGTGCTCTGCAAGACTGCTGAACTTATTTATTAATTCTAATCTTTTTTTAGTTGATTCCTTAGGATTTTCTGTACAGGAGATCATGTCCTATGCATCTTCTTCCTTTCTAATACGGATGCCTTTTATATCTTTTCCTTCCCTAATTGTCCTCACTAGAGTCTGTACCACAGTGCTGATACAAGTGGCAGAATGAACGTCCTTTTCTCTTGCTTCTGAGCTTAAAGGGAAAGCAGTCACTCATATCATTAGCTTGTTTCTTTTACAGATGTCCTTTATCAGGTTGAGGAAGTTCCCTTCTGTTCCTCGGTTGTTTGTTTGTGCATTTTTGGTTCTTTATGTTAGCATTTTTATCATCAGAGCATGTTGGATTTTATCAAATGTGAATTCTGTAGATTAGCCCTTCATTGGAAGGACTGATGCTGAAGGTGAAGCTCCAGTATTTTGGTCACCTGATTCGAACAGACAACTCACTGGGAAAGTCCCCGATTCTGGGAAAGACTGAGGGCAGAAGGAGAAGAGAGCACCAGAGGATGAGATGGTTGGACAGCATCACTGCGATTCTGGGAAAGATTGAGGGCAGAAGGAGAAGAGAGCATCAGAGGATGAGATGGTTGGACAGCATCACTGATGCAATGAACATGAACTTGAGCAAACTCCGGGAGATGGTGAGGGACAGGGAAGCCTGGCGTGCTGCAGTCCAAGGGTCGCAAAGAGTGGGGCACGACTGGGCGACTGGACAACGGCAACAATCCTGTGGAGACGAAGGCGGTTTCTAGAGCTCCCTCCATTGTTTCGCTTGGCGATAGATGGCTCTTTGGACCACTTCACTAGCCTTAGTACCAGGTCCAAGCAAGGAACGCCTTAGCCTAACTGATGGTTTTGAGACATCTCAGAGCAGACGAGGAATCCTTTCTCATTAGCCCTTGGCTCCAGCTGGTCTTCCACTTGGCCCCTACTTGAACTGTCTTCTAGGGGCTTAGGTTCCTTGCCTTTCAAATTTTGGGATCAGCTTGTCACAATCTACAGAAAGCGTAGCAAGGATTGGGACAGGGATTGTGCTGAATCTGTAGATTACTTGGCAGACTATTGCCTCCTTGATGATATTGTGTCTTTCCAACCAGAACAGGGGATGTCTTTGCATTTCTGATGTTTGAGGGCTCATTCCCGCAACTGTGGGTGATTTGAGGGCCTGGAATATCAAAAGTTGAATTTCATAACAATCAGATCAGATTCTTTTTTTTGCCCTCTGGAGAGAGAGGTGGGGTTAGAATGGGATTTTTTTTTTTCATCCTTTTTCAGCCTTAATTTCTACTCATTGGCATTTGAGCCTGGGTATAAGACGTGCTCTCAACTCATCTGTTTTGTGAGTTTTTCATAGATTTTCATTTTACCTACTCAGTCAGCTCTTTGAGGGCAGAGACCAAGCCTTAAATTTCTCTTGAAACCTCCAGAGAACCAGGTAAAATCTTTGTCGTGTAGCAAAGACTTGATGAATGCAGTTTACGAATAATCTCTGCCATTTAGCAATGATAGCTTACGTGAAGGATGTTGGATTCATGATCTCTGAAGAATATTCAGCTTCAGGACCAGGGACCAGGCTTGATCACTCAAGAGGTTTTGTGTAGCAGAGTTTTATTAAAGTGAAAAAGGGACAGACAAAGCTTCTGACAGACGGCAGAAGGGGATCGGAGAGTGCCCCCACTCACTAGCTTATCAAGGCCTCATATACTTTTACCAGACTCCCACAACATGCATCTTAAATTAACAAGATTAGAACTGACAACAGGAAGGTCTTAACAGACCCACTCCAACATAGGTCTTCAGATAACAAGAATAGTCAGAAAGTTCTTGTTAAGGAGAAACTTGTCCTCGAGCAAGATACATTGTTACATCGCCTAAGAGAAAGCAATGTAGAAAAAACGTTTGTCCTTTTCTCCTCCTTGAGGGCCCCAGGCTCCTTATCAACCTACCCAGGAATGAACTCTTTAGGCAAAATTGTCCGACGTGAGACTTGTCTTGTCCACACCACACGCCCTAGTGTATGGACGTTCTGAGCAGCAGAGGAGACGATGACCCCCACATGTAGACCAGAAGGACCCTGAGACCCGGAGCTCCGGGCCTACTGGCGTCCCTGCAACCCCCGCGGGACCCGCAGCTTCCTGCGCACAGCACAGCAGAGGGGTGTGAATGAGGGACTCCTCCTGGGGTCGGAAGAGAAGAAAGAGAGCCTTGCCAACCTTCCTTCCAAACTCAGCAAGAAAAGTAAGGCTGATGCAAGATACTTCGTCAGTACCCGAGCGCCGAAGAATGGATGCTTTTGAGCTGTGGTGTTGGAGAAGAATCTTGAGAGTCCCTTGGGCTGCAAGGAGATCCAACCAGTCAATCCTAAAGGAGATCAGTCCTGGGTGTTCATCGCAAGGACTGAGGTTGAAGCTGAAACTCCAATACTTTGGCCACCTCATGTGAAGAAATTACTCATTGGAAAAGACTCTGATGCTGGGAAAGATTGAGGGCAAGAGGGGAAGGGGATGACAGAGGATGAGATGGTTGGATGGACGTGAGTTTGGGTGAACTCTGGGAGTTGGTGATGGACAGGGAGGCCTGGCATGCTGCAGTCCGTGGGGTCGCAAAGAGTTGGACACGACTGATCGACTGAACTGAACTGATGTCACAGTGCAGGTCATGCCACAGAGCGCTGCCTGATGCTGTTTGAAAAGAAATTCTGACAAAGCGTGGCGTGCTGGCATCATAAAACGTCAGTGCCACGCTTACCCCCCAGGAAGTGACAGATGCCACCCTCAGCTCAGAGAAGCTGCCCCTCCGGGAGCTGTCTTAGCTGTGATGACAACATGACAAAGCTTTTGAGTTAAGACTTACTATTCTCTCCTCCAAACCTCCCCTGAAAATTCTGATTTGGACATTCACTGACATAAAACCCAGAGCTCATTGAACAAAGAAAAGTAGCAGTTTTGTTTTGTTTGCAAAAAATAAACCCAAGTATATCACTTAGCACAGTCCCGGCACATGCTAAATGCCCAAACACATGCATGCTTATTCTACTGTTGTTATCAGGGAGCTTTCAGGGTATCCATCGTCTGTTTCTCATGCTGGGCAAGCATTCGGGCTGGATTTCTTTGGTAAAGATGAGTGAGGGTTTGTGGTTTGTGTGCAGCGGCTGGGAGCCATTTTGCACAAACCTTGCCCTGTACGCACAGCAGGAATGAGTGGCTCACCGGAGTTGCTGGCCGTGTGTGCCACTTGGGGACTGAGCAAGGCAGGTGCAAATCAATATTCATTTCTGGAAAGAGGAGGCACCCAGAATGAGTCAGGTGCTGTGCTAGGTGGTGGGAATGTAAATGTGCAGAAGCCAGTCTCTGCCTCTAAGGCACTCACTGACCAGCATCGCTGAAGCCAGGATACAGACGTCCTTCTGTGATGGTGCGGTGTGGGCTGCACGGACCGGAGGAGAGCTGCCCAGACAGAGTGAAATTCCTGTGGCTCTCGGAGGATGAATAATTCATCAGGCAGGCAGGGAGAGAGACTCTCAGAACCTTCTTCTGGACTTTGAGAATAAAAAGAACAGATTCCTCCCCGGAGGCAGGGCAGTCTAAAGGTGGAAGGTGTGGGCTCTGAACAGGTCTGGGCTCGACTCTAGCCCTGCGGTCAAGATTCAGGAAATAACAACGCCGCCCACAGGCAGTGGGCTCTTGGCCCAGCACAAGCCTCCTCTGTCCTTTCTGCTCTCTGCAGCAGGGTGGGGTTCCCCCCTCAGCCCTGATGCCTCATCGTCAGAGGATGGCTGCCTTTTCTCCAGCCCATGTGGCAATGCCCGAGTCAAGAAGAAAGGAAATGGGCACTGGTGATAAAGAGCCCACCTACCAACGTGGGAGACAGAAGGGATACGGGTTCAGTCTCAGGGTTGGGAAGATCCCCTGGAGGAGGGCATGGCAGCTCACTACCAGTATTCTTGCCAGGAGACTTCCACAGACAGAGGAGCCTGGTGGGCTACAGTCCGTAGGGTTGCAAAGAGTCGGACACGACTGAAGCGACTTAGCATGCACGCACGATGTTTGACGCAAAGTGGTTTTTTGTTTTTATCTTCGTTTTTGGCTGTGCTGGGTCTTTGTTGCAGCATGCAGGAACATGCATGTTTGTGACGCACTGGCTCAGTTGCCCCTCAGCATGTGGCATCTTAGTTCTCCGACCAGGGATCGAACTCTCCTCCCCTGCATTGGAAGGTGGATTCTTAATCTCTGGGACACCAGGGAAGTCCCCCCCGCCCCAGCTTTTTTTGGGCTCTCAAAAAAGAGACAACAACAGAGCTTATTTTTAAAAAGACATACATAAAGCCTTTGACACAGTACTCGGGACATTTTAGTCACCCAGTAACTGGTACTCTTATTGCTGTTACAGGGAGCCCGTGCGCATCGAATGAGGCCTGTGAGGATAATCTGTGAAGCGAAATCTCTGGGTTTATTATTCCAGAAGGAGGACCTCCTGTGAGGGCAGGGAAGCTAAAGGAGGCTGACTGTTTCCTAAACAGAGAGGCTGTGAGTGTGGCCAGGATGGAGGGGGGTCGGGTGTGTGTGTGGTATTTGAATTGAACCATCCATCCCTCAAAGGCCAAAGGTCTTCATTTCATCAATTAGGGATGTGATCAAACAAATGAAACAGAAAAATCACAAGGGACAAAGATGCCGTGAGATCAGAGTTGAGATTTTTAATAATAAAATATTCACACAGTTATAAATAACTTAATATCAATATATAGCACATACAAGAAATAAAAAGAAAGAAATTAAATAGCAATGCCCATACATCCGCACATCCAGATTTAAGAGATGTTAGCATTATAGTATTTGCATCAGACCTTCAGGGTTTTTTTTTTCTTTTCTTTTTTAAAGAAGTGAAATATTAGAGATTCTACTGTAGGACAGGGGTCCCCAACCTCTGGGGTCGAATGCCTGGTGATCTGAGGTGGAGTTGATGTCATAACAATAGAAATAAAGTGCGAAATAACTGCAGAGTGCTTGAATCCTGAAACCACGCCCACCTCCCGGGCCGTGGGAGAATTGTCTGCCACGGAAACGGTCCCTGGGGCCAGACAGGTTGGAGGTCCCTGATGTGCGGTTTGCCACCCCAAAATGAGTCTCTTTGGCACGAGAATTAATTTGGTTATTTTTAAGGCCCAAAAGACTCAGAAAGAAACTCTGACCTTCCCCTAACTGCCTAAAAGAATGTAGACAGAGAAATCTGCAAAAAATATAGGTCAGGCATAGTGGGGAGCACTCTGAGAGACCAGCGCCCGCTCTGTGCCCACTGTCTCGCGTGACCCAGCAAACTCTTAGCTCCTCAGCGTTTGCGTCCCCGTCTCCCTGTGAGTTCCTTCTTCCCCTTCGGAGTCCCAGACCACTCCCCAGATCCTCCGTTATCTTTAGCGGAATGTGAGGGCTTGAGCCATTTTAGTGATTACTCAGTTTCCCAGGCCTCTCCTATGTATACATGTTGTTTGATTTTTGACTTTTTGAAACAAAGCCATTGTTTGATTTTATCTTGTCAATAAGTCTCAAGTCAACTTAGCTCTTAGACAAGCCGGAAGAACCTCGTATTGTAGAGGAAAACTTCTTCCTCCCTGACACTGCCAGAGCTTCCCACTCACCCTTCATGTGCGTGCTTCATGCCAATCTCAGCCTATCGATAACAAATGCCATGGTGAGACAGGCCCTTGAGGTTTTTATTATAATTGCAAGCTGCCCTTCAATAACAACCAATACTTTGGCTACCTAAGGGAAGAACTGACTCATTGAAAAAGACCCTGATGCTGGGAAAGACTGAAGGTGGAAGGAGAAGGAGACGACAGAGGGTGAGATGGCTGGATGACATCACCGACTCAATGGACATGAGTTTGAGCAAGCTCCGGGAGCTGGTGATGGACAGGGAGCCGTGGCATGCTGCAATCCGTGGGGTCACAAAGAGTTGCATATGACTGAGCGACTGAACTGAATTGAATAACCATCAGGAAATTTTAGAAAAAATCAGTTTGCTATTTATAGGACTCGGAAATTACACAGCACACCTGGGTCCACACAGAGAAGTCACAGGTAGAGAGAGGGTGACAGGCTGGAGTTCTGCTTATAATGGGGCCAAAGACGGGGCCTGGGGTTTACAGGGCCACTCTTCATTGGTGAATTTAGAACACAAGGACAGGAATTCAAGGCACGTGCGTGCGTACTCCGTCGCTTAGTCGTGTTTGACTCTGTGACCCCATGGACTGTAGCCCACCAGGCCCTTCTATGGGCTTTCCCAGGTAAGAATGCTAGAGTGGGTTGCCGTTCGCTCCTTCCAAAGGAGAAGGGGGTCTTCCTGACCCAGGGATCGAACTCACGTCTCCTGCTTTGGCAGACGAATTCTTTACCACTCTGCCACCTGAGAAGCCCATTTGAAACACAGGAAGAGAGAAAACAAGTTGCCCAAGTGGTGAGTTATCAGCATCGACAAAAAGAAACCCAAGTCAACTAAAGACCTTCAGGAAGGGTAGGCAGGCTGACTCTTTATCTGGCCATGTGTTTACTCAAGATCACCTTTGTCAGAGTGGACGCCTCAGCAATGGAAGCTGAAGTCAGGCACTGTGTTACCACGAGAAAACGCACGTGTCAGGGCTCACACTCCAGTGGGTCACTCCCCTGTGTGGTTTCACACTTTCATTCCATGTGTGATTCCATTAACGACACACACCAGAGCCCAGCAATGCCGCTTCTAGATGTCTCCCTGGGGAAAGCTTCAGGCATGCGCAGAAGGCGACCGGTCTAAAGAAGTCCACTGCAGAACAGTTCCCAACAGGGCGAAACGGGTGGAGGACTCGGGCCAGGCATGTATCGCTGTGTAACAAACCTCCCTGGCGGACGGCTTTCAACTACAATAATCGCCTATTCTGCTCATGAATCTTCAGTTTGGGCAGAGTTTGGTAGGGTCAGCTTATCTTTGCTCCATCAGTGGGGGGCGGGGTGGGGACTGGAAAGCTGGGGCTACAGGCAGCAAATTCCAGAAACGAGTGTCCTAATGGAACCAGGCAGACTCGCACGGCAGTTTTCTGGTCCAGCCTCAAAAGATGGATACCATGACTTCTGCCATAACTAACAGGTCAAGGTAATCACAGCAGTCCACTCAGGGTCAAGGGGAGGGCAGACAGATAAGTTAGCCCAGGTCCCCCAGATTCAAGGGGAGCATCCCAGTTTCATTTGAAGACCACGGTGATGGGATGCATTGGGGTGATCACTTTTAGAAAGTACAGTCTGCTGCCCAACCTAACTGTTCCTGGTGGAGTACACAGAGATACACTGACATTTTGGTTTATTTGATGTTGTTTACAAAGCTAGGAAAGGGTGGGTATCTTTTTAATCAAGACAGCAATATAACTCCATGCAGAAAAAAAGACTGAAGTGTTTGGGAGGATGGAGACTTTGCATTGATCTCTGTCTTACGTCACACAGGATGAAAAGATATGACTTTCAAGAAGAGAGAGTGTCTTTCTTCCACAAGGAAGTCTCAGGAAGAGGCACAAGGGAGAATTCATTTTTAGGGTTCCTTTCTCTCTCTCGTGAATGGGATGAACAAAACTCTAAGGACTCTGACAGAAGGGTTACAAAAGCTGTTGTTTCCTTGAGGGCACAGCTTTGCTTTCTCTGGCTTCGGAAAAGCCCTAGCGAGGCTCTGGGTGTCTCCACGCAGCGAGGTGGGTGGAGGGGCGCCTGGAGCCGGGAGGGTTGGGAACGAGGTCTGACTCTGCCGCCTGTTGTCTCTGGGGCCTTTTGCTGTTGCTTGTTGTTTTGTCGCTCAGTTGCGTCTGACTCTTTGTGACCCCGTGGACTGTAGCCCACCAGACCCCTCTGTCCATGGGATTCTCCAGGTGAGAATACTGGGATGGGTTGCCGTTTCTTTCTCCAGGGGATCTCCCCAGCCCAGGGATCGAACCTGGTTCTCCTGTATTGCAGCCAGATTCTTTTACTGTGGAGTCACCAGGAAAGTCCTAGGCACGATATTTGACTTCTCCAGCCTCAATTCCCTCCTATGGACAACGAGGCTAATAATACCACTTATGATGTTTTTGTGAGCACTGTGATAATTCACAGATTCTGTTTAAATTTGACAAGTGCCTTAAAAGCAGTAGTTGTTAGTAGTAGTCACAAGGGACAGCAGACTCAGAAAGCTGTAAATACTTAACTTGCACCAAGTCCAGAGTTAATCACGACCACTACCCCCAAGAGTAACCTCCAGAATCCCTCCAACAGGCCAGGTGATTAACCTCAGGTTTCAGTGGGCACTTCTCTCTCCTGTTCCTTCACGTGCGGGAGTTGGAATGGTCAAGACAGACAGCTGTAGGAGAGAAGACAACAAGCCCCCTCCTGGGTTTCCATCTGGGGGGTGGGTGCTCCTGCAAGGGGCGTGGTGCCAAGGCCCATCCCTCACCAAGACCTTTCTCTTGGAAGAGTAGATGTGAGCTCTCTTCCCAGCTCCTGGGTTTCCCTGATTCGGCTCAGTAAAGAGCTACTCACCCCCGCTTAGGCCAGGAGTACAGAAGCAAAAGATGTCCTTCGAATGGTGATGGGCTTGGGAGAAAGATGACCGACCTGGGGTTTTGTCTGTTACTTACTAACAGGGTGCGTGCCACCCTATTGACTGTAGCCCTCCAGGCTCCTCTGTCCATGGGATTCTCCAGGCAAGAATACTAGCGTGCGTTGCCATGTCCTCCTCCAGCGGGTCTTTCCAATCCAGGGATCGAACCCGCATCTCTTATGTCTCCTTTGGCGGGCGGGTTCTTTACCACTGGTGACACCTGGGAAGGCTTATTAACAGGGTGACCTTGGGCAAATGACCTACTGTCTTTTGGCCTCATCTTTCTCAGCTATACTTTGTTAAATGCCCAAAAGATTCCTTTCTGAGGGGAATTTAGCACAAGGGCTAGGCCCAGGGTGACCGTCAATAAGTAAGAGCTTAACGTGAGCTTGGAGAAGGCAATGATAACCCACTCCAGTACTCTTGCCTGGCAAATCCCATGGATGGAGGAGCCTGGTGGGCTGCAGTCCATGGGGTAGCTAAGAGTCGGACAGGACTGAGCGACTTCACTTTCACTTTTCACTTTCATGCATTGGAGAAGGAAATGGCAACCCACTCCAGTATTCTTGCTTGGAGAATCCCAGGGACAGAGGAGCGTGGTGGGTTGCCGTCTGTGGGGTCGCACAGAGTCGGACACGACTGAAGCAAGTTAGCAGCAGCAGCAGCTAACCTGGGCTTGGAAGGAGGGTGCATTCCCACAGTGGCGGGGAGCCTGGGGTGTCTCTGAATTCTTGTCTTCTTGCATCATCTCTGACCTCAGAGGCCAAAGCACCTGAAAACTCCGGGGTCTGGAGAGCATGGGGAGCGGGGGTGGCGGGGGTGGCGGGGGTGGCGGGGGCGGCGAGGTGGGGGGGGGGGCGGCCATCATTCCTGGAATCAGGGCCCCTGGGCGCCTCTGCTGCCTGAGGAGAGGCTGGGCTTCCCGCAGCTCGGGACCCTCCAGGCTGCACTCCCGAGCCAAGTCCATCTGGACACCCTGGCGGGGAGCTGCCCGCGGCTCCGCCTTCCCCTGCGGGACGTAAGAGGAAACGCAGAGCCCGAACCCTGGGAGCGGTGGTTCGATCCACAGAGAAGGGAAAAGCCAGAGGCGCGGCTGGGCCGGGAAGCCTGGACCCCTCGCCTTACAAGACCAGCGCCCTCCTACCAGGAGACACGGGGCTGGATGCGGGCCTGTGGCCGGGATCCTCATCCTCTCCCAGGTGGGGACCCGAGGGGGAACGCGCCCGCCCCACCTTGCGAACGCAGGGACGGCGCGCCACCCGCTCCGGACACTCTGAAGGCGGCGCGGACGACTCTGCAGAGGGGCGGCGGGACCCGGCCGGGGTGGCCGGGGTGGGTGGGCCAGGCGAGCGCCCCCACCGGACGAGGCTCGGCGCCATGACGCCGCGCGGCCACACGGTGGCGCTGCCGCTCCGCCCGCCGGACGCGCCCGGGGCCCCCGGGGAGGCCCGCTCGTCCCCGCCCCGGGGTGGGGTCCGCCAGCTCGGCGCCCGCAGGGCCCTGAGGCCGGAGGAGGGTCCTTCCACACACACGCACGCACGCACGCACGCACGCACGCCACGTGCACCTGCCTTGTGGACGCATTCCCTGACGGACCCCAGCACAGAGCACCTTCCAGGCTAAGGTGCCTTCCTTTACAAACAGGGAAACTGAGACCCAGAGAGTTAGGGATCCTGACTCATTGAGGCTCCAGGCGAGCCACTCTGCTCCTAAAAGAAAGAGGATACCTCTAAGGGGAAAGAGGGACCCGCAAGGGATTTATGCCCAGCCCTTGCGTGGTGAGCGCCGCAACCCGAGAGGCTGAAATTGATGCCCTTTGCTGTGCTTAGTCGCTCAGTCGCTCAGTCGTGTCTGACTCTTTGTGACCCCATGGACTGTAGCTCACCAGGCCCCTTTGTCCGTGGGATTCTCCAGGCAGGAATACTGGAGTGGGTTGTCCTGCCCTTCTCCAGGGGATCTTCCCAACCCAGGGATCGAACCGTGTCTCCTATGTCTCCTGCGTTGGCAGGCGAGTTCTTTATCACCAAAGCCACCTGGGAAGTCCATTTCACATACGAGGAAATGAGGTTCAATACTGACCAAAGTCAGGCTGTTCAGAGGTGGTATTCAACCCCAGGACTGTTTGCCACTGTCTGTGAACTCCCTGCCCCACACCCCTGCCTCCTACATCTGTGACTTTCAAATGACTCTGTAGTTTTTGGCAGTGACCTACCCTGACACATCTCCAAGTATCTGTAACTGAAAACAATGCTCATCTTCAACTAGTGTGACGCTCTTTCTTTTTTTATTCTGTCTTTCCTGCCTTTCTTTCAATACTGGTAGGATCTGCTAAAATGATGTCACTGCTCACTAGTAGGTCCTCAGTTACAGTCTGAAAAACAGTCATGGGTGCTGCCTGGACTCTTCCAGCTGGAAAAATCAATGGAAAACTGTCCGTGTAAGAGGCCAAAGTCAAGATCAAGTAAAGGTGCGGGGAGACTCTGCTTCTCCAGGAATCACTTGGCAATGTAGTCAAAGGGCTGTTTCTGACTTAGCAGCTCAGGGGTGGGACCACACTCCCACACTGCTAACAAGCTGCCAAGTGATGCTGGTCACCCCATGCTCAGAGCAGCCGGCTCTTATCCACAACCTCGCCATCAAGTAAATTATAATGAAAGCAGTTCTGAGACCAAATCCCACCACACCTACAGACATTAGGGCTTCCCAGGTGGCCCAGTGGTGAAATAATCCACTTGCCAAGGCAGGGGACTCAGGAGATGTGGGTTCAGTCCCTGGGTCTGGGAAGAGCCCCTGGAGTAGGAAATGGCATCCCACTCTGGTATCCTTGCCTGGAAAATTTCATGGACAGAGGAGCCTGGCGGGCTACGTCCACCGGGTCTCAAAGAGGCAGATGCGCACGTCACAGGCACCGAGTCTAGATGCTGCCTGACCCTGTGAAGTCCGACCCTCTGCCCTTTTACACCCTTCAGTGAGAACCCTGAGGAAGAGCTCTATGGCAGAGACCGAAGCCCACTCTCCCTTCTTTCGCGGTAACGGACCTGAATGTACGTGGATGCTGTTGAACCCGGGACCTCACTTCTCTCCAGTCTTCCTCCACCCCAGGGTGGGGGTGGGGTTCATGACAAAGTCTGAGCCAGTGATCACAAGGGAGGTGATCCACCCCCAGGCTGTCTTCTGAGAGACAGCCCAACTCATCCAACCGAAACAACAATCGAAGACTTCTACTCCAAGTTAGAAGTCAACCAGCGTGACCGAATGCACCCAGATTTCCTTCTTTTCCCTTTCTGTAGGAAGGGAAAGAAAAATGGAGAAACAAGGAGATCCCACAACTCAGCTCTGGCCTGGGAAGGCAATACTCTAGGGGATGAAACAGTACCAAGAAGGAAGTACCAGGAAGGAACCCGCATCCCTGAATCAACTTGATCTTCCATCTAGATAGAGGTGGTTATTTGAGAGAGTAGTCTTATCCTTTAAGCCCTGTATTCTGGGATGGAAGGAAGGAGCTGTCGGTTAGCTACCCTAATTACCTTGGGTTCCTCTGAGGCGAATGCAGTAATATTCTCATGGCAGAACTAACTGTTTTACCGAATGAGGTGACAGAATCCTCTAAGAGTACTGGGGATGGGGCGAGGAGAGGACAAGACCAAGTTTCTGGACCCAAAGCTATAGATTCTAACGCTGCTTTCTTGAGAACATGAAGACTCGCTTGTATGTATCTTTCTAGCCATGAACGTTTCATGGACACTGCTCGCTTAGCCAAAAGATGTACTTTTCATATTTCTTAATTAAATTCCGGGGAAGATTTAGGAAGTGACATTTGAAACCTGGGGTCTTTCCAATGTTTACTACCTCCCTCCACCTTGGTCATCAGTTGAAGTTAAACTGCATATACATAAACCTCTTAAGTCTGTACTGAGGTGTTTTAAAGAAAATACAGATAATGTTTTACCTGTATTTTCTTATTCAAATTATTGTTATAGCCCAAGTGGCTATCACCTTGGTCATCATTTTCTTTATTACATTAAAGAAATTTGGGGACTTCCTCAGCAGTCCAGTGGTTAAGACTCCGCCTTCCATTGCAGAGGGCCCAGGTTCGACCCCTGGTCAGGGAACTGAGGTCCCACATGCCATGGGGTGTGGCCAAAAATGTTAAAAATAAATAAATAAATTTGGCTCACGTGATGAGACCCTTCCGCCCGCCGGGGTCTCTAGTAATCCTCCGTGGGGGGCCTGCCTTTATCCGTGTCTCCTTCTGCCCCCGTTTCTCGCTTCTCCTGCCTTCTCTGGGTCCTCTTTGGACCTGTGTTTGTGACCCACATCCACAGAGAAGTCATTTTGATGAGGATTGGTGGGCAACGGGGTTGGGGTAGGAGGACCCTGAAGCCCAGTGCTGCTAGTGGTGTAAACCAGCGGTCCCCAACCTCCAGGCCGCTGGTCATCTGCGGCCTGTTAGGAGACAGGCTGCACAGCAGGAGGCGAGTGGGTGAAGCTCCATCTGTTTACAGCCGCTCCCCGTCCCTCTCCCATCGCCCCCAGATGGGACCATCTAGTTGCAGGAAAGCAAGCTCAGGGCTTCCACTGATTCTGCATTATGGTGAGCTGTGTAATCACTTCATCGTGTATGACAGTGTAACAGTAACAGGAATGACGCGCACAGTAGCCGTAGTGTGCTTCAATCCTCTGGAAACCATCCCCGCCTGCACCCCCACACCTCCCAACCCCGGTCCGTGGAAAAATTGCCTTCTGTGAGACCGGCCCCTGACTGGGGACCACTGACTTACATGCTAAATAAAATAAAATTAAACATCCTTCCTTGCAGATGGCGCTGGCGGTAAAGAACCCACCTGCCAATGCAGGAGACGCAAGTGTTCACTCCCTGGGTTGGGAAGATCCCCTGGAGGAGGGCATGGCACCCCCACTCCAGTACTCCTGCCTGGAGAATCCCAGGCAGAGGAGCCTGATGGGCTACATACAGTCCACGGGGTCGCAAAGCGTCAGACACGCCTGAGGGACCAGCACACAGCGCACCACTTGCAGAAGAGCCTCAGCCATCCCGAGTCCAGGCTGGTCCCCGTTTCTGCGCCTCCTCCTCGCTGCCTTCCCTCTGCCTGGAGAGTTTCTGTCCCAGCTGCTCCCTCTCTGCCTCTGACTCCTCCATCTCATGGGGTCTTTCTCTCCACCATCCCACCCCTCCCACCACTCCCCAGCCCCTCACCCAGAGCAAACCAAGTGCCTGCAGCTTGTCAAAAGTCTTCTGTCATCTCCCGTCCTCCTCCCGCCTTCTGCCCTCTGCCCAGGGCTCGTCTTTCCCCACCATCTGTGCCAGGGCGAGTTTTGCTGAACACAAATAAACACACAAAACACACAAATAAACCCTCAGCAAAGGTCACTTCCTATCTGCCAGGTCACAAAATAACTCTTCCCCCCACCCTCTTCCAACTGCACACGAATGTGATCAAGATGTTCCTTTGCTCAAATCTCTGCAGCAGCTCCTGGCTGGCCTGTGCGCATCCCATCGCCATGGTTACCGGGCCCTTGGTGACCAGGTCCTGCCCCCTCCATTCCAGCCTAATATCTTACTGCTCGCCCACAGGGCCTCCTGGGCCGGTCTTGCCCAGACAGCCTTCTCCGAATGGCCCAGCTCTGCCCTGTCTCCTGTGTCCTCCTTGCTGGCTGTGCCTGGATGGCCCCTCCCTTAACTCTGCCTGACCGCTTTTGCTTGGAAGCCCTCCTGACTGCTCTGTTTCTCTTTCCCCACAACCCCCTTGAGATCTTTGTTGCTGGCTGTGCCTGGATGGCCCCCTTCTCCCTTTTAACCAGTGTTCTTTGTGTTTGATCTTTGTTAACAGATCTGCCTGACTGCTGCTGCCTCACCTCCCCCAGGAAGCCCTCCCTGACTGCTCTGTGCTTCTCTGTGCTTGTCCAGCAACCCCTTTTTTTTTTTTTTATTTATTTCTTATTATTATTTTTTAATATCTTTCCCAGCTTATAGAGCACATCTCTCTCCCCCACCAGATGGAATTCCTCAGGGAAAGAAGTACATCGGCACACTTCCGTATCCTGAAGCCAAGCCCACTGAGGTCTTCAACGCCTGTGTGTTGAATGACGGACTGAACGTGGAGAGACCCGTCCCTCACCTTGGAGGTGACTAAGGACGGTCTGGGAGGGGTGAGCGGGGAGGGTAGGGCTTGGGAAGGAGCGTGGCTGCAGCCCCACGGAGGAAGAGGGACCTTCTGGACGGTGGTCCAGGGAAACCACGTTGGCTCCACGTCCTTCACTCCCTTCAGCACCAGTGTCTGAGCCCGTCCTCTTCCTTCTCATTCTCTGAGACAGATCTGGGGTTTTGTCCTCCTGCCCACCCCAGGCACCCATCACTGGGTGCTGACCCTGCCTGGCTCCCGTGGGAGGGGCTGGACAATGGGCTGGGCACCGGACCTGGGTCTGTCTTCATCCCCAGCCTCCGATTCCTGGAAGGAACCTCCTAAGGTCTTAGGTGACCGTGGAAGGGATTTCCCTCAGCAGAGAGCAAGGCATCCCAAGGTTTTTGATGTATACTTAGACATTGCCCTCCTGGCCCCTCTGACCAATCCCTGCACCCCAACCTCTCTCAGTGGTTCTTGTTCAGTCGCTCAGTTGTGTCCGACCCCATGGACTGCAGCCCGCCAGGCTTCCCTGTCCTCACCATCTCCTGGAGCCTACTCAAACTCATGTCCATGGAGTCGGTGATGCCATCCAACCATCTCATCCTCTGTTGCCCTCTTCTCCTCTCGCCTTCAATCTTTCCCAGCATCAGGGGCTTTTCCAATGAGTTGACTCTTTGCATCAAGTGGCCAAAGGATTGGAGCTTTAGCTTCAACATCTATGGGACAGAACTGAAACCCCCCACAATGCGGTCCTGCCTCCCGGAACAGGCCTGTTCGAAGTCAGCACAGAGGCTGAATCCCTGTGGTTGCTGATGAAGCAGCCGTCTCAGGCCATCTCTGTGAAGGGCATTCTGGAGGCCTCGCGCCGGCAGTTGAGAGCTTTGGCCTGGGAGCAAGCCCCTCCGCTTTTGCTCTCGGGTCACTGGCCACAGCTGGTCACACGGCCCCACCCAGCTACATGGGGGCAAGAAGTACAGTCCCCAGAAGATGGGGAGCTAGTCTGCTGCACTCATGGCTACATAGCGGGCAAAGAAAGGGAAGTCTGAAACAGAGGGCAAAAAGGGAAATGGAGAATTTCAGAGAAGAAGGCAAAGCTGGTTGGCCGATAGGCACAGCAATTCTGGGCTGACCTCGAACAGAGCAGATGGCAGAGGGTGAGATGGTCGGATGGCATCGCCGACTCAATGGACATGAGTGTGAGTGAACTCCGGGAGCGGGTGATGGACAGGGAGGCCTGGCGTGCTGCCGTCCATGCGGTCGCAGAGTCGGACACGACTGAGCGACTGCACTGAACTGAGCTGAACTGAGCAGGGCCAGGCAGGTGCAGACTGAGCCCCGGCTTTGTGAGCGTGGAGCGGGGGGTGCTCGCTGCGTCTCCCCAGGCAGGTGCAGACTGAGCCCCGGCTTTGTGAGCGTGGAGCGGGGATGCTCGCTGCGTCTCCACAGCACCTTTCCCCTTCCCCACACGTCCTTCTTCTGGGCCCGCGGGAACCCTAGTCAGCCTTGAAGGACCCTGCCTTCCCCTAGAAATCGTCCCGGTGAGTGCGGCCACCCTCTCTACCCCATGCACCTTTCACTCTGGCGTTTAAGCACATTTCACCTGACCTCAGACTCTGTACTGTCTGATGGGACTTGTCCATCCTTTTGTTTTGATACAGCCTCTTCTTCCTGATGGCAAATCCCTTGAGTTCAGAGTCAACCTCAATTCTTTTTCTCTACCCGCTCCCATGGTGTGGGATGAGGCATTCAGTATGCCTGGGTCCTCGAAATGGACTCCCCCCCGGGGAGGATGAAAACAGACACGAGACGTCAAGGGGAGGCTCAAAGCTGAGAAAGAAATGCCAGTCTCCACCTCAGTCTGTCAAAGTGTCCAGGAACCACTTGAATTGAATCACATCGTCTTTGACCCCTGAAACAACACTGTCAGCTATACATTTCTGTATCAGCAGTGGCTTCATAGAAGGGCCTCTGACCAGCACCCTGGATCTCCGTGTTGGCCAGCAGAGAGGCTGCAGGTCACATGTGGCTGCTGGGCATTTTAAATGTGACCATTGAGACTGAGAAACCAAATTTTGAACTAAACTGGAATATGCTACAAGTGAAAAAACCACATCAGGTTTCAAAGTCTATATGAAAAAAAAAAAATGCAAACTGTCCCAGTAATATTTTGTTCTATTGATTTTAAGGCCATAATATTTCAGATCTAGTACATTAAGTGAACTTCATTTTTAAAATAATTTCATTATCTCTTTGTGCTTTTAAAATGTGCGGCCTTAGAAAAGTTAAAATGACATCTGTGTCCTGCAGAATATTTCCGTGGAGCATCATGGATCAGGAAAGCCCAGGGCAGGATTTGTGAAAGCTTAATTCATTTCACATTGCTATTTCCAAAGCTGCAAAGCGTTACTTTTGGCCAAACCTAAAGAATCTGCCTGCAGTGCAGGAGACAGGGGTTTGATCCCTGGGTTGGGAAGATTCCCTGCAGAAGGTAATGGCTACCCACTCCAGTGTTCTTGCCTGGAGAATCCCATGGATGGTGGAGCCTAGCAGGATACAATCCATGGGGTCGCAAAGAGTCAGACACGACTGAGTGACTAACACACTAATTTGCAGATATTCTCACAAGGGCAGCATTTTAAATTTGGGACATTTAATTTTTTTAATATTTGTTATTTGTTTTGACTGCACCAGGTGTGGGATCTGTTTTTTTTTTTTTTTTTTTTTTTGCAGCCTGCAGGATCTGGCTCCCTGACCAGGAATTGAACCCAGGTCCCCTGCGTTGGGAGCATGGAATCTTAGCTGCTGGACCACCAGGAAAGCCCCGGGACGTTTTCCTCTCTCTATTTACTTTCCTGCTTTTCTCCCAAACCTATGACTGCAAAACCCATCTAAAAGCATCTTATTTATTCCATAAACAGATCTCCAGATCTTAACAAAGTAACAATTGCTGCTCTGTATTTCACACACACACGCTCCCCTACAGGGACAACATTTTCCCATGTGTAAAGCGACATGCCTGATTGCTGGATTAAGCAACGGAAATTAATTATTACAGTAATTACTTGGCCACTAAATATCTGAATGCCAGACCTGACATAGCTGTCCTGGGAGCCACCTTCAGCTTCCTGAATGCATTAGTATCGACAGGGCAGCTCAAGCCAATGTATTTTTAAAACTCTTTCTTCTGCTGCTCTTTGCAGTGTGATCCAGGAGCATTTATTTGGCGGAAGAGGAGGTTGGACACCTTAGACCACAGGAGACAAAAAAAAAGACAGCTGGCTTCTGGAACCCATCTTCCCAGGCCAGGAGAACATCAAATGCCTGAAAATGAGAACTTCAGTCTTCAATAGGGTGCGGACATGTGCAGTGTGAAAACGCTAGCTGGGCGATGGGAGAAACCTCAGTGTAGAGGCCAGGAGGGCTCAGACCCAAGCTGCCATCCCTGCAGGAGGGGTCTGCCGCTGGGGATTCTAAAGCTGCAGGGACGAGTCCCCTGGGGGCCAGGGCTGAGGACTCGGCTCTTTGTCACGGCCCAGGGTCAGTCCCCAGGAAGCTGCAGGGAACCATGCCAAGGTGCCGGCAGGAAGTCCCCCTGAGCTCCTTCTAAAGTACCCTTTCTGTTTTTTTCTCTCCATGGTATCCCGGGCACACCAGTCATCCAGGGCACCTCACCTGCCTTCTTCCCTGAGGCCAACTTTGTTCAGGGTGGAGAAAAGATTTCCTTTAGGAAACAGATCCGGGTCAAGACCACAGCTTTCAAAAGCAGCCCTGCAGAACAGGGCTTCTCTGGCAGGAAAACGAGAAACCCCACCTGCTTGTTTCTTCGTCTCCTCCTGCCGTGGGGCTCCGCCTTCATCCGGGAGGCACATGATGGTTAGCATGGCTGAAGCGGCTTCAGACAGTTCAGAGCGTGGATTCACAGGATAAGAATGCTTCAGCTTCTTGATTTTTTGCACCTTGGGGTAGGGTTTGAGCTCAATGGTGAGAGAGTGCACAACTTTTTGTATTTTTTTTTTAAATCATCCATCCAGTTAGACCACACTTTGGACATCTGGGAGTCACCAGGTAATTCTCCCTGGCACAAGCCCTATTGTTCCAGCTTTAAAACTGTCAGTTTAACTCAGAAAACCATTAGGCCGCATGTCAGCGGGTATTAAAGGAAGTGACTTCACTAAAAGCCATCTGGGAAACTCCACTGTTCCCGGATCCCTGCAAAGCTTTCACTCTGTAGGTCAGAACCATTTCCATCTTCTCCAAAACAGAGAGTCCTCCAAGCAAACACACAAGCCCAAAGGTTACAGCATCACCCCAAATGGTTTCCATTCCTCTTGGAAAGTACCACTGTCTATTAAGAAAAAGAAATCAGTAATAACAGTAATAGCAACTGAGTGTAGCACGTTACTATTGGGTAGAGCGTTGAACCTTTTAGAGTATTATTTTCTTTAACCCTATAATATGCATTAATTCAAAATACATTTATTGAGTGACCACTGTCTTGACAAGTCCCTCTCTCATGGAGCTCCTATTCCATCCTGTAACTTTGGAAACATTTGTCCACCTCTGACCGCAGCTGTGGCTGGAGGGACCGCTCCCCACTTCCAGTGGCTTCTGATTTGGGGAGAGAGGAAGCTGGGTCTGCCCTGAAGAGCAGGTGGGTTTGCCCGGAAGGCTGGCAATGGGCAGTGGTGGAGAGACGGCGGGCCTTTAGAGGCGAGAGACAGATGGGCTCCAGGCTGAACAGCTGGGGTGTGTCCCCATGGGCGGAAATTCCAGGATGAAGACCAGGAAGAGCTGAGCCCCACCCAGATAAGAGACCACGATTCTCTCATTCTCAAGGTATGGGAGACCTTCCCAACTAAGGTGCACAGGAAGGCGCCTTGGAGTTCAGAAGGGAGGGCGCGGCCCCTCAGAGTAAGTGACGCAGCTCCCCACAGGCCTCTTCACTAGAATCCGTCTTGGCTAAGAGGTGCACCCGCACCCGTGGGATAACCCAAACACAGACTCGTGTGTGAGTGCTCCGTCCCTCAGTCGTGTCTGACTCTGTGACTTTGGGACTGTAGCCCACCACGCTCCTCTGTCTGTGGGATCCTCCAGGGTATAGAACACTGGAGGTGGTTGCCGTTTCCTTTTGGGGATCTTCCAGACCCGGGGATCAGGCCCACGTCTCCTGCATCCCCTTCGTCTCCTGCGTTGGCAGGCAGATTCTTTGCCACTGAGCTAACGGGAGACCCAAATACAGACTCAGAACCAGGGAAAGCAAGATGATTGGGCAAAGGAAACCCAGAAGAATGGCCCGTAAAAGTGATTCAAAACGCCACGTGGGCGACACTCTGAGTCCGCGCATCTGTCTATCCACATGAACTCTCTTTCCTCCTGACAAGCACTGCTCCCCATCTCTTCATGGGAATTCACCTTCGGCAGAGCTGCGGGGGCCTTGTCCCTGACCACTGGTCCTGGGGTTGGGATTCAGCATGCTCACGGCTGCAGCCTGACCTCCATCTCTGGCCGGGAACTGAAGAACTGCTTCAAGCCGCTGGACATCACTTTCATCCTTCAGAGAAGGGCATTCCACTGGGCTCTTTGGAGGCTCCCCGACAGGAGTGAGCCCCAGTGGCCAGGCAGGGCTTACTAAGGCGCCCTTGCTAGACTTCACCCACTTCTTTGTCTGCCTCTCACTGCTGCTTCCCTTGGACTTCCTGGATCACCTCCCAAACAAATGCCTTGGGCTCATGCCCTTGTCTCAGCTGCTTCTTTAAGAGAACTGAGAGTGGGTTATTACCTCCATTTCACAGATGAGGTCATCGAGGCCAACTGCCTTTAAGTCCCACACAGTTGGATGTAGTGGAGCCACGACTCAGCCCACATGTGTCTGAGCCCCTGGACTCAGCATCAGGCCCCCGTCACTAAATGCTTTCTCGCTGCTCCAGTCTAACCAGAATGTGTACCGGGGACTTGCTGACCCCCACTGGTGCTTCCCAAGGCAGGCCATCCCATCACAGGCAGTTCTAATGACCAGAACGTTCTGCTTGATGTTCAGCCCATATTCACATCCCTGAAACGTCATTCGTTACTTCTTCCTCACCAAGTGTCTTCATGGTGCTAGACACTGGGGCACGGCTCTAAGGAGCCCCAGGTGGTTCCCTTTGGCCCCTAAGATTTCTGCCCACAACTGATGGGCACCGATCAGTTGGGGACCCTTGCAGGGGTGCCATGGGAGCACGGAGTAAAGCTGTCCTGGGCCACATCCTAGGAAAGGATGCTCCCCGGTCCACACACTGGTCCTGCAGGGCTGCGGTTATCAGATCCCCCGAGACTTGTCCATGCTATTCGGGTCCATCAGCCCACCTTTGGATGGGCCTTGGTGGCCGAATGGAGCCCACACCCCTGGTACAATCACAGAAAACCTCAGTGCAACATGCATTACCAAGATGAGAGCAGAGACCCAGCCATCACAGGGAGTGGGGAAGCCATGGGTGAATCCTTGAACTTGTCCCAAAGAGCAGTCTTTGGAAGACCCACTGGATGTTTCTGCTGCTGAGTCTCTCATGCCCCATTCCCTAGCTCTCGTGCCACCAAAAACATGGGCAGCACAGGCGTAAGATATCTAGATTCGATCCAAGAGAGTGGAGAACAATGTTATATTCCATTTCCCCTTGTTCCCTTGTGTTGCTACTGATACACAAAGTAGCAACTTACAGGGCCAAGTAGTGAGTAGAAGTGTTTGGAGTCTGCCATGTGCATGTAAAAGTGAGGTTGTGAAACTACTGGGCTCACCTGCCTGCTTGGATTTCAGGAGGTCCCAGGGAAAAGCAGCATCATGTGGCAGTTAGGTTGCTGTGATGCACTGGAAGGGCAAGCAGCAGTCACACAAGTGCCTTCTTTCATCCAGCTTTCCCTGCAACATAAACGAATGCTCAAAGTTTTATTTCCTTCCCTCTGATCTATTAAGCTCTCATTTGCTTTTTATTTTTTTCCTTTTTGAATAACATTTTGAGGGATGGGATTCTAGACACTCATCTCTGGAGTCCTGAAGAGACAAA
The DNA here is from genome assembly GCF_027580195.1 of Bos mutus. Lineage (NCBI taxonomy): Eukaryota > Metazoa > Chordata > Mammalia > Artiodactyla > Bovidae > Bos > Bos mutus. The sequence goes on along the minus strand of NC_091626.1, from coordinate 85,139,066 downwards.
GCTCAGATTCCTGGGAAATGAAGCCACAATCTAGAACTACATATCCACCCATCCGTCTACCCATCCATCCATCCACCCATCCATCCACTCATCTATCTATCCACTCATCCTTCCATCTATCCACTCATCCATCTACCCATCCATCCATCCATCCATCCACTCATCCATCCATCATGCATCCATCCATCCATTCACTCATCCATCCATCCACCTTCCTCCCCTATACTTGCTTTTCCTAAAGATACCAAAGAGGAGTTGAAATCACCTTTAATCATAGAAAGCCCCAGCCAGTTAGCCAGCCATCTATCCATCCATCCATCCATCCATCTGTCCATCCATCCACTCATCCATCCATCTGTCCATCCATCCACTCATCCATCCATCCATCCATCCACCCATCACTGTCCCCTTCCATTTACTAATTTATTCAATAAATATTAAGCACATGCCAAGAGCTGCATTAGGGGCTATACTAAGATCCTGAGATGCTGCAATAAAAAGACCTCTTGTCCTAGAGCTTACGGTCTAGCAGGGAGGAGACATTATGCAAATAATTCTACAAATAACTAGCTACAGTTTTAATCTCTGTCTCTGAAGAGAGTATGAGGTGTTTTGCAAAACTGTAACAATCAGGACCTTACTTTGCCTGGATTCCCCGGAAGGTGACATTCAAACCAACAAGGAGCAGGAGGTGGGTGTTAATAAAGTAAAGAAGGAAGGAGAGGAAGGGGAGGTGATTTAGGTGAGAAGGGTCTGCATGATGACCCCGCAGCGACAGATGTACTGCAAAGGACCACCTAAAGGCCAGTGTGCCCACTAAGTGTGAGATTAAAGAGAGAAATGGGAAGCCCCAAGGGAAGAAGAATTAAGCGTGTGATGATGGAGTCAGATGCATGTATTAAAAGATCACGCCACTAACTTGTTTAAAGAGTGGACTCCAGAAAGGGGAACCAGGGGATGGGGTGGAAGGTAGGGGTACAGTTGCAGGGAGAGCTGTTAGGAGGCCCCAGCACTGTCCAGGGAGAGGCGACAGTGTCCAGTACTGGAACAGGAGTGCAGCAATGAAGAGAAGTGGGAAGCTCAAGGCACATTTTGGGAGGAGTTGGCCAGGACTTCACGGTGCTATATGGCGGCCCTCAGGACAGGGTGCACAGCTTCTGGGTGATCTCCTTCCAATACACAACTGCATAAGGGTCTACAGGGTCAGAGAGAGGAGACTTTGGCTATCCCACCTTCTACCTAGCCCTGCTTCTTCTGAGAGTGTGGTTCGCAGGCCATGGCACTGTTCTAATTGCTTCTTGCCAGTCAAGAAACTATGGGGCGTGTAAACCTCGAATTTTTTGCACACAGCCCTCTTTCTCTGCACACCCCTAGCATTTACTAGCCTACAGGGTGGTGGTGGTTTAGTTGCCAAGTCGTATCCAACTCTTGCAACCTCATGGACTGTAGCCTGCCAGGTTTCTCTGTCCATGGGATTCTCCAGGCAAGAAGACTGGAGTGGGTTGCCATTTCCTTCTCCAGGGGATCTTCCCAACCGAGGGACTGAACCTGGGTCTCCTGAATTGCAGGCAGATTCTCTACCAACTGAGCTACTAAGGTAGCCCCACAGGGTAGATGGTCAACATTCTATTAGTACTTGAGAACTGAGTCATCACTCCATAATTTCAGGAAAGGTGGGACTCCAATGCAGTCTCACCTCCATTCTGTTACTGTTGCCCATCAGCCTTCAAGATAGCTGGGAAGTTAGGCAAACCAAGAAGGGAGAAGATGGGACCAGTACATACCCTGTTCCCTAGCACAGGAAGTGGGGAAAACCACATCATCACAATCCCTGAGTACAAGAAAGACCAAAGACAGCATCAAAAGGTGAGGTGGCTTAGATTTCTTAACAGTTTCTTATAATTAACATAGTTCTTATAGTCTACTCTCTTTTCTTCCTGCCTAGTTGCCTTGCAGACCACTAGTCCTCTCGGGTGCTCATGGCAGACATTACTAATCGATCCTGACCTTGCAGGCCACTAGTCCTCCAGGGTGCTCATGGCAGACATTACTAATCGATCCTGATACTTTTCTTCAGACTGAACCTTCAGATTACTCTCTATGTGTCAGGCTCTTCAGCTGACAAAAGTTAGTACATAAAGCTAAACTTATTTCCCATTCTTATTTTTGACATTTTTGTTTGTTTGGTTTTTGTTTGTGTTTGTTCTTGACTTTTTAATCAAACTAGTCAACCTGGAGAGATTTTTTAAACAACTGTTTGCTTAAAGCTGCTAGGTAGGTGAGATTTCTGGTTACCCCTGGGATAAGTTACAGTCACCTCTTCTTTTAATGAATGGTTCTTGGTATCTACCGCACACTCCAGTGCCTCCCTGCCTTGGCTTACCTTGAGAGCAGATCCTTTTTCACATTTACCTAAGCTCTGTCCTGTGGGCTTCCCAGGTGGCATGGTGGTAATGAATTCACCTGCCAATTCAGGAGACACAGGTTTGATCCCTGGGTCAGGAAGATCCCCTGGAGTAGGAAATGGCAGCCCACTCCAATATTCTTGCCTGGAACATTCCTTGGACAGGGGAGTCTGGGGGGATACAGTCTGTGGGCTCGCAAAGGTTTGAACACGACTGAGTACCTGAGTGCACAAGCTCTCTCCTGCATCTTTCAGAGAAAGTCTGCAGAATTATGAGGTGAAAGGAGCTTGCTGTTCAGATCTTCCCACGCTTTCACAGCTGGTCTGTTGTTTGGGAATCATGGCCTGAAAGTATCTCTGTATAGAACTGAGTACGCATTTTAGTAACTATAGCAAAACAAGCGACTTTGGACTTTCAGAATTTCTTAGAGAAGCTGTTGGATTATCTTCTTAACAACAGTTAGGCTTCTGCACATATTAACCACAAGCCAAGGTCATTCTATAACTCTTGAGAGTCTCTTGGACAGCAAAGAGACCAAACTAGTCAATCCTAAAGGAAATCAACCCTGAATATTCACTGGAAGGACTGATGCTGAAGCTACAATACTTTGGCCACCTGGGGCGAAGAGCCAACTCATTGGAAAAGACCCTGATGCTGGGAAAGATTAAGGGCAGGAGGAGAAGAGGGCAACAGAGGATGAGATGGTTGGATGGCATCACCGACTCCATGGACATGAGTTTGAGCAAACTCCAGGAGATAGTGAAGGACAAGGAAGCCTGGTGTGCTGCAGTCCATGGGGTCAAAAAGAGTCGGACACAGCTTAGTGACCGAACAGCAATAACAAAGGCCATTCTCTAGCTCCCCAGGAAGATGAGAGTACTCTGATGGCTTGGTCGTCCCTTCATCTCAGTAATGGAGTCCCAAAGGACCTCTGGCTTCATACCCCAGAGGAGGAGAGACGCGAGGACTCAAGAAGGACAGTTTGCTGGGTCACGAACTGAATCACGAGTGTAAACCCGGTTCCCTCTTACCGGACCTGGTAATTCCATGGACTTAGGCCCTCCCACCGCAGTCACTCATCGGTCTGCACCATCACTCTCGGCCCGCCGGCCTCCCCGGAACGCAGCTTCGAGCGGCGCTGGGCTCCCGTGTACACTAGGGGGCGCAGGCAGGCTTGTTTTCCCGCCCAGCCCTCAGCCGCTCCCCCGCGGAGACGAGACGGTGCGGGCCAGGCAGAGCGCGGAGAGACGAAAGGGGTTGGGGAGTGGGGTTGAGGAGAGGGGCGCAGCAGCCTCGCTAACGGCCGTGCGTTGGTTTCTGGTTCTGTCTTCAGAGCAGACCTGGACCCTGAGTGCCGGGGACCGAGGGCAGGTCACGTAAGGTGGCGGGCGGGCTCCTTGGCGCGGCTGGCAGCCGGCAGCCACCCGGGGTGTCAACCCCTGGGAAGCGGCGTCCGAGGACGACTCTGAAGCGGGCTGGAACTTCCTACCGTCACACCGAGGCCGCTGTCTGACCCCTTCCCCGGCTGGAGAGGCCGGAGCTGTCCAGGCCCTGGGCCGTGCCCCTCTCTGGAGCTCGTCCACGACGGGGGCTCAGAAGTGCTTTCGAAGCCTCGGGGCTGGCGTCAGGGCCAGGGTGCAGCCCCGGCTCATTTCACACAACGGACTTCTGCTCCACTGGCCTCCTCTTAGCACAGAGCGGACAGAAGCCAGCTCCAGGAGACCAGAGTCTTCCTCCCCGCCCTGTTCTCCACCCCACTCTTCCAGAACCTTCAACAGAGGCCTTGTTCTCCAGGGCTGGAGACCACAGTTTCCCAGCCTCTCGAGGGGAAATGAGTGGAGGAAACCAGCCCAGGGTTTCTATTGCCAAATAGTTCTTTCCCGAGGAGGACAACGCAGTCGACTCGCCAAGTGGGGATTGGAGTGGGTCCAGCCTAAACCAACTTAATGAACACTAGTAGAGAACTGCAATTATTGTTGACTTCAAAACGCACACAAGAACTTTAGACACTGATTCCTATCAGCCGGTCGGGCTGGTACAGATGCTGCGCACTGTTTTCGCCGTTGCTTAGCAACGGGAGAGAAACTGTTCTCTCTCATCACTGGAGGTGGAGGTAGGACAAAGCACTTTATTGAACTGAAATTAGTTTATTCTCTCTCTCTTGGAGAAGGCAATTGGCAGCCAAGAGTCACTTGGACAATGGGCAGTTTCGAGGTTGGGAGGTGGCCTTCCTTTCCTGTTATCTCAGTAAATCCTGACGGCTGTGTTTCTCTACAGATAAAGTTTTGAACTTTTGTCAGGAGTGTCCTTCCAAAACTATCATTAGAGAAAATAGCTTCACATAGAGACTCACAGACCAGGGCAGGAATGAAGGTGAGGAGGAGAGTGAAGTCAAGTAGGCAAAATTTAAGGGAGTTCTCCCCCCAAGTCAGCAATCAAAATAATTCATATTTTAATGCTGTATTTTATTGAAAAATATCTTTTTCTGGCTGCACAGACTGGTTTTTGGGGTCTTTCCTGACTAGGTATGGAACCAGGGTCCCTGCAGTGAAAGCTCTGGGTGCTAATCACCGGACTGCCAGGGAATTCCCTTAATGCAATATTTTTAAAAAATACACATTACTGAGTAAAGTTCCACGATGACTGAAATATCCAAATTTTAAATAAAGACAGAATCAGTATCCGTGATTTTTTTCCTTTGGCCTCAGGTTCCAACATGGCAGCATGGCTCAGCACTGCCACAGACCTTGTTCCTGCCTCACACATGTTCACAACACAGGAGACTTCTGGAGCATCTTTTTCCTCACAAGAATGATTGCACTGGGGGGTAGAGCATCATGCAGCTGGGCAGAGGGCTTCCCTTCCCCAGTGGGAAGAGGATCTTTCTGCAGTCCTTTCGGGAGCTTCTTCCAAGACTGAAGTGGTTTGCCAGGGTGCATCATGCGAAATGCTGGGTTGAATGAATCACAAGCTGGAATCAAGATTGCAGGGAGAAATATCAACAACCTCAGATATGCAGATGCATGCATGCATGCTATGTCACTTCAGTTGTGCCCAATTCTTTGCAACACTATGGACCATAGCCCGCCAGGCTCTTCTGTCCATGGGATTCTCCAGGCAAAAATACTGGAGTGGGTTGCCATTTCCTTCTCCAGGGGATCTTCCTGTCCCAGGAATCAAACTCTCGTCTCTTACATCTCCTGTGTTGGCAGGTGGGTTCTTACCCAGGTACCGTCTGGGAAGCCTGATTTGCAGTTGACACCACCCAAATGGCAGAAAGTGAAGAGGAACTAAAGGACCTCTGGATGAAGGTGAAAGAGGAGAGTGAAAAAGCTGGCTTAAAACTCAACATTCAAAAAACTACGATCATGGTATCTGGCCCCATCACTTCATGGCAAATAGATGGGAAAAACATGGAAACAGTGGCAGATTTTATTTTCTTGGGCTCCAAAATAACTGCTGACTGTAACTGCAGCCATGAAATTGAAAGACGCTTGCTCTTTGGAAGGAAAGCTATGACAAACCTAGACAGCATATTAAAAAACAAAGACATCATTTGCCAACAAAGGTCCATATAATCAAGCATAAAGAAGGCTAGGTACCGAAGAATCGATGCTTTTGAACTGTGGTGTTGGAGAAGACTCTTGAGAGTCCCCTGGGCTGCAAGGAGATCCAACCAGTCCATCCTAAAGGAAATCAGTCCTGAATATTCACTGAAAGAACTGATGCTAAAGCTGAAGCTCCAATACTTTAGCCACCTGATACGAAGAGCTGACTCACTGGGAAAGACCCTGATGCTGGGAAGGATTGAAGGCGGGAGGAGAAGGGGGCGATAGAGGATGAGATGGTTAGATAGCATCCCCAACTCAATGGACTTGAGTTTGTGCAAACTCCAGGAGATGGTAAAGGACAGGGAAGCCTGCCCTGCTGCAGTCCATGGGGTCCCAAAAAGCTGGGCAAGACTGAGAAACTAACAGTGTGTCGGTGGGTAGAATTAGGTCAGTTCATGAACATGTGGATGGGAAAATAATTGATATTTATTTTCACTAACTCTGTGGCATCACTGACTCGATGGACGTGAGTCTGAGTGAACTCCGGGAGTTGGTGATGGACAGGGAGGCCTGGCGTGCTGCAATTCATGGGGTCGCAACGAGTCGGACATGACTGAGCAACTGAGCTGAACTGAACTAAAATTTAGAAATTCAGCAATCAAGGTAGACAACAGACCACAGTAATCTTTTGGTACCTATGATTTAGTCATTAATAAGAATACATATGTTTTTATATTACACTACAGTCTTTGTAAGTATCTCAAAATATTATGTTCATCAGTACTTGGAAATTTATGTAGCTATTAGATTTCCTGCTAAATCTTGTTATTTTAAAAAGAAGCACATTTACTATGTATCATAGTATGTCATAAATTTTAATTAATTACTGAATTTTAGCATAATTGATTTCCTTTGTAATCCTATAATTTTTATCTTAGCCACTTAAAAACGCACTAGAGGATCCATAGCATAAAAAAGGTTAGAAACTCATTCTCTAGAAGTGTATCTGTATGACTTCAATGTGAAAAAGGATTTCTTAAACAAGAGAAAAATACCAGCATAAAGGAAAAGAATGATAAAATTGACTAGATTAGAAATTGTAAACTTTTCCCATCAAATATACCGAAGATGGTCCCTGAATTACTGATTTACAATTTTTTTTTTACCTTATGACAGTATCACCATCTTTATTTTCCAGGAGACTCAGAGAAAGCCACAACACTGCTTATTCAGAGCCTGGATTTGAAACACATTTTTTGATACCACATCTGCCCATTTAATGATAGCTGTCATATTTATAACACTCACTAAGATTCATGGAGGGCTGACCAAAGACACTTATTCCTTGGAAGAAAAGTTATGACCAACCTAGACAGCATATACTCCAGTACTCTTGCCTGGAAAATCCCATGGACGGAGGAGGCTGGTGGGCTGCAGTCTATGGGGTCGCTAAGAGTCAGACACGACTGAGCAACTTCACTTTCACTTTTCCTTTCACACACTGGAGAAGGAAATGGCAACCCACTCCAGTGTTCTTGCCTGGAAAATCCCAGGGATGGGGGAGCCTGGTGGGCTGCTGTCTATGGGGTCGCACAGAGTTGGACACAACTGAAGCAACTTAGCAGCAGCAGCAGACAGCATATAAAATGCAGAGACATTACTTTGCCAACAAAGGTCCGTCTAGTCAAAGCTATGGTTTTTCCAGTGGTCATGTATGGATGTGAGAGTTGGACTATAAAGAAAGCTGAGCGTCGAAGAATTGATGCTTTTGAACTGTGGTGTTGGAGAAGACTCTTGAGAGTCCCCTGGACTGCAAGGAGATCCAACCAATCCATCCTAAAGGAAATCAGTCCTGAATATTCATTGGAAGGACTGACAATGAAGCTGAGGCTCCAATACTTTGGCCACATGATATGAAGAACTGACTCATTTGAAAAGACCCTGATGCTGGGAAAGATTGAAGATGGGAGGAGAAGGGGACAACAGAGAATGAGATGGTTGGATGGCATCACCGACTCAATGGACATGAGTTTGAGTAAACTCTGGGAGTTGGTGATGGACAGGGAGGCCTGGTGTGCTGCAGTCCATGGGGTCACAAAGAGTGAGACACGACTGAGTGACTGAACTGAACTGACTGACCACATGCCACTCACTCAACATTCAGGTCCTTATTCAAATGTCACCTTTTCAGAAAGGCCTTCCCCTGGCCAGCCAATCTTATGTTATTTTTCTTAATGGTACAACCACTTTTAAAAAAGTATTTTTATTTATTTACTTACTTGGCAGAGCTGTGTGGCATGCAATATCTTAGTTTCCTGACCAGGAATCAAACACTTGCCCCTGTACCAGGAACACAGGGTCTTAACCAATGGCCTTCCATGGAAGTCGGTGACCAGCCGATTTTAGAATAGCACATGATCAGCCAATTTTAGAATAGCACATAGGCCCTGCTTTCCATCCCTCTCTGTCCCCTGTCCCATCTTATTTTTCTTCATAGTGCTAATCACTGCCTGGTTCCATGTTGTACTTATGTGTTTTATTTGGCTCCCATCAGGGTCTCCCACCAGAATGTGCGCCTGCTGACGCGTGGTCGACCCCAGGTCAACCAGCCCCACGCACCGCAGGGCATTCCAGCCCTTTCAGATGCTGCTTTCTGTGTGCCTGCTGTGTGTCAGCGCAGCACACAGGCCAGTCTCTCTTCCTCAGTTTATGTGTGAAGATGCTGTGCTCATCTCTCAGGGCTGCGGGAACAGACGCTCACCCTCGTGGTGACTGAACACAGCCGCGATGTGCCCTCGCGTGGTGGCTAGAGCCCGAAATCCAGGCCGTGGCAGGGCCGTGCCCCCCTCTGGAGGCAGGGTCCACCCCCAGTGCAGGACCCCTGCCTCTTCTTCCAGGCTCTGCTGGGAGCCTGAAACCTGCCATTGCCCTTGGCTTGTAGTCGCATCCCTCCAAGCCTGCCTCCACGGTCACAGGGGCTCTCCCTTGTCTCTCTCCGTGTCTGAATTTCCTCTCCTTTCTGTTATAAAGACATGAGTCCTTGGATACAGGTCTCACCCCAAGCCTGGATGGTCTATTTCCAAATAAGGCCACATGAATGGCCTTCAAGTGGACATGAATTTGGGGAGGACACCCTTCGCTCCAGGGCTTCCCTGGTGGTGCAGTGGTAAAGAATCCGCCTGCCAGTGCGGGAGACGCAAGAGATGCGGCTTCCATCTCTGGGTTGGGAAGATCCCCTGGAGAAGGACATGGCAACCTGCTCCAGTGTTCTTGCCTGGAGAATCCCATGGACAGAGGAGCCTGGTGGGCTACAGTCCATGGGGTTGCAAAGAGTCAGAAAATCAGCTTCCCAGGGTCATGGAGTAAGAGGTTCGAGCCCGGGTCTGCTCTGCCTCTGAGCCAAAGCGCTCTATCACCACCCTTTCCTGCCGCTCAGTTGTCTCCATTTGCGGAATTGAATCAGTTTTATTACCTTCAAATTGCTGGACGCGAGCATCCTAACAGCATTTCAGACACGAGGGCCCTGGAAATCTCATTTCTGCTGGTCCAGGCCCTCCAGGGAGCAGTGCTTTTTCACACTTTCTAGGTCCTTGGAAATGCGCTTCCAGAAGCCAGTCCCTGGCTGGGAGATCTTTCCAGGTCATACCCTCAGTCACTTTCCCTGATGAAGCTTCCCGAACCTGGTGTCTATCTTGAACCTGAAAACAGGAACAACTGCTTCCCACTGGCGTCTAATAACGAAGTTGGGAACAGAGTCCTGAGGCTCAGTTACAAGATACTGAAAGCAAATGCACACGAAATGATCTGACAGGGACTTCTCTGGTGGTTCCAGGAGTTAGGAATCCACCTGCCAGTGCAGGGGACCCGGGTTCCATCACTGGTCCAGGAAGATCCCACAAGCGGCCACTGCGAAGCCTGCACTCTAGAGCGGGTGCTCCAAACAGGGAGGCCACCCGGACACGCCGCCCGCGCCCCACAGTGGAGGGCAGGCCCTGCTCGCTGCAACAGAGGAAACCTGAGTGCGGCAGTGGAGATGCGTGCAGCCAAAAACACACTCGTCAGTTAATTTCTAAAGAATCTGACAAAGTGTCCAACCAACCATATCCCACTCCTTTTTTCGGGCCAGCTCATTATTCCTTCACATTTGCTTAAAAGCCCACCTCATTTTGCTTTCCGGATTGGCTCTGCCTAATGCCCTGTGTGGATTTCTTCCTTTCCCAAGAAGAACTGTAAACCGCGCAACAGAGATGCCCTCTCCTCCTTGTTATGACAATTCACTGTCTAATGCATGTCACTGAGATCTAAACTCACTAGGGAAAAATTCTCTTTTATTTGAAAGGTTTCCTTCTCTTTACTGTAGTCTGTTTACCAGCTAAACTAAGCCAGCAACTAGGTTTAATACATTTGCCTACCTGCTGTTCACCAAGCTTGCTTCTCTCCACACCTTTGCACTAGCTTTTCCCTCTGTTGAGAACTACTTTTCCCCATGGAGTTTTTTTTTAATTAACATTGGTTTATCACATTATATAAATTACACAGGTGCAATAATATTTTATTTCTATATACCCTGGGCTTTCCTGATGTCTCAGTGGTAAATAATCCACCTTCTAATGCAGGAGGATGACAGTTCTATCCCTGGGTCGGGAAGATCCCCTGGAGAAGGAAACGGCAACCCACTCCAGTGTTCTTGTCTGGGACATCCCATGGACTGAGGAGCCTGGCGGGCTACAGTCCATGGGGTCGCAAGAGTCTGACACAATTTAGTGACAGTGACCACACATACCCTACAGTGTGATCAACAGCAAGAAGGTCCCACCCATCACGGTAGAGTTGATCCCCTTGCTCATTTCATCGCTCCCCACCGCACCCGCCACACTCCTCTCTCTCGGAATCATCATTCTTTTCTCTGTATCTAAGTGTTTGTTTTTGTTTGGTTTGGTCGTTTGTTTTCATTCTTTGTTTGTTTGACTTTTTGCATTTCACATTTGAGTGAAGTCATATGGTCCATGAGGATACGGAGAAAAGGGAACCCTTCTGCACTGTTGGTAGGAATGTAAACTGGAGCAGCCACTATGGAAGACAGTGGGAAGGTTCCCGAAAAAAATTAAGAATAACTAGCATATAATCCAGAAATTCTGGATATTTATCCCAAGAACATGAAAACACTGATTTCAACATATGCACTCTTATGCTCATTAATTTCAATAGCCAAGGTCTGAAAACAACTTAAAGTGAAGTCGCTCAGTCGTGTCCAACTCTTGAGACCCCCTGGACTGTAGCCCGCCAGGCTCTGTCCATGGGACATCCCAGGCAAGAATACTGGAGTGGGTTGCCATTTCCTTCTCCAGGGGATCGTCCCAACCGAGGGACTGAACCTGGGTCTCCTGAATTGCAGGCACATTCTTTGCTGTCTGAGCCACAAGGAAAGAACCTAAGTGCCCATCAATAGATGAATGGATAAAGAAGATGTCTGTATGTATATATATACATACATACATGGTGGAATGTTATTCAGCCATAAAAAGATGAAAGCTTGCGATTGGCATTAAATGGGTGAAACTTGAGGATACTACGCTAGGGGAAACAAGTCAGAGGGAGCAGGATAAATACTCCTGTGGGTTTCGTGGCCCGTTTCCTCACTCCTTCAGTCCTCTGTGCCTCTGTCGAGTTCGCAGATTCGTGCCCAGACTAGTCTTTAAATGAAGCATGGCCTGGTGCCCACCACCAGCTTCTACTCCCCTTTGTTCCCGCTTAATGTCTCCTGCGTCGTTATACGTTGATCTGGGCTTTCGTCTGCGCTCCTCATCTAGGGTATCGGCTTCATGAGAGCAGGACTGTCCTGGTCTGTTCAGTGCCCCGCCGTGTCCCTGGAGCCCAGAGTAGCAGCAGGCTGGAGCCGTTCCAAGAGCTCACTTTAGGCTGAGCGCTCAGCACATATTTGCATAAATAAGTGATCTCAAATTTTAGTACAGACATTGAGTCAACATTCAAATTTCTGTCTCTGTGCCCATTCTCCTAAGGGAGGCAAAGGATGCACTTTGCTTTGTTTGCCCTCAAGGTCTTGCAGCAGGGGACGTCATTTAGCTGAGGAAGGAATTTTGACCCTCAACATTTACATCAAGGCTTCCTTAATGTGGGGGTGGCACGAGCCCCTTTCAGAGTCGGATGCAGAGGACAAAACTTCTCCTTTTGGAACGTTTTGCATACGATCAAGGTTGGGTGGCAGAGCTTCACGAGCACCCCCAGCCCTCTGCTGCCTGCCTCCTGGGTTCAAATGTGCCTGCCCCAGAGCTAATGTTTGTTGAATGCATGAACAATGTATGTTATCAGTTGCAGCTATATACCAAATGTATTCATTTCCTAGGGCTGCAACAAAGTACCACAAATGGGATACATTCTCTCATAATCCTGCAGGGTGGAAGTCCACAGTCAGCATCACTGGACTGAAACCAAGCAGTGGGCAGGACACGACCCCACCCCCCGGAGGTCCTGGGCGAGAATCCGCTCCTTGCTCCTTCAGTTTCTGGGGGTTCCTGGCATCCCTCAGTCTGAGGTTGCACCTCCCAGATCTCTCCTCCATGAGCATGTGACCTTCTAATGTGTAGGAGTAAGACCTCCCTCTTATACACATTCTTGGGCTCCCCTGGGGGTCCAGTGGTTGAGAATCCGCCTGCCAGTGCAGGGAACACAGGTTTGATCCTTGGTCTGGGAAGATTCCACATGCAGCGGGGCAACGACACCCACAAGCCACAACAACCGAACCCTTCACACCTGGAGCCCCTGCTCTGCAACAAGAGAAGTCACTGCAGTGAGAAGCCCTCTCAGTGAACGGAAATCAGCTTCCTACCACCCCAACCAGAGACAGCCCGTGGAGCCACGAAGATCCATCACAGCCCCAATCAATTAATATGTTAATACAATAAAAAAATGGAGTATGTGGTGCAACCAGAATTCACAGACATTATTTTAAGCAATACATGTTATTGCATTTAGGGTTCACCATGGAAATGTGGGGTGATCATCTTTCCATCTCAAGATCATTAGCTTAATCACTTCTGCAAAGTTCTTTAAAAAAAGAAACCTTTATAAGGCAACATGTGCATGCCCCAGAGATTATTACCTGATATCCATTAGTATTATTCATTGAGGGGATCTCTCTTCCGCCTGCTACACCAAATAAAGAAAATCACGGCATGAATGAAAACACACAGAGAATTATTTGGGGATTTTCACTGAGTTCTGTATCCGAGTGTGACTAAATTTCCAGTGTTCACAGTATTTAAAATAAGGAAGCCAGAGGGTGAAAGACAGACACCCTCCCCATCCAACTGCCCCTCCACCCACCTCCACCAGGCGTTGTTTAAAAGCCACAGGAGGAATTTCAGGTTGCCTGGGGACCAGACACAAATAAGAGGGCGCAGTCAGAGCCATTTAAACGGCCCCATAGGCGAGTGTGTCCGCTACTGTCAGTAGGAAGGTGAGAGCCCGTTTGTCTGAATGCACCGGTGCCCGATTCCATTGCGAGTTAACAGTATGTACAGTGTTCCCACCTTCTCAGTGCCCCAGAGGCAGCGCAAAAACAATCTACCTGCCGTAAACCTGGTGACTGTTGAGGAGGAGAAATAGGATTTAAAGCTGTAGCTCCGAGGCAATACCAGGAGCCCGAGCAGAGTCATCAAGACTGAGTGGCAAACCTTTTCTGAGAAGGGTGGTTGGATTTCCATCAGCTGCCCCCCCTCACTGGGGAATTCATTAAAATAACCAAGATAGCATCATTAGGCTAGAGGGTCACAATTGCCTTTTCTTCTTGGCAAGTTAATGGGGCCTTATTGTTGTTTGGTCTGTAACTCATGTCCAACTCTGCAACCTTATGAACTGCAGCATGCCAGGCTTCCCTGTCCTTCACTATCTTCTGGAGTCTGCTCAAAATCCGTTGACTTGGTGATGCTATCTAGCCATCTCATCTTCTGTCATCCTCTTTACCTCCTGTCTTCAGTCTTTCCTGGCATTAGGGGTTTTCCCAATGAGTCAGCTCTTCACATCAAGTGGCCAAAGTATTGGAGCTTCAGCATCAGTCCTTCCAATGAATACTCAGGCCTGATTTCCTTTACAATTGACTGGATGGATCTCCTTGCAGTCCAAGGGACTCTCAAGAATCTTCTCCAACACCACAGTTAGAAAGCATCAATTCTTTGGTGCTCAGCCTTCTTTATGGTCTAACTCTCACATCCGTACAGGAAAAACCATAGCTTTGACTACACAGACCTTTGTTAGGAAACTAAAGTGTCTGCTTTTTAATATGCTGTGTAGGTTCTTCAAAGTTTTTCTTCCAAGGAGCAGGCATCTTTTAATTTCCTTGCTGCAGTCACCGTTCACAGTGATTTTGGAGCCCAAAAATACATGGGGCTTAATATTTGTCTAACATCTACCTGGTCTCTTAAATAAGTGTGCTATGCCACTGTGTACTATGCCAGTACTCTGGCCACCTGATGTGAAGAGCTGACTCATTGGAAAAGACCCGGATGCTGGGAGGGATTGGGGGCAGGAGGAAAGGGGGGACAGAAGATGAGATGGCTGGATGGCATCACCAACTCGATGGACATAAGTTTGAGTGAACTCCAGGAGTTGGTGATGGACAGGGAGGCCTGGCGTGCTGGGATTCATGGGGACACAAAGAGTCAGACATGACTCAGTGACTGAACCGACTGACTGACCGATGCCATTGTATTCTGCAGTGTTGACAGCTGTCACGTATCCCTAATTCCTCTAAGCAATCAAGCAGGTAACTTTCTTATGTCTCTTCTGTCAAACATGCAAAAGACTTCTCCAGGAGGCTCACTGGGTCTAGGCCCTGAGCGTGGCACCAAAATTTGACGGGTGAGAAACAGACCCTCCGCTTGAGGATCCCACGGCCTGGAGCAAGCAGGAAATTGTACATAGCTGGCATTTGGAATGTGACCTTTCCAGACGCTTGGAATCCTCGTTAGAGCCCAAGTGGAGGGCAATCATTCTTCTGAGGAAAAAGATGCTCCAGAAGTCTCCTGTGTTGTGAACACGTGTGAGGCAGGAGCAAGGTCTGTGGCAGTGCTGAGCCACGCTGCATGTGGGAACCTGAGGCCAAAGGGAAGAAATCAGGGATCCTGATTCTTAGCCCTTTAATGATAATAGTCATCGAGATGTCCCTGCTGGCCCACTGTTGGGACACCGTGCTTCCACGACGCCCAGAGGGCATGGGTTTGATCCTGGCTGGGGAACTAGCTTCCCACATGGCCTCGTGTTGTGGCCCCAAAATAGAAAACAAACAAACAAACAAAAATAATAACAGTAACCTTGACGCCAGGCTCAGGCCA
This sequence comes from Bos mutus, assembly GCF_027580195.1. Lineage (NCBI taxonomy): Eukaryota > Metazoa > Chordata > Mammalia > Artiodactyla > Bovidae > Bos > Bos mutus. Next base: position 85,123,760 of record NC_091626.1, on the reverse strand, counting down.
CTTCTCCTTACCATAGGGGACTGGGAGAAGATAACGTGCTATCTTCTCACCGACTCAGGTTATGGACAGATGCATGAAATATGCAGGTGGTAACATGGAATAGCATCTCTTCCTTCATGTCCACTGATTTAGGGATCAAACCCCCGGCGCCTGCACTGCAGGTAGATTCTTTATCACTGAGCCGTATACTTCATTTTTTTTAATGTATTTTTTTAATTTAAAAAATGCAAAAAAAAAAACTTTATTAAAGAAGCTGTTGCAATGGTTTAAGAGAAAAATAGGTGGGTCAGTGCTAAAGTATGGTTCACAGTAGAAAGTTACTTTTTTCCCTGCAGGAATTTGGGTAATAAAATACATTATGTGTGCATTTTTATTATTGCAAATGAAGCAGTTCATCTAAACTGACCCCCAAAATCTGAAATCACTGAGCAAATGTAAACAGAACACAGGAGATCAAAAATAATCCCATTTCTGGACCACTTTTGCTTGAGCCTGGCCACACATTAGTGTCACTGGGGAGGTTTGTAAAAATACTGATGGCCAGGCCCCGCCTGCAGAGGTTCTGATTTAGCTGATTTGGAGTGGGGCCGACAGCAGTATTTTTAAAACACATCCCCAAACGGTTCTACTGTGCAGCTGGAGTGGAGAACCACCAGACCATTGAAGTAAATTGCCAGCCAGCACATAATTCATAACTGTCTTTAAAAATCACAGTGCCTGCTGAGCAACCAGCACTGAGTCACCGTGCTCTTCTGCAGCTGGTTTACCAAGGGCTCTCTCTTTTACTTTTTGTTGACATACACTATCCGTACAGACCTGTATCATAAGTGTATAGTTCAGTGCATTTTCACCAACTGGATGCAGCCATATCACCAGCACCAACATCAAAAACAGAGCTCTAGAAATATCAATAACCTCAGATATGCAGATGACACCACCCTTATGGCAGAAAGTGAAGAGGAACTAAAAAGCCTCTTGATAAAGGTGAAAGAGGAGAGTGAAAAAGTTGGCTTAAAGCTCAACATTCAGAAAACGAAGATCATGGCATCCAGTCCCATCACTTCATGGGAAATAGATGGGGAAACAGTGGAAACAGTGTCAGACTTTAGTTTTCGGGACTCCAAAATGACTGCAGATGGTGATTGCAGCCATGAAATTAAAAGGCGCTTACTCCTTGGAAGGAAAGTTATGACCAACCTAGATAGCATATTGAAAAGCAGAGACATTACTTTGCCAACAAAGGTTCGTCTAGTCAAGGCTATGGATTTTCCTGTGGTCATGTATGGATGTGAGAGTTGGACTGTGAAGAAGGCTGAGCCCCAAAGAATTGATGCTTTTGAACTGTGGTGTTGGAGAAGACTCTTGAGAGTCCCTTGGACTGCAAGGAGATCCAAGCAGTCCATTCTGAAGGAGATCAGCCCTGGGATTTCTTTGGAAGGAATGATGCTAAAGCTGAAACTCCAGTACTTTGGCCACCTCATGTGAAGAGTTGACTCATTGGAAAAGACTCTGATGCTGGGAGGGATTGGGGGCAAGAGGAGAAGGGGACGACAGAGGATGAGATGGCTGGATGGCATCACTGACTCGATGGACATGAGTCTCAGTGATCTCCGGGAGTTGGTGATGGACAGGGAGGCCTGGTGTGCTGTGATTCACGGGGTTGCAAAGAGTCGGACACGACTGAGCAACTGATCTGATCTGACCGTGTCCCCAGGAGCACACTTGTTCATTCCAGATTGTCCCGCAGTGTTTTCGCTTACCTTTTTGGTGCTAATTTTCACTGGGTATTTGAGTTGTAATCAGTAGAGACCTCCATAATAAGTTTCCTTAATTCATCTGTCACATCTCTAGCTTATTCTAAAATTCGTGTAGAAGTATTAGTGAAAGTCAAAGTGTTAGGGTTTTTTTTGCTCAGTCGTGTCCAACTCTTTGCGATCCTATGGACTGTAGCCCACCAGGCTCCTCTGTGCATGGGGATTCTCCAAGCAAGAATACTGGAGTGGATTGCCATTCCCTTCTCCAGGGGATCTTCCCAGCCCAGGGATTGAACCCAGGTCTCCCGCATTGCAGGCAGAGTCTCTACCCTATTTAGCCACAAGATGCTTGTCACCCAGACTGTTTACAATAGAAAGGAATGGGGAGAGGGAAGTACAGTTAAATATCTAATTACAGGATTCAATTACACATTTTTAAAATTAATAAAAATTTTTTTAACATTCATATAAGACTGTCCAGTTTTATGCTATAAATTAGACAGTCCAGTCACTCAGTTGTGTCCGACTCTTTGTGACCCCACAGACTGCAGCATGCCAGGCCTCCCTGTCCATCACCAACTCCTGGAGCTTACACAAACTCATGTCCATCGAGTCGGTGATGCCATCCAACCATCTCATTCCCTATCGTCCCCTTCTCCTCCTGCCCTCAATCTTGCCCAGCATCAGGGTCTTTTCCAATGAGTCAGCTCTTCGCATCAGGTGGCCAAAGTATTGGAGCTTCAGCTTCAGCATCAGTCCTTCCAATGAATATTCAAGACTGATTTCCTTTAGGATAGACTGGTTTGATCTCCTGGCAGTCCAAGGGACTCCCAAGAGTCTTCTCCAACAGCACAGTCCAAAAGCATCAATTCTTTGATGCTCAGCTTTCTTTATAGTCCAACTCTCATATCCACACATGACTACTGGAAAACCATAGCTTTGACTACACCAATCTTTGTTGGCAAAGTAATGTCTATGCTTTTTAATATGCTGTCTAGGTTGGTCATAGCTTTTCTTCCAAGGAGCAAGCATCCTTTAATTTCACGGCTGCAGTCACCATCTGCAGTGATTTTGGAGCCCAAGAAAGTAAAGTCTGTCACTGTTTCCATTGTTTCCTCATCTATTTGCTATGAAGTGATGGAACCAGATGCCATGATCTTAGTTTTCTGAATGTTGAGTTTTAAGCCAACTTCTTCACTCTCCTCTTTCATCAAAGGCTCAGTTCCTCTTCATTTTCTGCCATAAGGGTGGTGTCATCTGCATATCTGAGGTTATTGATATTTCTCCCAGCAATCTTGATTCCAGCTTGTGCTTCATCCAGCCCAGCGTTTCTCATGATGTACTCTGCATATGAGTTAAATAAGCAGGGTGACAATATACAGCCTTGACGTAGTCCTTTTCCGATCTGGAACCAGTCTGTCGATAGGGTAATAGGATAAAGAAAGATCTTTGGCAAAAAAAAAAAAAGATAAATTTTCCCAGCAGAACTCTAGAATAGCACTGTTATGGATGAATTTTGCCCCCTCCTCCCTCATTCATATGTTAAAGTCCTAACCCAGTACTTCAGAATGTGACACCATTTGGAGATAAGGCCTTTCAAGAGGTGATTAAGTTAGAATGAGGCTGTAAGTATGGACCCTAATGCAGTATGAGTGGTGTCCATTTAAGAAGAGGAGATCAAACCCAAACCTGCACAGAAGGATGACCACGTGAAGATGCAGGGAGAAGATGGACATCCACAAACCAAGGAGCGCGGTCACAGGAGAAGCCAAGCCCCGGCACTTTGATCTTGGACTTCTAGCCTCCAGAACTATGAGAAAATAAATTTCTGTTGTGTGAGCCACCAGTCTGTGGTATTTGCGTGTATCATTTGACTCAGCAGTTCCTTCTCTAGGTACAGACTTTAGAGAAACTCTCACAAATGTAAGAGCAGAGAAGCACACTGTGTTCTCTGCAGTGCTGATTCTCATAGCAAAAAAACCTGAGCTGTGATTTAAATATCCACCATGAGTGGAATAAATAAATGCATTGTGCGTATTCCTACAACGGTCTATTACACTGCGGTTAAAGTGAATGAACTAGATATGCAACAACCCAAATACGTTTCTCAAAATTTATTGCTGAATGAAAAACAGCTAGTTACAGAAAGATAAATCCACTGTGATAGCATTTATCTTAAAATGCTGAAAAACCAGTCTCAGTGGTAAGGAATCTGCCTGTCAATACGGGGGACATGGGTTCGATCCCTGATCTGGGAAGACCCCACAAGCCACGGTCCAACAGAGCCCATTGCACAGTCCAACAGAGCCCCCCCCATTGCCCCAGAGAACCGCGCTGAGCCCACATGCCACAGCCACTGCAGCCCGAACGCCCCAGAGCCTGGGAACCGCACCGCTGAGCCCACATGCCCCAGAGCCCCCAGAGCCTGCCTGCCAGAGCCCACATGCCACAGCCAGCCTGGGAACCCCGTGCCCCAGAGCCTGGGAACCGCACTGCTGAGCCCACATGCCACAGCCACTGCAGCCCGTACGCCCCAGAGCCAGAGCTCCGCAACCAGAGGAAAACACCGCAGTGAGAAGCCCGCACACCGCAGCCAGAGGAAAGCCTGTGGGCAAGAAAGGCCAGTACGGGCCTCTGCAGGAGAGGAAGAAACTGCAATTTTACCACTGATATTTGTTTTATCAGAAAGGAACCAAGGCAAGTATGACACAATGTTGACATTTGCTGTTTCTGAGGGATAGGCGCATGGTGTTATCCTCTGCTGTTTTCTATGGCTTATAAATTTGTCAAAAAAAACCCAAAAAATCCCACAGTAGATGGACTGATAAAAAGAAATACATACAATAGAAGAGTTTATTGCCAAAATGGAATACAGAGAAGAGCAATCCAATCAGACATTGAGCAAAATTCCAGGTATTGAAAAGTGGGAGACAAAAAACATGAATCATTTAAGGTAGAACCATGAGTTCCAACCTCTGTCTCAAAGAATATCCAGAAGGCGAATGTATAGAGAAAATAATAAAATAAATTATACCCCCAATTTTCAAAGCTAAAGAGAGTATCAAGTCTTTACATTTTAGTATGAAGTCAAAAAGCTATTGAAAAGAAACATGGGCAAGAGCCTGGCGGATCCAGCACTGGATGTATTAGTAACATTTTTGCGAACACAGAAAAAAATCCCAGACAGAAAAAAATTTCAATAGTTTAA